>NC_133023.1:107678811-108944096 GCF_048564905.1 Vicugna pacos | reverse complement strand
GTAGGTTGAGCTTTCATTTTTTTTTCCAGATATGAAAAGTTTAATGGTGGAGTAAATGAAAGAAAGAGAAAATTAAGAATTTCCAAACACTGGAGTAGATTTTTTCATTTATTGTCTCATTTTTACTTGCGAGGAAACTGGGGTTCAAGGAAATTATGTTGTTGAACCCACGTTCATGTGCCTGACACACAGTGAGGCCAAACAAACCGAAACGTCAGAGTTCGGAGCAGGGAGAGATTTACTGCAAGGGCCAGGCAAAGAGAACAGGCCGGTAGTACTCAGAACTCTCAGACTCTCTGATAGGTTTCAGTGAAGAAATTTTCAAGGCAGATTTGGGGGGAGGGCTGCAGGGTATGTGACCTTTCTCTTATTGGTTGGTGGGGAGGTAACAAGGTGCTGTTCTAGGAATCTCAGTCATCAGCCTTCTGGTTCCAACCAGTCTGGGGTGCAGACTGCTTGATCTCAGCCTGAAGTTACCACCCTCCACCTGGCTGGGGGCCATAGTTCCTGTAGAAGAACTCATAGATACATATCAGACTGTTATGCATATTCCTTCAGGAGGAACTAGGAGTCTCGTGATTCTTGTTCTAATCATTAGCTGTTTGAATCTGCCCTTTCGAACTCAGGGAAGGTCTGAGAGGCTGAAGCCTTTTTCCTACCAAGAAACAGGAAACATGAAACATGGAAAGGCTTTTCTACCCAGGAAGGCACCACAGGGTCTTGTTCAGTTTCAATTATTGCTCCAACTTACACATCCAGTGACAGAGCCAGGATTCAAACCCAGATTTGTCTGACCAGTAGATTTTTATTTCTATACTCTCTAAGGATCATAGCATATAAATACGGATATTTGGATGGTGAAAATATGGCCGATTAGTAAACAATATTTTTTAGCAAATTTAGACCCAATAAACATAGAGTCAGTTAGATCTGGACTGGATTTCTGGTTCCATTGACTGTCCTTTCATAAATCACTTAACATCTCTGAAACTTGTATTTCTCAGATATACAAAGAGGATTATTAAAATCTGTTTGAAGGTCATCAGAAGAATTACATGTGACAATGCCAATAAAATGCCTAACAGAATGTCTGACAAAGAATAGGTGCTCAAGGAAAATACACTGAATAGAACCCCTTATTGGTGGCATATTTCCAAAATTATAGAAAATTAGCAATTGTTAGGAAAAGGTTTTCAACTGGCCAGGAGCAAAAATTATTCTCTGTCTATTTAATCTCTTCTTCGGTAACTTTATCTAGTATCAAGGCTTTAACTGTTGCCGCTAGGAAAGACTCTCAATCTAATACAGCAGTTCTGACCACAGGCAAGAATCTTGCACTTGAATAGGATGATATTGAAAACCTAACCTGTCTTCCTCCCTCAAAATGCCTCTTCTCCTGATTATCTCTTATGCTTGTTAATTAGGCTACTATTATAATAATTAGCATGGTCTATTTCTCAGTAAATGTTTGTACATGTGAAGTCTTCAAATCGGGCTTTGCCTAGCATTTCTTTAACCTTAGATCACTTGTCCAAATAGCGAGTAAAGAAAGAAGGGAAGGAATTATCCTTTGAGTATGTATATAAATCAGTCACTTTGCTATGCATCTTACATGATTTGTCTTATATATTTCTCTTAACAATGACAAAATACCATTGCCATTTCATAAGAAAGTTAATTGAAGTTCGAAAGTAGTACATAACTTTCTCAAGTCCACTAAGACATTCAAAGCAGAATTTTCCTATCCCACTGTCATATGGCTAATTCAAAAGAATATCTTATTCATAATTCCATCATTTTTCAGAGATGGATGGATGGATGGATGGATTGATTTTAGGACTAGGCATATGTGCCTGGAATATTGTGGTAACTTGCTGATTGACCTCCCCTGCCTCCAGACTGTCTCCTCATCACCCCTGTTCATCACTGCCGGATTATTCCTTCTAAACCACCACTTTGATTTAACTTCCTCTTCAAAAGGATTGATAGTTTCCCATTGCCCGAAGGATAAAATTAAAACTACCTATCCACATATGCAAAGACTTTCACAATTTGGCACCAATCTATTTTACCAGCATTAACTTTCACCCTATCTTTAAAAAACCTGTCTACTCCAGTTAAATTATTCTATTTACTGCTCCCTAGACACCCTTTTAAAACTCTGTATTCCCACAAATTTGTTTATTCTTTTTTCCCCTGTCACATTCTTCCTCTTGATCAAAGACTGTTGCATTTTAAGACCAGAGCAAGTACTTCACGTGAATTTGTGCCTGGCCACTCCATCCATAATGGAATGCATTAAATTGCATTTGTCACTTGGAACATCACATGTGATGCTTTTTCGAATATTCATTAAAATAAAATTTTACATACATATGTGATAGCTACTTTTTTTCACTTCCACAGCTATCCAAGCCACCACTATCTACTGCCTAGATTACTGTAATATCTTCCTATTACTGTTTTTTTCTGCCTCCATTCTCCCCTCTTCCATCCACAATGCACAGTGATTCTTTTTTAAAAACAATCAAGTCGAATCATGTAGCAGCCCCATTTTAAAATCCTTGGGCATTACTAGTCACGTGACCAACATGGTAGTGGCCGAAGTTTTCTATGACCACATGCTTTCTGGAAGTCAAGATGACTAGAGCTGTAGCAGTAGCTAGACTAGCGTCCTGCGGTTGGTATCTGAGTACAGCCACTCCACTGCCGAGACGAGCTTCAGTGGCCACTTTGGCCCTGTGGCCACATTTTTCTTTATGACACTGAGCTGGCAGGTGTCATGAATGGTATCATAGCAGAGCAGCTGGACACACGGTGTTGCTTCATTTGCCTAGATGATACCATCTGGGCTTGACACTGGGCCCAGAGCTGATTCAGAAAATCCAGTTTCCATGGCTTCATGAATTGGACTCACCATCTGCTGAGAGAAAGTAGTAGCTTCTAGTAACTACGTTGGTTCCAAGTCCCTCTTAAGTTCAGAGAAGTCAGTAGAAATCTATAATATGCTGGGCTAATCTATCTTTATACATCTGAATGACATGGTAAACACCATGCTGTTGGGACTCTGCATTTTGGGAGGTCATATATAGGTAGAACTGCCGGCTAACTGATACAGTGCAACCATCTGTCAGCCAGAATCTATGCTACCATCTAGGGAGACACAGACAGGTTTCTCTAGAGTACCTGTCTGGAAGGGATGACCAAGAAAGATGTCAGCCTTCATGATTGGAGGCCTGAGCAGAGACAAGATCAAGGACCACTTCTAGAAGAGAGTGGTGTCAAACATGTTTAAGTTGTTCAGAGATAACCTCATTGGGGTGGATACATGTCTTTCCTCAGGAAGACTGTGTGTTTTGTCTTATCCCTTGTCCCCACAAGTAACCTCTGGCTAAAGAAAAAGCAATTTCAGAAGGAATTTGGCCTCATTAATGTAGAGTGTATCTGTCCCCTCTGCAATATCACAGGCAGCCCTTTCCTGTGTGTCATTTTGTGCAGTGACAACGTGACAGTGTTGTAACATTTCATAATTCATGTTCACTATCAGATGCAGCTGATGAACACCACATGGATAAGCATCATGAAGAAATACTCTTCTGATTTGGTACCAGGCACAATGTATAATGTTATCTTCTGTCCTATTAATCTGGACCACGAACACCTTGACATTCGTGGGTGGCACCCTGGACTGTGTAGCCTGACTGACCTTGCAATGGCTCCAGCTTGGTAGTAGGGAGACTTGGCCAGGGGAGTTAGAAGATATTGAAATTTAAAAAATAAGCTTATTGGATCTCTTTGCTTTCTTGCAGAATAAATTAATAATCATCTAATACCTGGTCTGGAAATTATTGCTGCTAATGTTGCTCTCTCTCTCCCCATATATCCATCAGTGGTGGTGGTGGTGGTGGTAATGATATCAACCAGTATCTGTGAGCACTTATTATAAATTGGCAAATAGAAAGTGCCTACAAAGTGAGAGCTGTCATTATTATTGTGTGGCACAGGTCTCATAACCACCCTGGCTATGAACATTCTTATTCACATTGACAGTAAAGATGCAGAGACTTAGAGAGGGGAAGTGACCTGATACAAGTCAAACAATGTTAGCAGAACAGATATTTGAATTCGGTTCTGACTGCACAGCTCAAGTTCTTAACTACTGTGCTCTGCTGGTCTGCGTGGTTTAAACTGACTTTTAAAGGCAAAGGTCATGGAAGTAGGCAAAATATAATGAATGCTTACTGTGTGTCAGGCTCTGTCTTATGCACTTCTCATTAATGTATTAAATCCCTTATAGGCAATGGACTTTATCCTGAAAAAAAGTAGGAAATACATAGTTTTTTTAACAGGGAAGTTATATGACTAGTTTTGTGATTTGTGCTTCAGAAAATCAATTTTGACTGTACCCTAGAGAAGTGTTTTGGAAAGGGCAAAAAATAAAGGCAAGGGGATGAGTTGGGAGGAAGCCATTGCAGTAATCCTGACAAGAGATAATGATAGCTTAAGATAAATTAATGGAACTAGGGTAGAGCAAAATAGGTAGATTCCAGAGATACTTAGTATATAGAAAAAAATATAAAATGACTGACTGGAAATACTGAACAACCAAGAATGGCTACTTACCTTGAGTTACCAGTGGAGGAGATACAAGTTTAAGGAAAAGAGGATAATTTCAGCTTTGATAAATTTAATTTTAAAAATATTAACTGAACATGATGAGACAGGAGGGATGGAGGCGGGGCGCAACCGTTAAAAGACTGATGTAGCCGTTGAGGATAGGACATAAACTGGTTAGGACCAACTAGGCCCAAGATGGTGGAAGATTTGACTTCCAGTAGACATTGAGCCTCATAATAGGCTTGTTTTAATACATTAGCATGCTAAATGACACATCCACAGGTGCTATGACATTTTACAGGCTGATCATAGAAGGCCAAAATGTGGGTGGGGTCCCAATTCCTGGAAATCCCTGCCCCTTCTCCAAAACAGTTGGAATAATTCTCCCACTTGTTAGCATATGAAATTACCCAGCCCATTAAAGTTAACCAACCCCACACCTCAGGGTCGCTCTGCCTTCTGAGACGGATCACATTGTCTATGGAATGTGCATCTCCCTAAATAAACTTGCTTTCACTTTACTATGCTCACTCTTGAATTCTTTCCTGCACGAGACAGGAACCTACTCTCCAGTGACAATGATAGAAACACTCACATAAACATAGTTTGGTGACTCATCACAAAGTAAACAAACATAACAATCCCCTACACTCAAGAAATAGAACACTGCCAGCACTCCAAAGTCCCCACATGCCCTCTAATCAGTCACTACGCTGACTCACTGACCCAAAGTTAAATAATACATGACTGGTGTTATCACCTACACTCAAGAAATAGAACACTGCCAGCACTCCAGAGTCCCCCATGCCCTCTAATCAGTCACTACCCTGACTCACTGACCCAAAGTTAAACAATGCATGACTGTGTTATCATAGTTTAGTTTTTCCCTATTTTAATTCTATAAAGAAAATCAGATATTAGCTACTTTTTTGTGTGTCTGGCTTCTTTTACTCAATGAAATTCATTCATATTTTCTGTGTGTAATTGTAGTGCTTCATTCTCAAAAAGCAATTTATTAAACATTCCTACTGTTATTAGGTAATTGTATTATTTTCCAGATGAAGCTATCACAAATAGACTGCTATGAACGTTCTTATGCATGTCTTTTGGTACATATACAGGTGACTTTCTTGTATGTTCGTACCCGGGAGATAAATTGCCGGGTTATATGGTATATATAAGTTAGCTTTGGTACATACAGCTTTACAGAAAGAACCATATGTATGAGCTCCAGTCGATCCACACCTATATCAATACTGATTTTGTCAGCCTTTAAATTATAGCCATTCTGGTGGGATTATAGGTATATCTAATTGTGGTTGTTAGTTTGCATTCCCCGATAACTAATAAGATAAAAATTTTTCATAAACATTGGACATTTGGATATACACATTTGTGAAGTACGTTGAGTCTATAGCTCTTTCAATCTAAGGACAAGGTGTATCTTTCCATTTTTAAAGATACTCTTTAATTCTCAAATACATGTTATGTGTGTAGCTGCCTTACAGTTTTCATTAGATTTATTCTTACATCTGTGATTATAATTCGATGTTATTATAAATAGTGTCTATTTTTAATTTTTTATATTTTAAATTGGAAAAATTATAGCATGCTTGAATTTTGAATATTGACTTTATGTTTAACGAATTTGTTAAGGTTCACTTATTCTAAGTTTATTTGTAGTTTTTAAATTTTTCTATATATACACAACCATGTCTTCTGAAGTGAATTTTGTTTCTTTCCATTGTTTATATCTTTAAATATTTTTCTCTTTGATTATTGCATTGGCTAGGACTTCCAACTCAACATTGAATAGAGGTTGTCTCATTCCTCAAAGGAAAGACTTTCAACGTTTTTCCCTTAAGAATGGTAGTTGTTCTAGGGTTTCAATGGAAACTCCCTGTGAGATGAAGGGAATTTTCTTATATTCCTAATTTTCTAAGAATTTTTTGTCCTTCATTATTAAGGGATCTTGAGTTTTATCAGATACTTTCATTGTATCTATTGAGACCATCATATAATTTTTCTCCTTTATTCTGTTAACGTAGTGAAATTCAGTGATTGCTTTTCAAATGTTAACTAATGTTGTATTTCTAAGAAAATACAATTTTATCATGTATTATATTTATTGTATATTGCTGGTTTCATTTTTTGATTTTTGTACCTATGTTTATGATAAGTATAGGCCTGTATTCTTTAGTGCATTGGCCTTGTCAGGTTTTGGTGTTAAAGTAATGCTGACCTCATAAAATGAGTTGGGAAGAATTGAATCTTTTTCTAGTGACTGGAAAAGTTTGTGTAAGATTGGTGATAGTTCTAAATATGTGAGAAAATTCACTGGTAAAGGCATTTTTTAAAGTGTAAATTTAATTTTATTTCATGAGTCATTCAGATCTGTTTCTTCCTGCGTACGTTGTGTAAGTTGCAGTGTTCTAGGAACTTGTTCATTTTATTTATATTTGCAAATTTATTGGCATAATGTTGTTTATAATAGCCTCATATGTTTAATGTTTATAGGTTCAATACAATTTTTCCTTCTATTATTACTAATGTTCATAGTTTATACCTCTTCTCTCTGCCCTTACCTTACTCTCCCTCCCTCTCTCCCAGTTCCTCTCTCTCTCTCTCCAAGTTTTGCTAGGGGGTTATCAATTTTATTAGTCTTTTTTCTTTTTTTATTGATGTATAGTTGATTTGTAATATTATATTAATTGCAAGTATACAGTATAGTGATTCAGTTTTTCACAGATATACTCCATTAACTTATTACAAGATAATGGCTATAATTCCCTTTGTTATATAATACATCCTTTTTGCTTATCTACTTCATGCATAGTAGTTTATATCTCTTAATTCTATATCACTAATTTTCCCCACCCCCCCTTCCCTCTCCTCTTTGGTAACCACTAGTTTGTTTTCTATATCTGTGAGTCTGTTTCTGTTTTGCATATACATTCATTTGTATTATTTTTTAGATCCCACGTGTAGGTGTTATCATACAGTATTTGTTGTTTTCTGGTTTATTTAACTAAGTATAATATTTTCTAGGTTCATCCACATAGCTGCAAATGACAGCATGTCATTCTTTTTGATGACTGAGTAATATTCCACTGTGTATATATACACCACATCTTCTTTATCCATTCATCTGTTTGTGTGCTTGGTTTGCTTCCTTATCTTGGCTATAGTAAATAGTGCTGCTATGAACAATGGGGTACATGTATCTTTTCAAATTAGTGTTTTCCTTTTTTCCAGATATGTACCCAGGAGTGGAATTGCTGGATAATATTGTAGTTCTATTTTTAGAACACATCCATATATTTTTCCATAGTGGCTGCACCAATTTATAGTCCCACTAATAGTGTGCAAGGGTTCCCTTTTATCCTCTCCAACATTTGTTTTTTGTAGGCTTTTTGATGATAGCTATCTGACCAGTGTGAGGTAGTACTCACTGTAGTTTTGCTTTGCACTTCTCTAATAATTAGTAATGTTGAGCATCTTTTCATGTGCCTGATGGCCATCTGTATATCTTCTTTGAAAAAATGTTTATTTAGGTTTTCTGCCCTTTTTTGATTGGGTTCTTTGTTTTGTTTTGTTTTTTGGTATTGAGTTGTATGAGTTGTCTATATATTTTCAATATTAACCCCTGTCAGTCATATTATTTCCAAGTATTTCTCCCATTCCATTGGCTGTCTTTTTATTTGGTTGACGGTTTCCTTTGCTGTGCAAAAGCTTTTAAGATTAATTAGGTCCCATGTGTTGATTTTTGCTTTTATTTCTTTTGCCTTAGGAAACAGATCCTAAAAAAATATTACTACAATTTATGTCAAAGAGTGTTCTGCATATGTTCACTTCTAGGAATTTTATCGTTTCAGGTGTTGTATTTGAGTTTTTTAATCCATTTTGAGTTTATTTCTGTATATGGTGTGAGGAGATACTCTAATCTCATTGTTTTACACGTATCTGTCTGGTTTTCACAGCACCATTTATTGAAGAGACTGTCTTTTCTCCATTATATAGTCTTGCTTTCTTTGTTATAGATTAATTGAACTTAAGTACATGATTTTATTTCCAGACTTACTAGTCTTTTTCAAAGAAACAAATTTTGTGCTTATTGATACTTTCTATTTTATATTTCTTATTTTATTTTATTAAATTCTTCTGTTAACTTTATTATTTCATTCTGTTTGCTTCCTTTTACTCTCATTTGTTGGGCTTTTTTTTTTTTAACTTCAAATGGATATTGGAAACAAAGTGGATCTTACTTCACATGCTCTAGGCTTATCTTTTACTCCAGACGTTGTGGCAACCAACTTCACACAGGTATAACTTTACAGCACCTCACCTTACTGGGCTCATCTTGTTCTGCAACCTCAGTTATCTGTAGGAATCTGCCCTGCACCCATGAACACACAACCTCTAATTGTGAGGTGGCTAGTAGTCCATGGAAAAACTCTTGACCAAGGGAGGGTAGAAGCAAAAGGGTAAGCTCCCCCTTTCTTTCTTTGGACTGATAATGCTCAAGCACATTCTTCTTGGCCTCTCAAAACATTCCTGTTATTCTTTTTTCTAATATATGTCTTTCAGGCTATACATTATACTGTAAGAATGATCTTATCTGCCTCTAACCAGTTCTGATATTATAATTTCATTAGCATTTAATCCAACATATTTTCTCATTTCTTTTGTTATTTTTTCCTTGACCCATGGGTTATCTAAAAAATAATCAATACATTTCCAAGTAGTTGGAGGATGCATTTCCTTGTTAGCTTTTTTGTTAATGCTTTCCAGATTATTCCCAGTCTTGTCAGATAATGTAATTTGTGTCATTTGGTTCTTAAAGTTAGCTGAGATTTGCATTATTGTTCAACATATGGACAATTTTGGCAAATATTCCAAGAATCTGTATGGAGCAGTTGTTAACATCTCTATAAATATCAGTTAGGTTAATTTTTAACCATCTTACTACAATTTTCTGTAACCTTAAATTTTTTGGTCTGTTTAATCAGTTAGTTACTCAGAGTAGTGTTCTTAAATCCACTACAAATGTGGGTTTATTTTTTCTTTTTCCCCCTGTAGTCTGTCCATTTTTATTGTATATATTTTGAGGCTATGTTATTAGGGGCATATAAATATAGAAATGTTATATTGTTCTACTGTATTGATCTTTTATCCTAAAGTATCACTTTTATCTTTAGTCAGCCTTCTTGACTTAAAATTTGCTTTGTCCAATATTAGTATTACTTCTCTAGGTGTCTTTAATTAGTATTTGCAAAAGAGATATTTTTCATCTTATTTATTTTACATTTTCTGAATTTTTGTTTAAATAGTATGTCTTGTAAAAATAGTTTTAAAAAATTTATTCTAAACATTTATTTTTATTTGCTCCTTTTATGATAACATGCTTAATTTTTATATGGTTGTATTAAATATTTTCTCTTTATTTTTATCTTTTAGTGTTATTACCATGGTATACCTAGATGTGACTCTCATTGAATTTACCCTGATTAGGGGATATAGAATTTCTTGAAATTATGACTTTTGAGAGTTTGGGGCACATTTTTTATTATTACACTTCAAATATTTCTTCTATGCCATTCTTTCTCTTCTCTGCTTCTGGTCCACCAAATTAAACATATATTAGACCTAGGTCCAAATGAATTGCATATTCTTCTATATTATCTAAACTTTTTTTTCTTTATCCTTAAGTTTGGATATCTGATCTACATTCTAGCTCACATATTCACTCTTCCACTATACCTAATATGCCTCAAGTGCACCTACAGCTCATTTTAACAGCTATAATGAGGTATCATTGATACAAAATGAACTGCATATATTTAAACTATATGATTTATAATTTCTGACTTAAGTATACACCCAAGAAACTATCACCACTAACAAGATAATGGACATATCAAACTCTCCCCAAAGGTTTCTTGTATGCCTTTGTAATTCCTCCTTCAAACCCTGTCCCTCCCTATTTCCAGACAATATGATTTGCATCATGTGTGCATTTCCTAGAATTATATAGAAATAGAATAACCAATTACATAATTTTTGTTGTTGATCTTCTTTAGCTCAGCAAAATTATTTTGAGATTCATCTGTATTGCTATATCAGTTTCTCCTCATTCTGTTTTCCACTCCATGTACTTTAGTCTGAAAAACTCTCCCCTTCAAGTAAACTGACTCACTCACATGACTCACTTGTTTGTTTCCCATTTCTCTGAGAACACTGTCCTGTGCTACCAGATATCTGATTTCTAAAAACCATTATTTCATATATTTTGCCTGTTTTTTAATTCTTTCAGGCAAAGGATAGATCTGGTTTCTGAAATTCCAACTTGGGAGAGATGCAGAAAACAAATCTTCTAACTTCTAATTTAAATTATTATATTTTTCAAGTCTAGAAGTATTATTTTATTGATTTTTATAGATACTAGTAATCTGGTAATATTTTACATTTTTAATTTATTTTCATGAGAGTCATTGGAAAGACTTCATGTAATTATTCCAGAATCTTAGTCTTTATTGGTCTGTTTCTACTGTCTGTTTTTTATATTTAGATTCTCTCAATTCTTTTTTTAATGACTTTTTATATTTTCATATTATGAAAAGTTTTAAACATGTGCAGACAGAATAATATAACTGATTCTAACATACTCATCAACAATTCCCAATGATCATTATCATGTAGCCCATCCAGCCCCTTCAATTCTCTCATATTTGAAGCAAATCAAATATTATGTTATTCATTTAATACATATTTCAGAATATATCTCTAAAATGTAAGTAAACTTTAGATAACAGTAACCACAATATGATTACTATACCTAAATATTAACTCTAATTACTATATATCATAAAATATTTAGTAAATATTCAAAATTCCTTCTGTGAAAAATATAAGTTTTTTTTACCATCAGAAAATTAAAATTAATGCCCACACACTGCCACTAACGGATATGTATTTTAAATTGTTTTAATAAATAGTTTCACTCTTTATTTTTTCATGCAGCTTACTTATTTCAAGGAAAAAAAGAAACTTGGTTGGTTGTTCTACACTAGGTTTTGCAAATTGCTTGTGTGTGATAGAGATTTATATGTTTCCCTATCCTCTCTATTTTGTGTGAATCAGAGGTTGATAAACTATAGTCCTTGGGCCAAATTGACCAACTTGCTTTTGTATAGTGTGCAAGCTAAAAATGTTTGTCATTTTTAAATGGTTGAAATAAGCATATGCAACAGGGACCACATCTAGGCAACAAAACTTAAAATATTTACTCTTTGTTCCTTTATAAATTTTTTTTCAGATCCCTGCTCTTAATTAATAGTTGGATCCAGACTTGCATTGATTAATGTTCTTTTTTGATTTTTCAGAGTAAAGCTATTTCATAGGTTGTCATGGTTTCTTCCATCATATGGCATACAATGTCTGGTTGACTTTTAATTGAATTTCAGATATTTTGAATGAAAAAAATTAGAGATTTAGAATCTGAACAGCAGTATCCTCCTCCAGAGAAAATTTAGTGTTCATTTTGCAAATTATTTAGGTTGGAGCAGATTATCTTAATCCAATCTAGGAATGTACTGATCCAAAGGTATGCTTTAGTCCTTGTAAGGGTTAATCTTTTTTTTTTTTTTAATTTCACTGGTACTCCTGAGGTGTATTCTTTTGAGATCTTTTTGGAGTATTTATCAGGGCTTATCCTCCTTCTGGGGCCTTGAACTTTAATAAATTTCCTCAGCCACATGAGACTGCTGAAAGTTCTCCATGTAAATCTCTCAGGGAAGAATTGTACTAAATGTCAGGCCTTGTCTTATTACCTTTTCTCTGGAATATTAAGTTCCGCAAGTCCTTTTTATATCTATAGCTTTCCAATGCCTTCAAGTAGGTTTTGTCTAGCTTTTCCTTATGTTCTCAGCAGGAGGCTTGGTGTAAAATAAACTAGTATACCATTACCATGAGTGGAAACTACATATTTTATTTGAGATGCCTATACAACATCCAAAAACAAAGTGTCTTGAAGACAATTAGATATAAGAGTCTGGAACATTTCCTCTGCCTGCCTCTTAAATGTTGTTGTGTTCCTAAATCGCTTTTTATCTCCCTGTCCTTAAGTGACCTCATTAACTCCTATGGCTTCATTTACCATTTTTATGCTTATGCCTCCTTTTTCTAATATCTTTTATCCAGGGCTTTCTCCTAAGACCTAGACTTGAATTTCCAGCCCTCTACTAGCTATCCATTTTGGTGCCCCATAGCCACTTCAAAACCAAATGTACTGATTTCTCTCCAGCTTCACCAACTAATTTATTCTTTGTTCTGAATTTAACTTCTTTTTTAACACAGTCATCCAATTCTTCATCAAGTCCTGACTACTCTACCTCCTAAATATTTCTCAATTCCATTCATTTTCCTCCATCCTCATTGTTACCATCCTTTTTAAGCTATCATGTTAGTCTTTCTAATGGCAGAGACCATAAACTATTATTCATCATCTTGCTTCTAGAATGCCAAACACTCAAAAACATTTAATTAAGCACAGTGTATTTTACTGAAATTTGGGGCAGATTACATTTAAATGTGTGAACTCAATTTAGCATCTTAAAATTGAAAAACATGAGCCCTTGGAATCTGAGTTCTGTTATCTCACACATGGTTAAGAGGACAGGTTCTAGAGTCAGACTCTGTGGATTCAATTTCTGTCTTTCTGGTTCACTGTGTGAACTTGAGTAAGGTTTTTGATTTCTTGGTGTCTCCATTTCCCCATCTGAAAAATGGGCTAATAGTACATTCTTCATAAGACTCTTCATAAGAAAAGATGGAATAAAATAATGGATATAGAGAGCATAAAGCATTGTCTGGGACATAAGAAGTGTGCTGCAAATTTTAGCTAATATTGTAGTAATAGAATTGTGTATCTTAATTACTTCAATGTACAATATAAAAATTTGATAAGCATGCCTTCTGTGCATTCATCCATGTGCTGACCACAGTCTTTTTTTTTCTAATTGAAGTATAGTTGATTTACAATGTTGTGTTACTTTCTGGTGTACAGTATTATATGTTGAATATATTGAATTATATTGAATATATTGAATTATATATATATATATTCCTTTTCAGATTCTTTTTCATTATAGGCTATTGCAAGGTATTGAATGTAGTTCCTTGTGCTATACAGTAGGACCTTGTTGTTTATCTAATACAGCAGTTAATATCTGCAAATCCCAAACTCCCAATTTATCCCTTCCCACCCCTTTTTCCCCCTGATAACCGTAGTTTGTAGATTTTATAAGTACTACCAAGAGGAATAAAATGTATTAGTTCCCATATTTCACTGTTAACACATGATAGTTAAGTCTAATAGTATTTTGGTAATAATTTTTTAGAAGATTTAAAATATCAAATTCATAGACTCAGGAAAAACGATGGCTTTTTATTTACCAAAAATATAATAATACCTAAGCTAATTTGTTATTACAAATTCATTGCTTTGAGGAAACATAAGTTTACTTATGGTACTATAAAGTTCTTCTTTCTGGGTATGTTTATACTTGACATTTACTTTTTTTGAAACTACATTTTTCCTTTTAACCTCATCAATAACCTCTTGTATATGGTGGATTTTCTGACATTTTTGAAAAAAATTTGTGTGCTTTATGTGAACATCATATGCAACCAGAAATTTATATGACCCAAGAAGAAAGCTAGAAAAGCAATTCTTCAGGCTCAGGGTTTTAAAGCCACATTTTAGTTTTTATTAATGAGTGTAATAATAAGTTTAAAAATTATATTAAAATTATAATGTTAGGATTCACACAATTACCTAACTAATGACTACAGCTGTACCGTCTGAGTGGTACAGCTGTCTGTATTTCACAGATTGGCTAAAAATGCCCAGATCTTCATCAGATGGTTCTCAGTTATTCCTGTGTTTATATTCATCTAGCCATGAAATATTCAGACATACCTTATATCTTGTATGAACCATAACTTCACCTTTTCTAAGGTAAAAATTATGCAGGGCCATTATAAGTGTTGCTTATGGGCACTGCATAATTTTTTTTTCAGAAATAAGACAGCAATATGAGTCACTGCATCCTCAGCTTTTAAAAACTGCACATACCAGTCAACAGTAGGGGAAAAAACAATCTAGACGTTCACTGAAGCCTGACCCAGAAATAAATGAGAGTTACATTGGACTATCAGTGTCTAGTTTAATACTGCAACCCCTCAGTAATAAATGGGAGGTGGGCTGTAAAGCTAAGCTGGTAGGGGGAAAACCCACTCTTTTGATGGTTAGGTAGTTTATTAATCTTGTTTAATTTATTTTTTGTCTGTTGCTAATTTCTCTCCCTAGTTTGATGTGAGTGTGGTGGTGACGGAAGTATACACAGTGTGGAAACCTCTGAATGAGGGTATCTGGGTTGTAAATGAAGTTGGTAACCTGAGTTGGGATAAGCTTGAACATTAATCTGCACTGGGGTATATCCATCACCTAAAAAATAGTGACATTCTTTACATACGAAAGAAAACTGGAGGAAATCGTTTGACTAAAAGTATGGACTTTATAAATAGGAAAACAAAGAACTCATTAGGGAGATGACTGTGATGAGGAGTTTCTTGAAGGTACAGACCTTGTCCACCTTATTTAATTGTGTATCTTTAGTGTTTAGCACATAACAGTGCAAAAACCTTTTTGTTGCATAAAATATAAGACCATCCCAAATGTAGAAAGGTTTTATGTTAATATGATGGGCTAAACCCTAAGAATTCAAGAATTAGAGATTTCAAACAGGGCAAGGGGATGGAAATTTGAAGTATTAGACATTCACAAGGAAAGAAGGTCTGGATGCACTAGTGAGGAGACTTGGTTAGCGAAAACCAAACACAGCTCTGAGTGCTTGGAGGAAAAGGAGAGAGAAAGGAAATAAGATAAGAAGCATCAAAAAGGTTAGAATGTCTTCAGCTCAACTGAAACTTTGTCCAGACTCTTACGACAATGAACTGTCACCCTAATATTGAAAATTAGCAAAGGCTGCTTAGTCAACCAATTAAATGTCTTTACAGTGTAGCCCTTCTTTGTCATCGCCACCACCGCACATCCAGTCAAGTTCCTTATGATCTGTTACCTGGAAATTTGCAAAAATCCTCCATGAGTATAAATTTCACAAAAGCAAGGATTTTTTTAAGTATTGCTCACTGCTGACCCCTCAGAACTTGAAGTAGGGCCAAACACATGCCACAGTTTCAACTGCTGTCTCATGCATTCGTTCCAAGGTATTTGTTGAGCACATGCCATGTGCCAGGCACCGAGGTAAAGTAATGGAGGAACAGTGAAAACAAGTTAGGCAATGTCCCTGCCGACAGGAAACATATTTTCATAGGGGTATAAATAGTAATAAACATAAATATGTAGCATATTTTCAAGTAGCAGAAAAGTTCTGTGACGCAAAGAAGAGCAGAGTATGGAGATAAGAGTGTTACGGGGTTGTAGGTCATTTTAGACAGGGTTTTCCGAGACCTGAACAAAATAAGAAAGCAAGTCATGGGAAGATCTGGAGAAAGATCATTTCAGGGGAAAGGAACAGCTAGCGTAAATGCCATATGCCTTGGAGTGGAAACAAACTTGACGTGTCCAGAGTCTAGTGAGAAAAACTAAAGAATGTTACAAATTGGAGTTTGAATAAATGCCGGAATATGAGCGCAGCAGCAGCTTCCCTAACTCACCCTCTCGATCAAGGCCACAGCAGCTGCCAGATATTCACCTAGGTGAAGGTGCTGGAATTCATTATAGCAAAATGTGTTGCATGCTAATTTAGTCAGACTAGCAAAAAAATATATATATATAGCAGCCTCTGTTCTTGCTAAGCAGTGCCAAATAAGTCAGTCTGTATCTCTGGACCTTTCTGTGCTGGCTTAAGCGAAAAAAAGAATTGTTAAGGGCAGACCAGCCAGGGGCCCTGAAAGGGCTCCCTGAAGATTGTACAGTCCAGCTTAAGTGCTAAAGAAGAAGCTGCAGCACTGGCAGAGAAATTAGAGTGAAATCTTAGGGTTAAGACAGTCATGAACAGTTGGCCTTGTTTGTCACATCTCTTCCTTTAACTTAGAAAATCTCTAAAGAGCACTGGTAAGCCCTTTGTGAGAAAAGTAACAATTTGGAGATACAGGGAGTCATGGAGAATTTTGTTTCTCCTATGGACTAATACTAAGCTCCACATTAAGATAAATGGTGAAGTTCATGGGACTCCAAGGTTAAAGTAGACACTGTAAATGAGCTAGAAGGTTAACTAATCGTTCCTGTAAACCAGTCAGTTTACAGAAAGGAATACAAACCTTAAGATAGGATTATATTCAGAATCTTGAAAACCAGAGCAAGAACTGTGTATTCAGGTGGGAAGAAATCAGTGTTCTATAGTCTGTAATCACTGAAGCAAAACTCTTTATTTTCAGGGGAAATTAAGCATATATATTTGAGAGAGGAATGTAGTATTGCAGTATAGAATCAGGCATAATATATGACAAAACAATAATGCACTTAGCCTCCCAGATTAGAATTTACTTATTAAAAATAATAATAAAGTACTTAAATTTTGAAAGCTCCCCACCTCCACCACTCCAACCCCAACTGTCAAGAAAAACATTAGCAAATTCAATAAATGCATATTGCGATAAGACCAGTCTTGTTAATTCTAAAACTTTTTCCAGCTGATTAATACTAACATTAAAAGGCCTATTTTAAAGGAAATTTTTGAGTCAGCTCTGTGCTCTTTTAAACTCAGGAATGGTACCTACCTCTCCTCAAGTTTATTTGGTGGGGGAGTCCACTAGGCATAGAAGAAGGCAGTTGTTTGGTTCTAAAATCATAGGCAATGAAATTTACCATCACCATCACCAACATCAGTGTCATCAAGGTTAACCAATTATTTAGTACATCAAACTACATGACTGTGATGAGTTATCCATAGGTCAAATTAGGAAGCAGGGTTTGGTAATTCAGATTTTCTTACAGGTGTTTTTGAGATCACACTTGTTATTCACTTGCTCATCAAATGTATAACACCTTCTGCTATGTGCTAAACATACTATATACACACACACAAATGTAAATAATATATGTATGTTTTTATTGTTGTTGTTTGTTTTGTCTCAGGGAGCTCAGCTTGACCTGGCCTTAGATGTTCAAGATCTGGTACACAGTAGTTGCTAAATAAATATTTGTTGAGTAAAAGTGAAAAAAAAGATTCTTCTCATGCAAGAGTTTAAAGTCTAAGACATTGCTGATCATTAATATGAAGACAAAGGTGTAGAATAGGACATAGTTAATAGAATAATAGTATCAAGACTTCTATTTCTAAAATTCTATGATTTTTTGTCAGAATATTAGTAGTCAAGCATCTATTTCATCTGCTACTTAGGAGTAAATAAATTCCAAGAATGAGGAAGAATAAGTTCATACTAGGGACAAATTCTAAAAATAAGGAAGGTGGCCAAAAGCTCTTTTCTGACAATTTGATTAACATATGAGTTCTTCCTAAAGGAAGTAGAGTCCTAAGAACTGTGAGAAGATGAGAGTATGACATTTGTTGTTGGTTTTCTTTTTGTGTGTGTGCTGCCAACCCTCTTTATAGTGGTGATATTGGAGCATCAGAATTATCTATAACTTTAGGTGTATGACTCTAGCATTCAAGAAATTTTTTCTTTCTAGGTACTTTGCTTCAAATAAGATATGCTAACAACAGCATTACAACAGGAAGGTAGCCAGCCTTTCTATAACCATGGGTAACTGAGAAAATGTAACCAATTTAGTTTTGTTTAACTTACTATTTGAAACAGAAAGGTGATGCCACTAGCTATGTGACTGTGATCACCTAACTTTTGGGCGTTTAGTTTCCTCATTGTTAAAATGAGGTTCTTGCAAGTTGATGCCTGACGTCCTGCTCTGGTCTCTAATCTTATGATTCTAACGTTGGCCAAGCTCAACCTTTATACCTTTGTACTTTAGAAGTAGAAACTGTATGGTTCCTCATTGACTCTGAATTGCCTCGCTGTAAACATCACTCCCCACTACCACCACCACCCAAGAAACATCTTTTGTTGTTGAGATAATAAATTACTTTTACTACAGAGACTAGATTTCAAAAATCAGGGTTACTGGAACATTACTCGGCCACTTCTAACCTTTTCTTGAGAAGAGTGGTGTATAAATAATAAATAAATGACATGAAAATGAAACAGCATATTTAAAAGCTCATTTAAACAAAACTTAACAGGGTTTTTAAGCACAGGAAGCAGAGACATCAAAATCTCTCACCCCAGGGGGTTCATTTAGTGGGCTGGGAAAAAGGGTATTATTTCAGGAATCAAACACTGCAGAAAAACTTGGAGGTGAGAAGACTTGTACCCAGAGATATATTTAGCTTGACCAGAATGGTAAAGATGTTTAGGGTCACAGAAACTAATCAAGAAATAATGCAACTTAGGTTACCATGTAAACAAAGTAGAGTGATGGCAGATGCTATAGTTAAAAGTTGGGAGAAAGATAGTGGTTATAGTCAGTAAAAGTAAGGCTACCACTACCACTTAATTCAACTCTACTGCGACACAGGCCCTGCGCAAAGCATTTACATGCATTTTCATATTTATTTCTCATGTAATTCTATGTATTTAGTAGTTTTACCCTCATTTATAAATTGAGGAATCTGAGGCTTTGAATGTTAATTAAATGTTCCAGTGTCACACCATCTGTATGTGTCAGAGCCTGTCTAAAAGATTTGCCTTATGCCAAGGTTTAAATACTATATAAAGTGTCTATACGTCATCGTGGCCCCGATGATTCCAGGGTCTCTAGCTTTACTTAACTCTGTCGCTGACATATGAGTGTCTTCCTTTCTTTGACACCCCTTTACTTGAACTCCAAGTTCACGCCTTTTGTTTCGCCAACATGACTTCTGATGTTACAATTAAATAATTAAAGCTCATCTTATAATTACTCCATTTCTGTCTTCTTAATGGAGTCTTGAGTGACACTTTCTGCTCCCTTGATGAGGTTTAGCTCAGAAAGCTGCCTGGGTTGTCAGCAACATGCTTTGTAGTTGGCATCCATTTTGAAAATCTTATCAGTGTCCATTGTAAAAAAACAGAAGGATTCCCATTTTATATCAACAACAGCAAACATCAGTACTCATGATATCAAAATGATTTTAGCCATTTAACTGCATGTCAAGCTTGTTTACAGAATATTAGCTAAGTGAATAGGTATTTAGAAGAAAAAAGTTCCAAATTTATTACTATTCTATTTCAATATCCCAGTGTTCTTTTATGAGTTTATGTTTAAAATTTTATTGTTGGGCTACTTTTATGGGAGTGCCTATTCTCTGAACTTTCCATTTGGCTTGTAGCCATTAGATACACAGAAAGGTACAGATCTATTCCTCTAAGCTTAGAAGTTATGTTATGTACCTAAGAATATATGAACCAGAATGAATGTATGCACTCTGCTAGGAAATAAGGATGCAGGAGTGAATTAGAAATTGTTCCTACCCTCAAAGAATCTTATTGTCTGCTCTAGCATTACTTAAATGTGTTTCTTGAAATTTTAATATCCACTGAGATACTAGAGCTTTGAAATCATGGATATTCCCAGTATAATTAATATATCTTAGAGCATTGAAAGGTTTTAGATTTATTGGATGGGGAGAAGTTTAACTTTTTTTAACCCAAAAAATCCAAATTTACTTGACAATAGATATTTTCCTTCCTTCATCTCTCTCATAAACACACACACACATTTTTATTAACATTTGCGGGATGTCTATTCCCATAAAACAGGTTGGAAATGCCAATCTAGTCCATTAGAGAAAACAGGAGGTAAAATGAACAGATGTAGTTTTTTCCTCACCTGGCATCATGCCTGGGGAAAAGCTTAACTTACACTTGCATCTTCCTTAGAGGACTGGTGGGAAAAGACATAGAGTGTCTGTTGTTTATGAGATAATATTGTTATGGAATACTTCTATTTTCAACCTTTTAAAGAACTATTTACATTTAAAAGTAAGCATGCTAGAACTAATTCTATTAACAAATTTATGGTCTGGATCTCTTTTGTCTATCTACTGTCTATTACTAGAATTAACAAATCAAAAAGTAGTTATAGTTCAGAAGTTCTAATTCAGAACCCATGAATCATATTTGTGCTAATCCAGAATTCCTAAACCAAATTATTTGTCAATTTTAACTCTCTGATATTTTTCTTAAGTATGACAGGACTGTTATGACTAATTTGATTTCCAAGTTGATTGAGTCACTATAATTTATTCACAATAGGTAAATATTTGAGCATTACATAGTGTGAATAATGTAAATGGTCTGAATACTGTCTTAGCATCAGACCGGAACAGTGATCTACACACTCATCTTAAAGAACTTTGTCATGCCTGTTCTACCACTTTGAGGTTGTAGGTTTTTTTCTTTGCTTTGGCAAGAAGCAGGGTATTTGCACTGTTCTAAATATTTAAACGGACAGCCAGTACTTCTCCTGTTGGTAGTTTAAATATGATTTCTAATTCCGGCTGAATTCTGTAAACAGAAGGCACCATGGCATTTTTCCAGTTATGATTTTATCAATCCAAGTTACCAAAATGAGTTAACTATTTTGTATAAATCAACAATCCCTCAGAGGAATGTAATTTCAAGTCTCAGAACCTCAGAAGAAAGAATGTATCACAATTTATTACATTTTCAGAGGTATCACATTACAACCTGATATAGTCTGCTTTTTTTGTTGGTGATGTTCATAATTATGTGGATCAATAATAAATTAGCATGCAGTAGTGATTCTAATCATATCAGTAGGCATGTCCTCAAGGTCAGTTTAAATCATTTATGAGTGAGAAAATTAGTATAGATTTTATGATTTGTTTATCTAGATGCCTTCCACGTTCAGAGACTAAGAATTCCTCAGGTTTTCCAGGGTACTCAATGTTCTAATTGCCAGAAATATCATCCCTTGAAAGTAATTGACAATGAAAGGAAAACTTGCAGTGACATGTATTCTGTCCTTATTTATCCATTTGCTCATTTATTTATTCTGCCACATTGTACTGAGTTCCTACTTGATACCAAGCAGTGAAATAGGTGAGGGGATACAGAGCTGAACAGAACACAGAACCTTATCTCATGTTTTGTGGATAAGAAGAATCCACAATAGATAAAGACAATGGAATATCTTAGGCACTTTACTAAAGATGAAAAGAGTGCTATAGAAACATCGAGGCAGGAGCCAAAAGGAGCTTGTATCAAAGTGAAGATAATTCCAGGGACCAAGCATAACAAAGTTCAAATAAGTAGAATTATTCTTTGGTAGCTGTGCAGAGCAGAGAAATTCTTTATTATCCTCATTACATGGAAGTCATTTCATCAATCATATTAAGACTATGTTCTAAAAATTGAAATGTTAAGTATAACTAAATTGCTCAGTATCACAAATACTTTGAGGGCCTCAGTCCCTACGCTCTAACAAAATTAAGTTATGCCAAACCAACATGGATATTGACTCATAATAATGTTACTTTTAATATCTCAGGTGTATTCAGATTTTACAATTATTGGAAAGTAGAAAATTGCCCTGTATACAATAAAGGATGTGAATTAATTTAAATTGAGTTCAAAACAATGCAGCTTAATTTAACTTTTTTCCCACCTATATACTCAGTTATCTTCTATGAGAGAACCACACTTCCACTGGGTGAGGAATAACTGATGAAACAAAATGTGTAATACCCATTCTGAAATTAGTTTTTGAACCCATTTAAGAACAATCTATCTTTATAAACTGCTATTTGATTGAATAGCAACGTATAATAAAAGCATTATGAATGTCTGGTTCTTTACTGCTGAAGATTAGATAAAACTCCACAATTAAAAATCCATATGCATTTTTGTAGTTGTCAGTTCTTTAAAAATAAAATTTTATGATAATTTAAAGAGATTATCCAAATTAATTACTGCAACCACATTTCCCTTTTAGAATCCTAATCCTAAATTTTCAATGCAAATGCTTTCGGGATTACACCTGACTGAACCAAGTGTGCTGTGTGCATGTCTGTGATAATTGAATCTAGGAGTGATTGCCCAGGATTCTGTTCAGCCATAATTGCAAGTGACCAGGGGCAGAGCCATGAAGAATTGATAATCAACAGGAGGTGTTTTGACATAGGATGACCAAATGAGATATTTTAGCAACAGAAAGTATGGTATATTTCACACAAAATAAAGGTGTGGTCCTGGCACTGGGATCAATAAAGAGAAAGGAAAAAAAGAAACACTGGAAAAGAGGTTGGGGGAAGAGAGGTTGCAAAGAAGGGTGACATTGTATGCATAGGTCTTTTTTTAGGGGAGGTTAAAGGTTTGAGCTCAAATATTAAGAGCTAAACCAATTAGTATGAAAGGAGTTCAAATGTGGCAAGACTCATACTGTCACTCTTCATAATCTTTATTGAATAAAAGTGACTGTCACTAGCAGTCAAGACTATATGTCTTTATACAATGGAGCAGAACAAAATAGCTTTGACCAGTCAGTTTAAAATCCCTCAGGCCCTTTGGGCAGAAAATTGTATGTTTCATTGAAGAATCTAGTTATTTGAAGAATAGTAGGGATTAGATGCAGAATTCATCCATATCCAGCAGGTGCAGAGAAAAAGAAGCCTTTCCAAAAAAATTAAATGTTGCTCTTACTATGATCTTTACAAACTATCATTTTGTGGGGCCTCCACTGATTAAGATTACAAGGAATATTCACAGAAACTGAAGTTTACAAAGGTCTTGTTATAGTCCTTACAGAATTCCAAGGATATAATGCAATCATTTACTAGTATTTACTCAGTCTTTGTACTCACTGTTCCTTCTACCTGGAGCTCTCTTCCCTCCCATAACTTCCTCCCTCACACCATTTGGGTCTCTGCTCAAATACCATCAACTCAGAGAGGCACCTTGCTGAGCATCTCAAAATAGCAATTATTTTATATTCCTTTATCCTGTTTTATTTTTTTCTTTAATAGGGACTCTACTACTTGACATTATTTTACATGCTGGTTTATTTTCTGTCTCCCCTATTAACATGTAAACTCCTTGAAGGAATGAAATTTGTCTATTTTTTTTCATTGCTATAATCACATTGCCTAGAATATGCCATATGTAAGATAGGTCCTCAATAACTATTGGTGCAAAAATTAATTTAGAATTTAGTGTATTAGTTGATCAGATTTTGGATGAGACACAGGACAGTTGAGTTTTGATGGGTAAAGAATGGAGAGAAAGGACCTAACCATTGGATTAATGTCCAGATCAGGATAATCAGAGTGGAAAACCACAGTATGGAGCCCTGGATACCTGGGGCCTGTGAAGACCCTTAGGACTATCCCTTCTAAATGGCGAATGACAATCGCCATTGATGAGTTATAGCGGAGAAGATGGTAAAGACATCTTTTGAAGGAAGCAATTTAGAGGTAGAGGATCATAATTAAATAGAGATAAATAAAGCAAGGAGAAGAAAACAGCAAGGCCAAGCCCAGGTGAACAGAACACTCCAACTTTATATGTGAGTTCTTAGAAGGATCCAGCCTACTCAGTGCCCAGCACTGTCATAGCTTGGGAAATACTGCCCTCCTTAGGTCTCTATTTTGATAATGTTGTCTAGGTCCCAGTAACACTATCTGAACCCCAGTAAAGAGATTAAAGTTAATTATGTTGGATGGAATTCTGTCTCCAGTTGTAAGTGTCTATCTCACAATAGTAGTGATTGCCTTAGACTAGTAAAAGGGTTTCCCGTGGCTGCTCTGGCTTATATTCACATGTATTAACAGTGTTTGGGCCAGAAATATAGCTGGCAAGAGAAGAGCTTCATGAGGAGCGCTACCAACTCAGGGTAATAGCATGTCATGCTATTATCCACCACTTTTTTGCTGGGGCTCTCTTCTGTGCCTGTAGACTTGAGTAGATGCAGTCTGGTGTCCAATTTGTCCTAGTGTCCGGGAGCCTCCTTATTCTGGTGGTGTTTTTCATTATATGGGTTTCAGAATTTACCTTTTATTTAGTGAGATGACTTCTTGGTTTTTTTTTTGTCACACTTAGCTCTTTAAATATTAAATTCCAATCTCAATTCAATAAAACCTAATACAACTGCTTTTAAATGAAGAACAATGAATTAAATACCTAATAACATATGATTGTGGTGTGTAGTGCTAGCTCTTTAACTTTTTATCTTAAGATAATAATGATTTACATGAAGTTTCAAAACAATGTACAGGGGCATCCCGTGCATCATTCACCTAGTTTTCCTCAACGGTAATGATTCATATAGCTACAATATGATAGCAAAAACAGGAAAATGTATAGTGCTATTTTCAGATGATTTTGTTCCCTTACCCCTACTGTTCCAGTGTAGGAAACTAGGTCTCTGATATCAGAATCTCATTGTTATTTATAAGCCTTAGATAAGAGGGTCGACCATAATATCCTCATTCCTACCTCTGGATTGCATCTGGCATGGAATGACCTGTGATTTAGCTAGGTTTTGCATGCATGGTGGGCACTAGCAGTAGGATTCTTTTATTTTTTAATTGAGTTATATTCAGTTTACAATGTTTGTCAATTTCTGGTGTAGCACACAATTTTTCAGTCATACATGAATATACATATATTCATGTTCATGTTATTTTTCACTGTGAGCTACTACAGGATCTTGAATATATTTCCCTGTGCTATACAGTATAATCTTGTTTATCTATTCCATATATACCTGTCAGTATCTACAAATCTCGAACTCCCAGTCTATCCCTTCCCACCCCCCTACTCCCTGGCCACCACAAGTTTGTATTCTATGTCTATGAGTCTGTTTCTGTTTTATATTTAAGTTCATTTGTATTATTTTTTTTTAGATTCCACATACAAGTGATAGCATATGGTATTTTTCTTTCTCTTTCTGGCTTACTTCACTTAGAATGACATTCTCCATGGACATCTATGTTGCTGCAAATGGCATTATGTTGTTGGTTTTTATGGCTGAGTAGTATTCCATTGTATAAATATACCACTTCTTTATCCAGTCACCTGTTGATGGACATTTAGGCTGTTTCCATGTTTTGGCTATTGTAAATAGTGCTGCTATGAACATTGGGGTGCAGGTGTCATCCTGAAGTAGATTTCCTTCTGGATACAAGCCCAGGAGTGGGATTCCTGGGTCATACGGTAAGTCTATTCCTAGTCTTTTGAGGAATCTCCACACTGTTTTCCATAGTGGCTGCACCAAACTGCATTCCCACCAGCAGTGTAGGAGGGTTCCCCTTTCTCCACAGCCTCTCCAGCATTTGTCATTTGTGGATTTTTGAATGATGGCCATTCTGACTGGTGTGAGGTGACACCCCATTGTAGTTTTGATTTGCATTTCTCTGATAATTAGTGATATTGAGCATTTTTTCATGTGCTTTTTGATCATTTGTATGTCTTCCTTGGAGAATTGCTTGTTTAGGCCTTCTGCCCATTTTTGGATTGGGTTGTTTATTTTTTTCTTACTGAGTCGTATGAGCTGCTTATATATTCTGGAGATCAAGCCCTTGCCAGTTTCATCTTTTGTAAATATTTTCTCCCATTCCATAGGTTGTTGTTTGGTTTTGCTTATGGTAGCAGTAGGATTCTTAAATCTCTCAAGTTCACAACCTTGAATTAGTTTTGGAATTTTCAGAGCTCTCCCTTTGAATTACACCAACCAATTCAGTTTTAGCTAGTTAGCCCCCATCACTCGGGTAAGTCACTTAACCTATCTACATCCCGATTTCCTCATAATTTATCAATTTGCTTTAGAATTTCTGTAATATGTAGAAAAGTCAGTGTAAAAAAAGGCATTTTGAGATAAATAAAAGCATTGTGTATATGCTAAATTCTCTTATTATGTATATTATTTACACATTGTTTTGGGTACTGAATCAACCACTTTCAGAAGTTCCCACTATGTGTTTCATGAAAGGAGCCCGCCACCCTTGTGGTCCTACAGGTTCAAAATACCAAATGGGAAGGCAGATCGTATAATACTGTTTGAGTGCTTAGCATATACCAGGAGCTTTCTTGGATGTTTTAGTATATACCATCTCATTTAATCTACGCAATCACACTGTGAGTTGAGTAGTAAACATAACCTGGTCTTTTTTGATCAGGAAGCTGAAACTCATAGACTTTAATGTCTTTTCCCCAAGGTCATTTTGTTGTTAAGAGTAAAAGACAAGATTCAAATTAAAAGTCTGATTTTTTTCAAGCCTTTTCTGTCTCTTCCAGAACCATCCTGCTTTCTGAGGAGCAACTAAGATCTCTAGAAACTAATTTGTTCGCACATTTCTAAGGGCACAGAAATAGTTTGCCTAGAGTAGGCAGTTACTAAATTTTGTAGAAATGAATTTGAATTATGTGTTTTGTAAATTAACATGTATGTAAGTAAGATAGCATGTATAAATACAAATCATTTCTGTTCACTCCTGTGTTTTGTTTATAAGCCCATTCTGTTTCTTGAGCGCCTGAGGAACAACGTATTAGAAGGACATACAGTTCCATTCTCAAAGTCCTCTTTTTTAAAAAAATATTGGTTTTATGTCAAAAAAAAGAGAGACATTTTGGGTGCAGAGTGTGGAATCAATTTAGTTTACAGAAAAGATGATAAAGATCAAGAAGGTGTATTTGTGAAGGTCAGATTTGAAAATACATGGTTTGTCAAGTACCACACAGATGTTGTCTGGAGTAATTTTGGATCTAAGTCAGAGAAATG
This sequence comes from Vicugna pacos, assembly GCF_048564905.1. Taxonomy (NCBI): domain Eukaryota; kingdom Metazoa; phylum Chordata; class Mammalia; order Artiodactyla; family Camelidae; genus Vicugna; species Vicugna pacos. The sequence continues at coordinate 108,916,660 of NC_133023.1, read as the reverse complement.
TCCAACTGAGTAAATTTTATTGGTTTTCTGAAAACAAGGACAAAGAATGGATTGGAACCCAATTATAGTACTGAAATTGGGGGAAAAGAGTAATGTCTTTGTAATAAGCAATCAGTGAGAGAATGAATTTGAATGTACCATCCAAAAGTAATTATTCAGAACCATCTGGGTGTGGGGAAGCAGAGTCTTTGACGTAAGGAGAGATTTTATACTTCCTGGTTTCAATCTTTGGTAATGAACATGGGGATGAGTAATAGCTCTGGCTGGCCTCCAGATAGTCAAGTAATTGATATTAAGTAAAATCTGTTGTGGGGAATTTTATCTAGGGAATGTCTACAGTACTCTGACAGTTGAAGAAAGGGATCTGTGCTACTGAAGCCCTTTTATGTTTACATTAAGAAGTAGGGCCATTTTGCAAGTGTGCTTTCTGACAGACAGAAGAGACACAATTACAGCATCGCAAAAGATTGAGTGCACTAGCACCTGGCAATGCATAGATGAGTCTGCAAAGAGAATGGACATTCCTTCAGCAGGACCTTAGTCTGAAAGAAGATAATATCCATCAGCCAACTGAAGGATTTAAGCCTACTTGAAGGATATGATTACCACTTGAAACTGGGATGGAAGAGCCAAGGTTCCTGCAATTATCCAGTGAAGTGGGAAATGAAATCAAAGTTACTGAACTACATTAGTGTCCTGAAATATTAAATGAATGCAGTAAAGATTTATATCCATGACCTCTGCACTATGCCAACGCCATACTTTCCAAAATAGACTGTACATTGTTCTCCTGATGTTGTATTTTGAATCTGTTGTGTAGATATGGTGTTTAAGACTAAGTTGTATAAGACGTGGGGCATTGGAATACTAATAATGGTACTGATTCAGAGGAATGGCATAATGCCTGGGTGAATATGAATGTGTAAGTGCTTAGAACAATGTCCGGCACAATAAGGGCTCAAGAATAGTATCGTGTCGCCATGGGATCCAGGGCTACTTCATCTCTGCCACTGTCCTCATGGATGAGCTCCCCATTCAGAACCCTCAGCTATATTCTACAACTCTTCATAGGAAACAGTAACTTCTGTTATCTTTCACAACACAGGAAGCTCTCAGGGAGACTCTGGTGAAGGAGTAACCTCTGAGTCTTTCTTCTTTTAGAAACTCTAAGTGTCCCAAAGAAGTGAGACAGATAGGGATGCATCTACCTCCCAATTTTCAGAACCTCTCCTTTCTAGTCTCCATAGTTCACTGCTGCTGGTAGGATCTGACTTTCCCTTTTTACCTGACCGTGACTGTTTCCTTCATGTAAAACTCTAGATGAAATGTCTTTGCCTCTTACTGTTAATTGTGAATAAAAGGAACTTAGGAAATCAGTATCGCTCTTGCTCTTTCCATCATAAGAGTGCCAGTTTCTCCACATCCTTGCCAACACTTGATATTTTCTGTTTTTTTCTTTTCTTCTTTTTCTTTTTTTAATGTAGTAGCCACCCTAATGGTTGTGAAGTGGTATCTTATTGTAGTTTTGATTTGTATTTCCCTAACAGTTAGTAATGTTGAACATTGTTTCATGTGTTTATTGGCCATCTGTATATCTTCTTTGGAGAAATGTCTATTCAAGCCTTTGGCCCATTTTTTTTTACTGGGTTTTTGTTTTTGTTGTTCTTGGGTTGTAGGAGTTCTTTTTATATTCTGGATATTAATCCCTTATGAGATATATGATTTGTAAATGTTTTCTCCCATTCCATAGATTACCCTTTCATTCTGTTGATAATGTCCTTTGATGTGACATTTTAAATTTTGATGAAATTCGGTTCATCTATTTTTTCCCTGTGCTTTTGGATATCATGTACGAGAAATCATTGTCAAATTCAATGCCAGGAAGCTTTCCCCATATGTTTTATTTCTTTTTTTTAAATGGAGATGTAATTGACATATAACATTGTATAAGTTTAAAGTGTACAAGGCGATGATTTATACATTTATATCTTGCAGTATGTTTACCACCATAGCATTAGCTAACACCACTATCACATCACATAATTTTTTTTGTCTGGTTAGAACATTTAAGATCTAGTCTCTTAGCAAAGAGGGAAGTTTATAGCGATACAGGCCTTCCTCAAAAAAGAAGAACAATCTCAAATAAACAAGTTAACCCACCACCTGAATCAATTAGAAAAAGAAGAACAAAAAGCCCCAAAAAGCAGCAGAAGGAAGGAAATAATAAAGATCAGAGAGGAATTAAATACAATAGAGATTAACAAGACCATAGAAAAAATCAACCAAACCAAAAGCTGGTTTTTTGAAAAAGTAAATAAAATCGACAAACCTCTGGCCAAACTCACAAAGAAGAAAAAAGAGAGAGCACAAATTAGCAAAATAAGAAAGGAAAATGGAGAAATTACAACAAACAAAATAGAAATACAGAATATCATACGAAAATATTATGAAAAACTATATGGAACCAAACTGGATAACCTAGAGGAGATGGACAAGTTTCTGGAAACATACTGTCCACCAAAACTGAATCAAGAAGAAACTGAACACTTGAACAATCCGATCACTAGAAAGGAAATAGAAATAGCAATTAAAAACCTCCCTACAAATAAAAGTCCAGGACCGGATGGCTTCACCGGGGAATTCTACCAAACATACAAAGAAGAACTCATACCAGTCCTTCTCAAACGCTTCCAGATGATTGAAAAGGAGGGAATACTCCCAAACTCATTCTATGAAGCCACCATCACCCTGATACCAAAACCAGGCAAAGACACTACAAAAAAAGAGAATTATAGGCCAATATCACTGATGAACATAGACGCCAAAATCCTCACCAAAATTTTAGCAAATAGAATCCAACAGCACATAAAAAAGATTATACATCATGACCAAGCGGGGTTCATCCCAGGGACACAAGGCTGGTTCAACATATGCAAATCTTAGCAACTTTAAATATGAAATACATGATTATTGACTGTAATCACAGTGCTGTGCATTGGATCTCCAGAGCTTATTCGTATCTTCTAATTGGAAGTTTGTACAATGACCAACATCTCCCCAGTTCTACCACTCCACAGCCCCTAGTAAATAACATTCTACTCTCTGTTTCTAGTTTGCTTTTTAAGATTTCACATATACATGAGACCGTATAGTATTTGTCTGTCTCTGTCTGGCTTATCTCATGTAGCATAGCGCCCTCAAGGACAATCCATGTTATTGCAACTAGCAGGATTTCCTTCTTTGTCATGGCTGAATAATATATTCCTGTGTGTGTGTGTGTGTGTGTGTGTGTGTGTGTATAAAACACACGTCAAGCAAGGAATGTCCCAGTTAAGGACCATTAAAGAAAACATTCTTGAGTGAGAGGGAAGTGAGTTTGGCTCTTCCTAGGATGGTGATTTGAAAGGTATGTGAAGAGGAAAAATATTAATTCTGGATAACTTTAAAACCTTGAATTGTCTACTGAGTATAAAATATCAGATTAGGAGGTACACAGATGCCCAATGTTCCATTAAATTGCCCCAAACTCAAACTAAGTATACATTTATTTTCTGTGTTCAGAAGAGGCTCCTGAGGCATTAACCTATGAAATAAAAATGCCCTTTGGAAAATGACATAATGCTTTTATGTGAGATATTCTCAAATGAGAAGATTTGAGGACAGTAGCATAACCAGTACTGCTGACTGTCAGTAAATGGAGAGGCAGCTGAAAGTCTGAAAAAGGGTACAAAACCAGGAATAGTAGACAACAAAGAATGAATTTGCCAACTGGATAGCACTGCCAAAGACTGGCCTTTCATGTGGCTGGTCAAAGAAACTTGCTGAATGTTGAAAAGCACCTCTTGGACAAATCCACACATGGGGTCATTGCCATCTGTTTTACTGGCATTTGTTATTCCACAGAGTTTACCCAGGTTTGCATAGAATGTATAAGTTTGGACTTAACAAAATCCTACTCATTGCGTTTTGAAAATCTAACCCAAAAGTTTTTTGACACATTAACTTAAAATTTTGTTGAAGTATGTACTTCACCCAAAATTTAGTCCCTCTAATTTTGTGACAGCAAAGAATATTTTAGATGCGTGTTTTCATTTTTTTCAATATTTTCATTTATTATAAAATAAAAAGATTGACATGAGGAAAAATATAGTTTATTAACTACTGACAAACATCTTAAGCAAATTATATGGTGATGGTAGTAAAGTAATGAAGTTACACTTTCTTTTTCACAATATCTGGCCCAATTCTGGATTCATAAAAGATCTTAACAGGGCTATAATAAAATGGCCTGCAATGTATTCTAGTGGAATTTAATAAGATACTCAGTTACTGGCTTCATTAAAACACAGTGAGTTCATTATAACCCAATCTGGCAGAAAGTTTCATTGCACTGAGCTTGTATTACTAAACATGATTCTTTTTCCGCCTCCTCCAAACCCCATCACACCCTTGGTGTCATATTACAGCTGATTAACATGTTTTAACTGCTTATTTGCAATACATCATTTTTTATTACTATTCGAAAGGAGTTAGCTTTTTCATTTTCTTCATCAGATCATTGAAGTAAGTCTCCAGGGCTTTAAATTTTATACTTGATTATACTTAGAGTTTTGACGAAATGTTCTTCTAGGATTATGAAATACTACCATTTTGAATCATTGTCTCTTCCCTGTGATAAGAATATGATTCAGTGCTATTCCTTTCTCTTAATTGACAATAAAAAAGATATGGAAGGATCATATAGACAAAAAAAATCTGTAATAGACTGTAAGCTTCTTGAGAGGGTAATTATGATTTTTATATTCATAACGGCTACCATTTATCAGGTACTTATATCGGCTACTGTGCCAAGTTAGATTTGCTATCCTACTTGACATGACCACTGCATGATGTATGTGCTGTGCCATTATCCCAGTCTTACAGATGGAAAATAATGAGGCTCTGAGGGGTTAACCACTAGCCCAAAGTCACAAACCTTAGTAGGTGGTGGAACAAAAAATACACTCTGGCTCTAACTCCAAAATCAGCACTTTCTCCAGTCTACCAGGCTGCTGCTTAGAATCACTGTATCCTTAGTACCCAGGACAGCGCTTAGCACGGAGTTGGTACTCAAATATTTGTTGACTCTAGTGTTGATGCTAAAAAATCACCAACAAGTAGTTGCAATTTGATGGTGTTTTATTTCAATGTTGTTCTTTTTTAATAGCCATTTTTGGCTAGATTCAACTATTGCTTTATTTTGGTTATTGTCAAAATGATTTATGAGCACATATAGCTCAAAGGAAACTAAAAAAATAAATGTTTGCCATAGCTACAGGGAAGCCAGTCCAGGGGTCAGGGTGCTAAAATGGAATTTGGCAATCAGAGGGAGCTGAAAGAATAAGGAAGCAGGAAAGAGAAAACAAAAGTGAAAACAAAAACTCAAGAAACAAACAAAAAAACAAGTACCTGCCCCTCTTCTTATATTCTCTGTTTCATTTGATGACACCATCATTCCTGCACTTATACAAGTTAGAAACCTATGGTGTGTCTATGGCTGTCCCTTCTTTACCTCCCTCATCCTACGTAATAACACGCTTATTCTAATTACTGCATATATTTTTGTAATCTTTTCTCTCCTCTTCTCCCCTGAAATCACTTTCTGTTTCATTTCTCACTTGTATTAAAATTCTTCAAATTAATAACCTTCCTGCCTTCATATTCTTTCCCTTCTTAGGTTCTCTGTCCAGAGTTATAAGGTTGACATCAACATTTCAAATATTATCAGTTCACTTACCTCTATTAAGGTTTTTAGTGACCTCTTTCTGACTCAGCTTAAGTCTAACCTATCCTAACTTTAACTTTCTTTTTTTTTAATGATGTATAGTTGATTTACAATGTGTTAGTTTCAAGTGTACAGCAAAGTGATTCAGATACACACACACACACACAGATCTGATATCTGTATATATCTCAGATCTCTTCCAGTTGCAAGTGAGAGAAATCCAAGTAAACTAATTTATCAGAAAAAAAAGGAGAATTTTTAGTAGAAAGATAAAGAAAAAACAAAAGGTGATGTACAAGAACCAGGAGAGTTTGGGGGATGCAGGGACTAGAACTGAAGATGGAGTTGCCTTAAGGACTCATTTCGTCTGAATCTCCCCATTCTTGTTTCTGTTGTTCTTAACACATGGACTTTGTTCTTTCCTATAGTGAATGGTCTTTCTCCAGTTGGAAGGTAAAATGGTTGCCAGTGGTCCTCACCCAGGGTCGATTTTGTGCCTATAGAAACATTTGGAAATTTGTGGAGACATTTTTGTTTGTCACAACTGGCATGTGGCTACTAGAATCTAATAGGAAGAAGCCAGGAGTTATGCTAAATATTCTATAATTCACTAAGCAACTGACCACAACAAAGAATTGTCTTGCCCAAAATGTCGGTAATGCCAACGTTGAGAAACCTTGCTCTAGCGTATTTCAAATCTTACATCATCCCAGTGTAAGAATCCGATCGCAATCAGTAGTTGTATAAAACAAATATGACAGTACTATATATAATACAACAATAATAATAGCAACAATAGTTAATACTTACTGTGTGTCAAGAAATATTCTAAGTGCTTTACATGTATTAACATATTAATCCTTAACAACACTATGATGTAGGACTATAGTCCCCATTTTACAAATGAGGTAACTAAAACACAGACAGTTGGAGTAATTTATCTAAGTTCACACAGCTAATGTGTGGTGAAACTTACATTTGAACCCAGACAGGCTTATAATATTGTCCCAGCTTTCATGACACACTTTGGTATGTTAAAACCGTAGAGAAAGTGATTGATCTGGCTTGGTAATATGCCATCCTTCGTATGAACTTCTATGCCCAGGGGAATGGTATATCGTGACCGGCTGCATCTGGTTCATACACCTACCCCTACAGCAATAGGGACAGTGTCATTTGTTGTACAGTCCCATCATATTGTTGCAGTGAGAGAAAAACACATAGCTAAAAGAAGAAAGGGAAAAGAAGCATAGAACCTGCAAAAACAGTAGAAGCCAACCTCTTTCCTAATGCTGTTTCTCATCTCTGTTCATGTGCTCATGTTGTTTTCTTTGGTTGGCATGTTCTGCCCAGCAGTGTCTCACAAATATACATCTCCATTTAAAGAACGACATACAGTAAAGTCTCTACTCGGAAACTTTTCCATTATTACTCTTCTTAAACTGAGTTATATACTTCTTTCCTCAACACCCATAATATCCTACTTGTATCTCTATCATGATATCGTCCTCATGGCATACATTTCTGTCTCCCCTACTGTACTGTGATTGCCTTTAAAACCATACTCTTTCACTTCTGAAGGTCTAACCCAGTGTCCACACATACTGTAGAAATTTAGTAAATGTTGGTTGACTGAATCGCAAATTTGAAAGCCCTTTGGGAAAAATCAAAGACAAGGGTCCTAAGATTACTGGAGTTCCTATAATAGTATGTAAAAAAATCCCAGTGACATGGTCTCTCTGGTAATAATTCATTTCTTTCAACTAAGCAGCCTGCCAAAAAGAATGCTTTTATATTGGTTATACTATGGGTTTCAGAGAAGTCAGAATTCCAAGGTTTTGGAAATTTCTGAATCACAGAATCATGGAAGGATAGAGCTGGAAGAGTCTTTAGAGGTTATTTATCCAGTACTTGTCATTTAATAAGAACTATGAAGTGAGATATTTTACAATATAGTGTACAGAGTAATGATGCTTACAGAAGAGTCAGAAGTAATAGCCAGATCTCAACTATTACCCTCGTCTCTGTTTTTTTTTTTTCACCACTTCAACTTTCTTGACTGATTTTACTTTCAGTGTAACTTTGGCTCCCAGCTACACAGTGTCCTCCAATATTATCTGATCGCTTAGGTCCCTCTAGGATATTTTAGCATTTTAGTATCTCCAGACACGCATCTTGACATGACCTTTTGTTTTCCCTTTTCTTTATCCCTCCCAAAAACCTCAGACATCAGAACTTACTTGTCCTAAGAACCCAGATCTCTGTTTCCCCAAGTCATGGCTTCTGATGAATTCTGTGTCAGTTTTACACATTTACTATTACAGTTAAGAGATTCTCTTAATCTATGTTCCCCTGTTTTTTGCCTGCTCACTGCAAATATTATCGTTAACTTTATTGATTTCCTGACTAATAGGGCTTCAAATCATCCAATATGAGGTGTGGCTACCAAATTCTGAGAAATCAGTCATGGTGGCTTTCATATTAGGAAGCTAACAGAGCAATATCGAACTCTCATTCTAGGTCCCGGGTTTCAAGGACCTTGGAAGGAATCAAGCCTGTATATCATGGTTGAGCTTGCCTATTGTATGATTCTGTGCAATTAATTACTCAGTACCTCCAAGCAGCAGACAAATCCAGTGAGAAGTATGAGTGGGTATGGATATCACGCTGGCCATTTTTTCCCTCTTCTGTATCAGTGAGAGAAATGTGAAATCTATAGAATCTGAAGCTTGACCGCCTAGATTCACATTCTACCTCTGTAAGTAATGTCTGTACAATCTTAGTCAAATTATTTAAACTTGTTGTGCCTCAGTTGCTCCATCTATAAAATAGCTATCATGAGGTTGATGTGGAGATAAAATTTATTAATACCTTTAAAGTGCTTATAATAGTAACTTGCACATAGTAAGTGCTGTATTGTTATCATTGTCGGGGTCTAGTAGCAGAAATCACGTCATCAATTAGCAATGTTTGCTGTAATTCCAGGAGAGAGGTAAATACACATGTCATAAATGCATCATTCCTGGTAGAGACGAAAGGGATATTTAAGCTTGAAGAGGCTCCTTTTGGAATGAATAACTTAGCTGTAGCCACATAAAGACCAGATAATTCAAATTGAATTGAAATAGTTAAACCAGATACAGAAAGAGTTACACACAGCTCACAAGTTGCATCAGTGTTAGAATTAGAATCTGCGTCCCCGTCCCCCAAGAAACCCAAACTCCAATGTGGACCAGGGGTCAGGAAACTACAGGCAGGGGTCAAATCTGGCTCACAGCTTGTTTTTGTCAGTAGGGTTTTATTGGCACACAGGCACGCACACACGCAAAACCAAAGTGAATTGAAATCGATGTAAGTACTTGAAGACCCTGCTGTAACATTGTAAGCAGGAAAGAAGAGAAAGGCAAGGACTCAGTTATTTTAAAGATGAGAAAGGGAATTCATCAGAGGCCAAACTCTATCATTTAAAATCCATACTACGATCTAAAATATATAATGACCACTTGAGAAGGCTTAAAAATCCCCAGGACTCCATGAGAAAGGAAGAATGTGGAAGCATAACATGCCAGTGACAAAGCTAGACAGGGTTAAGAGCCAAAACCTAAACATTTACCTGTCCTTAAGTTGATGTCATCTGGAGAGAATCATAGTAGATGTCAATTAATCTCTACTGGTAAATTGAGAATAATGCAAGTACAATTTAGAACAATACCTCTGCTTGACCTTGTGAATTCAGCCTGTTTCTAATTGGAATCCTTCCCAAAAATCTGAATTCTTTTTCCACTTCCACATGCTTCTACTGTCAGTGCAACCTGAACTTTGTCTGAGCTCTTGCCATCGCTGATGAAACAGTAACTCCCATCTGGTCCCTCTGGGATGGATTCTGGCATATCATACATGCAGCTTCTCCCCTAGTTATTTGCCTTCCTTGGTCTCTACACCTCTTAAAGTCGACCAGTGCATATTTTTCTTTCATTAGCTACTCTATTCTCCCCACTTAGCCTCATTTCTGGGTCTGGCTATTTATCTTATCAGTGCGAGGACTTGGTTCTTATGGGAACCAGAGACCATGTATCAATCAACAATTCGTTCTGTTCATTAACATGCATAAGCACAGTCGCACACAGCATTCAACATATGTACAAAAGCAGGCCTTTCTTTCTAATCAAAGATTCCAAATGTATTTTGTATGTAATGTTGGGCAGTTTGCCTGTTCTCTCTGGGGCTTATTTACTCTATTTGTCAAATATTGCATGAGGAGAAAATGTCTGGAATTTAAAACAATTTGAGCTTTTTTGAAGAAAGCGGTTATATGTAAAGCCTTAAGAAACCACTTCCTTGCTCAGTATCATGAATAATTAAGTTGGAATACGTTTCCTTAGTTCACAGAAAGAAAAATAATAAGTGAGGTGATGTGATTTTGTTGGAAATATCTGGAGTAGAACATCAGTTTATAGTCCTCGTATGTCTTTATAATCTTTTGATCCTTATAATATTTAAGTAGCTGTATGATTTTAGGCAAGTCACATAATCTGCCAATCAGGCAAAATACTATTGCTCTGCCTGCTTCTCAGAGTTGTTACCCTTATACAAGTGTAGACAGATGCTACATAAATCTCTAAAATGCTCCTCCCCTTTTATAAAAAAATAAAATGTATTTAATAAAATTGTATAATCAATGAAATACTATTTTAATGGTAATTCAATATAAATACTAATTTAATAATGAAAAATTTTAAACTCTAAACTTATTAAGATACTTAGTATAATAACAATATATTGTTACTTTTAGTATTAGCATAGGTGTGAATTTTGCTGATGAATGAGAAACATATTGATAGTCTTATAGGCGTCCGATGAGGGTTGTTTTATGTAACAAATAATTAGTGTATATAAAATAATACTCATCTTATATAATGGAAAAGCATTTGATTTTATTATTTTGTATCTTGTAATGAGGCAAAAATGATCACTCAGGATTTGACATGGGTTTGCATATAACGGACATTGCTTCCTAGTCAGATGCAAAAGGAGGAGAACTAGTTGCAAGTTTTGGATGATTATGCTTATTTCCCATCTCAACCGTTTACTTTTGTATTACCAAAAGATTGCAAATACTCATGGCTGACCGACGTAGCTGAGCAACAGAGGCCCCCAGAGAAGTCTTAAGGACATGATGTTATTCTTTGCCATTTGGCCCTCAGTGCTTTGGCCATTCTCTTCCTCACAGAGGTTCCCCTGTCTGGATCCTCATCTCAAGAACCACTTCACACTCTAAATCCTGCCCTTTTCTCTTCTGTCTGTAAGGATTACCTATCTCTTGCCCCACTTTGTCACGTATGTTTGTTGCTTTACAAGTTAACATCTATTGAATTTCATAAAGAATCACAGGGAATGTGCTAGGGACACAGTTTCCTTGAGTGTGATCCATGGGATGCCAATTCACTGAGTTATTCTAAAAAAAAAATCTGTGCTTAAATAAAATTGAGAAATGCTATACATATATACAAGACAGTGTACTTTATCACTCTCTTGGTAATTCAGAATGCACATTAGCATACTTAAAGGTCCTGAGAAGTCCAGCAGTCAAAAATCTGGTTTCACTTTATTTAACACCATATTTCCCACACTTATTTGAACATGTAACCTTATTTTCGAGTCACGCTTATTAATGTCTCTCAGGGCGCTAATCTTTCAGAGAACATGCTTCCTGTATTAGAAAACACACTGTAGTAGACAATGTTAATGACATGATATGTCACTCCTTTTTTGTAACATGTTTACATTTAACAGAGGCTTTAGGAGAATTTTTAACTCAGAGATTGCCATATTTTCACAGAGAAAAGTTCTTTTTATTTCCCTTTCTTTGTTACTTCTTTGTTATGGAATCCAAGATTTCTTATGATCATTATTACACCTGGATCACTTTTGTGCTGCTTAAATCTATTCAACAGAATTTCCTTTAGTGAAGGACTCTTTGTCTTTAAAATGTCATTGATTCACACTAATTACTGGAAGATGAGCATATTTCAGTGGGTATGAAATTCTAGGCCTGCAATTGTTTTTGTATCAGTTTGAAAATATTATCCCACTGCCTTCTGACTTCTGCTTTAGCACTTGAGGTGACAAATATTATTTTAACTGAAACTTAAAAAGAAAAACTTCTCTTTACCTTTGATCTAAAGTTTCACTGTGATCTTAGTGTAGGTTTATTTATAAACATACTTTATATACCCCACTTAGACATCACTGAATTCATGAAATCAGTAGATGGGTATTTTTTTACCACTTCTGGAAAGTGCACCATCATGGAAGAGATACTCTTTACTTCTCATCTACTTAAAGACCACCTACTAATCTGGTTGTGTCTGTACTGAGCATGAGGTTGGGGTGGGGTGGTGTGGAGAGAGTTGCTAATGGTGAAAGAGAATTGGTCTCCTGAAGGCCCAAAGAGGTTATGTGCTCTGGCTTCTCACAAAGGCCCCATTGTCAGTAAACAACCTAACACAGGAAAGAGCATAGGCAGTTCATGCCACCTCACAATTAAGGTGGGGGTTCCACCTTAAAGCCCAAAATGCTCTAATGATGAGCATTGGGATACTGTAGAAGACGGTCACGCGGTAGGGAAGCTTGTTAATTGTCTGCCTGTTTGTGAAGGGGTGTGGGCCCACGACTCGTACAATTCTTGACAGGAGGCTGCCGATTCTACTTAGGCTGAGACCATGTAGTTGGATTTGAGCAGTAAATAGCTTTTAAATCCTCTCAGAAACTTTTATTCAAGGATTGCTACAATTCACTCAGTTTCTGAATTTCTTAAATGTTACTTGGTGGTTTTTAAGCTTTTTTTATTGTTAAAGCAGAAAAAAAACTTGAAAAATAAGCTAAACTTTTGGAGATATTTGATCTCACCTTCATGCCCTGCTTAGGTATGCAGCTCCTCTTCTGGGCCACTAACTCTGGCTGACAGGGTATTCAGTGATAGTGCTATTCAAACTCAGCCTTTAAGATTGTTTTCAGAGGAACCAACTGGATGCCTTTGAAAGTATCGTGGCCAATTAGGGATCATTGTTGAATACAGTAGTACCTAAAAGTCAAAGAGGAGTGAAAAGTGGCCCCTGAACATCTAAATGTTAGAAAAAATTTCCAGTAAATATCTTTAGGGTGAAATGGGACATTTTGAGGGAAGGATAAAAATCACATTATCAGAACATGCCTATCACATCTCCTTTGAGACAGATGGTTCCAAGCAAAGAAGAAAAATCATTATGAAGAAAGACTAGACATAAGCAAAGATTATATTTTGATACTTTCCAGTAGGTGGTTATAGTTTTTTATTCAGCATACTTTTATTTACTTTTCAGATTTGTGCCAGGCACTGTGCTAAGCTCTTGGGATGGGCCTTTGAAAAAAATTTGTGTTTGGGAGGTGTGTTTACCACTGAAAAGTCTCAATTCAACTAATAAAAGAGGACAGATGAACTAGAGATTAGGAAATCTTCAAAGGAACAGTTGAAAAATGATGCCTAGAATGAAGAGCTAGCAGCCCCTTAATGCAAAGGACCTATTAATTGTCTAGTACAAAAAAAAATAAAAAATAAGTAAGTAACCCACCTTAAAGCAAACAATCATAAAATTTAGGACTCTGGGGATAAAGAGAAGCTTCCAAAGAGAAAAATAAATAGGTTACATTTAAGGAATCAAGAAGCAGAATAGCTTCAAACTTCCTAATATTAATACCAGAAGCTAGAAGGTCCAAGATTCTCAGACAGAATGATTTTAGTCTAAAATTCTGTGTTAACCACGGAATCACTATCAATCAAGGTGTATTTTCACACATGTTTTTTTTTAAACATGAAAAGCCTCAAAAATTTAAAGGTACTGGAGAAAGTATTCTTCCAAAACAAGAAAATAAGCCTATAAAGTGAGCTCCAAGATGCAGGTAATTCAGTGCATTAGAGCAGCAGAGAAAGAAGGGAATCCCATTCGTGATGCCAGTGGACGTCCCAGGGGAGCCATTGTTCAGCAGAGCTGAAGTGCAGCCATCCCAGACTAGACTAGAAGAATAGAAGGCTCCAGAAAACATGGAACCTAACAGATTACTAGACTGGTTTAAGCATGTGGGAATCCGTAGGAAAACTTAAATGTAACTCGAAGAAAATTTGACAAATAAAAACTGTAGACAATTATTCAGTCTAAGGAAAATATGCTGTACCTGAAAGGAAGTGTTACCAGGAATGCTGAGTTCTTTCTCCCAGTTACCATTTCAGCAGGAATCTGGGGCCATTCACCTAAGTTGAGGGTTGGCAGTGCTCTTTGACCATGAGGTTATCATTAGGGTGACCAGAAAATCAGTTGTCCAAATTTGGAAACTTAAGAGTGAAAAGGGATAGGCTATTAATAATGTGGGACAACAGACATAAGCAACCTGGGACATGTGGTGATCCTAGCTGTCATGAAAATTCCGCCTGGTGGCAACTTGTGTTTAATTGCAGTGAAAGTACTCAGGAGAAAATAAACTGATCTTGGAATCTCCCTCCTGAAATGTGATTTAAAACATCACAATCTACTTCTGAAACAGGAGTCAGAGGCTTTATCTGCAGGTGTTCGGGCATACATTGACAGAGCTCACCATGTAAACACAAGTAAAGAATTCTCATTCATGAAAAGCAATTTGAAAATGACATTCTTGGAATAGGCATTTTTTGTTGTTTATAATAAACAAATATTTCATAAATTACTAATGTTAGCAAACATGGATTTGAAGAGAGTTTCTCAATTAGGCTCTAAATGTGTATATCCAATTAAGACTAATCTTAAAGCTCTAACAACTTGATTTCACTAACTAATGAGTAACTCCTATCTTCCTACTTTTTTTTTTTTTGTCAGTTCTTCAGTCTTCAGCTAGGCTGATTCATTAATTTTATATATATATTTATATTTATATTTATATTTATATAAATTATATAGAGAACCCTCCCTCTAACCCCACTATTCACTCAAAATCCCTATTCTACATATGCAATGTTTTTTTAAAATGTATAACTGAGCCATTATCAAAGGGGCCAAAATCAAAATATTCCCTAGTTCAATAACATGACAAAAGCTCTGTGATGCTTCAATATTAAAGCTAGAGTTCTTTTCCCAAGCAGCATTGTGAATATATTCATAAGGATTTGAATTGTGATTTCCTGACAAGGAATCAAGACATTGCCATTGTTCATGTCATTCAGAGCTTTTCCCGTCAAGCAGAGGATGGGCTATTACTTTAATCTTCACAACATTTCTGTTTGATAAGTTCACACGTGACCATTTTGATGTGTTTTATGCTATACATAAAGAAGATTCAGTAAAGAAGATTCACAGCTTCAGAGGTTTCTAAGATTTCTGTAAAGTTTACTTTAGTTATGAGGGAATTTACTCAAATACATGAAGATAACTATTAAATAAAACCACATACATGACACTACTAATAGAAAATATTTCTTCAGACTTAAGTAGATATTTATGTTATTCGAAAATTGCTTACCCCAAGAGAAGCTTTACTTTGGTTTTAAGCTTATTCTTTTATTTATTTTTTAATTTACCTTTCTTTCCTTTTTAATTTTTTTATTTTTATAGAATGAGCTGAAGAGGGGAAACACAGTAATGTTAATATTTTTGAAATTACAATTTTTGGAAGAGCATGACTTGAGCACTTTAATCATTTTGTCATCTGTGAAAACGTATAGATATTTATTTAACTAGTTCTTAAAAAATTAAAGCAATTTTAAACATTTCTTCACAATTTTGAACAATTCTCAGAATTGTCCCTCCAAAAAAAAAAAACTATTTTTCTAGATTGAGATGAAAGGAGAATAAGAATGATTTGGTTAACTTTTCTTCTTATGCTTGCATACATCTAGCCAATTGTGTTCATATCCAAGCATGCCAACCTAAATCACTGAGCCATCAGCATCCTGGAAAAGAATGAGCAAGCTTGAAGGGAAGTTATTCCAGAGTAGAGAGTAACAAAAAATAAAATAAATTGGGTCAGCCAAAATTCAAGTAAATATCAAGGCATATTTTGAAGTAATAAAGTTTTCACAATTTGTGTGTATGTGTGTGTGTGTGCCCATGTGTGTACACTTCGGTGTATATATATGACCTTTGTTGTATAGTAGGAAGTTTCTGGGAATTAATTCCAGGCTCTGAGGTCTAATTCCAGTTAAGCCCAGGATCACCTTAGGCAGGATCACTATTTTGAGCAATTGATAACTTCTTTACATAATCCCAGAAAAGCCTGCGTGCGTATGGGTACATAGGAGCGCTAATCATCGTAGTGAGGGAGTAAAAACCCTGTTTTTGCCCTTTGTAAGCTTGAACTATTTTCTGCCTCCTAAAGA
The DNA here is from genome assembly GCF_048564905.1 of Vicugna pacos. Lineage (NCBI taxonomy): Eukaryota > Metazoa > Chordata > Mammalia > Artiodactyla > Camelidae > Vicugna > Vicugna pacos. The sequence continues at coordinate 108,900,515 of NC_133023.1, read as the reverse complement.
GAAACTCTTAAATACAACAGCCTTTTCCCCGCCCCAGTGACTGAAATCTGTTAACATGCAATGAATGTCCATTTCAAAAAATGGCTATATTCAACCTCAATGCTCCAATATGAAACTGGGATTATATAGAAAAAGTCTAAGTCACCCAAAAGAGAACATCAGTCTTTCCATTTGGATACTTGAATATGTCAAAGGCAACTTGAAATTGTAGCTAATTTTTGTAAACCCATCAGGCTTAAAAATCAATTAGCATCCAAGGAAGCAAAATTATGAGGGTTTACAAGGTGCCCTCTCCAAAGAGAAAAGGCCTTTCAAGGATGCTTAAAGGGGCCTGGTTCCCACAGTCCGCCTTGGCAAGATAAAGTGGTCAGGTGCTTGTGTTAAGGTAGCAGCACAGGGTTAAGAGGCGGGCAATTCTCTGCAAAACAGCCCCTGAAGCAGTCCATCAGCATTTCACCAACTGGCCTTTCCCAAGCCCTTGTTCTCTGTCAAACTCAAATAGTTAAAATGCAAGCAAAAAATTGAAAGTTAGAAATTGGATAGTTTTTAACCTAACTCAAAAGTTCAGCTTTAGCAATATTCCTTAGAAATGGCCCATTCCCACTTACGCTAACTTTGCTCCAAGACCCTCTTCCGGAACACGCTCCATTCAGTGATTAGCCACTTAGATCACAGAGGTACCTGTCGACTGAAATAAAATGCACCACCTAAAAGTTGAGAGTTACGTTTCATTTGGCAGACATTTCGGAGGACTCAAACCTCTTGGAGCCCGGGGTGACAGCCTCTCAGATCACTCTGAGGGGCTGCTCCAAAGAGGTAGGGGAGGAGCCAGGATATATAGGAGTTGTACAACAAAGACCAGGTAGTTGGAACAATAAAGATTACTGTTAAAGAAAACCAGACATCGCAAGTTAAAGAATGTAGCGCTTTTCTATGCATGGGAGGGAGCAAACGTTGGGGCTCGTTGAGTTCATTCCTTTGACAAGCACCTAGCTGTCTAGGGCCAGTATCCTGTCCTTTCTTATTCTAAGTGCCCTCAGGGTGCAGAGGCTGGGCTGCAGGCCTGTCCTCACTGGGGGTGGTGGCAGCTTGATGGCTTCAGCGTTCTTTGTTTACTGATTTGGTTTGCAGTATTTTTTGTTCACACACCAATAAAAGAGTTCTCAGTGGAATTGAATTAAGATCCTAAATTTTGAAAGATTATGATGACCCATACATCGATAGGGGATTAAAAATAAAATTTTATTTTTCAAAATGACACAAAACTTGAATGTAAGTTAAAATTAATTATTTTAGATATTTTTCTAAATATTTTTCTTCTTTCTGGATATTTTTATTACAAAATCTGAATAGATGCATCAAAGCTGAACTTTGCTGGTGCTCTAAACATGAGCTTGGTCTGAATTTGGGATAACTCAGTACTACATCTTAGATAAGATTTCTGTTATCAGTAAGAAATATCTTGCCCGGTTACTCTTCCAAATTAGGCTTACCACATTGCACACTACAGACAAATTTCAGAAAACGGACTCAACAATTGTGAAACTCCTGAAATTTTTTGGGACCCCTACACAGTTTCTTATCTATAATAGAAGCTGTATAATATCTTACTTAACTTTATTTTTAACTGTTGGAAATGTAATATTTTTTGGTCTGTAGTTGAATACCAAGAAAACATGTTCAGCCAAAGTAGTCAATGTAATAGTGGTTTAGAATTTAATAATTTCTCCATTCTGGGTGTTTGTTTTTAATCTCCTAAACAAACCTTAATTGACACACACATTCATTTCTCAGAGGTGGACACTAATCATGTAGTGTGCCATTTAACAGTGATGTTTTAGCCTAATACCCCAGATCAACTCTAGCAGCCTCTTATGGAATATTAGTCTAAAATCAAATTAGTCAAGATAAAAAAAATGGTTGATCAGTAACTCATTCAAATAAATCAATCAATTGGTTGACTGATTTTTTTTTTTTTTGGCCATGTTAACTTTTAGGTGGTACAAATGCAATTCTTTGGGAGATAGGAGGCATAGATGAGAGAGTGTTACAAAAACAAGCTTATGATAACCTCCAAATTTAGAAATAGAATTATCACGAGGACGTACTTAAATTGTTACTCAGATGGAAAATTAACATTCATTAACAACTAGTTTTCAGTCGTCTTGCTATGTTTTATTAAATGTATTATTTTATTTCCTCTTTGTATTAGCCCCATGAGGTTGATATTATTATCACAGTATTACAGATGTGAAAGCTGAAGCCTAGAGATATTAAGCAACTGTTTTATGACTAGTATGGGTAGGTCCAAGATTGGAACCCAGATAGTTAGAGTCTAGAAATTTCTCTTTTTTAAGGGCAGCATCCATTAATGGTTAAGAGTCATGGCTCTGGAGCCAGACTGCCTGGGTTTGAATTCCTCAGTTTCAGTTGTTTCAATTATGTGACCATGAGGAAGTATGTTAACTCTCTGTACCTCGGTTTCCATACCTGTAAAATAGAATAACAATAGGGCCTACCTGACAGGGTTGTTAAGGAGAGTTAGTGAGTTAAAAATCAGTAAAATTTGTGAAGTTTTTAGAATAATACTTGGTACAAAGAAAATACTACATAAATGGTTGCTATTGTTAGCACTTTTATTATATCATCTGGTTGATAGCTGTCAATAATGAGAAGCTGTTTATATTCCAAACAGAATAACTCATTAAAAAAAAAACGCCTTGTCCGCAAGAGTTTACAAATGAATGGTAGAAAAAGTAATTTCATATAACATTAATTTTCCCCAAGCATTTTTAGTATCAGAACTTATTAGAATAGTTAGCATATTATTTCCCTACCTTTTACAAATCATGCCCCTCTGGTACATATTAAAAAAGTTAAATTACCCTTAACATTATTTGTAATTTCAAGATAAACTAAATATAAAGATTGAAAACAGATTAAAGTTAATACAACAAATAGTAGGTTTATCTCCAAAATACATTTTTCATCTATTACAACATTTGAAAAACAATATGACAATATGTGCTGAGTATCCTTAGACAGGTAATCTAGTCTCTGAGAACCTCAGTCACCTGCTGTAAAACAGGGATAAATAAACACACAGATTTTATTTCCTCACAGGATGTGCTGGGAATCAAATGAAACACTAGATATGAGGGCACTTTCTAGTCCATAAAGTCTGATCCAAAAAGGAGACACTATTGTTGTGGATGGAAACAAACTTGTGGTCATAGCTGTTAAGTAAGATTTCAGTTTTAAGAAGGACAGCTCCGTGAAGAAAAACATACACAGACCATTCATGAACAGTAATGTTAGCTTTCCAAATGCTTTCTGATCCAGGTCCACTTATACAATTTATAATTTAATGGTATAACTGTTAAGCATATCCAATGCAGGTACGGTCCTTACAATTCATGATACTGTGAGGAAAATATACTGTGAGTCACTGCCATTTAATGTAAAATGATACACATCTTAGGACATTTTTTATAGTCATAACTAGAATGAATCAGAGAATCATTCAGAATGAATATATTCCTGGTCACTGATAGGAGGAAGATTGGCTAATATACCATGTTCATTATTTGTGCAATTTCTTCTTATTGCTGTATTTGCATGCAAATGACTTAGTTTTTTCCCTCAATTTAGGTAGAATTCTCCATTACAAGCAAAGAGCTAAGTGTAAAACCACAAAAGAAAATTTGTGTGCTGCTTTTATTAAAAGTGGTCCTGAAAAATAGAAGATGACAGATGCTGGCAGATTAATTCCATTTTCACATTCTCACTGGAATTTTAACAAGTTTTAGGCAAAATAGGCACTCTTTCATCTCATCTAAGCTTTTTTTTTTTAGTATTGATGGATGCAAGTAGTGATGGATGCAAGGGTACAAGGAGTGCAAGGATGCAAACTATGGAGTAACTTTGGGATCACGAGGGAGAGTTGAGGAAGTGAAGGAAATAAAAGGGAGGGATAGAGAAAAGACCTTGGGTGGGTAAGACAAGGAAGAAGATTTGGAAAGTCTTGCAGCTGCACAAATGTGGAAGAGTAGGCTGTAAGTCACACGCATACCAAAAAGAACTTGAGCCTCATTCTTATGAGTTTATTCTTCCTCCTTCCCCCATCCCCTGTCCTTCCCACACACATATTTCAGACTAGATCAGTTCCTCTAATCCTTGCTGTCATTCAGTTTAAAGAACAGAGCAGATTTTGACAGTAAAATGACTGCATGGCATCATTTTTATATAAAGAACGGTTTTAATGCTTTGCCAGAATGAAAGCAGGTTGAAATACTGAAGTCTCCCTTTGTGTTTCCTATTAGAGTGTTAACTTTTCTAATTGCTTCAGTCGACGTTTATCTGTGAATATAAACTACAGAAAGCTGTCAGAATACCGTAAAAAATAATTCCAAATTAAAAACAAAAATAAGAAGCCTTGCCAGAGACTGGCTTACTTTTTAACTATGTCTAGAACAGAAGATTGCTAAACAAATTAATATTTTCAAGAGGATTATGTGAGGAATGCCTAAATCACTGATTCAGGCTCTTAGCTCTAAAACCACTTTGGCAACGTTTATTTTCTGGTAAATAAATTCTTGAAGCATTCTAGAGCTTCGGAAATCTCAGATAGTATCTATTATAATCTGCTCATTTTATAGATGAGGATACAGAGTACTCTTAGTGGCAGATCTGAGAATAAGGTACGGATGTCTTGACTCCCAGTCCATTGGGTATTTCCATTCCTTTCCATGCTATCCATTTAGAGCCTAATCACTGTCATATTTCTACTAAAACAAGTCCCATCAATTGCCAAAAATTGGTTAGGTTTTAAAAAATTCATCTTATTCTGCTACTTGAATGTAACTCAATTATGTTTCTTTTCAAACTTTATGTGATTTAGACTTTTCACCAAATCAGAATTGCCTTCTTCCCAATTATTCTTAATTACTGAAGTCTTGTCTGTAGTTGCATCTTGAAGCTTTACTATTTTTCAAAAGTAGGAATTTAGTAAACAGTGGTAAAGTTTTGTTTATGTTTGCTCTTCTTATATTTTTGTCACCTCAAGACAATTAGTAAATTAGTGTCCCTAGCATGGATATAAAGGGAAAGGAAATTATGAAAAATGATTTTGAGAAAAGCATACTTGACTTTTTACTTGGGATTGTGAAATCATTTTATACCCACTATCTGATTTATGGTGCATGATTTCAATTTTTTAAGGAATCACTCTTCAAAGCACATTCATTCCTGTGCAATTCAAAATGTCAAAATAGATAAACACATGTAGGAAGCAAGCCTAGTTTATAAAAATGGAAAATTTTCTTGAATATTTATTGAAGCATTCTTTTTTTGAATGAGTATGGGATTATTTACATTTCAATCAGTGTGTATGCTGGTCATCTCAGCCCTCATTTCAGTGTCTTATGACACAGGCATGCAGTGTCCTCACGCCTCTTTTTCACTATTCAACATAGACTAAGCTCATGTTCTTGCTCTGTTTTTCCTGTCAAAGCTCATCTTATGTGTGTTACATTCTTTAGAGACCTGTCAGATGATTAGCTGACAGATCTGTTGATTATTCCTTTGCATATGCTATATGTAATTGATTCTAAGACACACACACAGTTTCTCAACATTCAGCGTCTTTGATACAGTGATACATTCTAAAAAAATCTATAGCATCTTACCATCAACAAGGGGTAAGCTGGTTGTCATCATCTACATGGTGACATTTGATGATAGGTATTCATATGGTCATCACTGCAATAATGTTGTCTACTTTTCTTGGTACTATATGCATTGATTAAAAATATGTCCAAAAAAACCTATAATGTGATTTGTCATTGAGGCAAAAGTTATTGAGTATGCAGGAAGGGATTGAAAAAGAGCAGAGGCCTGAATTTTCATATTAGTGATTGTGGTAAACAGAATAATGCCTCCCTCCACAAAGATGTCCACATCCTAATCCCAGGAACCTGTGAATATATTATCTTGTATAGCAAAGGGTAGTTAAAGTTGCTGATCAGAAGACCTTAAAATAGGGAGTTTGTCCTGGATTACCAGGGTAAAGCCAGTGTAATCACAAGGGTACTTAAAAGTGGGAGAGAGAGGCAGGAGCTTGAATCAGCAGGAGATGTGACTACAAAAGAGAGTCTCCGAGAGATGGCAGTGTGAGAATTTACCCAACATTGCCAACTGTGAATGGAACCATGAGCCAAGGAATGTGGGCAGCCTCGAGAAGCTGGAAAAGGCAAAGAAACAGATTGTTAAGTAGAGCTTCCAGAAGGAATGCAGCCCTTTTGACAACTTGACTTTAGCCCATTGAGACTCTTAAGATTTCTGGCCTCCATAATTGTAAGATAAAAAAAAAAGTGTGCTGCTTTTAGCCACTAATTTAGTAGCAATTTGTTACAGCAGCAATATATTCATGATGACTAGAAGAATGACAAATTCCTAATTTTGTTTCAAAGAACAAACCAAAAGTTTTATGAAATTTAAGAAATAAAGATGCCTACATGTGGATGAACCAGTATTACATGACATTGCATTCTTTTTGATATATGTGGAAAATGAATATTTATACATCTAGTAACGTAACTGAAGGCAGATGACAGAAGAAATAGCCAAATCGTTTGTAGCCAATCAAAGAAATTGGAAAGCAACAAGAGACTGATGCACTCAATTCAAATAATACATGAACTATCATTAAAGCATTAAGTCATAGTTTAATTTACAACATTTGTTCTTTCTTAGGGGTCCATAAAATATTGGTATTTCTTACAATTGATGTCACCTTTCATTCAATGAAATAAGCAAATAGTAAGGAATTTTTGTATCAAAAGATTAATTCAGGCTCATTGTGTATATTTTGGAAAAAACAGAAATATATTAAGAAGATAGTCTAGTTCATGTTATAAAAAGCAACCCCCAAATCTCAGTTGCTAAAGCAACAAAGATGAATTGCTTGCTCATTCTACCTGTCGGTTGTGATTTGGCAAGGAGAGTTTCTACTTATAACAGTCACTCAAGGCTGAGTTTGGCGAGCCAGCAACTGAGTTGAACGCTAATTACTCTTAGTCATGTCAGCTGCTGAGGGATTTTGGAAGGTCTCACAATGCCAACTAAATGCTGCATCCCAGCAGTAACATTTTATTATTTCTGCTCACAATCCACTGGCAAGAAGTAGCTATATAGTTCCATCCGACCAAAAGGAGGCCAGGAAATGCAATCCTATCAGGTGTTGGGAAGGTCAGAATTTTAACAAATAACATTTAATGACTACAGCATTTAACCCTGAGATAACCACTATTATTATTAAGAAGCTAATGCATTTTCATCCAATTTTTAAAATGCATATTTATGTATTAATGAAATTGACATTTAATTATATGTGGAATTTCATTTAACATTACATAGTAACATTTTCCAATGGAATTAAATATTGTTAAAAAACATTTTATGTAATGGCTATATAATCTTTCACCTTATGTATTTAACATTCCCATTATTGGATATGTGCAGTGTTTTTTTAATTGCTGCAATTATTACAAAATGCTCTGATGAATATTCATATAAATTAATGATGATAATATCAAGTATTGGCTCTCAGTGCCTTAAGCCATGAAATAAACAAAATGAGGATTTCAGTAGCTATAGCATGTCAAATAAAGACTAAAATATTCAATTAGTCAATTGGGTGCTATCTAAATGAGTTCATGCAAAGTAGAGCTAGAATTTCTGAGTCATCAAAAAGGTTATCTTCTTACATCTAAATATAAGGTTAAATGGGTGGAGGAAAAAGTGGAGTCAGAGGGATCAGATTTAACCTCCTTCCTAAAATAAACATACAAACAAAACAGAGCAAAGTATATGAAAGAATAGTAACAAGACATTGGACATCAGGCAGTCAAACACAATAAACCCTGAAATGTAGTTAAATGAAGTGAGCCATATGATTTGTCCAGTTTACTGCTTTGAGAGTTTCTGGGCCATAGTGCAGGTAGGGGAAAGCCAGGCAGAATCCTGTGGAGTCCGTGTGTTGAGGAGCTGAGAGTCTGGAGTAAACCAAGTTAACTAGAATACATAGGGCCATGTATTGGAGAAGAGAGAGTGGTTGTAAAGTTCTAATGAATGTCAGGAACATGAGACATTTGAAATGACAAGGAAACTTGCGAGTAGTAAAAAATTTTTATGATTACCAAAAAAGCTAAGCCTGTGTAAGCCAGCCCTCAGGCACAGCTTACTTTCTTCACACACAGAGAGAACTTAGAGTATTAAAAAGAATATAGTAGTTCCCCCTTATCCCCAGAGGATATTTTCCAAGACCCTCAGTAGATACCTGAAACCACACATGGTACCAGCTCCTATGTACACTCTTTTGCCTACACATACATACCTATGATCAAGTTTAATTTATGAATTAGGCACAGTAAGAGAATAACATAATTAATAACTAATACTACATTAGAATAGAATAATTACAACAATATACTGTAGTAAAAGTTATGTGAATGTGGTCTCTCTCTCCTCAAAATATATTTTACTGTACTTGCCATTCTTGTTGTGATGATACGAGATAATAAAGTCCCTACGTGATGAGATGAAGTGAGGTGAATGAGTAGGCATGGTGACGTAGTGTTAGGCTACTATTGACCTTTTAACGATTTCTCAGAGGGAGGATCATCTGCTTTGGGTGATCTTGGATCATCTAGCCATGACGATGTCAATAATTAGCTATCAGGAGCAGATGGTACTGATGGCTGGGGATTCCCGGCAGGATAGAGCTGGACAGTGTGAGATCTCATCGTGCTACTCAGAACAGAATGGTGTGCAGTGCAACACTTAGGAATTGTTTATTTCTGGAATTTTCCAAATAATATTTTTGGACCTTTGTTGAATACAGATAACTGAAACCACAGAAAGCCAAACCATGGATAAGGAGAGACTACTGTACTGAGTGGCTTACCGGATCATGTGTGTGAGGAAACTACCTGAACTGAGGGAAAAAGTCCTCAGAGATTAGAGAGCCCAGTACTTGGCACATACAGGGGACCGGGAATGGTGCCTTTGCCAGAAGTCAGACTGCAAAACCGCATTGTTCATGGGGCACTGGTCAGGTTACTCAGAAGGGTCTTGGCTCGTTAATGGGGAATATAGAGCTGAACCAATCATAGCTCCGTTCCTGCCTTACAGTTCTTAAAAGCAAGACTTGAAAGGATCAAACCATTTCCAAGTAACTGTACGTATCCCAGAACAAAGCTCAAGAATATATATATATATGAGATTTTTTATTTATAAGAATATATATATATGAAATATATATATAAAATCTCAACAAGGGCAAACTCAAAAATTCTGGCATCCATTAAAAACTTACTAGGCATGGAAAGAAGCAGGAAAACACAACTCATAATGAAGATAAGAATTAAACAATTGAAATTTACCTAGATATTAAATGGTAGCATATAAGAACATTACACTAGTTTTTACAATTTTATTATATATGTACATAAACATCAGCAGAGTCATGAAAGATAGTTAAACATTCAAATAAAGCATCTAGGGATGAAAACTACAATGTATGGGATTAAAAATTCACTGGTTGGGATTAATGACAGACTAGGCATTGGAGATGAAAAGATGAATGAACTCAAAGGCATAGCAGTAGAAACTTTCCAAAGCAAAACAAAGAAAAAAAACATCCTACTAACGGGAACAGGAGGAGACCATTTTTGAGCTCTGGTATAACTTCAAGGAGTCTGATACATGTATAATTCACGTCCTTAGAGGAGAGAAAGGAGAGGGCAGAAAAGATATTTCAAGAAAAAATGGCCAAAATTTTTTTCCAAAATTGATGAAACCTGTAAACCCGGAGATCCAAAAAGTTCAAGGAGCCTTAAGCACAAGAACTCAAGAAAAAGTACAAGACATGTCAGTATCAAATTGCTTAAAACCAGCAATGAAGAGTAAATCTTAAAAGCAGTCAGAGAATAATGAACAAACTTGAAGGACTAACACTATCTGATCTCAAGATTCGCAAGATCATATAGTTATAAAACATATAGATCAATGTGATTTTAGACTTTGAGATAGACAAATAAATCAATAGAACAGAGACTAAAGAGGTGACAAAGAGACCCACAGATACATGGACAACTGATTTTGAGCAAGGTGCAAAGGAAAGTCTATGGAAAAAAGAATTTTTTCACCAAATGTTACTGGCTAATTAGATACTGATATGCAAGAAAATGAATTTTGATCCTTATCTTGCACTGTATACAAAAATTAACTCAAACTGGATCATAGACCTAAATGTAAAACCTAAAATTATATCGCTTGTAGAGAAGAGGTCAGCAATCTATGGCGTTTTTGTAAATAAAGTTTCATGTGTTGGCATATTGTCTATAGATGCTTCCATGCTAGAAGAGCAGAGTTGAGTTGCTGTATTCCTTAGACAGCTGAAAGAGAGAGAGGTTGATGCAGAGATTCACACACGCGCGCACAGATTGATAAAGAGATTATATTTTATAGTAGCTGGCACCTGTGTGGCCTTTACAGAGGGTCTTCTATTACTGCCTTTGGAAGACAGTGGCATAGTGAAAGTATTTTGCTTGCTGATATTTTCAAAGAAGTACTTCTAGTCTAAACCACTTAGCACTGTGTAGTCTTTGTGTGCCCATTCTTTTAAGTTACATACTTAGTAACTAATCTCTCATTGATTTTATCACTACGTTTTTCCTGTGCAGGGATTTCAAGATGCGTAGGCCTTGGGATCATAATTCAGTGGCTTTTTAGAGGGCTTGTAAGGGCCTCCAAAGTCCACTATTTTCACAAATTGGCCACCCGTGACAGGAGCCTAAAATTTTACCATCCGTTTGCACCACAGTTCCTTAAAATTTTTATGCTTTTCAAATTGCTTTTGCTATGATGGCTTGTTTTTAAGAGCATGTTGAGAATGGAGGATTTATAAACATGAAGTCACTTTTCATCTGGTGAGTACAAAAGGATGGTGCATACCTGAAGATGCAAAAGAGCACCCGAGATGAATTTAGCTTTTGAGGCTGCTCCAGTGACATCCCACTGAACTACCTTAAAGGAAACAATTGACGTTGCAGGTGCATTTCAGCACAACATAAACAAGTATGAACACCAGCATTTGCTTTCTGTCTTTCTGTTTATAGACTGCTTATATCACCACAAATGGTAAATAACTGAATAGAAGTCACTTTTGTTTCTTGCTATGCCAGAACACCCAGATGCAAAATAAAATATTCAGTCTTCCATCTGGATATTTTGTCTCCATGATGCCACATGTACAACTGCTTGTAAAGTGCTGAACTATCGATTACATTTTCTTGTGCCTTTGCAGTGTCTTGGCACTGGTGAGGCAAGTGCTGTGTCCAATTAGAAGCTTGACTCCTCACCAAACTGCTCAATTATATTGTTGCCAGAGAGTAAGTTCTTGTCATGCACAGGAAAGAACTCAAGAGTGAGCTACAGTAAAGTGAAAGTAGATTTATTCAGGAAGATATGCAAGAGAGAGGCAGCCCCAGAGCATGGGGTCATTTAGAAAAGTGAGAGCAGGCCCTAGGAGATAGATACATACTCCACAGAGTGCAGGCCATCTCAGAAGGAAGAGTGGCCCTAGGAGATACACACTTCATAAACAGAATGCGGTCCGTCTCACTCAGAAGGGAGAGCGGCTACGAGGTGTGGGGGTGGTTAGTTTTTGTGAGCTGGGTAATTTCATATGCTAACAAGTGGGAGGATTATTCCAACTATGTTGGAGAAGGGGCAGAGATTTCTAGGAATTGGGCCCCACCTACTTTTTCACCTCTTATAGTCAGCCTAGGAACTGTCATGGCGCCTTTGGGAGTGCCTGAGACTCACGGTCTACTGGAAGTGGAATCTTCTGCCATCTTGGTTTTAACCAGTTTGTCCTGTCCTCAGTTGCTATGTCATTTCTTCAGTGGTTGTGCCCTTACCCATTTCCCTCCTGTCTCAATATCATTACCCACCTCCACTTCATTGGGTTTTGTTCATCTGGTGACAATTCAGTGTAATGGTAAAAACTGTGGGCAATGTGGGCACACTGCTAGGGTCTAAATCCTTTTTCAGCTGCTTGTTAGCTGTGTCACCTTAAGGGAATTACTCTTTCTTTGCCTATTTCTGCATCTGCAAAATGAAGACAATAGACATACCTAACAGAATTGTTGCCACAGTTAACTCCGATAAATGTTAAGTGCTAGACATATAATGATCATTTGATAAATATTATATTTTTGTTATTCCTTGTAGTAAAATATTCAGTAATGTCACAGAGCTACCTTGGAACCGGGGAAGGATGACACTGGGGGCGTCTAGGTCCCCAAATTGTTTTCTTCCATTTGTTAAAACAAATTTACATTGACTTGAATGATGTGAATGTCAAGCCAGTTGGAAGGCGGGGGTGCAGAACCTTGAAATGCCCTTTAGGCACATGCAGGCCTGCTTGAGCATGTGATCCCATTCTTTTCCATGTGTTTACAATGTAAGCAAGGCAGGGGGTCTTCTTTCATTTTGTTTTAAGTAGCTACATGATTATAAAAAGGGATAATAGCTACCTCTAATCTTCCCTACTCAAGGCCAGAGGAATTTCCTCTTATTAAGGACTTTTGTCTTGGAATTTGGATTTAAGATTTTATAACCTAAATGGAACAAGAGGGGGAAAATAACCAATTTAGTTTTGTACACTCCAGCCAGAAACAATTGTCCTTCGGAGGTATACCCTATGGATGCAGCTGTTCATTAGAGAGGTTAATTTTTTTGTTCAGGAGTCAGCCCTTAGCCAAACTGTGAAGGAGGCAATGTTGATCCTTAGAGTTGTTCTGACACCTTTTTGAGCTCTCTTTGGCCCTGGTGTAATGGCTCAGCCCGAGGTGTCCAGTGCCTTCCTAATGGCTTGGATCTTCCCAGTCATGAAGGAAAAAGATCTGGTAGTTGTCAGTAAGGTGGCAGATACCTAATCCATTTCTTCTCCAAGAGAAATTTTGAAAGGGGGAAATCCTTATTGGTGGAAATTGCACAGTAATGAGTCTCAAGGAAAGAAGGAGTACATACAGAGAGGAGTAGATTCTATTCTTTATATCCCAACAGACCATTATACCAGAGTGCAAAGCCCACCCTACTTTGAGCTCTTATCAAATGGTAATGGTCAGAAAGCTAAACTGTTCAAAATTCAATAATGATAACTATCTTTCCCCCAAGTGTCAGTGAGCCTCTGGGGTTGAAATAAACTTGCAAGAGAAATAGCATAAGGTTAAAAGAAAAACAACTTCGATCTACAAATCTGTCGATCAAACTGAGTACTGGGTAGAAAACTCTCAGTGTGGTTAGGACACCCAAAGCTTGTCAGGATCAAGGAAATTACTCAGTTTCAGTTCACATATCTATAGTCCACTGGAATATACAGCTTTAGGAATTCAAAACTGAATTTATATGGATTAGAACTCTCAGTCTCCTAACTTGACAATGCCACTACCCTTTATTTTCTATATACATTAAGTGTAGCATCTTTTATGAGATTTTTGATATAAAACTAAACTTACTAGAAGGTTCAACATATTTATATTATGTTTATTTTAGTGTATGTTATATAAAACTCATAAAATAATTGCTTACAAATGAATTTCTTGCAAATAGCAAGCACTGTGAATTAGAAATCCTTTACATTTCTTATTCTTCCCCTGCTTACAGAATTCTGAACACATGTCCAAAACCGTTTTACCACTGTCTGTACACCTGTCAAAATAGCCATGAGGTGATTTAAAATTTCCATTATTTGAACTGAATCAACATAACTTGGAATGAAAGCACTATATGATTTTATAAGCAATAGGACTGAAGGCTTTACATTTCAAAAGCATGAGACTAGATGGATGGGCCCTGAATTGCTTGAATAGCCTAATTTATTGCGGTAGGAATATATATAAACCTTAACAAAAAACCTCATTGGATATGGACATGCCTTATTTTGACACTTATAATGTTGCAATGGGGTTCTTTGTTAATATGTACTGTACATCTTTCCCTACTCATAGATAAAAGAACACATTTTACAAGAGAAGTGGAATACATGCTTCCCTCTATGGCACATCTCCTGAAGCAAAAGTATATTCAAAATAAGATGCAGGTAAATTCTACCACAGTAGTGCTTTTCCCTTTCCCAACATACAAACCCAGGGATCTGTTGATCTGTACCCACTTTTTCTGGCTAATGCTGCTCTCAGAAAAGGATTATACGTCAGTCATTCTCACCTTACAATGAACATAATTCTGTGCGTGTGAGAAGAAAATCTATTATTTTAAAAGTATTTTTATACAATTGTATATATACAATTATACACTGTGTCAAAATAGGTCTCTTTGTATAAGAACCAAAACTTGCTAAGTTATTTACTCGGTCTCATTTTAAGGGAGATGTGTTACCTTATGTGTCCATTAGCAACTCAGAAGAAAGGAAGCAGATTTGAATGAAGCCTCTACCTGAACAGGAACCAGAGAGCAGAGGTTTTGTTTAGAGACAAAAATTGCTGCAGAACCTTTTGAAAAGAGGAAGTTCTTTTCTTCTTAAAACAAGCTAGTTTCTCTTATATTGTGGGTTTTCACAAAGTAATTAGAGAAAAAGCTGTGTAAAAATTCACTTTTGTTACAAAACTGTGAATAGGTTGAGAGAGGAAAATAGAGCCTGAATAAAAGTAAATGTTTCTATCAAATAAGAGAAGGTAACTGATAGTTATGATTCATTTTCTTTTTTGTCTTGTTCATTTGAGGAACCAGTTTAATTACTTTATAGCTTTACTCTGTGTGTGTGTAATTAATTTTGAGACCATGAATAGAAAAAGAACAGTGTCGCTCATCATCCAGTTATACAAGGGTTAAGTTGGAACTCACTGCAGTAGGCCATCAACTGTGCCTTGAGGGGAATTCAGGTTGGAAAAAAACAGGATGGGGCACTCCAGTGCTTTGGATAAGCAAGCCCTGAGATAGTAAGATGCATATCTCAGGAGGAATTTCAGTCACTCCAGATTCTTGCAATTTCCCATACACAGAAAAGCACTAAATATATTAACTTGAGATATCTGTTCTTTGTGATTCGCAGTAATCTTTTACCAAGATGTTTCCTTAACTACATGCATTTCCTAGCCCTCCATATATATATATATATATAAATTGGCTCCTCCCTTACCTCTTTGGGGCAGTTTACTCAGAGGTACTGAGTGGCTGACTCCCAAACTATAATTCTCAATAAGACTCTGAATAGAACTTAAACTCAGAACTCTCATGTTACGTGTTTTTCTTTAAGTTGACATTACAATAACATTAGGCAATAACATTAAAATGGTATTTTCAAAGATGTCATCAGTTGTCTAATCATAACCACAAACATGCAGGCCATCAGATAGCAATAACACAAGAAAATACAGGACACTAAATCAATTTCCTAATAGTGAAAAATGTTCAGACATCACAATGGACAGGAAGGAGCAGGAGAGTTAATATTTGGGGAGGTAGGGAGCTAATCACAGTAGGTAGTCACATTTTTAAATGTAGCATCTTCCTGCCCAGAGAGGATACCAGGTTACATGTATGTGATTTTTATAATGGAACCATATTTTGAGGTAAAATCCCTACTTTGGAGAGGATCTAACCTCATTCTGTTAAAAGGGCTATTAAAAATGCTGTTCATATTTTTGTAAAGTTAAATGTCCATCGCTTTCTATTAATTTTTTCCTAAAAATTCTTTAAGATGTTCAGATACAGACTCAAAGTTTCTAAGATACAACTTCTGAAACTTGATCATACATGTTTGTTTCTAAAAGGTCACTGATAATTGATAGTCATTGACTGCTGATATAACTCAGTTTAGTACCTCACATGATACTAACTTCAAAGCATATTGTGGTAGGTCAAAAGCCTAACGACACAGGAATTGTAATATGTGTGCCGTATAATTCCTTTTCCTTTACTGTAGGTGATTACTGTGGCAATTTCCATGACTTAGGGTACTATTTCAAATTCTGGGGATCCCATCTGAAAGCATAAGATTTATCTGTTTATCAAGTATATGTGTTAACTATTTGAGGAATTTCTCAACATGGGTATTTCCATTTTTTCACGACTTTTGACTCTGAAATGTTTATATCTATGCAATAAAATGATTCTTTCTCTATATGGATTGTGATAATATAAAAAACATATTATTTAAAAAAACATGATAAGATGTTTTGGCTTATTTATTCAGCCAAATGTTATAAATCATAAACATAGGGAATATGAATGTTGCTACTAAGTTAATAAATACTCATTACAGTCAGTAACTCATCATTTTTCCTCATATTGTCTGATCGTATCATTGTGAAAAATTACCATGCCTGACTTATCTGAAATTTATAAGTATTCATGTGTACATATAAATTAGAAACTTTCACATAACTACTACTGTATCAAAACTAGATTTTAACTTGGGAATGCAGTAGACCATTGGTCTATTCACCCAATTTATCAAGCTACATATTTTATTCATATTTGAGAGATATATTTATACACTTATAATATATTTTGTTTGGAGATTTGAAAATAACTGAAATGATTGTATTTATGACTATAAAATACTTTTCTTTATAAATCTGATCCCCTAAAAATTTGAGATTGGGAGAAGGTCCCCATTACTTAATTTATGTTTAAAAAAAAGAATAAAAATCTAATTTTATGCTATATCTATGTTTGTTCAGTTCAAGTCAAAAAAAATTGCTACTTTATTATACTCTATTTTTCTACTTTATTAAAAGAAATGCTTCATAAACCAGTCACTGAAAGCTAAGTTTAAAAGGACTTTAGATATGTCAGTATATGGACAACCTTCAATAATCCCAACTCTGCCACTTGCTAACTGAGTGACCATAGGCCCCTTTAAGTTTCAGTTTCTATATTTGTAAAAATCATTATAACAGCTCCTTATTTTATTATGTAGTAAGGATTCAATAAATTTTATTTATTATTATTATTATTATTACATGACTATACCAAAATTTGAATAGAAGCCAGACCTGATGGCTGGCTTATATAGGCTTGACTTCTTTAGTACTCAGATATTTCCTTGTGATGTAAAACTTCTCGGGTCCCTAATATTCATTAGAACTCAGTGAAAGCCACATTTCTTTTTTATTTATTATTATTGAAGTATAATCAGTTACAATGTGTCAATTTCTGGTGTACAGCATACTGTCCCAGTCACCCATATATATATACATATATTCATTTTCATATGAGCTTGAGATTTGCAAAAGTTAACCACTACATATAAAAATAGATTTAAAAAATTTCTTCTGTATAGCACAGGGAACTATATTCAGTGTCTTGTAGTAACCTTTAATGAAAAAGAATATGAAAGCCACATTTCTTAGATAGGGATTTAATTGGAGTACTATAGCTGATTAGCATGTGAAAGAAAAAACACTCGAATTATTGATCATTAGCCTACAAAGGCTGTCAGTTGACAAATACTACTGTTTTTTCAGCAACAGAAGGGCCTGATAGAACATGTCCTATCCATGTGACAGACTAACATCTCTGAAAAATTGTGCATGTTCTTTTAAACCAGAATTATCATTTTAACAACTTTATTGAGATAAAATTCACTCTTTAAAAATATATACTACAGTGGTTTGTGTATTCACATAGTTATGCAAACAGTACCATTATTTAATTTTAGAAATTTCCAACACCTCAAAAGAAACCTCTTATACATTAGCAGGCACTCACCATTTCTCTATGCCCCTGTGCCTATTATGAATAATGCTGGTGTGAATATTCCTGTACAAGTTTTTGTGTGTACTTGTCTGTTTCACTTCTTTTGGGCATATACCGAGGAGTAAAATTGCAGGGTAATATGATAACTCTGATTTTTAGAGGAACTGCCAAACTGTTTTCCAAAGCATCTGTACCATTTTACATTCCCACCAGCAATGGATAAGGGTTCTTTAGGGGAGGGAGAAAACTTTTCTTTTGCCCTCTTAAATTCAGGGTCTGGGGAGTAAACCAAAAAAAAAATAGATTAATGAGAGAGAAGGTTTATTTATCATGCACAAAAGAGCTTTGCAGGAAAGAAATGAAAACCCCAGGAAAGCAGTTAGGCCCAGGAACTCGTATGCCACTTTAACAAAGGGCAGTAAATTGTGAAGGACTGACAAGACAAAGAAAAAGTGATTTGGGCTTCTAAGGACAGAAGGTAAATATATGGGAAAAACTAATAAAAGATAAGGGTTATTTAGTAAGGTTAGTTGTATAGACTCAAATCAATGCCATCCACAGTGATGAGACGTCTCCTTTTCCTGGTAGACGAGAGGGAGGCTAACTTCAAAGGGTAAATTTCTGCCTTGCTTTTAGGTAGGAATGGAAGGGCAGAGTTCCTCCTGTGTCTGCTGTATATTCTGGATATAGGTCTTTTATAAGATGTATGATTGGCAAATATTTTCTACCAGTCTAATGGTTGTCTTTGCACTTCTTAATGGGATCCTTTGAAGCACAAGTTTTTGATTCTGATGAACTCTATTTTATCAATATTTTTCTTTTGTTATTTGTGCTTTTGGTGTCATTTCTATGAATCCATTGTCAAATCCCAAGGCCATTTCCACTTATGTTTTCTTCTAAGTGTTTTATAGCTTGAACTCTAACATCTAGATATATGATCCATTTTTAGTTAATTTTTTAATATAGTGTTAATTCGGTGTTTAATTTCTTTTTTGTATGTGTGTGGATATCCAGTTGTCCCATCACCATTTGTTGAAAAAACTATTCTTTCTCCATTGAATTATATTGACAGCCTTGTCAGCCTTAATTAACCATAAATATGTAGGTTTATATCTGGACTCCCAATTTTATTCCATTGATCTATATGTCAAGACTTATGCCAGTATCACAGTGTACTGATTACTGTAGGCCTGTAGTAAGTTTTGAAATTGGCCTCCAACTTTGTTCTTTTTTTCAAATAGTCATAACTTTAATTTTAATGTTTTAAAAATCTCTGTTTTTGAAGTATAGTTTGCTAGGTATACAGTTATTGGTTCACAGGTTTCTCCTTTCAGCATGTTAAATATACCAACCCATTGCCTTCTGGCCTCCGTGATTTCTGATGAGAATTCAACTGTTATTTTTATTGAGAATCCTTTGTATATAAGAGTTACATTTCACTTATTGTTTTCTAGATTCTCACTTTGGCTTTGGCTTTGACGGTTTGTCTATGGTGTGTGTAGGTGTAGATTCTTTTTAGTTTATCCACCAGTTTATCCTACTGGTGTAGGCATAGATATTCTTTAGTTTATCCTACTGGTTGGTCATTGAACATTGGTTAGTTCAGGGGTCAACTAACATTTGGACAGACATTTAGTTGAATGTCGTGAAACCGTAATTCTCCCAGCCTTCACCAAAGGATTTTGTATGTTCCTTGACACATGCCTTCAATGCTTCTGCAGTTTACAACTTGGCGTTAGCCATACTTGCTGCTTATTCAGAGCCTTAAGGTCAGTCAGAGGTGAGAGATTAGGATTTTCTGAGGTCTTTTGGGGGGCATGCCTACAGCCCTGAACACCCATGTGGCCTTCTAGGGTCCCCAGAAAGCCTGCTACAAGCATCTCATTCACCAGTTTTTCCTTTAAAGTTTTCTAGTCAGCCTCTTGTTAACTCCACCTGGTATCACTATCCAGCTAGCTGCAGTGTTAGACAATTACCACTACTTTTTCCCAACTAATTCCCTAAGTATAAGATTGCACAGAGGGAGCTGTGACTCTGGTCAATTAAAGACAACCCTGAGAATAGAGCTATGCAAAGAGCTTCCAGGCATGTCAAATAGTGACAATTATCAGGGGATGGGCTTTGGGGAACTCCAAACCTGTTTCTTTTCCTTCCAGTGGTTGCTAGAGTGCTTGCCAGTTTTCATGGCTACTATAGTTGTGAAGCTTTTGAAGGTTCCCACAGATCTGGGGAGTGGAGGATAGAAGTAGGGCAAGCTAAAACACCACAGATTTCCGAGATTCCACTGTCCTTGAAATATTTTTTGGATTATTGTAAGCCTTTAATTTTCAGAGTTTTAAAAAAGGTTGGTTTTGACCATTTTTTTCTGTGTTCTCATTGCTTTTATGGAAGAGAAGACTTTTGGAGAACTTCTGTATTAGGTCCTTTGACAGGTGTTTTTGACTTTTGTTCAGACCTGCAGAACAAGTCTTCTCTCACATAGTAAAAAATTCTAATAAATCTTCCTTGCACAAGGTGGAGAAAAAATATTTATACAACTAAATATTTTAGGGTATAAATAAAGCCATCTGTTCAATTTTAAATATAGCCTCATTTAATTTTTATTTTTAAGTAAAGTTTTGCTGCCTCCATAGATAGCATATTTCATGCTGAGGCAGGGGAATATAATTCCATGAAAAATTTGGCAATGATAGTTTTCATTTTACAGTAGCCCTGCACATACACGCTTACTCATCCCCTCTGGACATTAGTCAATGAGGCTAATTTCATTAAAAGGTCCTGAGGCATGCTATTTGTTTCAGCTTGTACAAATACAGAATGTTTAACAATCTCCTGAAGTCTGAATGACACATATTGCAAATACAGTGTATATTCATTCAACATTCTTCAGACCAGATAGGTCTGCTATTGTAGGTCCTTCAGGGTTAGAAAGACCACAATTCTCAGATTCATTTCTGTTTGTATTTTTTCCAGGGAAATTTTAATTTCTCATCTTTGAACGTAACCCAAGAGTAGCTCTCTGGTTTGGTCTCCAAGGGATGCGTTCCAACCTCACATTTTATGATGCTAATTTCTTACATAATGACCAACAGGAATGGTCATTACATTTTGAAATAATGCCTGCAGATCTCCAAATTTATTTTCTATCTGTTTCACAGGGTCTGGGTACCTTGACATCTGTGACACGAGAGAACCACTCTCTTGCCTACAGCAGAAACATTTTTTGAGCTTAGATTCTGCATCTCTTGTTCTTTAGGTACTTCATCAAGCTGTTCCAAGTTTACCATCAGTTAAACAAGGAACAATGAAATAGCATTCATTAAAGCTTGCTTAATCCAGGGAAACCTGACCTGAGAACAATGATTAATAGAGCCATTGTAGTCCTTCAAATTACATTTAAATTACTCTAAAAGTGATGTTCAAATGTAAAGTGTAAAAAGCAAAAGTGTCAATGCAGCACACTATTTTAGGATCTTTGGAGAGTTACTTAACTGCCTAATGACCTTCTCAGCTGCAAATTCATGATGACAGGGAAATCTCAAGTTCTTGTTTATTTATGAAGCATTTTACTATACTTCTGGGAAACTGACAGATTAATTGTACATTGTTTGAAACGGCGTATATTTTTCTTTGATTTTTACTAGCGACCACCAAAACAATGCTATTGAAATGTTGCTCTTCGTTGTTGCCTTAACAGAGTAATTGAATATAGATAGGCTTTGTTAACTAGCAGAAATGATGAACTTTGTGGTAATTCTCAAAGGAGAGTAGTATCATGTACCTTTTAGAGGACTTTCAAGTGTCTGGTAGTGTTTTTCATTGTCCAATAACTAAAGTACCACACTGGTACCACACTGGCATTTAGTGAGTGTTCACCAGAGGTGTCACAGGGTCCCATGTAACAAAGACTTGTCCCACTCAAAATTCCAATATGGCTGCCTTTAAGATACAGTGAGGAATGGAATTGGACTCTAGTTATAAAAGGTAATGTACTACAGTGATGATATACTTTCTTCACACTTGCGTGCCCCCCAAAATCCACTGCAAGATGTCAGAATTCATCATGAGTGCTGCATTATGGATCACTCCATGTTTAAGAACATTAGGACTTCAGAGCTAAATGAATTGTAAAATATTAATAAAGAGCAATTGTATCATGTAGGTATCTGCTTTGTAGCTCCACCTTATAAACTATTGATGGCTTTTGTACAAATTTACTCCCTTGCTTATAGAAAAGTTTCTCTACTAACAGATTAAGAATACAGAATAGATTCTTTTCAGTGATTATGATGGTAAGCTAAGTTCTGCATCTAGGTTGGTGGGAGGTAAAAATATTGATCACAGGTACAAGAAAACTGGAAAATGGGGCAGATAATGTATAAGGAACAATCAGCTATTCAGTAGTTTTCATTGAATAGGGTATAATATAGTCTGTTGCTGATAAAGTAGATTTCAAGTTGGGTTGGAAAGCTAAGAGTAAACAAAAAATTAGTAATGGTAATAATATGATAATAAAACACGCAAAATGGTCTAATAAATTATTCAGTGTAATGGTGCTAGGACTGTGTACTTGAGGAACTTAGAAGGATTACCTTTGGGCTGTTTTAGTAAGAGTGGCTTTATGGTAACTATTGCTGAGTTTTGAGTCCTGGACACATAGAAGACTATCAAAATAACATATCTTTGACTTATTAAAAAGTGGTAACAAGTATATCTATGTGAATCCAAGACTGTATACAGGGTTTTCTGAGTCACAGTCATGTCACTGCTGTTAAAGACACCAAAACTACTATATGCTACTCTAGGGTTAACCAGATTGCACAGAGATGGCCTGTAACTCAAAGTTCTCCAAACCTTGCCAGCAAGTAATATTGTTGAATTAATAATTATAATCAATATTATTTGCTTATGACCTCACTTATTGATGCAGGACACCCAGATCTTTTAAAAATCTTACTCAAACTGATGTCTCACACATGTTCACAAGCAATATTTTTGTGTTATATTTCCACAATTGTTTTTGAACCATCTCCAGTAAAAAACATGAAGATAGTACCTGCTCATGGTGTCTGCTATGAATTAAATGTTTGCGTCCCCCTCAAATGCATCCTATCGCTCTACAAGTTTACTGTACAGAATAAATAGTTCAAAAGACTTTATAATATATTGGTTCGAGAAAGAGAAAATGCGATGTAAAAATATTGACCTTTATGATTAGGATTTGGTAATATATTAAATTCATTTCCCTAAACTGAGATATTTCATAGTACTATAGGTTTGCCAAAGTCCACTTAGAAGAGACAAACGTTAGGGGTATAATACAAATGAATAAAGACTCTGTTCTTCTTTAAGATAACAGAAAGGAATTGAAAATTATTATCACAACTCCCTATAGAAGATTATTATAGCTTTGTAGTATAGACTGAAGGAAGGGCGTGTGATACCTCTAGTCCTGTTCTTTTTCAAGATTGTTTTGACTATTCAGGGTCTTTTGTGTTTTACACACATATAAATTAAAAAAAATTTGTTCCAGTTCTGTGAAAAATGCCATTGGTATTTTGATAGGGTATGCATTGAGTCTTTAGACTGCCTTTGGCAGTATGATCATTTTAACAATATTGATTCTTCCAGTCTAAGAACATGGTATATTTTTCCATCTGTTTATCTTGTCTTCAGTTTCTTCCATCAGCATCTTATAGCTTTCCAACTACAGGTTTTTTACCTCCTTATGTAGGTTTATTCCTATGCATTTTATTCTTTTTGATGTGATGGTAAATAAGTTTGTTTCCTTAATTTCTCTTTCTGATACTTCATTGTTAGTATATAAAAAATGCAACAGATTTCTGTATATTAATTTTGTATCCTGCAACTTCACCAAATCCAGTAGCTTTCTAGTGAGGCTCATCCTAAATATGGTTTTCCAATTTGACCACACAGGGCATTGTAAGTCACGGTAAGAGTTTATTTTATTCTACCTGTGATGGAAAGTCATTGGAGGGTTTGATAGTAGGAGATGGGGTAATTTAATTTATGTTTTTTAAAAGATTATTCTCGGTGCTCTGTGATAATGGATGTCATGAGATAAGAGTGTCAGTTAGCTGAGCATTGTTCTAGGCACTATGTAGGATTTGGGAGTACACAAAACAATGCAGTTAGAACACACAGTCAGTTAATAAAAAAACACTTAGTTATCAATAGAAGGTAAGTATTCAACCATGCTGTATTTGTGAAGATTGTATATGTTACAGAATTTTCAAGGAGAAAGACATTCATAATTGATATTTTCAATGAAAGCTTCAATGGAAGAGGTAGGAATTGAGTTGATGCAAGATACATAAGTAGAGTAGAGTTAGGATGGCATTCCTGACAAAAGACAGAAAGTCACAGATGGGATAATGGTATTAGGTTTGTGGTAGAGGGGATAGATTGGACTAATTAAGTCTGCGGATTCTTTTTAGTGAGCAGCAGGCTATTGGATAGTTAGCTCAGGACTAGTTCACATTGGGAGAAAGAGGGTTGCCACTCTTTGTTTCTCTTATTGATGTGATAGAGTAAGTCTAAATTAAAGGCTTGTGGAGTTGAGGATACCAAAGAAAGACGAAAACCTAAATCTTCTCTCTTTCTACTGACATTGTGATACTTAACAAACTCACTGATCCTCTTCAGTGGATCTCAAGGGTAGGATCTGGGCAGAAGACAACTGTGAGTTGGTTCAAACACTCAAGAATTCTGTGGCAGAACAGAGACCAGAGGAGGGATTTCAACTATGAGAAACCCCATGGGAAAGAACTAGATTGAGTACTTAACTTAATGTGCAACAGGCTCTGACATCTCTAGGATGATATCTGTAGCTTATTATTCCACTTAAAATTAATAGTAAAAATCAGTGAGGTTGCCAACTGTCTATCACTGAGCATCTCATAATGAAGGTTTTAATGCTAAGTTTAGATGAATGAAATCAATGGTCAGTATTATATTTTGAAAATTCACCAGGACTGTCTTTTTTAGTATAGAAAGGTCAGAATCCTTTAAAGTGAATAACACATTTATTATGTGCAATTATTTTATTTTTATTTAGTAATTTGCCAGTGGGGATAGAATGACTTGAGATCAGTCTCTTTACAGTCTAACACACTGATTCATGGACAAGGTCAGATCAATTTTCATTCTAACTGCAGATGTGATCATTTTAGTCTTCAATTTCAGAATGAAAATCTTAACATTTATTTCTTAAAATGTACTAATCCATTTCATTTTGGGGGGTGCTACTGAATCAACATTGTAATTTGCTTGTGGTCTTACTGCCATTGTTATTCCAGTTCATCTTTTTTTTTTAGACCTTTTAACTTTGACTAAAATATCTTTCTTTTTGAACTCAAGATATTACCAAAAAGTGTCTAGCACACATTTCTTCTTTTTTGTATATTTAATAACCACGATATTTTTACTTTTTAAGTTTCTCTTTTGGCTCACTTATACTATGGCCTTTGAGGTTTTTAAATTACCTACCAAAGATTGAATATTATTCTTAAATAAAATTTCAACCAACCAAGTAGGATATTGTTGAAATATCTGTATTAACATAACAGAGGGTCCATAAAAAGGGAAGAAAACCAGTAAAAAGGGAATGAAATTATTTATCTTCCTCCTGAACTTTTATCTCATAAAGAGATCCTTATAAATCCTCTTCCTATGACAGGACCTTTCTCAATGACTTTATTCTCAACAACTACTTAAGTAAGGTACACCAGTCTAAAATAACCTCAATTAATGGTAGTCTTGGATGTTACTAAAAATTACCAGTCAAAATCAGGGAGGGAGGAGGAATCAGAGGGAAACAAAAAATTAATACCAAATTTTAAATGATTGTCTATGAAGACAAGAGATGACCTTACAATTGCAGATTTTAGATGCCATTTTCAACAAGCTTTTTAAAAGACTACTTTAAAAGCAAATATGCAGGTGTTTATATCACAGAAATGAATAACATAATTATGACTTTAGATAACATTTCTAGTGTCAGCATCATATGTAGATTCAAAAAGTCATTTTTTATCTAAATATTTTACATAGAAGTGAATATGCTGTGTTCTGGAAAACTGTGTTAGGTCACTCAGGAAGAAACTTTAGTGATGATAATAACTGATGTCTTGAGTCTAACATGGATTTCACTGAGCTAAAATCAAGATATCAGAAAAGCTGCATTTCTTCCTGGAGGCTCTAGGGGATATTCCATTTACTTGCCTTTTCTAGCCTCTAGAAACACCCACATTCCTTGGTTTATGGAACCTCTACCTCCACCTCCAAAGCCAGCAGTAGTAAGCTTCGTCTTTTTCTCACTGCCATCTCTGTGGTTCTCTGCAGCTGTAAAAGATTCTCTGCTTTTAAGGATTCATGCGATTAGATTGGACCTACCTAGATAATACAGAATAATCTCCCCATCTCGAAGACCCTAACCTTAATCATATCTGTAAAGTCATTTTGTCATGCACAGTAACATATTAACAGGTTTTGGGGATTAAGACATAATCATCCTTGGTGGGTGGGTATTTTTCTGCCTTCAACATTATTACTTAAAGAATAAAATTTAAATCAGTTATCAATTAATGTCATGTTCAGACTCATGTCAATAGAACAATATCAACAAAGCTGTGATATGTGTTTGTTGTACAAACCACTGGATTGGGTGCTATAAAGTAAAATATAAAGTATGAAAGAGGCCCTCCCTTAAATAGCATACTATATTTATATTGTTGGATCATCAGGAACATGCATGAAAAGACAATTAACAATAAAAGGCCTATATACTGTCAGATGTATTTGTTCAACAATATTTACTGAGTACCTACAGTGCTGTTCTAGCCTCTGATGATCCTGTAGGAGTAAACACAATGTCTCTACCTTGATTTTCAAGTGGGAAAACAATAAGAAAATAGAATAATAGATATACTGTAATATCAAGCAGTGATAAGTGTTATGAAGGAAATAAAGCAGGCTAATGGGATAAAAAGGAGTGGAACGGCTATTTTAAAAAAGGTAGTGGTCCTCTGTGAGAGCCGAATGAATGAATGTTAACAGAGAGATTTTCACTTGACTAGAGTAATCCTGAAGGCTTCTTGTTAAAAAATAGAATATATGTCTGTGTAGGATAAGTAGGGCTAATTAATGAAAAGAACAATATTTCTCCTTGTGTTCTATGGGACACCTTTATCAGAGTCCACTCATGTAGCTGCCGAAACTGCACATTCCCAGGTCCCACCTGTAGACCTACTGAATCAGAATCTCTGTGGATGGAGCGTAGGAATATACCAGGTGATCCTTACCTACACCAAATTATGAAAATCCCCAAGACAGAGACTCAAAACATTCCAATTTAAAAGAGAACTATGCTGCCCCTATCCTGCAGCAACACGTAACCCATGCCATGCTTGGAGGCAGGTAATGAGTAGACTAAACTGGTGAAACAGATGGTTCAAACTGGAAGGGCGTTCCCTCCAGGTTAAGGAATTTAAACTCTTTGTAGAATGATGAACCATCAAATATTAATGACTAAGCAGTTAACGTTTAAAGCAGTATTTTAGTACTATTAGCAATATTTAGGGGTACTAGTAGTGTACTAGTAGTATATAATAAGATAGACTAGATGTGAAGATATTGATAAGAAGGGAAGGTATGATAAATCTATGGTTCTAGTACAGGCATAAGGCGTTAACCATGAGAGCTAGGTCAATTTCAGTAATAATCAAAAGGGAAGAGCAGATATAGAGGTAATTACAAGGTAAGTGAAAATGGGACTCTGTGATGCGTTGATTGTGAAAATGAATGAAGAATCAGAAATGACTCAGGTTTTCAACCTGGATAATTGGCAGAAATGGACTTGCTGATTATTATGGAACACCATTAGCTAGCTTGATGGGGACAATACTCATAAATGATTGTCTAAAAGCATAGGAGAAAAAGCTATTACCTGTTCCTGCAATTTTTCTAAATTTTCCAGTAATCCAAGAAATACAATTAGAGCCTACTCTTGTCCCTCTACTCACTTTAACCACACAAAATAACCCCTTGCATTTAGGAATCAATGTGTAAGAAAAACTTTTAATATTAAAGAAAACTGAAACTAGTCCTTTACAGCAATTGTTAGTAATTTATTGGCTAAGGAGGGAGTAGAATCTAATTACTCCTTTATGATTGTCATTATTACTAGCATTTTAGAGAAAGTTTATATTATTTTATGTGTAGTTCTTCATTTATAGCACATACACTTAAACATAATAATGCATTAAGTAATAATTACTATCGTTAGCTAAATTATACGTCTTTCAGTTACTCAGTCATCCATGTAGAGGTAACTCATTAAAAAAATTCTTACTTTTAAAGGCTGAAATACACATTTTTCTATACCAAGGTATGGTAGGATATGCTCAAAGATAAGGAGCAGGTAATTTGTGAGTATTCTTTGCATTTTAAATTAAATTGCCCAGGAATGTGAAGAATATGTGTTTTATCATTCTCTCTCTCTCCCCCTACCCCCTCTCCACACATACACACACATAGGACATATATATGTATAATGTAACATTTTGTTCACTACAGTGTATGCCTTTGGAATTATCCATGCATATCAAGACACATTTGGAAATATGTTGTTACTACTCTAGAAAACTATCATATCTGTTTTCACACCTCTTTTTCTACAAATATACTCTACTTTCTCTGCTTTATTCTGAAGATAAATCATATGATTCTCTCTTCCCTTAACTTTATACTTGGAGAGAAATAGCAAGCAACTATTATTATCAAACTACCTCCTCTGTTTTATTTGTTTGTTTGTTTGTTTTTTCTGAAACCAAAGCTACAGAGCAACTCAGCTTGGTATTCTTGAGTACTCATGGGATTACTTTGTCTTCTCATGTGTAGACATAGGACTACATAGAAGGGAGGATCTGTTCAGCTTCCAGTAATGGCCAAGTGTCCCTTATCAGAGCAGCCTTTGTACAGGTAACACTACTTTGGACCAAATAATTTTTTAAATATTTAAGGCATTGGATTCTGACCAAACACTAGCAGCATCTGGAATAGATTTCACAGTTGGAAGAAAGTTAAGGCCCAGGTGAGATTCTGTTTTCTTTTAATGACTTTTAGCCTGAGGGCAGGCCCTATTCTCTGCCAGTTTTATGGATAATACACTGATAAAATGTCTGTAGTCTAACTGGTTTAAAAAACCAGAAGAAAGTTCTGGGCAATCACAGCCACTGAAAAGTCAGGAGAAAAATAGAATTAAAAACAGAGCCAGGGAGGAAGATGCCCAGATACTATGAATAGTCTCTGATCAAACCTCTGACTGACCTCTGAACTGCACATAAGTGAAACAAGACTGCAAAGAGTCAAGCTAAGAGAAAAGAACTGAACTGTGATCTGAGCTATTATCCACTACAGAGGAGTCATTGTTCACATTATGAGTTCAGCCACATTAACTACCTGTTTTTAAAAGTAATAATACTCTTTAGGAAAACATTTCTAAAATGAAATACAACATCGCCACAAGATAAGATTTACAAATTTAATGTAAAGTCCAGAATACTCAAAATATGAAGAATCAAGGAAATGAAAGATTCTGGGGGAAAAAAAATCAATGAAAAAGAACCTCAAGATTTTATAACTATTTTATTACTTTAAATCCTAAGATTTTATAACATAGGTTTTATAACTATGATCACGGATATAAAGAAAATATGCTTGTTTTGAATGAAAAGAAATCTCAGCAGAAAAACAGAACTTATAAAATGAGCAAAAGGAAACTCCTAGTATCAAAAAAAATACAATATCTTAAAGTAAGTTACTGAATAGACTTAACAGCAGAATGGGAATGTCAGGGATTAAAAAAGAAAGTCAGGAAGTTTGAACACAAATCAATAGAAATTATCCCATCTGAAAAAAAAGAAAAAACTTTTCTAATTGAGCAGATATCTAACATAGTGTAATCTGAGTTTTAGAAAATAGAAGAGAATAGAGCAGAAAAAATTGAAAAAATGATGGCAAACAAATTTGATGAAATGTATAAATTTACAGATTCATGTAATTCAGTGAAGCCCAAACAAGACAAATGTAACAAAAACCACAGCTAGACATAACATAGTCAATCTGCTTAAAACCAAAGATAAAGAGAAAATTTGAAAATAACAAGAAAAAAGAATGCATTATATCAGGGGAAAATGATTTAATGAACAGTGATGTCACATAAGAAACAATGGAGGTCAGTAGGTAGTAGAACATTTTTTAAAAATAAAAGTAAAAGGTTTTAATTGTTAAAATCATAATTATCACAATAATCCATGTTACCTAATTCATTAAAAAATACAAATCTATCTACCCATTGCCAAGATTTGATTGAGCATACAGCCTTGCTTTTATTTATTTTTTTAATTTTATTTTATTGAGTTATAGTCAGTTTACAATGTTGTGTCAATTTCCAGTGTTGAGCACAACTTTTCAGTTATACATGAGCATACATATATTCATGGTCACGTTCTTTTTCGCTGTGAGCTACCACAAGATCTTGTATATATTTCCCTGTGCTATACAGTATAATCTTGTTTATCTATTCTACATATGCCTGTCAGTATCTACAAATTTCGAACTCTTAGTCTGTTTCTTCCCACCTCCTCCCCTCTGGCAACCACAAGTTTGTATTCTATGTCTCTGAGTCTGTTTCTGTTTTGTATTTATGTTCATTTGTCTTTTTCTTTTCTTTTTTTAGATTCCACATATGAGCAATCTATATAGTATTTTTCTTTCTCTTTTCTGGCTTACTTCACTTAGAATGACATTCTCCAGGAACATTCATGTTGCTGCAAATGGTATTATGTTGTCAGTTTTTATGGCTGAATAGTATTCCACTGTATAAATATACCACTTCTTTATCCAGTCATCTGTTGATGGACATTTAGGTTGTTTCCATGTCTTGGCTATTGTAAATAGTGCTGCTAATGAACATTGGGGTGCAGGTGTCTTTTTGAAGTAGGGTTCCTTTTGGATATATGCCCAGAAGCGGGATTCCTGGGTCATACGGTAAGTCTATTCCTAGTCTTTTGAGGAATCTCCATACTGTTTTCCACAATGGCTGCACCAAACTGCATTCCCACCAGCAGTGTAGGAGGGTTCCCCTTTCTCCACAGCCTCTCCAGCATTTGTCATTTGTGGATTTTTGAATGATGGCCATTCTGACTGGTGTGAGGTGATACCTCATTGTAATTTTGATTTGCATTTCTCTGATAATTAGTGATATTGAACATTTTTTCATGTGTCTATTGATCATTTGTACTTCTTCCTTGGATAATTGACTGTTTAGGTCTTCTGCCAGTAGTAGAATATTTTTAAGGGCCAGGAAAAAATCTGATATCATTAATGAAGGCAAAACAAATGCATCTTTAGATTAAGGAAAACTTAAAAGAACTTGTCACTAACAGACTCGCATTAGCATAAGAAATTATGAAGGAAGTTTTCCAGAATTAAGAAAAATAATACCAAAAGAAAATGTGGAAATTTATAATAAAGAGTTATAAACCATACATCATTCCAAAACAAAAGGAAGTATTTAAGGTAGTCTCTGTCATTTGTATTTTAACCAAGAAGTGGTTCTTCTCATACATTGCTGTTCACTTAAGGCTTGATGGATGCTTGAAGAAATCATTATGCCAGTGACCTTTGAAATAATGTGCATCGGGTATGAAAATTTTATTTCCAAATGAATTATGAAAGCTTGGAGTGTGTGAAGGAATGACTTTGATTTTAGATGCTTATTTAAATTTCTCTAAATTTAACTATTCTTATAAAGATTTGATTGAGAAATCTGGTTTTAAAATGGTGGAGTAAAAATGGAATTTTCTACTCTAATCTTCTGAAAATCACCCAAAAGGAAAAGGAGAATGAGAAAAAGAAATGTATAGTTCTTCTTTGGTGGAACTGAGACATCTGGAATTCTAAATCACAGTATATGAGGAAGGGTTTCACGTACATTTAAGGTTAAATAATGGTGCAGGAAGACACCAAGAGACAGTGTCCATGACCATGCCCATCTCTCAGATATGTAGCACATTCTGAGGAACAAAACCAATACTCTTTTATTACAGGAGAATTATTCTATGATATTAATAGTTTGAAATTATGTTCTAGGGACATTTTAAATTACTTATCTTTGGGAAGGAACATCTTTTTTAGGGGGAGCATTGTTAACAAAAGACTGAGTGAGGAAAATAATATATGAGTGGTTCTTTGGAACTAACTCACTTTTAGTTCAAAAGAATTCAGTTATTTTTTTAAATTCCCAAGAATGAGAATAAATTGCAAAATTCTAAACTCACTGATAAAAATCTATACAACCTAGAGATAGTGACTAAGTGCATCAGTTGTCTTAGTTATAGCAGTTTAAAATGTCATCTTATCAAAATACAAAACAAAGAAGCACCTTTGCCAGACTACCGCTTAATTGACTTGCCAGAGTGACTTGCTCTCCTCTATAAAGCATTCTAATTGATGCCCAGGGCAGGCTAAATGCTCACTGCTGGTTAACTATATTATTGTTAACTTCACATGCTTTTCCTCCCACAATTCAAATTCTGTGCTTACCAAGAGTCTGTTCAGTTTGTTTTAAAACTTATTTATGCCAGTTGTACACATGAATGTATTAAGTAATTTAAGGAAATATTATGTAAAGTGATGAAATATAAATGCAAAAAGAGTTGTTTTTTCTGTGAAAAGTAACTTCAGTGCTTTGGAAAATATTAGAAGTATTTCTCTAAACATTGCGTATGAATTTGATGTGGATGAGACTGCAAATAGAGGGAAAATTTCATTAATATTTGAAGATTTCTCAACAGATTTCTTGCCAGTTATCTTCAAGTCTCCTATTCACTGTAAGGAAACACAAATTGTAAAAAAAAAAATGAATTATCTGATATAGTTTATATCAGAAAGATAACATGGATCTCAAAGTATTGATTTTGTATGCTCAAAGCAAAGGCCCTATGTAAAAAAAGGGCAGATAGACATTTTTATTGAAAGTGTTTATGGTATGTGTCCATCATTTTCATGTTTCCTCAATTTAGCAAACTTAAAAAAAAAACTATCACCATGTTATAGGGAAAAAAAAAGGTTTATCAATGCCCTTTTATATCTGATTAGCTATGAAACTATTGTTTCCAGAGAGTCATCTGGAGAAGAATTACTGTATTTTCCATCTCCTCTATTCAGTATTATTTTAATAACATGAAAGATGTGCTTTTTCAAATAAGTCATGCGACTAAATATAGTTTTCAGTTATCATCGTCCAACTCCACCTTTCTCGTATTAGCATTCTATTATTACAGGTTAATTTGGCATAATGATAATAGATAAAAGCCTGTGTAGAAAGCTTCATAATCATAATAGTAGCCAGCATTTATGGAGGCTTCACTATATGACAGGCACCTTGCTAAGTGCTCTATAGAAATAAGCTCCTTTAATTTTCACAAGTCTCAAACTAACTCCCAATTACAAAACATAGTATCATCTAATAGCCTATGATGCCTACTTTTGTACCAAACATGTATCATAGTGAATCATCTCAATGCCTAATTCTAAAGTGAGTAATCCAGTATAATATAAGTAGCCTGCAGTTTTGGAGAAGAAAACAATGCAAAGTAATGGAAGTCCTTAGGTTTAAAAAATTGAACAGATTCCAAAGAATAATCTCTTCTTTAATCAAATACATAGAATCACTAAATTTAAAACCAAAGATAAAATTAAGGAAATGTTTCACTGAAAGATAATTATACTTCTATGACCAATCCATTGATTCATATTCTTACTAATGATATTTATTTTGACTTAAGAATATGTAGTAAAGTTTACATTGTGTACCAGGTCTTTTTCTCAAAAGTTATAAAACATTACATTCATTGTACTTATTTAATTTCTCTGAAAGGGTAGGTCCATTATTATTTCCAACGTAATGGTATAAAAAGTGAGGTTGGGTGAATATAGGTGACTTGCCAGAGGACACATAGGAAATGTGGGAGTCTGATGTAATAGGACTTTTCTTCTTGCCGTGGGGTTGTCCACTAGAAGCCACAGCTGAAAAGAAAAAAACATACTAAGTCACTAAGTTTCCTTTTCTAAAAGTAACCTCCGTCAGGCTGCCCAGAATTGGGTCCAGATGTCACATTGCAGGTGTCTCAACTTACCCAGGCTATAGTCACCCGCCGCCCTCCTACTTCATCCCGGTATGTAAGGAGAGCACCAGGGAAGGTCGAGTGCTATCGGTGATTGCTCTGCCTCCTTGTGTGAGTTGGGAGCGGGTGCTATTGTCTCCTTGAAATTGAACTGTGTGTCATTCCAAGGAAAATCATTCATAAAATTTGGGGTGCATGTAAGAATAATAGAGAGGCATTTTATCCCCTGGCTAGATATTTGCTTCCACAGCAGGCTTGCTTTTATGCGCCAACCTGATCAGAAAAAAGAGAGAGCGAGCGAGATTTGGGGAAAGAAGGAAAGACTTAAGGAAAAGATGCCTGTGGAGCAGCCTGTCCTTCTATAGCTCAACGAAAGAACAGTACCTGAGTATCTACAGTGTAAGTGGTCACTAAGGAAAGTAGTTGGTTGTGGGTTCTCTGAGTGGACTACTGGTTGAAGAATTTGGTAGGGGATGAAAAGGGTGGAAATTGTGCAGTGGAGAAGTCCTAGTTGTCCTCAAAACTACTCATATGTGCACACAGTGGCAAAGTCAGCATTGAGTGCCTGTCACACAGAGGGCAGAA
Source organism: Vicugna pacos (assembly GCF_048564905.1). Taxonomy (NCBI): domain Eukaryota; kingdom Metazoa; phylum Chordata; class Mammalia; order Artiodactyla; family Camelidae; genus Vicugna; species Vicugna pacos. Next base: position 108,865,929 of record NC_133023.1, on the reverse strand, counting down.
AGTCTGTGACTGACAGTCAGAAAATCAGCAGGAATAACCAAGAAGTCTGCAAAATGCTATCAGTTCATTCAAACACTTTCTACTTTTCCCCACCTCTTCTCCTTCTAACCAATAGCAGAGGAGGATCAAGAACTGAGAAGAGGACATAGATTATTAGCAGAGTATGCCCTCTTCTCAATTCCAGGCCTTGGAACTACATGCAGAGCCTTTGTTGGAGCTTATTATGAGACTAGTTTTAAGCTAAACTAAACTTTTTTTTAAAATTATGAAGTGTATCATAATACAAACATTTATAAAATGTATCTATACAGTTTTAAGAACAATAGTAAAAACACTGATTCAAAATTGCACCACTTAACACGTCAAACTTCTCTTGGGACAGTTCGTATGTCCTATTTCATGCTTCCTGTTTTTCGCTTTCTACGTCCTACTTCCCATGTCAGCTTCTAATGTCCTATTTCCTACTTGATGAAAATAATAACTGATACGCCATCCATATTTCATGCGATTGTTAAGGTCCATGTTATAAATTCCTTTCTATTGTTACTGCTTTTTTTTTAGGTCGAATGAATTTTAAGAAAATTGCATTACAAAAAGTAAGAAGCAAATAGTCTTTCATGTTTACACACTGATTTACTATTCCTGCTGCTGTTTTTTTTCTGGTTGATTTCAGTTTCCATACGGCATCATTTGCCTTTAATCTTGTGACTATCATTCAGTATTTCTTATAGTGCCAGACTGCTGGTAAGAAAATTCTCTCAATTTATCGGAAATGTTCTTTCTTTTACCTATATTTCTGAAGGCTATTTCCACTGCTTATGGAATGCTTAATTTAAAGTTTTGCTGCTGTTTCATCAATTCAAAGATGTTTTCTCTTTTTTTTCCTGACTTCCATTGCTTCTGATGATGTCAGCTGTGCTTTTTATTGTTTTTCCACTGTATGTAAAGTGAATTTTTTTTCTGACTGCTTTCAAGATTTTATATTTATCTTTGGATTTTAACAGTTTCAGTATGAATTACCTATGGTAGTTTTCATTCTATTTACTCTTATAGAGGCTCTCTCAGGTCCTTGCATGTTTTCTATCAAATGTGGAAAAAATACTTGGACTGTTATTTTAAAAATATTTTATTGAAGAATTCATATAGCACAAAAATAACCATTTTAAAGTGAAATATCAGTGACATTTTGTAAATGCACAGTATTGTGCAACCACCACCTCTATCTCATTGCAAAATACTTCATCACTTCAAAGTAAAATTCCTTAGCCATTAAGTACTTTCTCCCCATTCCCCCCTGCCAACAACCCCTGGCAACCACAAATCTGGATATCTATGGATTTATCTAATCTGGATATTTATATAAATGGAATCATACAATATGTGACATAGTGTGTCTTGCTTCTTACTCTTAGCATAACGGTTTGGAGGTTCATGTGTGTTGTACCATGTATCAGTACTCCATTCATTTTTAATGGCTGAATAATATTCTGTAGTATGTATGCACCACAACTTGTTCATCCATTATCCCTTGATGGACATTTGGGCTGTTTCAACATTTGACTATTGTAAATAATGTTACTATGAACATTCATATACATGTATTTGATTGAATACCTGTTTTTAATTCTTTTGGATATAAACCTAGAAGTGGAATTTCAAGGTTGTATGGTAACTTTATGTTTAAGGAACCACGAAACTTGTTTTCACATCAGGTGAACCATTTTGCATTCTTACCAGCGATTCACAATGGTACCAATTTCTCCACATCTGTGCCAATACTTGTTCTTTTTATGATGATCATTATAGTCATTCTAGTAGGTGTAAAGAGATATCTTATTTTGGTTTTGCTTTCCACTTCCTTAATGATTAATGATCTTAAGCATTTTTTCATGTGCTTACTGGTAATTTGTATATCTTCTTGTAAAAATGTCTATTTAAGTCCTTTGCATGTTTATTTATTGGGTTGTTTATAAGTTACAATAATTCTTTATATATTCAGGATACTAGTCTCTTAACATGTATACAATTTTCAAATATTTTTCCTACTGTGTGGAAACCTTTTTACTTTCTTGATAATGTCTTTTGATGCAAAAAACATTTTTTACTTTTGATGACGTCCAATGTATCTCTTCTTTCATTGCTCAGGACTTTAGTGTCATATCTAGGAATCCATTGCTGAATTTAAGGTTTTGAAAATTTACCCATATGTTTTCTTCCAAGCATTCTGCAATTTTACTAATTATATTTAGGTAATTATTCCATTTTGAGTAAATTTCTGTATATGATATAAGGTAGAGGCCCAACTTCATTATTTTGCATGTGGATATCCTGTTGTCCCAGAACCATTTGTTGAAAACAGATTCTTTCCTCATTTACTTTTATTGATCTCTTGTCTAAAATTAGTTGGCCATAGATGAAGAGGATTATTTTTGAATGCTTAATTGCATTACATTAGTTGGTCTGTGTATGTATCTGTATGCCAGGACTATACTGTTTTGATTAATGTTGCTTTATAGTAAGCTATGAAATTGAAAAGCGTGAATCCTCCAATTTTTTTCTTTTTCAAGATTATTTTGGCTGTTCAAGGCCTCTTATAATTCCATAGGAGTTAGAGGATCAGCATTTCCATTGCTAGAAAAAGAGCTGTTCAAATTTTGATAGGGATTGAATTGTATCTGTAGATTCCTCTGAGCAGTGTAGATATTTTAACTCTTCTTTTTCTAGTTCCATAAGATGTACAGTAGGTTATTGATTTCAGATCTTTCTTTTCTAATGTAGGCATTGATTGCTATAAATGTTCCTCTGAGCAGTGCTTTCACTGTACCCCATAAGTTCATGTATATTGTATTTTCATTTTCATTCATCTCTAAGTACTTTCAAATTTCCTTTGTGATTTTTTTATTAACCCATTGGTTGGTTGAGTGTGTTGTTTAGTTTTCACATATTAGTAATATTTTCAGTTTTCTTTCTGTTGTTGACTTCTACCATCATGTCATAGCAATGAAGAAGACAGTTTATATGATTTCAATATTTTTTGTAATAATTTGGGCATATTTTTAATGATGATTTTAAAATCTTTTCCAATCCAACATCTAGACCATTTTAGGACTGATTTTTATTGCCTGCTTTTTACTTGACAATCAATCATATTTTTCTATTTCATTATCTAGTATTTTAATACTATATTGACTTTTGTATAGATACTGGGTTCTTTTTATCTTCCTCTGAAGAGTGTTGATTTTTGATCTTACAAAGAGTTCAGTTAATATCTGATGACCATGAAGTTGAATAGGCTTGGTTTTACACATTTTTAAGACAGGTTTGTGAAAAACCAAAGGTGTTCTCAAAGCCCTGATAACATGGAAGAACCCAATGTCTAAACTCTTTTCACCCAGAATTTTTAAAAGGCATTTGTTTCAGGTTCTGTTAATGTGATTCTACATTAGACCTTACTCTAGAACAGGGGTCAGCAAACTAAATGGGCTTGTTTTTCTATACCACCAAGCTAATAATGGCTTCTATATTTTAAAAGAGTTCTTTAAAAGAAAGAGTAGTAATATGAAGAGAAGGAGAAAGAGGAACAGAATGAGGCATGAGAGAGATTGTGTGGCCCACAAAACCTAAAATATTTATCACCCAGCCCTTTACTTTGCCAATCCCTGCTTGAGGATCTGGTCCTTCCTCCTGGTCCTTCCATCCTGGTCCTTCCATCCTAGCCTTTCTGGATGTCTAAGTTGGATGCTATGGTTATCAGCAGAGTGTTAAGCATATCACTCTTCTCTGGCATGCCAGAACTTCAAATTCCTCCAGCACAGAAGGGCCTCTCGTACCACTGATCTGCTTACCGTGTTACAGTAGCTACACTCTGGTAAGCCTTTGATCATCTTTTCCTGTGCATTTGCAGCCCAGTTTTCAACCAAAGATTTGCAAGGGATGTTCACATAGACTCAGAGCTTCCTCTACACAGCACTCCTGTCTCTGGTAACCTGCTGTGCAGATTCTAGACATGTCAGTTACTCTGAACTCTGATCTCTGTCTTTTAAGTTTAGCTAGACTGCTGTACTGTTTGGATTCTAGGTCATACATGTACCTGGGATATGGTAAACAGTCAAGAATTGATAGTTATTTTAACCAACAACTCTTTAAAGTCTTAACACAATACTATCAATTAGATATCATTATCTAACTGAGGCTCAGAGAGTTCACCTAAAATGTCTCTTTTCATTAAAAATGTATAAGGTAATATATGTGTGCAATATATGAAAGGCATTTCAGCATATTTAGTTGATATTGACAGAGGCTTTCTCATAATACCTGAAAATTATCTCCACGCTGATTATGTAGTACTATTCTGTAGACATTCCAAAATAGAAAAGAAAATTTCAAATTCTTAAGCAATTGAGCGTATTAACATTTGTAGCATTTAATTACTGGAATAATCACTGTAATTGGGTTAGCCAAATTAATGTTAAGTATCTAAATAAGTATATATATAGTATATAGCCACAGTGAACATTTAATAAAATGAAAGTTATGCAGTAGTTCATTTAAAAAAAATAATGCTAATTGAATAACCAGTGAACAGCACAATAAGGATAATTGGGAAAATGTTTAGATCTATGGAGAGTCATTTTGAAAAGATAAAATATCCAGTAAATGTGAATTGGTATTGTCTGAAAGTTACTATTACTACTTTTTCCAAAGTTCAAGATTTGGCATTCAACTTGTTTTCATTATAAAATCAATTATAAATAGGCATTTTTTGTGTGTTTGCATATGTAGATGTGTTTAGAATAAAGTGGGCAGTGTGAGCCCAGCTGGAGGCCTGTTTTATCCAGTCCCAGAGGCTGTATAGTTAACAGAGAAACAGTAATTTGAGAAATCTAAAACCAGGTAATCTGTGTGCTTGTGCTGGCTTAGTCTCATCAGGAAAAGGGATTAATGTCATTTGTGCAGGTTAGATTTTTCACAGTCCTAATGAACCTATTCCAATTCTGCTAATAAAATTTCCACATAACATACCCTGAACCAGGGGAAAGGGATTTTCCAGAGGTACCAAAGTTGCTACCCCGCACAATAAAATGCCAAGACATTTATTTACAAATAGTCAGTAGTTGGAGATTAGTTTGCCAGTGATGGCTAGTGAGGCATTTTTAGGGCCTAAAAGATAAATCTCTAGGTTGGTTAATATAAATATAATGAATTTCCCCGTATCTTCACTATTCTTAACCTTGCTTAAGTCACATATTTCTTTGAAAATCTGACAAGAGCTATGTATCTCCCCAGAGAAAGACTTGTATGAATGGACATATAAAGCTTTGTACACAATTTTAGGGAATTCACATACTCTATTAATCTGATTATGAAACTAAGACACTGTATTAAAAAGTTCTGATTTTTAGAATTAAGTGGAGAGGAAAGGGGAATTGTAAATCAACACCATTCTGAAAAAGAGGTGTTTTATTTTGTTTTTAAACTTGAGACCAGAAATTTTGCAAAGGGGTGGCAAATCTCCATCATACAATATTTCTTTTTCCCATGAGATGCCACAAAAATAACTAATTTTTTATTTCTTAGTACCCAGGGATGAGGCTACGTTCTTGTTTTATAGTGATAAATGGCCTAGAGGAAATGAAGTGTGTTGGAAGAAACAATCCACCATGGCCCCTGAGCATTTCCACACATTCTCATTGAGTATACCAAAAATGTAAAGCCCCAGTCACTTTTTACCTAGACCATTTCTCAAGGTGGTATTCACAGAAAGAATCTCTGAAGGATGAGGTAATATCTCCTTCCAAACAAAGAGCAGGTTTGCTTCTTCTTTCTATAAAAGTGTTGAACCTTCTAAGTTTAATGTCACTCTCCTGTGATGTAATACCTACATCAGAGAGTTCACCTAAAATTTCCCTTTTCATTAAAAATGTATAAGGCCATTTTAGATTCCACAAACAAATGAGATCATGCAGTATTTGTCATTCTCCGTCTGGCTTATTTCACTTAGCATCAGTTCATCCATGTTGTTGCAAATGGCAGGATTTCCTTCTTTTTTCAATGTATCCAATTTCTGTATCAATCAGGATAAGCTGGGTTATGCTGAAGTAATACCACCAAGTTTTTTTTAATCAATTTAACACAACAAAAGTATATTCCACGGGAGGAGGGAAATAGCTCAGTGGTAGAGTACATTCTTAGCATGCACAAGGTCCTGGGTTCAATCCTCAGTACCTCCATTAAATAAATAAATAGATAAATAAATAAATAAATAAATAAATAAATAAATAAATTTTTTTTAAGTATATTCCTCACTCATTCAAAGTGCTTTAGATCCAGGTGAGTTCCTGAGGTAAGCTGTGCTCTATATAATGGCACAGAATGCCAGCTTGCTTTAATCTTGTCATACTTGTCAACGCATGCTTCCATGACTTCTGGAATCTGGGATGAAAGAGTACGGAGAATTATGCACCGACTCTTTCTTCCTAGAAGTGACACTTCTGATGACAGTTCATTGGCCAAAACAAATCACATCTGTATGTTTAACTTTGAGGGGCCATGCGCTTGAAAGTAGAGACGAACTAAAAATCTTTGTGACACTAATATCATCTGTCACACAATACAGTGCACAAGAACGGTCTAATGACATGAATAAATGCCAGCTGAAAGCTGTGTGTGAAAGGCAGTGTTCTTGCAGGCTTATATAACAAAAAACTTAGTTGGTTGACTTACATGTTCCTTTCCCTTACTAATTTGGAGCTCATGAGAAAAGTAGTGAGAAAGATATATTGCTTCTGGGTTATGAGGGAGGTAAAGGAACCAGAGTGCACCAAAGTGTAGGAAGCGGTGTGAGTGTGTATAAATGGCACTAAGAATTAACTAAATATCTGCCGTCATAAACTTACATTCCAGTGTGGACTTTATGTTCAGATCCAAGGACTGACCAAGACAAGTTTGTTTTTTTGTTTGTTTGTTTTCCTTGAAGAAACTAGTTTTGAAGGAAAACAAAGGGGCAGCTTTGGAAGCCACTCAGAAAAGATTTTGCTTTCTCAAGGATCAGGAAAGCTGTTGTGTGTCTTGGGAGTAGTAATGGGATTAGAGATGACTGCTGTAAAATGATATTTGCAATTTATAGCATGGTAAAGAGGCATTTGTATTTTAAGTTACTATAATGCACCCCAGAAGCTAGGGAAGCAGTAAGGGACTGAGGGGTACTGGGTGCTACTGAGAGATGATAAAGAACCTAAAGGGAAAATGTGGGGGAAGAGGAGTATATAGAAATAACATGATCACCTCTTCCCCAAATTGCTCATCTTTATTGAAAAAGTCAATCTCATTCATGACTTAGCTTTGAACTTTCTGTTTCCTCTGCCTTGAATGATCCTCCTTTCCCAACTCCATTCAAGTGAAGGAGTTTGGGATATGCCACCCAAAATAATGCTGACTTCCTTTAAACAGGACATAAAATTCCCCATGAGAAAGGTACTCTCCCTGCCTTCCCTGTACCAGGAAGAGGAGAACATCCTTATCACCAGAGACTGGGAATCAGCTCTGAAATGGATCTGTGCAGACTTACCAAAGTAACCCTTACCTTCCATTAGTTTTCCCCCTATATGTCTCCTAGTCACTTCTCCACAGTGTACTGCCCTTAGCCCAAACCTCTTTGACTTATCATTTCTTTGTCTAAATTATACACACACACACACACACACACACACACACACAAACACACACACACACTCTTTCTGCTTTGGTCACTTCTTCAGGACTTTATTTTCTTGTGAAAACTCCCATGTACATTTAAAATTCTAATAAAATGTGTATACTTTTCTCTTGTTAATCAGTCTTGGATTAATTTTTAGACTCAGCTGGAGACCCTAAGAGAGTAAAGGAGAAAATTTTTCTTCCCTATGCTAGCTTGTCTGGATACCCATACTAATAAAATTATATGTAAATTGCCTAGCAATGTGCTTAACATATATTAGGTTCTCAATAATATTAATTCCTTTTAAGAATGTTTGAAGGGGTGGATTCTGGGCAGAATCTCCTTGGGACAACTAGACCCACTGGATAATTGCAGTGTTTCGTGGAGTTTAAAATTCATTATGCTTCATTGACTATTAGCTGAAGGCTATAAATTTAGAGAAATGAGATATTGTATCTGAAATACCCAAAGTATTTAATATATACCAAGCATCCAAATATTATTATTATTTCCATGTTGTTATGGGCTAAATGTATTCTTTCAAAATTCATATGTTGAAACCTTAACTCCCTCAGGCTTCCCAGACTCTAGAACTGTGAGAAACAATGTCGTTTAAAGCCCCCCAGTCGATGCTGGCTTGTTATAGTCGTCCAGGCTGACTAAGACACACATAGAAAAGGATATTTTTGGAACAGCACTTCAGCTTTGAAGAGACTTTTGTAAATCATTGTCACACTTTGTAAAACTTGTAATTGTCTGTTGTCCCTCATGAGGCTATGCAAATGTGCTTGAGGTAAATCAGTAGACTGCGAATCTACTAATAATTTAAAGTACCTATCTTGGGTGCCTAGTATGTAAGAAATGACGATAAATATCAATTCCCTTCCTCTGTCTGTACAGGATCTCACATGCAATAAAAGAAATTCCACTTAGGTACATGCCAGAATTATATGCAAATACAAGATGGAAGCTGAGTTTTGCTTCTTTTAATTTTTTTAAATCACACAATCTTGATAATGGTGATTAGTTTCTCAAAAGGTAAGGTGTCTGCCCGAGAAATATGGGAACTAAACACATTTAGCTTTGAGCACGATGTTATTAAAACATGGCCAGAAGACCATCAAAGGGCAGGGAAGGAATTTGGCTACCTTCCCCAATGCCGGTAGGGTCATGCTCTGCTGAGTCAAAATATTTTTAAAAAGCAATAAAAAGAAGGGAAGAAACAGAAGAATTCAGAGAACAAATGACATGTCCACAACAAAGCCACTATGTAGCTAATACTGGGAGGACTCAGGACCTAGAAGAAATACAACGTGAAGGGAGTTAGTATAACATAGAGTTACATAAAGGGGAGGAAATTAGATAACTGTTCCCACAGATAAACACTGGGTGTACCTTGTAGTAAAGTGGGAAGCAGATTTGCTAAGTCTGCCTGCCTGCCTGTCTCTGGGTATCTGTCTCTGTCTTTCCCTCTCTGTGTGTTTTTCTCTCTGCCTCCATGCCTCCCTCCCTCCCTCCCTCTCTCTCTCTCTCACACACACACAGACACACACACACACACACACACACACAGACACACACACACACACACACACACACACACACTCACTCACTCACTACCTTTGAAAAAAGTCATGAACATCTAAGTACCACAAATACTGACCAAGTCAGATTATCTAAGATGTGTGAGATCACTAGACACAATGCGACCACCATTCTCATAATTCTCAGGCTTGTGTTTGCCAAGCAGCGCAAGACTAATGATGGTGGGGGAGCAACTTGGAAACAAAAATATCAAAAGATGTGAAGCAAGGCTGTTCATAGTTTCAGTTACCTGTCCATTAGTGATACGGAGCTTCTGACTCAAGGAAAACTTCGGAAAGCTTCAGGCAACCAAATATAAAGGTGAAAATACAAAGAGTGAGAAGGAAGCTGATCCGACCTCAGTGAGTAGCACCAAGTCCACAGCAAGACAGGAGTTACAGAAAAAAGAGAAAAGTGGTTATTTTTGTCACATAAATAGCAAAGATGTTAAATAACTCAAAAAGAAATACAGTACAACTCAGACCAGAAGGAGGGTGTGGTAGACAGAATAATGATTCTCCGTTAATGTCCATGTCCTAATCTCTAGAAACTGAATTTGTTAGCTTATATGGCAAAGAAGACTTTGCAGATGTAATTAAATTAAGAGCCTTGAAGCAAGGTGGGTTCAGTGTCATCACAGGGCCCTTCAGAGTAGAAGCCAGAGGCAGAATCGGTCAGAGTGATACATGAAGGAACTTGACCCATTGTTGGTGGTGTTGGAGAGTGAGGAAGAGGCCATGAGCGACGTGATGTGGGTGGCCTCCAGAAGCTGACAAGGGCAAGGAAATGAATTCATTATGAAGACTATGTAGCATAGATACCTTAGTCTCCCATGCAAAAAGTCTTCTAGCTCACCACCCAGTTTGGTCTAGCAAAACCAAGCATGTCTCAATCCTGTCTTATACTCTACTAGTATCCCTATTACCACATCAAGTCTGAGGATTTGTAATCATAAAATTATTGAGCAGATAGGTTGGGAGATGCTGTAAAAGGCATTGACAGACTGTCTAGGAGGTTGGAAGTGGTGACCCCAAAGGTCTGTTTCATTTTTGATCAGCATTTTTGATCATTTTTTACTGGCCCCAGAGCAGTCTGTAGCCTTGGAAGTTGCAAAATGGAAGATCATAAAATTGGGGAACCAGCAGTGAATTGTAGTTAACATCTGGCTCTCTAGTATAAATAAACTCCATGGGTCTTCTTTATCCTTTATAAGGCAGTGGTTGTTTACAACAGAATGTGACATCTATGATGTTAAGAATTTTTACTTTTCATTATGATAGCCTCAGAACCTAGAATAGTGTCTGGCACACCGTAGGAACTCAATAAATATTTCTGGAATAAGTGAATGAATGGCTACTAAGCAATGGAGAACATATAAGTTTTACAGAAGATAATCCAAGTAACTTCTAATCAGCTCGTCTATAAAAACAAAATGTCAATTTTTAATGAATTTATTGGTTTATAGATAGGGAAATTTCAGAAGACATAATATAGGTGAAAAAAGCATTTGGCATACTTAATAATTATTTTCCTGTAGACAAATATGAGCTGAATACAAAGACATTTAAATAGATTCATTACCAAGTCAACAACGTATCTAAAGCTGCTTTGTTTTTTTTAATCAATGCCAATCTGAAGTCTCTAGTTGTGAGCTGCAAGGTTCTGTTCTTGATACTTACATTTAAGTATTTTTATCAGAGACTTATTTGGATAAAGATATAGTGAGAACATGCTCACAGAATGTGCAGATAATACGTAATTGGGTGTAAGAGCCTGTATGTTGAATAGCAGAGTCAGGATCCTCAAATGTCTTGCCAGCTAAAACAGAGCACTGAATCTATCATGGTGATATATAAGAAAGGTAAGATGGGGGGTGGCAGCAGTAAATTCAATATGAATCAAAAAATAGACGTGGCTACCAAAAATTTAATGAGAACAAACTTTAAGTTAGAAGATAAGTTCTGGGGTTGTAATGTACACCATCATGACTGTAGTTAGAGCTCCTGCATGATATATAGGAAAGTTGGTAAGAGTAGATCCTAAGAGTTCTCATCACAAGGAAATTTTTTCTTTTCTTTTTATTGTATCTATATGGGATGATAGATGTTAATTAAAGATGTGTGGTAATCATTTCACAGTATATGTAAATCAAACCATTATGTTGTATATCTTAAACTTATAAAGTGATGTATGCCAATTATTTCTCAATAAAACTGGAAAAACAATTTAATGAGACCATAGGCTATAATAGTAACATTGTATGTAGAATTCTGGATGGTTGCACAATCACCTAGAATAGTGTATCTGTTCTGGGAACTATTTTCTCAAAGAAAATAAACAAATTTCGTTGCACTGGGAGGAAAGTAAATAGAATGATGAAGCTGATTTCTGACGTCAGTTGGTGAGACCAGGCTGAAGACATCATCCTTGTGATAAGAAATACTGGGAGAGGGCAAAAGCAGGGGAGTGCATGACACTCATCCTCAAATATTTTAAAGAAATTTTGCATAGTATAGTAAGAAAGTATGTTGCAGAGACACACATTTAAGTTTAAATCCCAACTCTGCCGCTATACAAATTTGTGACTTTGAGCAAATTACTTAACCTTTCTTTAAAGTCTCATTTTCCTCTTCTGTAAAATTTGACTAATAATAGCACCTTGCCTTTAGAACCCTCACCCAGACATACTGAATTATTGTCAATAAAGCACTGAAAACATGCCCGATGGATATCAACTGTGATATAAGTGTTTTTGTAAAATAAAATAAACCCACAAAGAGGTTTTTTTAAGGATCAAATGACTTAGTATATATAAGGAACTTGTTGAGCATAGTATATATGATAGTTAAATATGATAGCTGGTATTACTTTTTTTCAAGGGATGTAATGTGAAAGTGGAATTAGACTTGACCTTCAAAAAAGTGCTCTAGGAAAATAGCAGAAATATATGAAGAGCTGTAATTGCATTTCAACAGACAAAAGAACTCTTTCCTGGTAAGAGTGCTCCGGAATGTGAGGGGAAGGTATGGAACCTGCAGTCTTCATTCAGATAGATGTTGAGGTCAAATCACAACTCTTTCCTTCGCAAGTTGATATTTTGAGTTTTGATTTCATTACCTGTAAAATGGGCAAACATTGAAGGTCATTTTGCCAATTAAATGAGTAAATATTAAGGGAGTCCTTGTCTGTCTTATTCCTTGCATTACCCTAGTAGCTACAACAGTGTCTTGCACTTAGCAGGCACTCAATAAATATTTCTTGAGTGGATTTGTTGAATGAAAGTACTACAGTAAATGTTGGTTACCTTCCCCATTCCCTGCCAAAAACAGAATCTCCAAATCTACTCAGAGAAACACTTAAATGTACGCAAAAGGAGACATAGGAAAGAATGTGTGCTATGCTGTTTATAATAGTGAAAAATGGGAAAAACCTAAAAGGAAAATGGTTAAATAAATTGTGTTTCATGTTATGGGTTACTATGCAGTAGCTAAAAAGAAGGAAACATGTCTGTATGACATGGAAAAATTCATAAGGCATATTGTTTAGTAAAAATAGCAAAGAAAAAATTAGTATTGTATGTTTTATGATTACTTCAATATGATGATAGGCATAGTAAAGAGCCAAGAAGAAAAGTAAAATAGTTGTCATCTCTGGAAAAAAGACTGAAATGGCATGGAGGATGCGGCATGGATGAAGGAGTTCTAGCCTTGTCTTTGAGGTCCTGATAATTTTTGGAAGCTCCTTCTGCAAGGTGGTTAGTTTCCAGGAACTGAACAAGATTATGCAGAGAGGCCTGGGAAGTAGGTGAGAGGGATATTATAAAGAGGAATCAGCACTAAATGATTTTACAGTTCTTCCTTAACCTGTGAGTTTCTCGTTCCATAATTCAGATTCACAGCTACATACAGCCTATGCAGATCAAAGTTCATTGTTCTCAGTTCTTGTCTTTATAAATTGAGGGAGGGGTCATGAACTCATCCCCTTTCTTCTCTTCAATATCCCTTTCCTCCAAGGCCATCTGAGAAGACAATATACAATAAAAGACAGTTTAGAAACTAACACCTTTAAAGTTCTCTGGAAATTTGAATAGATTGAAATTGCCTGAGGGAATGTGTTTTCTGAATGGTTTCTGATAAGCCATTCAAAGAAAAGAGAAAGAGTCCTTCAAATGACTCTATACAAAGTTTCCTCCTGATGAAACACTTACTTGCAGATATTATTCTTAACCTTTCAATGAAGAACTCTGAAATGAAGCAAAATTAAAAGGACAAAAGAATTTTTTAAAATAGACTATTATATGCAAAAGACCTGGAAATCACCCTGGGGACTGACAGGAGGGCGGTGTGTCCCAGTGCCCCCACTAGACTTAAAGAGCATTTTTTTAATACAACTAGCTGGGGGTGAGCAAAGCTCAACATTTACCTATACACAGACAGTATTTTTTCGTAGTCATGTTATATTGCATTTAATGACTTCTTAATGTGTAAGTCAAACAAGGGGAAAAAAAATCAGGGTTATTCGAGTCTTCCTGGGATCTTAACTCCTGAGGAATGAGCAGGATTGAAGCACACTGAAAACTTGCTGATTTGGTTGCTGCGATGTGATTTTGAAATCTCCCTGCCATTTTAGTAGTAGAGCAGGGAGAAAATCTTTTACAGATTCAAAGAACTGCTTCCTTCACTTTTGCAGCCTCTCCTTTTCCAAAGGCCAAATGTTAGGGTAGGAAGGCTGTCCTCAAGTTGTATTTATGCCATACGATGGTCTTTAACTCTCATGCTCAAAAACCTTCTCAGTATTAAGCAGATTTGCAAGGGCTGAGAAATACATACATACATACATACATACATACATACATACATACATACTGAACGAAGAACAGACACAAGCATGACCAACAAGGGGAAGGAAACGCTGATAGCAGCCCGCAGCACCTTCGGTCTTTTCAACCGTGCCCAAAGCCCTTAGGAAACAGAATCTGACAGGGAATTGTCCATAAATATGTGAAGTCAAAATTGAAGATTTTCTAAACAGGTGATTTTGGGGGCCCTGATTTTAGGCTGTACATAACCAGACTTGAGTACTTAAACTGGATAGCATCTGGGGAAAATATAATTTGAAAGAGGAAGTTAAGTTTGTTTTCTATTTAAAATTTTACAGGACATGGAACTGATTAGTCCTTTCCTTATGGAAAGCAGAAAATGAGAAAATCAAGGTAATGATCATTAGTGAAATGTGATACACATTGGTATTCTGTAACCAGCTGTTACAGGTGATTAATCATTAAGGCAATCACTTATTCTTTACTATTTTTAGGAATCTCAGATATTCCATTATAAATGCACAATAATGAAAGCACCTTTTTAGAAGCGGCTGATTGTTAAATGGGTTATGAGCTAAATGAAATACAAATTGGCTGACATTTTAAGTTAACTGTCATTTTTACATGAGGAAGTATTGGCTTTTAAGGTATACACCATGGCAAATGAGAGACAGCTATGCCTATATGTAAGTCAATGACTTGTTTATGTTCAAATTTAACCTCATACAGTTTTAAAGAGAGGCAAGATTTACTTAAAGTAGATAGAGAAGTGGAGTATGTGGGAATCATAGCAGCGACTCCAAACTAAGAAAAATGCCATTGCTAACCATCAGGGACAAAATTAATGAAGAATTTTGATGTTGCTCAGAAGAAGTTACATATTAGGACTTCTAATTCTTAAAATATTTTCGTAGGAACCATTGAAAATGGTACTGATATAATGTAGGAGAGTTTCACTAGTTCCGCATTATGAAGATATGCTAAATAAGTGGAAGATGAAGAGTCATAATTTCTATTTGTGAGTATTCAGGCAAAAGTAAAGAACATACATTATTTTATTAAATATGTCTCTTTCATTTCTTTCATATTATTACAATAGTGGGGGAATATATGGGGGCCATCTAGTGGTCAATGCAATATTTTTTTTCCTTTGGCTTTGAAGAAAATTATTGATTTTCCAGAATTATGTTCTATCTCTTTTGCTGTCACAACTAAGGAGGCAAACATGGTTTCTTTTATGATAGGAATCCCTTAGTAGATGTTTTCTCCATTGAAAAGTTTAGAGTTATGCTTTATAATTTGTTAATCAGTGGCAGGGTTGAGACTGGGGGAGTGGACTTGTGAATAATGGCAAATGCCTTAAATGTCAAGAGAGAGCTTTGGCTAATCAGTTCAGTATTTCAGCAATTTCACTAGCAAGGGATACTACCAATCCAGCTGACACAGTACATCAGCTGAGAAGCAGGATTGGTATTCAGGCGGTACTGACCTGTGCTGCTGATTTTTTTCCTGTGGATATCTCTGCTGAGCGGTTAGTGTTCACGCCGAACGCATTGCCCATCACGTTACTGAGAGGTGGATGTCAATTAACCATGTATGGGCCTATACCTAATTCCTACAGTCGAACAGACAAATTGCCTAACTGGTATCCTGCTGTTTATTTAAGAACCATAGATATTTCTACCTTTCTTTCTTCTCCCCATAAATAACTAATGTTAGTAGTCTCTTACAAATCCTCCTTGAAATACCTATGACAATACAAGCATAATTTTGATTATACCAAGAATATCATAATACCATCTTGTTACTTCTCTTCACTTAATATGTATCTTGAAGACATTTCCCTACATGTACATGTAGAGTAGGCTTCTTTCTGAATTGCTGCAAAATACTCCATTCTGTGAATGTGCCATAATTTATTTCACCTGTCCTCTATTGATAGGCATCAACTTGTTTCCAATCTTTAGTTATTACAAAAATTCCACGAACACCATCCTTGTGCATATTTCCTTGCTCACATATGATAATTTCTGGAAGTAAAAATTATAGTGTGTAATTTTAAAATGTTGATTTTCAAATTAACTTTTCAAATTGATGGTAGAAAAACATTTGAATGTAGTTGTGTTACCATGTTGACATCAGGTGAGTTCTGCCATTTTGCCAATCATTTTGGATCATATAAATGGTAGTTTAGTTGGAACACACACAGATGGGAGTTTGGTGGAAAAGCTGAAGAATGGCTACTTTTTCCTCCATCAGACTATAAAGGAGGCCTGTATTTAAAACTTAGTTAAGTGAAAAATCTGTGGAAGGCAGAGTACCAGACAAAGAGTGGAGCTGGCAATGTAGATGCCATGGGAACTAACTTCCATATTGCTATTTTGTTCTGTAAGCTTTAATATTTTTAGAAGGCGTACCTCCTGGGTATGCATGCCTTAAAAATGTCTTTTAAAACATAATAATTTCCATTCATTCTCTGAGAATTATTTCTTAATAATAAGATGTTATTTACAATATTGTATTTCAGTTGAATTATGGTTTTAAATGATTAAATTCAATTTTCAGTATTTGTGAGCCATACTCTCCTAAGGTGGGAAAAGGTTTCTCAGTTATTACATAATAGATTATAGAATTTTTTTTAAAAAAACACTTACAGAGGTTTACTATAAAAATTAATGATTTTACTACATTAAAAGTTTGCATTTTCTCCCATGATCCATAAAAGTAAAATATGGTTGATAAAAACTTATAAACCAGTGTAAAAGTAAGTATGTGTGTTTTAATCACCACTGGATACCAAGCACCAATTTAATATTTGGAGTATATTTGAGTTCAAAAAATACTTGCTCTTTTAATTGATACTTCATATCATGTTACAGTTAACTTAAAATGGAATATCCAAATTCTTGTATGTTAATTTAATTGTGATAAGTATGCTTATTGTATGTTCAAATTTCTCATCAATTACACCCACTGGAATACCCACAAGCTCATTTTAAATATTATCAAATTAGTCCAATATGCAGATGATAGTTATTTTTAATTGATGGATAATGCAGAGGGCGTTATATCAAATTATTTGGCTACATCTGTTTTCCTGTCCAAACCAAACACTTCCTTTACTGTGTGATGTGTAATAAATGTGCACTGAGATACTACTATGAATAAATTATCAGAAGATGGTTTAAAATTGCTATATTTAATATCAATGGTTATCATTTTTGAGCATTTACCGTGTGCCAGCCACTAGATAATTAAAGTACTTTTTAAAAAATAAGAATACCATTAATCCTCATACCATTTAATCCTCAGCACAATCCAATGAAATGTGGTATTATCCCCATTTTAAGGATGAAATGACTTAAAGTGAGGCTTTAGGAGGTTAAATATCACTGCCAAGGTCAGACAGCACAGTAGAGTCAGGATTAAAATGCAAGTCTGACAATTTCGCAAAGACTGTTGTTTCTAACTAATACACAATTGTACTTCACCATGTTAAAGTGGAAGTAAGAGAGAGAGAAGGGAAGAGAAGAGAGGGGAGTATTTTGGTTTAAAGATTCAGCTAGAATAGCAGGAAATCTTTCTTAAGAATGTAACAGAAGTAGGGGTTGGTTAAAGCTTTTCTACTTTATTTTATAATAATGATCGTCATTTATTGAGCATATACTATCAGTCTGGCAGTATTTTAAGGTTTTTTATATGTATTTTTAATTTTTAATCTCATGACAACTCTATAAATAGATGCTATTATCATCCTCAAGTTTAACATTGAGGAAACTGGGGCACAGGGGTTCAATTCCTTGACCAAGTTCACACAACTACTAATTGGCAGTTGTGAAACATGAAACACATCAATCCAGACTCCAGAGTCTAGATCTTCAACAGCAAATTTTTATTGATTTTTCAAAAATTGTAGTAACAATACATTTGTAAGAATCTTTGAAAGTGAGATTTATAATAGCTAGAAATATTGTTCTGATAGAAAAGGCTACTCCTATATAGACTGGCAAACATTTTAAAAAGAAAGAAAGAAAATTAGCTTGGAAGAGTAGGCTGTGTGAAGAGAGATAATAATATTTGGTAGAAACCAACATATACCTCCTGTTAGAACGTTTGAGTTGAGGGTAAGTGAAAAGCCAGGTAAGCTATTTGTTCTCTGGGAAGGAAGAATAAAAATTGAAATAACAGATGGTTGTCTCAGAAAGGTAGCTTTGGGGGAATCTCAACTGGAAAGAACTACTTGTTTTGATTTTGCTAATCAGTAAATTAATTATTCATTTATTCTTTCAAGTATTTATTGAGAACCGACTCTCTGCCAGGCATTGTAGGGCTACCATGCCATACCATACTACTTAGTGAAAAAGTTATTATGCATACAGCTTTACCACTTCAGACTATACAAGGCGCTTTCAGATAAATTCTAACCTACTGGATTTTAGAACCAGTCCAGGAAATAGGTTGAACAGGTATTTTAATCACCATTTCACAGAAGAGGAAATGGGGAATCAATGAAGTTCAGCAGCGGTCCAAGTTTACCAAGCTAATAAACATCAGAATCTGACCTCAAAATTACATCTTTTGTTTCCAGTTACATTCTTTTTCCACTACCCAGTGGCTGCCTCTTCTTAAACATTTATTTGATACTTTACTATGCAAAGATACTTTGCTAGATTTTGGGAATGCAGAGTAGTCTATGACAGGAGCTCTGCTCTCATGAAGTTTTAATGTAATTGAAGAAACAAAATATCCACTTATAATGATAAAGAAACAAAGTAGTTTATGATTTATAACTCCAGGGTGATACAGGGAATGTAGAGTCAGAGGATATTAGAGAAGAAAAAGGTCATTTAATAACAGAAACTGGAATTAAAAATAGCTTTAACTCTGTTTCCATTAGCCGTAACTCAATCACATGCCCCCATCTAATTCCAAGGCAGACTGAAAAATCTAGTCTTTGACTTTGTAGCCACTGTCCATCCATTAGTCTACAATATGAATAGGGAACAAGAATCTTTGGTGGACAGCTAGCATTTTTGCTGTAGTGTTCAGTTGCTTCTAAAACAATTTCTTCTGAGGCATTCTTATTTGTCTGAGCTAATTTTTTTTCACTAGAACCATTTGCTTAGGAGTGATGAGGAAAGATGGTGAAAGTTTGTATAAACATCTATGCCAAGAGACATGATCTCTTGTCAGCACCTTCGTGAGAAGTTTTCTACATATGCAGTATGTAGAACAGGTAACAAAACATGAAACTGATAGCACAAGACCAGATTTCTCTATAAAAATATACCTTCAGTGGGTAGCTAACTTGTTAATAACTTATTAAAGCAATCCATTCAATGCATGTTTCTGTGGCCACAAAGATCCACATTCAGTTTAACATCAGGCCAATTATATAATCTGTTCAGCTTGAAGAATTATGTCATAGAAAGCATCTTAGAACCTCCAATGAAGAAGGCATAAAATAACCTGAACTGAGAGCATCAGCATTTGTTATAGTTCTTCCAGATTTCTAGTCATTAACAATAAGCAATGAGAAAAAGAGTTTCTTTACCAGTCATCCCGGAAATGACACTTTGGAGTCAGAAGTAATTTATGCACGTATAGGTTGGATTGTGTCCCCCTAACATTCCTATGCTGAAATCGTAACCCCCAGTAACTCAGAATGTGATTTTATTTGGAAATATGGTTGTAGCAGATGTAATTGCTTAAGATGAGGTCATTAGGGACGGGCCCTAACCCAGTATGACTGGTTTCCTCATACAAAAGGGAAATTTGGACACAGAAACACACATAGGAAGAACGACATGTGATACAGGTGATGCTTCTACAAACCAAGAAATGCTAAAATTTGCCAGCAAACCACCAGAAGCTAAGGGAGAGGTATAGAACAGATTCTCTCTCACAGCCTTTGGAAGGAACCACCTCTAGCAACAGCTTGAGCTTACACTTCTATTCTCCAGAACTATGTATTAAGAGATTTCTGCTGTTTAAACCACCCAGTTTGTGGTACTCTGTTACAGCAGCCCTAGCAAACTAATCCTGTGCCTCATGATTACAAAATATCCCATGGCAAGCGATTCTACCCGGCAATTATTGTAATGGTCAATGGTGAAGAGAGTACTACATGTTTACTGTAATTGGCAACCTAGCATAGACTGGAAAGTCAATAGCTGCTGACATTCTTTTTTTTTTTTTAACATTTTTTATTGATTTATAATCATTTTACAATGTTGTGTCAAATTCCAGTGTTCAGCACAATTTTTCAGTCATTCATGGGCATATATACACTCATTGTCACATTTTTTTCTCTGTGATTTATCATAACATTTTGTGTATATTTCCCTGTGCTGTACAGTGTAATCTTGTTTATCTATTCTACAATTTTGAAATCCCAGTCTATCCCTTCCCACCCTCTACCCCCCTGGTAACCACAAGTCTGTATTCTCTGTCCATGAGTCTATTTCTGTCCTGTATTTATGCTTTGTTTTTGTTTGTTTGTTTGTTGCTGACATTCTTAAAGAAAAAAATTCTGTAGCCCTAGGGAGACTTGAAGCTTTTGCTTTGTATGTATGGTGGTGGCGGTGGTGGTGGTGGGAGTGTTGGGAGGGGGCAGTAGGGTGGCAGAGGCAGTGGAGCTGAAGCACTGTATCTTACGTATGATGAATTCCTCCTAAGAAAGTGGAGTTAGTTCTGCTCACTTTTCTCATTGTTTGCTCAGATATGATGCGTTAAAATAGTACAGGATCTCCTCCAGTTTCATTGGTTCAAATTAGTATTGAAAAAAATACATTTTCAGGTAATATTTTAAAAGTAAACAATTGACTTCCATTCTTGAATCTACATATCTCTTAGTATCAAGAATATCTAAAAGGGAATTCCATATTACTCTTGAGTTTCTAGTGGCATGATATATAAACTTAGTTTTTCTATTGCATTTCTGTAATGGTTTACATTTGACAAATGTATTTTCAGTATACTTCAATATTTTATTAAAGCAGAAAACTAGCTGTACAGTTCTTGGATGATATAATTTCTAGTGATGTCAAAAGAGATGTTTGCTATATCATTCACTCTCAAGTTTAAAAAATGTACATAAAAAGAAAAATAGGATGCCTGAAATTTTGTTTAAGACCTGTTGAAATATATGTGCTTTCAATGAATTCTTACAGTATTACAATATCCATGGCCTCTCAACTTTAACATATTTTTCTTAAGATTCAGTTTTTGAAAGTAGACTACTAAAAGGATTATAATTCTCGATTTGTGACATCTGCTAGATAATATATCCACAAATGTTCTATAAAAAGACATTTGCATTTCATAAATTCAAAAATATATTAATTTTTATCTGCTGTAACTGATTCACGCATCAGCAGTTGTACCTTAAAAACCAAGTGGTAGTTAATTTTTTTCTGTTCTTTAGCTTATCTTGAAATAATGTCAGAATTACAGAAATACTATAAAAATAAGTAATGTCTATATACTCTTCACTGAGGTTGCCCACATGTTAAAATCTTACCTTAGCATGTTTTTCTGTCTCTATATGTCTCTCCTCTCTCAGATATTCAGATATTTTCAGAACTATTTGAGAAAAGGTTGGAGATAAAATTCCCTCTATCTCTAAATATCCCAATGTGTATTTCCTCAAAACATGTTTATTCCATTACATAAGCACAGTAAACTTATCAAAATGAGGAACTTAAAAATAATAAAATAATATAATGTAATTTTCAATCCTATTCAAATTCACCAATTTTCACACTAATATCCTTCATAGGAAAAGAAAAAGAAAAATCTGATCTAGGATCCTCTCTCAGCTTTACACATTGCATTTCATTTTCACATCATTTTAGTCTCCTTTAATCTGAGACTTTTAAAAAATCTTTCTTTTTCTTTCTTGACATTTTTGGACACTACAGGCCAGTTACTTTGTCACATGTCCCTCAGTTTAGGGTTACCCAATGTTTTCTTTTGATTAGATTCAATTTATACATTTTTGACAGGACTATCATAGAATTAATATCGGTTCTTCTCATTATATACGATGAGTTCCATGTTGGCAATTTGTCCCATTACTGGTGATGTTAACTTTGATCATTTGCTTAAAAGAGTGTCTGCCAGGTTTCTCCACTATAAAGTTACTAGCTTTCCCTTTGTAATTAATAAGTATCTTCTGAAGAGATACTTTGAGACTGATTAAATATCTTATTTCTCATCTTTCACGACCTTTGGTGTCTACCAGTGATCCTTGCCTAAAGCAATTATTGTTATGGTAATTGCTAAATGGTGATTTTTCTGATGTGTTCATTCTTTTTTAACTAGTTGGGATCCTATTGTAAGAATAAATTTTCTCTTCTCCTCTAAATTATTTGTTTTTATTAATTTGTATATAAATATGAATTTATGGTTTATTTTATTATTTGGATTATCTGTTCCTGTATCATTTATTGTGATTCTTAAATTGTTCTGGATTTGGCCAATGGTAGCCCCTTCAAGCTGACTTCTGGGTTCTTTTTAGCATGTCTTAATCATCATTTGAGCATTTCCTCATTTTCTAGAGTTTTTTTAGGCTTATCTTGTGCTTTCCCTGCTCCAAAACTTTGCAAGGAACCTGGTTCCTATTAGTGGAAAATTGTATTTAGAAACCAAATCTGGGTGCTAGATTTGCTATTGACTGCTACTAGTGTGTCATTGTTTCTAGGTTTTATATATATATATATATATATATATATATATAAAATTTTAAAATAATATGTATTATGTAATATATAAAATAAACATTATATTACATGTTATAATATTATATAACATAATACAATATATCATATAAATAATATATTAAATATATATTGAATTATATATAATTTATATAAAATATATTTATATAAAATATACATTTATATGTATTATACATATAAGTGTATGTGTATTATGCATATATATAGGTCTTGTATTTTTCTAGGTTGTATATGTATATATATTTTCTGTATATGTATGTATACATTAATATATATTAATACTGATACCTTCAAAACCAGTGAACAATACAGGGTTTATTCTTGCTTTCCTGCTTCCATATTTTAAACTCTCTTCTCCAATAGTGAAAAACTGGATTCTAATTCTCCACTATTTACTTATTTGATCAGTCTTACAATATACATAGTTTCAAAATTGCTAACTCAATCCACTGGGAAGATAAATTAACCACTAGAGTATACACGATTTGTTTATAGCTCTAATTATCTTTATTCTTAAGGCATATGTTCAAAATGCTCTGTTCCAAAGTGCCTTGAAACTATATTCAATATATACAGGTATAACTGAATCACTGTGCTGTACACCAGAAATTAACACAACATTGTTAACCAACTATATTTCAATAAAGCAAAACAAAAACGCCTTGAGTTAGTATCATTTCAATGTGATGATGATATTTATTTGAAATACATTGAGGTTCATTTATTTCCATTTGTATTTCATTTTGTGTCACTTTCCTATCCATTGCCCTTTTGTTATACTAAAATAACCAAATAATATTTAGAATTTTTTCCTTGTTGAAATTATTTTATTTACCACATCTGTTATAATTTTAATTATTTGGCTTTAGATTTCATCCCCTAATAATCTTTAATAGTATCTTGTGACATGGTATTTTGCATAAATGTTATCAAATGTGTTTCTTTCTGCCAAATGAATAAAGTTACCATTATCATCCTCATAAAGTTTCTTAGGTAATCTTAGTCTGATTGCTAGGTTTTCTTTCACCAGATGTGGAAACCTGTATATTACGTATTCAACAAAAGCATGAAAATATTTTTCTCATTTTCACATTTTTAATGTTCTGTAACAGGACAGTTAATTGTTTTTCAAATTGGATTTAAATTTTGAGTACTTAAGACTAGTGTTAATATGCGTTTCACATTCTTCAAATTTAATAAGAATTTGACCCACACTGCCCATCTTTGTGCTCTTTTTTTTTCAGTTGAATTTTCTATTTTAAGAGTTTGGAACATTGAAAAAATTATGGAATTATTTCAGGTATAATAAAGTAACCAGAATCAAGTGATTTTTGTCATTAGAAAGAATGTGTGTAGAATGTTTCATGGAACTTGGAACAATGCTGTTTTTCAACAAGAGTGTCCATTGTTTAATATTCAAATTTTATCCCTAGGTACCTAAATTGGCAGAAAGTACATTTGGTTAATAATTGTTCAGAGTTATTTTTATTTTATAGTTAAAAATTATTTTGTTATCATAGTAATGGAACATAAAGTTAATTCGCAATCTGCTTTGTTTATGTTTTATCTGCTACATTCTCCTGAGGCTAGAAATTTCTGGAATTTTCCATCTATGTTTTTCAAAAATGGATTTAATCATCCAAATTCTTTTATTTAATTTTCTTGTTTATTGATTTTATATTCTTTGTTTTCTGATACTGATAATTCATTGGTTTCCTTTTTGTCATCTAGGATATATGATATATTAGCTTATAATTATTATATAACATTTAAAATATATAACTCAGCTAAATTTGAACACTCTTTTTTGCACTGAGGAAAATCCCATAACAATAAACATATATTTGCTACAATATAATTATAGGTCATTATAATTAATGATAAATGCACAATACTTATTATTTAATGATTCATGTCATAACATGACTTGTTGAGTTTAATTGATAACATTACCATTACAGAAGAACAAAAACACAAACACAAAAACTAAAACAAAACAAACAAAAGAATACAGCAGAGCATATGCACTATGACATACATTCTAATGTACTAATGTGTATTAGAACATTCTAATATAATCAGTGGGTAGTTTTAAATTATATATATTTAATATCACATTAAACATTGAGATGCTTCTTATAAAAGTAAAACTTTCCATTAAATAATAAAATCTATGTCATTGAACAGAAAGAATTTGGAGAATTATTACCTAGATATCAAGTTGTTAAACAGGTAACAGTGAAGGTAAATATTTTTGGTAATTCTTTAATTTCCCTTTTATACTGTAAGCTCATCGAAAAAGCCTTATTCATCCTCTGCACTTTTAGCATGGTACCTGCACAAAGCAGTCAGTAACCAATGCTAGCAGGGTTACACTGAATGTCCATTGCCCTGCCCAGTGAAACCTAATTTCTGATCACAAACAAATCCAAACCCACTTAACTGTCCTAGTCTCTGATATATCTCTGTCCATGATTTATCACACTCTTTTGATGATGATCTCCAAACCTCTATCCCCGTCTAGACTGTTTCAGACCTATATGACATCCTTCTTTCTGTTTATTTCCATTTGAGGTATTCCACAAGTACCTCAAATTCACATTTTTTTCTCTCTGATAAAGGAAGAGAAGGCATTACAAGAACCTTTCTCCAACCTCATTCTTGCTGCTTAAAGTCATACATACATACTATCTAGGCAATTTAAAAATTATTTACCACATATTAATCCATAAAATTAGTCTTTAACAAATAAAAGAATTTGTATTATATCATTTTTTTTCTGAACATGTTTTGATTAAAGTAGAAACCAATACCAGTAAGAAAACTAAACACAGGATTTTCATATGAGCTACTGTATGTGATATTTTAAAGAACTAGCAGTTTCTGATTTAATTTTTACCTGTTTTGGTTAGCGTTTGCATGGTATATATTTCTTCATCTTTTTACTTTCATTCAGTTTGTCTCTTTGAATCTAAAGTTTGTCTACTATGGACTACATATGGTTAGATTATGTGTTTGTTTTTTAAATCTGTTCTATCAATCTCTTCCTTTTGGTTGGAATATTAAATCCATTGATGTTTAATGTAGTTACTGATAAGATAGATTTTAGGTCTGGCATTTTGCTATTTTCTATTTGTTTTATGGCTTTTAGTTGTTCCATTACTCCATTACTGCATTATTGTGTTCTTTTGTTAGATTTTTTTCTATTGTATCATTTAAATGTTTTTTCTGTATTTTTTCATTGATTTAATGATTGAATGGTTGTACTGGGAATTACAATTAGAATCTTGACTTTAGTTCTGACCAATACCAACTTAATTTCAATAGAAATTTTGTTCTAACATATTTCTGTTCCCTCTCCCTTCTGTATGTTATTGTTGCCATACACAGTACATCGTTATACATTATATGCCCATCAACAAGGTTTTATAATTGTTTAATGCAATTGTTTTTTAAGACAAATAGAAGAAAAGAGTTACAAACAATTTTTTAAATTGAAGTTTAGTTGATTTACAATATATGTTAGTTTCTGGTGTACAGCATAGTTTTCACTTATACATATATATTATTTTTCATCATACCTTATTACAAGAGATTACATATAGTTTCAAGGTACTTTTGAATATAGTTCCCTGTGTTATACAGTAGGACCTTGTTGTTTATTTTATATATAATAGTTTGTATCTCCTGATCCCAAACTCCTAATTTATCCTTCCCCCTTTCCCTTTGGTAACTAAGGGAATACAAAATGCATTTTGTATTTACTTATTGATTTTGACCATTTTCCAGTGTTTTTGTTACTTTTATGGAAGGATGTATTAACTAAGGTATTTCTTGCCTTTCCCAAAAGCATGCACTTTTAACCACTGCCCTGTACTTCTCATTACTTAGCTAACTCAGAGTCATTATTCAAGATTTCTCTCAGAAATCACTTCCTCCAGGATGCCTAGAAGAAACTTGGCTTATGCAAGAAACATTAGATGGTCTTCCTGTTGCTAATACATGGCCTCTGTATGCTGCTTACCAAATTGAGACTCAAAGACAGAGTTTTGGGTGAAGTAGAAAAGGCAGCTTTATTTCTTTGCCAGGCAAAGGAAATCACAGTGGGCTAATTCCTCCAAGACTGTCAGCCTACTTAGGGGAGAAGGCAGGGGGTTTTATAGTAAAAGTTCAAGAGTTTAAGGGGTGGAGCTAGTTTCCGTAGAGATCACATACAGGGTAGCAAACTTTTGCAAAGTTGTTCTTGTTTTTGCAGATGCAGTGGTCCCCTTTCCTCCACTGGGTATGAAGTTCACCACTGGCTTTGGGACTTTCTTAATGTTCTTGTACCTAGAACAAAGGATACATAGGAAGGGGATCCTTGGAAAAGAACTCTAGAGAAAAACTTGTGCTATTTAAAGTCGGGTTGATAAATGCTTTAAGCCTTATAAGTAGGCTGAGGCCTGGGACCTCCTGTTGCAGGTTTAGGCCTGCAGCTCAAACAACAGGATACAAGGAAACCACAAGGGGTCAAAAAAATACAGACATGCACAGTTGGGATGAGTTATGAACAACAGGATGCACAAAACACCCAACTGCTGTTTCTGAGGTGTCCGGGTCAAGAGGCGGGCACTGGGGTCAGGAGCAGGGCACTGAGCATGATCCCTGAATGCAGCACCAGCACCACAAGGGGGTTGGGTGGACCACTCAAGCCTCCCTCCTTTCCAGCCTAACCCTGGTCAGCAAGGAAATGAGAAAAACCCTTTCAACCATTATGCAGTTAAGCAGTTCCCAGCACCACTGCACATACCAGATGGTCATCGATGACAATAGGGTCTTGCTTGGTTACATTCCTATGCCCTACAGTAACATCTTGTATCCTGTTGCTGTTTAATAACAAATAAACAGACAGTTACATGTAATGTCCTTCCCATGAGACTCTAACCTTCTTGAGAATAGGAACAATGTCTCTCTTGAACTCAAACATATATAGCATAGGAGTAAGGTGAACTGAATGCAAAAGCACAAGTGTTTTATTCTGAATTTTTTAAAGTCAACAGGTAAAAGAAACAAAAGGAAACTTGTAACTAGAAACAGATTGAGTACACTTTCTAAAAAGAGTTCCCCCAAGAAAAACTCCCATTTTACTTCCCTTGTTACCAAATTAATTGCTGCTCTTAATCCTTTTCTAATCTATGCATAAGGTCCTCACTAGCCCTAAGGCATTTGCTTTATTAGCATATGAGTCATTTTAAAGAAAAATAAATATTCCTGGAGTCCTTTCTTTCTCCTCCCTTGATAATTGTCAGTACTATAAAGGAGTGTTTTTCCATAGACAAACATAACAAATTCATCTCTAATTCAATTTGTTGAAACAAGACTGGTGAAGCAGAAAAGGAGTTACAGTTTTAAAGATGTAGCAGGAATGTTTCATTCTACAGCCCTCTCTATGAAAAAAAAAAGATCAAAGAGAAATTCAGGTAAAATACTCCTGCAACAAGAGAAAATATTTCAGAATCTAAGTTTTGGTATGACAGCCAATCTACAATCTAATCTCTAGATTCGTCAGCTAAGTTAAATATAATAATTGCTCTGTCACACAGCAGCATACAAAGCAACCTCCCAGTTTTGTGTTCTCTCCCTTAAGATGCTGGCGCTGTTGGCTGTTATTGAGAATGGGATGAGAAATTTGGAAAAACTACTTGACAAAAGGAAATTGGGAAATATGAAGAGGAAAGGGGCAGAGACGACAGGGCTAGCTGGGGAGGATAGAAAATGATGGTTCAAGAGGGAAAGTTGGGGTGATCATTGGTATATAAAGGTTATGAGGGAAGGCAGAAACACCAGGTACGTGTTGAATTAGAACAATAAATTTATTTGTCTTCTGGCAGAGCCTGCCAGGCTTTATAAATCAAAGTAAATTGAGCTAGTTTGGGTTGTTTAGATTTATGATGATGATGATGATGATGGTGATGGTGGTCATGGTGATGATAATGGACTTTGTTCTACTTCTCTATTTTTATTTTATTTTGATATAATTTTGTGAAATATCTGGGATAGAGAAGATAGATTTATGCAGCATGTACTTAAAAGTGAGACCAAAAGAGGCACCAATTAAGCTAGAAAATAATTTTGATAATCTAATAGACTATAAACCACACAGCGGCTGAAAGCAGCATCTCCCTGGAACCGTCAAGGCTAAGTTCCAAGTCAGGATGCCATGTTAAACAGTCTGGTTATACTGACTGACTTATCAAATATGTCTTGCCATGGCACGGTACTATGCTCATGCTTTTCTCTGTCTAAATGCCTTTCTCCAACCTTGAATATCTAACAAATTTCCATCATATTCCTCAATACCAAGACAAACATTTCAAGTTTTATTCCCTTTAAAATGTGGTGTGTACACTTAAAGCTTCTGGAGCTAGAGTGCCTGCCAGCTCTTTTATTTCAAAGTTGTGAGATCCTGGGAAAGTCACTTAAGCTCTCTGTGCCTTAGTCTCCTGATCTGTAAAAATAGCATATTAGAATCTGCTTCATAGTGTACCTTGCATGTTTAAAAGTAATTATGCAAAGCAGCCTTTAAACATTGCTAAGCATTTATCAAAGTGTTCTGTGAGTGTGCTTTTACTATCCTTTTCCCATATTTCGTTGGTTCTTTCTGCGTGCCCACTCTGTCCTTGTCTTAAATGTCTCTTACGATCTTTACTGCAAGTAGATGCCAGAATATGCGTTTCCCTAGACTATACTGTGAGCTTCAGGGCAGACACCGTAATTTAGTTGTCTTTGTGTTCCTAGCATTCAGCACAATACCAGGCATAGAGTGTGTGTTCAAAATGTCTTTGATTACGCTTTCTCCCCCTCTGATGGCTCCACTTTCTCGTCCAGGCCCATAATTCTCAGCATTCCCCCAGGATATGTTTTACCTACGTGAATCCCCTGTGTTTTGACTGTCCAGTCTCTGCTGATGATCCTCCAATTTACTTGCCAGCTACATATCCCCACAAGCACTCCAATTGCTCGCTTTATACTACTGCCAGGATCTCTCTCTCTCTGGAAATGCTGCTACTGCCTCAAACAAACTCTGTCCCCAAGTCAACTTTGTATCTATCTTGCCTCTCAAATGGCCTCTTTTCTTGCCAATATTGTGGTTGAAGTGCCTAGGCAAAACTGCTTTCAACATGGTACATTATCTTGTGATGGTTTTTACATTGTTGGAGTTCAAAATGCTAGAGATCAGAGCTTTATATTTCTCAGTATCAAAACTGAGCACAAATATACACAGTAAATTATAGATAATCGTTCTACAGAATCCATGTACTAAAGAGAGTAGTATCTATTGAAAATATAATCACTCTCTATGCCTATCTTCTCTTGTGGAATCCTCCTCTGTTTTTCAGTCTATCTGCATTTATCTTCTTTGCTTTATTTCTTACACAAAACTTGTTTTAAAAGGTTATACTCCATATACAATAACCCTCCTATCCCACTGGCTTCCTACCTCATCCTCCAAAATAAAAACAACCTTAAGCAATTTGAAGGCAATTTAACATGTCCAGGATGCTTTCTATCCTTTGTGTCTGTAAATATAGATAAGAAGGTTTTTTTTTTTAATTCAGGAAAGATAGTTGGGATGGGGCATAGGAGTCACAGTTTCAAAGATTACAGAGTAGCTAAAGGCCACTTCATAGTGGCTTAGTTATGGTACAAATGTTCTGGTTAGAGAAAATAAGAAATGGTGATCATGTATTGGAAATACTCTGATGCGGTTTCTCACAACTGTTTGCCTGAACATCACTTCTTAGGCTATTCAGAATGAGTAAAACTGATTTTCCAGATTCCTTTTCTGAAATTGGTAAACACAATTCAATAAGCTAAATAAAATGGGTTTAATTATTAGTAAGAATGGTATAGAAAATAGTTACTGCATCTGATTCTTAAAATCACCAAGAAAATAGCATGATTTAGAGTAAACAGAATCCTTGAAGGGCTTATGTGTTTCTTCTTTTTCGTACATGTTTAGGTCTCTGAGAGGTCACAAGGCACTCTAAGATTGCAATTTTAGCCATCAAAATTAGCATGAGAGATAGCAAGAAAACTTCCGTGATGGTATACAAGGTGGTGTTATTCAAATCAGCACATAACATTTGATTCCTCTTCTTAAAACTCCAGGATGAGAAGAGGAAGTCTTAAGTTTAGCAGCCTTTCAGGAGACAGATGAAGTCTGGGGGAAAAGAGTTCAAGGGAAGTATAATTAAGTATTGAAAATCAACCAAAGGAAAACTTGGATGAAAGCGAGAAACCTTTAACAAACCAATCAAGTAGAATAGAAAATGTGTGGAAGTAGTTCATTTTTAAAGCCTTCCAGCATAAAAATCTATTACTGATATAAAAAAAATTAGATATTTCATGTGTCTAGAAATGCATGCTGAGTACGTTAAGAAACTGGGCATATTTGATAAGGTTCATTAGCATCAAGGAGGGTCTCGTATACCCAGAGAGTGTTGCTGATACTGGTGCTACTAAGACAGCCCTGTGTGTGCATGTGTATGTGTGGGGGTGTGTATGTGTGTGGGTGTGTGTGTGTGGGTGGGTGGACCTGTGCACATCCAGGGTCCCAGACACTTGTGAAGCATGTGCCCTCAGTATCTGATCATCTTACATTTTTTTGTTTTCAGAAACAACAAGAAAACAAAATTCGTAAGAGAAAATCTGCCTCTCTGAATAACATTCAGCTCATGCAGGCAGAGCGCTTTTTCATGTGCTGTCACGTGCTTTGTACCATTCCAGTTTTCATATCTGTTGTGTTGCCCTTGGGCACCCCAGATGCTTTCTTCTCCTCTTCGTTGTTACGAAGGATAATTCAAAAACATGTTCAACTAGGGAAATCCATTTGGTGCACATAGACACATATCCTGTTGTGTGTATAGTATACATTTGACATACACACATCTAAATATATTTAAATGTTGACTGGGAGTTATTGTGTTTTTTTAAAGGACAAAGTTATTGGACATTTATGCATTTTCCTAGCAATTAGAAAAAAATTGTTTCAGAGCATGTTCGTTATTTGAGACTACCTTGGTGTGACAAAAATAATATTGAGACCTTAGGCTTTTTTTTCCCAAATGTTATTAATTTGTTTAAGAGGATGAGAAACAAAAGCTGTAATGACTTCTAGCAAACATTTCTGCCTGCAGTCAAAAGCACTCGTGCTCCCTTTCCAATCACCAGAGAGATTAAAATCATAATCATCTTATAGGACTGCATTTTTGACAAATTCTCTCATAAAAGGGATAGAGCTGATAATGCAGGTGGTAAGAAATTATTCCCCTGAATGCTTGTAAGGTTATGAAGACTGCATTTTTCAAAGAGCTAGTTATGGTGGATAGATTTCAATTGTGCTTGCGATACAGAGTTCTACACTGGAGATTAAAGACTCCTTTATCAGCAATGACTTAGAGATCTGAAATGAAATATAGATCCAATTAATTTCATATTCCTGTGTCAGTGACGCTCCTTTCTCCTTTCAGAAGGAAACTGGGCATTTGGATTCTATAGAGTTTTATGGAAAGCTTCCACGGTGACACACTTATCTTGGTAAAACAAAGACCTTGGCTGGATCTTTAGTTGGATCAGATGTGAATGAGAATTTGAGGATTTAAAGCATCTTCTGTCACTGAAAGGCTGAAAATAACACTCTTTTCCACTTGTGAAGTGATTCCTGGACTAGCAGGATTTTTCAGTCTCATCTAATTCTGTTGTCCCATATTGATTGTTTATTTTCACGTATTGAGGGGTATCTATTAAGTGCTGGAACTTTTCAGAAAGAAACTTTGTTTTGTTTTCTTTCCCCTTAAGGGTACCTCCAGTTCTCTTAAATTTCAGCATGATTTTTCTTTTTTTAAATGAGGAACTATGGCCTCAATTTCTAACTTTGTTACTAAGTTGTATGACTTTGAGCAAGTCAGTTACCTTCTCAGATTAAAACTGTGTTGTTACCTTAAGTTAATAGTTTGCTGTTGCTGTTGAAAATGATGATGATTATGATGCTTTGTTTTTTTGATGGTGAAATATTAACAAGAATTTTAAGAACATCATTCCCCTGAGCATATAAGGAATAGCTCCTTCTATGAGAACAAGAGGAAGTAGGAATACTTTGTAATCTGAGCCAGAAAAGAGCTGATCATTCTTGGACCTGGTGTTAATCATTTCTGCTTTATAACTCTGCCAAGAACAAAGGGGATCCCTTCAGAAACCAAAAGGCAATGGAAGGTCTAATGGGTGATACTTTGAGTAAGGATGAGATAGAAATCTTTGGAGTGGCTATGAAGCACTGATGGTCTCTGGAGATTTAGGATCAGATCTTTGGGACCTAAAATATTGCATGATGTTGATAATCAGTTGTGTTCTTGTTCGTCTTTGTTAATAATTATGCTTAGTCTAAAGTTTCCAAAAGGCTTACATTTAGAGGTCAGGTAAAACATGCAGAAGATTATCCCAATGGTAATGTCGCTCAAGCTTCATGTATCCTTGTAAATGGAAAAAAAAAAAAAGAAAAAGAAAGGTGGAATCAAAGGTAACTCACTGGAAAGTACATATATCTAAAGTAGTATTTCCATTTTATTACTCTCAGTCCCCTTACTCTGTGTTATTTTTTCCAATATCACATTTATTTTCTGTTGATTTACGTTCTGTCTTTCCAACCAAAAAGTCAGCTCCATGAACTCCAGTGCCTGGAGCAACACCTGACATTATAGTTGGCATTCAAAAAATATTTGTTGATTGTGATGGAGATGAGACTATGACACTCCAAATAATGCCACTCTGGCATAAGGATTATTTTGAACTGAAAGCAACTGAGAAGCAGCAGACGCATGTAGAACTCTCTGACTTCCCCCTATCTAACAGAAAGCAAAACATACATTTCCTTTGAGAAAATGTCCCTATATCCCATACCAAGAAGAGGATAACAACTCTTAATACCGGAGATGGAGATGGCACTGGGATGAGTCTGCGTAAACAAACCTTATTAAATAACCCTTATCTACCATTGGTTCCCACCATATATTTGCCTTCCCACATTTTACCACCCCAGAAGCCCAAACTCCCTTTTCTTTGTCTAGTCACCTCTCCACATTTATTGCCTCTTATTAAAATGGTATATAAGCCCCCAAGTCTAACTGCTTCTTTGGATTCTTTTCTCTTTTGTTTTTCCCCACAGGAATCCCTTGTGCATGTAAAATAAAATAAAATTTGTATGCCTTTTTTTCCTGTTAATCTATCTTTTGTAAATTTAATTTGCAAGTCCCAGCCATGCACCTAAGAGAATAGAAGAAAAGTTTTTCTTTCCATAAAGTTTAATGAATAATTACCCAGATCCCAAAGGCTTTTTTCCCCTATGCCACAGCCTATATGAACTACCATTACCAGTGTTAATCATTGGGGAATTAGATAGGAGTGCTTTACTTCCTTGCCATTTGGAAAGAAGAAGGCATTATCAAAATCTGATTACCTCCTGGGGTGCATCTCACACATGGATACTGTTTGTCTAATATGAGAAGAGTTGGCATAGAAGAAGAGAGAGAGAAAAATATGGTATTAGCTATCATTTGAGTGCTTTATGGGTGCCAGATCCTTCAAGTATTTTTTGAGTTTGATCTTATTTAATCCTCTGTGAGGTAGACAGTGTAACTAGTTCTGTTTTACAAGTAAGGAAACAGGTACCAAATGCTAAGTAACTTGCCCAAGACCCAAGATTAGAGTCTGAATTTGAACCTGGAAAACCTAACTACAGTGTTTACACACTTGCCCACTACACTCTGCTACCAACTGTGTGACAACACTTAGCTATAATAACAGGATGGAGGCAAAATACCATGTCACTTTCTGAGAGCAATGAAGAGGAAGTCCAGAAAGGTGCCCAGATAAGCAGTTACAGAGGACTTTTAGCCTTTGCAGACAGGAAGATCAGAATTTTTAACAGAATAAACACACACTAATTAAGCTCAACTTAATGCAATTTGATATTAAGAATAGAACTGCCAAGTGGGACAAGACTCCACTTCTCTTACCATTTCATTCTCTCCCCACAGGCTTGCTATATGCAATACATAAATATCCAGATTTTAATTGGTGAATCTGAACTTAATATAAAAAGAATTTCTTAGATTGCTATTTAATTTGCACTCTTATAATAAGGATGTATTTGCCACAGTGACAAAATAGTTTTTCTTTGGGCTAGGGCACTCTGAATAGTGCTTGTTTGGGATTATCTTTGTTTGTCTTAGTGGTGTTTTGGTTTATATTTTACTGGTCAACACTCCTAATTCTTTTTTTTTTTCTCACTTAAAGTGAATTACATTTTAAAGAGATTTAAATAATAAGAAAACAATCATATTTACCCTATCTAGTTAACCATTTCCAGTGCTCTTCATTTGTTTTGCATAGATGCATTTTCCATCTGATATGTGTTTCCTTCTGCCCTAAGGACTTCCTTTAACATTTCTTGTATTACTGGTCTGTTGGTGATGAATTATTTACTCTTTTTGTCCCTCAAAAAGTCTTTATTTTGCCTTCTCTATTAAAAGCTATTTCCATTTAGCTATAGAAGTACAGACTTACTGTTTTTTTCTTTCAGTACTTTAAAGTCTTCTCACTTGCATTGCTTCCAATGAGAAATCTGCTGTCATCCTTTTCTCTGCGGCTCTATACAATTTGATTTGCTATGCCTTGGTGTTTCCTCCTCTGTTTCTGTTTGTTTGTTTATTATTGTAAGAACACTTAGCATACAATCGGCCCTGTTAACATAATTTTAAGTGCACAGTATGGTATTGTTAACTACTTATTTTCTTTGGATGTTCCACTAGTTGCAGTTAAATTCCTGTCAAGACTTGCAAGTCTGGGAGTTCTTTTCTTTCTTTCAGTTGCCTGAGCAACTTTCTACTCTCATTGTTTATACGTTTAAAATTTCAGTCTCAGAAGGCACTCATGTATCCCTTATTTCCATATTTCTCTTCATTGAGAGATACTTCACTGTAACTTTAGCCATGTATGAAATTCTCATGTCAGTTGTTCTCTAGTTCATTTAGCTCTAGCAATAGCCTACTTTTAGTTACTTGAACACAATGAGCTCTCTCTTATCTCAGAGCTTTCACACATGTTGTTGACTTTTCTTGGAAAGCTCTTCTTCCTATTCATTAAGAAACTAATTCCCGCTCATTGCTCAGGATGCATCTTTTAAAAAGCCTCTTTGGGGAGCAATTCTTACACTAGATTAAGATTCCTCTCATTTTTTCCTCTTATAACATGCTGGTCGCATAAAATTTATCAAGATGTATAATTATATATTTATACAAGTTCTGTTTATTATTTATTTTTCCCCACTTCATGGTGTAATGTCAAATACAAATTAAAATAAATGACTTAAACTCTCCCTGTTGAAAAATAAGGAAAGAGATTCCCCTCCCCCCTTTTCAAAATTTCTTTTTCAAATGTATAGAAATCATTTTAATGACTAAATAAGCCTCTTGCCAGTCTCACAACTCAGGACTATTTCCTCAAGAACCTGAAAGTCCTGTCTTTGAAATGCAATCATCAAAGAATACGACGTCCTATCCTCCAGTTTCCTAGGAGGATATAGGCTTAAATTCAGCTGGCAAGCAACTCCAAAGGGCAAAAACCTGCTTTCAATCATAAAGATAGCAGAAAACTAGCAATTTTATCTTGAGAACATTAATTTAATGTGTTGTATTCATTTAGCTTAGATTAGAGTAAGATTTCTTCCTGTCACTGCAGTCTCTTGAACGGGTTACCTGGGATGTGCATTGCATTCTGATTTATTGCTTGTTCAATAATAAAATTGCTTTCTTTCTCGGCTGCCTTTGTGGGGAGGTTTTCTGGGTTGGGAGGAGATTTTGTTTGTAAGTGTATTTCCCCAATAATGGTGAGCTCCATGGGAACAGTAAGCAGGCCTGTTTTGTTTATGACTGTATTCTCAGTGCACACACAGTGACTGGTCCCGACTATAAGTCAAATAATTGTTTAATGAAAGAATGAACGAAGAGTCGAGCAGGAGATTCCATTTCTCCATTCACTTTTCTTGCAGGGCCATTAGGAGGACAAAATGGAGCCAGACTAACCTAATTGTGAGCTTTAGTTCCATCAGTAATTTGCAGTGGGATCAAAGACATGTTGCTTCAACTCTCTGAGCCTGAATTTCCTTATCATAGAACACGGGTAATAGCACCTACCTCAGAAAAGTATGTGGGCATAAATTGATAGAATGCATCTAAAATAAGCAAGATGGTGCCTGCACATAAGGAGTAATAAATTCAGCTGATAATAGTTCATTATGATCACTTACCCGAAATAAATGAGCATTTTCTTTGGGACCCAAAGATCACAGTGATTAGGACAGCTATAGATTGGAAGTGCTATGAAAAATTGCCTGTGGCATCTTGTCAGAAAATTTTGTAATTCCACCACCTCTGTCTTCAGGCTTATTTGGGCTTTTTCATTAGACTGACGTGGGACTGAAGCTCGTGCCCCAACCCTTTTCCCTTGCTTTCCTCAGTGATCCATAAGTGATACCTCATTCAGCCAGAAATTCAAAGTGTCAGATATGTCAGGGTGCCTGTTAGCCACAGGTAAGTAAAATACAAACTTACATTCTTAGTATCTGGCCTTTTCCATTTTCTCTTCTGATCAGTCAGTAGCCTCTCTGTGTGGACAACTGTCTATCTTCCTGTGCCAACCTAGATGGGAGAGGCCTCTTCTTATGCTTTCAAGTAGGTGAACCCAATAGAGTTATTTATGGATTTGCAGTCTTTTTATCCCTTTAACAGACGTAGAATACATCATGCTATAATGTTACCCTCCCTCCCCCATCTTACATCTCCATACCCTACACTGAACATCCTTAAGTAGAGACAGTAGGATCAGAACAAAAACCATCAACATCCAATGTTTAAAATTCTTTAGAAAATAAAGCTACATAGGTTAGGGAGGGAGGGAGGGAGGGAGGGAGGGTGTGTGTGTGTGTGTGTGTTTCACACAGAGTGAAAGAGAGAGAGAGTTATTCATGGAAGATCACTGAGCCAAGATTAGGAAAGTGGCTTTCTCTGCTGGGACTGCCAGTGGGTCAATATGTGAACTCTGGCTAATGATTTAATTTCTTAGTTCATCTGTTTCTCATTATTAAAATTGTAACTGACAGTGCCTTTCTGCAAACTAGTTTGCTGCACCTACCACAGCACTAGGCACAAATAGTTCACTCATTAATACCTGTAGATTAATTGATTGATCTATAGGGAAGTCATACGTGGAAATAATGAGGGTATTTTAAGCACCTAGAATAAAAGCTTTCATTACATTTAATGTAATATACTATACCTCATCATAGTACTGTCCTCAGAATTCAACATTTTCAACATTTTAGTAATGAAACCTCTAAGAATGTCAGTCATGTTCTTTTCAACATTTCATTATGTCAGTTTAATATGGAAGCACTCTATTCATAAGTCAGCTTAGGAAACCTGGACAAAGAAAATGGGATGCTGAGATGCTTGTATGCTCAGCTGTAGGAACGTACCTCATAGTGTGATAAAGCAATAACAGTGATTTCCTTGTGTGACTCATAAGCTGATTCTGGTAACAGTTGCCAGAAAGAGTTCCACACATTGCTAGAATAACTACATAGTTTCTGGAACCATTTTTACTGAACTCCAAATCACAACACATAATTTGATCAAGGATTTTTTCCTGATTTATAAATATCTGTGAAAAGTCTTAAAAATCATTCAGGTTGATGTTGCATTCTATCTTTAATGAATTAACTTTACTGAGAATAATAAAATTATAGGACATCTGGATTATCTGTCCTGGACAATTTGGAACCATTAACTATCATGTGTACAGCCAAGATCATTACCTTGGAGAGGACAAAATTCATTGAAATTTAACAATGTTCGTGTGTTTATTTAAGTACTAATGTTGTTTTATAGTCATACCTTGTATTAGCGTGTGTAAGATGCCCTAAAAGGAGAATAATAACAAGATAACTGAATCTGTTGTTTTTCTGCCCTGGAGTTAATTGATTGCCACAGCAGGTAGTAATTCCTTGTGCCTTTCTGTTAGAGAAATGTTAATAGACTACAGTATAATTGTTACTCAAATATGCCTCTATACATCAGACAAGTGACTTGGTGTACATCTATCATTTGGCGTAATAGTAATCTTTGCCACTAAAATTTCACAAAGGATCCAGTTATTTTTCAGGAAATATAGATATCCTGATTTCCCTTTGACATTTACGTAGTTACAGGAGACCATTATCCCTGTGACGATACTTCATTTTTAACTCCCATTATCTTTACAGGAAATAAACACATCCACAGCCCTTTTAACTTTCTTATTTTAGAGGACACAATTCAGCTTCTCTCTTGTTATCATTAGCGTATTAGATATGTCTTCTTATAAGAGGTTCTATCTTCTTCATATGCCCTTGTGATCCCCATGTGAAATACTAGATTTCTTCTTTTCAACATGTTGAAGTCACTGCTGCTGATCGTGCTTGTTTCTTTCTTTGACCATATACTAGCCTCAAGTCTGAGGCAGGCAGAGCAGAGATGGCTGACAGTTCACAGGCCAGAGGGAGCCATCTGGGCCTGCTTCTACATCTTTATGCTTGCCAAATTCACAGGCCCCTCAGGACTGTGCAGCCCTGTAACTACTGAATTAGCCGATGTTTGGGAGTTTTCCCAGATTCAACTTGAATAAGGGGCCACTTTTCACAAACAAATTCACAGCACCAGCAGGTTGATCAAAGATATTATCCTCTCCAGTCTTAACATTGAAGAATTTAGTTTATATCCTAATGATGCATGCATTAGAAAATAGATGGCTGGGGGTAGGGGAGTGGGAAAATCAAATTATTATTTGATTCTTTGTTATAACTTTCAGCCAAAATAGAATTGAGGGTCCTAGAAGTATTATTAGAAGAATGAAATAGGAAACATATCTTAGCACACAAACAATTTTATTTTGATATCACAACATTGTCAATCAAATCGGAAACTCAGTTTTCACTTAGTGAGGAGAAATGAACATTCATTTTTTTACTTGCAAATCTCTCTTCTCTCACATTGGAAAAAATCCAAGAGGGTTTCTTTTCAGTTCTTTTTGCTAAATCATTCTGTCCTATTGTAATGCTGCCCCTCAAAGAGCATTACAGAGAACCTCTTCAAAGAAGAGGAGGGCACACGTGGGCACACTGGAGGCTGTGTTGCCATGTTAGCTCAAGATCATTTAAAAACGAAAATCAAACAGAAAATCAGGATAGGATGGGTGTGTTGGTGGTCATTAGGAGGCTCCAAATGCTCAGTTTCTACCTTCATGAAATCTACTAGCTCCATCATTTTTTTTTTGTTCATAATGTATTGTTCCAGCATAAAAACAATCCAGTGTAAGTAGTAGTTTGTTCTGACCCTCCTGGAGTCTAATTTCCTGTGGTTGCTTCCTAGTTTGCGAGAAGCCAGGATTAAATGATAGGTGTCAAACTGAATAGAAAAAGACTGTAAGTAGAATTGATTGCTATATAAATACCATACTTCTACTAACTACTGTACTTAAATAGTACTAAGTACTTGATATAATATATTCTCAGCCTACTTAATCTTTTTAATCCTGAGGCTGTGTACCTGAATATCCAAAAATGTTTTTTGCAAGGCCAAATGATTTTGTAATCCTCTCTAGACACAGCTAGAGAGTTCCAAATTGATAGATGGATGACAATGTGGTGTCATTGAAAGAACATGGGCTTCTGACTCAGACAGATGGCCTTTGGCAAGCTATTTAACTTGTCTGAGTTTCAGTTTCTTTAGGTGGAAAATGCATATCACTACTATTTCAAAGGATTGCAGAGATGATTAAAATAGAAAGTTTTTACAAAATATCCAGCACAGTGCTTGATATATACTAGGTATTCAAGAACAGGTGTTCTTAATATGAAAATCTAACTTCCAGAATATTTTAAAATACACTTTAAAAATGACAGTTTTTATTGTCTAGATGTTTTCGGGTTATAAACTGTACTTGATATTAACAATAACCCTGTTAGATAGGAAGTAAATTTATTGTATTCTCATTTTACAAATGAAAAATGTGGGAACCTAGTATGTATGTAACTTACCCTAAGTAATCTAATTAGCAAGTGGCAGAATCAGAGTTAAAATGTAGTTCTCTTTTTTTCCAGTCTACTGCTGCCTAAATGGTGTAGAATAGGCATGAGTTTGGGGGGATTAAAATACAAATGTAAAAGGAAAAGAATTATAACTGAGGATAAATAATTTATTATTTATAACCATTCTGCAACTTCTAAGGAGAGTTGATCCTAAGGTCATCCTTTTGTTAACAGTTACATTGTAATTGTGAAGTTAAAAAAATAAAAAAGAGCTAAATTGTTCTGGATAAGAAAGGAGAATTTGTTGTGAAAACTGGTCAGTTACATGCAAAAGAATGAAACTGGACTTCTTTTTCACATATATACAAACATAAACTTGAAATGCATTAGAGACTTAAGTGTAAGACCTGAAACCATAAAACTCCTAGAAGAAAACATAGGGAAAAGCTCCTTGATATTAGCCTTAGCAATGATTTTATGGATATGACACCCAAAACACAAGTAACAAAAGCAAAAATAAATAAGTAGGACTACATCAAATGAAAAAGTTTTTGCACAGTGAAGGAAACTATCAACAAAATGAAAAGGCAGCCTATAGAATGGGAAAAGATATTTGCAAACAATATGTCCAATAAGGGGTTAATATCCAAAATATACAAAAACTCATAACTCAACATCAGCAAAGCAAACAACCAGATTAAAAACTGGGCAGGGGATCTGAATAGTTATTTTTCCAAAGAAGACATACAGACAGCCAAAAGACACATGAAGAGATAGTCAACATCACTGATCATCAGGGAAATGCAAATTAAAACCACAAAGAGATATCACCTCACAACTGTCAGGATGGCTATCATCAAAAAGACAAGTAAAAATAAGTGTTGGTGAGGATGTGAGAAATGGGACCCTCATGCATTGTTAGTGGGATTATAATTTGGTGCAGTCACAATGGAAAACAGTATGAAAGTTCCTCAAAAAATTAAAAATACAACTATGGATAATCCAACAATTCCACTTCTGGGTATTTACCCAGAGAAAACAAAAAATACTAATTTGAAAAGATATATGCACACCAATGTTCATTGAAGCATTATTTACAATAGCCAAGATATGGAAGCAATCTAAGTGTCCATTGATAGATGAATGGATAAAGAAAATGTAGCATGTGTGTGTGTATATATATGTATATATGTGTATATATATATGCACACACATGCACACCACACACACATTTATATATACATACTCACGATGGAATATTACTCAGTCATTAAAAATGAAATATTACCATTTGCAACAAACATGGACGGACCTGGATGGTGTTATGCTAAGTGAAATAAGTCAGACAGAAATACAAATAGCGTATGATATATGTGAAATCTAAAAAACAAACAAAGAAAGAAAAACAAAAAGAGACTCATAGAGACAGAGAACAAATGGGTGGTTGCCAGAGGGGAGGGCACTGGGATGGGGAAAATAGGTGAAGGGGATAAAGAGGTACAAATGTCTAGTTTGAAAATAAATAAGCCACATAGATGTAATGTATAGCATAAGTAATATGATCAGTGATATTGCAATAACTTTATATGGGGACAGATGGTTACTAGACTTATTGTGATCATCATAATGGATGAAAATGTAAAATCAGTTTGTAGTACACCTGAAACTAACATATTATCATACCTCAACTATATTCCAATTTAAAAAAAAAAAAGAAAAGAGAGAACTCTTGGGGGTTAGGTATGCTTGATTTGGGAGGCTAAAGCCAGGCAGGTAGACCAGCTGAACTATGGGTCTGTAGGATAAGGGTGCTGTTGTTGAAAGAGAACTTTGGAGAAATAACAGAAATACCTCTTTGATACTTTATAATTTTCTTCTTGAGGTGTGATGTAACTCTAACCTCCACTCCCCTAACAAATCATCAGCAAAATTTCAATTTGTTAATATTGCTACTAGAGTAGATTTTGTTGGGATATAGAAAATGGCAAGATGTATTCCAGACTTAGTTGGAATCATGTCTATCCTCAACTGACAACAGTCATATCTAGGTTACAAAAGAATAAATAGTCATATTTTAACCTTTACATACGATTATGGGTACTTTTTAAAGGTCTTTCTTTGTTCTATAGCAGATTCCATAAATTCCAATATGGCCGAGCAGATGGTAAAAGGAGTGAGGCAGGCTGGGTGGAGGTTGCGTGCCTCTTCTAAAGAGGACTGGCTCAGTTCAAACCTGACACATGGCTGTTGTGCAGATATGAGTATTCCCAGATCTTCTGATTTTTTTCCAAAAAAAAAAGCAAAATAAAAAAACAACAACTGGTGATCTGAAATATTGTGTTGAATTTTGTGAATTTAAAATCTGCTATATTTTTAAAACAAAGTGAAATAAATAAGCAAACAGGAAACACTATGTTGGCTAAACAAAACAACTTACAAGCTGGCTCTGCCTCTGGACCACCTGTTTATGACTTCTGCCAATATTCCCATTCCTTCACATGCTACAAATTAAATTTGAGAAGCACTGGTATATATCTGGTATATATACATTCTGAACACCTCAGGCTAGGGTTTTAATAAGTAATTGTATGACCTTGGGAGAGTACCTGTCTTCTCTGTACTTCAGTTTCCTTATCTGGATAATAGGAAAAAAATCATTATGTTTACCTCATAGGATTGTTGTAAGGATTAACTATACTAATGCATTGTTCTCTTCATTCATTCTCATCCATCTCCTAAAATTACTCAAAGTATATATTTGCCTCAGGTTAATCTCTATCCAATAGTATCATCATTCACCAATAGTGGTGGCTGCTGAAGAAGAAAGAGTCTCCTCTTTATGTCCTTTTATTTTCATCCTTAGCCCTAGTCAATAACCAAGCTATGTTTTGACCAGTACCATGGTCTCTCCAAATTTTCCTAAGGACATAGGTAAATTTCTAACCAAACTCCAGTGGGATGGTCAAACCATTATTCCTATTACATAATGCCGAGGAAGTGAGCTTTTTGCAGGTGCTGCTTTGATCTCACTGCTTTTGTCCTAAAAACTCTATACTTA
This sequence comes from Vicugna pacos, assembly GCF_048564905.1. Lineage (NCBI taxonomy): Eukaryota > Metazoa > Chordata > Mammalia > Artiodactyla > Camelidae > Vicugna > Vicugna pacos. The sequence goes on along the minus strand of NC_133023.1, from coordinate 108,821,871 downwards.
CTTTTCATCCACTACTTAAGACGGAGCCAATTTTCTCACTTGAAGTTTTTTTTTTCAGTTTACAAAAATAAATGCTTATAAAATTTCAAATGATACAAGAAACTGAAACATTATTTTTTTAAGCCAGTGAAATGCTGCCAACCAGATATAACTACCACATTTTACATGTTGTTTCATAGTCTGCTTTTTTCATGCATCATTGTGTTGTGGACATTTTCTCTAATCAATGACTTTAACCTAATAAATAAAACAACATAATTTGTAAATAGTTTTCTAATATTCTCTTTTGTAGAAATAGCATGATTTATTCAACCAAACCTTTACAGAGGAGCATTTACATTATTCCTAATTTATTTTTGCATTGCAAAGACTACTATTTTTATACATATTTTTTTTCCTTTTTCCTGTTACTTTTCTGAAGATATGTTCCTAGAAGGGGAATTGCCTTGTGAGTATATATACATATATGAGACTTTTTACACTTATTGACAGCTTGCTTTTTGGAAAGTTTTACTATTTTGTACCAATACTGGATATTTTAATTTTCTTTTTTATTCTTCCACCCTTGCCAGGCTCATAAAGGACAAATGACACCTCCTTCCTGGTTTTTTTTGTTTTGTTTTATTCTATTTTTGTTTTTGTTTGTCTTTTGCATTTCTTTGATTGATTGGTCAAAGATCTTTTCATATATTTGACAAATTTTTGCTTTTCTTATGAATTATCTGTTCCTTTTTACAGTTATTTTTATCAGAACTTTCATTTATTTTGTACTTAAGAGAATTTTTTATACAACCCACTGTTTTATATAAATATTGCAGATATTTATGCAGATATTTCCCCTTTGTCAATTTTCTGCCAATTTTTATGAAGCAGGTTGCTGAGGAACAGTGATAGTGATAAGTGAAACCATCAATGTACCCTTCACCATGTGCCAGGCACTGTTCTAAGTTCATTATATGAATTAGCTCATGTAATCCTGTCTTTAAACCTATTATTATTATTCCTATGTTCTGATGAGGAAGATGAGATACAAAGGAGGCATGTGACTTGACCAAGGTTCTACAACCAGTGGCTCTGCTGGTATTTGAAAGGAGGTTGTCTGGCTACAGTCCATGCTCTTAATTACTGTCAAAGATAAACAAAGCAGACACTACTAGTTAAAGAGATAAGGACAGATTTTATTCAGTAATACTGTTGCAATAGGGAAAAGACTTGAGCATGAGCTGAATTCAACTTCCATTTGGGCGAAAGTGGCTGAGCATTTTAAAGGGATAATGAGGAAATGGGGAGGAAGTATAGTGGGGGCTTGAGTAGATTCAAGGAAGTAGAAATTTATAAGAAGTGGGAAAGGGGGATGGTTAATGTAATTGTATCTTCTGGGTTTTTAAATTGGTGCTTATCAATGTTAGGCTCTTACCCTCCCACAGAGATGGGGAGATAGGAGCCCTGTCTTCAGGTGTTGGCTAGAACAAACAGATTCTTTTGGTGGCCTTAAGCTTTCCCAGATAGGAACTTAAGTAGGCTGGAGTCACCATCCTAGAGCTGCAGCCTTGAGCTGTTAGAAACTATGCTAGAGTTTTTCCAATTCCTTTAATATGTGGAAGGTGTGAGGTGCCTCGTTAGTGCAGTAGGTAGCACGTCAGTGTCATAATATGTGGAAGGTGTGGACAAAAATCATTTGTGCAGTCTTTGTAGGCTAAGATTGAGGCCTAGTTCATAGGAGGGCTCAGAGAAGCCTGACTAGAGTTTGGCCAAGCAGAGAATCTTTCTCACTACTATTTATACTGCCAATCACAATTCATGGTTACAATCTTGACCTAAAGACTGACTTCCTATCATTGTGGTAAACCTAAACCTACAATTTACCATTTTAGCTAAGCTTAAATACCTAGTTCAGAGCAGTAAGCACATCCATGTTGTTGTGCAACTCTCACCACTACCCATCTCTAGAACATTTTCATTATCCCAAACTGAAACTCTGTACCTATTAAGAAATGACTCCCCATTTCTTCTTCTCAGCACCTGATAACCTCTATTCTATTTTCTTTCTCTATAAATTGAACTAGTCTAGGTATCTCTATTATTGGAATCATATAATATTTGTCCTTTTGTATCTGGCTTATTTCACTTATCATAATGTCCTCAAGGTTCCTTTGTATTTTAGCATGTGTCAGAATCCCAGTCCTTTTTAAAGTTAAATAATATTCTACTGTATGTATGTACCATTTTTTATTTATTCATTCAATATACTGATGGGCACTTGGATTGCTTCCACCTTTTGGCTGTTGGAAGTAATGCTGCTACCAATATGAGTGCACAAATATGTCTGAGTGCCTGTTTTCACTTTTGGGGGACATATACCCAGAAGTGGAATTGCTGGATCATATAGTATTTCTAACAGACATGTATAGAATATATCAAACAAAAAACTTCTGTTATATCAATTTAAAAATAATCAATTCATTTGAAATAAGATCTCAAAGGAGATATTTAAGGGTTCTAAAGAGATGATTGTTTTTTAAAGACTTAAAGCTATGAGCTGGTAGAAAATAGGAAGAAAAAGAGAAAAAAGTATTACTAAAATGAAAGCTAGGTAACAAGCAGCAAACAGTAACAGATATAGCTGAAAACACAGTCAAGGACATGAAAGAGCTGGTGTAAGGAAAGGATAAAAATGAAATAGAAAAAAAGAAAGATTTTTAAAATTCCTATAGGACGTGTTAGCTAATTATGACTGTTGAGTTCCCACATATACACAATTTATATACCTGAAGAAGGGAACAAGATTATATTTTTAAAATGTTAGAGTAATAGTATAAACAAACTTTCCTGAAATACAAGAATGCCCAAATCTCTCATTCAATGCCAGTTTCTATGTTAGTACAGAGGCAAGAACAGGAGAGATGGATCTCTGGGGTACAGGTGCAAATGGAAACTAGAAATTGGAGAGTGGAACAAACATTGAAAAACCTCTAATCCTAAGCAACCCCATCCTAAGCGGAAGGCAACAAACACCAGAGGAATTTTGAGATTGCTACACTGAGAGTACACAATGACCAAATTCAAACTCAGCTCATCCTAGAAAAAGAAATTGGTATGCTCACTTTAAGAACCAGAGACAAGAAAGTTAAAATACCTATAATTAACATATTAAATGTCTAGTTAGTTCAAGGGTTAGCAAACTATCCAAGCTAGAGACATTTTAAGGACGTTTGTAAAATGAACAACAACAACAAAAATTCAAATCTAGGAATTTATACCAACTGAAATTTCTTTCCCAAATAAGGGAGAATTAATTTTTTTCAGAAAAACAAAACCTAAGAAAATTTATTGCAAGGATATATACAAGACAGATAAAATACTAGAATTAATAAATGATTCACAAGGGTCACTGAATGAACAAATATAAATATAAAATATAACAAATAGACATACACAAATACATGAAAACTGAAAATTAAATTGTACTAAATGTTAAAAATAAATTTATCAAAAATTGTACACAACATTAGCACAGAGAATAAGTTGAACCTTAGACAAATTAAAGAAAACGTATAAAGTGAGGCATAAATCTTGTTCTTGGATTAGAAAACTCAATATTGTAAAAAAAATGTCAATTTGTAAAAAGCAAGTCTATAGTTTCAATGTAATCTTCGTTAAGATCATGAAAGTTATTTTTGTGTATGGGTATGGAAAACTGATTCTAAAATTACATGGAAATGGCAAAAGTCTAAGAATAGCTAAGATAATCTTAAGAAAAAATAAGTTTGAGAATATTCTGTGGGATATTAAGGCTTATTTCAAAAGTATAGGAATTGAACCATTGTGGCATTAGTGGAAAAATATACAAATAGACCAATGACACAAAATAAACAATCTAGAAATGGACCAGTGAATGTTAAAGGTAACAATGCATCCTAGTCTGCAAAGAACTGTGCTTTAAAAATAATGGCAGTAGAAAATTTGGATTTCTGCATTGAGAACAAAATGGATGTTTATTCCTACAATATACCAAAACACATTCCTGGTAGATTGTAGCTCTTAATATGAAAGGTAAAACAATAAGGCCTCTAGTAGATAATGGAGGAGAATATGTTCATGACCTTAGGAAAGGCAAGGAATTCTTAAACAGAACACGAAATATATTAGCACTGAAGGAAATAAATGATAAATTGGAATTTATTAAAACTAAGAATATTCCTCTAAATCACAACTAATAGTGTGAAAAGGGAAGCCACAGTGTGGGAAAAAGATATTTGTAATATTTATAATAAGCAAAAGACTCATCCAGAATAAATAGAAAATTCTTACAAATCAATCTGAAAAAGGCAGCTAACACAATAGATTAACGAGTAAAAGATTTGAACAGGTACTTTACAAATTATGATACTTAAAAATTCAACGAATATATGAAAAGTTGTTCAACCTGATTAAGTATAAAGAAGTGCAAATTCAAATTATAGTGAAATATCTATTCCCACCCAAAATAATGATTAAAATAAAAAGAGTGATAATACCACATGTTGGTGAGGAGTGGAGCAACTGGAACTCTCATGCCATAATGAATTAGTGTAAATTGATGCAGTCTCTTTGAAGAGCTGTTTGGTAGTATTTGATAAAGCTGATCATATGTGTCTCCTATAATCTAAGACTTCTACTTCTAGGTATATATTCAAATGAAGTGTATACTAATTTACACCAAAAGTCATGTACCAGAATGATCATAGCAGCATGATATAAATAGTCAAAAATTGAAAATAACTCAAATATACCTCAGTAATAGAACTGATAAAATTTGTAGACTATTCATATAACAAAATGCTATATGGCAATGAAAATAAAAAAATACTGATATTCAAAATGACATTGATTCATCTCACAAAAATAATGTTGACCAATAGAAGCCAAACACAGCAGAGTACGTATTGTATTCTTCAATTTATACAAAAATTTTTAAACAGGCAAATTAATGAGGTGTTATAAGTCAAGATAATGGTTCCATCTGGAGAGCAGGTGGGTATAAGAAGGGATTCTGGGATGCTGGTAACATTCTATTTCTTAATATGGGTGGAGATTTCATAAGTATGTCCATTGTGTGAAAATTCATTATATTATATAGACTTATGATTTGTGTACTTTTATGTAATATATGTGAATTTACATGTATATGTATACATATGTACATATCTATGTAGTTTGTAAAAAATCCTCTGATACTATTTCTGTATTTGGTATTTGCTGTTGTTGAAAATCTACGAATAGCCCAGTCATTTTTTCCCTTCTTAGATGACTATCAGGCACTTGGAGTTGCCTAGCCATTAGCCAGTCCCCTTTCACTTCTTCCTTGCTGTCAGGGTCCTATCTTTGATAATAGAGCATGAAAATGTTAGAAAATCACTTCCTCAGCCTCCTTTACAGCTAGAGTGTAGTATTGTGGTCTTATTGAACTGAAGAGATGTAAGGAGAGATTGCTGGAGTGTTATAAGAAAGATTTTTCTCATAACAAGAAAGATAAGTGAGCTGCCTGGATGTAGAGCAGGAGGCTGAGAGAGATCCTATCCACTTCCATCTGTTAGACAGACCCCAGTGGAGAGTGTGCATTATCAGGAAACTCTGGTGTACACGGCAAAGCTGGCCAAGGAGGCTGAGCGATAGGATGAAATGGTAGAAGCAATAAAGAAAGTAGCAGAGATGGATGTGGAGTTGACAGCTGAAGAAAGAAACCTATCTGTTGCGTGTAAAACTGTGATTGGAGCTAAAAAGAGTCTCCTGGAGAATAATCAGCAGCACTGAACAGAAAGAAGAAAATAAAGGAGGAGTAGACAAACTAAAAATGATTCAGAAATACTGGCCAATGGTTGAGATTGAGCTAATCCGCTGTGACAGTTTGGATGTACTGGATAAACACTTCATTCCAGCAGTTAACACTGGTCAGTCCAAAGTTTTCTATTAGAAAATAAAAGGGGACTAACACAGTTATCTGGCTGAATTTGCCACAGGAAGGAGGCTGCAAAGAGCAGCCTAATAGCTTTAAAGCTGCCAATGATACTGCAATTATAGAACTTCTACCAGTGCATCTTGTTTGCTTAGGTCTTGCTCTCAATTTTTTGTATTCTACAGTGAAATTCTTAATTCCCCTGACCATGGCTTTAAGATATTAAGAGGACTGCACAGAGGCTTTTTCAGCATTACTGTATCATCTCCTGCCAGATGTGGCAAGATCGCCATTAGAAATGGAAATTACATTCAAAAGCCATTAGACTTCTAGGCGATGCAAGCATCTGAGAGAGAAGTTAATTACACTGTAGAGGCATAAGTGGTATCATTTTTCCTTTGTCTAATTGTTTAAATCAGATTTTATACCAGTGTTTAAAATTAATTGGGTGTTAGCTTGAGGTGGTTAAAGGGGAGTTCATTGGGGAGTTCGTTGTAATGGTTTTATTGTAAAACAGTGCTTCAAACTCTGCTGAAATGTTGCTGAAAAGCATGATGCTGGTAACTGTCCAACAATCTATGGCTGCTCTTCTTGCCTACTTGCACTCTCCCTCTGAAGCAGGTTAGCGTTGAGGGTGGTACGGAAAAGTCAGCATGCGTGTTCAATTCTTTGTTTCTTCTCCTTCCCTCTCCCCTGGGGAAGTGCCCCCCGCCATTCAGTCCCTCAGCTTCCTTTGTTCAGTATGTGCTGGATGTCTGACTGGAGCCACAGACACAGAATCTGTATTGTTTTTACTAAAACACAACATGGAATTAACATTAAACTTAAGTAAAACAAAGCTTAATGAAAATACTAAATATTATTGCACCTCCATCCTTCATACTTCTAATATATCATCTCTAGTCAAGTAAATAAGTAAGACAAATAAGGAGAAAGTATCTACCCTCTATTCTTGCTTTTGGGTGTGGCTGTGTGAGGACATGATGAGGGATGATGCAATAGCCATGTGAGAAAAAAACTGAGGACGGAAGTCTTCCTGCCTGTGTCATGTGAAAGGATACAAAGGGCCCAGGTCCTTGTGGATCTCACTGAGCCACTGTACCAACTGTGGAAGAGCTTCTTTCAGATTTCTTGTAAGGAAAATAAAAACAAAAACAAGTGAGAAACAAATCAACAAGAATTGCAAAACCTATTTTTAAACCATTTTAATCCACTTACTCTTGTCCTTGCAGCCAAAAATATCTTAATGCTCCAGAGTGACCTTCTATCTGAGTATCTGTAATATTCCTTCCCCATCTCCAAAGTTGAATAATGAGAAATATCTCTATTTATTTTGTTGCCACTATAAACTTTGCTTGTAACTGTGAAACATTTTGCTTTGCAGACTCAGGACTTCTGTCATTTCTGATAGATTTTCTTCTTGTATACTTGTGAATGTTTTGTTATTGCTGCTAATTTTTTTTCTTTTCATCAGGCATATCAAGTATCTAGATTTTGAGCTCCCATTTTATGAGTACCCATTTTTTTCTTAATGGGTTTTATTCTTTGTCCTTTATTGCATTATCTGTGATGTACTCACTCCTGTCTTCCATTCCAGTAGCTTAGCTTTTACCAGTAAAATCCCAGCAATTTTCTACTTTAATTGCATTTTAAAATTAGGTGATACTGTCATATTTCCTCAGTTTGTTTCGTGGCCAGCATAATACTCTCTCTGTTTTCTATTCAATTTGAGAAATCGAGTGTGTTTTTTCATACTTTCTTCTGTTTATATGCCAAAAAATTACATCGGCCTCTCTGTAGTTGATTTTTAACATATTCTTTTCATTTCATTCAGAATGTTTATATCTGGGTGATATTCCTCAGAGTTGTGTTATGCGATTGAGATATTGTCTTAATTTCAATGATACTTTAATCTTTTTTACCCTTTTTAAGTCCCCTTTTGGGAAGGAGTGTATTATGAACCTGAATTTATACAATTTTCTTTCTTGAAATGTACATTACTTTCTACTTTGGTTATTTTATGGTCATAATTATTCTTTTCTCCATAAACAAAGTGAAGTTTTCTTGGTTACCATCTTAGAATTGTCATTCCAATCTTTGAATGTTACTGGTTTTTTACATGACTTTGAAACTGATATTTTCACAATTTTATATGAGAATAGAAGCTTGTATTCTTATCATATGTACTTTTTCTATCTCTGTTTACACCATTTAATGATTTATGGGGTGATATTTACTACACCAATATAATTGGAACTCATAACCAAAACAAATATATTGTTCATTTCACACAGTCACCTGGTGAGGCCATATACATACTCTAACATTATTGACATTGCTGCAAATCGGGGTGGATTTCAATTGGGGGCGCTGCCGTTAGAGCCAGTTGATGTATCACACAAGAAAATAACTTTCATTATCTTATAATTACACTTCAGTTCAAATCCTAAAGAGTAATATGAAATTTTTTTTCTAATGCGTTTTTCTAGACTTGACTGTTGAATGCAATTTACACCTTCACGTTTTGTTGTTCCGACTTGTGCTAGCATTTTCTCCTCTGCCATCTAGGGCAGTGCTTTCAAGATAAGTTCTTTAATCATAGGAGCAAACAATTCCATGTACTATCCTGTGAAATTAATGTAAATCACAAATATAAAATTTTAATGTTAAAAAAATTTATTTCTTCATTAATGGTATCTTATGTAGCATAATGAGTGTATTTCTTGAATAGTTAGAGAGCAGTGTGTTTTTTATTTTAGTTTCAGCTGAAAAATACTAAAGACAGTTTGTATTAAGGGAGAAATTTTCACATTAGTGTCACAAATTGTAGATTTTTAATGTTCCATTTGAAATATACTTAGAGATCTAAGCCAACAAGCCAAAACACTGAGTTTTTCACTGTGCTTAATTCCAACCAACCTTCCTTCCTTCCTCCTTCCTCTCTCTCTTTTCTCCTCCTTCCCTCCCTTCCTTCCTTGTCACTTTCTTTAAGATATCAGTACATTAATTGTAGATATTTCCTGAAGACAACAGGTAGTTACAGATTAATCTTCTGTTTTGAAGATGTGAACAAAATAAAAATAATGTACACTTTTGGATTGTAAGAGCAGATAGGGCATAGTAGAAAATTTGTGTACATGCTGTGATTATGAATAGGAAAATGACTGATAAGGTGACTGCAATAACTCAAGTAGGCTCAGCCTCAAAGCTAGTGGTGGAAGGAAAAGTAAACAAGTGAAATGAGAACGGTTTGCTGACATAACCGTAAGACCAATTCCTGAGAGGGATGATCAGTAGTTTAAATTAGAATATTCAATCACATGTGGTTAAGTTGTGCTTGAACTTGGCTGGCAGTGGAGTCCGGGGGAATCTGATCTGATGTGTAAGGTCACAGAAACATGAGGCTTCTGAAAGTGGTGATTGACAGTTTCAGGTATATTGTAACCTGTTTGTAGGTGGTCATGTTCACTTTTGATCAAGGTTCCTGGCAGATGGAGGAAATACAGAGAAAGGTAATTGGCAACATGTGGAAAGTTTTTCAAGGCCCCAGACATGCTGTAGTATTTAGTATTTAGGATCCAGACAGGGCTTCCATCCCAAAGAACAAATACATAATCAGAAATCAAGACTTGTTCAGTAGCATGAATTTGGACACACATGGTTTAAAAGAGAAGTTGAGGTATATTGGATATATGACTTAGAACAACAGGATAAATTCAAAATCTCACTCAGTGATAGAGATATGGCTCCTGTGTACAGTTTGCCTTGGTTAGGTTTGATTACAGATCCTGCAGGATGAAGATATAAGTGCCTACAGATGAGCAATAATAAGAGAGGGTTATAAGACATGAGTTCCTAGACATTAAGGGCCCTCTGTTTTTTTAACCTATATATCTTACAGATTTTTATCACAGCCATTAGTAACTGGCTGTTAAATTGAAAAAATATCTAACTTCACACAAAGCATTACATGATAAAGTTTAATTAAATAACATTTTCTATCCAAGGCTGACTAGAGGCTGAATTGTAAAGGAGGTAAAGTTTGTCTTTAGAACTCTTTTATCCTCAGATGGCCTCCCTATCTTTAGATGCCTGGGGACTCTGAAGGCAGCTCCTCACTTAGGGAATGGAGGCAAATTGAGTTTTATTCAAGTCAATTGATTGCTGAATTCTGTTTTCAAAATTGATCTCAAGCAAAATGGTGAAGTATGTCAAGTTGGTCATCTGTTCACCTCAACTCTTCGTCCCATGTGTTGGTGTTCTCAAGCAGTCCCCTGCTGTCCCTTCTCTCTTCCTCTGTTCCCCTTACATTTTATTAGACCAAGACAGAACGTTATTTTAGAGCTTTCTCTACATTGTTTCATCAATTCCATTATCATCAATATCTCAGGACACTTGCTTCCTGGACTATGACGTTAAATTACCAATTAAACAAATCCCTACAGTTTGGCTAGTAATGTATCCTCCAGTGTCAGGAAACAGCTAATCCAGTCAAAATTTTCTTAAGAAAACTTATACAAGTTGATGCAAATGGTCTTGGCCTTTTCAGGAATGTAGAAATAAGAATGGAGGAAGAAGAACCTTCTGTGTTTTTGAAAGCATAGCTTGTAGGCAACTACCTATCCTCCAAGATCGATCCTTACAGTGTACTCAAATAGAACTAAAAAATATCAAGAAACCATATCTTCTAGTATTTTGAATATAAATATAAAATGTTGGAGATGGAAAACTAGTGAATAGCTTATTACAGTTCTATAAATAATAGCATTAGCTTCTCAGCTGAAGAAAAATTAATTTCTTTCACTTTGGCATTTATGAAAAATGAATGACTTCTATATGCTGCTTTATTTCTGAAGTCTACCTTCTGCCATCCATTGATGTCTAATTGGACTATTGTCACTAATGCTGTTATCAGTGGCTCTGGCGTTATTATGCTGTCTGATTAGGAACCAAACCAAAAGAGAACTACTACTAATAATAGCAGTCTATATTAGTATAGTACTTTAAAAAATTTTAGCACCTATCCTCATGTATAATTTCATTTTCTTTTCAAAACACCCCTGCCAGTTAGGAACAGTGGGTACGATCCATACTTTTTAGATGAGGAAATTGAAGCACAGAAACTATGAATTGTGTATAATCACACAGCTAGTCAGTGGCAAAGCTGGGTTGAGTGTTTTTTATATTTCTGTTGTTCACCATGCCATTTCTACTACAAACAAGTAAAACTAGAAATAGTCAAAGAGAAATATTAATTTTCATGTTCTCTTTCCATTTAAAACACTGTTAGTCATGATAATGAAATCAATAATCAGTACTGTTGGACTGTTCTCATCTATACAAAAGTAAAGCTCTATTAAACACCTACTGTTTCTCCAACATGGTTTGCAAGTTTATGAAGGTTAATGTTCAGGTTAACTGCTGACCAAAAAGAGCTAATCAATTCTTCCTAAAAGCCTTGTTTACTTTCACGGAGTCATTAGGGATGGGAAAAATAGATAATTATCCAATAGTAGGATAATTGGATTCTTCTTTAAAATAATCCTATTGTCACACAAGGGTTCTACCTATATTTTTAGTATATTGAAAATAACAGCTAATATTATTAAGCTGTTATATGGTAGAGTATTTTACTTTAAAATACTTTAGTATATACAGTGATATAAATATGTGGATAAATTATGACAACTTCACTGTAGGACCAGTAAATTAGCCCTTGATGTACCTTAAGTTGGAATCAACAAAACAAAAATAGTTATTTAGTATTTTAATCAAATTTACACCAGAGAGTTTGCAGTTAGAATAAGAGATGTTAGAAATATGTTTCATTAGTGGTGTTCAAGAGAGAAGGCTAGTTGGAAAGATAACACAGGTCTCGCTACCCTTATAACCAGATATAAGAATCTGGGAAGCCCAGCAAACCTGTAATCCTCTGTGCAGAACTCAGTATCTAGAAACCCGCTGATATAGTGTCCCTTCACTTCACAGAAGACTCTGCCACCTGATGAGAGACTACCTACCACATTGGCTGTTCTTCCTATAGAAATATCATAACATCTGCGCAGAGTAAATCTTTACTGCAAGGTGTCAGTCTGTGCGTTTCAGTGCACAGTGGGAATTAACCTGAGCTACACGCAGTTATGGATGTTTTGTGCTTATAAATATTTGTACAAATGACAGAATTTGGTCGAAAACCTGTTTTCAGTGAAGCATATCACCTGATAGTGAGGTTTCAGGGGAAAGTAGGAAATATACAGCTTCTGCCAATTTCGAACTGCCAAAGCTCTTTTTATGTATCGAAAGGGCCTGACAATTGCCAAATGGTGAAATTGCCATAGGACTTTTGCAAAAGTCTGCTTATGATGTACCAGGCACTCTACTAAGTATATTACTTCCTTTCGTTATAGCAATCCTATAATTTTTATTTTAAGTTTATTGTATTTTGATTGTCCTCATTTTTCTAATAAGGAAATTGAGGCTTACAGAGATTAGATTACTTGGCCAAGATTTCACAGCTGGTAAGTGATAGAATTGAGACTTTTATCCAAATCTATCAACTTCAAAATGAAATATGGTCTCGTATTTGCCAAAATGAAAGACATATACCTTGGTGGTATACATGGATTATTTCAAATCATACACATAGTCTTTACAAATAACAATTCAATGAGAAAGCTATCTTTTTTTAATTTTTATTTTTACAATTGCCCAATCAAAAATGACTCTCATCCCAGTCTCTTTTATATTACTCCATTTTATTTTCTTCAGTGAATTTATTCTAGCTCACGTTAACTTGTGTACTTATTTGCATTGATTGCTCTTCCCCCCATCTTCTCCCAGTAGGATCTCAATGAAACCAGGTATCTTGAGTATCCAGCCATGCTGGAGAAAGACAATAAATATCAGTTACATGAATGAATGTATTATGTTAAGGTGAAAGTCTCAGTTTGGTGCTATAAGTCTTCAACATCTTTCTAACTTTTAATAATCTTTCTGTTTAGTAACCAGGAAGTAGGTTTGGAGTCAGAGCATTTGACAGAATCTAGAAATTGTAACTGCTCTTTGTGGCTATCAATCCTGACTTTCTACTTAAGCTGTTTCCTTTTTGATTATATATATATTTATATATAATAATATAAACTAATTATATATAATTAATATATATACTTTAAGTGAGTGTGTTCAGAGAAAATACCCAGTAAATGAGCGTACAGATAGTGGAAAGCTATGGCAACGATTGTGAATGTTACAGTCTATCATAAAGGAAAATAAGTAAAAGAATATTTTGTAGTGGAGACATAAATAAAATAGGCTTTAAAATGCACTTCAGCAATTTAGTTGAATAGCAAGGCTCTAAGAGAGCTCCAAAAGAAGTTTCTGTCAGTTTCTACTCTCAATTCACATGGGAAGACAACATGTAATAATTGATATTGTTACATGATAAGTGATCCTGATGTAGATCATAATGCAAAAGGACATTTTTAAAATGAGAGAAATCTGTTTTGGCTTGAGTAGACAGGAAAACATAGCTTCATAGAGATGGAATTCTGCTGTGTTCAAAAATAGGATTCTGCTACACACCTACCTACTACTGATTCAACCAGCATCACTTGAAAGCCCACAGTGAGGAAAATAACATAGCATTCTGTCAGAAACTCACCTAAAAGAGCTTCTTCCTGCTCTGAGAACAATCACAATCTAGTGAGGGAATTGACTTATAGTACTTAACCTCTGTGTAAGTTAATACAGCGTGAAAGCTGATTCAGAGAAAGGAGTGACTAACTGCATCTGAGGAGGGATGATCAAATCAAGAAAAACCTCCCATAGGTGATGGCTCCTGAGGTACATCTTTAGGCATGAAGAAGAATATTGACATAGTCGGGCAACTTGAGGATGCCTGACAAGCTAACCTGAATGGAGGTAGAAGCAAGCATCAGTATGGTATGTTTGAGGGATGGTAAGGAAACTGCCTTATTTATGAGCATGAATGGAAGCTGGCTCAACTAATACAGAGTGTTCATATTGGGAAATAATGAGACATACTTTTCAGTGGGTAATGGGTGCTCAGATCAGGGGCATATCTAGGCTTGATGGGTTCTAAAGCTTATATATTTCGGAGCCCTCTTTAAGAGAAATACTGTAAAATTTTGAATGCAATATTACGTATGAACAAAAATATTTAGAAGGGGAAAATAAACTTCAACAAACTTCAAATCTTAGAAAGCTGACAAACATCTTTAAAATCTGGGAAAATAAAATTTTTTATTAAATCATGGCTTGAACACCTCTACACTACTTTTCTTTATGCAAATTTTCCCTGATACCTGTTAATTACCTCTTCATATGACAATGGTTTTGTAATATAAATATCTATGGAAAGAATAGAGAGATGATTGCTTTTTACCTGTAGTGTGATAAATAGAATTTTGTTTTTGTCATTGCTGGTTTAAAACAGGTTCTTTTAGCTTCACAACTCATTATTAATAATGTCATATAATTTGTTCAGGGTTGTCATATTTGATAAAACTACTGTTCAAATTCTTTCATATGTAAGCTGAAACGTGGCTTGACAAATCAAATTTTCTTGGGTAACGGCTAATCTTACACACTCTTTGAATAGATGGCACTCATTAACAAAATTGTCATCAATGTCCTCATTATAATGGCAAATTGTGAGTTTTATGTTATCCTCATCAGTATCAGATAGCTTGTCAACTTCTATTTAGTCAGACTGTAGAAAGGCCTATGACCGTGATCCCTCCAGTGCCATCTGACATGAGGCAAAATCAAAGTGGAAAGAGACACTGGTCTTAACAGAATATAAAGTATGATACTTCTACAAATTCTTCAGAAATGCCTGGCTATATGAGTGCATTGCTAAGGCCCTGCCAGGGCCTTGAAATGAACCCATGCAAGTGAAGAACCCAGAGGTTACATTCTATTAGCTTCAGAGAAATTCTACCTTTAGGTGAGATTTGTGAGAACTTTGAATGCCAGAGGGAAAGTAAACCTAGAAGATATATTTGATAAAGAATAAAATGCACTGGATAAATGATATAAACTAAGGGACTATAGACACTAGTGTGGATTTTTAAAAGTGTAAATTCTAGAGTCAATTTCTGTACTAAGTGAAATTCTAGTGGTCCAAAAATAACTTCTAGGAATGAACTTTGCTCACCTCTAAGAATCTGCTCCTATGAGGAGCTGTGAATACAATAACTCTTACGTCATTTTGCAGCAAAATGCATGATTCAGATTAATAATAGCACTCAGGACATTGCCAAGCCCGTAGAAACTAAAGAGCAATGAGAATGGTTAAGGAAAATGTTCTAATGTGTTCAAGAGTGAAAAGTACAGATCATTTTAGAGTTTATCAGCTAAATTCTCCTTGAAGCTAAAATTTTCATGGAAGAACAAGCTCCAGACTGTGCTGCAGAATAAAAGCTTGGAGCAGGGTTTCTCCAGAGGATAATCCTGGAGGAGAGAAATAAACTGAATTTTTTTTCATCACTAGCACATTAACGATTCCCGTGATATACCCTGTATGACTCGAGAGAGTATCATTTACCTCCTGAAAAGTAGAGTAGGACAGTAAAGCAACCATGCTACATAGGAGTGAGGTTAAGCGAGAAAAATAAGATGGCTTTTAGTTATTTTTTTGGTTCTTTTGTTTTGTTTTTAAAGGGTAACATTCACATTCAGTAGGTACAGTCAACTTATTATTTAGTGTTTGTTAGTGTTCACTGAATAACATATAATGGGTCACCATATCTGACCATTTACAATGAGTCATTCTAACTTGATTTCTTGCTTTCCAATTCCAGGCAACATCTCTGAGTTAGGGTCACAAATTTACTCATAACTCAGATAGCCAAAGAAAAGGAAATGACTCCCTTAGAATAAAAGAGATGTAAGAGAAATCACAATTAATTAATGTATAGACTATGTTGGAATCTTGATTAGAACAAAATCAACTGTAAAAACTTTTTGAGAAAATCAGATCAATTTAAATATGGACTGAGTATTAATTGATAGTGTAGAATTAGCATCATTTGGGGGGTATAATAGTGGCATAGTATTTATCTTAGTAAAAAGTCTATTTCATGCATACTGAAGTATTTGTGGGTGAACTGACATGATGCCTGGTATTATCTTTAAAATATTCCAACACTCACACATGAGTTAGGACCTGATAGAGAAAACAAAATTGGCAACATTTTGATGATCGTTGAAACTGGGTATGTGGACGTTGGAGTTGATGACATGATTTTCCCTGCTTTGGTGAATGTTTAGAAAGATAGAGTCTTCATTTTCACGTCCCCAGTGTTTTCCTTTTCTCTCTGTTGTGGCCCCAGCACTGTGCTCCTCCTCCTCCCTCAGGAGTATATTTAGTGGTGGCCTTTGTCTCTATTGAACAGGGGTCCAGGGGACATACTAATACAGACTGAGAATAAATCTAGAAGCTACCCATAAATACTTGATGTACAAGGGTCTACAGATACTGCCATGGATGTACCATAAATACAGTTAGGCAATATTGCCTCAATTATAATTTTAGAACTGACGAATATATTAAAAACTGAGTTCATACTAATGAACTAATGAGGACCTTCGAGTAAAATACTCCATCAATAAGTATCACATGCTAACCATCTACTTTGAACTAGGCAATGTACTAATTGCTTTGTATACATTATCCTCACATAGTCCTCCCATTAGTTTTGTGAGGATAATATTATTATCTTGATTTTACAAGTAAGAATTGAAGTAAAGTAACTTGTTCCGTGTGATTCTATAGTATGATTTTCCCCCCTCTTTTTTTCCATTAGGGCCTTTCCAGATCATTTCTGTAATTATTTGACTCTAATTAAAGAACAGAGAGAAAAGGGAGTGAGCATTTGTTGCTTATGTCCATTGCATAAAGCAGGAAATATACTAGGTATTTCACAAATGTTATCTCATTTCACGAGCTTGTGAGGTAACTTAGAATCATTGATATTTTTGTCAGTATTATAAGTGAGAAACAGCTTGGTCAAGTAATTTCTGTAAGATCACACAGCTGGGGGATTTGTATCTTCTTATCCAATATTTTCTGTGTCTGAAGCCTGTGCCCTTCAAATAAACTCTATAGCCACTGTCTTGGAGATAAGTAATAAATCTTCTTATTCTAGAACTATATGTGGAGCACTGACTCTGACATGTCCTGTCTTGGGTGCAGGGAAGAATATAAGATCTGATAAAGTGATTCTTACACTTAGAGAAGTATATGATCTAGCTGAGGAGTGAGGAAGCATACAAAAGAACAAATCATATGAGAATGTATGCATTAGACTAATGAATTTCAGGAGACTGTATTTGAGTCCTTAACAAAATTCACCAAGAGATTTGCACTTAAACCTTACTAAAATATATTGAAAATATTTTATTGACAAATACTCAAAAATCAGTATTTTTCTGAGATAGGAGTTTGACAAATTATACATTTAAGTCTTTTCCTAGTTTTAGATGTAATATTGTTGTTCCTGGGAGTTCACGGTCAAAGTGCTTTGGAATGAAAATGAATTCTATTAAACAAACCTTGAATCAATAGGTGAATAATGGGAAGCACTTTAATACTACATATCAAGGTTTGTTCAACTCATAATCCTTGAATATGAAAATATAGTGGCCTGAGGAAACCATTAGGGAAACGATGTGGTTCCCTTTGGTCTTGAAATATGCACTCTTTCGTCAATAGAAAGACTACATATTCCATAAACAGAAGTTTGTATTACAGATCACATTTGGGTAATCATCCTCAACATTGGGAGGGAAACTGGGAAACTATCTGGTTACATTCTGGTTATATGCAGTATCTTACCAGGCTAGTAATCAAGAGACACATTCCAATCCTGGCTCTACCACTATCAGAGTGATATTGTACAATCCCTCTGTAAGCCTCAATTTCTCCATTTGTAAGAAATGTGGTAACAGAACTAGGCAACCTTCAGCATTCCAGATTTCACATACCAGGTTTTTATAGAATAGATAATATAAGACTGTTAAGATGCTTCATCCTTGCCTTTTATATGTGCAGAGAGTGTATTGGTACCCTTACTTGAGGTACAGCTTTCCTCATATGCATAATCCGAGCCATCACAATTGTAGCCGAAAGAAGAGTGGAAACTAGTCAGAGTGTGAACAATGGTCTTGTTCAGAGATGGAGGCATTAGTATGACTTTGAGACTTTATGGGTGTTAGTAAATCTCTTGTCCACGGATATACCTAGACCCCCAAATTAGCACAGTTAGAGTTTCTTCTTTGCGTATTTCTTTGATCCCCTGTTAAAGGATAGATAGCTTTGAGAGAAGTAACAATTTAGGCTTCATCTTGGATTCATTTATGTGACAGCAAGAGGACAGTGAAAAATGATCGTGGAAAAGAGCAACAAAAGGCATCGCAGCTAGTCTCCAAGAAACTTTTGTTTCACAGTTGTAACAAGTGATAAAGGGATATGTTTCTTCCTTGTGCAGGGAATGTATTTTTTCCCCTATAAAGATACTTTCTCTGGCAGCCAGGAGACCCTCAGGGGCTCATTGAGAAGGAGTATGGAGGGCAATTTTGAGAGCTTCTGATGTTATCTTGTTATCTAATGTAAAAGATAAATTCAACCTCATTGTTTATTGCTAATATCATAGGTATACTGAAAACCTCCATCATAAAGAACCTCAATATTCCATGCATCATTACCCCGCAGAGCAAATGCAGTCCACAGCTGCACACCTACTTATCTAGCTGTGTGTTCTCTCTCTCTCTCTCCCCCTGCCTCCTCACCCTCATCTCCCTCCACCACATAGGAGATCTTTAATGTAACTGCTATCCTTTTCTCCAGACACAGGCTTGACACTGTATTTCATTTATTTGGCTGATAATTATCAGTTCACTTTGTATTTTTATCATAGGCTTGTAACATAACTAAGCTTCTTTAAAACAATTCACTTAAAACAGAATTTTTTTTTCTAAGTGATTAGAGTGGATTTTAAACCCTAAGGCTCCTCACCTGGTTAGTGAGTATTATCGCGGCAGTTGAGTGTCAGTTAGGCCTATCATCTTGAAACTTACTTCTTTTTCTCATCGGTAAAACAATGACAGCAGATCTAATGACACTTTCTGCTTAATAACTTCACCCTGCAAAAATAAAAAGTGTTCATGAAGGGGCCATGTATTCCCCTGTTACATGTGCAAAACAAAATTCTGGCTGTCTTAAAACATGGGAGCTGTCGTAGACTTAGGGTAAAATTAAGAGACCGTTCTGGTTAAAAAGTGACACGTGGAAGGCAAATACAGCACTTTAATAAGCTTAGGAAAGGTGCCAGGGATTTAGTCTGTTTTGAAAAACATTGGCTATGCCAATTCCAAAGGATGCCAAGCATATTTTCTCCTCAACAACCCTGGAACAGCAATAGAATTACAGTACTTTGAAATGTGTTTGCAGGATTATGGGAAGCACACATCGAATTCAGTTGCTGAAATCTGTTTCTGTCCAGCTTCATGAGTGGAGACAAACATTTGCCAGTAACCCTTGTTGAGGTATATTCTTTTAGACTGCCCGAAAAAGAAAGCGGTGCCTTTCTTTTTATTTCACTGCACATTCATAAACTTTCTGATAAAAAAGACTTTAAAATTATTTTTGATTTTCTTGACAGTTATCTGTTTGGTTCTTTTAATCTAGCATATTCTTTTAGTCTAGTAGATTGCTTTGAAACAGTCTGAACTCTCTTCATAGTGTTGCTGCCATGGAAATTAGCCTGGCTCTAGGATTGGAATAACATTTCAACAAAAATCAGCCTCCTATCATCCTTAAAGCTAATTATATGGCAACTATTTTGTTCATTATAACATTGCATGGAAGGAAAATATGGATCATTTTACATCTTAGGCTTTGTAAACTATAGTAATCTAATATACGCTACCCTGCTTATACCCACAGGCTAGAATACCAGTTTCCCCAAATATATATGTACACTCTTAGCATTCTCCTTGTTTTTACTAAAGCTCTCTCCTTTTCTATGTCTTTTGATTTTTCAAATGTTACAAGTTTGAAAGCCCACATTGACATTAATTAATACCCCTTTTAATAAGGAGGATCTCCCCAGTCTACTGCAGAATCAATGCCAAGAAACAGAAGGCAGAATTAGCTATTGGGGCAAGAAGGGAATATCAGAACTGAGACTTCTAAAACTAATTCCTAAATTTGGAAAACAGGAGGGTTTTCTGTACCTACTGATAAGGTAGCCAGAAGTACTCAGAATTCTTTTTCTTTACTGGCAGAGAAATATAAGTACATGAAAAAGTATTTTAGAATCTTCCTCGTATGAGTGTCGGATGAATGAAACTCAGTATCCTGGTGTTGATGAGGCTCTGTTACTGTCACGAGATGTATTTATCACCCCCAAATGCTGTGCGGCTTCATGAGCCTTCAGCAGAATTCTCTATCAGCCTCATTGATGTAGGACTCATACCTAAAGTGCAGTGGGTTGGTAATATGTCATTTTGACTTGAAATACACAGAAAAAAGAAAAGGAATATTTAACTGGTGCACATTTAGGATAGTTTGATTTCAGTTTAGGTGAAGATTAGCAGAGGGTGCCATTTATTTGTTAATTAAATAGATTTGAGTTTTTAGAGAAGTTTCAGATGCACAGCAAAATTAAGCAAAAGGTACAGAAATTTCCCATGTAGAGACTGCTCCCATATATGCATTGCCTCCCCCACCCATTTTATTTTAATATTTGAGCACACTCTCCCTCTCTTCCCCATGATCCAGGAATCTGCCAAATCGCCTGGTTGTATAATTAAGGAGGGTTTAAAGGCTATTATCTTGACTGAAGGTCCATTCTCATTATTCAGAACATCATATATAGAGGCAGCAGATTTAGGAAATTGGGGTGAGTGTATGCTGACCTCAGGTTGACTACCCTGGATTATTTTTTCTTTTTTTGCATTTTAAAAATTAACACTCTGATCTGTTCTTTTCTGGTGGAGTGCAGATAAGATATTCAGTAACTTGAGGATATTAGTTGAGTTTTGGCAAACAAGTGTATATTTTGATTTATAAGTAAAGGTGGACCTCGGGCAGGGGAATTAAGACTTTGTCTCAGGACGTTAAAATTGAAGGAGGCAAATAATAATAATAATAATAATAATGCTTATTTTAAAAGTGTAGCAACCAGTGTAAATAGGAATCTGTTAGAAAGTGTGCTGTTCACTTCTGTGAGCTACATCAAGAATTTTAATTTTAATTCAATTAACTCAATTTTATTGCACTGTCTTTAGTATGGTTTACCTTCTGAACAAAAGATCTCCCCTGTTGCCAATATCCTACTTTGGCATCATACAAATATATATCAACTCTTACTTGTCTAACAGACCAGGTTTTTCTTTCAAAATCTTCTCTATAGCATCAGTTCTATTCACTTGAGTTGTTGATTTTGTCAGCAAAAAGTCTCTTAAAATTAACAATGCATAGAGTTTAGTTATTTTTAAAATAGTAAATACAGTTTTTCAGTACTTTTCAGTCCATTTGACTTAGGTATATATCACAGATTAAGAAAGAGTACCAACTTTCTCTTATGTACAGGGATTTTCAAGACTAATGCTTATCACATCTTGGGATCAGGAAGTTCATAAGAACAGTTCAGCAAAGGACGCAAAAGAGACAATGAATAGTAGATCTCCCTTGTGGGGTTTTTAAATTTGATACTAATCCAATTGGAAAAGAGAGGCCTTCAGCAGCCATGTTTATGATGTTAAAAATACTCTTGTTAAGAAACACAGAAAACGTTAGCTAGTAATTCTTTAAGGAAAAGTGGCGATCCATGGACAGCTTTTTGGACCAATATACCCAAATTCACCTCCTAGGATTCTGAGGCCCTCCAAGGGGAGAATGCCTCCCAACAAGGAACTCAAACATAAACAAATGCAATAAATTTGAAACCCACTCTCCATATGCTGGACTTAATTGTCCAGCAAGCACAGCTTACTTATGATAAGGAAGTTTGGGTAGGTAAGTGGTGGCAATTTTAGATGAATGGAAGAGACAACTATTAGCATAAATTTCCTCTGCAAAGAAGACATCTAATGAGAATATCTGAGAAGAAATATGATTTCTGCTATTGGATGTAGAATATTTTAGAGAAGGATAAACCTGAAAAAAGTCTTGTATACTCATGGATATAATCATATCTAATGGTTAAATTAAAAAGCATATTTTTATATAGAAAGAAACTTGTAGTTATTATATTTTTCACAAGAGAGAAAGATTTGCCTCTATGGCTATTTTTATTATGAGGTTCTTATCTCCAAACTTTAATGCTTCAAAAATCCTTTTCTGCAGAGACGTACTGATGGCATCAGTATGACCTTTGATATTACAATCAGGTCAAGATGAAGGAAGAGAAAAAGATAGAATTTCCAATTTAGGAATAGAATATTAGAGATGCAAAGCCTTATCTAATGTTATTACTTGATTTAGGGCCATAGAATTAAAGAAGAGAGAAACATTTTAAAAGCTTTGAACAGCCTGTAAAAAAGAGAAAAACATTATGACAGGTCCCCTATGTACAAAGTTGTAGTGTAAACCTAGTACCAGAAAGAGTCATGCTAAATTACTATCTATGTAGAAAATCACAAAGAATCTATATGTTTTTAAAAGCCTTTGAGAACTATAAGGGAACTTGACTTTGTCAGAGATAAAGGATTATCACATAAAAATAAACCATTTTTATATACTAACAATGAATAAATCAAGCTTTAGCAATGGAAATGAAAATTTAAAGTACAACACCATTTATAGTATCCCCAAATTGAAATATAGAAACACATTTTTAACAAATCATGTATATGGCCTATATGCTAAAAACTACAAAATGATACAGTATTAAAAGGCTGAAATAAATGGAAAGACATACTGTGTTCATGGATTAGAAAACTTAAGGTAGCAAAAATGTTGATTCTTCCCAAACTGATCTACAGATTTAATGCCATCCTCATCAAAATCCTAACAGGATTTTTTGTAAATATAAACAAGCTGATTTAAACATTTATATGGAAAAGCAGAGAATGTCGAATACATAAAACAGTTTTGAAAAGGAAGAATGAGATTGGAGGAATCACACTACCTGAAGTTAAGACACAATATAGCCACAGCAGTCAGGATAGTGTGGTGTTAGCAGATGGACAGACACATAGATCAATGGAACATAGCGGACTCCAGAATAGACCCCAACTGATTTTTCACAACAGTGCAAAAACAATTGAAAGAAAGGAGGACAGACAGTCATTTCAACAACTGGATATCCGTAAGTTAAAAAAAAAAAAGAAAAACTCAACCTAAACCTCAACCTTATATAAAAATTAACTTAAAAATGGAGACATATTTCTAAATATGAAATGTAAAACTATAAAACTTTTAGGGAAAAAATAGGTGAAAAACATCATGACTTAGAATTAGGCAAAGAGTTCTTAGATTCAATACCAAAGGCATGATCTATAAAAGGAAAAACTGAAGGTTAGAGTTCATTAAAATTTAAAACCATTGCAATGTGAAAGCCTGTTAAGAGAATGAAAAGACAAGAAGCCACAGACTGAGAGAAAATATTTGCAAATCACCTACCCAACAAAGGAACTTATATCCTGAATATTTAAAAAACTGTAAAATCAATAGTAAAAAGCCAAGAAATCCAACTAGAAAATGAGCAAAAGACAGGAACAGACATTTCACCAAAGAGGATATACAGATGACAGATAAGCCCATGAAAGTATGTTCAACTTCATTAGCCATTAAGGAAATGCAAATTAAAGGCACAGAGAGTACTATGCACCTAAGAGAATGGCTATAATAGAAATTAGTAAAAACATGAAATTCTGGCAAGGATATAGAAAGAGTGGATAGCTCATACATTGGTAGTGGGAAGTAAAATGACATAGTCACTCTGGAAAATATATTGGCAGTTTTTATAAGATTAAACATACACTCACCAGATGACCCAGCAATTTTATTCCTAGGTGTTTACCGCAAAGAAATAAAGATACATGGTCACACAACATCCTGTTTATAGAAATGCTGCTAGAAGCATTGTTTGTAATAGCCAAAAACTGGATATAACCCAGATGTCCTACATCTGGTGAATGGATGACCATGGAATACTACTTAGCAATAAAATGGGAAAAAAGTACTGGTACATACAACAATATGTGTGGACGTCAAGAGCATTACACTGAATTTTACAAAGCCGATTTAAAAAAATTACCTTGTTTATGATCTATTTACATAACACTCTCAAAATAACAAAGTTATAGTGATGAATAACAGATCAGTATTTGTCAGGGGTTAGAGCTGCCAGGAGTATGTGACAATAAAGGAATAGCATGAGAAAATTTCTTCAGGGTAATGGAAGAGTTCTGTATCCTGATTGTGGTGGTGGTTATACAGATCTATGCATGTGATAATACTTCACATAATTGTTCACCCAAAAAAAAGAATGCATATAATCACTGTTGCGGTCTGAATAACATCTGTGTTGTACTGATGTCAATTTCCTGGTTAGGTAATTCTACTATGGTTTTGTTAGATGTTGTCACTGGGGGAAGTCAGGTGAAGGACACATGGAAGATCTCTGTATTATTCTTGCAATTACTAAGTTAACTGACAATCATTTTAAACTAAAAATTAAAAATGAATGAATAAGTAAATTAGTGCATTAATTAAACAGAGGCCTGCAACTTTACTGAAGTGTTGATTAATGGCAATGTGATAATAAAGAAAAAAAAGAAATGAAAATTGAAAACATGTTTTATTTGATATTATCTTCTTCATGTAGAAGATACTATTTTATAGTCAAAGCTTAGGACTGGGAATCCAAAAGCATTGAAGATGTTAAATATTTTATAGATCAAATAGGGTTGGGTTGGCACAGGAAGACCCCAGATGAGCTCAAAGCTAAACAAAACATGTAGGACTTTGCAAGACATTTCCAGGAGCGGCGTGATCTGTGAGCCATTTCTTTAATTCAAGCTGAAATATCTAAAGAGCAGGAGTGGTCCCTTGGAACATGAGGAGAAAGAAAGGAGTACAGTAAAATTCTACCCGATGACTCAGAATTTGATTTTTGTCTTCTGGTGCCATTTCTAACGAAGTAAATACCATACAAATACATTTTTTTTTCCTAAGCCTTTTATACAATGATGAAAATGGCGTGGAATTAAGGGAAATATTTGTTTACTGTTCAAGAATTCCTTCTAAAATAGTACTGTATAAATGCTACGGTTAGTATATCCTTGCCATTAGTGGTGACACTGTTCTCTTGACCAGCAGATTCACGTTTGTCAGGAGGATCTGTCTTCTCCCAAAGTGTGTGTGAAATCAGAGAAGTGATTACTGACAGAATGAGTGATGGCTACCGGGGAACTGTGAGGGATGAAGGAATTCCTAGTGTGCTTCAGATGGGGGCCACGAGTTAAAAAGTTGGTAATATAATCTAAACATACTTGATACTATTAATGATTATTCCTTCAAAATTAAGGCTTAGGCACTGGTTGCCCTCAGAAAGTCGTATTTTCCTTTCTTCTGTCAAAAGAGAGCACTGATATTTTTGGATTAAAAAGCAGTACTCAACAAACACTGGCTGAATGGCTCCTGTGTGTCAGTTATACAGCATTGTGCATGGCCTGATAAAACAGACAAGATCTCTGCCTTCATAAAGTTTATAGTGATTAGTGGAAACAGATATTTTTTTAAACGTACTTCATTAAAAAAAAATAAAGATGAAAAGACTACAACATTAAAAGAAGGATTCTGTTAGAGAAAGTGCCATGATATATATACTATATACAAATGGTCTGTCTGAAGAAGGAACATTTAATAGGAATTCCAAAATATGAGGAGCCATTGTCAGGTGAAGGCAGAAGGGTCGTTTCGAGCAAAGGCATTAACATGTACAAAAGCTCTGAGACAGAAAAGAGCTTGGAGAATTCAAGGAAGTAAAATAAATGTGTCTGGAGGGAGTGAATGACAGAAGCTGTAAACAGAGGTTGGTAAGATAGGCGTCAGCCAGATCAGGCTTGGTCTTGTAGCTCGTGGAAAGGGGTGTGGCTTTTATTTTTAGTGCAATGGGAAGTTGTCAAACAGTTTTAGGCAGAGGAATGGCATGGTAAACACTTTCACATTTTAAAAAGTTTGCTCAGGCTACTGTAGGTCAAGCATGAAATCAAGAGAAGCATTTAGGAAGACATTTGAGAATCTATGATTTGTATTACTTTCCCGCATCTTAATGTTTTGAAAAAGCCCCAGATTCATCCGTGAGGGGCGGTTTCTCATACTAACTAGACGCCTGATGAAGTGTGTAGCAGTGAAAAAGTCAATAAGAATACCTCAGATTTGCTTAGTGCTTACACTATTGCAAGCTATTTTATCTGCATTTTATTTTACCTCACAATAGCCCCTATATGTACATAGCACAATTTTTATCATCATTTCAAAAGAGGAATAAACAGGTAAATAAATGAAAAATGTCATGCAACCAGTTAATGGCTGCTCGGGAACTAGTTCTTTTTCCTGCTCCACCATGCTGACTTTTCTCTTACCCCTCCATCTCAATTTCTCCATATATCTGATAGAAATAACAATCTCTCTTGTCTAATAATCATAGGAACTGTGTGGTTCAGATGAGATACAGAACATGCAAACTCTTGAAAAAATATAAAGTACTATCCAAATATAGTGTCTTATGATTCTAAAACCCAGGACTACTATAAATGCTTGAGGGGATATATACTTTTATTCTTAAAGAGACAGGAAGAACAAGTCAGCCCCAAGGAGACATTCCTCCTAGGTATGCCTCCAGGTAAGAAAGCTGCTCTAGGATTTTAGCCCCGAATAGATGGTTCTTGCATAAGTAGGTACCTCTTATGCCTGTGAGTAACTCTAGAGAAAAGCCTGAATCTTACCATGTTCATCTGCTCTGTGCCTAGTGTAGGGCCTGGAACACACTGGTCACACAGTAAATGACTTGAACAGAGAGAAACACACAGATACTTCTCTAGACCCTCTGGAGGGAAGCAGTGGGCTCAGTTCATTTGGCCACGTGGCATCTCTTCTATCCCAGTGAATGTATTTCTCTAATTGGCTTTTAATAATCATTAATTCCAAAAAAATATTATTAGGTAGTCTGATAAAATAGTTTCATGTTCAGTAAATTTGGAAAATTGTAAAGTCTGCATTGCTAACTTAGAACTTTACAAAATATTAAATGCCCCAGTAATTCGTATAGTAAAGAAATTGCTTAATTTTCTTAGGTCATTTTCTACAAATACAGAATGCCTCTTTTCTTATAATACTTACGAATATCTTACACTTTTCAAACACGGTTGGGAAAACACCTTATGCCTTTTATTATACATGCTTATGTGACCCTTATGTAACCAGAATTAAATCATCTCTTAGTGTGATACCACAAACCTCCCTCTCTCCTATTCAGAGACAAATGACAGGACAGGCCCTTAGGTAAGAATTATTGGCATCCTACGTTTTCCTAACTAAATTTTCCTAGGTAAAAGAGACATTCATGGCCAAATTATGGCCCTTTGTTATCCGAAGCATGTCTGGAGGGGTACAATTTGAGAGTCACAGGTGAGTGGTAAGTAACGAAAGAAAGGAACCAAGACTGTCTTCATCATCATGTTAAATGTGAATTGCACTGAAAACAATTGATCTTACAAATTATAAGGCAGTTATGTCCGGTGAAAGTCAGGGAAAACAGACGCACCTAGTAAATGATGGCTGATTCTCTTACTCATTATGGGTTTAGTCATGTCTCCGAGAATATTCACCTTGGCGGGGAGGTGGGTGTGTGTGTGTACATTTCTATTGCTGAGGAATTCCACTTTCAGGTATACAACAAAAGTATAAGTGCATGTAAAAAAGTCATAAAAATGTAGTTATAATAGTCAAAATGGAATATATTACAAATGTCTGACAGCAATATAATGTTTAAATTAATTGTCATAAATTCATATGAGGGAATAGCAATGAAAAGAACAAAGTACTGCATGGAACAATATGAATGCATCTTATTCACAATTAATGTTGAGAGATTAATACTATATTCTATTTATGTGAAGTTTAAAAAGAGCCAATACTAATATATGATGGTAGAATTCAAAATAATGATTATCTCAGGGGGTTATTGACTAGAAATTTGTATGAGGCTTTTGGATATGTTTCTATCTTATTCTGTGTGGTTGTTACACCAGTGTAGTCAGGAATTGCCACTGGCGGTCGCAGAAGCAGAATGGCAACTTATGTGGTAACTTTGTCCAGAATTTCAAAGGGGTGACAAGTGGTGAATAATGGCCTATAGTTGAATCAGGAGCACTAAGGGAGATGCTGAGGGAGAAACTCCAGAGAGAGGAAAGGGGGAATGGGATAAAGACAGAGGAGAGACCAATGCTCTGGTTACATGTGGCGTGGTTTCTTTTTTCTATAGAGACGTAAGTTGTATATTAGGTTGAATGAATTTTATGCTATAACACATGCTGAGAAAGTTAACATAGAATATCTTCTATTTGGCCTCCCCATATTATTTCATAATTTAGGAATTATTTTGATACTCTGTCATCATGCCCAGAACTCAAATAAAATTCAGCAATTAATTACAATTTCTCAATCAGTATTGAAATCTCACATGAGTTAGCTAGAAAAAGAAATGTTGCAAGGATGATTCAGGAAGAAGGAACAGGATGTGAGACAGTGTAGAGGTTGAGAAAACATGATTCCTTAGAATAATTGTAAGTATTTTGTTATGGCTTGAACCAAAGAAGTATGTAAGAGATTGATGAAAGATAACAAGAAAATTAGCAGGCACCAGATTATGGAGGGAGGTTAAGTGCTCTCAGTAACCCACTCCTGTTCTCTTGGCATTTAAAACACTTTGTGGAAACACTCATCAAGTCCATATGAAGCTCCTTGGCTTTATAAAGTGAAGTAGACAGTATACATTTGAACTCAATACATCTCTAGGGAGAGATAGCTGTAACATAACCTTTGTCAAAAAAGGAAGATTTCATCTAATTTCATTCAGGGTATTTGCATATGCCAAGCATTGTTCTAATTTCTTTATAAATATTAGTACAGTTAATCCTCATAGCAATTCTGTGAAATAAGTTCTAATGTCATTATCCCTGTTTAACAAATAAGAAAGTTGAGGCCCAGAGCAGTTACTGGATTTACCCAAAGTGGCAAAGCTTTTGTAAGTAGTAGAAACAGGATCTAATTCAGGCAGTCTGGTTCCATAGTCGATGCTGTCAACTGTGCGGCATCTTTATCTGATTAACTCAGAATCTTTTTAATGCGTGCATATTAAAAAAGCATTCATGAATTTGGATTGCACTGAGAGTAATGGGGTATTGGGGACCCACTAAGTAGTGGCTCCCATAGAGTATATTTGTTGGAAAATCATGTATATAAGGATGACTGGATGTTCACACAATTTAGATTCCAGCCTATTCAGATTTAAAATACAAGGACAGTAAAAGGTTCATCAGCTTGAAATTAGTTTTTAAATGATGTCAGGGCATTTCAAGTCAATTTGAAAGGATTAAGGGATAATATGGATTTGCCAAGTACTTTGAGATACCAAGGAACCATGAGGGCACTTGTAGGATTACACAGGATATTTAACAGCTCTAAATCTAGCTGAGTTTTTAATTCTTTGCTTTAACTTTTGAAACTAACTTTACTGAATGAAATGGTGGCTATACTAGTTAGCAAAGCAGAAGTTACAAGTCTGAACGCTTACAAGTATGAAGTGGTGATATTTTGAGCCATATGACGCTGTGGACTGCTTTCAGGTGTCCCTTTAGGATGCCACAGAGATAACAGGGTTGGGAGCCTGGAAAATTGACAGAGTTCTGCAGCCCCCACCCTCACTTCAAACAGAATGGCCATGCTGTTACCTTTTTTACAAAGTCAGCTTTTACATAATAGCTTGTTTGAACAAAGGGTTGTACAGCTTAAAAGCTGTTAAACAACACTGAACATAATGTAATTAAATTTTCACTCATTAAAGTTTCATTTAATCAACAGTCACTAAGGTTATACATTCACACCCATTAGGGTGACTATTATTTTTTTAAAAAGCATGAGGATATGGAGAAATGCGAAAACTTGTGCATTTCTAGTGGGAGTATACAATGGTGCAGCCAGTGTGAAAAATATGATGACAATTTCTAAAAAAATTTAACATTAACTTACCATATGGTCAATCAATTTCACCCAAAAGAAGTGCAATCAGGGGCTCGAACAAATACTTGTATGTCCATGTTCATAGCACCATTGTTCACAACAGCCAAAAAGTGGAAGCTACCCAAATGCCCATCAATGGATGAATGAATTTTAAAAAGTGGTGTATACATACAATGGAATATTATTCTTCTTAAAAAAAAGGAAATTGACACGTGCTCTAACATGAATGAACCTTGAAGATACTTTGCTTGGTGAGATAAGCCAGTCTCAAAAGCCCAAATAGTGTGTGCTTCCATGTACATGAGATACCTAGAGTAGTCAAATTCAAAGAGACAGAAAGTAGAGTGGTAGTTGCCAGGGTCTGGAGGAGAGGGGAATGGAGAGTTGGTGTTTAGTGGGCTCAGTTTTGCAAGATGAAAAATTCTAAAGATGGATAGTGGTGATGATCCCACAAAATGTGAATGTATATCATACCACAGAATTATATACTTAAAATAGTTAGAATGATAAATGTTATGTGTATTTTACTTCAATAAAAATCAGTTTAAAATACTTTATAGATACATAGAACGTATTGGTGGTTGCTACAGGCAGGAGGTTGTGGTGGGGAGCAAAATAGGAAAAGTGGTTCAAAAGGTACAAACTTCTGATTATAAAATGAGTAAGTGATGGGGATGTAATGTATAGCATGACGACTACAGTTACTAATACTCGACTGCATATTTGAAAGTTGCTAAGAGAGTAGATCTTAAAAGTTCTTATAAAAATTAGTAAATATATGGTGGCAGATGTTGACTAGACTTATTAGGGTGATCATTTTACAGCATATACTAATATTGTATCATTATGTTGTACATCTGAAACTAATATCATGTTACATGTCAATTATACCTCAATTAAAAATAAAAGCTAAACATACCCACCTACTATATGATTCAGCATTCTATTCCTAGACGGTTACACAAGAGGAAGGAAGTTTATGCCCATACAAAGACTTGACCATGACTGTTCATAGCAGCTTTATACATAATAACCAAAAAATCTAGAACCAACCCACTGTCTGTCTACAGGAGAATGAATAAAGAAATTGTGGTGTATTCATGCAAAGTAATACTACTTAGCTCTATAAAGGAATTAACTACTTATAACCCAACAACATAGATGTATCTCAAGTGATTATGCTTAGTGAAAGAAAGCAGACAAAAGTAGTATATACTTATGATTCCATTTATATAAAGTTCTAGTAAATGTAAATTAATCTGCATTGACAAAAAGTAAATCAGTGGTTGCTTGGGGAGGAGGGTACAAGAAAAGGCAAAAGGGGCACAAGGAAACTGTTGGGAATTATGGGTGATATGTTCATTATCTTGATTGTGGTGATGGTTCATGGGTATATATGATATGTCAAAATTTATCAAATTGTACACTTTACATATGTAAAGCTTATTATATATCAATTCTGATTAAAGATGAAAAGTTTTCCCAAAGACTGTCAGGTGAGACAGCTTCTAGTGTACATGAAAGACACTGAAGAGTACAAGGAGTTTTTTAGAAAGTGCTTATTCTGGGTAAGAATTTTGGGTTTTGCTTACTAAATAGAATAATTAATAAAGATAAAGGGAATGCAAAAATTAAAAAAGATTCACAAAGGCAATACATAGCAAATACATTGACCAATCTAAAGTAATTGGTCCTTAATCACTCATTAGGCAATTAGCACTAAATTATTAATGGTTCATGTGATAGATATGACGGTCATAACATACCAATCCGTTTATAAAATACAGTTAAAGTAGCTCCTGTCCTTGGATGTAGCTCAAATGATTCCTGATAGACTAGAACTCTTCTTGCACTTTTACCTTCTTTGCAACAGGTTAAGTAACTTTAACTTGTATTGTTGGAGCCTAAGGGACTGTTTTAGAATCCAAGACTATCCATTACTTAAACATTATTTTGTTAAGAACATTACAAATAGATAGCTTTAAGCCATTGATTTTATCAACCCAATTTGGAAAGATTCAGACTTGGACATCAAAATATTATGAGTCATCCAATGTCACAGAGCTAACTGTTTACAATCCTGGAAATTAAAAAAAAACAGACTTAGTGAACATTAAAAGAATTATCTTTCCAATGGTTCAATGACACCCAAATTACATACCACCAAACAGAGCAACTTAGAGTGCAAATTCCATTATCTTTCTGAAAAAAAAATTAGATTCCAAGAAATGACTTTTCTCAATGATATGTTAATGAAATATCAAGGAACTATCAAGGAAGGTTAAGATTTGTTTAAGTTCTTTCCTGCTTTCTGAAAGCTGACTATAATTGAGTTGGAAAGTTCTATTAGAATTCTTTTATTTCTGTAGTACACAAGAACTGTAGCTGAAAGTTCCCAAACTGTTGAGTTATTAAACCTGAATTAAGATTCAATTACTCCTTGATATGTGCTACAGATTGGTGTGTCCATAGCAAAGCTTTTTTTTTTTGTAGCCCTAATCTATATATATTTGATGAGTTAAATTTTGAAATTTGGTTTTATTTCTCATAGCTTTCAATCATTTAACAAGGTTTAATTTGAATTTTTAAATTATATTTTTTCTCCACCATATTAACCTTTTCATTTCACTTTGAAACTGAATGACAAGGTGACTCAGTATAAAAGAAAAATATCAGACTTTTGCAGTTTTGTTTTGGATATATTGCAGGAGGTAAAGACCAGGATTTAAAGCTCAAGTTCTTAAATCAATTCTTAATCTTCAGCTTCTCTCTTGATAAAGAATTTTTTGTTGTTGCTGCTCTGCCTTTATGATTTTTAACAGGTGAATTATACATATTTTAAATATGTAACACTTTCTCATGCTTAAAAATTCAAAACGTACAAAAGGGTATGAAATGAAAACTCTTTTACGCACCCAGTTCTATTGCACAGAATCAAACTATGTTGTTAGTTTCTTATTATGCTTCCAGAAAATGTATGCATGTTTCTATGTGTAAATGCATAACAACACATACACACAAAATCAAATATAGTTATCTTTCTTAGGCATTGCTAATGTATTATACACACATTTATGCACCTAATTTTTTCACTACTATATAGTACATCTTGGAGATTCTTCCATTATAAAACAGAAAACTTCCATATGTTTGTTATGGTTTG
The DNA here is from genome assembly GCF_048564905.1 of Vicugna pacos. Classification (NCBI taxonomy): domain Eukaryota; kingdom Metazoa; phylum Chordata; class Mammalia; order Artiodactyla; family Camelidae; genus Vicugna; species Vicugna pacos. Next base: position 108,788,493 of record NC_133023.1, on the reverse strand, counting down.
TCTGTTTCTTCAGCTGGATTCTATTCCAGTATATTGCTGATCATAATTCATTTTAATTAGTTCTCTATAGATGATATTTAGGTTTTTCAAAATTTTTGTTATTATAAATATTTCTTTAGTAAATAACCTTGTACATACATTATTTCTCCTATAAACAATTTTTCTGCAAGATAAAATCCAAGAAGTAGAAATGCTGTGAAACTATTGAGCCCTAATGCTTGTTTTAGGATAGATTTTGATATGTCTTCTTGAGTGAATTTTGATATATTTTTCTAGAGTATTATCCATTTCATTGTGGTTTTCAAATTTATTTGCACAGAATTGAATAGAGTAGTCTCATTATTCTTTAAGATGTTTCCATCTATGCTTATTTCATCATTCTTCATTTTAAAACACTCCCAATGTTTTATTTTGACCAGGTTACAAATCACTGCTCAATTTTATTATTATTCAAAGAACCAACTGTTAAAAAAATTTTAATCTTTTTAATTCTGATCTCCTTTGGTTTACTTTCTATTTGTCTTTTTTCCTTAAACTTTTTTTTTTTGGCTTGATGATTCATATTTTTAATGTTTAAATTTTTTTGTTAGTGTATCTTTCTAAGACTGGAATTTAATTTGAGCACTGCTCTAGAAACACCACATGGGTTTTGATATGTAGTATTTCTGTTATCATCATTTGTTATATATTCTAACGTAAGGTTTCATTTCTTCTTTGCATTGTTTAAAAGTGTCTAAAGCACATTTTTTGTTTCCTGGTTTTGTTACTACCTTCTACTGTTACTGAATTGTGATTAATGGATATTCACATTGTTTGACTTTTTTTATATTTTGAAAAACAATGATTTTCTTTTAGCAAAATATATAGTCATTTTTGGGGAGATTATTTCAGAGGCCCCTTAATACAAAATGTATACTGTATTTTATGGTATAGAATAGGATACATACCAGTAAGTCCACCTTATTAGTTGTGCTGTTTATTTTTATTGAAATTTTGTTACATTTTCTGTCTTTATACCTTCTTGAAATCCTTAATTATATGAATTATTCTGTGTGTGTTTCTTCTGATATTTTGGAAGGTCTGCTTTCATATATTAATATAGAATAATATTATTTGTTTATAAACTATGTAATAAAATACATTGTTTTATTAATGTTATATTTAATCATTATAATTCTCTATTTTAAATAATTTTTTCCATGAGCATATCAGTCAAGAATGGTCAGTAAAACAGAAGCTTCTCTAGGAATTTTGTAGGAAAGATTTTAATATAAGGACTTGAGAGGTTCACAAAGTCTTTGTCAGAGCTAGGTAAGTGAAGATCAGGGAAATTTCTGCTGGAGTTAAATAAAATCAACAAATGCTAGGATTATAGGAAAACCCATGTCTACCTAAGTTCCCTGCAGCATTAAAGAAAATGATTAATAGGAATTTATCTGGAAGCCAAAATAAACCTGAGTAATCTCAAAGAAAGCCACTGTCACCAATCTCAGATGCTCATAGTTTTGAAAGAGTGATTTATCAGATTACCTGAAGCTACTGTAGGACTTCCATCCATTATCTATTTATACATAACTGCTTACAATTATACTTTCAATATGTGGAGTCTAGTCATATCTTTATTTATTGATTTATAACTATTACATATTTATTCTAGTTGATTACTTCTATTTTCTTATTCAGAGACTCCAATTGTGTGTATGTTGGAATTTTTCTTTCTTCTATGCCATTTTCTCTTTATTATAGCACTTTTCAAATTCTGCTTTTTTCCTGCTCTATTTATAATTCACTGGGTTGATTGTAGTACCTACTTCTCCTTGTGCTAGTTCTAATTTTGCATTCATTTCTGTGTTCTTTTTTCTGAAGTGTGGAACATCATATCTTCTTCCATTATCTCCCTCTATAATTACAATAGTTCTTGCATCTTTTCTTTATGTTCTTCTTGAGAGGATATGGCTTTGATTTTTTTTTAATTCATGGTAAAATGTTTTGCTACAATTTTCATTTGTTTTGCTGCAATATTGTTGTTATGTCTTTAACTTGCCAAATAACTTTTCTGTCCCTGTCTGTTATATTTCTTCTGTTTTTGTTGCGATTAAGAAAAATCTTTGAATGAGGTGTTTTTTTTCCTAGACAAGCTATTTGCAGGAAGTTGTTGTCTTAAAAGGGATAAGGCTCTAAGCTACAAGTAGTTTTTTTGTGCCTGAGGATTTTGTGTGAGCATTCTGTTAACCTTTTTTTCCCCTAGCCAAAGGAAATAGACAGATATAAGGAGATCACACTACCAATCACAATACCACAAATACAGATTGCTTCCTGGAAATATGAATTGTCTGTGTACTTCCTTGTCCCACTATTACCTCTTCCATTTTGCAGAAGCAAACCAGATCCAGAGAAACTCACACTACTGGTATATGCATAATATTCTTGCTGTTGAAATTGGGGAGTTCTCATTTCACACTTCAAAGTGCCCACCTTATATTAGGAGATGAAATTTTCTGAGTTTATAAGATTTATGATCATACGTTTCTCCTTTCAGTTTCTTTCTACAACCATGCTTGATTTCATTGTTTAGAACCCATTCCATTTTTTGTTTCAAGGTTTTATCTGAATATAGATCAAACAAAATCAGAATTTGCATCTATCCTTCTCATGTTTCCTTGTTGCTTTAGGGTGACTTCCAAGAAAAGAATGGAGTATACTGACAAAACATTGTCATCTTGAAACCAAGACAGTCATATTTTTAAAAATAATTAAATGAACAAGTACTATAAACAATGTTTCTTAAAAAGCCAACATACCTTATTTATATACTCATTAAACACTAAGATTCCTCTAGTAAAATTTTTCTTTATTACTACTCTGTCTGAAAGAGCATTTTCAAATCTTGCTGGAATATTTTAAGGTTTGGTTAATCAGTCTCACCAAATTAAGAGGGCTACTTATGTCATTATTCCTACTTTGCCCAATCTATAGAGTTCTTCCCCCTTTTAAAATGATCCAAACTTGAGAAAAAAACATTTTAACCATTTAAATCAAAGTAAGAGGATGTGTGTATGAGTGGGTTTGGCTACAGATAATATATTTAATATATTTGGTTATATTAAAAAGGAAATGACATAATGAGAGAGAGATCAAGTTTCAATAAATAGATATGCAATCCCATGGAAAATATGATGTTAAATTCCTTGGATTTCTAGTACTGGCAATACATAAAACTAAGATAGCTTTAAAATTCTCTCAAATCAAACAAGATTTTTTCAGTGACTTTTTTTTAATATTTTCTCTTTTTAATATATTTTCATTTTCTTCCAGTCTTATTGAGATATAATTAACATACAGCACTGTATAAGTTTGAAGGGTATATAGCGTAATGATTTGACTTACCACAGTGACTACCACAATAAGTTTAATAAACATCCATCATGTAGATGCAAAATTAAAGAAACAGAAAAAGTGTATTTTTTTCCTTGTGATGATAACTCAGGATTTACTTTCTTATCAATTTGCACATACACACAGAAGTGTTAATACATCTATCATGTTGTACATTACATCCCTAGCACTTATCTTATAACTGGAAGTTTGTACGTTTTGACTGCCTTCATCTATTCCCCGTCCCCCACTTGTCACCCCCGTATCTAGCAACCACAAATCTGATCTCTTTTTCTATGAGATAGTTTGTTGGTTGGTTTATTTGTTCTAAGTATAATTGACCTAAAACAGTATGTTAGCTGCTGTTGGACAACATTATGATTCAATATTTCTATATATTTGAAAATGATCACCACAATAAATCTAGTTACCATCTGTCACCATACAAAGATATTACACAATTATTGACTATACCCCACACCTGTGACTCATTTATTTTGCAGCTGGAAGTCTTTACCTCTTAATCACCCTCACCTATTTCTTTCCTCCTCACCACTTCCCCTATGCAACGACAGTTTTGTTCTTTGTATCTATGACTCTGTTTTGTTATGTATGTTTGTTTTGTTTTTTAGAGTCCACATATAAGTGAAATCATATAACATTTGTCTTTCTATAACTTATCTCATTTAGCATAATACTGTCTAGGCCCATCCACGTGGTTGCGCATAACAAGATTTTATCCTTTTTTATGGCTAATACTCCATTGCATAGATACATACCACAACTTCTTTATCTATTTAATTATCAATGGATATTTGAGTTGTTTACATATCTTCACTATTGTAAATAATGCTGCAGTGAACATATTAGGTGCATGTATCTTTTCTAATTAATGTTTTTATTTTCATCAGATAAATACCCAGGAGTGGAATTGTTGGATCAAATGGTAGTTCCATTTTTAATTTTTGTGAGGAAACTCCATGCTGTTTTCCATAGTGGCTTCACTAATTTGCATTCCCACCAACAGTGCACGAGGGTTCCCCTTTCTCCACATCATCAACACCTGTTATTTGCTGTCTTTTTCATAATAGCCATTCTAATAAGTGTGAGGTAATATCTCACCGTAGTTTTCATTTGCATTTCCCTAATGATTAATGATGTTGAGCCTCTTTTCATGTGCCTGTTGGCCATCTATAAGTCTTCTTTGGAAGAATGTCTACTCAGGTCCTTTGCCCATTTTATAATATGATTGTTTGGGGTTTTTTGATATTGAGTTGCATGAGTTCTTTGTATGTTTTGGATACTAACCCCTTATTAGATATATCATTTGAAAATATTTTCTCCCATTCATTAAGTGGTCTTTTTGTCTTGTTGATAGTTTCCTTCACTGTGAAAAAGCTTTTCAGTTTGATGTAGTCCCATTTGTTTATTTTTGCTTTTGTTTCCTTTGCCTCGGCAGACATAGCCAAATAAAAATTACTGAGACTAGTGTTAAAGAGTATACTGCCTATGCTTTCTTCTGGAAGTTTTATGGTTTCAGGTCTTACAGTTAAGTCTTCAATCCATTTTGAAGTTATTTTTATGCTTGATATGAGAAAGAACTTCAGTTTGATTTTTTTGCATGGAGCTGTCCAGTTTTCCCAACACCATTTATTGAAGAGGCTGTCTTTTCCCCATCGTATATTCTTGCTTTATTTGTCTTAGATTAATTGACTATAGGTGTGTGGGTTAATTTCTGCTCTCTCTCTTCTGACCGTTGACTATGTGTCTGTTTTTGTGCCAGTATCAAATTCTTTAGATTACTGTATGTTTGTAGTATAGTTTAAAGACAGGGAGCATGATAGCTATGGCATTGTTCTTTCTCAAAATTGTTTTGGCTACGTGGGATCTTTTGTATTTCCATACAAATTTTAGGATTGTTTGTTCTAGTTCTGTGAAAAATTCCATGGATATTTTAATAGGGATTGCTTTGAATCTGTAGATTGTTATGAGTAGTATGGTCATTTGAACAATATCAATTCAGCCAGTCCATGAACATGGTATATCTTCCCATTTGTTTGTGTGTTTTTAAGACAAAAAAATACTTTTAAAACATGACAGTTAAAATCTGAGCATCAAGTGAATGAAATAATGCCCTATGTGGGAGGAAGAAATGCCAGCTTCAGTAATCTTGGGATTGAGTTAATTGTCCTCTCTCTCTACCCTGAGAGGAAGCCTTAAAGAAGTAGAAAGTTAGAAATGAGATTTGTAAATAAAGTTGGCATATAAGGACTGTATTGTCTGTAAAGTCAGAGAGCAGATAGAAATATTTCTATCAGCACAGAGAGAAAATGAAATTTGTCTTTCTTTGCCTGAGCTGTAGATGAAAGAAGAGAAAACTATTTCTGACTATTTGACCTTACATGTAAGTTTAATGCTTAATGTTATAGTATTTATATGAGACAGAGACTCCCATGATGAGAAATTGACATTAAAATGTATCCTCAGTCTGTGATACTACTGAAGTAGTTGGTGAAAACAAATAAAAATGGCTCTGTGGAAACATTCTCTGAAACCAAACTGTGAAGCATTTTCACATCTTATCACCTCATGATTAATATAAAAATATTACAGACAAAAAGAAAGTCATGAATTCATCCACATAGTGAAGACAAATTTCCTATGAAATTAATTAAGCTGACAACAGATTTCTCAACAGAAATAACAGTGGGATGTGTAAAACACAGGGAAGCAAGAATATAATGGAATGAAGATTTTCAAATTTCTTAGGAAACTTAACATGGCTTGGTAAATAATAGACATTCTCAGAACAGATTTAACTTTTATTTTAAATTCAAATTAATGATACTTACAGGAGACACACTCAAACTCCTTTTCTTGAGATGACATAGACTCACTCTTTTCAGCTCCTCCCTTCTAAATACAATTAAATATCTAGAAATAATTCAGTAGTCAATCATAAAAGGATTCTTAAAGTTGGAAAGGAGTCAGATAAGCTGGTGACTTCGCAGAATGTGGAGAGACGCTATGGTGAGATAGAGCCCTTCGTTTTCTTTTTATCTCTCATTTATCAAACAGTAGGGACTGGAGAGGCCTGCAACCCCAAAAAGCAGAAGAAATAAGCAGAAAAGAAAAAATGTTTTCCCGCTAAATAGCATCATACAGCAGCCTAGGGGGATGCTGTGAGTTGGAATGGGGAGTACCAGAATAACAAAGCAGGCCAGAGTAACACTGTAAGTACTATAAGAACTAAAGTTTCTTTGGAACTACAGACTTCAAAAGTAGACCATGACCTATGTGCTAAACCTAAACAGGGTGACAGCTGAAATAGATGTTTAAGTAGGATCAAGTGTCTCTTAACATAATAACCAAAATACCCAGATATAATGTAAAATTACTTGTCATGCCAAGAACCACGACAAACATGACTTGAATGAGAAAAGAGAGCCAACCCAACCAGGTATTGAAATTATCAGAAAAGGATTTTAAAACATCCATAATAAAAAAGCTTCAACAATTATGAGTTCTGTTGAAATTCAGTTTAAAAAATAGAAACCCTCAGCAAAGAAGTGTAAATTATTTAAAAGTACTGAAGAAAAATTATAGAATTAAAAATATGATCACTAAAATAAAAACTCAGTATATGAGCTCAATGGTAGAGTGATGATGACAGAAGTTACAACCAGTAAACTTAAAGACAGAATAATAGAGTTTACTCAGTCTGAACAACACAGAGAAAATAGTGTGGAAAAATTAATGAACATATCCTCAGGGACTTGTGGGGGCAGTAACCAAAAATCGAGGATTAGTCTCATTAAGACAAGAAAAGGAGATTTGAAGAATCAGAAATTTGAAGAAGCAGGAAATGTATTTGAAGAAACAACAGTTGAAAACTCACCAAATTTGGGGACAGAAACAAACTTACAGATTTAGAAGCAGACTAATACTCAAAAAGGATAGATCCAATCCAAAGTAGTTCTCACCATAACACTTCATAGTTAAACTTCCCAAAACTAAAGACAAAAAAAAAAAACTTAAAAAAAATTCAATGTAATGTATAGAAATGTAGAATCACTATGTTGTGCACCAGGCACTGACATAATGTTGTAGATCAATTATATTTAAAACAAATAAATGAACAAACTCATAAAAAAAAAGAGATGAGGTTTGTGGCTACCAGAGGCAGAGGGTGGGTGGAGAGAGAATTGGATGAAGGCAGTCAAAATGTACCAACTTCCTGTCATAAGGTAAATAAATAAGTACAGGTATATAATGTATAACAGGATAAATATAATTAACATTGTTGTGTATTATATATGAAAGTTGTTAAGAGAGTAAATCCTAAGAGTTCTTATCACAAGGAATATTTTTTCTTTCTCTTTAATTTTGTATCTATATGAGATGATGGAAGTTCATTAAATTTATTGTGGTAATCATTTCATGACATTTGTAACTCAAATCATTAGGCTGTATACCTTAAACTTTTACAGTGCTACATATCAATTATATCTCAATAAACCTAGAAGGAAAATAATTTTAATGAAAACTAAAATAAAAGTAAATTCATTCCAAAGTCACTGAAGGTGGAGAAGGGATAAGGCAGATTTCATCAGAGATTGCCTGCCTGCAGTGTCTCTTGCCCCAGATTAAAATCAAGAAATAACACTTTGCTACATATGCATCATGGTTTATTGAGCCTGTTACCAGTGTTACCTCTTAGGAAAATCTATGCTTCAGTCTTGCAGGTGACAATGTAAAAACTAGTTGTAAAAAATTAAGGTAGAGAGTAAAAGGACATAAATGGTAAGCTTTCTATTCTTCACCCAAAGTAAAGTATCAATACTGATAGAGTGTGATAAGTTGTTACTTGTATATTGCAATACCTAGAGCAACAATTAAGAAAACTGTAATGTATCCAAAACTGCAAAATGGAAACAAGGCAAAATTCTACAAGGCGTTCAAGTAACCCACAAGAAGCCAATAAAAGAGAGGACTGAGAAATAGAGGGAACAAATGCAAAACAAATAGTAAAATGGCATTATTAAATCTTAACATATCAGTAATTATTTCAAATGTAGATGATCTAAATTCCTCAATTATGGATAATTGATAGAGAGGAGAAGAAAAAACGTGACTCAACAGTATATTGTCTACAGGAAACTAATTTCAAATATGATGTGGGCAGGTTGTAAGTAAAAGCATGGAAAAAGATGTATCATAGAAACATTAATAATAGACCCACATAGTGAGGAAAATTACTAAGGACAAAAAAGGATATTACATAATCCACCAAACTACATAATAATACCTGATGTGTATGTACCAAACACCAGAGTTTCAAAATACATAAAGCAAAACTGACAAAACTGAAATGAGAACTAGTCAAATCCACAATTATAGTTGGAGATTTAGACACCCTTTCTCCATAATTGTTAGAAAGACTAGACAGAAAATCAGCAAGGATATAGAACCACTCAATATTCTCAATTATCAATGAATAGACTCTAATTGACATATATAGGACACTCCACCCAATGATAGCAGTTTGCATACTTTTTCAAGCAACCATGGAATATTCACCAAAATGTATCATATCCTGGACCATATAACTCACTCAGTAAATTTAAGAGAATTGAAATAATACAGAGCATGTTGTATGGCCAAAGTGAAATTAAACTAGAAATCAATAACAGAAAGACAATAATAAAATCTCCAAATTCTTAGAAATTAAACCTATCTGAAAATAATCCATGGGTCAAAAGTAAACTCTCAAAAATAATAAGTATATAGAACTAAATGCAAGTGAGAATCAATGTAAAATATGAGTTGCATCTGAACAATACCAAAAGGGAAATTTATAGCAGTAGTACTTACATTAGAAATAAAGAGAAGTCTCAAATCAAAAAATCCTGGTTCCAACCTCAAAAATCTAGAAGAGAAAAATAAACCAAATATAAGCAGAAGGGAGAAGATAATAAAGATAAAAGCAGAAATAAATGACAGTAAAAATAGGAAATCAATACAGAAAATCAATAAAACCAAAGGATGGTTCCTGAAAATAATTAATGCCATTGATAAAGTTCTAGCAAGTCACACAAAGATAGAAAGAGTAAAGACACAAATCATTAATGTCAAGAATAAAACAGGGAATTTCATTAGAGATATTGCAACAATTAAAAAGATAGTAAGGTGTTTTAGTCCATTTGGGTTGATACAAAAAATGCCATAGGCTGGATAGCTTATAATTAACAGAATTTTATTTTTCACAGCTCTTAAGTCTGGAAGTCCAAGAACAGGGTGCCAGCATAGTTGGGTAAAAGCCCTCATCCAGGTCTCAGACGTCTTGTATTCTCAATTGTGAAAGGGGCAAGGGATCTTTCTGGAACCTCTTTTGTAAGAGCGCTAATCCTAGTAATGAAAGCTTTGCCCTCATGACTTAATCACTTTCCAAAGGCTCCACCTCCTAATATGATCACCTTTGGGTGTTATGTTAAGATTCAATATATGAATCTTAGGGGACACATTCAGACCATAAGAGAGTACTGTAAACAACTTTATGTCTATAAACCCAATAAAGTATAAGAAATGGATCAATTCATCAAAAACCATACCTTAAGTCACCACCAAGATGAAATTGACAAATGTAATTGTCCAATAAGCATTAAAAGTTGAATTTTTAGTTAAAAACTTACCCAAAAGAAATCTCTAGACCTTTGTGAATTCACTGGAGAATTCTATTAAACATTTAGGGAAAAAAAACTAATGTTGATTTTACACAATCTCTTCGAGAAAATAGAAGAGAAAGAAACATTTCTTGACTCATTTTAGAGGCTAGAAATATCATCATATCTAAACCACACAAAAACAGTTTTTAAAAAAAGGAAAACTATAGACCAATATAATTCTTGAACTTAGATGCAAAAGTCCTCAATAAAACATTAGCAAATGAAATCCAGAAATGTATTAAAAGAATAATATATGATGACCAAGTAGGATTTATTCCAGATATGCAAACCTGGCTCAACATTCAAAATAGGTAAATGTAATCTAGCATGTCAACATCATATGACAACATCAATTGATAAAGAAAATTGACAATTCCAACATCCATTCATAATAAAACCTCTCAGCAAAGTAGGAATAGAGGGAATTTCCTCAAACTCTTTTTAAAAATCTATAAAAACCTATAGTCAGCATCATACTTAATTGTGAAAGATTTAATGCTTTTCTTCTAAGTTTGGGTATGAGTTTGCATGCAAGGATGTCCACTTTCACCACTCTTATTTAACATAGTATTGGAAGTTCTAGCCACTGCGATAAGGCAAGGAAAAGAAATAATAGGCATAAATATTGGAATAGAAATAATTAAATTCCCTATTTGAAAACTACATAAGGGTCTACATATAAAGTCCTTAGCAGCTTATACAAATAAATTGATAAAATAAATGTTTAGAACTAATAAATGAGTTCAGCAAGATTGAGAGTTGTGACATCAATGCAAATAATCAATCATATATCCATGTGCTAACAATGAACAAGTAGAAATCAAACTACATCATTCAAAATTGCTCCAAAAAACTAAATACCTACTTATATATCTAAGAAAGCATGCACAGGATCTCTATGGTGAGACCTACAAAATATTGTAATAAAAGAAAAATCTGAATAATTGGAGAGACCATGTTCTTGGTTTGGAATACTCAGCATAGTAAAGATGTCAATTGTCTTCAAACTGTTCTGAAGATTTAAGGAAATTCTCATCAAAATCCTAGTGGTTTTTATTTTTGGAATTATTTTGTTAAACTTTATTCAAATGTTTTATTTAAAATACTAAAATTAATGGAACATAATATATTTCTAATATAAAATAACATGCCAAACATAAATATCTAACAGTTACTTATATGAATATGCAATCATCTTTAACATGTATAGCTGTATGCATTTTGGGCCATCCACTTATATCTCTAGTAGCATATTCTGTTCACTTCTGTGATGAGTCAGACAATAATTACAAAGCAGTATAGCATAATTTTAAAAAAATGTAAGACTAAAATTTTAATCAAAATGAAATTCAAATTCCATTTTTATGAGTTTTTTTTACATTTTTTGAGTTATAGTCATTTTACAATGTTGTGTCAAATTCCAGTGTAGAGCATAATTTTTCAGTTAGACCAAAAAAAAGCATATTCTAAGATTTATATAAGAAGGGTAAAGACTTACAATAGCCAAAACAAATTTTGAAAATAATATAATGCAGAAGGAATCATTTTTTTCTAGTGTCAAAACTTACAGCCAGTAATCAAGACTGCATAGTTCTAGAGGATAGATAGATACATAGATCAATTGAAGAAAATAGAAAACCTAGAAATAGGCTCATAGACATATGCCCAGTTGATTTCTGACAGAGGTGAAACTGTAATTCTGTGGAGGGCATATGGTACTAAAGATGATGGATGTTTATACAAAAAAATTAACCTACCATCCTATGTCACAATTAACTAAAATGCAGCACAGACTTAAATGCAAAGTGTAAAGCTATAAAACTTTCAGAAAAATGAAGAAAATCTTCAGAACCTAGAACTAAGTGATAAGTTTTTTATTTGACACTAAAAGCATGATCCATAAAAGGAAAAACTGATAAATTGGACCTCATCAAAATTAAAAACTTATTCTCTTTGAAAGATTTTGTTCAGATGATGAAAAGAGAAATTACAGACTAAAAGACTGTGTACATAAACCACACATCTGACGAAGTAGCTAGAATATATAACAAACTCTCAACTCAACAGTGATAAAAAAAAATCTCTTCAATTAGAAATTTGGAAAAAGACATAAACAGAAATTGTAATGAAAAGGATATACAGATGGTAAATAAACACCTGAAAAGATGTTCAACATCATTAAGCACTAGGGAAGTGCAAATTAAAATTATAATGGCTTATCGCTCACCCCTATAAGAACAACTAAAACAAAAAAGTGATACCACCAACGACTGGTGAGAATGTAGAGAAACTGTGGATCACTCATACATTGCTGACATGTATGCAAAATGTTAAATCACTCTTGAAAACAGTTTAGCAGTTTATTTCAAAATTAAAATTGCAGTTACTATATGATATAGCAATTATACACTTGGGCTTTTATCCCAGAGGGATAGTAACATGTTCATGCAAAAAAAAAAAAAAAAACTAGTACATGAATGTTTACAGCAGCTTTATTCATATTAGCCAAAAAATGGAAAACAGCCCAGATGTTCAACTATGAATGTATCAATAAACTGTGGTATATCTATACCATGGAATGCCACTCAGAAATCAAAGGAATGAATTATTGATGCCTGCAATAACTTGAATGAACTTCAGAGATAATATGCTGATTTTAAAAGTTGATCGCAAAATGTTATATACTATGTAATTCTATTCATATTACATTCTTGAAATAAAATTATAGAGATGGAGAATACTAGTTGCCATGGATTCAGGATGGCAGGGTGGACTGTATGTGGCTTTAAAAATTTAATATCATGGAGACTTGTGGTAGTTACCTAAAACTACACATGTGAAAAAATGGCATAGGACTTAAAACTACACACATGCACGCGCGCGCACACACACACACACAACACAAATGAGAGCATGTATACCTGGAGGAATTGAAATAAACTCTATAGATTGCATCAAAGCCAGTTTTCTGGTTTGATATTACACTATAGTTGTGTAAGATGTGAACATTGGGGAGGCTAAGTGAAGTGTGTACATAATATCTTGTAAATTTCTTAGCAATTTCCTGTAAACTTATAATTATTTCAAAATAGAAAGTTTGAAAGAAAACATAATGGATTCTCCTAGATATCTTATTGGTTCTTAATTTAGTTTTACTGTGATCAGATAAATAGTTCTATAAGATTTTGATCATTTTATATTTATTGAGACATGTAGCGAGACTGCAAATGGTCTACATGAATATACTATATTCATTTTAAGGAGAATGTATTTTGCAGTTGTTGCTGTGGCATTCTAACAATATTATTTAGCTCAGAGTAGTTACCAGAAATAATTCATAGTCTCTAAGTCTTTACTGAATTTTTGTCTAAGTTCTGTTAATTGATGATAGAAGTGTGTTAGTATCTCTCACTTTTACTGTGAAAATGTCAAATTGTCCCTTCAGTTCTGTCAACCATGTACATATGTGTGCACTGAAAATCTGTTATTAGCATATACACATTTGTTTGTTGTGAATTACTAGAAAATTGAATTTTTATCAGTTTGAAATATCCCTCCAGTGATATTCTTTGTATTTAAGTTTATTTTATTTGACATCATAGCTGTTCCAACCTTCTTCTGCTTCATGTCTGTATGATATATTTTTCTATCCATTTACTCTCAACCAATTTGTCTTTATATTTAAAGTGAGTTTTTATGAACAACATATGGAGTATTTAAACCATTAACATACAGTATAATTATTTATATAGTTTGGTTCAGGCCTAATATTTTATTATTTGTTTTAGGTTGGTTTGTTCTCTTTTTTATTCATGTGTTCCCCTTGTTATTTTTTGGATTAGTTAAGAATTTTTAGAATTCCATTTGTCAATTGGCTTTTAAGTTGCATATCTTTGTGTAAGATTATTTTATTAATCTATGTGAAAGTTTACTAATTCTTTTGTCATCTCCATTCTAGTACTAAGCCCATCCAGTAAAATTTTAATTTCTGATACAATTTTTAGTTTAAAAATTTGCATTTGTTTCTTTTATATTGTTGGCATATCTCTGCTGTGATTTCCCATCTTTTCATTAATTACAATACATTTTTTTTCAGTACACTGAGAATAGTTATAAGGAATGCTTTTAAGTCCTAGTCTGATAACTCCAATAGCTATGTAATCTCAGGATTAGCATCTGTTGGTTGCATCTCCCTTTGAGATAGTCACATTATCCTGGCTTCATATGTCAAATAACTTGGATTTATACTCTTGACATTTTGAACATTATGTTTTGGAGATTCTTGATTTTGTTATATTACTCCAAGAATACTGATGTTTTGGCTTTAGCGAAAATTAGCTTTTGGTTAGACTCAGTCTGAAAACTGTCACATCAGCATTAACCCAGAACTCAGTTCAGTTTCTTAGGCCTTAACTACAAGCTGATTTCAGCTTTCCCCATCCATGCAGGAGTCAGATGACAACCAGAGACTCAGGCTAAATTTAAACACAGAATTATTTTTTCTCTGTTTCTCTCCTTTCTTAGGTTACTGACTCTCTCATAGTCCTTTTGTCTCATGTTCCTTCATTAACTATTCTGCACCCCCCCCAAAATGGCTTTTACCTTAAAGTAGCAACCATAATGATTTTGGCTGCCCTCAGGATGAAGCTGCAAAAAAAATTAGGGTGTTCATTACATTTGGATCACTTACTACATGTTTCTACTCCCTCCCCAGAAAAATCTATCTTCATTTTTTTCAGGCTGCAAAACACTCAAGTAGTTATTTTTCATGTACTTAGAATGTATAGCTGTTGTGTGCAGGGGGACCAGTTAATTAGGCTCTTATTTCTTAACACCAGAATCAGAACACTTAAAGTGTAAGGAATCACAAAGGCCAAATGTAAAGAAAGAAACATTTATGCCACAATGAGTGTGTATATGTCCATGAATGACTGAAAAATTGTGCTGAACACTGGAATTTGACACAACATTGTAAAATGATTATAAATCAATAAAAAATGTTAAAAAAAGAAACATTTATGCCAGACAAAACAACCAACTAAAATGGTGCAGTTAAAGTAACAGCAAACAGAATATTTGCTAAAGGATTTTTATTATACATTAAGCAGTCTACTACAAAGGTGTAAAAATACTATTTAGAATATTGATGTACTTATCAGAAATGAAAAATATGTAATACAGAAATGTATCGAACTACAAAGAGAGATTGAGATATCCACAAAGATACTTTGATATTTAACAAAAACCCTTTCTGTTACTGCTTAAGAAATCACACTCATTTTGATAAAAATTGAATTCAGATGCAGCACTCAATATTTTTGATAGATGTAGCTCCATTGCTGTTTTGTTCTGGGTCTCAAAGCTAATGTGTTTCATAAAACTAAATAAAATACTGAGCAAGTGAGAATTTCAGGAACACCAGAAAGTTTCATGAGATGGTATCAATGCTGGGTACTCAACGAAATATATACGTGTGTGTGTGTATACATATATATAAAGTTTCTATCCATCCATCCATCCATCTTTTTATATGAAAACTAGCCCACCATATAAAATATGAATGGTAATCTTCCAATAATCTTCACCCCTTAGCCACTGTTGTTGTCATACCTTCTAATATAGAAATTAAGTGATTCTTCCAAATATTAACAGAAAATCAGTGGCAGAACCAAGAAGCAGATTCTGGACTGTTAAATCCTAATCTAGTAATTAACTTGATCAGATCTGACCATGTTATGTAAAGTTAAAGGTAACTTTTTCTCTTTGTATCTGTAATATGTGCCAGGAGCAGAGTTGGTCAGTATCTCTGTTTGTTCTTTTGGGGTCTGTAGAGGGGGACTTTATGTTAGTACAAGACCATATTGAAGTTCTGCTACCATGGACTTCTAATGTTAAAAGGAACACTGGTGAAGACATTAAGAAATTACTTTAGAAAGCTTAGAGACATCCCAAACTCTGGACCAAGGTAAATTCAGGGACATTTGGAAATTGTTAATAAAGAAGGGACAATAAATGAAAAAAAAATCACACTAAATATTATAAAAACACAGAAAATTTGAATTATGCTACCAATAAGGTTTATTTCATGGCATATTTGTATACATGGTCTACACTTATGCACTTTCTGGATGTATTTTTGTGTATAATAAATGACTGCTTTTTTGTTTGTATTTTCTCTAGCGCCCCCTCATTATCCATATGCGGCCAGTACATTATAGTTAGACTTTTAAAATCATTTGGATTTCTATGTAAGAAAGCCCAGAACATTGAAAGGATATCAAAGTTAAATATGTTTAAAGTTTTTTTTTTAATATTTAGAGTTATGTGTGGTGTGATTTAAGGAGCAAACAAACAAAAAAGCACACCTCTCTTTTTATCTTTGATCAATAATGTGAAAATCTCAAGAATTAAGAGTACATTTGTAACTTAAGAGAGCTGAGCCTCATGTGGACATTGATGAAAAGAGTGTTTGGCATTTAACTCCTATAAATAAAGTTGCTGAATAGAAGTACGTCAGTGATCAATATTGTCTAATTCAGAACTATAAGCCTTTTTAGTTGTAAAGGACAAGGAAAACTAAATCGATTAAGAAAATGTTCTAACCTAGATTAGATTTCTCAATTTCAAAAATATGCTATTTATCCTCTTAGTCTCTACCAGTCCCTATCATGTAATGAAATAAACACATTTTAAAAACAACTGTATGCCCAGCCTTCATTAGAGGTATCTGAACTATTTAGGGGTCTCTGTCAAGGCTGGATGTTGTTTTTATGCAAATGATTTTCAAAAGTGGTGTCAAATCATACTGATGTGTAATTTGCTATTGCTCATATAATTAATACAGTGATGGCTTATTTTAATTTCATAGTTTAGAACAGGTCAAGATTGTATCTAGGATAATGACATTCTCACTAATGAGCGTTGTGATATGTTTTGAGTGGGAAGGAAAATGAAAGTTCTACCTTGTGGTTTGAGAATTCATTACAGACGGCTTTATTCTGTAGCTTAAAATGAACTTACAGTATATACAAAAAGGACTGTTTGCTATTCTCACTTATCAAACCATCATGTAGAACTATAGCTTTCTCTCCTACTAAAAAGATCAGAACTTCAAAACTAATGTACCTTAGATAGTCACATGAATCATAGTAGTTCTTCTTTTCCCCCCAAAACCTTGGGAATATCATAGACATTTTGGAATACACATTTGAATGAGCCTATTTTCAGGTGACTTTTCAGTCCTTTGTACAAAATTTGTCTCTTTTTTAACTCTTGATTTTAGAAACATTTCTTTTTCTTTGCTGTTCTACAAATTCACTGTGATGCATTTAAGGATGTAATTTTTCTGACTTGAATCTGAGGATGCATGTATTTTTCACCATTATGGAAAGTTTTCTGTCATCTCTTTGAATATTGCCTAGACGTCAGTCACTCTATTCTCTTCTTCAAGATCTATAAGAGGTATAGATGCTTTCATTGTGTTCTTAACATTTAAACAGTGCTCATGGAGTTCCTGTCTTTATTGCACTATACTGCACTCTAGAGCCTTCATTTCTAGAGCTAGAAAATGTTATGCCTGGATAAAGTTTTTGTTTTATTTTGGTTGGTTGGTTTGTTTTTGCATTTATCCTGCTAGATAGTCTCTGAACTGCCTGGATCTGTGGTTTGGTGTCTAACACTAATTTTGGGGGAATTCATTCATTATTTAATATTTCTTCTGTTCCTTTCTCTTTTTCTTGTCCCAGAATTCCCATTATGCATATGTTACATCTTTTATAGTTGACCCATAGTTCTTTGATATGCTGTTCTTACTGGTCTTTTTTTCAGGCTTTTATCTCTTTGCTTTTCAGTTTTATTGGTTTCTGCTTAGATATCCTCAAGCTCAGAGATTCTTTCCTCAGTTGTGTCCAGGCTGCTAATAAGTCCATCAAAAGCATTCTTTATTTCTGTTGGTGTTTTAGATCTCTAGCATTTCTTTCTGGTTATTTCTTAGAATTTCTGTCTGCTTACATTGCCCATCTGTTCTCGCATACTGTATAGTTTATTTTTAGAGCCCTAAGCATCTTAATCATAGTTATTTTAAATTCCCAGTCTAATTCCAACAGCTCTGCTATATCTAAGTCTGGTTCTGATGTTTGCTTTCTCTTTAAACTATTGTGTTTTTTTTTCTTTTTTTGCTTTTTAGTATATCTTGTAATTTTTTCTTGATAGCCAGCCATGATGTAGTGGGTAAAAGGAATTGCTGTAAATAAGCCTTTAGGTAACACAGTGGTAAGGTGTTGGGGGAGGAGACAAGTTTTATAATTCTATGAGTATGTCTGCCTATGTTTTCCTCTAGCAGTTTTAGAGTATTTGGCCTTACATTTAGGTCCGTAATCCATTTTGAGTTTATTTTTGTATATGGTGTTAGAGAATGTTCTAATTTCATTCTTTTCATGTAGCTGCCCAGTTTTCCCAGCACCAGTTATTGAAGAGACTGTCTTTTCTCCATTATATATTCCTGCCTCCTTTGTGTAGATTAATTGATCATAAGTGTATAGGTTTATTTCTGGGCTTTCTATCCTATTCCATTGAGCTATGTGTCTCTTTTTGTGCCAGTACCATACTGTTTTGATTATTGTAGCTTTGCGGTATGGTCTGAAGTCAGGGAGACTGATTACTACAGCTCCCTTCTTCTTTCTCAAGATTGTTTTGATTCTTTTGGGTATTTTGTGTTTCCACACAAGTTTAAAAACTTTTTTTGTTCTAGTTCTGTAAAAAAAAAAATTTGATAGGGATTGT
The DNA here is from genome assembly GCF_048564905.1 of Vicugna pacos. NCBI lineage: Eukaryota > Metazoa > Chordata > Mammalia > Artiodactyla > Camelidae > Vicugna > Vicugna pacos. The sequence goes on along the minus strand of NC_133023.1, from coordinate 108,769,612 downwards.
GTTGTATCTGTAGATTACCTTGGGTAGTATTGTCATTTTAACAATATTAATTCTTCCAGTTGAAGAACATGGTATGTCTTCCATCTGTTCATGTCATCTTCAGTTTCTTTAATCAGTGTCTTACAGTTTTCAGAGAACACGTTTTTTGCCTCCTTAGGTAAAATTTCTAAATTCTAATGGAAAACTTTTACTTTCCTTAATCCAGACCAGTAAAAAATCCCTTGTTGCATCTTGTGGCCAGTAGATGGGTTTTATTATTGGGCTTCCCATTTTACTTAAATTGTGGATTTTGAGGGTCTCATCTTTATGCAGGGGTGTCAGTTCCAACTCCCTGACTACCTGTTCCCAAGGCCTTGAAGCCTTTCTCTACATAATTTCCATACCCAATAAGCAACTATTTTTTCCCATCTGTTACCTTTTCCTGGACAGAGCTTGAGTAGTGTTAACTAATTTTCTTACATCTTTAGCTTTCCATTCTTTTCCTCCTATCTTTTTTTCCCCTCCTTCCCCTGCTCTTCTTCATCCTCCTTTCCTTCTTCTCCCCCTCCTCCTTTTTCTCCTCCTCTTTCTCCTCCTTCTTTTCCTTTGCATATGTCATTTTATTCTTACTTCTTATAAACTCCGCTGCATAGTTTTAAAATTATATTTTATCCAGAATTTTAAAAATATTTGTAGGTTATATTTTCCATATTAACTTTGATGACCATATTAACAATATCAGAAGTCCCTGTTAAAATTATCTGTAATTCTAGATCTAGGTTAGGTTCTACTTTATCACTCTCATAGAATGTTTGTACAGGAAGGAAATTAAAATATGATCTAGTCCAGAAATTCAAAAGTGTAACATCTCTAAGGATAAGATAGTATTATAAATGTGTGAAATGGATGGATAAAAGACAATAAGGAATGCTGGAGCCTTGTAGACATGGTGAGTTATATTCCACCTAAAGTTATTTTAAAATATCTAACACTATGCTGGCCAAAGAAAACACCTCCATAGAATACTGTCTGCATCTTATTCTGTACCAACTCCCACATTCTATATATGATGAAATTGAAAACAGAATAGGTCTTTCTCAATTAGCACAGCTTGTCACTTGAGTCCCCTTTCTGATAGTCATGACTACCCTAATCTTATAAAACAACTAGAAAATCATACAAACTTTATAATAAAATGTTACATTATTTGGTAGACACTATATGCTTTAACAATTTAGGACAATGAGAGGTAACATATTAAACTTTCCCATATTATCATCCTCTGTTTTTAAATCTCAGGCACTAAAATCCTCTTGCAGTTGCAGAATAGTATTTTTTTTCTTGTCAAAATATCACAATTAGCTTGAATGTAAATGATGTTTAGGAAAATGGGACTATGGGGGAATGTTCCTCTCCCCAAAACAGGTAAGATCTAGAAGCCTAATTCTTTTGTCAACTAAAGCCCAAATAAAATCCCAGTATAAAGCAAAGCATCTATTTAATCATGCCTTCTGAGACACAGGCTGTAAACTGCAGCCCACCGACGGAGAAAGATGTATCTAGAGGGGACAGAACATTACTCAGGTGTTATCAGCTGCCTTTCCTGCAGCATGTTGCCACCTTTGATCAAACACCTCATTAGAAGAGCACCAAGGAGTCCAGAGGAACTTTTGAAAGATGCTCTTCTCCATGAATGCAAATACTGTACATTGGAATTTTCCAAGAAAAAAATAATTCATTGCTTATGTTTGACTCTTCACAACTACAAATTTTTTTCATTCATTATCTCATTTATTCCTCAGAAAAATTTTGAGGATAAAATAATTATGGTCCCATTTTTGATATGAAGACAATGAAGACCAGATAAAATAAATAATTTTATCAATTCACATTACCAGAAAGAGCAGAACCAAAACTAATTCAGGTGAGGTGTTATGGTTACAAATCATGCTTTTGTATATTACTATATGCTACCACTCCTCATATCAATTTACCTGATACTCAAGATAAAAATTTAATCTTATTCTGTTATTCTTCTTTAAATGAATGTTTCCTATCTCATATGTGCAAATATTGATTTGGCAAATGTGTTCACTTGATTTACAAATAATTTTGATTTTATTGTATATACTACATTTGTCAACCATGATCCAGATGGCTGGTTTATTTATTTATTTTTTGTACATTTTTGAAGAGTACAATCAGGAATTTCTGGTGATTCTTTCTGTTAGAGAAAATGAAGCAAAGCATAAAATCTTTAAATGAAGAAAACAGCAAGTGATATGGACAGTGGAAAATTAGTCCAGGCTTGACATGAGAAAATAAGAAGAAAAAACTATAAAAATAAAATTGTTCCTGATAAGTGTCAACTTAAAAGACTGTAAGAGACTATATATATTGGGAAGAAGTGAGAACTTAGGCTAAGAACTTCACAAATTTAAAATAGTAAAATTAGATTAAACTTACCTCTACCAAAGAACTTCCCTAATTGATATTAATCAATGCTGATCACATCATTATTTGTGATCCCGCAGCAATAGGCCTTATGTAGGCTCTATTAATTAGCACTCGTTGATCTGTTTTAAATCAAATATTTATTGAGCAAGGTTCTGAATTTGAGGCTTCAGGGAGATACAAAGGGGAATCAGGAAGTTTTCAGATGCTTATAATCTAGTGAAGGATAAACCAAATTCAGAACTTAATATATGATAGACTATTTTGCATTTAAGATTGGCACCAAAAAAGAACATGAGAAGAAAAGGAGGGAAGTACCATTTACAGATGATAAAGTCAGTTTATCATCAAAATTGATTAATATTTCTAGTTAGTTCTAAAGTTCTAATTAGTTCTGGTTAGTATAACATACACACACACACACACACACACACAATTTAGATTCCATTGGATTCATACATTTATATATATATACATTCATATGCACATATGCATTTATATGTATCTAAATATATTTGGATTCCATTTTATGAACATACAAAGGAATTTTAGATGACTGATTTATAAATGTGCCTTACACTGCATTTATGTATATGTGTGTGTGTGTGTGTGTGTGTGTGTGTATTTTTTCCCCTATACATCATAATTTTCTCAAGGTTGAAGACCCCATTCTTTTCTATCTACACAAATACACACGTGTCAATACACATCATATCATGCCTTGTAGTATATTTTGCTTAAAGTGAGTGTAGAAAGTAAATATCTCAATTACCTACAGTACAATAGGAAACCATCATAAGAACATGAACAGCAGTATGATGAGGTGGAAAAAGAAACTGGTTTTAGTGCCGGTCATTTCATTATGCTGTAGAATGGGCACAAGGGCAAATAAAGTCAGAATGAATGTTGTAACAAAGTAGTTTGGTAACCAGAGCATGAACAGGGTCTGCAGATGTAGTGACAGGGAAAAGGCCTTAGGAAATTATAAAGCAATAGCAGTAGACTTTATGTTTTGCATGTGTGGAAATGAGTGGGAAATGATTCTCCCACTGCATCCTTGATTTCAGGAGAAACAACTATTGCTTTCCCAGAGATAGAGACATAAGACTTACAGAAAAGATTAGTTCTATTTTCACCCCACTGACCTTGAACAGAAAAACTGTAATGTTGAATAGGTTTGAAACTACAATTTTTTCTATAAAATCACACATACATTCATACATGCATATGAAACTTGGAAGAAAATCAATGACACGTTATGATGATACTTAATATTCTTAGAGTGGAGGTGTTTAACTTCATTTATACATTTAATTATTAAATAAGAATTTCTCAAATACTCATTTATCAGACACTATCTTAAACAGTGAGAATGCAAAGCTGCATAATATACATTCCCTGCCCTCAAAGGGTTCTAAAAGATTCTGATCAGGAAACAGTCAAATGCTTTGTTTTCTCTATTACTGGTTTATGTATTTAGATAAAATAGACATAATTAAATGTTTGTGTAGTGAGACAATCAGTGGTAAGTACTTTAATAAGGCACAGAAAAACTCCACTTCATGAGAGGACTCACTAGTACTCGGGCTGATATGTTAGGGTCAGGATGTAATTTTATACAGGCAAAGTTGGATATAATAGCTTAGATGGCAGGAACTGGGCTGTTGATTTCTTGATATGAGCACAATAAAAGAATTCCACCGTCACACCAAGGGTTTGCCTCATAACCCTTGATGCTCGGAACATGGGAAATAAAGTGAACATGAGGCCTCCAAGTCCAGACTGAGACTGTGTCATCCATTTGCTTAAGTATAAGTTAAAAGTGGCAGCTCCAGTTTCTCAGCCTTTGGATAGTCTTTTTGTTTGCAGTAATAATCCATTTTTCACACTCTAAGAAAAAGTAATGTAATATGAAATCCCCTTCACAATTCATTTCTTAAAAATGACATTGACTACTAAGGTATCAGTTCAAATTCTTGTCTGCGGAAAACTGAAAGACACTATTTTCTTCAGCAGCTTTCAGTGATAGAATTCAATGTGGTAATAAGATTCCTGAATGGCCCAGGAATACCAGGAAAGCCTTCTGCTAAATGAAGAATATAAATGATAAATGCAAACTTTCTACATGTAAAATCATTTGGAGGGTAATTTCGTCTGGAAGAAGAGAATATGTTCTGGCTAAGTAGAGAGATAATTGCCTTTTCATTAGGCTTGTCTCCTGTTACTATGATCTAAATATGGAACAGTACAACATTAATAATTTGGCACTTTAAAAACATTCTCTGACATAAATCTTAGCAATGTTCTCTTAGGGCAATCTACTCAAGTAATAGAAATAAAAACAAAAATAAACAAATGGGACCTAATTAAACTTAAAAGCTTTTGCACAGCAAAGGAAACCATAAGCAAAACAAAATGACAACCTACGGAATGGGAGAAAATATTTGCAAATGATGCGACTGACAAAGGTTTAATTTCCAGAATATGTAAACTCATACAACTTAATGACAAAAAAAACCAAAGAACTCAATCCAAAAATGGGCAGAGGACCTAAATAAGCAATTCTCCAGTGAAGGCATACAAATGACCAATAGGCACATGAAGAAATGCTCCATGTCACTAATTATCAGAGAAATCCAAATCAAAACTACAATGAGGTATCACCTCACACCAGTCAGAATGGCTATCATTCAGAAGTCCATGAACGATAAATGCTGGAGAGGGTGTGGAGGAAAGGGAACCCTCCTACACTATTGGTGGGAATGTGGTTTGGTGCAGCCATTATGGAAAACAGTATGGAGATTTCTCAAAAAACTAAAAATAGACTTGCCATATGATCCAGCAATCCCACTCCTGGGCATATATCCAGAGAAAACTGTAACTAGAAAAGACACATGCTCCCCACTGTTCATAGCAGCACTATAATACAATAGCCAAGACATGGAAATAACCTAAATGTCCATCGACTGATGACTGGATAAAGAAGCTGAGGTATACTTATACAGTGGAGTACTTACTAATCAGCAATAAAAAATAATGAAATAATTCCATTTGTAGCAACATGGATGGACCTGGAGATTGTCATTCTAAGCGAAGTAAGCCAGAAAGAGAAAGAAAAATACCATATGCTATCACTTACGTGTGGAATCGAAAAGAAAAGAAAAAAGACACTGATTAACTTATCTACAAAAAAGAAACAGACTCATAGATACAGTGAACAAATTTATGGTTACCAGGGGGTAAGGGAGTAGGAAGAGATAAATTGGGAGTTTGAGATGTGCAAATACTAACTATGAAATATAAAATAGATAAAAAACAAATTTCTTCTGTATAGCACAGGGAGCTATATTCAATGTCTTGTGATACCCTATGATAAAAAGAATATGAAAACAAATATATGTACAACTGAAAAATTATGCTGAGCAGCAGAAATTGACACAATGTAACTGACTATACTTCAATAAATTTTTAAAAAACTGGCACTTTAGTGATAAAATTTTAAGTTGCTAGAGAGCCAATAAGCATTCCAAATACATGCCACATTTCCAGGGGCATATGTGAACATTGTTTTGTTACCAGATATTTATTCAAAATAGGAGACTCAAAATACTGAGAAGTAGTATTCCTTGGAAAATGCCAGCATTTCAGAGAATTGGTTTGCATTTCAGTAAGTAGTTTGTTTTGTACAGCAGCATTTCCAGCGATGTTGCTTAATCACACACATGCAGATAGTTGAAAATCAAGCACTTTATTTGAAAGGAAATCAGAATTTTGGCTTTATGCACTGTGTATAGGACCCCAAATTTCCGGACCCTCAAATCTTGACGTAATAAAAGGGAAGAGCTTTGCTTAAGAGAGATTAGCTCTCTTCAAATCTAAAGGCATTTTTGATTACCTGATTTTCATCAAAAAAATAACAGAAAGGCTTCTATCAATTTGTTCTTTATCTCTGTGATGTTTTAAAAAAATTATTTGCATATTATTGTCAAATGTTTTACTTTGTTTTATGCAATTGTTAAGTTTTCATTTTTACATTTATATTAACATTGTCTGTTGGTAATATATAGAAATGCAATTAAATTTTTTAAAATTCACCTTGTATGCTAAGCATTTGTTAATCAATAAATAATACTGGGAAAAAATTTTTGGCTGATTCTTTAGGATATTGTATATAGTCAATTATGCCATGAAAACAAACACACATTTCCTTCTTCCTTTCTAATTTATTTATGTGGCTGGAATTTTCAGTACAGTGTTGATTAAAAGTGGTGAGGTTAAATACCCTTGCATTGTTCCCAGTTTTAGGAGAAAAATAATAAATGTTGCAGCATTAGATTTAGGGTTACTTTTAGGTTTACCAAAGATGCACATTATCATTCTGAAGAAATTTCCTTCCATTTCTACTTTGATGAAAGTTTCATTTTTTTCAAATCCCAAACGGGCATTAATATTTGTCCTGTATTTTCTGTATGTATTGAGGGAATCATGTGATTTTGCTCTTTTATTTTGTTAATGTGTTCAGTTGTATTAACTGGCTTTCAAATGCTGGACCAAACTTGCATTCATGAAATGAAACCCAACTGGACAGAATGAACTATTACTTTTATATATTGCTGAATTTGACTTGTTACTATTTTAAATATTTTTTTATATCTATATTCGTGAGTCATATTGGTCTGTAATCTTTCCTTGTAATGTCTTCCTCAGATTTTGGTATCTGTATTATAGTTGCCTCATTAAAAAGGCTGTGGAGTGATCCTTCTGGGTATTTTCTTTGTGAGAAAATATTAATTACAAATTTAGATTGTTAGCTACCCTTAGGAGGATTGACAAGTTATGTCTTTAAGTAAATTATCCATTTTGTCAGTGTTCTCAAAGGATTTGCATAAAGTTGTTCATAATACCCTATCATTATTTTTTAATGTCTCTAGGATCTAAAATGATGACTCCTCTTTCATTTCTAATATGGCTAATTTGCACTTTATCTCATTTATTTTCTTGATCATTCCTGCTAGCTATTTACAAATCTTAATAGCCATTGCAAGGAACCAATGTTTTGCTTTGTTGGTTTTCTCTATTGTTTATTTATTTATTACTTGCTGATTTCCACTCTTATCATTAGTATATCTTTCCTTTAACTCACTTTGGTTAGAAGTTAATAACATATTTTTAGCATCAAAAGATGGAAATACACTGTTATTTTAATCCTCTGATAGTCAAAGAAATAACTTGTATTATGACCCAGTATATGGTCTATCTTAATAATGATATAGTCATCCTAACATTATAATGAGTATTGTTTCCATTGTTTTTCTTTCAACCTCTTTGTCTTTATATGTGATCTTTTATATCTTTTATGACAATCTCTACCTATTAATTAACAGAATTTATTCATTTACTTTTATTATAATTACATTATTGGGTCTGGTCTACCATCTTAGGATTTGTTTTCTATTTCTCTCACCTGTTCTTAGTACCTCTTTTCTATTTTCCTGTCTTTTTTTTTTTTGGATAGAGTATTTAGAAGTCCATTTGTTCTATTTATTGGCTATTATTTAGTATTGTAGATTTTTATAGTGTAGTTTAAAATTGAAATATAATTTAAAAGCCTTGAAATTAACCTTTTAAAAGTATACAACTCAGTGCTTTTAGTAGATTTACAAAGCTGCATAAATATAGCCACTGCCTACTTTCAGAAATTTCCATTATCTCCAAAAGAAATCCGAAACACATTAGCAGTCACTCTTCATTTACCCAATCCCTTCAGCCCTAGATACAACTAGCTACTTTGTCTCTATAGATTTGCCTCTTCTGGATATTTCCTATAAATGGAATCATTTAATGCATGGTTTTTGTTTCAAATAGATATTTTCTAGACTACAATTTTCACTCTCTTGCCATTTCTTTAATACACGTTTGAGGGTCATTTTGTTAGTGCTGGTCCAGGGTGTTAAAATTAATAACATAACAATCTATCTAAAGTTAGTACCAAGTCAGTGTCATTAATACAGAAACCTTTGCTCCAATACAGCTCCATTACCTTACTAGAATTGCTAATTTTAGCAAAGATTTGCAGCTAGGATTGTAATGATTGTTTAGGTCTTCTCAGGCCTTTCTTGAGCATGTGTCCTGCTCTCGGCATGCATACAATCTTATGCATTCACATCAAATTCTAGATTCCCAGTAATATATCAGAGCTTTGCAAAGACGCTGTGGACATCTCATTTACCAGGCTCTTCTTTCAATTTTTTGGCTGCCCTCTTTTGCCCCAACAGATAGGCACCACCCTAAGCTGCTGTGATTTTAAACAACTTCCTCAAAATGTTTTTTCAAGTGTGTATATATATGTATATGTGTGTATGTGTATGTGTGTGTATATATATTTAAGTGAAGTATAGTCAGTCTACAATGCTGTGTCAATTTCTGCTGTACAGCATAAGGCTTCAGTCATACGTAAACATACATATACTTGTTTTCATATTCTTTTTCACCATAAGTTACTGTAAGATATTGAATATAGTTCCCTGTGCTATACAGTATGAACTTGTTATTTATCTATTTTATATATATTAGTATCTGTAAATCTCAAACTCCCAGTTTATCCCTTCCCACCCCTTTCCCCCACCCCTGTAACCATAAGTTCATTTTCTATGTCTGTGAGTCTATTTTCTGTTTTGTAAGTAAGTTCGTTTGTCTTTTTTTTTTCCTTAGATTCCACATATAAGTGATATATGGTATTTTTCTTTCTTTTCCTGGCTTACTTCTCTTAGAATGGCAATCTCCAGGTACATCTATCTTGCTGCAAATGGCATTATTTCATTATTTTATGGCTGAGTAGAATTCCATTATATAAATATACCACAAGTTCTTTATCCAGTCATCTGTTGATGTTGTTTTCATGTCTTGGCTATTGCAAATAGTGCTGCTATGAACATTGGGGTGCATGTATCTTTTTGAATTCAGGTTCCCTCTGGATATATGCCCAGGAGTGGGATTGCTGGATCACGCGATAAGTCAATTTTTAGTTTTTTGAGGAATCTCTCTACCGTTTTCCATAACAGCTTCACCAAATTACATTCCCACCAACAGCATAGGAGGGTTCCCTTTTCTCCACATCCTCTCCAGCATTTATTGCTTGTGGATTTTTAATGATGGCCATTTTGATTGGTGTGACATGATACATAATGGTAGTTTTGATTTGCATTTCTCTGATAATTAGCGATATTGAGCATTTTTTCATGTGCCCATTGGCCATTTGTATGTCTTCATTGGACAATTGCTTGTTTTGGTCCTCTGCCCATTTTTGATTGGATTCTTAGTTTTGTTTTATTATTAAGTTGTATGAGCTGTTTATATATTCTGGAAATTAAGACCTTGTCAGTTTCATCTTTTGCAAATATTTTCTCCCATTCTGTAGTTTGTCTTTTTGATTTGCTTATGATTTCCTCTGCTGTGCAGAAGCTTATAAGTTTAATTAGGTCCCATTTGTTTATTTTTGCTTTTATTTCTATTGCCTGGGTAGACTGCCCTAGGGGAACATTGCTGAGATATATGTCAGATAATGTTTTGCCTATGGTTTCTTTATGAGGTTTAGTGTCTTGTCTTAGGTTTAAGTCATTAAGCCATTTTGAGTTTATTTTTGTGTATGGTGTGAGGGAGTATTCTAACTTCATTAATTTACATACAGCTGTCCAGTTTTCCCAACACGATTTGCTTAAGAGACTGTCATTACTCCACTGTATGTTCTTGCCTCCTTTGTCAAAGCTTAATTGACCAAAAGTTTGTGGGTTCATTTCTGGGCTCTCTGTTCTGTTCCATTGATCCATATGTCTGTTTTTGTACCAATGCCATGTTGTTTTGATTACTGTAGCTCTGTAGTAGTGTCTGAAGTCTGGGAGGGTTATTCCTCCAGCTTCATTCTTTTTCTTCAGTAATGCTTTGGCAATTCTGGGTCTTTTGTGATTCCACATAAATTTTAGGAGTATTTGTTCTAGTTATGTGAAAAATGTCCTGGGTAATTTGATAGGGATTGAAATAAATCTATAGATTGCTTTGGGAAGTATGGCCATTTTAACAATATTAATTCTTCCAATCCAACAACATGGGATATCTTTCCATTACTTTAAGTCATCTTTGATTTCCTTAGTCAATCTTTTTAGTATTCTGTGGATAAGTCTTCCACTTCCTTGGTCAGATTTATTCGTAAGTATTTTTTTTTGCATGCAATTTTAAAAGGGATTGTTTCTTTACTTTCATTCTCTGATGTTTCATTGTTATAGTACAGAATTGGCACTGATTTCTATATGTTTATCTTGTATTCTGCTACCTTGCTGAATTCTTTTATTAGCTCTCGTAATTTTTATGTGGAGTCTTTAGGGTTTTCTATATATAGTATCATGTCATCCACGTATAATGACAAATTTACCTCTTCTCTTCCAATTTGGATCCCTTTTATTTATTTTTCGTGTCTAACTGCTATGTCTAGGACTTCCAATACTGTATTGAATAGAAGTGGTGAGAGTGGGCACCCTTGTCTTTATCCAGATTTTAGCAGGAAGGATTTCAACTTTTGACCATTGAGTATTATGCTGGCTGTAGGTTTGTCATAAATAGCTTTTATTATGTTGAGATATGTTCCCTCTATACCCACTTTGGTTAGTGTTTTGATCATAAATGGATGTTGAACTTTTTTGAATGCTTTTTCTGCATCCATTAAGATAATCATGTGATTTTTCTCCTTTCTCTTGTTGATGTGGTGTATCACATTGATTGATTTACATATGTTGAACCATTCTTGTGTCCCTGGGATGAACCCGACCTGACCATGGTGTATAATCCATACCAGTTTCTCTTAGTACTGTCTGCCAGATGGCTGCCACTTTCTCCTCTAAGCCTCAGAAGTTCAACTTCTGTCCCCACTGACCTCCCAGCTAGAGACAGGTGTGTTCCAGTGTGAGAGTGTCTTTCTTCCTTTGCCACTCCCTCCCTGCAGGACCAGTCCTGTACTAATTTCCTTTTTCTCTTACCAGATTTTGTGAGAATCCTGTATTTTGAAGCAAAAGACACTCTGCCAGAGCTCAGTATGTGTTCTGTGCAATTCAATGGGTTTATGAATGTAATTCTTGGTGTATTTGTGGAGAGGATGAGCTGTGAGTCTCTCTACCCCATCATCTTGGCCAACACTCTCCTCTAAATGTTTTTGACAAACACCCCAGGGAAAGGGTTTTTTTTCAGATCAGGTTAAATAAAGACAGGCTTGCAAGTGGAGTCTTTTAGGGAACCACCTGACAAGCTAAATAATGACAATTTTCTGGTATGAATAAGGATTTGACAGCTTCTGTTCTGTCCCTTCCACTAACTGACTTCTGCTTTTCACCATGATTGTGGGTTGTTGGTTTTCAAACTTACTGTGGACCTCAGTGAAGGTGGGAAAGGGGAATAGGAATTGAGCAAGTTAAAAAGCCATAGACCTCAGTGATCTTACTGAGATTTCAGCTATTTTTCTTTTTTTTAGCATAATTGCTCCCTGGATTGCTGCAAACCTTTAGTTAATTTTCAGCGTCCTGAAAATGTTGATTCTCACAATTTTTGCCAGTGTTACTGTTGATGTTCAGATGTCCTCATTCTGCTTTTTTAATTGATACATTGTAGATTAGCACTTACTTTACTAACTACATTATATATCCTTTACTTACTCTCTTCCTTGAGTTAATATTATGCCACTTTACATAAGTCTAAGCACCTTACAACATTATACATTTAAGTCCTCTTGTGTTTATTGTCATTGCTGTTATATACCTTTTCTGTGGATGTCTAAGCCCAGCATATCTTATTATATTTGCTTTAAGTAGTCAATAGGGGTTTTTTATATATATAAATTTAGAAAAGCCAAAAAAAAGTCTATTTTCCTGCATATTACTTTTGTGGCTCTCATTATTCCTTCCTCTAGACTTGATTGCCTATCAAGTACCATTTTTCTTCTGCCTAAAAAAATTCTTTCAGCATTTCTTTTAGTGTAGGCCTGCTGATGAAATAGTCTTTTGTTTGTCATTTATTTGGGTATTTTGATGTTGCCTTCATGTTTAAAGGATATTTTCATCAAGTAAAATCCTGTACTTCTTTTCCTGGTTAGCTCTTTCTTCTCAGAACCCTAGCCTATATGTTCCAGCTTCTCTAATCTCTGACTCTACAATTCCGGGAAAGCACCGTGTTCTGCATGGGGTCCCCCTGCTGCTTTGTGGTGTGGAACCCACCTTCAGGCAGAACATCAATGTGATCATAGGGCTGATCTCATTTACTTTCCTTGTGCTGCCTGTTGTCCAATGTGTGAAAATAGTTATTTCATATATTTGGTCCAGTTTTCTAGTAATTTTCAGTGGGAGAACAAATTCAGACTCTGTTATTTTATCATAGCTAGAAATAAGAAATAAATGCCATCCTCTTTTTCATTGCCTACAGCATGTGCACATTTCTAGTGTGGTAAGTGCTTAATAAATGACATAAATTGAGATGACTTAAAACCCAGGACTTATCTTTTAATTTCAGTATAATTCTGACTCAGCCCTAACTTCAAATGGCAACAGATAATTTGACAAGAGATTATTTTTAGACTTCATTTCTTGTTTTGGCACTAAAATCATTATGTTGTGGAAATACAAGATATATTTCAATGATCAAGTGGTATCAAGAAGGGCCATTCTAACTGAGATTTTCTTTGGGGAGATGTGGGTGATTCAAATGTGTTCAAATGAACATAAATACAAAACAGAAACAGACTCATAGACATAGAATACAAACTTGTGGTTGCCAAGGGAGCTGGGGGTGGGAAGGGACAGACTGGGATTTCAAAATTTGTAGATACTGACAGGCATATGCAGAATAGATAAACAAGATTATACGGTATAGCACAGGGAAATATATACAAGATGTTGTGGTAGCTCACAGTGAAAAAAAATGTGACAATGAATATTGGTATGTTCGTGTATAACTGAAAAATTGTGCTCTACACTGGAGTTTGATGCAACATTGTAAAATGACTATAACTCAATGAAAAATTGTTTAAAAAATGTGTTCCCACTCATTTGCTTATATCTGGCAACTGTTCACTTCCAATCAATAAGAACATCTTTTTCCTACATTTTTAGTCAGAAAAAATATCGATTAACTAAAATCTAACTGTAGCCTGTAATTGACTCGTTTTCTTCTGATATTACACCTCCATTTTGTTTTGTTTGTTTGAAGGAAGGTGATGGTGAGATACAGTCTGCTGTATTAATTCAACAGTAATGAAGAAAATAGAGAATTAGGATTCCTTCCCTAGAAAACTTATCTTAGTGCTTCCTAAATACTATGCAAAAGGGAATGGTGCTATGCAAAGGGCAATGGTGAATTACATGAATAGTGTCAGCCCCGACCCAGACATCACCAAGCAAAACCCAGTGCTGCTTATATACACTCATATGGCTACCCATGGATAAGTTTGTTTTTTCTTCCATATTGTCCTCAGACTTATTTTGAAGATATACTTCCTCTTAATATACTTTATGAGGGAAACTTTATGAGGTGAGAAAAGGACAGAAACTGTGACTTTATGGGATTCCATGTTTTCTTAAAGTCACTAAATCTTTGAGTTGGGTAAGTTTAGAAATAATAATTTCTGTCATCCATTTGATATATTTGTTTATTCAGCAAACTCCTAACACCTACCCTGTGCCCAGCATATGCTAAGTTACCAGGGATTCAAAGATGAATGAGATTAATTTCTTAATCTCCAAATAGCTGAATACCTCCAATAATGGGAACCTCAATGACTCCTGATTCACCCATTCTTTTTCAGACTACCTAATAATTATGTCCTTTTTTCCTATGTTAAGCCAAAAGTTATTTACCTATCATTTCACTCAATGCCTCTAGCTCTGCCCCCCTTGAGAATACATATTGTCAATTTTACTTGATAAATTTCAAAAGGCCCAACATCACATCTAGCACATACCTGGCACTCAATAATGATATGTTTAATGAACAAATGAAACAGTTATTGAGCTCTCATCCTCATGCTCCAACTCTTTCTAGCCAAGTTCATTCTTTATTTCCTGACTAAATAAGCCCAGTTGGATCAAAAGTTTTTAATGTGACATGTTTGTCAGGCCTCAACAACCATTCTAATTGCTTTCCTCTAACATTCTGTAGGTTGTTACTGTCATCCCAAAGTATGAGAAGGGAACCGTACACTCCCAGGATGATTTGGAGTTAGAAGAGATGGTCTGGACCATATATTCTGGCTTTCAGACACATTCATTCTAGTTGCCTCTATTTTCTATTTATTTTCTCATTTAGTATTTCAACTCATCAAATGTTAACACTGAAACAGAACCTAAGAGTTTGTTAATTCTAACCTCTTCCTTATGACTGAGAAAACTGAGATGATGAATTTTGTGCCAAAGGTCATACAATTACTAAAAAGTAGATTCCACGTCTGTTTCTCAACTAGGGATGTTATTGATGCCCTAGAGAATATTTGGAAAAGTTTGTCCGGATGCTTACTGGTATTAAGTAGGTGAAAGCCAACAATGCTAAAACCTGATAACAGGAAAGATTGTATCATGTAAAATGTCAATAGAACCTACATTAGAAATGCAGCAAACTGAGGTGTCCTGATGCCTTCATGAAGCATCATTCAAAATGGTCATTTAAAGAATGCTAGTAGGTTGAATTACTAGCCTCAATTCTTCCTCACACCTTGTAGCCTCACCCTCTTCTATGTAACTTTGCAGTTCCTCCACAAAAAGGTGCATATACTTCTCAGCCTCTTAACTATGGACTTGGTCATATGACTTGTTTTGGCCAATGGGATGTGAGTGAATAGAATACAAAACAGGTGCTTGAATTGTGTTCATAAAATTGGTTATGCCCTCCTTAGTGTATGTTATTGCCATGGGAAAACTATGCTCCAATTAGGTCACTTGTTCCCAAGGAAGATGAGAAAGATATGGAAAATGATCTACCCTGTTGCAACCATTGAACCAGCCTAGATAAGTTGATATGCAAATGTGAAAGAAATAAGGTTTATTATTATATACCACTGAGATTTTGTTATTTCTAGCTGATTGATACAAAAAACTGACAAGAACTTAGTGATTTGAACGTTTTCCCTGTGTGTAACCTGATCATAACTTCCTAAGATGATCAGGTTTGGCAGATTGACAGAACTCCATCAAACAACTTCATGAAGGACTGAGAGTAGTTTTTTCATTGAATGTATCAAAGCAAAAAGTTCTACTGAAAAAAAAAGCCTTATAAAATTTGCTCAAAATATTTATTTGAACACAAATCTCATTTTCCACATACCTATTATGATTCAGATATGTTGGAAACTTCTAATTAGAATACATTTACTAGGAAATCACGGTTGATTTGGGAATTTTGTTTTTGTTTTTTTCTTTAATTGAAGTATAGTTGATTTACAATGTTGTTAGTCTCAGGTGTATAGCAAATAGATTCAGTGATATATATAGCATTCTTTTTCAGACTCTTTTCCATTATAGTTTATAACAACATATTAAATATAGTTCCCTGTGCTATACAATAGATCTTTGTTGTTTGTCCATTTTATATATAGTAGTGTATGTATGTTAATCCCAGACTCCTGTTTTATCCCTCCCTCAACCCTTTCCCCTTTAGTAACCATAAGTTTGTTTTCTATGTCTGTGAATCTATTTCTGATTTGTAAATAAGTTCATCTGTATCTTGTTTTAGATTCCACATATAAATGATGTTATATGATATTGGTCTTTGGCTTAGTTCACTTAATATGATAATCTCTAAATCCATCCATGTTGCTGCAAATGGCATGGTTTCAATCTTTTTATGGCTGAGTAATATTCCACTATATATATACACCTCATATTCTTTATCCATTCATCTGTCCATGGACACATATTGTTTCCATGACTTGGCTATTGTAAATAATGCTGCTTTCAACATTGGGGTGCATGTGTATTTTCTAGCTAGCATTTTCTCTGGATATATGCCCAGGAGTAGGGTTGCTGGGTCATATGCTAACTCTGTTTTTAGTTTTTTAAGGAACCTACAAACTGTTCTCCATAGTTGCTGCACCAATTTACATTCCCAGTAATAAGGAGGGTTCTCTTTTTTCCACAATTTCTCCAGTATTTATTATTTATAGGCTTTCTGATGATGGCCATTCTGACTAGTGTGAAGTGATACCTCAGGGTAGTTTTGACTTGCATTTCTCTAATAATTAGCGATGTTGAGCATCTTTTCATGTGCCTGCTGGCCATCTGTATGTCTTCTTTGGAGAATGTCTATTTATGTCTTCTGCCCATTTTTTGATTGGTTTTTTTTGATATTAAGCTGTATGAGCTGTTTGTATATGATGGAAATCAGTCCCTTGTCCATAGTATCATTTGCAAATATTTTTCCCAATCCATATGTAAGTTGTCTTTTCATTTTGTTTATGGTTTCCTTTGCTATGCAAAAGCTTTTAAGTTTAATTAGGCCCCATTTGTTTATTTCTGTTTTTACTTCCTTTACTCTAGGAGATGGATTCAAAAAATTATTGCCACGATTTATGTTGAAGAGTGTTCTGCCTATGTTTTTCTCTAGAAGTTTTATATTATCCAGCTTTACATTTAGGTCTTTAATTCATTTTGAGTTTTTTTTAACTATATGGTGTTAGAGAATGTTCTAATTTCATTCTTTTATATGTAGCTGTCCAGTTTTCCCAGCACCAATTATTGAAGAGACTGTCTTTTCTCCATTATATATTCCTGCCTCCTTTGTGTAGATTAATTGATCATAAGTGTATAGGTTTATTTCTGGGCTTTCTATCCTATTCCATTGATCTCTGTCTGTTTTTGTGCCAGTACCATTACTGTTTTGATTACTGTAGCTTTGTAGTATGGTCTGAAGTCAGGCAGCATAATTCCCCCATCTCTGTTCTTTCTCAAGATTGTTTTGGCTATTTGGTGTCTTTTGTGTTTCCATACAAATTTAAAATTTTTTGTTCTAATTCTGTGAAAAATGCCATAGGTAATTTGATAGGGATTGCATTGTAACTGTAAATTGCCTTGGGTAGTATTGTCATTTTAACAATACTGATGCTTCCACTCCAAGAACATGGTATATCTTTCCATCTGTTTTTCATCCTTTCCATTTTCTTTTGTCAGCATCATATTTTTTGGAGTATAGGTTTTTTGCCTCCTTAGGTAGGTTCATCCCTAGGTATTTTATTCTTTTTGATGCAATGATAAATTGGATTGTTTTCTTAATTTATCTGATATTTCATTATGGTGTATAGAAAACAGATTTCTGTATCTTAATTTTTTATCCTACAACTTTGCTGAATTCAGTGATGAGCTCTGGTCATTTTCTAGTAGTGTCTTTAGGATTTTCTATGTATAGTAGTATCATGTCATCTGCAAACAGTGACAGATTTACTTCATCTTTTCCAATTTGGATCCATTTTATTTCTTTTTCTTCTCTGATTGTTGTGGCTAGGACTTCCAAAACTATATTGAATAAAAGTAGTGAGAGTGGGCATCCTTGTCTTGTTCCTGATCTTAGAATAAATGCTTTCAGCTTTTCACTTTTGAGTATGATGTTAGCTGTGCGTTTGTCATGTATGGCCTTTAATATGTTGAGGTATGTTCCCACTTTCTGGAGAGTTTTTATTATAAATGGATGTTGAATTTTATCAAAAGCTTTTTCTGCATCTATTGAGATGATCATGTGGTTTTTATTCTTCAATTTGTTAATATGGTATATCACACTGATTTGCAGATATTGAAAGATTCTTGCATCCCTGTGATAAATCCGACTTGATCATTGTGTATAAACCTTTTAATGTATTATTGGAGTTGTTTTGCTAGTATTTTGCTAGAACATTTATATTCATGAATGATATTGGACTGTAATTATCTTTTTTTGTGGTATCTTTTCTGGTTTTGGCTTCAGGATGATGGTGGCCTCATAGAATGAGTTCCAAAGTGTTCCTTCCTCTGAAATTTTTTGGAATAGTTTCTGATAGGTGTTACCTATTCTGTAAATGTTTGGTAGAATTCATCTGTAAAGCCATCTGGTCCTGTACTTTTGTTTGTTGGGAGTTTTTAAGTTCTGATTCAATTTCAGTACTGGTAACTGGTCTGTTCATATTTTTTATTTCTTCCTGGTTTAGTCTTGGGAGATTATACCTTTCTAAGAATTTGTCAGTTTCTTCTAGGTTGTCCATTTTATTGGCATATAGTTGTAGTAGTCTCATGATCTTTTGTGGTGTTGATTGTAACTTTTCCTTTTTCATTTCTGATTTTATTGATTTGGGCCCTCTCCCTTTTTTTCTTGGTGAGTCTGGCTAAAAGTTTATCAATTTTATTTATCTTTTCAAAGAACCAGGTTTTGTTTCATTGATCTTTTCTGTTTTTTTAGTCTCTATTTCCTATATGATCGTTATGATTTCTTTCCTTCTACTACTTTCAGTTTTGTTTGTTCTTCCTTTTTAGTTCCTTTAGTGTAAAGTTAGATTGTTTGAGATTTTTCTTGTTTCCTGAGGTAAGTTTGTATCATTATAAACTTGCCTCTTAGAATTACTTTTGCTATGTCCCATAGGTTTTTGATCATTGAGTTTTTGTTTTTGTCTCCAGGTATTTTTTGATTTCCTCTTTCATTTCCTCAGGGATCCATTGGTTGTTTAGCCTCCACATGTTTGGTTTTTTACATTTTTTTTTCTTGTAGTTAATTTCTAAGACCTGGGAATTTAAAGAGAACCTTCAACCAAAAAAAAAAAGATGAAACAAAAACATGTCAAACAGCCAGTTGTTAGACTATAGTTATAATTCAAGCATCCTGATTAGGTTAGAAAGATCTATATTATCATCTCTCTTCTGTTTCTTCAACATCTTTCTGTTCACAGTCCTTGCACCTTAATATGTAAACATGCTCAAGGCTATTCCATCTTTTAAAAGAAATAACATAGCAGGCAAAGCATCTCTTAAATTTTTTTTTCTTTTTAAACCTATTTTCTTTCCTTTCTTGGCTGCCATATTTCTAAAAAGGTAATCTCTAGTAGCTGTCCTCATTTTCCCACATAGCCTTTAAAGCATTTAAAAATATATCATTTACATTCTTTAATAATACATACTGCTTTTGAAAATATATAATTTTAACATATAGAAGTGTATGAAGTACAAAGTGTGTGTATTTGTCTTGAATGGTGGATTCTAAGTACCTAGTGGCTTGAAGTCTCCCAGTTTCTTCTCTGTAGTAACATAACAATCAGGGCAGACATGTTGACATAGACTAGAAAATGTTTTTAAGTCTTTTAAGATCTCTTGCAGAAGAGAACTTCATTCTCCAAGAATAACACTTCATTTTCCTTCATATTGTACAGGAGTCAAGGGACCCCTGCAGCAGAATCAAAGGCTTACAGCTTATTGAATAAAGGAAAGACTAGATTCCATAGCTATCTGAGGAAGCCCATTTGGCAGAAATCCATCAGAAAGAGGAACATCTGCTGCCTTGCTTCATAAGGTCCCTATAATGCTTGCAGGTTCTGCTGAACATCAGTGGTCCTGAAAAGCTGATGCAATGGTGATCTGAACTGTTTACAGTCCCTGCAGTTGTCAGAGAAATGGGTAGACTTGAGAGCAAAGAGGCATTCTCTGTGCATTTTAGTAGATGGGGAAAATCAGCAGATACTTCCATCATTCCTTGGTTTTACTGCATATCAAGGAACTGTAATGTATGATTTTATGAAAGTCCAATCATGAGGAGATGGCAAAAAATAACTCAGTTAAAATAACTGAGTGACATGAAGGATAAAAATCAATCTAAGTATGGAGAACAATTGTATCCCATTTACAAAAGATAGAAGGAGGAGGAGGAAGTGGAGGAGGATTCTCAATGATAATACAGTTAGAACTATATAAAATAGACTTTATGAAAATATTTTTAAAACCCTTATTCTTTCTTGATTGTTGAAATTTAATAAAGAATCACTGCTGAAATATTTAATTATCTAGAAGATTAAGTGGAAAATATAATGTAGAACAAAACATAAAGAGATGGAAATAAAGAAGGAAAAGATAAGATTTAGACGAAAGATCCAGGAGTCCTGATCAGCACTTGAGATTTGCCAGACATTCTTCCTAAGGGATTTATATGTACTAATTTGAACTTCAAAACAAAACAAAACACCGTACCAAGCAGGTACTATTAATATTTATTGTATAGGTAAGAAAACTGAAGCAAAGAGCAGTTAAGCAAAATTCTCAGGGTCAAAGAATTTTTAAGTAGGAAAGGTAGGATTTGAATAGAAGTAGTTTATGCACTAACCACTGTACTATATTATTTTATGCAGGAGAAAAATTGAGTAGATGGAAGCATATCAATAATAAAATACTCATATCTATTCTACTAGTAAATATCTCTGAAATCTAACCCCAATATTTTATTTCCTTAAAAATCATGTTATTCTAATCACTCATCATCACAAGTGCAATAGAATCAAAGTTGGTCCTCAAGTTCCTATATTAGTAGTTGCAATCTTCTATCCACACTGCCATCAGTAATCTTTAAGACAAAAATGTGATTACTCTCCTTCTTAATACCCATTATCCAAAGTGGTGAACAAGACTATTTATGCTATTTTAGGGAACATAGTTTCTTTTTATATTAATTTTACCCCATCTTAGCAATTTTATTTAACATGCTTTATAATGTATATAACATTCATTGTTATAATCCATAAGTACATGAGAATATACATTCATTGAATGTCCATGTTCAGTTATTTTTTAACTGATTGGGAAGCACAATCAAACATTAGGAGACCTAAGAAAAATTCCAAATTACTTAGAAAGTTATCCAAGTCCCCTTCATATCCAGCCTTGGCCTCTTTCTCTAGCTTTGGCTCCCACCGCTTTACTCTCCAGTCTCCACAATGAATGCAAGTGGCATTTTTCCTATCTACTATCACTGCCCTCGGAGCA
Organism: Vicugna pacos; assembly: GCF_048564905.1. Taxonomy (NCBI): domain Eukaryota; kingdom Metazoa; phylum Chordata; class Mammalia; order Artiodactyla; family Camelidae; genus Vicugna; species Vicugna pacos. The sequence goes on along the minus strand of NC_133023.1, from coordinate 108,748,175 downwards.
TCCGGCTATTGTACTTATTACACCCGGTGACACTTACTGTATTTATCATTAGATATTTATGTGTTTTCATTTATACCAAACTTCTCCATTAAAGTAAGTTCTATAAGTTTAAGAGCTCTGGCTTTCTTTCCTCATTATCCAAATTTTCTAACTCAACACTTGACACATAGTAGGAATTCAATAGAATTGATTTGGTTAGACAGACACCCTTTTCCTACCTAGTCTGTTCTTTTGCTGAAGTTGTATAACCTCATTTAATGCTGTGTAGCTGCATATTTAGAATAATGTCCTTGTGTTCACCTGACGACTTGCCTTTCTTAACATCTATCATTAATTTTGGGGGGAAGCTTTACTCCAGTCATCATAGGACCGAAAATGAGGATTAGAGAAGTCTAGGCGCTATTTTGTATCTCGTCACACAGTGACCCTGAAAACATTTCTCTTCCTTGCCTCACATATTCTATTCATTACCTCTTCTCTCTTTTGATTGTGGATTTGTGAAGCAAGAATGCAGGTTATTTTACTGTCATTAGATAAAGGGATTTTATAGATGTTTATAATGTTTTAAAATTTCATTACATTTCATTCAACTATCAGAAATTTGAGTGAAAAATGAGTTATTTTGGTTTATACTTGTAATTCAGTTTGAATTGTTTTGATGTGTTATTAACATTTTTACCTATTTTACTATTTTATTTTAATTTCATCAAAGTTTCAAATTATATAAGAAATGCACATTTGCTAAAAATTTAAGTATACAGAGTAAAACTTGAAATTTCTCTTTTAATACTATAGCTTGTTTACGCTCCTCACTACAGTAGCAACTATTAAAACCTTAGTCTATATACTTTTTTCACTCAATAATTCATGAATAGATTTAACTCAACAGTTACCTGTTGAATATCTGATTAGTGCCACACCCTATGCTGGGGACACAGGATAAGTAAGAAAAATAAAGTCTTTATGGAGTTTACAGTGGAATGGGGAGGACAGCGATGGATGAATACACAAGTAAGAATTACAGGATACATTATTACTTTGAAGGAAATAAACACGGGAATGAGATACTGACTAGAGGAGGCCACTTTAGATATGATGTGTTAGGCTTAGTCCTCTGACAAACAGACACCAACATGAGTTGAGAGGTGTAAGAAGTTTATTGGGAAAAGATCTGTGAGAGAAAATGTATAGAGTCAGAGCAGGCTCAGAGACCCCTGATGGTGATGTCATTGCAGCTCTGAGTTCTGTGAGGAAGAGGGGTAAGGAGAGAAAGTTGTAGGACTGAAATTCTACTAATGTTTTGACTGATGGGATGTCTTCAAGTCAAAGTTGCCTCCCAGAAGAGTACTGTAATTCCTAGGAAGGAGCCTGAGTTGGCATCCTTGTTACATCCAGGCACTGGCTGGGAGTAGCACATGGGAAGCGTGACCTTCGTGCCAATGTGTTGATGATGTCACAGTGGTGGAATATGGAGAAAAACAGATGAATTTCACTGAAGTTGGAGATCTGAGGAGTGTGTTCATCACTGCCTCATACAGTCTAAATTAGCCTCTCTGAAGAGGGGAAACTGAGCTGAGACTTTAGTGATGAGAATGAGCCAGACATTAGGGAAAGCTTATTCTAGGCAGAATGACCAGCAAGTAGAATTAGAAAAGACCCATGATTAGAGGGGAGATCCTATTCTGCAGGAAAGTATGGTATGAAACAAGGTTTCAGAGACAGGCAAGAACCAGATCATACAGGGTTTTTAGGGCCATGGTAAAGAAAGTTGGCTTATTTCTTTATTTCACCAAGAGAAAAGGGAGTCCATGGGAAGGTATTAAGTGGGGGTGACATGTAATTTTACATGTTGCAAACATTCTTTAAGCTACGAGTAGACCATGTACTGAAGGAGGGGCAAGAGTGAAGGCAGGGAGCAATGCAATAGTACAGGTGAGAGAAGATGGTAGATTGGACCAGGGTGGGAATATTGGTATTGCAGATAGATTCAAAATATTTCCTTTTATGAATATATTTATCAGACTATACCTAATATGCTCTGATTTTCTTTTTAATATAAAAATATATTTTACAGATCATTTCATGTCAGTTATATACATCTACTATGTTCTTTTTAAACCAGGACATAGTATTCTAAACCATATTTGATTTACCTATTTTCCTTTTACTGGACATTTAGGTAAATATGTTTTCCTCTTTATCAAATAATGCTACAATGAATATTCTTATAAGGGCTTCATTGTGAAGAATGCAAATATTATTACAAATAGACTTAGAAGTGGAGTTTCTGTGCATACTCTAAAATTCAATAGGCATTGACATTCACTCTCCAAAACCTTAGAATGTTTATACTCTGTACTAATTTATACTCTGATGATGAATGTATGAGGTATATCTTTGTCTCACATTTTGCTAATATTGGATATTATCAATCTTTAATTTTTTTCCAAAATGAGGGAGAAATAATTGTTTTTGGATGGGTGGTATTGAGGAAAAGAGAAATAAATTGTGTTGTATTTAAGGAACATTATAGCACCTGCCCATCCTTTGTATTGCTTTGACCAGATTAGATAAACCAAATGAAATGTATTAGTTTCCTGAGACTGTCATAATAAATTGCTATAAACTTGGTGGCTTAAAGCAGCAACAATCAATTCTCTCACCATTCTTGAGATGAGAAATCTGAAATCATGGTGTTGGTAGGGCTGTGGGAAAGAGTCTGTTAGATATCGCCTGTCACATCTGGTGACTAGCATTGCTTGGCATTTCTTGGCTTGTTTGTTGCATTGTCCCAATCTCTGGTTCCTTGTTAACAGTGCCTTTTCTTCTGTGTATGTGTCAAAACTTTACCTCTCTCTTATAAGTATACAGTTGACTGCATTTAGGGTCAGCCCCAATAATCTAGGATAAGGTCCTCTTCTCAAGATCCTTAAATTAATTAATTCTTTCCCCAAATAAGGTAATAATCAAAGGTTCTGGGAATTATGATATGAATATATCTTTTGGAGGGCACACAATTTAGCCCAGTATAATTAAAGAACTCACATTTCCTCCCTTGTGGCCATCGCTACATGAAAGACAAGGTAGAGTGAGTAGAATTCAGGATTCAACAGATGCCCTGATTACTAAATAAAGTCTAAAGCACCTTGTCACTTGGTCATTCCTAGCTTCTTTTATTGAATTACCTTTCATAGCCTCTGCTCCTTATTCTAAGATACCAGTCTTTTTCTTTTATTTATTAGTAAGTTGTATAAATTATACTGTTTTATTGTTTATTGAGTGGAATGAGCTCTTTAAATATTTTGGATATTAACCCCTTAGCAAATATATGATTTGAAAATATATTATCCCATTCCAAAGTTTGCCTTTTCATTTTTTGATGGATTTCTTAGTTGTGCAAAAGTTTTTCAATTTAATGTAGTCCTACTCTTTATATTTGCTTTTGTTGCCTTTCCTTTTGGTGTCAAATCCCGGAAATCATCCCTAACACCTATGCCGAGGAGCTTATGCAGTATGTTTTTTCCTAGGAATTTTATGGATTCAGGCCTTATGGTTTAAGTCAAATCAACGTTGAGCTGATTTTTGTGTATGGTGTAAAACAAGAGTCCAATGTATTCTTTTGTGTGTGGCTGTCCAGCTTTTTCGGCACCAATGATTGAAGAGAATATCCTTTCCCTATTGCACATTTTTGGCATCTCTGTTGTAAATGAATTGACCATATATGCATGGGTTTATTTCTGAGCTCTCTATTCTATTCCACTGATCTTTGTGTCTGTTTTTATGCCAATACTATACTGCTTTGAGTACAGCTTTATAATATAGTTTGAAATCAGGACATGTGATGCCTACAGCTTTGCTATTCTTTACTCAAGATTGCTTTGGCTATTTAGGGTCTTTTGTGGGTCCATACAAATTTTAGGATTGTTTGATCTATTTCTGTGAAAGTTGCCATTGGAATGTTTTATATTTCATTTTAATTTTCTTCGTATGTATATTTTTTATTGAAGTATAGTCAGTTTACAATGTTGTATCAATTTCTGGTGTACAGCACAATGCTTCAGTCATACATGAATGTACATATATTCATTTTCATAATCTTTTTCACCATAAGTTACTACAAGATATCTAATATGGTTCCCTGCACTATACAGCATGAACTTGTTGTTTATTCTATAAATATCAGGTAGTATCTGCCATTGGAATTTTAATAGGGATTGCATTGAATCTAGCTTGCTTTGAGTAGTATGGACAGTTTAATAATATTAATTCCTCCAAGATATAATTCCTCCAAGATATCTATGAGCAGGAAATAGCTTTCCATTTATTTGTGGCATCTTCAATTTCTTTCATCAATGCCTTATAATTTTTAGCATATAGATATTTCACCTTCTTGGTTAAATTTGTTCCTAGGTATTTTATTCTTTTTGGTGCAACTGTAAATGGAAATGTTTTCTTAATTTCTCTTTCTGATTATTTGTTTTCAATGTATAAAATGAAATTGACTTTTATACTGATTTTGTATCCTGCAACTTGACTGAAATTGCTTAAACAGCATTTTGGTTGAGTCTTACGGTTTTCTCTATATAATATGCCATGTGCAAATAGAGATAGTTTTAATTCTTCCATTCTGATTTGGATGCCTTTTCTTTCTTTTTCTTCTCAAACTGACCTGCCTAATAATTCCAGTACTATTTTGAACAGGAGTGATGAGAGTGGAATCTTTGTTCTATTCCTGATCTTAGAGGAAAACCTTTTAGCTTTTCACTTTTGTGTATGATATTAGCTGTGAGTTTGTCATATGTAGCCTTTATTATGTTGAAGTATGTTCCACCTACACCCACTTTGTTCAGTTTTTGTCATAAATAGATGTTGAATTTTGTCAAAAGCTCTTTCTGCATCTATTGAGATTGTCATATGATTTTTTAGTCTTTACTTTGTTAATGTGGTGTATCACATGGACTGATTTGCAGGTATTGAACCATCCTTTCATCCTTGGAATAAATCCCACTTGATCATGGTGTGTCATCCTTTTAATGCATTGTTGAATTCAGTTTGCTAATATTTTGTTGAGGGTTTTTTTGATCTAAATTCTTTAGCGATATTGGCCTATAATTTTCTTGTAGTATCCTTGTCTGGTTTTAATATCAGGGTAATGCTGGCCTTATAAGATGAGTTTGAATACTTATGAAGCATAAGGGAAAACCCCAATCATTAAGACCTTTTAAAGAGGTACTATTATCTTCACTTTACTGATGAGTAAACTGTAACTTAGGTCAATTTAATACCTTGCTCAGTATTAAACCCAACCATGGTTCTATTTATAGACTATTTTGCTCCATTGAATATTTTCATCCCTTAAATATTGGCATTGAAATAATTAATTCTAGAAAAAAAAGAAATTCTCTAAAACAGAAATAAAGAATTCAAAGCATTTGATCCAATGGCAAAGGATAATAGTAAGCTATGTTTTGACATAAATATAATGTAGACAACAAATGTAAAGATGGAAGTAGGATTGGGTGTGAGGCTTGAGGGAGACAATAAGTAGTACATTGGTAAGTGCATAAGAAGCTGAACATAAGATTCATAATATTGATTTCACCTTTCTGATTAGATTCACTTATAACCCTATAAATGTCCTATTAGACATATTTTCATTTGGATGAAAAAATAAAAAGCAAAAATCATTTTCTACATAGAAATTATAAAATAAATAGCACCTGCACATTTAGACATCAACATTTAAGCATACACATTTAAACAAAGACGATCAGTTTGTTTCAGATAATGTATTTGAATTAAAATGACTTCTCAGTTCTGATCCTTTAAGCATATTGTGGTACCTCAAGAAATAATCAGGTAGATAAAAGTGCATATTTCATGATAAAAGATAATGGTCATTTTAGTATCTGATTTTGGTTAATAGGAGAATTTCTTTGTTTCTGTTTGCTTTTTGCTTTTTAGTAGGGGAAACTGCAATGAAAATGGATGTTGCAATGGATATCTGAATGTCAGAGTCCACAGCCATGTGGTACAATACAGGCTATACAGTATGCAGACCAGCTGGGCTTCCAGCCTTACCCTGCAAACTGGTTAGGCAATGAATGATCCTCTGAAGCCTAATTCCAGTGCGCCCTAGTTTGCCTGTTTCAAAAGAGCTCCATTTGCCAATATTTTGGAGGAGGTGCAGAGCCATTCTGGAGTTTCCTGCTGAGGTTTATGCAAATAGCTTGCTTAACTGGACTGTGGGCTCAGATTTCCTGCTGCCAGAATACTGAGAATTGGACATATTTTGGCTTATATTTCCCTCTCAATTTAATTCATTCTCTTTTTCTATAGTTTCTTTCAGCCCTTTGGCCCAAATCATACCTTGTTATTATTAGTGCAGTTTTTTCCCACATGAAAGAAATGAGAGTATGATCAGAGTTAACAGTGAATGATAAATTGAAAAAATTGATAGAACAATGCCTAAGGAGTCAGTTGTGTGAAGTAATTTTTGATCCAAGAATCATGTGGATGACTCTGGATAGGTCACTTGACCTCTCTGGGCTCTTCTCCCTACCTTATGGTTCTTGCATAAGAATCAACTAAGAAGGCATTAAAATACACAAAACACTATCAAATAAAATAGTAGGTGAGCATGAGAGAGATCATGAGCAAGATTATTAGAGTGAGGTGCTTAGAAATGGAAAAGTCAAGGTGGGGGCCAGTTTATTTTTTCCTTCCTAACTCAGTTAACTTGTTTGAAATAAAGGATATGAAAATGGCTCTGGGAAGACAGTGTTGGTTACTTACCCACAACCATTTTCCTCCATATCCTAAGCAAAGGAATCAGGAAGTGTAATGACTCTAAGCTAGAACACAGTGAATACCAGTATAGATAGGTTTGGAGAGAAGCTGAGGATGGAAGAACACGCATGAGTCAGACTACATGGGGTCTTTTTGGTTATGGTTCACTACAGCAGATACTATTCATTACTTACCCCAAATCTACACTCACTTCTTTATTGCTGATAGAATTCTGATTTTTGTGCTAAGATGACCTCCCTCCCTCCTTAGCCCCAGTGATTGAAGTTTCATTAGTCTAAGATAATCAGTCATTCCATGATTGGTCATTCTGTAAATGAGCATGTGATCCAACAGTAGCCAATGAGATATAATGCATTGTCTCCAAGGGAACTTCTCAAATTATTTTCTTCCCTGATACAGTAGTCATTCATTGAGGAGAAACTCTCTGCCTTTGGCTAATACTGTGTGAGTTTCACCCATCTTGTAAATTTAGAAACAAGAAAATTGTGAGTAGCTAATATAGAACAATGAAAATCATATACTACTGAATTAAGTAACCCAGGAAACACTCTGTATACATTAATCTTGTTTTGTGCTGTAGTAACATTTCTGTATTGTTTAATCATTCTGTTATATGGACTTAGGCAAAACACCATAATCCTTACATTCTTAACTGAGAAATCGTGCTGGAAGGGGAGTTACTACAGGCCCACATTATGGGAGTAATTCCAATGTTAAATTATAAGTCTAATCATGCCAATTCTTTATCAAAAGCACGTTAATAACTCTCCATTGTCCTCACCATAAAAACCCTTGCTAAGCATTTTATGATCTGACCCCTTCCTAACATCAATTTCATCTTGTGCAAATATTCACAGCCTGCATTATTGTTATAATAAAATTGTTTCCATTACTATGAATCCCATGGAAATTATATTGCCCTAGGAAGTTTATATTGCATGCACTACTCTCTTCCTCCATCTGTGGTTGAATAATAATTATGCATCCTTCACATATTAGCAGAAACACTTCCTTCAAGAATCTTTCCCAGGTTACTTGCCCTTACAATATGCTCTTATAGCATTGTTACTTCCTTTATGACTGTAAAACTTACTTTAATGTAGTTGCTTGCCTGATTCTCTAACTCCCCAACTGGCATATTGGGAAATTAAATGAGTGCAGCCTCTACGGAGAACAGTATGGAGGTTTCTTTAAAAACTAAAAATAGAGTTACCATAAGATCCAGCCATTCCACTCCTGGGCATCCGGAAAAGATGAGAAGTAACTCAAAAAGATACATTGCACTCCAATGTTCATAGCAGCACTATTTAAAATAGCCAAGACATGGAAAAAACCTAAGTGTCCATCAATAGATGGACGAATAAAGGAGATGATATACACACACATACACTGGACTATTACTCAGCCATAAAAAGGAATGAAATAATGCCATTTGCAGCCACATGGATGGACCTAGAGATTATCATACTAAAAAAGGCAGACAAAGACAAGTATAATATGATATCACTAATTTGTGGAATCTAAAACAATGATACAAATGAACTTATTTATAAAACAGAAACATACTCAGACATAGAAAACATCTTACGGTTACCAAAGGCAAAAGTGGAGGGAGAGATAGATGAGTTTGGGATGAAGAGATACACACAAATATATATAAAGTAGGTACTAACAATAAAGACCTACAGTATAGAACAGGGAACTATATTCAATATTGTGTAATAACATATAATGGAAAAGAATATATATATATGTATAATCTCTGAATTACTTTGCTGTATACCTGAAACTAACATTACATTGTAGATCAACTATACTTCAATAAAAAATTAATAAAAATGCTCAACAAATGTATTTGAGGAATTAGCAAATAAAATCTTTACAAATATAATTCTCTAGGAATGAGACTTTGATGGGTGATGAACACATCCATCTCCTTTGAGAAAAGCAGTTCTTGCACATTGGAAATAAATCAGGAAAGAACACATAATTAATGAGGAATTGTTAGAACTAATAAGATAATTTTTAAACAGTTGCCAATTTTAAGAGCAAAGTACAAAATATATAGCATTTGTATACCATAAATAAATAAATGATATAATTTAAATAGGATATTATTTAAAATAGCAACAAAAAGAGTAAATTAGCAAGGAATAATAAGAAAGGACACGGAAAATGACCTAAATTTTTAAAAAAGGTATTCCATGGTCTTGGGTGGGATGATGTCATATTTTAATGACCATAATATTTGCAAATTGATCTACAAATTCAAGGAAATATCTTTCAAAATTTGAGTTGTAATTTTTTGAGGAACATGAAAAACTTGTGATAAAATTTATATAGAAGAATAAAGATTTTTTATTTAAGTCTTAAAAATTAAGACTAATGAAGGAAGACATGCTTTACCCATATCAATATATATTTTAAACCCTTAGTCATAAAAAAAATCTGTATGACATTGACCAAAGATTTTTTAAAAAATGACAGTGAAAATGAATTGAGCAGTCAAGAGGCAGACTGATGTGATGTGTGTGTAAACTCAATTTAAGATAAAGAGAACACACACAAAAAGCAAACAAAAAAAGATGAAGAGAACACTATAAATAAATGGAGAAATTATAGATTTTTAAAAGATGATTTTTGGGAAAACTGGCTCACTAATCTGAAAAAAAAAACCCTAAATCTCTGCTTAACACCTAATATAAAGTTACATCTATTAAAGATCTTAATAACAAAGATCTTAATATCAAATTTAACTATGTATTTAATGGGAAAATATCTTAAAGACTATCTTTGGGACATAGGAGCAGGTGAAGTCTTCTTAAATACAACATCGAAAGTATAAACTATAGGCAACAAAGTATAAAGTTGATTAATTAGAAATTAAAGATTTCTAGACACCATGTACAAAATTAAAAGATATAGTTTAACCAGTGGTTCCTTATGCATGACAGTAGGGATTATGAGTCAAGATAGACGATAATAGGAAAATGTACAAACAAATAAGATGAACAAAGCTTTGACTAGGCTAGTGATAAGTATGTATCATAAACTGAGAAGTATAATTAAGTTATCCTCTATAATTTTGTCAGGAGAAGGAGAGAGAGAGAAAGAGAGAAATTTGTAGTACCAGGATTTATCTTGAAAGTAACCTTCCGCATCATCTGGAATAGTAAAGCTTGTGGCAAGAAAATAGCCTAAACAGAGTATGATATTTTCAAGGGAAATAAACATTTTTCAATATCAAAATAATTTTTCCTTAGAAATTATATTCATATGGATTAATTCATTTTTAGTTTTTAATTTATTTAGAAATACCAATTTTTAGATGATAGTTTTGCTTTGTAAAATACTTCAAAAAAAGAACATCATATAAAATAATTGGGAAACAGAGGCCCAAGAATTGTAATCAGGAGTGTAACATTACTACCACTACTCACTGGTGTGACCTTTGGTATATAGACTCCCCTCCTTAGGTCTGTTTCATCATATCTAAAATAAGGAGTTTGGGTGAAAGCACAAACATGGGGAGACTAAACAACATGCTACTAAATAACCAGTGGATCAATGAAGAAATCAAAGAGGAAATCAAAAAATATCTTGAGAAAAATGGAAATGGAAACACAACTTTCCAAAATCTATGGGCTGCAGCAAAAGTAGTCCTAAAGGGAAGGTTATAGCAATATAGGCCTACATCAAAAAAACAAGAGAAATCTAGGGAGGTCCAGTCAAGATGGTAGAGTAATAGGACCATCAGCTCACCTCCTCTTATGATCACTACGAAACCACAACTGACTGCTAAACAACTATTAATTTAAAAAAAAAAAAGACTGAAACTTACCAAAAAAGACCTTCTTCAAATGGAAACATAAAGTGGAAACCACAGCGGAATGGTAGGAAGGGCATGCTCATGATAAAATCAGCTCCTCCACTTCCTGAGTGGGTGACCCACAAGAGTGAGAGTTCTGAGCCCCACATCAGGCTCCCCAGCCCCATGGTCCAGCACCAGAAGGAGGAGTCCCCAGAGCATCTAGTTTTGAATACCAGTGGGGCTTAACTGTAGGACCTCCACAGAATTGGTGGGAACAGAGACGTCACTCTCTCAAGAAGTGCACACAGAATATCACGTGCACGGGGACCAAGGGCAAAGGCAGTGATTTCTTAGAAACCTGGACCAGACCTACCTGCTGGTTTTGGAAAGTCTCCTGTGAAAATGAGGTGTGGCTGTGACTTATGCTGGGGACACAAAAGCCAGTGGCAGACATTTGGGGAGTACTCATCAAAATGAGGTTTCCTGGAGGCTGACATCTTGCTTGGTCATTAGCACCAAAACCTAGCCTCACCCAACAGCCTGGAGCCTCCAGTGCTGGGAAGCCTCAGGCCAAACAACATACTGGGTGGGAACACAGCCCCACCCATCAGCAGACTTCCTGAGCCCACAGCAGTCTACAGACATGCCCTGCCCACCAGAGGGCTATAACCCAGCTCCATCTAGCAATGGGCAGGTACCAACCCCTCCCACCAGGAAACCTGCACAAGCCTCTATTCCAGCCTCATTCACCAGGGCGAAGACACCAGAAGTAAGAAAACAACAATCCCACAGTCTGTGGAAGGAGTCCAGAAACACAGGCCAGACTCTACCCTGGGACCAGCTGGACCTTGGCCCTTGGGTGATGAGAGAGGAGTGCACTGCTGGGACACATAGGACATCTCATACAGAGGGCCACTCTCCAAGGTTAAGAAATATAACTAGCCTACATAAACATACAACTAGAAATTTAGACAAAATGAGGCAGCAGAGAAATATATTCCAGGCAATCTACCCAAAAAAGAAGTTCAGAGTAATTATTGTGAAGATGCTGAGAGAACTCAGGGGGAGAATAGATGCACAGAGTGAAGTTTTTAGGAAAGAGAAAATATAAAGAACAACCAAGCAGGGTTGAAGGATACAATTACTGAAATAAACAATACACTAGAAGGAACCAAGAATAGACTAAATGAGGCAGAAGAACAGATCAGTAAGCTAGAAGACAGAGTAGTGGAAATCACTACCACAGAACAGAAAAAAGAAAAAAGCATGAAAAGAAATGAGAACAGTTTAAAAAAAAAAGAAAGAAAGAAATGAGAACAGTTTAAGAGACCTCTGGGACAACATGAAGTGCACTAATATTTGCATTATAGGGGTCCCAGAAAAAGAGAGAAAGGATCTGAGAAAGTTTTTGGAGTGATAACAGCTAAAAGCTTCCCTAAATAGAGAAAAGAAACAGTCACCTATGCCCAGAAAGCACAGAGACAGAGTGCCCCTAACAGGTTTAACCTAAAGAGGAACACACCAAGGCACATAGTAATCAAGTTGACACAAATCGAAGATGAGGAGAAAATATTAAAACAGCAAGAGAAAAGCAACAAATAATATACAAGGAAACTCCAAAAGGCTATCAGCTGAATTTTCAGCAGAAATTCTGCAGGCCAGAAGGGAGAGGCACGATATATTTAAAGTGATGAAAGGGAAAAACCTACAACCAAGAATACTCTACCCAGCAAGGCTCTCATTCAGATTTGATGGAGAGATCAAAAGCTTTACAGATAAGCAACAGCTAAAAGAGTTCAGCCCCACCAAACCAGTTTTACAACAAATGCTAAAGGAACTTCTCTAGGTAGAAAAGAAAAGACCACAACCAGAAACAAGAAAATTAAAAAATGAGAAAGTTCACCAGTAAAGGCAAACATACAGTAAAGGTAGGAAATCATCCACACACAAACTAATAGGGAACTTAAAAGACAAAAGTAGTAAAATCATCTGTATCCACAATAAGGAGTTAAAAGAATACACAGAACAATTAGATGTAAAATATGATATCAAAACCAGTAATCGTGAGAGGAGGAGAGTATGAATGCAGGGTGTCTAAAATGCATTTGAAAATAAGACAGTGGCAACTTAATCATGTATATATATATAGACTTTTATACCAAAACTTCATGGTAACTGCTAACCAAAAATCTGTAATAGATATACTCACAAAAAGAAAGAAGAACCCAAATATAATGCTATAGTCATCAAATCATAAGAAAAGAGAACAAAAAGAAGGGGAAAAAGACCTACAAAAATGCATTCAAAACAATTAACAAAATGACAATAAGAATATATGTATTGATAATAACTATAAATATAAATGGATTAAGCGCTCCAACCAAAAGACATACACTGTCTCAATGAATACAAAAATAAGACTCGTATATATGCTATCTATAAGAGACCTACTTCAGAGCTAGAGACACATACAGGCTGAAAGTGAGGGGAAGGAAAAAAGTACTCCATGCAGATGGAAACCAAAAGAAAGCTGGAGTAGCAATACTTCTATCAGACAAAATAGACTTTAAAAGAAAGACTATTATAAGAGACAAAAAAGAACACTACATAATGTTCAAGGGATCAATACAAGAAGATGTAACAATTGTAAATATATATGCACCCAACATAGGACCACTTCAATATGTAAGCCAACTGTTAACAGACATGAAAGGACAAATTGACAGTAACACAGTAATGGGGGGGAGACTGTAACACCCCAGTTACATCAATGGACAGATCAGACAGAAATTCAGTAAGAAAATAAAAGTCTTAAATGACACATTAGACGAGATGGATTTAATTGATATTTATAGAGCATTCCATCCAAAAGCAGCAAAATACACATTCTTCTCAAGTGTACATGGAACATTGTCCAGAATATATCACGTGCTGGCCCACAAAGCAAGCTTCAGTAAATTTAAGAAAATTAAAAATCATATCAAGCATCTTTTCTAACCAACAGTGGTATGAGATTGGAAATAAACTACAAGAAAAAAAACCTGCAAAAGCAAAACCATGTGGAGGCAAAAGAATGTGTTACTAAACAACCAATGGATCACTGAAGAAATCAAAGAGGAAATAAAAAAAAATTAGAGACAAATGAAAACAAATACACAACAATCCGATACCTCTGGGACAAAGCAAAACAGTTCTAAGAAGGAAGTTCTTAGAAATACAAGCTTAGCTCAGGAAACAAGAAAAAATCTCAGATAAATGACTTAGCCTTACACCTAAAGGAACTGGAAAAAGGACAAATAAAACACAAATTTAGTAGAAGGAAGGAAATCATAAACATCAGAGTAGAAATAAATGAAATAGAGGCTTAAAAAACAGTATAAGAGATTAATGAAACTAAAAGCTGTTTCTTTAAATAGGTAAATAAAATTGATAAACCGTTAGCCAGACTCATCGAGAAAAAAAAAAAAAGAGGGCCCAAATCAATAAAATCAGAAATGTAAAAGGAGAAGTTTCAGTCATCACCACAGAAATAAAAAGGATCATAAGAGGCTACTATGAGCAATTATACACCAATAAAATGGACAACCTAGAAGAAATGGACAAATTCTCAGAAAGGTACAATCTTCCAGACTGAACTAGGAAGACATAGAAAATATGAACAGACCAATTACCAATACTGAAATTGAATCAGAATTTTAAAACTCCCAACAAACAAAAGTCCAGGACCAGATGGCTTCTCTGGTGAATTCTAGCAAACATTTAGACAAGAGTTAATACCTATATCCTTCAGAAAGTATTCCAAAAAATTGCAAAGGAACACTTCCAAACTCATTCTTTAAGGCCATCATCACCCTGAAAAAAGCCTGACAAAGATATCACAAAAAAGTAAATTACAGGCCAATATTATTTATGAATATAGATACAAAAATCCTCAACAAAGTACTATCAAATCAGCTCCAACAATGCTCATATATCATGATCAAGTTGGATTTAGTCCAAGGACATAAGAAAATTTCAATATCCACAAATCAATCAATGTGATATACCACATTAACACATTGAAGAATAAAAACTGTATGATCCTCTCAATAGATGCTAAAAAAGCATTTGATAAAATTCAACATTCATTTATGATTAAAAACTCTACAGAAAGTGGGCAAAGAGGGAACATACTTCAACATAACAAAGGCCATATATGACAAACCCACAGCTAACATGGTACTTAATGGTGAATAGCTGAAAACATTTCCTCCAAGATCAGAAACAAGACAAGGATACCCACTCTAGCCACTTTAATTCAACGTAGTTTTGGAAGTCCTAGCCACAGCAAACAGAGAAGAAAAACAAATAAAAGGAATCCAAATTGGAAAAGAAGAAATAAAACTATCACTGTTTGTAGATGAAATGATAATATACATAGCAAATCCTAAAGATGCCATCGGAAAACTACAAGAAGTCATCAATGAATTCAGTAAGTTGCTGGATACAAAATTAATATACAGAGATCTGTTGCATTTCTATACACTAACAAAATATCAGAAAAAATTAATTAAGGAAACAATCCCATTTACTATTACATCAAAAAGAAAATAACTAGGAATAAACCTATGTAACAAGGTAAGTGACCTGTATTCCAAAAACTACAAGACACTGATGAAAGAAACTGAAGATAACACAGATGGAAAGATACACTGTGTTCTTGGGTTGGAAGAATCAATATTGTTAAAATGGCTATCCTACCCAAGGCAATATATAGATTCAGTGCAATCCCTATAGAATTATCAATGACTTTTTTTTCACAGAACTGAAACAAAAAATGTTACAATTTGTATAGAAACACACAAGACCCCGAATAGCCAAAACAATCTTGAAAAGAACATTTGGGTGAATCATGCTGCCTGGCTTCAGACTGTACTACAAAGCTATAGTAATCAAAACAGTATGGTACTGGCACAAAGACAGACACATAGATCAATGGAACAGGAGGATAGACTGTCCAGAAATAAACCCATGCACTTATGGTCAATTAATCTATGACAAAGGAGGCAAGAATATGCAATGTGGAAAAGACAGTCTCTTCAATAAGTGGTGCTGGGAAAACCGGGCAGCTTCATGTAAACGAATGAAATTGAAACATTTTCTTACCATATAAAAATTTAAACTCAAAATGGATTAAAGACCAAACTGTAAGACCTGAAACTATAAAATAAGGCAGAAGACCTGAATGGATATTTTTCCAAAGAAGATATACAGATGGACAACAGGCACAAGAAAAGATGCTCAACATTGCTAACCATTAGAGAAATGCAACTCAAAACCACAATGAGATGTCATCTCACGCTTGTCATAATGGCTATCATCAAAAAGTCTACAAATAACTAATGTTGGCCAGTATGTGAAGAAAAGGTAAGCCTCCTACACTGTAATAGGAATGTGAATTAGTGAAGCCACTATTGAAAACAGTATGGAGCTTCCTTAAAAAAATTAAAAATAGAACTATCATATGATCCAGCAACTCCACTCCTGGGTACATATCTGAAGAAAATGAAAACTCTAATTCAGAAAGATACATACAACCCAATGTTCATAGGAGCATTACTGACAATGGCCAATATATAGACACAACCTAGGTCATCCATCAACACATGGATAAAGACGTGTGTGTATGTATGTATATATGTATATAAAAGAAATATTACTCGTACATAATAAAGCATGAAATCCTGCCATTTACAATAAAGCGGATGGACCTAGAGGGTATTATACTTAGTGATATAAGTCAAATAGGAAGACAGACACTCTATGATTTCACTTATATATGGAACCTAAAAAATAAAACAAATGAACATATATAACAAAACAAAAACAGATTCACAGATATAGAGAATAAACTAGTGGTTACCAGTAGGGAGAGGGAAGGAAGGAGAGGCAAGATAGGAGTAGGGGATCAAGAGATACAAACTACTATGTGTAACATAAATAAGCAACAGGATAATTGTATAGCACAAGGACATATCAGTATTATTTTGTTATAACTTTAAATGGAGTATATAATCTATAAAATATTGAATCACTATGTTGTACACTTGAAACTAATATAATACAACTATATTTCAATAAAAATAATAATAAGTTTCTACTAAAGCAGTGATGTTATCACCTAACCCCATCTCTCCAACCTGACCAAAATTAATTCTAACACCAAAGATGAGCATAAGCATGTATATATTAAAAAGGTCCTCAGATAATACTTACGTGCAGTGCAGTATGGCAACTATTTAAAAAGATGGTCTCAAACCCTCCAGGTTAAACAATATTCAATTCTCTATGATGCTCTGAAATGTGTTGTTCTGTCTTTCACGTTGTAGGTGCACTATACAGCAATTCACAAGTGGTAAAAGGAATCTAGGAAAATTTTCAAATAAAACTAATGCTTATTATACACTCTAGTCATGCAGTTTATAGATTTACTTGACTGACAGTGTATTTAAAGATCAGCAAAATGCCTAAGGCACTCAGTCACTTGAGCCTGTGAAACTGTTTCCGCTTTTTTCCTCTTTTATATTTGACCTGAGTGTTTATGCAGTGAAAGATAGATTTGCTATCACCCTCCATAAACTTTACCACTTTTATTAAATGTGAGAATGTATTGTATAGAAATTTTAATGTAGATTTATCTATTTATTACATTATTTACATTATAATAGTGTAAATAATCATACAATATTACATTAGTCATTTTGCTGAGTTTTCTTTTTTCAACTAAATTAAGCAGTTTATTTAGGAGGTATAAAGAAGTATAGAAATCACATTTCAGAAGACCAAGGTAGATCATAAGGGTGACTGTGATAACTTGGTCCAAAAGAAATAAGCAAAATTGAATTAAAGAAAACCTCTTCCTTTCTTTAGAGTTAGAAAATATTTTCAAAAACCCCCCAGACAATTCACAGGTAATATAACATAATTTAGCTTGGATAACAGCAATTACTGGGAATAACAGAGCACCCTATGTTGGCTCCATTAGTGAATTTTCTGTGCAGCATGAAGTAAATCACATTGTCGGCTTTCACCCTGATTCTTTCTCCAAATCAAAAAGAAAACAGCAATGTTTATGGAGCTTTTTAAGTGATTTGGTATAAGATGATATTAGGAAAGAGATAAAGACTCTAGAATATTACAAATAAACTTTACTCCTATAATGGCAACAGGTTGTGAAAAGCTACAGGTATTTCATAGTGCACATAATAAATATATCAATTGTTTATTTGTCAGATAAGGTATTTATATAATAGAAACTACCAATCAGCAGAGAAAATGGACATACTGTTTCCAAAGGAACAGCCCTCTAGTTATACTCTGTCCAGAAGCTGCTATTTTCTAATTTTAAAAAATGGAGAATTATCAGAGTAAAAAAAAATATATATATAAAGGAAAGTTGTTATTTACAATACTTTGTGATCTGATGAGAAGTGTAGATCTTAAGGAAGTTCCTTAGTTTGCTAAACAGAATGATTACTGTGAAAATGAAAGATAAGAGAAGCTGAGCAAAATTTAAATTGATATGTCTAACAAAAAGAAAACAAAATTTGGGGAGAAAAGTACCATCAAGGGGGAGATTTTTATTAACAAAACATGGTGTTATATATGACTTTTCCTGTATACTCAGAGTTTCAGCAGACTTAAGAGAACAACAAAATAGAGGTTAAATAGACTCATATGCTTAAGATGGTAGACCAGAACATGTTAAGATATTGTAAAATGATCGTAAGATATTTTAAAAATTGGCTTGCCAGCAGAAAGTACCTATTGCCAAGTTATAGAAGGGCTAGCAAAAATTCATTTTTGAAACAAGACTAGAGGCATGTACGTTTTGACTTGATAAGCCAGTAGCTGCAGAGGAGAGACATGGGGAAAGTGTTCAGAGCAAGCTTCACTTCCACCAATGATGGTGCAAAGGTACACATTTAGCATGGAACAGTTATGAGCCTTCTTGGAGTAAGCAAAACTGGGTTGTCCTGAAATGGATTCTGCTAAGGAGACTGCCAGCATCGTTGGTAATCCCCCAAATAGTTATTATGTCAGATACTAGGATCTGGATGAAAAGTAATCATAAGGAATCAATAAAGAAGTACATCATTCATAACTCAAAACTGTCAGAAGAACTCCCCTATGGAGGAATCTACCCAGAACCAACAAAGAATCTACCAAGACAACAAATGTCTCAACAAAAGAAAGAATTAGCACTTAAAGTCTAGGCTCATACGAAGAGTACTGACACAGGTATCAACGGTGTTGGTCATATTTCATTTCCAATAAGGGAAGTGTTATATATAAGACTAACCTTACCATTAATAACAAATAAGAGCTCTGGAAGTAAATATTTAAAGAAAACAAGCAAATTGAGATCTACTTTTTTTATGCTTTGAGTTTTAATATTGTTGCAAAATACACATAAAATTTAACCATTTAAGGTGTATAATTCAATGGCATTTAGTAAATTCACAATGTTTTGCAACTATAATCACTCTCTACTTCCAGAACATTTTCATCACCCCAAAAGCAAACCCCTTACCATTAAGTAGTCATCGGCCATTTCCCGTTCTACCCAGCTTCTAGCTACTACTAATCTGCTTTCTGTTTTTAAGAATTTGCCTATACTTGATGTTTCATATAAATGGATTTATTTAACATATAGCCTTTCTGCCTGACTTCCCTCACTAAGAAAATATTTTCATGACTCATCCATGTTGTAGTATGTATCAGAAGTTCATTCCTTTTTAAGGCTAAATGATATTCTATTGTATAAATAAACTACATTTTATTTATCCATAAATTGTTGGACAGTTGGATAGTTCCCAACTTTTAGCTATTATGAATAAGGCCGCTATATAACATTTTTGTACAAATACCAGTTTAAGCATCTGCTTTCAATTCTGTTGGGTACATATCTAGGAGTGGAATTGAATTGCTGGGCCACATGGTAATTTTGTTTGTTTTTGAGAAACCACCAAACTTTTTCATAGTAGCTACACCATTTTACATTCCTACCAGCAACATAGGACAGAGCTAATTCCTCTAGATCCTCATCAATATTTGCTTTCACTGTGTTTTTTATTATATCTGTCCCAGTGCCCATGAAGTGGTATGTCATTGTGGTTTTGATTTGCATTTCCCTAATAACTAATAATGTTGATCCATTTGTATGTCTTCTTTGGAGAAATGTCTATTCATGTCATTGGCCCATCTTTAAATTGGATGTTCTTTTGTTGTTGTGTTGTAGATAGATAGATAGATGTATGTGTATATATATATATATATATATATATATATATATATATATGTATTCTGGATGTTAGACTCTGATAAGATATATGATTTTCAAATATTTTCTCCCATTCTGTATTTCTTTTACTCTCTTGATAGTGTAATTTGGTGCACAAAAGATTTAATTTTGATGAAGTCTAATTCATCTATTTTTTTTCTTTTGTTGCTTGTGGTTTTTTGTCATTTCTAAGAAATCACTGTCAAATACAAGGTCAGGAAAATTTATTCCTGTTTTCTAGCACGAATTGTATAGTCTTAAGTCTTACATTTAAATATTTGATCCTTGTTGACTTAGTTTTTGTATAAAGTGTGAGGTAGCATTCAAAAGTCTTTTGAATGTGGCTATCTACTTGGTCCAGCACTATTTGTCGAAGGAACTATTCTTTTCCCATTGAAGGGTCTCTGTGCCCTTGTTGAAAATTAATTTCCCATTGATTTATGTTCCTATTTTGGATTCTCATTCTATTCCACTGGTCTATAGGTCTATCCTTATACCATTATCACATTGGTTTAATTGCCAGTTTAAGTCCTCCAACTTTGTTCTTTTTCAAGATTAATTTAGCTACTCAGAGTCACTTATAATTCGATATTAATGTTATGATCAACTTACCTATTTCTGTAAAAAGACCATTTGCATTTCATAGAGATTACATTGAATCTGTAAGTTATTTTGAGGAGTACTGCCCTCATAACAGCATTTAGTTTTCCAACCCATAAACATGGGATGCCATCCCATTTATTTAGATCTTTAAATTCTTAGGATTTTTTTTTGTGGTTATAAGTATACATGTATTTTACTTCCTTGGTTAAATTTAAATATAGACATTTCAAATTTTGAATTGTTTTATAAATGGAATTGTTTTCTTAGTTTCCTTTCAGATTGTCTATCACTTCTATGTAACAACACAAGTGATTTTTGCATGTTTGTCTCATGTCCTGGAATTTTGCTGAATTTGTTTATTACTTCCAGTATTTTATTGCAGATTCTTTAGGATTTTCTATATATAAGATCATTTCATCTACAAGTAGAGTAGTTTTATTTCTTCCTTTCCAATTTGGATGCTTTTTTTTTCCTTGCCTAATTGTCTAGAACTTCCAGCAGAATGTTATTTAGAAGTGGTGAAAGTGAGCATCTTTGCCTTGTTCTTCTAAATTATTTTAGACATAGAATACTTAAACAACCCTATTAACCATTTTGACTTAAGGGACATGTATGGAACATTCCATCTAGTGACAGCAGAATACACACTTTTTTTCAATTGTACATAGAATATTCTCCATGAGAGACCATATTCTAATCTATGAAACAAGTCTCAATAAATTTTAAAAGGTTGAAATCATACAAAGCACATTCTCTTACTACAGTGGAATTAGAAACAACAGCAGAGGAAATTAGAAAAATCCTCAAATTTTACAAATTAACAAGTACAGTTATAATAAACATCAGGTCAAAAAGAAATCAAAAGGGAAACTAGAATACATCTCAAACTGAATGGAAACAAAAATGAAACATAGCAAAACATATGAGATGCACCTAAGGCATTAAGAGGGAAAGTTATATGCACAAACATTTATATTAGAAATGAAGAAATATTCAGTTATCTAAGCTTCAATCACAAGAAGCTAAAAGAGGAAACAAATCATACCCAAAGTGAGAAAAAGGGAGGAAATAATAAATATTAAGTGGAAATCAATAGAACAGACAACAGAAAATCAACAGGACCTAGAATAACTGAAACAGTTTTTTTTTTAAATAAGAATTTTAAGATGGATTACTTTATACTGCCTGGTTTCAAAATATCCTGTAAAGCTACTGTAGTCAAAACAGTGTGACATTGGTGAAAGAATGGACTTACATGTCAGTAAAACAGAATAGGGTCAGAAAATGTACCCTCACATTTCTGACAAGTTGATTTTCAACAGAGATTGCAAGGCAAGTCAATGGGTGAAGAAGAGTCTTTGCATCAACTGGTGCTGGAACAACTGGATATCCATCTATATAATAATGGATTTATAACCTTATCTCACAGTTTATACAAAACATCACTCAAAATAGATCACAAACTTAAATTTAATTACTAAAATGATAAAACTTCCAGAAGAAAACATGAGAAAATATTTGTGACCTTTGATTAGGCACAGATTTCTCAGATATGGCACCAAAAGCATGATCCATAAAAGAAAAAAATGATAAATTGGACATCATCTAGATTTAAAACTTTGGTACTTCAATAGATACCATTAAGAAAATGGAATGATAATCCATTGGACCTTGGAGAATGCATTTCCAAATCCTGTAACTCAGGAGTCAGTAAACTACAGCCCAAGGACCAGCTTATTTTTATATAACTAAAGTTTTACTAGAACATAGTCATGCCCTTATGATTATGTATTGTGGCTGCTTTTATGCTACTATGGCAGAGCTGAGATGTTACAATGCTAACCAGGTGGCCCGCAAAGCAAAAAACATTTACTCTCTGACCTTTTACAGAAAAAATTTTACTAAGCTCTGATAACAAATAATTGTCTTACATATAGAATATGTTAAATATTCTTACAGCTGAATAATAAGAAAAACAATTAAAATGGGCAAATTATTTAAATAGACATATCAACATCACCAAAGAAGATATACAAATTACTACATAAGTACATGAAAAGATACCTATATTTAGTTACTTGGGAAATGCAAATCACCACCACAATTAGATATCACTACAAACCCACTAAAATAGCTATAATAAAAAAACCAAAGAAATTGTGATATATGTATACAATGGAATACTACTCTGCCATAAAAAGAATAAAATAATGCCATTTGCAGCAATATACATGGACCTAAAGATCATCATTCTAAGTGAAGTAAGCCACAAAGAGAAATAAAAATACCATATACTATCACTCATATGTGGAATCTAAAAAGAAAAAAACAACAC
Source organism: Vicugna pacos (assembly GCF_048564905.1). Lineage (NCBI taxonomy): Eukaryota > Metazoa > Chordata > Mammalia > Artiodactyla > Camelidae > Vicugna > Vicugna pacos. The sequence continues at coordinate 108,725,294 of NC_133023.1, read as the reverse complement.
TATGAACTCGTCTACAAAACAGAAACAGACTCGAAGACTTAGTAAACAATCTTATGGTTACTGGGGAAAGGGGGTGGGAAGGGATAAATTTGGGAGTTTGAGATTTACAAATGTTAGCCACTATATATAAAAATAGATTTTAAAATGTTTCTTTTCTATAGTACAGGGAACTGTGTTCAATATCTTGTAATAACCTTTAATGGAAAAATATGAAAATGAATATATGTATGTATATGCATGACTGGGACATTGTGCTGTACACCAGAGACTGACACATTGTAATCGACTGTATTTCAATTGAAAAAAACAAAACCAATTGTTAGTGATGATGTAGGGAAACTGGAACCTGCATACCTTGATAGTGAGAATATAAAATGGAGCAACCACTTTTGAAAACAGTTTGGCAGTTTCTGAAAATTTAAACATACCCTTACCATATGACCTGAAATTCTATTAGGTATATAAGCAAGACAAAGGGAAACCAAACCTTATGAAATGTTCAAAGTAGATTTTTTTCATAAGAAAAAATCTAGAAATTGTAGAATAGATAAACAAGATTACACTGTATAGCACAGGGAAATATACACAAAATGTTATGATAAATCACAGAGAAAAAAATGTGACAATGAGTGTGTATATGTCCATGAATGACTGAAAAATTGTGCTGAACACTGGAATTTGACACAACATTGTAAAATGATTATAAATCAATAAAAAATGTTAAAAAAAATAATGGAACCATAAAATAAAATGCTATTAACTACTTTTGGAAAAAAATTAGATGAAAGGAAAAAGTCAATATAGATTTATAAGAATATTTAATAAAAGCTTTTTTGTGTGTTATTCCTAAAAAAAAAAAATCTAGAAACAATTCAACTGCCCAGAAACTGATTAAAATAAATTGCTTGAGGTCACACAGCTCATAAATGGTGGTGCTGAGTTTTAAACCTAGAACGTTTCATTCTAGAATCCAAACACTTTAGCACTATACTCTATTGTCTCTCACATCTGACAGTAATATCTATGTTAAAAGTAAAAAGTTCTCTCCATTTTAAGGAAGAAGGAGAGCTGCAAGGGTAAAAATTAACCGTAAGGTACACTGAAACTGGAAAATTAAAGCACTTAAGTGATATGTTCAGTAAGATGATACCAAAATGATCATGGTACTTATCGTCCCAAGTATGAAGCAAAAGGATCCGTTAAAACATAAAGGGATGACCACTGAAGTCAATGGGACTTCATACTTAGGGAACTTAGATCTCTTCTTAGGGACAGAGTAAGAAAAGGTACACTTTGAGAAGAAGATCCAAAAACAGTTCAGGATGTATTTTAAAAATATAGATGAGAACCAAATTATCAAGACTTTCAGTGCCAGTTTAAGATGATTTAGGAATTGAAGGTATAACAATTAGTTCTCATTTTTATATTCCAAATCCTCTTTAAGTAGGTAAAGTCATCAAGATACCAAGGATACTGAAGGGATCTAGGAAAACAACACGTATCAGAGAAAGGGACAGTACTTGGTAACTGCCTACTTTTTACAGATTTAAAAGTTTCTGAAGTTGTTAACTAGGACTGAAAAAACGCCTGTTATCAGAGAAGCAAGGGAACTACATGTGCAAATTATTTGCTTTCCTCTTTATTCCTCCTCAAAGATTTGACTGGCCTTTCATTTTTCTGGCTCAATAAAGGATAACTTAAAAGGTAAGAGCTTTTGCTGTGCCAACTGAGAGACATAATACATAGAATACAAAAAAATTGCAATGATATGCCTCATGCTTTCAAAATATCTCCTTTAGTCTGGGACAGCATTACTCTGACTTAGACTGATGCCCTCAAACTTGGACTCACCTGCTTGGACTTCCCTCCCTTGGTGAGTGGCTAAGGCTTTCGCTGACACATGCCAGACACTACCCCATGCCAAGCTTCCAATATCAGCATCTTTTGAGCACTATATTTACCTCTCTTCACTTTTCTCTTGCCTTTAATAAATTTAAAGATAGTATGGACCATTTTATAACAATACAGTCTTTATGTTATGTGACTTTAGACAATATTATTTTTCTCTTGTCAAACAGATGTGTTGTTTCTTTCAGACAGTCTTATTTACGTTCAAACTTCCATTAGTATCTTAACTTCAATTAGCTGTACTTGTTTGAGGTATATAAATTTTTGGTTTTGATTGCCTACTAAAAATAAATGATTGATGTTATTGGCCCATCAGAAACTTAAGCTATTTGGTCAGACATTGGAAGCTACAAAAAGCCAATCTCTTTTAGAGACAGGATGCTTGACAATGTTTCAATAAGTGTAGTAGAGGGAGCAGCATTCCTAGTGTACATCATTCAATTTGGTGCAGTGGATACATTTCTTGCCCCTGGGAATACAAGAATAGGACAGAGAAAGCTGCATAGATGTAACATAGACAATGATTCAACGTATTAAAATAGTATAAAGAAAGCATCGTTTCCTTTTACTAGCTATCTGCAAAATTTCTCAGTAGCTGGCTAAAAAAAATTAAAATTGATGAATTGTTGATACCAAAAAACAAAAACAAAATCAAAAACCTCCTCCAGTATCAGTTCTCTTAGATAGATTTTAGTTTGTCTCCAGAACTCATTTTGGTCTGTTTCTATTATTTGGTATTTCTGCTGATTTTTGTTCAGCAAAACCTTCTCTTCTTTTGTGCCTAATTATGTTTTTAACTTTTCTCTGGCCATTGTTTTTGTGAACTCATTTAAAGGAACAATCTTCCACCAGGAAGGATTTACATTTGCTTCTGCTGCATGCCTATGGCACTAGCAATTCAAGATCACTTCAATCCAATTTTTTAAAATATGGATTATCGTGTTTTTATTTTCATTTGTCTCCAGGTATTTTTTTTATTTCCTCTTTGAGTTCTTCAGTGATCCATTCATTATTTACTAGCATATTGTTTGGTCTCCACCGGTTTGTGTTTTTTGCAGTTTTTTTTTCTTCTAGTGGATTTCTAGCCTTGTAGCATTGTGATCAGAAAAGATGTTTGATATAATTTCAGTTTTATTAAATTTACCAAGGCTTTCGTTGTGACCCAGCATGTGATCTGTCCTGAAGAATGTCCTGTGTGCACTTGAAAAGAATATGTATTCTGCTGCTTTTGGATAGAATGTTTTATAAATATCATTAAGACTTATCTGGTCTGATGTGTCATTTAAGACCTGGTTTTCCTTATTGATTCTCTGGATGATCTATCCAATGATGTAAGTGAGGTGTTAAAGTCCCCCACTATTATTGTGTTACTGTCAAATTCTCCTTTGTCTGTTAACATTTGCCTTGTATATTGAGGTGGTCCTATGCTGGGTGCATATATATTTATAATTGTTATATCTTCTTTGTTAATCCCATGATCATCATGTAGTGTCCTTTTTTGGCTCTTGTAACAGTCTTTAATTTAAAGTCAATTTTTGTCTGATAGAAGTATTGCAAATCTAGCTTTCTGTTGATTTCCATTTGTGTGAAATACCTTTTTTCCATCCCCTCACTTTCAGTCTCTGTGTTTCTCTAGATCTGAAATGAGTCTCTTGCAGGAAGCATATATAAACAGGATATGGGTCCTGTTTTTGTATCCATTCAGCCACTCTGTACCTTTTAGTTGGAGCAGTTAGGCTGTTTACATTTAGGGTAATTACAGATATGTATATTCCTATTGTCATTTTGTTAATTGTCTTATATAAATTTGTAAGTCTACTTCCCTTTTGTTCTTCTTTGTTCTCTTCTCTTGTGATTTCATGCCCATCTTTAGTGTTATATGTGGATTCCTTTTTCTTTTGTGTATATCTATTACAGATATTTGTTTTGTGGTTACCATGAGATTTTTGTATAGCAGAACTGAAAACATGATCCAAAACCTATGGTATGCAGCAAAAGCAGTTGTAAGAGAGAAGTTTATAGTGATATAAGCTTAACTCAGGAAACAAGAAAAAATATGAAATAAACAACTTAGTCATACACCTAAAGGAACTGGAAAAAGGAGAACAAATAAAATACAAACTTAGTAGAAGGAAGGAAATCAAACATCAGAGCAGAAATAAATGAAATAGATACTAAAAAAACAGTAGAAGAGATCGATGAAACTAAAAGCTGTTTCTTTAAGTAGATAAATAAAATTGATAAACCTTTAGCCAGATTCATCAAGAAAAGGGAGAGAGCTCAAATCAATAAAATCAGAAATGAAAAAGGAGAGTTAACAATCAACACCAGAGAAATGCAAAGGATCATAAGAGGCTACTCTGAGCAACTATACATCAACAAAAAGGACAACCTAGAAGAAATGGACAATTTCTTAGAAAAGTACAACTTCCCAACACTGTACCAGAAAGAAATAGAAAATATAAATAGACTGATTACCAGTATTGAAATTGAGTCTGTAGTTTAAAAACTCCCAACAAACAAGTCCAGGACCAGATGACTTCACAGATGAAGTCTACCGAACATCATTTAGAGAAGAATTAACACCTATCCTTCTGAAACTATTCCAAAAAATTGCAGAGGAAGGAACACTTCTGAACTTACTTAACCTGACACCAAAACCAAAGATATCACAAAAAAGAAAATTATAGGCTAATATCATTTACAAGTATACATGCAAAAATCCTCAACAAAATACCAGGAAACCTACTCCAACAAAACATTAAAAGGGCCATTCGCCATGATCAAGTAGGAGTTATTCCAGTGATGCAAGGATTTTTCAATATCCACAAATCAATGTGACATACCACGCTAACAAATTAAAGAATAAAAACTGTATGATCATTTCAATAGATGCAGATAAAGCTTTTGATAAAATTGAACATTCATTTATGATTAAAACCTCTCCAGAAAGTTGGTATAGAGGTAACATACCTCAACATAACAAAGGCCATATATGACAAACCCACATCTAACATTTTAATCAATGGTGAAAAACTGAATGCATTCCCTCTAAGATAGGAACAAGACAAGGATGCCCACTCTTGCCACTTTTATTCAACATAGTTTTGGAAGTCCTAGCCACAGCAAACAGAGAAGAAAAACAAATAAAAGGAATCCAAATTGGAAAAGAAGAAATAAAACTGTCACTCTGCAGATGACATGATACTACATATAGAAAATCCTAAAGATGCCAGCAGAAAACTATTAGAGCTCATGAATGAATCTGATAGAGTTGCAGGATAAAAAATTAATATACAGAAATCATTTGCATTTTTATACAGTAAGAACAGAATATCAGAAAGAGAAATTAAGGAAACAATCCCATTTCCATTGCATCAAAAACAATAAAATATCAAGGAATAGACCTACTTAAGGAGGCCAAAGACCTGTACCCTGAAGACTAGATGAAAGAAATTGAAGATAACACATGCAGATGGAAAGAAATACTGTATTCTTGGATTGAAAGAATCAATATTGTTAAAATGACCATACTACTCAAGGCAATATACAGATTCAGTGCAATCCCTATCAAATTACAAATGGCATTTTTTCATAGAACTAGAACAAAAATGTTTTAAATTTGTATGGAAATGGAAAAGACCCCAAGTAGCCATAACAATCTTGAGAGAGAAGAACAGAGCAGGAGAAATCATGCTGTCTATCTTCAGTCTATACTACAAAGCTATGGTAATCAAAACAGCATGGTACTGGCACAAAAACAGACACATAGACCAATGGAACACGATAGAAAGCCCAGAAATAAATCCATACATTTATGATCCATTAATATATGACAAAGGAGGCAGGAATATACAATAGGGAAAAGACCTCAACAAGTGGTGCTGGGAAAACTGGACAGCTACATGTATAAGAATGAAATTAGAACATTCTCTAACATCATATATAAAAATAAACTAGAAATAGATTAAAGACCTAAATGTAAGACTGGATACTATAAAACTCCTGGAGGAAAACACAGGCAGGACATTCTTTGACATAAATTGCAGCAATATTTTATTTTGGATCTCCTAGAGTAATGTAAATAAAAACAAAAATAAACAATGAGACCTCATTAAACTTAAAAGCTTTTGCACAGCAGAGAAAACCACAAACAAGATGAAAAGACAGTCTACAAAATGGGAGAAAATATTTGCAAACCATGTGACAGATAAAGGATTAATTTCCAAAATATAAAAACAGCTCATACAGGTCAATATCAATAAAACAGACAACCCAATCAAAAATGTGCAGAAGACCTAAGTAGACATTTCTCCAAAGAAGATATACAGTTGGCCAACAGGCAGATGAAAAGATGCTCAACATCACTAATTGTTAGAGAAATGCAAATCAAAACCATAATGAGTTATGACCTCACACTAGCCAAAACGGCCATAATCAAAAAGTCTACAATTCATAAATGATGGAGAGGGTGTGAAGAAAAAGGAACCCTTCAATACTTTTAGTGGGAATGTAAATTTGTGCAGCCACTATGGAGAAAAATATGGAGGTTCCTTAAAAAACTAAAAATACAGTTACCATATGATCCTGCGACCCCCACTTCTGGGCATAAATCTGCACAAATTTCTAGTTCTAAAAGATACATGCACCTCACTGTTCATAGCAGTGCAATTTACAATAGCCAAGACATGGAAGCAACGTAAATGTCCATCGACAGATGAATGGATGAGGTAGGTGTAGCATATATACACACAATAAAATATTACTCAGCCATAAAAATGAAACAGTGTCATCTGTGGCAACATGGATGGACCCAGAAATTATCATACTAAGTGAAGTTAGTCAGATAGAGAAAGACAAATACCCTGTGATATCACTTATATGTGGAATCTAAAAAAAAAATGATACAAATCAACTTACTTACAGAAATAGAGTCACAAACATAGAAAACAAACTTATGGTTACCAACGGGGGAAGAAGAGGTGGGGGAGGGATAAATTAAGGGTTTGGGATTAGCATATACACACTATTATATATAAAATAGATAAATAACAAGGACCTACTAAATAGCACAGGGAACTATATTCAATATCTGGTAATAACATTAATGGAAAAGAATCTGTAAAAGAAAAAAATTATATATTTTCCACTTGATTACCCCCAAGTGAATTATTCTCATTTCATTGTCCAAAGCAAGACATAACGGAGATGATCCTGCTCTCTAGGAAAAGCCTCCAACCCATTTTTCTGTATTGTCACTGATGACAGAATTTCCCACATATGAATTGAGTAGCATGTTATATGCACTACTTAAAGACTTCACAGATTTTTCAACCAACTTATTCTCCATGCTGGGAATTCAAGTTTCCTTTTAAATCTTAATAGTCATAGAGGCATGCTTCAATTGGAAATATAACTGGCTCAAAACTTGTCTCCTTATTTTATTAGAGTCAGTTTCATGTGCCGAAAACCTTAACATTTCTGTTCAAAACATAGTTTCCAGAAATATTTTATTTATTGGCTTTAATGCATCTATTTTTATATCTCAAATTAATGGCCAGTTACTTGAACCTATGGAGCTTCAGAATGAGAGTCACTCTCTTAGACTCTTTTCCCTGAGCCATTACTTCTAAGGTAAAGGATTTACTGTGCATAATACTCTTAACTTTTGTTTTGAAGCAACTATATCCATTTGGAGAGTTTAAAAATAGGTGTGGAGGTTTATCATTAATTAGTCTTTGCTTCAAGAATCAGTTTTACCTGGATTTAGTCTTTCATAGTCTCTCTTTTCCAGGAAGCAGTTAGCTTTCACAGCCTTGGAATGTCCCCATCTCTAATTGTCTTCTTTTTTTCTGAGCTCATTTTTCTGTAAAGCATTGCCAAAAGCAACTAGCTCCTGGTACTTACATTCTACTTTCCAATCTCTTCTTTTCTAAAGCTTCAAGTTAATTAGGTATATGAATTACCTTCAAATGCATATATACTACCTTCCAATATATAACGGAAAACCTATTTGGCAAATGTTTGTGGACACATTCTCATCTTTCCAGTCTCACTCACGTAGTAGTTGTTTCTTCTAAACATTACTGGGCTTCAAAACTAATATTGTTTATCATAGGAGTTTTTGTTTGTTTTTGGCTATGGCAGTGCTGGGTTATGCTATGAAGAGCAAACAGCCACCAATTCTCAGTGGCTTAATAAGAACAAGGTGCATTTCTCGTTCCCACTACTTGTCTATTTTGTATTCGCAAACACAAATAGGGTTTTTCTCCATGTCATTTCTACTAAAGGGTCCAGGGTGATGGAGACTCCTATTTAAACTGTTTAAAATTTTAATGTTACTGGTAGCTGCATCAGAGGAAGGGAAAACACAGAGAACTGACCTCGTGCTCAACTCAAAAGTAGGTTAAATGCTTCAACCCGAACTTACACATGTCACTTCTACCCACATTTCACTGGCCAGGGCAAATGACTAGCTTTAAGAAAGTAGAGAAGTGCTCTTGTGGGCCCTGAAGGCAGAAGAATCAGACATCTTGTGAGTATCACTAGTATCTATCATACCCTACAATTCCTCTAAGGACCTAGTTGAATTTCATCACCTGACAGCTAAAACAACCAAGACTTGTAAAAGAAGAATTGTCTTTTTACAGATAATACTTCTTAGATCCTGGACTAGAAATAATATCCTGAATCCTATTCCCATGTTTCTACTAAGTGTTTTTGTTTCAGCTGATTCTACAAGTCTCTCATATGATGCTGTAATTTAGGACCTTGATACTTCAGTTTTCAAAAGTAACTAAGATATGAAAATGAGTTAAAATTAATGTATAGTACATATAAGTTTACAAATGTATACATCACTGATTTGAATTACATGATTATATTGGTGACATTAAATTAGAGTCATGTAGCATATTAGTGGTTGAAAGCTTATTTTTTTATCAATAGCCAATGATGTACTCCAAATAAAAAGTCTTTATACATAAAGAGAAGCTTGTTACAATAAGAAGACATTCTTATTTAGAAAAAAATATTCAACCAAAATAATCTTTCAAAGTTTTTGAAGAGCTAAAATGTCTATATATTAACTGTACACAACAGATCATAGAATATTTTTCATTAAAAGGCTTTTGTTCATATATCTTCAACCACTTTGTAGGGTATATTTCTGCAGTACAGTAGTACATACCAATAAGGTATATCAGATTTGAGGAAATAGGAAAATTCATAACCTTTACTTGGTCTAAAATAAATTATATTAAGCCTGGACTATTACATCTCCAAACTTTTAACCAGCAGAGTTTATATACTTCATGTCCTCCATATATATTTTATGAGCTTCTCCTTTTGAATTTGTTACTAATACACTGATATAATGAAATATATTGAGATTGATTTTGAGATTGATTTCAAGATTATGAAGAAACACCCTTAAAATATTATTACAATAAAACAGGAAATCAACATTTACTTAATATTGTACTAATCAGACAAGAGATATTATTTGTCCTACCTACATACCTTTCTAAAGAAGCTACCTAATGCTTAGATAGTTTTACATTGTTTGACCTTATTACTTACACCAGATTGGATAGATTCATGGTGGGCACTGACCAAAATGTAGCCAGTCCAAAAGCTTGCTAGCAACTTATGACATATAATCTGGTTAAAAAAGAAAAATAAAATATGACTGTATCTATTCAGGTTCACCAGTGAGATATTTATGTAAAGTCATAAAAATACAGTGGTTAACTAACTGGGAGGCTGAAGCTGCGAATGTGCCAACTAAAGCCGTGTGAAAGGCAAAATTATAAAGGAACAGTAAAAGAAGACCATAGAGAGTATGGATGCCTGGCAAAGGGGAATAGAGCATACAGTCAAAGAAGAAGGGATAAGGGAAAGAAAAAGGGAGTGAAAGTGAACATTTCTTGTATAGCTACCTTGAATCGAGAAGTTTTTAGTTTTAATCTCCATATACCATAAAATCTTTGATTTAAAATCATTTGAATTTCTCTTTGGTCCATGCATTAATATAAACTGAATCAAAGCAATATCACATTACAGAAAAGAAAGCTTTTCCACTCCTGAATACAAAAAATAGAATATTAAAAGGAAAAAATAGGGAATACAACCTTGACTTTGAGAAAAACATACTTTAAATTTAGTTTTGGTATCTATGTTATTATCAGGAAATAAAATGTTTTCACTCAAACACTGAACTTTTAGATGCTCTAGTATTGGAGCCATTAATTACTGTTATGCCATTTAATGTTTCATTTTATTGAAAGATTTCTACTTTCTGCATAGAACCAAGGATTCTTTTCAATTTGATAACATACATTGATTTTCTAAGATAATTACTGAACATTGAGCTCACTGAAACTTGTTTAAAATTGCTAATGGCTTTTCTACATGTAATTGCATTTCAGAGTTGAAATGTCCATATGGACACACTACACTCATTAATCATTTGGACTCACCTCAGAGCTATTAAACAAAGCAGATTCTATTATGCAGATTAATAAGTGTGTTACTAACATCTTTGTATTATATTTGTAAGTGATTATACTTAGGATCATCTGTAATCACAAATCAGTTTGTTAATGTCACTGTCATTTATTATGTTTTACTGAGGATAAAATTCATAGCATTAAATTCACTCATTTACATATGCAATTCGATGGTTTTCAGTATATTCATAGAGTTGCAGAACCATCAACACAATTTTAGAGTACTTTTATCACCCCCCACAAAAACCCCATACCCTTTAGACATCACTCCCCATTTCTATATCCCTACATCCCTAGGCAATAGCTCTTCTATTTTCTGTCTCTACAGAACTTGTTTATTCTGGATATTTAAATATGTGGTCTTTTACGGTTGGCGTCTTTCACTTAATATATAGTTTTCATGGTTCATCTACATATAACATACATCATTATTTCATTCCTTGTTAAGGCTTGATAACGTTTCATTGAATGGATTTTGCCATATTTTATTTAATTTTTCATTAGTTGACTGAAATTTGATTTGTTTGACCTTTTGGCTATTGTGAATAATGCTGCTTTAAACATTTTTTTATACATTTTTGTGTGAACATGTTTTCATTTCTCTTGGGAGTGTGTAATTGCTGAATCATAGGTTAGCTCTATATTTAATTATTTGAATTTCAGACTATTTTCCACAGAAATCATACCTATTTATACAATTACCAGCAATGTATAAGTGTTCCAACTGCTCCACATCTCAGTGACACTTATTATAATAAGTGTTTTTGATTGTAGCTATTATAGTGGGTGTGAAATGATATCTCACTGTGGTTTTGATTTGCATTTTCCTGATTATGTATGTATATGAAAATGTATATGAAAAGTTACTGATTATTAATACTCTATAGAAACATGTCTATTCAGATTTCTTTGCATTTTTTAATTGGGTTGTTTTTTTTTTATTACTGAGTTGTAAGAATTCTTTATATATTATAGATACAAGTCCCTTATCAGAGCTATGATTTGCAGATATTTTCTCCCACTCTGGGAGTTGTCTTTTTATTTTATTTCTGCTATCTTTCAAAGAAATGTCTGGTTAGTCTAAAAAGTGAAACCATTTTTCCCCAGGACACAATCTGAGTATTTGCTTCTCTAATTCCTAAATAATGGAATCTGTACATTTATATTTACTTTTTTTTTTGAATGCCAACTTTTTTTTTTTTTCACCTTAGAACAAAATTAGAAGTCACCGGTAACTTCATTTCCTTACAGGCATGGAGGAGGTTAAGTGACTTTTTTTTTTTTTTACTATATTAGAGTTTACTTTATAATTGTATAAACCCAACTTAAATTTTAATAATTGTAGGTTTCTTTCCTGATTATTGTTAGCAGTTACTTGTTGCTTTAATCTGTTTAATAAATTCTAATATTTTACAGAGACAAATGACCATATGAGATGTAAATCTAAGTATGTAGGATTGTTGACAATCATTACACACTAGATAGATTGAGTGATTGCCCCAGCTGCTGCTTATCTGGATTCATCACCATGTTATTGCCAGGACCACACTTTTCCTGCACTGTTCATGGTCAATGACTGACATGGCAACAGTTATATTTCAGGCCCATTCCTGTGGGACATGGAATTCTATTAATGGGCAATTTGGTGTGTTGACTTCCCATAAATCTGTCCAAAATCTTACAAGTGCCTTACTCTCTGAGACTTTTTCTACCAAATCCTATGTCTCTCCAATCTCATAAATGTGGCAGGCTCAACACTCCCCCTCTGCCTACTCCTGCTTCCTCCTCATTTGTCCTTCACAGAATCCAATCATTTTATTTTACATGTAATTGCGTCTTGGAGTGTGCTTCTCAGAGGACCTAAATTAACACAATAATGTTACATAGTTTCCTTCAAATCATAAAAATGACTATAAATCTTGGCTGTGACATAGATATCCTTATGGGATGGAGGGTCAGAGTCATTTTAATGAGTCAAGATTCAGATAAGATCAGTCTTCAGGAGAGAGACTGTAAGGCACACATTCATACATATCCACAGGGGTCAATGCCCCTATAGGAAAGAGAATACAAGAGACGAGAAATTGGTGAATTTAGAGGAAACAAAAATATACTCCAAGATAAAATAAAGGAAAGTTGGATCTATAGCCACTGAGAAGAGAGTAGTTACTACTAAGCATTGTGAATATAAGAAAGCATAAGGGACTGAATACTATGGCACTTGAAGGAAATTGAGTGTCTTGTTACTTTGCAAAAGTAATTTTCCACCCCTCAGGGATCCATACAAATAATATTTAGATGGATGGCATCTCACTGTGAGAAGGGAATTAAAATGCTTCACCTGATCCAAAATGAAAGAAGGATGGTTTAGTTGATTTTTTATTCAAGACAAATTAACACAGGATTCTGGTCAAGGGGATAAACTCTGAAGTCATATGTGGATTTACATGGATCAGCCACTCAAAAGATGTAGCTGAGACCTAATTGTATCATTATACAGTGAGGGCAATACTACCTACTTTATAAAGATATTGTGAGGAAAATATGCAGAGTGAAGGGCACATACCAAGTTGGCAAACAATAATTAAAAATAGCTCTACAAAGCCATTAGTGAATGATAAAGAAAACTAGTGAACTTCCTGCCTGAGCATTCAAGGCATGTCCCAGTATGCACACAGAGCCCATCAGCAAAAACTGAAAGGATTATTCACTTCAGACATTAAGGAAATTTCTGCTGAACATTAGCCAACTACTAAACTAACTGAAAAGAGATTCAGTGTCCACACATGAAAAGGATACAGAATTTATAGATTTGATTCAGAAAGGTCATTAAACTACAACAACCAACAGCAATGACAACAAACCCTGGGGAAGAGGGAGAATCTGATTTGCAGGGTTGCCACAATATTTAAAATATATACTATATATTATATTAATATGTGTATATATATATATAGTCATCTTATATCTATAAAATATAATCATATATAAAATTATATATGAAGCAACCATATAAGATAAATAGAAAACAGCAAAGCCACAGAGGTAAATCCCACCTTATCATTAATAATGTTAAATTTAAGTGGACTAAAACTCTGATTAGAAGGAAGAGATCATTTATTTTTATCCAGTCTGCATATCTAACTATATGCTGTCTATATATGACTCAGTTTGGATTTAAAGACACCAATAGGTTGAATGTAAAAGGATGGAAAAACATATGCCATAAAACCAGTAACCAAAATGGACTTTAAGATAAAAATTGTTATTACAGAAAAACAAACACATTTTGTAATAATAAAAGTGTCAATAAATCAAGAAGATGTAACACTTAACATCAGAGCCCCAAGATACATGAAGCAAAAATGGACAGAATTAAAGGGGAAAATAGACCATTCAAAAACTATAGTTGGAGTCTTCAAGTCCCACTTTCAGTAATGGACAGAAGAACTATAAATCTTCATTATCCCATTTTTTTTAATGGATAGAACAACTAGACTGATGGTCAGCTAGGAAACAGAAGATTTTAACAACCCTATATACCAACTAGATCTAAAGAATATCTATGAAACACTCTATCCAAATACAGTGGAGAAATATTCTTCTCAAGTGCACATGGAACATTCTCCAGGATAGACTGTATGCTAGGCCATAAAACAAGCCTCAAAATAATGAAAAGAACTGAAATCATACAAAGCATTTTGTCTAAGTAATGCAATAAAGTTATAAATTAATTCCAGAAGGAAATTTGAGAAGTTCATAAATATGTGGAAATTAATGAACACTTAAATAAGCAATGAGTCAAATAAGAAATAACAAGGAAAATGAGAAATACTTTGAGATGAATAAAAACAAAAACACAACATCCTACAACTTATATGCGACTAAGTTAAAGTAGTACTTGGAGAGAAATTTATACCTGTAAATGCCCATGTTAAATAAGGAGAAAAATCTCAAATTAGTCACCAAAGTTTGCACCTTAATAAACTGAGAAAAGAAAAAAAAATCAAAAGCAAGTAAAAGGGAACAAATGGTACAGATTAGGGCATAAATAAATGAAGTAGGGAATAATAAACAGAAAATCAGTGAAACTAAAGTTGTTTCTTTGCAAAGATCAACAAAATAGACAACTCTTAGCTAGACTGACCAAGAAAAAAAAAATAGAGAAGACTCAAATTATTAACATCAAGAATGAAAGATGGTAAAATACTACCAACCTTATGAAAATGAAAGGGATTATTACAGAATACTATGAATGACTCTATGTCAAAAAATTAGATAACCGAGATGAAATGGATATATTCATAGAAGGACACAAACTTCTGAAACTAATTTACTAAGAAATAAAAATCTAAATCGACTTATAACGAGTAAAGAGATTGAATTAGCAACCAAAAATTGACAGAGAAATCCAAGACTAGATAGCTTCACTGGTGAATTCTACAAAAAGCTTAAAGAAGAATTTAAACCAATCCTTCTCAGTCTTCCAAAAAAATAGAAGATAATAGAACACATCCCAATTCATTCTGAGACCAGTTACCCGATAACAAGACCTGACAAAGACATCACAAGAAAGTAAAACTACAGACCAATATAAATCATGAATATAGACACAAAAGTCCTCACCAAAATTCTTCTAAATCCAGCATTATATAAAAATGATTATACAATATGACCAGTTGATATTTATCCCAGGAATGCAAAATTACTTCAACATGCAAAAATCAATCACTGTACTATATCATAATACATATGATTATTTCAATAAACTCAGGAAAAGCATTTGACAAAATCTACTTTTATGAAAAAAAAGATTTACAAATAGGAATATTCTTAACCCAACAAAGGGGATCTATGAACAATGCACAGCTAATGCCATAGTTAATAGTGAAAAACTAAATGCTTTCTCCCTAAAATTTAGGAATAAGAATGTCCACTCTTACGTCTGCTATTCAGTACTGTACAGGATGCTCCAGAAAAGGCAATTAGGCAAGAAAGTGAAATAACATCTAAATTGGAAAGAAGTAAAATTATAATCATAGATAACAATATCTTACATATAGAATATTTCAGGAATCTACAAGAAAACTACTCGAGGTAATAAAAAATTTCAGCAAGTTTGGAGGATACACTATTAATATATAAAACTCAATTGTACTTCTACACACCAGCAATATACAATGCAAGAAAATTAAGAAACAATTACATTTACAATGGCATCAAAATGAATAATATATACTTAGAAATAAATTTAACAAAATAAATGGAGGACTTAAATACTAAAATCTAAAAAACACCATTGAAAAGAAAAATTTTAAAGCCTAAATAAATGGGAAGACATTTCATGTTCAGGGGTTGGAAGACTTAATATTGTTAAGGACAAATTATACCCCAAATTGATGTACAGGCTCATTGCAATCATTATAAAAATCCCAGACAGCTTTTTAGGAGAAATTGATGAGCTGCTCCTAAAATTCATATGGAAATGCAAAACGTCCTCAATAGCCCAAACACTCTTGGGAAAAAAAAAAAACAAAGGGAGAAGTCACACTCCTCAACTTCACAACTTACTACAAAGTTACACTAATCAAGACTGTGGAGTACTGGCATAAGAATGGACTTACAGTTCAATAGAATAAAATGAGAGTCCAGAAATGAAGCGCACATCTATGGCAGTTGGTTTTGACAAGGGTGCTAAGGTAATTCAATGGGGAAAAGTATAGTCTTTTCAACAAATGTTGCTGGAACAACTGGATATCCACATACAATTGAATGAAGGTGGAACCCTACCTCACACAGTACACAAAAAGTAAATCAAAGACCTATGTGTAAGAGCCAAAACTATAAAACTCTTAGAAGTAATCATAGGGGTAAACTTTCATGACTTGGACTTAGCAAGTGGTTTCCTAGGTTGATGCCAAAAGCCCAAGGAATAAGAAAAAATAGGTAAGTAAGACTTCATCAAAATAAGAAACTTTTGTGCTTCAAACAACAATTATCAAGACAGTCCCAAAAACAGGGAGAGAAAATAGTTGCAAATCATGTATCAGATAAGAGTATCCAAGATATATAAAGAACTCTTAAAACCCAACAATAAAAAGTCAAACAACCCAATGAAAAATTGGGCAACCAACTATTTGTTCTCTGTATCTATGATAGTGTTTCTGTTTAGTTATGTTCGTTCATTTGTTTTGTTTTTTAGATTCCACGTATAAGTGAAATCATACAGTATTTATCTTTCTCTAGAAATAGTCACCAATACAGAAAACAGTTGTTTGACAGAGGGGATGGGAGTGATGGAGGAGAGAAAAAGGGGAGAGAGATCAAGAAGTTCAAACTTTTAGTCACAAAATGAATCAGTCACACGTATGAAATGTACACTGTAGGGAATACAGTCAATAAACTGTAATATCTTTGTATGATGAGAGATGACAATTAGACTTATTATCATAGTGATCATCTTGAAATGTATAGAAATACTGAATTACTGTGTTGTGGACTATTAACTAAATAATGCTGTTTATCAATTATACTTCAAGAACTAAGTAAACAAACAAATAAACTCATAGAATAAAGAAATCATATTTGTGGTTACCAGAGGCAGGGAGTAGAAAGAGGGGGAATTGGATGAAAGCAGTCAAAAGGCACAAACTTCCAGTTAAGAGACAAATAAGTACAGAAATAATGTACAACATGATGAAGATAATTAACACTGCTATACATCGTATATGAAAGTTGTTAGGAGAATAAATCCTAAGAGTTCTTACCACAAGGAAAATTTTTTTTTCTATTTCTTTAATGTATCTATGTGAGATGATGGATGATCACTAAATGCACTGTGGTAATCATTTCATGATGTATGTAAGTCAAAGCATTATATTGTACACCTTAAACTTATGTAGTGTGTATGTCAATTATATCACAATAAAACAGGAAGAAAAACTTTCAATGGGCAAATGATTTGAATAGCCATTTCTCCAAAGAATGTATACAGAGAGAGGCCAAGATAGCAGAGTAGACAGACTCTGGGCTCACCTCCTCTCATGAGCATACCAAAATCTCAACTATCTGCATAACAACCATTGATGAAAAAGACTGGAACTGACCAGAAAATATCCTCTATAGCTAAAGACATAACAAGGAATCACAAGACAAGTAGGAGAGGCAGACTCATGATATAATCAAATTCCATACCCCCTTAGTGGGCAACCCACAAAGTGGAGAATTATATTGCTGATGTTCTCTCACAGGAGTGAGAGTTCTGAGGCCCACATCAGGTTCCCCAGCCTAGGGGTCCAGCACCAGAAAGAGGAGCACCCACAGCATTTGGCTTTGAAAGTCAGCAGGAATTTATTTCAGGAACCCCACCAGACTGAGGGAAATAGAGACTTCACTCTTAAAGGATGCACACAAAATCTCATGCGCACTGGGACCCAGAGCAAAAGCAGTAATTTCACAGAAACCTGGACCAGACCTACCTGCTGGTCTTGGAGGGTCTCCTGGAAAGTTAGCGGGGGGGGGGGGGGCTGTGGCTCACCCAGGGGATATAGACACCTATGTTAGACATATTGGGGAACATTCAATCACATGAACACCACTGGCAGCTGACATATTGGATCATTAGCTCCAAGACCTGACCCCACTCAACAGCCTGTAGGCTCCAGTGCTGGGATACCTCAGGCCAAACAACTAACTGGCCAGGGACACAGCTCCACCCATCAGCAGACAGGCTGCCTAAAGGCTTCCTGAGCCCACATGAGTCTTTAGACATGCCCCTGCCCACTTGAGGGCCAAGACCCAGCTCCATCCAGCAGTGGGCAGGTACTGACCCCTCCCACCAGGAAGACTGAACAAGTCTCCAGACCAGCCTCACCCACCAGGGAGCAGACACCAGAAGCAAGAAAGCTATGATCCCACAACACAGGCCAGACCCTACCCTGGGATAAGCTGGGCGATGGCCCTCCCCACTAGCAGGCCAATGCAACCTTTAGCATGCCCCAGAGCCCGATATCCAACTGTGTCAGAAATCTATTCCCACTCCCCCAGCTATCTGAAACAAGCTCTGGGATCCCCTGGGCCCTGCAGCCAGACTCCAGAAACCACCTCTGCCTGGTAGTCCAGCACTAACCCCAGGATCTGGCTTCAATGGCCAGTGGGTGGAAAACAGCATCGGAGTCTTCAGAACCCTGATTCTGCTCATCAGTGAGCCAGCACTAGCAGTGGAGCCCCCTAGGGTTCTGCAACCAGCCAATGTGTGATCAAGCCCTGCTAAAAAGCAGCCCACAACATCTGCACAGGTCAGCCTTGGCAGACAACCAGACCACCCACATAGTCAGCCCACCACAAGAGAAGGACCCACATAGCCCTCTTAGGGGGAACCCCTAGAGCATATAACTTGGGTAATGAGAGGAGAGTGCACTGCTAGGATGGATAGGATGTCTCCTACAGAGGGCCACTTCTCCAAGGCTGAGAAATGTAACTAATCTATCACATACATGAAAATACAAACAGCAACAAAGACAAAATGAGGTGGCAGAGGAATATGTTCCAGACAAAGGGACAAGACAAAAATCCTGGAAGAAGAATTAACTGAAATGGAGATAGACAATCTACCTAAGAAAGAGTTCAGAATAATGATTGTAAAGATGATCAAAGAACTTGGGAGAAGAATGGATACACAGAGTGAGAAGTTACAAGTTTTTAAACAAGCAACAATAAAAGAACAACCAGAGTTGAAGAATACAATAACTGAAGTGAAAAATACACTAAAAGGAATCAATAGTAGACTAAATGAAGCAGAAAAGATCAGTGAGGTGGAAGACAAGAGTATTGGAAATCACTGCTGCTGAACAAAAAGAAAATGAAAAAAAGAATGAAAATAAATGAGGACAGTTTAAGAGACCTGTGGGACAATATCGGGTGCACTAATAATTGCATTATAGGGATCCCAGAAGAAGAGAGAGCGAACGAGCCTGAGGAAATACTTGATGAGATGGTAGCTGAAAACTTCCCTAACCTGGGAAAGGAAACAGGCACCCAAGTCCAGGAAGCACAGAGACCCATACAGGACTGACCCAAAGAGGATCACATCAAAACAGATTGTAATCAAAATGACAAAGTTAAAGATAAAGTGACAATACTAAAAGCAACAAGGAAGAAGCAACAAATAACATACAAGAGAATTCCCGTAAGGCTATCAGCTGATTTCTCAACAGAGACTCTGCAGGCCACAATGGAGTGGCACAATATACTTAAGTAATAAAAGGGAAAACCCTACAACCAAAGATATTCTACCCAGCAAGGCCCTCATTCAGATTTGATGGAGAAATCAAAAGCTTTACAGACAAGCAAAAGTTCAAAGAATTCAGCACCACCAAACAAATTTACAAGAAATGTTAAAGGAAATTCTCTAAGTAAAAAAGAAAAGGTCATGCTTAAAAACAAAAAAAATTATAAAATGAGAAAGCTCACGGGTAAAGGCAAGCATACAGTAAAGGCAGGAAATCATCCACATACAAACTATAAGGAGGTTAAAAGATAAGATAATAAAATCATATGTATCCACAATAAGCAGTTAAGGGATACACAAAATGACTACATATAAAATATGTTATCAAAAACAGTAATCATGAGGAGAGGAGAGTACAAATATAGGGTATCTAAAATGCATTTGAAATTAAGAGATTAGCAGCTTAAAACAATCACATTTATACATAAACTGCTATACAAAAACCTCATACTAACTGCAAATCACATATAATATCTATAATAGAGATATACACACAAAAAAGGAAAAGGAATCCAGACATAACCCAAAAGATAGTCATCAGATCACAAGAGAAAACAACAAAAGAAGAAAGGGGAAAAAAGAGCCACAAAATCAAATCCAAAACAATTAATAAAATGAATTAATTACATACATTTCAATAGTTACCTTAAGTGTAAAAGGACTAAATTCTCTGACCAAAAGAGAGAGACTGGCTGAATTGATACAAAAACAAGACCTGTATATATGCTGCCTACAAGAGACTCACTTCAGATCAAGAGATATGCATAGACTGGAAGTGAAGGGATGCTGCATTTCTATACATCAACAACAAAGTATCAGAGAAATTAAGAAAACAATCCCACTTACCATCACATCAAAAAGAATAAAATACCTAGGAATAAACCTACCTAAGGAGACAAAAGGCAGGTACTCCAAAAACTGTAAGATGCTGATGAAAGAAATTGAAGGGGACCTAAACAAAACGGAAATATATACCCTGTTCTTGAATTGGCTGGATCAATATTGTTAAAATGACAATACGACACAAGGAAATCTACATATGCAATACAAGGTCTATCAATTTACCAATGGCATTTTTCACAGAACTAGAACAAAAATTTTTAAATATTTATGGAAACACAGAAGACCCCAATAGCCAAAACAATCTTGAGAAAGAAGAACAGTGCTGGAGGAATCAGGCTCCTTGACTTCAGACTATACTACAAAGCTACAGTAATCAAAACAGTACAGTACGGGCACAAAAACAGACATATAGATCAATAGAACAGGACAGAAAGTCCAGAAATTAACCCACACACTTATGGTCAGTTAATCTACAACAAAGGAAATAATAATATACAATGCAGAAAAGATAGTCTCTTCAGTAAGTGGTGCTGGGAAAACTGGACACCTGTATGTAAATGAATGAAATTAGAACAACCTCTAACACCATATACAAAAATAAATTCAAAATGGTATAAAGACCTAAATGTAAGACTGGGTACTATAAAACTCCTAGAGCAAAATAAAGGCAGGACACTCTGACATAAATTGTAGCAATATTTTTTTGGATCTGTCTCCTAGAGTAAAGGAAATAAAAACAAAATTTTTAAAATGGGACCTAAATAAACTTAAAAGCTTTCACACAGCAAAGGAAACTATAAACAAAAAGAAAACCTACATATTGGAAGAAAATATTTGCAAATGGTGTGACTGAAAAGGCATTTATTTCCAAACTGTACAAACAACTCATACAGCTCAATATTAAAACAAATAACCCAATCAAAAAAGGGGCAGAAGACCTAAATAGATATTTCTCCAAAGAAGACATACTTATGGCCAACAAGCATATGAAAAGATCCTCAACATTGCTAATTATTAGATAAATGCAAATGAAAACCACAATGAGTTATCACCTCACACCAGTCAAAACAGCTATCATCAAAAAGAATACAAATAATAAATTATGGAGAGGGTGTGGAGAAAAGGAAACCCTCCTACACTGTTAGTGGGTATGTAAATTGGTGCAGCCATTATGGAGAACAGTATAGAGGTTCCTTAGAAAACTAAAAATAGACTTACCATATGATACATCAATCCCCCTCCTGGGCATATATCCAGAGGGAACTCTGATTTGAAAAGATACATGCACATCAGTGTTCATAGCAGTGCTATTTACAATAGCCAAGACATGGAAGCAACCTAAATGCCTGTCAATGGATGAATGGATAAAGAAGATGTCGTATGCATGTATGTGTATACACACGTGTGTATACATATACACATTTATATATATATATATACACACACACACACACACACACACACACATACACACACACACATATAAAATGGAATATTTCTCAGCCATAAGTAATGAAATAAGGCCACTGGCAGCAACATGGATAGAACTGGAGATAACGATACTAAGTGATATAAGTCAGGCAAAGACAAGTATCATATGATATCATTTACATGTAGAATCTTAAAATTAATACAATGAACTTTTTTACAATATAGAAACAGACTCACAGACATAGAAAACAAACTTACAGTGACCAAAGGGGAAGGTTGGGGAGGGATAAATTATGTGTTTGGGATTAAAAGATACACATTACTGTATATAAAATAGATAAACAATAAGTACCTACTGTATAGCACAAGGAACTATATTCATTATCTTGTAATAATCTATAATGGAAAAGAATCTGAAAAAGAACTTATAAACATATATATGTATATATATGTATGTATAACTGAATCACTTTGCTGTACACTTAGAATTAAAACAACATTTTTAATCAACTATACTTCAATAAAAAATGTAATTGGAACAAAAAGAGTATATACAAATGACCATCAAAGAATATGCAAAGATGCTCAATACCATTAGTCATGAAAGAAATATAAAGGAAACCCATAACTAGATTATCACTTCACACACACCAGGATGGCTATAATCAAAAAGTTGGACAATAACCAATATTGACAAGGATGTGGAGAAGTTGGAGCCCTCATACATTGCTGGTAGAAATCTAAAATGATGCAGATACTTTGGAAAAGAGTTTGAAGTTCTTCAAAAATATGATATGATACCATATGATCCAGTAATTAAATTTTTTGGTATATGCCCATAAAATATTAAAATATATATCCATGCAAAACTTCTATATGATTGTTCATAGCAGCATTATGTATAATATTCAAAAAGTGGAAACCATTCTAACGTCAATCAATTGATGAATGGATAAATACAATGTGGTGTATCCACACAGAATATTATTCGGCCATAAAAAGAAATGAAGTAATGATTCATGCTATGACATGGATGAGCCTTTAAAATATTATGCTAAGTGAACAAAGCCATACATGAAAGGCTACATTGTGTATGATTCCATTTATAAATTTCCAGAAGTGGCAAATTAGAGTCTGAAAGCAGATTAGTGGTTCAGGGAGTGTGGGATGGGGAAGTCTAATAGGTACTTAACTTCCTTTGGGGATAATGATAATGTTCTGGACCTAGATAGTTTGATGATTGTACAACTTTGTGAATATACTAAAAATCACTAAATTGTACACTTTAAAAAATGTTAAAATGGTGAATTTTATATTATGTGTATTTTATCACAATAGAAAAGAATATGAATTTAGGAAAGTCTGAACAAAATGACAATATATACATATCAATTTTATTTTTACATTTCCTAATATTATTCAAAAATTCAATTCAAAATTAAAGTACAAAGGATAAGACCCACAATGGCAATAAGAATATCAAAATCAAGAAATAAATCTACAGGAAAATCAATAAAAATTATTGAAAGACATTAAAAAAGCCCTAAATAAAGAAACATACCATATCTATCTATTAGAATGCTCAATATTATAAACTTACCATTTCTCCAATAATTAATCCATAGATCCAGTGGAATCATCATCAGAATTCTAGTTTTCTTTGTGTTGGTGGCAACTGACAGATTGATTTAACATTTTTGATACACAGTGTTATATCTGTGCAGGATCTTCAAAAAGACAAATGCAACAGAGTAGAGCACAGATTTAAACCCACACACATAGAGACAAGTTATAACACAGCTGCCATAGCTCAGGAGTGGGGCAAGAATAATCTTTTAAACAAATATTGCTAGGATAATTGATATTCAAATGGAAATAAAATGAAATTGGAACTCTATCTCACATTACACAAAAATAAATGACTCCTATTAGATTTTAGAATTTAATATGATAGAAAAAACTAAAGCTCTAGAAATTAACCTAGGAGAGTATCTTTATGACCTTGAGATAAACAGTTTCTTAAATGGAATACAAAATTCACTAACCATAAAAGAAATGATTAATAAACCTTGCTTCAATAAAAATAGGAATTTTTATCAAAAGAAATCATTAATAAAGTTAAAGTGCAAGTAATGGAGTGAGAGATGATATTTATAGCACAAATGAATAAAAGAATTCATATCCAGAATATATAAAGAACTCCTATAAACCAACAAGGAAAAAAAAACAGGTACTCCAAAAGAAAACCAGAAAATTACCTGAACTGGTACTAGTTGAACAGAAAAACAATTAGCCATTAAGCATATGAAAAATTTCTCAACCTGATTAGTTATTAAGGAAATGCAAAATAAAGCCACATTGTAATACCATTACACTCCTAAGAAAATGGGCAAAATTAAATATTCTGTCGAATACAAAATGTAGGCAAGTTTGTGGAATAACTACATCTCTTATGCACTACTACTGAGCTTGAACAACCACTTTGGGAAAATGTCTGACAGTATATTAAAAAGTTGAAGTTTATATGCTTTGACCTAGTGATTTCATTCACAAAAATATATCCTAGAGCAGTGGTTGGCAGACTATACTCCTTAGGTCAAATCTGCCCCATGAGATAAGAATGGTTTTACATTTAAAATGCTTGTGAAAACAAAACCAAACAACAACAAAAAAGAATTATGTGACAGAGATCACATGTGGCTACCTAAAATATTTATTTCCTAGACCTCTACAGAAAATGTTTTCTGAGTCCTCCTTTAGTGCAATTTACACACATGTGCCCCAAGAGGTATGTATAAGAATATTCACAGTTGCATTATTTATGAAAGATTTTTATTTTAGTTTCTCTTAGGACAGTCTGAAACAAAGATTTGAGTTCAGGTAGTTTATATGAGAGGTGATCTCAGGAAATACAATTGAAGAAGCAGGAAGAATGAGGCAGGAAAAACGGAAAATCAGTTAAGTTTGCATTCTAAACTGAGTAGTATTCTGAGCAACTGTGGTTCATTTGTGCTATGAGGAAGTGCGTAGAATTTACCTCAAAATTGTCCCTCCAGAAGACAGCTGTACCTCACTAGTTGAGGACGGACCCTGGGAAAATCAGCTTCTCTGCTCTTGTGGGCTGCCCTGCTAGCTAGCCAAGCAGTCAGCTGAGGCTTTGGGGAAAGACCTGAAGAAAAAGAAAAGAAAAAATACAGAATGGCTGCAGCTACTAATCGAGTTGGGTTGCTTCCAATCTATCATATAGGGAGGGGCACTGCTGACCACAGTAGCAACTAAAATCTGATGTTGGCCACAGGACCTTGGTGCAGGGCATCAACTGGAAAAGCCCAAATATCTATCAACAGAGAATGGATACATAAATTATGATACACAGCAGTAAAACTAAAGCAAGTACAGCTAAAAAACTGCAATATGAATTAACCTGAAAAACAATATTAGTGAGAGAAGACGGACACAAATACATAGAGTGTAATTACATTTATCTAAATGTCAAAATCTAACCAAACTAAACAATTGGTGTTTAGAGATAGATAGTAATGGGACAAAAGTATAAAGAACATCAAGGAAGTGATTGAGAAAATCAAAATGGTGCTTAGCTCTAAAGAGGAGGGAAAGCTTTTTGATCAGTATGGTCATACACATGGCGTCTAGGGTATTGCAACGTTCTGGATCTTGATTTAGGTTGTGGCAACCCAGCTGTTCCCTGTATCATTATTTATTAAACTATATTTATGCTTTATGTAGTTTTCTATATGTTTGTTATTTTTTACAGGTTAAAGTGAACCTCCTTTGATCCCATACATTTCCTTGAGCTACTATTTATTTTTTCCTGCTCGTTAGAGCAAAACTCTAAAGACGTATTGCAAATTCTTCTTTTCCTATGATCTTAAACCCATTCCAGTCAGGTTTTCATACTTAATATTGCCCTGAATCTTCTCTTGTCTAGATTGCTAGTATCTCCACGTTGCTAAATCCAGTTCTCCACGTGCATCTTACTTACCCATCCTCAACAATTGATGCAATTGATCATTCTCTTCTTAAAATATTTATTTGGCTTGGCCTCTAAAACTTCACACATTCCTACTTTATATTACTTCTTTTCTTCCCTTCCCGTCAGTATAGTAGTGTCCCAGGACTCAATCCTTGTTTAGACTTATTTCCATTTACTCTCTGGGTGATAAAATTAATCTAATGCTTTAATTGCTGCTTAATTTCTGATGATTCTTAAGTTTTAATCTGCAGCCCAAACGTTTCTCCTGAAATGCACACGCGTATGTCCAACTGCCAACTGGACATTTTCACTGGGATGTCCAACAGGCATCTCAAGCCTAAGCTTCTAAGCCTACAAATGCGTGGTTTTATGATTTCTCTCTCTCCCTCTCTCTCCTTCTTCCTTCCCCTTGCCCACCCCACACACATACACAGGAACATGCATGTGTATGCTGGTTTATATTGATTTCTGTGAAAATTAGAAAAAGCCACCTTCTATTAATGGTTGAATCAGAAAAAAAATGTGGTCCCTCAAGCACACGGTTTGGTGATCAGATGTGACCTTTAGGCAAGGGAAAACGGTATCCCTTTTTACCTGGCATATCCACCACTATAGCAAAGTACGTGTGGAGCACAGGCTGGCTTTCAGTGCCCCCTGGTCTCTTCACGTGCGCATGCAAACACTCAAGTGCACTGAATACACAAATGCACGTACACATACACACACAAGTGCATCCATTGGTTTAACTAATTAATATTCCTATAATGTCAGCTTAACTCATCAAATGGCTAAAGAAAATGTTGGGCTATTTTTTTCATATTGACAAAATTCCTATTTCCACCAGAATGAATTTTCACAGTACACAGAGAGCAGCATACAGCCAAGTGATCTTACAGATGATGACATTATTTTCAAGGAACAAGGGACAATAAGACCTCAATAGACAGACAGGTGAATAAGAATAATGGAACCACTTGGTGTGAGTTAGGAATGTTGGCAGTCTAGACTGAAGGGAGAGAAAGTAGAGCTGGCGCTACATCTTTCTTTTTGAATCGAAGATGAAATTGGGAATGTGGATAAATTGAAGACTTCTTGAAACAGCAGAGAATCAGTATTTTAAAACCTAAAACTGTAGTCATTAATGTGAAATGATGGAGGAGGTGACTGGATGATGACTTTTGCTGTGCCTTGGGCGAGATTCTCAATGTGAGGGATATTTCACCTTCTGTATCTCCACTCTGCTGTGACCATTCTCTGAAGTTAACTGACCAAGTAAAAACTGAATGTCACCTTGATATTTCATTTTTCAGGCAGCGCCAGGTTTGCCAAGGAAGAAAAGAGAAGTAGCAGAGTAAGCAGAGGACACAGACCAATATTATTTCCCACACCAACTTGCTGGCTACTTCGTTTAGTGGACGAGAACACTCAAATACCAAGGTCAGTTTATAAACATACTGAATCCCTGCTCTGTGCAAAGCATGTACTACAGGTTTTGGGGAATACGAAGAAGACTGAAATATAGATTTACTGGAAGATAAGGCTGGAAATGCCAGAATAGAACAAAGCTGAAGAGACTGTCCTCAATTCTAATAGGCCAGTGCTTTTCAACTTGGAATGAATTTCAAAGTTTCAACTTTGAATGAATCTATCAGGGAGCTTGTTAAATACACAAGTTCCCTGGCCTTGGAAGTTACTTTTTTTCAAGTTTTTTTTTAAGCCAGATTTGGAATACAATGTCACAGGCATATGGGACCCATCAAATGTTTTAAGTCAGAGGAATGGAAGAATCATCTGTTTGCTTAGGAGATATGTTTATGTATATGTATACGGAACATGGAGTAACATGGATGCATAACATGCAGAATGACTAGAAGTACAGACTTAACTCTTGTGTGAACACCTTTGTATTCTTCTAATCTCTGGTCATAGAATGTCACCCTCCCCTCTGGAACTAACTTGCAAATCAGTGTTTTTGATGACCAGGGGCACTGGGTGGAAAGCTTATAGCTGATCAGCTCAAAACCATTCTCATTCCTAGAAAACAGGTTCAACACCCAGTCAAGAAAAACAAATGTAATATCCAAAGAAGCCATGATATTTTTTCACATTAATGTCAAATATTCCCTGCCATGACACGTTCAAAGAAAAAGAAAAAGAAAGAAGGGAGCTTATTTATTTGCTCTGGGAAAGACTGCTAACTTGTGTGTCTGTATTCAAGGAGCTACTATTTTCTTTCAAATTATTTTCTAAACTCCCTTCAGATGTAGGATGCTATATTGAGCCTTACTTATATAGTGGTACAAAAAGAGTTGAGTTGCAGCCTGCCTATTAGGAGTGTGATGTGAAAAAAAGATTAAACAACACCTAATGAACAATATCTAATCAAAAGCAAGGTAAAACAGAGAGTGTAGAATGAGCTGAGTAGGAGCGCAGGGTCTCTGAAACCAGACTGCCTGCATTAATAGCGCATCTTTTCTACTTACTACTTCTTGAAGATTGGACAAGACACATAACCTCTCTGTGCCTCAAGTGTCCTCATCAATAAGATAGGAATTGCAGTGGAATTTACCATAAGAGGTTGCTGTGAGCTCTAAAAGAATCAGTACATGCAGAGTACCTAGAACAATATCTGGCACATAGTAGGCTTCTTTAAAAAATCTTCAGGAGATATATTACAGGCATACTTGTTTTGTGTGTGTGTGCGTCACTTTATTATGTGTCACAGATACTGCATTTTTTTTTTTTTTACAAATCGGAGGTTTGTGGAAACTCTGCATTGAGCAAGTCTATCAGTGCCATTTTTATAACAGCACTTTCTCTCTTCATGCCTATGTCACATTTTGGTAATCCTTGCAGTATTTCAAATTTTTCATTATTATTATATTTGTTAGGGTGATCTGCAATCAGTGATGTGTTACTATTGCAAAAGGATTATGACTGCCTGAAGGCTCAAGTGATGCTTAGCATTTTTTAACAGTAAAGTATTTTTCAATTAAGGTGTGTACATTTTTTATATATAAGGCTATTGCACACTAAATATACTACAATATAAACATAACTTTTATACACACTGAGAAGCCAAAAAATTTGTGTGACTGACTTCATTGCAATATTTGCTTTATTGTGGTGGCCTGTAATAGAACCTGCAATATCTCTGAGTTATGCCTATATTTGATTAATTATCTCTCTTTGATTGAATACATCAAAATAATACATCAAACACTGAATAATACATCTCTGGTCTCTACAAATTTATTATCTCAAAGGAAATGGTAGGGAGAAATTAAAACCTCATTATCTGGTATCAAGCAGACCTGTGTGTGAATCTTGGCTCTATTTCTTCCTGTTGTGTGATTTTGTTTTCATAGCTGTAAAACAGGGATAGTAATATTACCTATTTGATAGACTATAATATAATAAAATGAGATTACTGCATAATGGATAATAGAAGCCTTCAAAAATACTGTTTATTAAAATTTGATCATTATTAATATTTACTAATGATGTAGAGACCTGAGACCTCTAATCAAAACAGCTAGGAGATGATCATGATATGGGGGCATTTTCTCTTTTCTAATAACCCGTAAGAAAAGAAATGTAAGTAATTGAATGCTTTTAGAAAGATTTTCCAACTATTCATGGAGCGGAGTAGTTCTGTAGAGCAAGCAGTGTTTCTCAAAGTGTGGTCCCTGGAATGGCCACACCTAAGAATAGTAACAGCAACTAAGAACTTGATCAAAATACAAATTCTGGGGCCCCATCTTACACCAATTGAATCAAAAATTCTGGGAGTAGGGCCCCACTGATCTGTGATGTAACAAGGCCCTCAGGTGCTTAGATTTTTTTTTAATTGACATTTAACACTGTATTAGTTTCAGGTGTACAATATAATGATTTAATATATGTATATATTGCAAAACAATTACAAATCTAGTTAATATCACCACAATAATTATAAGTTTTTTCTTATTGATGATAAATTTTAAGATCTATACTCCTAGCAACTTTCAAATATATAATACAGTATTACTAACTATAGTCACCATGCTATATATTACATCCCCATGACTTATTTATTTTATAACTAAAGTTTGTACCTTTTGACCACCTTCATCAATTTCACCCATCCCCCTCCCCATCACAACAAATTTGATCTCTTTATCTATGAGTTAGGTTTCTTTTCTTTTTTTTTTGTTTTTGTTTTTGTTTTTGTTTTTGTCTTGTTTTGGTTTAGATTCCACAAATAACTGAGATTGTATGGTATTTGTCTTTCTCTGATTTATTTCACTTACAGTAGTGACTTCATGGTCCATCCATGTTGTGACAAATGGTAGGATTTCCTCCTTTTTTATGGCTGAATAATAGTCTACTGTGTAGTTAGTAGGCTCTTAATAAATATTATCCATTGTTATTATGTGTAACACAGAAGTATGGAAGGTACTTGGAGAATGTACATGGTTTGAGGTGAAGTGGTATTACAAGGAAATACTTTCTAGAAGAGTTAAATTTTAAAATGGAATTTGAAGGAAAATGGGGAGGAAAGGCATCTTCTAAGGACCATTGAAGCATTGTGGTATATTAAAGGAGTATACTACACCGTGGTATATTGAAAGCATCAGAAGACTTGCCACTTACTAGTTATATCATTTATCTTTTATAAGTTTCAGTTTCTTGATCTATAAAACAGTGAAAAGAGGCTATTCCCTACCTATACAGAGTATAAATAAGAGTACATAAGAATACGTATATATTTCTATGCCAAGGAATTTGATATTACATATATATATGAGTTTGAAAACTATGAATGTTAAGTGATATACAAATTAAGGTTTCACTATGAATATTAAATAGATGATTCTCTAACACTTTGTAGTATACATTCCAATAAAATTGGAAAGACAGTGTGATCTAACAAAACAAACCAGTATGGGTTTTGGAGCAAAACACCTGGCCTTCAAATCCAGCTCTTGTTAATTGGGTAAAACATATTGAGATAGTCTACATCATAGTGCTGCTATGGAGATTAAATTAGATAGTATATGCAAGAGTATGACAAACTTTAGCATTATCCAGCATATAGTTGGTAATTAAAACTTTTAAACATCAAAATTAATAAGTTAAAAGATATATAAATAGAAGACACTATCAGAAACAATAAGGGAAAATGATCATCGAGGTCACCTAATTTACCCTCACTTATTCATTTATTGTAACATATATCAGGCTCCTGCTTTGTGCCAAAGCTTGTGGTCAGTACCACCTGCAACCCCTGTGTTAGCAGCATTTGTGGACTCAATTTATAATCTCTCTCCACCTGTATCTGTTCTGTTCACTGTTATAGCCCCAGCACCTAGAATACCGCCTGGAACATAGTTAAGTATTCAGTAAGTATCTGTTGATTGAATGGAAAGGGGCCTTTAAACATGAATAAGCAGAATGGATTTTTTAAGGGATGAGTGATTCTTTTTAGTGCACCTGAAAGAATCATGCCATGCAAGCGGACTTTTTCTGCTCTCCCTGTATCCTCTGTATCTGAAGACCACCCTCAGAGAAATGCAGCCAAATTTCACTTCAGCCGCAACATCAGACCCGAACTCCTTATCTGGATTGGACTTTGCTTTGTGCTTAGAGCCAGTAGGGTCACCCCTAATCTTTATAAGCTTTTGTGAGGAACTACAGCAACTACTGAGGTCCTCACTTCCATTACACCATGGTTTCTTCACACATTGCGGCACACACGACCTTAGCAGGTCTCTTGTCTTTAAAAATCTCAAAACCAGAAATGGACACTGTGTCTATGTTCTGTGGGCTCCCAAACTTCAAGAAACAACTGTAAAGCAATTTCAAGAAATAGCTCTTCTTGCTTCTTTCTAATGAGAACACCAGGTGGGCCTGCTCTTCTCATCTCGTCAAGCATCTAAGCCATGGAACATGATGCTGGTTTCTTTTAGGTTTTTTTTTTTCTTGAAAAGCATTCCAGTCTTCAAATATCTTTTTGGAATCCCCCCACCCCCTGCTTGCTGGAGAGAAGCCCAAGATAGAAAAAAGGTGCTCATTCTCTCACTAATACCCTGCGGAAGGTCCTGACAAACTTTTTTCACGTCTAATCCTTTCATGTAGATTGAGAAGGGGATTAGAAATGGCTTAACAGCCTCTTAGAAAGTCCTACAAGAAGAATTCTGGTCCCAAATTGATGAGCGAAGAAGGCATTTTCTTTAGAATATGAAGGTAGTTAGCAGCTTTTTGTTTCCAGCTCAGTGATTTTTATCACCAATTCTGTGCTTACAGGAAAAATACTATATCTGTATCCATATCTTGGTATCTGTCATCTATCATCCTTCATCTATGCATCTTTGTATGCATGTATCTATCTTTGGTTCTGTAGAATCAAAAAATCTACTAGAATATAAGCCCCACAAGGAAAGAAAAAGCTGTGCCTGCTCTATGTTTTTAACCCCAACACCTGGAACAGTGTCTGGCACATGGTAGTGTTAGAGCAGGCAGAGAGCTAGATGTGAACAGAGAAAGTGGGGCATGAGCCAAATGGCAGGAAACCATACATCTTGTGATCAACAGGGGTCCTTGGGCAGAGAAAAGCAGGAACCTCCAGACTGATAAGAGATCACATTTTGGGGTGACAAGGATACTAGAGGCAGACAAAGAAATGTGAGAAAAGGCAGGAATCTCCAGTGTCTGAATGTAACCTTTTGCTCATTATGCCCTCATTACAATAAAATTAGCCTTGCAGATTAGAAGTACCCATCAGGCACCAACACCATGACACTTCCAATCAACACTAAATAAGGACAAAATTCCTCCTACCTTTGGGAAGGTGGAGCTGGGATGAAAATCACAGAACATGACCCCAAACTCTTCCGTCTCCAAAGAATATTCAGCCCATTCATTTTTTCACCAAGTGTAACCAACTTGCCAAAGAAACTCAGCATAGCTGCTCATCTGAGCCTGCCCACCCTCCCCTTGAGAGCGTACTGTCACTTAATAAATCCTCACTTTATTTTTTTGACCTCCATGTCTCTTCTCTGAATTCCTTCTGTGATAAGACAAGAACCTACTCTGCAGTAGCATCTTACACTCAACACATAATATTAAGTAAAGCAAGGAATCAAAAAGAGAAAGGAATTATGCAGGTTCTTTGAGCCACTGAGATTGCTGAATGATCACACCTGTCAAAATACAGACACATTGAGATTGCTGATGTCAATATCGCAGCAGTGTTTTCTTAGATCCCATGGAATGATACCAATCTTATCCTTGAGTTTGTGTGTGTATGTATGGGTGTGCTGTTTATGTGTATGTATTCATGTAATCTGGGTTGGTATCTCAAATATTTCAATTTCTATGACAATTTTCAATGCATTCTTGCTCTAATCAAACTCTAAAATACTGGTTGATAAAATAAATGTTAAGAAGGGGTTCAGAATCAATCAAAATATAATTGCTAGCTTTTCCTTTATATGCATTTTGCTGATTTCAGTATTGTTTGCTAGAATTTTTGAAGGTCAAATGAATAAAGTTATGAAAAGGCATTTTAGTAATTTAATTAAAGACCTTAAGAATAACTTGAATATAGCTTATTTTATTGAGAATTGCATTATTCATTTAATGTACTATCTTATGGAAAGTTAAAATAAATAGATATCCCTTAACAAATTCCTATTAGTAAACAATATTTCTTATACTGTATTCTAATGACTAAAAACATTAAAATGCTGTATATTTAAATAGAGCATGTAATATGTAAACCCTATAAAGATACATATAAGATTAACAGAGTTCTAAGACTACAGTGAAAAGCATAAAATTTATAATGCACTGAGTAATGGCAAAAGGAAATTCAAATCAATTATTTAAAAAATGAAATGGATAAATGAATCAAGTTTCAGCATAATTGGGATTTACTCCACACAATCAGCAATTGCCTTTAAAATTACTCCTCATATTATAATTGAAGCCTATTGATGTTTTCTCCTTAAATGTACAATAGATTACAGTGAAAAAAATCAGAAGAAAATAATTTAAAACCCTACACTTTTCTCTTCATTGTGGTTGTTTTCCTCAGTAGCTACAGAAGAATATTACTGCATCTTGAATTGTCCGTGTAGCAAGTTGATTTCCTCAGGGGAACAGTAGTAATATGTTGAATTATTGGCTCAATAGAAGTGCCTTTAATTCCTATGACATTCAGTTGTTAAACTGCTTTATAGTTTCAGTCAACCAAACAATCCAATGGTACATAAAGTGATTTTCTCAGAAGTGTCTCTGCTCTTTTTCTTCATCTTTAATGTAAAAACATTAAAAGGGAAAGAAATTAGCTATGATAACTTAGGATTTGCAATCCTAGTTGATAAGATGAATTATTTCTACCTCTTCCAATTGGCTTTTTCTAAATAATGTCATTGTATTTTAAAGGATCTCATAGCATTCTATTTTATTTTTCATAGCGAATAACACACTGAAGTTTTAATACTTGTTTGTTCAATACCTGCTTCATTAGGCTGTAAGAGTTTAAATTGTGCCTAGTTTTTATCACCTCAGGACCTAGCATATTGCCTGGCACATAGTAAGTACTCAACAAATATTTATTAAAATGAACAATACTTGGATCTTAAAATGTCATAAGTATTCTTTTTCCCCAGTCTTATTGAGATAAAGTTGATATACAGCACTCTGTAAGCTTAGGGTGTACAGCTTTATGATTTGACTTACATATATCATGAAATGATTACCACAGTAAGTTTAGTTACTATCCATCATCTCATATAGATATTAAGTATTATTTAAGGTACTTTTAAAGAAAAATATGTATGAGACCTAGATAATAGTACTTAGAGTGAAATACAGCCTTATTTCATATAATGGCAAAATGATACTCATATAGTTTTGTGCTTGAATTTACATTAAATACATTAGAATAAGCTACGTAATGTTCAAATGTGCAAAACTATTCTACACCTTCAAGGTATCCTAATTAGAAGTCAGCACTTGATACTTGATTACTTGGTATTTCAAATATCATAACTGAAATCTACATGAAAGAATTTATTAATTAAAAATAAGGGATATTATAAATATTTTTCAAGTGGTAAACTGCAGCATTCAAAATAGGAAACAGATCATGTAGATTTGTACAAGTCCCATTGCCCTTGCATGAACAAAGTATACAAATATAACAAACAAAGCAGTGTAGGATTATTTGTGCAGTGCCCAAGGTCTAGAGTCCCATTGTTCTTACATCCTGTGGTCATAATATCTTTGTGTCTGCATTCAAGTGAGTCTTTCACATAAGGCAGCAGTTGGAGAGCCTAGAGCAGAGTGGTGATTCCAATAAATTTGCAGAAGAGATATAAAGGCCCAAACTACTTGTAAGTATGAGACATCACCAGTACTTACAAAAAGAACCTGTCATGTGCTAAGAGCCAAAATTAGCTTAGGTCAATGTACCTCAGCTCTTAAAATAAATCCCTACTTATAAAAATTTTCTATAGGAGCCCATTTATAGCACTATTAGACACATGCCAACCCTATAATCTTTTTTTAAAAAAAAGAGTAGTAATGATGTGACTTGAAATGATTAGTATAAAAGTAATACTTCATAAACTACCTTATTTTTCACTATTTTTATACATATGTCTTCTCACTTGAGAGAAAGCAATCCTGTGAGAATCATAAAAGATTTTATTATCCTCATTTACATGACCCTCATTATTTAGTGGCTAAAATTCAGACCTGACTCCCAGCCCAGTACAATGCTCTTTTGTTTTTATCAGCTAAAAAGTTTTGCACAGTTACTTTCTTGAACATCCTGGAGTCCTAAGATAGTTTCAATAGTTTCTAAGGTAAACATTTCATTCTCCTAGAAATCAGGAGACTTGAGAAAGGTCAATATGTGTGGTCCCCAAAACATGTAATTAAGAACAGCTAGTAACACTCAAAACTGCCAGGCATTTGCTCTGATACTAAGTAATGCTTCTGCTTCTTACTTTGCTAAGCGCTTTATTGATTCTTCCAAAATTCTCTTCAAAAATATTTATAATGAGTAGAAATACTACAGTAGATAAATACTGGAGTAGAAAGTAAAAGAGCAATAGCAATGTGCTGGATTTGGGATGGGTATATAATTTAAAACATTGCTGAGCTCTTTTAATAAAGTATACTCTTTGAATTACTAGCCATTATAAAAGATGATTCATTCTAAAACATTCCCATAACCTATGCTAATTTTATAGCAACATTACAGTAACATGCATTTCATTAAATATTAACCAGGTCCATTTCTCTGAACATTCCCCATAAATATCCCAGTACACTCCCAGAAGAACTTTTCCAATTGTTTCACCCAAAGCTAAGATAATGTACTCCTTTTTCTAATGAACCAAAAAGTAATGTAGGTTATGAATCTGTTTATTTATATCACTTAATAGTAACATTTAATTAAATCCATCTTTTTACCTTAATTGTATTTTTGCCAGGTGCATTTTTACTTTTTAAAATTCTTGGAGAGCAGAATTCACCCAACTGAAATGCATCAATAAGATAAATTTTTATAATGCCATTCCCTTGGGTTGAAAGCTACAAGGCTTGATTTAAGTTAGCTGTGAAGCAAGCAGGGTGAAATCCAGCAGAAAGCCTGTTTTGTTTGATTCAAATTGTTTTCAAAATTTTAGCAAGGGAAAGAATGAAAGCATAGACCTTTAAATTCAGATTAACTGGGGCCAGAGGTCTGAAGCACTCTGTCAAAATTGCCTAGAAGACTGCTTCTCTAAGAAATCTTTCTATGATAAAACGTGATCCATAAGGTGGAGTTGTGGGGAATGAGAAAATGAGACACATGGAATGAAGACATGTAGAGGTAGGGAGTCAAAGAAACCTCTTCCTGAGGTGTGATGTGCAGTTAATACCATTTGCTGCATCTCAAGGCTAAATAGAAAGCCACAGCCTCTCAGAACTCTAATTCAAAATGATACATACACCCCAGTTTTCATAGAAGCACTATTTACAATAGTCTAGACATGGAAATCCTAAATGTCCATTGACAGATGACTGGATAAAGAAGCTGTGGTATATGTATACAATGGAATACTACTCAGCCATAAAAAATAATAAAATAATGCCATTTGAAGCAACATGGATAGGCCTGGAGATCATCATTCTAAGTGAAGTCATCCAGAAAAAGAAAGAAATATACCATATGGTATCACTCTTATGTGGAATCTAAAAAAAGAAAAAAGAAGACACTAATGAACTAACCTACAGAACAGAAACAGACTCACAGACATAGTAAACAAATTTACGGTTACTGGGGGGAAAGGGGGTGGGAAGGGACAAATTGGGAGTATGAGATTTGCAAATATTAACTACTATATATAAAATGAACAACAAGTTTCTTCTGTATAGCACAGGGAACTATATTCAATATCTTGTGTTAAACTATAATGAAAAAGAATGTGAAAATGAATATATATATATGTATATATATGACTGAAACATTATGTTGTATGCCAGAAATTGACACATTGTAAGCTGACTATACTTCAATTTAAATAATCTACTAAATAATAAATTCAGCAGATGTAATAAAAAAAAAAGCCAAAGCCTCTCTTTTTATCTGAATTCAAAGGGAAAGAGAAAGCAGGAGGGCCTGGAGGTTGAGGACTGAAATAAAGAATCCCCTGAAAGCATGCCGTTTTATACCCTAGATTAAAATTTTCTGTTACTAAGGAACTTGACACCATCCCACGCTTTCTTCTTTGTGGAGTGCCCACTAAGTAGCAGGCTTTGTGCTTAGTGTGTATGATTTGGGGTTTGGGGTAGGGGCAGAGTGAAATAGCAGTAAAAGAAAGTAAACAATGACATGAATGCAGTCCTTGAGGATTAGAGAAGGTGGGCAGACACGGCAAAGTTATCATTAAATATGCAAAGTACTCTAATTAAAGATGGTACAGTATTCATCATAGGTAACACTTGTCAGGTGCTCACTGTCTTCCAGGCATGGTCTCAGTGTTTCACATGTATTAGTTCATTTAATCCTACTAGCAGCATTATGAAACAGGTGTTAATATTGTTCTTATTTTACAAATCAGGGAACTGAGAATCAAGGAGTATAGATAGCTGGTCTAAGGTCTAAAGTGGCTTATAAGAGACAAAACTGAGATTCACACCCACGAATTCTGGCTCCAAATCTATGGGCTTAACCTCTTTAAGATGTTTTTATTATACAAAACCATTTGCAGACACAGGAAAGACTTCCAAAATGGGGTGACTTGATCACAGCAAGGAAAGAACTGGAGTACACTAGACGGAGAAGAGGAGGAAGGCAACGACAGGGGGAAAGAATGGGACAGGCAGAGGTAGCAACGCGCATAGCAGGATCAGACTAGTATAAGAAATCTGTGCTACGCAAGTTTCTGAAGGCAGATTGCAGGGGGAGAAGGTTGTGGGTTTTCAAGAGAGCTGGGCCTGTTTGTGAGGGACCCTCATCCAGAGCGGACAGAATAAGCCCTGGAGAGCTACGAATATTCACAGCATAGGTGACAAAGTGGTTATCTTTACAGTAGTGACCAAATCCAAGTGGCCAAAGAGGACCTCAGTTCGATCTGCAATCTTTGAATGTTCATACTCAAATGTATGTATGTATTTAAGAATAAGTTAAAATTTGAAAGAAAAAAAGGAAAGCTGAAATTAGGTAAAGCAGTGATTGCAAACAGGTTTCATGGAAATCTTATTTTACCACGAATGTCTCTTGTATAATGGGTTGCTAAATAATCTATGCTCCTTTAAAAATAAGCAGTATTATTAAATAAAAATCAAAGAAGGCTAAATATGAACTTTGTTTATAAGGTTGTATGTTTTGTTTTTTGTTTTTTGGTTTTTTTTTTTTGGAATAGACTAACATTTGAGCATATGCAGTCAAACTCAACATTTCCACCTTTGGCTGGAAAGGAAACACCCAAAATCAAGGCAAAGTGCCTGAATGAAAATAAGACACTAAAGGCTAACTTTGAAAATCTAAGGTGATAGCATATGCCGGAAGGATATGGTATCAGAACCTTGGTTTTTGGATCCATTTACCTAAAGGTAGTTTCTGGAAAGCCACACACCTTTTCAATCCAGTTCTGTTCCTCTTCCTGCCAAGGTCAATCTTTGGCCACATATTAAGCAAAATTGCTGTTTTCCCAGCACTTCAAAACTCTCCCTTATCCTTATCTTTTTCTGTTTTTTTTTTCTTCCCTTTCACTGTGTCCTCAGATTGCCTTCCAAGCTAACCAAGCTTTCAACTGACTCATTCATTCAGGACTAATTATTTACTATAATCCAGGCAGAGAGTTAGATGCTGGCAGGAAACAAGTAAATAACTCATGTTCCCTCCTGTCAAACAGCTGTAGCATATTGGTGTTTATAGACACAAAACAAATCATCTCGTTAGAGAACTTTGTTAGAAATTGTAGGTTAGAAGTCATAGGTGTGTCAGTGATGTGAAGGCATGAGAGTAGATGAGATCAGAACCCACCTAACAAAAACCTTTATTGGTAATAGCATATGATCTGGATATTTACTTTCTCCTTACTTCCTATCAACATTTTCTGGATCTACGTTCCATTCTCAAGAGAACTCATTCTCCCTCAGGGCTATTTTGATAAACAAATCAAAATCAAGACTGATAATGACTTTGTTGTGATTTTTATTTTGGTAAGATATTCTAATATGTGCAGATCCTCATTCTTCTCACTATCTTCATTTTTTTTTTTTTGCAAAAAGAAGCTGCTCTGACAACTGATTACAATCAGAGTTACATAGTTACAATAACTCACTGTTTAATCTTTTGATAGCTCTTCCTCATCCACAAGGAGTGGCCTCTATAACGGAAACATGGTCCCATTAGAACTGGCATCTCAGCCAGGAGGAGCTATCCCAGGTCTTGTCTGGCCCAAATATATTCTCTGTTTTGGAATTTGTAACTAGACAGTGAAGATCTGTGAGCACCAGGCATTGAATTTGTAATGTATGTAAATTGGGGGCTAAAAAAACAATGACAGTATTCAAGTAAAGCAGAGAAAGCATGGTTGGAAGAGAAAGCAGAGCCGAGAGATCCTGTGATTTTAGAAAGAGAGTGAATGAAAGAGAAGCTGCCTATATCTTGACTGTTCTTTCCTGATGCTGTTTCACCATAAAGCGTGGTTGTTCCTGGATCTGATGGAATAAGATGGACTTGAATCTGCCTCTTATCTGAGAAGCACTTCCACTGTCTTTGCTGGTAGAGCAGGAAGCATGTTGGCTCCAGAGGAAATAAAAGGTTTAAGTAATTAAGAAAATGAGCCCACACTCTTCTCCACGACTCCTCTTGCTGTCTTTATTCTGACACTGTGTCAAGACAAGAGAAAGGGCTGTGGGGGGAAGGATCAAGGAGCTGTTTTAAGAATGCCTCTCATCCAGGTCCTTAACTAGAGGGGAAAAGGAAACTTTTGAGCTCACATGTAGTCCAGGCAAGTTGATCAAGATTATTACCGAATAGAGCTTTCAGAACAAAGCCACGGGTAGAAACAAAGCATATTTGCCAAAAGTATCCACACTGTGCTGCAAATGCTCCAAAAGTGTGTGGCATGATGTCTACAGTCACTGTGCGATTTGAGATCTTAACCCAATCTCTTCCCATCAGAGACCATTTTCTCCCTTGATAGTTTTGTTACACGTTGCGCTAATAAGACTATATAGAGTATCGTGCACTTGAAAAAGAACACAAACTAGTTTGTCCCAGGAAGAGTTTTCTGGATGTTAAAGGAGATAATCATCTGAGTTGACAGAAAAGATAGGAAGGATATAAAAACTATCTTCAAATGCATGGAGTTACAGAACTATATGCTTTTGTGCTTACATCTAGGGCACAGAGAACTTTCTTTCCCAAACACATTAAACAGAAGTTTTAAATTAATTCCAACTGGAGCAGCTTTGGGGAAAAAAAAAAAGGGTAGTTATCCTTTGGGGTTAGGCCAATCAGAGAAGCTACATAGCTGCCAAACCAGTGAGGACAGGAAATGAGCATTTGGAAGGCAACCACATTATCCACTAAGAAATCTCCTTTTGGCTATCAGACATGAATGCATTCTCTCCTTTTTATAAAACTTAACTTAGAATGTGCATGAAACACACATCCTCCATCCAAGGGAAACTATTCAATATCTCATCCAATTATTAAAATTAAATGAAGTCCAGGACCTCTGAATTATGTACTGTTCTTGCTGTCAAGCCCAGAGGTAGCTACTTCATAGTGTGGTGACATATCCTAAAAATGATCATGTATCCATTCCCAATGCACACAGTATACAATGGTGAGGAAGACTGGGATAATAAAAATTCCCATTCAGAAAAGGGGAGAATAGGAAACAAATTATTGATTCATAGCATATAGCACACCCCACTGGATAGGAATACAAAGGGATATTCTGACAAATGGAAACAATTTATCAAACAATATTGCACTTGTAACTTAAAAGGCTTTCCATGTCCCCTGTTTCAGCTCTCTGGGAGACTCTCCTTTGATCACTGCCTTCCACAGGAACAGCTACAATGGTCACTGAGAAGAATTCACACTTGCAGGGGAGGTACGGGGTGTTGTGTCATCTGCTGTTCCCTTATTGTGTGTGTTTCAGGAATGAGGAGAGAGATTTCCCTGGGGTTAATGGGTTGATACTCAGAGTCCAAGGT
Organism: Vicugna pacos; assembly: GCF_048564905.1. Lineage (NCBI taxonomy): Eukaryota > Metazoa > Chordata > Mammalia > Artiodactyla > Camelidae > Vicugna > Vicugna pacos. Next base: position 108,683,599 of record NC_133023.1, on the reverse strand, counting down.
TATCTAGTCTTTTAAACATGAGATTTATTTTCTTCTCTTAGAAGCAGTGCTGTGTGCTTTGCTCACCACCCCCTCCCACCATAGTCAACGCACAATCTTAGATTTAATGGACTTTTTTTTTCCATCTTAGCCTCTAACTTCTTAAACATATTGAGACTCTTTTGTTAGGAAAGCTCCTCTTAGAATATTACGGGGTTGACATTATTATTTTTAAGTGTGTATTTAAAATTTACTTATTTGTTTATTAATGATTGTTTAGGATAAACAAGTTAATGGAAGAGGCAGAAATTGAACATGAGCAAAGGCAAATAGACAGGAGTGAACATAGTGTATTTGAGGGAACACTTAGGAGACGAGTCTAACGCGAGTTGAGGGTGTATATTAGGAATATAGAAGAGAGGAAACTGACATCTCTTGAGCACCTATTACACTCCAGGCAGGTGCTATGCACTTTTCAGGTATTATCTCCCGAACATATGTATAATCCATACGTAAGAATTGTTAATTCTACCTCAAAAATATATTTAGAGTCTGATCCCTTTCTCCAGTTCCAAGGGATCCTAGCCGCTTTCACCTCTTGCCTGAATTATTTCAATGACTTCCTGACCAGTCTACAGGCTAACAACATTCAATTTAACACAAAAGAAGACAGAAAGTGAAAAGAAAGGTAAAGCAGAGGCTTTCAGTATGGATTAAAGGAAACCAAATATACCAATACATAAAAAAGATAATACATTGTAGCTGAGTATGTTTTATCCAGAAATGTTTCATAAGGAAAATCAATCAGTGCAAATCAGCATATCATTGGGTTAAAGGGGGAAAACCATATGATAATTTCAGTGGATTAAGAAAAAGCATTTGACAAAAATCCAACACCCCCCCAAAAAAAAGCTTTCCAAAAATTACCCTTGATTTGATAAAGAACATCTACAGAAAACCTAATATTGTACTTAAGGGTACAAGTGTGAACATTTTCCCCTGCAGACTGGGAACAAGGCAAGAATGGGCGCTCACACAACTGCTGTCTAGCTTGTCCTGGAGGCACCAGCCATTAGTCAAAAGCAACAAAAGGAAATGGATTAAAAACCACTAGAGGAAAGAAGGAAGAAAGGAAGAAGTAAAACTGTCTCAACTGATGTACAGATTATCCCATACATCTACAACCATGGCAAGAACTAAGAAGTGAGGCAATGAAGAAGGATATAAGTTTAATAAACCAATGTGAAATTAAATGTGAACAGTTAATATCATTTTAAATGATTAAAAAAATTCAGAATCAATTTTAAAATGCATGTAAAGCTTCTATGCTGAAAATGGCAAAATATTACATAGAAGTAGAAATTACATGAGATAATAATAAATTGAATTATATACCTTGTTCATGGACCAAAGATCTCAATATTGGTAAGACATTAACACTTCCCATATCATCCATACATTCTACACAATCCTAAATCCTAATTCTGGAAGGAATTTTTGCAGAAATTGTTAAACTAAGTTCTATATAGAAATTAAAACAGCCAAGAACATCAAAATAAATTCTGAAAAAGAAAATACAACTAAACTTGCATGTAATAGCCCAAGGACTGCATGTATGCATAAAGGAATTTAATTACTTCTGTGGTTGAACTGGTGGGCACAAAAAATATTCTACCCACAGTCAATGAAATTATAAATGATCCTTTCAGTAGTTATAACTTTTGAGTTACACTTTGCGTTCTCCTTTGTATCCCTCTTTTATGCTAGAAAGCAAAATGCATCAAGTCCTCTGCACTTTAGTTATTATGAAGGACTTTTTGTTTTGTTTTTTTTTTTAAGAAAAATGCTGCTTCTCAGTGACAACTAAGGTAGGACAGAGTGACAAGATCAGACACTGGCAGACGAGGCAAGACACTAGACGTGGGTAGAGATGGACAGAAGACATAGGAACACCATTGAGAACATTAAAGATAAACATTGCAAAATTTGTTTGAAATCCAACCTCCAGCTTTGGGAGGGGGGCGATTTTGACCCAAAACAAACAGTGATACTTCCTGGAAAACCTCATTAAACATCTCTTTCTAAAATCCCAGCCATAAAGCAATAAGGAAAGGAAAGGAAAGGAGAGAAGAGGAGAGGGGAGGGGAGGGGAAGGGAGGGGAGGGGAGGGGAGGGGAGGGGAGGGAAGGGAAACAGAACTGGGCTAAAAACTACACTTACTGCCGTTTTTTTCCCTCCATTATCACCTGAGTTGTTTCAAATACCAAGTACAGTGGGAAAACGTTTATAGGAAATCAAATTGAAAGCTATCCTAGGACTGTTTTCTGTTTAGGACTGTGGATGTGAGAAACAATTTTGTATGACCACATTTTTAGCTTTTGACATTTACATAATGACTTCTAGGTCAGTATCATGTTTTAGAAGACAAAACTAACCCTCCCTGCTACCCTACTATCCAAATCCAACAGAGATGAACACATACTGTGAAATAAAACACAAGGAACTAAATATTTAATTGTCTTGCATTTGTGTTAACCTTTCCAACCCTTTGATATAGGATGAGCTGAAATTCCAGTGTTCTAATATCCCCAATGTAATCTTATTTCATTTAAATTTTGGTGATGTGACTTGGCTTTAAGTAAATACAGCAGATTATAAGAATATAAGCATTTTGATGAATATGTCTCTAAATTTCAAAAATAGAGATGCAATCTGTAAGAATTATTCGATGCTTACCCTGTAAAAGTACCAAAATAATGTTAATTAGCATATCAGACTTTTTAAAATTTTATTTTTTTATAAAAGCATTGGATGCTACATTCTGTTATTAAGTTGGGGTAAATTAATTACAATATTAAAATCATGGCAGAGTATTTTTCACTAAATATAATTATTTTACTCTCGAGAAAAATATCTTCTTATGCCTAATTCTAATTTAAAATGTTTAATATCTTTATTACATTTATTATAGAAATATTTGCATAATACATGATCATTTTAGATTGTACCTCTTAAAGGGCCAAAATTTATACTCCAAAAACATAAGTTTAGTAATATTTTTAAATTGATATAACATGATTTGGATTTACCCCTAACTTATAAGTAAGTACCTTTTTATCTTATATAATTAACCCTCTATTGTTAGACATGTAGTTGCTTCTAATGTTTGTTCTTGCAAACACTTCTGCAAGGGATATCCTTGCATATATATGTTTTTATATTGTGAGTATATAAAATATACTTCTGGAAGTGAATTTCCTGAGTCAAAGGGTATAGGCATTTTACAATGTGATATATGTTGCCAAATATCCCTTTTAATTGAAATTCAATTTCATCAGTTTATACTTCTTCCAAAATATATACATTGGGTTTTTTCTGACATCCTTACCAATAATATCTTTAATTCTTGGTTAGGCTGTTTAATTTTATGATTATTATCCCTAAATGTTTTTCCTCTTTGAATTGCTTGTTCATGTTCACTTTTTCCTAGTGTGTTTTCTTCTCATTTAAGTATTTCCATATTATACTAAATAAATTATTCTTTCAAGTCCTATTTGGAATTGGTCACAATACTTATTTATATGCAATTACTGGTGAGTAGAGGATACTGTTAATTTTTTTAACTTAGTTTAACAAATTATCAAACTGTTGAATAAAATTTGTCTAACATAAAACTGGATAACTTCTCAAGAGAAAAATGAACTTGACATTCATTGGATGTCTGCTTTGTGTTAGAAACTCTGCTATGTGTGGTCACATACATTTTCTGTCCAAATCTTTTCAGAAACCTAGCTAAGTGGTTATTTTTAATCTCAGAGTTAGAGATGAAGAAACAAAGTCAAATAATTTAAGCAAATTGGTCAAGAACACATAGCAAGTAAATAGAAGAACTAGGAATTTAACCTGCACCTTCCTGATTCTAAAATCTGTGTGTTTAAAGGTTTGATCATAATTTATAACATCAACTATGTCTTACTCATAGAAGGCAATCAATAACATTGATCGAAAAACTGAATGAATATTAGCAATATTGTCAAGTAGATCACCTTGACAGAAAAGTATCCAAATACTTGGCAATGAGTCCACTGTCAATCAGATATACTATCTCTGAGATAGAATGGACTGAGCCAGTGTCAGGCGTCTCCTTCCATTCCAGTAAGTATTGTGAGAGGAGCGCTGAGAGAATTAACACATGCTGAGGGAAAATTTTTACTCCTGAAGTGGTCTGTTTACAATAACTACATCAAGAATGTGTGTACAACATATTAGGAAACATCTGGCTGTATTGCAAGCCTAAATTTATTTATTTTGTAGCCTCACTACCCTAACCTCTCAGTAGGTGGTTGAGCATTAGTGAAAAATAAGGCTATATTCGAATTGATGCTGCTGGCAACTCTATCTGCTTATTTTGCCTTATAGAGGCAGTCATGTTGTTTACACAGGGGAAAAAAAAGAGAGAGGACTAATGTTTTTGTACAAAATAATTTTCCAGGATACAATTTCTCAGAATAAAAATCTTATAGAAATTGATGCATATTTTTATCTGCCAATCAATTGAACAACATATACTAACACACAAGAGAGAATCTGAACTACCTACTCCACTAATTTACCCTTGCCTCTCAATTTGAATATGCAATTGCATTTTACTTTTGTACAAATATAGGTGGGAAGCAGCAAAAAATGTATTCCATAAATTGGTAAAATAGGAAACTAAAAAGGATATCTTCCTAAGAAACTCTACCAGTTACTACCTTTGCCATTTAGTTGATCTAAATGAGTGATTTTATCATGTTTGAGGAACCTATTCCATAAACATCTTCTATTGAATGTCACATATACATAGCTTTTACTAAAAATTCTAAAGTCATTTGACAAGCATAGAATATTTTTCGATAGGATAAAATCTAGACCACTGGTTCTCAACTCTGGCTGTGCATTAGAATATCTGTTGATGGGGCCCTGGTACCTTATTGTTTGAAAAGTCCACCAGATTAGCTTTTTACATGCAGCCATAGTTGAGAATCACTAATCTTGTATTAGGAGAGTTTTAAAACATTTTTCCCCAAACATAATTCTACAGCAAAATGAAAGGTTCAGAGAGACTTGGTCATGGCTTTGTTTTTATCTCATAGTTGCAACTAAATTTTATTCTTTTAAGTCACTGAAGGAGACATTGTTTCCAGCAGTTGGATCATTTTCACTTTATTGTTCTCCCAATTATTATATGAAGAACAAGAGTTCATTAAATTTATGTTATAGGCCTGCATATCAATTTAAAATAAACGTATAAGCAAGCAAGTCACAAATTTAACCATTTCTTCAAATTTTAAGGCAAATATATTTGTGTAATCAAAATGATATTCTCTTTTCCCTTTCTCTGCTTAACAATTCTCTACTCTTTATGTTTCACTTTCTCTATGAAACTTTTCTGTATGCTCCCACAGTAATTTTTACCTGACTGTGTCAGGTAAGTTATGATTGTAAATAAGAAAATAAATATAAAGCATTTAATATATATATATAATTTCATGATCACTTAATGATTAACTGTTATTTTTGTCATAATAGTTCTTTGCACAAATAAGAGGTTAAATATATGGATTATCTAATAAAATTTTATGTAAATGACAGTATACACAGGCACATTATATTATGAACAATGGTGTGACAGTTTTGTCTTTAGCTTGGAGATGAGGAACATTTTTAAAAAAAGATTTTTCAAACAAACAGGAGAAACAGCTACCATCCTGTCCAAAATGGGGAATGTGTCCAGGCATGAATGCTCTAATATTTATTAATAAATACAATTTTTACAGTCATTAATAAGTCAAAATGATAGAGAATTAAGTAAACTCTTTAATTTATACAAGTATGTACACATAACATTTTATTTCAATAAGATATTCATAGAAGGTATTATACATGTTAGAGCTAATTTAATCATCTATATTAAAAAGCTGGGTTAGGGCAGGTATAGAAAAATAAATTAAATCAAGTTACCAGTGTATGACCAGTTACTAATCATTTGTTCCTCAATACTGAGTAGCTTGACTAAAGTCTACTGCTGTAGTTTTCAAACTGACTTGGATGTGCATAAACATGGTTTAATTCAGTCCTGTATTTGATAAGAAAATCTCAAAGCAATTTGATACATTTATTTGCCAAAGTAGAGACTGACCAAACTAACTCCTTAGAAGAAATAAAGACGTTTCTCTCTCAGTATATTCATGAACAGTTATTAGATCTAGGAGAGATTAGAAAACAAACTATCCAATACTTTCAATGGTTTGATACAATGTCTTTAAGGAAAATGTTGGATTCAACAGTGTTGCCTGCAAGGTTGGCAGCACCACTGTATTTCTACCTTCACCGTGAAACAGACTTAACTTCATTTTCTGCTCTTGCTGAACTCCATTTCAGATTCATACAAATTGTATAAATACAGAGTCCATCTATGGTCATTCCTCCCTTGTTCCTCTTCCAAATGGAAAGCCCTTGAAGAATGTATTATGAGTATGGAGACCATGTGCTAGCTACTATTACAATCATCTACGTTGATCGTTTGACTTGTTGCAGATTACTATGTATCTTTCCCTCAGTTAGGAATATTTTCTTACATAGAAATTCTTTCTTCACAATTTTTCCATGCACTTTTTAGCGTTCCAGACAAAGATGTGTTGAAGAGATCATGAAATACATGGCCAATTCCTTCCAATAATGAAAGATTACATATGTAGCCATTGACACACCACAGGTCTAATTAAGAAAACATAGGCTACTAGTGTGAGTCTATCACAGAGAGGTGGCATTCTTCCAAGGTAATAATATTCATGCCATTATCCAGATAACCCATCTGGATCCATCTTTTCTGAACAGTAAGTGCATCTGTAAAACCGGCAGACTTTGAGTCGGCACAATGCCATACAAACATATGGACAAAAATGTAAACAAGCCAAAGATGAGCAACAAGAAATTTGTTTAATAAAGTAGGATTTCCAGCTAGGATTTCCAGTACAGTTGCCTTCTGCTAGTTTATGTCTCCAAATTAGAAGAATTGCGGTTGTACATCCTCTGAACTAAAGATTAAACTCAGAGGACACTGAAGTTAATGAAACGTATGTGTGTCTGTGTGCACATAGGTGTATATAAAGCAGTCATATAGATACATTTCTCTGTGGGTAAAAATGTAAATCCGAGAAGGAAAGAGTCTAGCATCACAGAGAAGGATGAAAGGTCTTTGTCATATATGGTTTTTCTTCAATTTTAGTATACGGTCAATGACCTGTACATTTATATGCTTCTTTGAAACCCCATTTAAGAAAAAAGTACAGCTTGAAAAGTTAATTGTATACAATAAAAACGTCATGGAAAGTTGTAGAAGTAGGCATCTGCCAAGATGAGAAACTCAAGGTTATATTTGTTTTCCAGTCCCTTCTAAACTAATACATACACAAATTGGCAAATAACGTATATAAAACTCATCTTCTGAAGTTGTTAAATGATGATCTTCTATCCCCACCAACCAGATATCTTGATTCATTTGGCACAGGTGAGGAAGATTAAATTATTATGTTCCAGGAAACTATTGTTTACACATTCAAATTATTCTAACACACATTGAGGAATGTTGTCAAATAGGATTGAGCGCAAACATTTTACACACACACACAAAATGTTTATTTGGGGTTTCTTACTGGCCCTTCAGTAGCAGATCCAATGATAATATTTTACCTCTTTCAAAAGAGCTTCCCATTTTCTTTTTCAAGCCTTTGTTAAGATTCTGAGAGAGACTGAAGGTAGGAATATAAATTTTACCTTTGGTCTTTGTTCGACACACACACAAATACATAGACACCAAAATAACTCAATTTCTCTTTTAGAGAAATTACAACTTGACTTTTCTGGTCTGTGTGACTTCAATTAAAGATTTATGCCAAACTGCTTACCCTTTAGTTATTATTTTGCTGTGGCTCTAAATTAGGATTAACAGGGAAGAAAATACATAGATAATAATTTATATGGCTTGGATAAAAATAAGAGGGTCAGAATCTGATCTGAGACACTCCAGAACCATTAAACGTAAAGGAATAGACTGAAATCCTTGGTTGATGGTCTGTTTGCACACAGCAGAACAGATGAAATGAAACAGAAAAATAATTACTTAGGCACATACCCAAAACGTTTTAGACCATAAATTTTAAAAAATGAGATGTTAAATTACATGTTTCCAAGATCTATTATAGCTCTTCACCATCATACTGAGAATTTAAATTATGAAAATTAATTAATTCATAAATCTCAACAGAGCAATAATTGCCCCCAATTTAGCTGGTAAAGATGACTTAATCATATATTTTGATTAATAATTTTATATTTGTCTCCCGAAAAATCAATGCAGTTTTTTTTGTTTTTACTTATTTTAATTGTTTAATTCAACATGTACCTCTTGGAGTTCAAATTTTATCTGGGAGGTATGTTTGACAAATGAAGCATTTGCCACATTATTGCAACTCTGAAACTACAGGAATTCAGCATTTGGAAATAATAGAACTGAAGGACAGTTCAGGTTTCTTTTTCTCATTTATGTAGATGTTCTATTCTAAAACTCTGAGGCTAAGAAACATTTTAAGTTTGTTTGCTTTTTGATTCTCCTCTTCAGATGCTGTACCTTTAATGTTTTCATCGTGTTGCAAGCATACTTGGTATCTAGAGAATTTCTTGAGACTTGATGCCATGCCATACATTTCCTGCTGTGATTCCACAAAATGAGTAAGGTCCAGGGATAGTGTTAGGACCTTTGGAAGGAATATTGGAATTGCTCTCTTGAGGTGCACAAGACATGCCATGGGAATGTTCATTACACTTGTTCTTCAACTTACAGGCACAGCCAGTATGCTTTAGCCCTTGTCTTTCCCCCTCCTGCCATTACTTCGTTCCCTGTCTAGCGTAGTTTCCATGGACTGTCATTCTACTATCTTTACAATAGTCTCCACCCCCTTTCTCTTTATCCTTTCACTGCATTCATCTGGCAAGAAGCCAGTCTTGCCAGGACCACCATGTGTGTCTTTGCAGGTTGTTCACAGGTTGTGCTACTTAGATTACAATGTGAATGTTTCTCACTAGGGTACTTCAGTGAATAACTTCATGATCATTTGTTATCTCCATACCCGGGTCTAACTTAATATTCTCTGTAGTATCTTCTGATTGCTAAACATGAGATAAGACTCACACAACCATACCACCTGCTTCCAATACAGGTTTATAGTCTCCAAACTAAATTGGGCCATAAATGCTACCAGACACTTCTATTTCCCTCATCCTCTCTCTCCCATTCTTCACAGTGGCTAGTCTCCATTATCCTGGAATCTCTGCTTCACCACCTATGACCATCACCCCTCCCTGCTCTTTGATTAGATTAAGAAAATATACAAAAAATATAAGAAAGATATTCCACTAAGGTATTACCATGAGTTCTAGAATATTATTAGTATGTCTTCCTCCTCCTCACTTTTTAGCATCAAAGCAGTATCCCATATCCTTTGTAACAATAATCTTTTCACCTATAATCTGCCTCCAATTCATTCCCTCATTCAGGGGGAAAAAAAGGAAAAGGTGGTCAAGAAAGCAAGAAAAAAAAAGGAAGGAAGAGAGAAAGAGAAAGGAACTGGCAGGAAAAGAAGGAAAGAAGGAAGGGAGGGAGGCAGGGAGAGAGAAAGGAAGAAATTTCACTCACTCCACAGTCTCATAATTTTTACAACCTAACTTTATGACTGGGTTATCTATTCTCAACGTCTTAACTAAATTGCCTCCTACTTATTCTTAATCCCACTAACCCTGGCTTCAGCTACTTCCATGAAAAAATTGCCTATACAAAGGTCACCTAGAAATTCTTTGTCGTGTACCTAATGGATACTTCTTTACATTTACCTCTTTTGACTTCTCTGTTGTATCTGTCAGCGTTGATCATTCTGTCCTTACAATGCCTTTAGATTATATGATCTAAAGAGATCACGTTCTCCTAGTTTTTCCTCCTCTAGTTGCTTCATCACTTTCATGGGCTCCTCATTTTCTTCCCTTCCCTTAAATGCTATTGTTTTTGAAAGTGCATTCTAAACCCTCTTTTTTCTGCATACTCTTCATTTCCACACCGTCAATATACTGATGATGTCCTAACCTTTAACTTCAGCCTACATATCTATTCTCAGTTACAGAGGCAAGTACACATCTCTCAAGCAGACATGTTCATGAGTGCTCTATAGATGCATAACACTTAACATGCCCCAAATTCATTTCCTTCGACTCTTACTCCTTATTTGGTTCCTTGTTCATTATAACACAATGAATGGCATTTTAAGGTACCCAGTGACCCCAGTAAGAAGTAACCTGGCTTTTTTTTTGTCTTCATACCCTTCCTCCACAATGATTCACCAAGCAGTCATTTTTCCCGTTTCTTATCTATACAAACTGTCCCTCATTTGCTTCCCCTGCTCCCACTGCCTTTGTTCATCTTGTTTCAGCCAGAATGACACCAGTAGCATTTTCTCTACATCCACTACTGTCCCCATCATCTTCCCCCACTGTCAGCCAAAGTCAACATTCCAAATCTTCATTATAATAAGGCCACTCTCAGTTCCTTAGACTTCCCATGCTCTCTCACATCCAGGCCTTTGTGGTTCCTCTGGCCTGGACACTATAAACCACCAACCACACTTCTTCTAGCTAATGTCTAGTCATTGTTCACAGCTCCCACTTCTGGGAAGTCTCTCCTGAATCTCAAAGCATGTTTTAGAGTTTTCCCTTACATATTCCCTTATTATTTACCTCATTTACGGTACTTAACACCATGGTTTTTAATTATCTATGTAATTGCTTGATTTTCTGTTTATTTCTCCCAGGTTACATATGGCTTTTGGTCTCTGCCTACCTTTCTGGTCTCCTTGCTCAACATGTTAGCCATTCAGGCCTTCTTTCTTCTTGGATCACTAGACTCCCGGCCACCCCTGAGTCTTTTCCCTTGCTGTTCTCAAGACAGAAATATCTCCTCCCCCAATTTGTTTAGTTAACTCCTCCTTGTCCTTCATATATTGAGATAAACTTTACTTCTTCAGGAAAGCCCTATCTAATCTGCCAGACTGGCACTGATCAACCTTTTATTTTATAAGTAAAATCAGACTTTAAAGTTACACACTTCTTGGGAGTTCGAGATTGGCAGATACTAACTACTATATATAAAATAGAAAAACAACAAGGACCTACTGTATAGCACAGGGAACTATATTCAACACCTTGTAATAGCCTATAATAAAAAAGAATATGAAACCGAATATATGCATGTATATGTATGACTGGAACATGATGCTGTATGCCGGAAACTGACACATTTCAATAAAAAAGTTATATGATTCTGTGGATTATTTGATTAATGTCTATATGCTCCACAAAACTGTCGGCTCCAGGAGAATGGACATCTCTAGTACCTATCATGTAAATTGATCAATTAGTAAGTAACTGAATATATGCTATGTCTGCAAAACCTTCTGTTAAATAAGTAAATATTCTCAAAGAAGGTAACATGTTAGCCTCCAATCAAGCATAAATAACTATACAGAGTATCACCTTTGAAAAAATCTACATGCTCCTGAAGGAATGATGCACAGGACAGGCAGGGACATTTAAAAAATAGAAGAAAGAGGCAAGTGAGTCCAGGTCATGGTTGTAAAGCTCGGAGAAGTCACCACTAGGAGGGCATCAAAATGTTTTCTCATTTGTAAAGTGAGAATCATACTAGTACCTACCTCATAGGATAGTTGTGAAGATCAAGTATTTAGCATATGCATATGACTAAATGAGCAGTCAGTAAGTGTTATGCACTCAATTTCCTTCAATGAATATTATCTGTAGTGAGCATAAGCAACATAATGGAATCAGGCACTCAGGTGAAGAAGTTCAAGAGTCTGATAAGAGGATGTTGGCTGCAAACTCCAGCACCTGAATTTGGGCCTCATTTTGAGTGCTAAAAACAGATCCTAGTTCATCACATCAAAATGTTACCATGCTTCCAGAATGATTAACTTGAAATATGCTTCATTCAAAAAAGTTATAATTTATACCTGGTATTTCTTTTTATTGCTCCATTTTCAAAGACGGTACAGATGGGGTAAACACACCACAGACCAGACTTTTGTATACTAGGCTTTAATGGCCTTGAAGAATTCTATAATCGTATTCAATAGGGCTTTGTTTTGGTTTTAGTTCTTGGACTTTTAAGTAAATTCCAGCAGTGGGAAATTATCATAATGAATGCCTGACACCATATGGTTATATTTGGATTTGTGTATATACTTCCTATGTATAAAACATTATTGTATTAATTGCCTAGCTTTCACTTTTTACCATGTAAAGAGCTTTCTATACCAGCATACAGAACTCTGCTCCATTCTTTTTAATGGAGGCATACTATCCATTGTACTGATGAATTTGGTTTTATCTTTAATTTGTTTAATTAGTCTAACCACCATCTTGATGACTCATTTACAGTTTTCTTGGTATTTCAAACAATGTTCAGTGAACATACTGACAATCATATCTTATCATACTTTTGTGAGTATAATGGAGTAACTTCTAAACAATGGGTTTGCTGAGTCAAAAGGTGTATGTTTTGGTTTTCATTTTGAAGTACACTTAGTAAGTTGCTTGTCGAATAAATAAATGCATGACTGAATGATTTTGGAATACATACATCAAAAGATTTTGAGGTAGGCATGTGAGGACTTCCACATTTGCCCACCTTAGTGTTTTTTTTTTCACTGTTTGTAAATTTATGTAAAGGGCATGTTTATCCGGTTACCCCAAAACGGTTCAAGCTCAATATTGCTTAATAAATCTGCTGTTATTGAAATATTTCAGTACTTCTAACTTCCCCCCCCGTTTAATATTTTCTTCACCTTTCCCAAATCCTGAATGCCTGAAGGTGAGAGAAAATTCCTGACAAATGTGGACATCAGTTCAGCTCTTAGCATTTTTCACAACTTATTTTTGAAAGAATGCCCCTCCACCCACATACTCCATCCCTTTATTTACTTCATTTACTTCATCTACCTCCTTGCCTTTAATTACTATATTTACCCTCCAAATCTGAGCATTTGGATATCTTTAGAGAGAGAATGTCGTATAATTTGCATGGCCCATGTTCTCAGTAGTATGTCATTCCATTAGGTTGGGATAATTGGGAAAATGCTAAAGAGCAGAAAGTTACCAGATACATTATGTAATTCTAAGGAAGAGTAAATCTGGGCAAATGTTCTTTTTTAGCCACACATTCTACCTGACTAGAAATGAACATAAATAGACTACAAAGAGAGAGAAAGGAGGAAGCTTTATAAGAGGGTAAATAAACGATCTGGGCTCATCTTAAAACAGTCATCGAGTAAATATGTAGTAGCCAAAGCAAAGCAAGCGAGGTGCCCTTCCTTCCTTCCATACAGAACACCATGGTGTCCTTGATGATTTGTTTTACACTTCACAGCTGCCTTTAATATCCCTTGAAACCTAATTTCCCTGAGAAGAGTGTGTGCTTAGGGATAGAGATGTTGAGATGGCATTTGCTGGAGAAAAGCTCTGTATGCTATTCTCTGAGCCTTACCTCCTCTAGAGTGGGCTCTTCTCCTAACTGAAGATGTGTATACCCTATAAAGCAATCGTACCCACCCCTAGTAAGTATTATTGACAGTTTGTGCCTTCCACCACTAGGGATTTCTTGGGGAAAAGCAGGCTCATATTGTCCTCTTCTCCTATCTGAGGGTGTAAGTCTGCAATTTCCCACTTTAGCCACTAGATGGCAAATGTGCAACAATAAGCCAAAATGCCGCTGTATTTTCAGAACCCCTACAGAGAATTCAAGTAATTTGAGAATTAAGTCAGTAAAAAGTGAAATATAGCTGTTTTGAGACACCATGCAATGACTGTATCAGTGAAATAAGGAGTAAGTTGAAACTACTACATGCAAATATGATGAAGACATCTCTTTGGCAATTTGTTAGTATATTCTTAAAGACAAGCATTCATATTCGTTCATTGCTTCACTAGAACTACCTCAATTTCAAAATCAAAAGGTATAATTAGTAGTTCAGAACAAAAGCCATATATTGCAAGTGGGTAATGGAGCTCCTCTTGGATATATTTCTAGGCTCACTTTATAAGATACTTTTGGGATTTAAAATGACTTCATCAGGCTAGGTATCTATCAGATTCCCTAGCTTTATGGAAAGATTTCATAAGAATGTCTAACTTGCCTATATATAGTCCTACTATTTGACCCAGTAATTTCATACCTGGGAGACTATCTAAGCCAACAATGCCAAGAACAGAAAAAAATATTTATAGTCTGTTCCTTAAAGCATTATAATATATGAATATCAGAGACAACTAAAATGTCTGATAATCGGGGAAAATTAAGAAATTTTTGATGTTTCCATGTGATGGAATATTATGTCTTTATTTTAAATTATGTTCATTAAAATTTTATATAATACAGAACATATTTATAGTGTAAATGGTTAGAAAACAAGATTTTAGATGTTTATGTGGTATATTTAAAAATACTATGCTTAGAAGAATGACTAGAGGAAAATATACTAAAACATTATGAATTGTTGAGGAGTGAACCTGTGGATTATTTTCTTTTCTTCCTATTTTTCCTTACTTTCCAAATAGTCTTCAATTTTTTCTGAATGATCTGTCATAAACATGTTTTATAATCTGAAAAATAAAGCAAATATTTTAAAAGGGGAAAAAAGTATGTTATTAAGCAAAGGCAGTTCAGCGTATTTAAGACAGAATCAAAATATGAGAGAAGTTGGTGTTTTAATTTTTCTATAATGATGTAATTTTAGTTGGCGGGGGGAGGACATGAAGTAATGACATCTTGAGATAAATAACTTCCACCTGTTCAAGCAAAGCTAACTTATTGCAAGGGAAGTATGTATTCACTCTCTCTAGATTAATGAGTTTATTTCTAGAAAAATCTGAATTGCGGCAAAGTAAGAGGTAAAGTAACACTACCCTTTGTATTACTGGAGATACAGTTGTGAATGAAATAACTGTTAAGGGACAAAAATAATAGGCAAATAACCAAATAATACATATATATATGTATATAATAACCAAATATACAATTTGGGAGGAAAGGGAAGAAAATTATTTATATATCTTTTTAAAAACTCACATTAAAGTGGCCCGAATAAGAAAAAAAATTATGCAATTTCAGATTTCTAAGCAGTGAACCTAATTCCACATTCATATTGATTAGGTAGGATTGTAAAGTTTAAGGAAGTTATTTAATATTGTCAGCCTAGTATAAATAATCTGTCTTTATAATTTTTTTAAAAAGACATTTTACTTAAATTTTTAATGATTCTCTTAAAGCTTTATTTAATAATACACAACTTTCTCAAATAAACAATACACAAAAATGATTGGCTTAACGAGTTATAGGTCTGCAATCTGTTATACACAATTTCAAAATCAATAAAAGCTCTGGAAACTACAAGTTTTATTCACAAAGCATTGGTGGCAAAACTTAATACTACCTAAACTAATCTGACCACAAAACCTGACCTGAGCTGATGTGAGTCTATTTATGGTTTTTATTTATTCCATCTAGTATAAATATTCCTAAGTCTTATTTCAGAAATATTTATGTATTTGATTATGTGGTGCTATCCCATATCCAATGGGTGATGTGACATAATATACATCATATGCACCTATTACCTTCCTAAAATTGAAAAGCTTCTAAGCTGTGAGAAACATCTGTCCGCAAGAGAGATAAGCAACTGAGGACTTAAATTATGGTTATCTTCATAAGTCCACTTGAATTCTCCACCTCTTGTTTGAGTCAGAAGACTCAAGTTACAGTGTGTTAGAATCAGTAAATTAACTTGCTGTGTATCAGCCTAAGCAAATTAGGCGATTCATAATAATACTTTTGATATTTTATTGCATTGGACAACAAAGGAAAGGTGAGATATAAGATAAAGGGCCAATCTCACAACATAAAAATTGAGAAAACCACCAAAAACCCAATTAAGAGGAAATGGACAAAAGGCATGAACAGACAGTTCATTCAAAAGATGTAACAATTAGCCTTAGACTTACAAAAATATGGTAAACTCCACTGATAAAAAAAAAAAGCAAACCAAAGCTCTACTGAATAACATTTCGCACCTCTTAGTTGTTTGGCAAAAATTCAAAAGCTTAACAGTAAGCTTGTTGACAAGGTCATGGGAAATGTTCACTCTCATATTGCCAATGGGAATGCAAAATGGTGCAAATCCTATGATGGTAAATTCAGCAACAGCTAACAGAAGTAACTATATATTTGCCCTTTGAATCAACAACCCACTTCTAGGCATTTCTCCATTGATTTGGGGGAAAAGACATATGCACAATTTTATTCACTGTGGCATTATTTATAATCATAACATATTGGAAAGAACCTAAATGCCCACATTTGGAAGATTAATTGAATAAAATATGCTACATCTAAGCTACAAAAAAAAAAAGAAAATATCAATTGAGTACTTTCCAGAATATGTCATTAAGTGAAAGAAACAAGTTACAAAAGACTGTGTAGTGTGCATTATATTTTGTGTAAGAAAGAAGGGAGAATATGAAGTGTCTGTCATATTTCTCACAAAAAGAGACACAGGAAAGACAAACCAGAAACGAATTAAATTGGCACCCTCAGCATATGGGTAGTGACAGTGTAAGAGCAATAGAGAAGAGAATGAGACTTCTTCGAGTATCTTGTTAACATGTGGTTTTGGTTTTCAAGTCATGTGAATAATTTACATATTCAAAAAATGAAATTTAATTAGCAAGAGTAGAAAAAAGTTAAAATCAAAGATAAGTAAATGGATGTAATTATTAATCAAATTAATTACAAAACCACACACAGAATTAAACCAAGTAACATTTGAATATATTACTCTGACTATACATCCTCACTGGAATATATTCTAAGGAATCAAAAACTGCAAAGACATCAAGAACTTTACTTAGGTTTTTTGTTGGCAGTGGTATGCAGTAGTAATCATAAAACTATTTTGTGCAAACTATAAAATTGAGCAAATGACTGAATATGTTAATATTTTGGTGGAAACAGGCCTCTAAAGGTGGAAAAAAATACAAATATGGAATGGCAATGTAGAAGAACCCTCTGATATTGGATTATAACTAGAGTATGAACTCATGAGTTAAAAGCCTTGCCCAATATAAGGTCCTAGAAGCAATGATATCCCAGAAGCAATAAGAACACTTATTGCTCATATCTTGGTTTCTAAATGTTACTATATGTTACTAAACTGTTACTAAAAAGAAACATGACTCCTTGGAGAAATAACTGATTTCAGGTCTGGGGAGGGAAAGCATAAGGTGAGCTAGTAGTATCTTTTTGAATTACGAAAGGAGAGATATCAAAATGAAATGAGGACCAATATGAAGAGGAATCCACTGGATCATTTTTGCAACAATTTTACCATTAAAATAATAATAATAGGAATAAACCCGACCAAGGAGGTGAAAGACTTACACACTGAGAACTATAAAACATTAATAAAAGAAATTAAAAATGATTTAAAGAAATGGAACAATATCCCATGCTCGTGGACTGGAAGAATTAATATTGTTAAAAGGCCATACTACCCAAAGAAATCTACAGATTTGATGTGATACCTATCAGATTACCCAGGACATTTTTCACAGAACTAGAACAAATAATCCTAAAATTTATATGGAATCACAAAAGACCCAGAATTGTGAAAGCAATACTGAAGAAAAAGGACGAAGCTGGAGGAATAACCCTCCCAGACTTCAGACAATACTACAAAGTTATGCCGCATGTAAATCAATGAAGTTAGAACACTCCCTCACACCATACACAAAAAGAAACTCAAAATGGCTTAAAGACTTAAACATAAAACAGGACACCATAAATCTTCTAGAAGAGAATATAGGCAAAACATTCTCTGACATAAATCATAGCAATGTTTTTGTAGTCAGTCTACCAAAACAACAGAAATAAAAGCCAAAATAAACAAATGGGACCTAATTAAACTAATAAGCTTTTGTGCAGCAAAGGAAACCATAAACAAAATACAACTTATGTGCCAGGAGAAAATAATTGCAAATAATGTGACTGGCAAGGGCTTAACTTCCAGAATATATAAACAGCTCATACGGCTCAATAACAGCAACAAAACCAATCCAAAAATGGGCAGAAGACCTAAACAGACATTTCTCCAATGAAGACATACAAATGGCCAATAGGCACACAAAAAGATGCTCACTATCGCTGTTTATCAGAAAAATGCAAATCAAAACTACAATGAGGTATCAACTCACACCAGTCAGAATGGCCATCATTCAAAAGTCCACAAATCATAAATGCTGGAGGGGATGTGGAGAAAAGGGAACCCTCCTACACTGCTGGTGGGAATGCAGTTTGGTGCAGCCACTGTGGGAAACAGTATGGAGATTCCTCAAAAGAAGAAAAACAGACTTACCATATGATCCAGCAATACTACTCCCAGGCATATATCCACAGAGAACCTTAATTCAAAAATATACATGCACCCCATTGTTCATAGCAGCACTATTTACAATAGCCAAGACATGGAAACAGCCTAGATATCCATCAACAGATGACTGGATAAAGAAGTTGTGGTGTATATATACAATGGAATACTACTTAGTCATTAAAATGAATAAAATAACGCCATTTACAGCAACATGGATGGACCTAGAGGTTATCATACTAAGTGAAGTAAGTCAGAGAAAAACAAATATCACATGAATATGTGAAATCTAAAAGAAGGATACAAATGAACTTATTTACAAAACAGAAACAGACTCATGGTTACCAAAAGGGAAAAGAAGGGGAGGGAAAAATTAGGAGCTTTGGATTAACAGATACAAACTACCATACATAAAATGGATAAACAACAAGGTCCTATGGTATAGCACAGGAAACTATATTCGATACCTTGTAATAACTATAATGAAAAAGAATATATATATATATATATATATATATCTGTATATATACAGATATATATGTGACTGAATCACTATTCTGTACACCAGAAACTAACACATTATAAGTCAACTATACTTTAATAATAATAATAATAATAATAATAATAATAATAGCAATGGGTTGAAATACATTGAATAAACAACTCATGAATATATAGTGACATTATGAAAGGGGAGTAGGGGGAAGTTCTTCTTTATA
Source organism: Vicugna pacos (assembly GCF_048564905.1). Classification (NCBI taxonomy): domain Eukaryota; kingdom Metazoa; phylum Chordata; class Mammalia; order Artiodactyla; family Camelidae; genus Vicugna; species Vicugna pacos. The sequence goes on along the minus strand of NC_133023.1, from coordinate 108,664,323 downwards.
GAAAATTCTAATGTAAAAACACAGAATTGGAAAACCAACATTTTACAAACAGCACAGTAATAATTGCTTCAGTCAAGAATTCAAGTTATCAATGGACAAAGGCTTGAAGAACAAAACTTTCACATAGTCTACAAGTATTACCTGACAGATTACTTAATAATTACAAAGGAGAACACTACTTCTATAAGAGAAATCTGTTGGACACCATGTTAACCAAGTAATCAAACTTATTATTACCAATAATGGACATAATTACTTCCCGATGTGATGTACTAAGGAGGATGAAACATCTTCTACGTGTCTTCTATTTCTGTCAAAAATGTTCATACTAAATCTGATCATGAAGGAACAATCAGACTAGTCCCAATTGATAAACAATATACAAAACAACTGGTCTGGACTCCTCAAAAATGTCAGTTTCATGAAAAACAAATTAAAAGAGAAAATGGCTAGGGAATTATTCTAGATTTGAAAAAGCTAAAGAGGCATGTCAAAACTTCTTTGATTGGATTCTGAATCCAGAAGTAAACACCTATAAGGGACAATTGAGGAAACATAGGTATGGCTTGTATATTAGACAATAGTATTATATTAATGTTAAAGTTTTTGAGTGTGATTATTATACTGTGTTTATGCATGTCCTTGTTCTGAGAGGTTACATGTTGAAGAATTTAGGAGTGCATTGTTATAAAACAGACAACATAATCTCAAAGTAAGCATGAAATACATTTGGTGGTTTGGGAACACACACATACAGAAAGAGAGAGAGAAAGAGAGCATGCACAAATGTGAAATCATCTTATGTTAGTAATTAGTAAATCTAGGTGAAGGGTATGTGGTAATTCATTGTATTATTCCTGCAACTTTTGCATAGGTTCAGTATTTTTCAAAATAAAAGTTGTAGGGAACATATAGGTACGAGTTATATGTAGTCTGCTGATGACCTCACTACCAGATGGTACATTACAATGAAAGCTAGTACCAGGCTGAATTCTGCCACAACCTATCAGGCAAAAAAAAAAAAAAAAAAGTCATACAATTGGTTCTTCTGTATTATTTGAAGTCTTCATCATTTATCTCCTTACTTAGACAACGCTTTGCATGAGTGATGGAGGTTTCACTTTATCTTGTAGTAATCTATAATGACAAAGAGTATGAAAATGAATACATGTACGTATATGTATGACTGAACATTATGCTGTACACCAGAAGTTGACACAACATTGTAAACTGACTATACTTCATTTAAAAAAAAATAGATGCACCAATGTTCTGATGGCAGAATCAGCAAATCTTCTAATTGCATCAGACAACAGATTCCCATATTAAGTATGGAGGCTGGAGATAGAGGATTGGCTGGTGGTCCAGTGTCTTAGGTTAGTGAGTTTCTTTGAAGTTGTTAGTTGGCTGAGACTTCCAGATCCTTGTACACAAGGGTGGAGGTTCCTGTACAACTTTCTGACCAGCTAAAATTTTGAACTATTCGAATATCATCAATAAAAACTTATTTCTTATGCTAATTAAAGAACCCTACATTGTACATTTACATAGAAATACTTGAAAAACTTGAAGCATATCCTTGGAATGAAACTATCCACAAGAATGTGGATCCCTTTAAGGAGTACTCCAGATGTTAACTAACTGCATCTGGTTTATACATTAATGTTGATCCACACCCATATTTTCATTACATGATTTATATCGAAGTATTTTAAAGTACATTGTGGTCAAAATTATATAAATCCAATGTTTTACTTTTGGCAAATAATTATATTCCCTTTTCTAAGTATGATATTTGCTATCCTAGGTTGTTCACTTATTCACGAATTGATTCATTTATTGATCTATGAACTTATGAATTCAATATTAAAAACATGTTTACTGAGTGGTTATTATGTATTGTGCCATGTGTTAAAGACACAAATAGAGATCAGACATAGTACTTGTCATCAAACTGATGGTAGAAGCTGTGATATATAATGTGCTAAGTTCTATAAAGAAAGAATCAGGGACTGTTTCACAGAGAAGCTGACCTTTGCTTTGGTTCTTCAAGGACAGGAAGACAGGCAACAGGTGGGTAAGATGAGGAAACGCATTCTGGAAATAGGAAACCGGATATGCATCGACCAAAAGGGTTGTGGCAAATTCAAAGAATTGTGAATAGTGTGATGTGATTGGAGCAAATGCTGCATGAAAGAAAGAAGGTTAGAAAAATAAATTGGGGTCAAATTGTGATGTCCCATTTTGTGTCATTTTAAATCACTTAGGTAATTAGGTTTATTTATTTATGGAGGTGGTACTGGGGATTGAACCCAGGGCCTCATGCATACTAAACATGTACCCTACCACTTGAGCTATACTCTCCCCACTAAATCACTTAGATTTGATGCCTAACTCAATCAGTGTTTTGCAAACTTGCCTATTTATGAAAATCATTTGGCACTTACAAACAATATGGATTCCTATGTTCTGCCCATAGAAATTATGCCTGGGTAAGACTGAAGTGTATCTCTGATAAGTGTTAAACAGGCTCTCCACACATAGGGAGAGTCATAATGTGGCGAGTTTGGGAAATAATATTTTGTACAAAGTTTATCCCATTTTTCTGTTTGATATATTGCACTTCCAGAAGATACCTCACTCGAGAAACAAACAGGAGTCTGCTGATTTATATTTTATTTTATTTCTACAAATCACTGCTTTAGGCAGCAGAAGGGGAATGCAATATTCAAATTCATGTTTTAGAAATATAATTGGCAATAGTGTGAAGGATATTATGACTATGGAAGAATTGAGGCAGAAAGCCAACTTAAGAGCCCTCTATACTAGATCAGGTAGAATGTAATGAAGGCTTCCGTGAGGTCTCAGCAATCTGTGAGGGAACAGATTGAAGCTGTACTTAGAAAGTACAATGCCCTGCGTGAGTTTTGGCTGTGAGATGTAAGAGAGGAGGTTCTGAGATGACTCCTAGGTTTTAGTTTTGGTGACTAGGTGGATGGTGAATACATTAATTGAGAAAAGAAAAATGGTGACGTAAAGTGGCAAGTTTGGTATGACAGTTCAGTTTGAGGTGACTCCAGTATACATAGGCAGAGTTTTCCCATAGATAATTGAAAATAAAAATCTGGAACTCAAGAGAGAGGGGCTGAAAATGCAAATTTACTCATCACTTATTTCTAGGCCAAGGGTTCTTAATCCAGGCTTTAGGAGTATGTGAAACTGCAAAAAATGTATGTACAATATTATACACACACACTTTTCTGGGGAGGTGGACCTCGGTTTCTTATGATTTTCAAAAAGGTCCCTGACCCTCAAATAGATAAGAACTGATCTAGATAGTAATTCAAAGTGAACTTGCATAAAGTCAGTGTCTTTGAGCATCATTTGCATTTGGCTTACTTTGTCTTTACTGAGGGGTGTGAAAGCTTCCTAGAATTTTCCTCAAGACTATAATGTTTATTTATACTGTTACACAAATGAGAAATTTAGGTTTTAACTAGTGATCTTGTGTATAAAACTCACATTATTGGTATTACAGCTACCAGAAGCTACACTGGGGATTTCTTCATATGTGTCTTGAATGTCTGAGATTACTTGGGAGATTTAAGGATAAGCCTTATTTGACCAGTTTTTCAAATCACAACAAAACTCACTGTTCTTAGTAATTACTCTGAATTTCAAAGGAGAGGTTTATTGTGGGTAGGCTTACTGATAACATAAAACAGAGAGTAGAAGAACTTACTCCATATTTTAACCTCTGAATACAAATGTTCCTGAAAATAAGCTTTCAATCCTCCTTTATGGAAAGGATTTTCTGTTTTGGAGATATTTATTTCTTAATTTGTTTGTTATCAAGACTATTTATACGGTCATTGTAAGTTCATCACAATTTTTTCTATAAGCTTAAAAGAATTAAAAGCATAATATTAATATCTAAAAATAGAAATGGGAATAATATGATTTCCAGTGTTTAAAACATAAGAGTGTCACTTCCTGTTAAGATGGAGTGAACAGACTTCACACTGGCTCCCCCTACTGAAAAGCAACTAAAATTCCTGGACAGATTAAATGGAGCGGCCATCTGGGGCATCTGAAAAGTAAGTGGTAGCAAGAAGGAAATAGGGAAATCAGAACTGGAAGAATGAGCAATCTGGCACTGAGTTGTGAGTTTTTAAAAAATTCTGTAGGTCCTGACTTAGACTCCAATACAGCCTATTCCCAGAATTGCACCAAGTACAGGTGGAAGTTAAAGGGAAGTCCTCTCTTTCTGGTCTGACTCAGGGGAAGGAGGATGCCTAAGGGACAGAAAAAGTGGCAAATAGCTTCTGTATTTTTCCTTTTCTGGTCTGGCCTGCAAGCAAGCCCCATTCCTGGTGCTACAGCCCTATGACAGTGGCGCAGCAATAGGCAAGAAGGCATCTGAAGCTCTGAGGACGGAAAATCCTTCTCTATTATCAGAACTATGGCCCAAAGATTGTGTGGGAAAACCCTGTTGCTTATTTTGTCTCTCTTTCTCTACCCTCCTGCCACGTGGCCCTAGAAACAGAGCCAGATAGAGAAGTTTGTGATAAAGCAGAGAGAAAAACACTCTGGCTTTCTAGTGAGATAAATAAGTAACAGGACTTTGTGAGATGGAGAATATGAGGGAGATCAGGAAGAAAAGGGAACTTGAAAATGGGATCCCATAAAGTTGCCAATGAATTCTGGACTCATACCTAAATTGTATATGCATCAGATATGACCCTGTAGAGCATACCAAAAGTCTCAGACTGGTCCTGGGTGGTGCACAGCGGGCAGATTCAAATAATGCTGCTAAAGCTTTGGAAACTGAACTTACATTAGAACCACAGCCAAATGAAGGCAAGTTGAAACATGTAGCCGAAACCTAACTGGCTCAAGCGACACTTTAAAAAAATCTCAATAGGATTTTTTAAAGACCTAGAATCTTATAATATTAAAATACCCAAGAGACAATTAAAAATTGTTCAATATACAAAGACCAGGAATTTCTGTCAAATTCTCAAGGGAAAACAATCAACAGACATTAACCCTGAGATGACCCACATGTTGTAATTATCCAAGAAACACTTTATAGTACCTATTATAACCATGCCTTGTAAAGTAAAGGGAATTAGTATTGAAAGGGGTAGAAAGAAAGTCTCAGAAGAGAAATATAAGAAAAATATTAAAAAGATAAAATATTACTTTTAGAACTGAAAGTTATCAGAGAAATTAAAAATTCACCAAATGGGCTCACCAAAAATAACCAAGCATGCCCCATCCCCAGGATGGGGAAATAGGGACTTCTGAGGAACTGCTCATCCATAAAAGCAATGAAGACACAGGTAATAATTGTCAAAATCAAGAATTCTGTCACTATATGTGGATGACATGATATTATATATAGAAAACCCTAAAAGTTCCACACAAAAAAATACTAGAGCTGATAAAAGAATTCAGCAAGGTAGCAGGATACAAGATTAACATACAGAAATCAATTGCCTTTCTTTACACTAACAATGAAATAGCAGGAAAAGAAAGTAAAGAAACAATCCCTTTTAAAATCACATCCAAAACAAATACTTAGGAATAAATCTGACCAAGGAGGTGAAATATTTATACATGGAGAACTACAAAACATTGATTAAGGAAATTAAAAATGATTTAAAGAAATGGAAAGACACCCCATGCTCTTGGATTGGAATAATCAACATTTTTAAAATGGCCATACTGCCCAAGGCAATTTGCAAGTTTAATGTAATCCCTATCAAAGTACCCAGAACATTTTTCACAGAACTAGGACAAATAATCCTAAAATTTATGTGGAATCACAAAAGACCCAGAATTGCCAAAGCAATATTACAGAAAAAGAATGAAGCTGGAGGAATAACCTTCCCAGGCTTCAGACAATACTACAGAGCTACAGTAATCAAAACAGCACAGTATTAGCATAAAAACAGACATACGGATTAATGGAACAGAATAGAGACCAGAAATAAATCCACAGACCTATGGTCAATTAATCTTTGACAAAGGAGGCAAGAATATACAATATACAATGGAGAAAAGACAATTTCTTCAACAAGTGGTGTTGGGAAAACTGGACAGCAGCATGTAAATCAATGAAGTTAGAACACTCCCTCACACCATACACAAAAAGAAACTCAAAATGGCTTAAAGACTTAAATATAAGACAAGACACAGTAAACCTCCTAGAAGAAAACACAGGCAAAACATTATCTGACATAAATCTTAGCAATGTTCTACTAGGGCACTCTACCTAGGTGATAGAAATAAAAGCACAAATTAACAAATGGGACCTAATTAAACTTACAAGCTTTTGCACAGCAAAGGAAACCATAAGCAAAACAAAATTACAACTTACAGAATGGGAGAAAATATTTGCAGACTGATAAAGATTTTATTTCCAGAATACATAAACAGCTCATACTACTTAATAACAAAAAAAAACCTAACAACACAATCTAGAAATAGGCAGAAGAACTAAACAAGCAGTTCTCCAACAAAGACATACAAATGACCAATAGGCACATGAAAAGATGCTCAACATCGCTAATTATCAGAGAAATGCAAATCAAAACTACCATGAGGTATCTATCACCTCAAACTGGTCAGAATATCCATCATTAAAAAGTCCACAAACAATAAATGTTGGAGAGGGTGTGGAGAAAAGGGAACCCTCCTACACTGTTGGTGGGAATGTAGTTTAGTGCAGCCATTATGGAAAACAGTAAGGAGAGTCTTCAAAAAACTAAAAATAGACTTATCATATGATCCAGCAATCCCACTCCTGGGCATCTATCCAGAGGGAACTCTAATTCAAAAAGATACATGCACCCCAATGTTCATACAGCATTTTATACAATAGCCAAGACATGGAAACAACCTAAATGTCCATCGACAGATGACTGGATAAAGAAGTAGTGGTATATTTATACAATGGAATACTACTCTGCTGTAAAAAAGAATAAACTAATGCCATTTGCAGCAACATGGATGGACCTAGAGATTGTCATTCTAAGTAAGCCAGAAAGAGAAAGAAAAATACCATACAATATCACTTGTATGTGGAGTCTATAAAATGTTAACCACTATGTATAAAAATAGATTTTAAAAAGTTTCTTTTGTATAGCACAGGGAACTATATCCAGTATCTTATAATAACCTTTAATTAAAAAGAATATGAAAATATTTATATGTATATGCATGACTGGGACATTGTGCTGCACACCAGAAATTGACACATTACAACTGACTGTACTTTAATTGAAAAAAAAGATGAAATAAGCCATATAGAATGAAAAACAAATCAAGAATTCTGAAAACTACAGGTTTCCATCCATCCAAGGTGTGTTTCTACAAGAAAAATGGCTGGATCTTGATAAAAATGGTGAATTTCGTGGCATTTTAAAATGCCCTTTTCCAACTTCCCCAGTTCTATAGTAGCTTTGAAAACTAACAGCCTTGAAATTATTGTATATGTGAAAATCAGCAACCTAGAAACCACTAAAAAGAGAATACTGGGTTTGGAGCTCCCAGATAGGCCCCATTCCTAGAGTACACTGTCACTATTACCTGTGTGTCAGCTCACTGGGACTCCCTTTTATAGAAGTCATATTTATCTTACCTGACTCAAAGTTTTCTCTGTGCAAACAGACCTTTCCCTGGGAGCATGCGTTAAAAAATATCAAAGACAATTATTTCACATCACAGCTGCCTTAAATGGTGATAATAACTAGGTCAAATAAGAGCATGTGAAAAAAATTAAAAGAAAACACAGGTAGTGAAATGACCACTGGGGGCTTTGAAAAAGTCCAAAATATTTTTGGGACTCTAGAAGATCATGCACGTATGTTGGGCTGTGCACAAACCCAAGGAAAACATGAAAAGGCCCTAATCTCTCACCTCTGGCTATGCTGAAGCTCTTCACAAGCAATTAAGTGAAGGCTAAGAGAGAGGAGTAAGATGCATGCCTGGGAATCTAAAAGATGCCCCAACACTTGCACACAGGGAGCCACATAGCAAATGGTCAGATAGTTATTGTTTCAAACCATTTAAGGACATGTCTGTCCAATTATTAGATAACCATGAAGTTAACAGACATTTCACTAGCCACACATGCAAAAATACAGACTTTGAAGAATTAGTCTAAGAAAGTCACCCAAAATATAAGTGAACATAAACAGGAACACTGTATAAGTTTAAGGTGTATAACACACTGATTTGATACACTTATATATCATACCTAGGATTACCACTGTCGTGTAAGCTAACACTACTATCATATCATATAATTATCATTTTTTGTGGTGGAAACAATTAAGATCTTAGCAACTTCAAAGTTTAGAGTACAGTACTGTTGATTAATACACTATGCTGTACAGTGGTTTTCCCAGAATTATTTATCTTCTAGTTCCAACTTTGTTCCTCATAAATTGTGTTTGAGAGTGTTCTCTCCCTTTAAATTTTTGGAAGGGTTTGAGAAGGACTGACATTAATTGTTCTTTGAATATTTGATAGAATTCACAAGTGACGCCATCTGGTCCTAGGCTTTTCTGCATTGGGAAGTTTTTGATTACTGATTCATTTTCCTTACTCATTTTTGGTCTTTCAAATTTTTTATTTCTTCCTGATTCAGTCTTGGTAGGTTGTATATTTCTAGGAATTTATGCATCTCTTCTAGGTTATCCAATTTGTTGGCATATAATAAGTCACAGTAGTCTCTTATAATCCTATGTATTTCTGTAATATCAGTTCTGTAGTATCAGTCTCATATCTGATTCTATTTGAGTCTTCTCTCTTCTTAGTCTAGCTTAAAGTTTGTCAATTTTGTTTGTCTTTTTGAAAAACTAGCTCTTTGAAAAACCAGTTTTGTTGATTTGTTCTATTGTTTCTCTGGTCTCTATTTCATTTGCTCTGATCCTTGTTATTTTCTTCCTTCTACTAACTTTGGACTCAGTTCTTCTTTTTCTAGTTCCTTGGGTGTAAAGTTTGGTTGTTAATTTAAGATCTTTCTATTTTTTAACATATGTATTAATCACTATAAATTTCCCTCTTAGAACTGCTTTTGCAGTATCACATAGGGTATGTTGTGTTTCATTTCATCTGTTTTGATAATTTTTTGGTCTAACTTTTGACTTCTTTAACCCATTGGTTGTTTAGGAGTGTGTTGTTTAATATCCACATATTTGTAGATTTTCTAGCTTTCCTCTTGTTGATTTCTAGCTTCATACCATCGTGGTCAGAAAAGATACTTGGTATTATTTCAATATCTTAAATTTGCTAAGACTTGTTCTGTGTCCTATTATGTGGTTAATCCATATGCATTTGAGAGGATCATGTGCTTCTGTTGGATGGACATTCTATAAATATCTGTTAGGTCCACTTGTTCTAACGTATAGTTCAAGTCCCTTGCTTCTTTGTTGATCTTCTGTCTGGATGATCTACCATTGCTCAAAGTAGGGTATTAAAATCCCCTGCTATTACTGTATTGTCATCTATTTCTCCCTTCAGATCTGTTAGTATTTGTTTAATACATTTAGGCTCTCCAATTTTGAGTGCATATACATTTATGATTATTATATCTTCTTGATGAATGGACTCTTCCATCATTCTATAATGACCTTCTTTGTCTCTTGTTACCATTTTTGGCTTAAAGTCTGTTTTGTCTGATAGAAGCATATCTATCCTCACTTCCTTTTGTTTTCTACTGATATGAAATATCTTCCATCCCTTCATTTTGTGCCTACATATGTCCTTAAAACCAAATTGCATCTCTTACAGGCAGCATATAATTGGGTCTTTTTTTTTTTAATCCACTCAGCCACTCTATTCCTTTTGATTGGTGAATTTAACCACTTTACACTTAGAATTATTATTGATATATGAGGACTTACTAATACCATCTGATTGTTTTTTGGTTGTTTTGTATTTCTATTTTTTCTTTTTTGTTCTGTTTCTGCCTACCTTTGTAAATTGGTGATTTCCCATAGTGGTATGCTCTGTTTTCCCTTTCTTCATCTTTTGTGCATTTGCTCCAGTTTTTTTGCTTTATGATTACCATGATGCTTACATAAGATATCTCATAGATAAAACAGTCCATTTTAAGCTGATATCAACTTATATAAAATCGTCTACAGTGGTTTCAAACTTTTACTCCTCTCATTTATATTTTGATGCCATTATTTACTTTTTATATTGTGTATTTATTAACATATTATAGTAGCTATATTTATTTGTAATACTCTTTCCCTTTGACCTTTATAGTATGGTTAAGTAGTTAACAAACTATCCTATTACAGACTTTGAGTTTTCTAATTCTGGCTGTACATTTACCTTTACCAGTGTGTTATATACTTTTGGATGTTTTCATGTCACTGCCTAGCATCTTTAATTTCACCTTGAATAACTCCATTCATCATCTCTTGCAAGGCAGTTCTAGTGGTAATGAACTCCCTCAGCTTTTGCTTGTCTAAGAAAGTCTTTATTTCTCCTTCATATATGACAGATAACTTTGCTGGACAGAGTGTGTTTGGCTACAATTTTTTTCTTTCAACACTTTGAATATTTATTCCACTCTCTCCTAGCCTGTATAATTTCTACTGAGAAAACTGCTGATAGCCTATTGGGTACTTCTTTTGGGCTTCAATCTTATTTCCCCTGGCTGCTTTTAGAATTCTTTCTTTGTCCTTAATTTTTGACAATTTAATTATACTGTGTCATGGAGAAGTTATTTTTGCGTTGAGATAATGGGGTGATCTATTAGTCTCATGAATTTGGATGTCCAATTCTCTCCACAGGTTTAAGAAGTTCTCAACTATTATTTCTTTAAATTTTCTATTCCTTTTTTCTCTCTTCTACAATCCCAATTATTCTAATATTTGTTCTTTGATAAATTTCCATAGATCATGTAGGCTTTCTCCCCTCTTTTTCATTTAAAAATTTTTCTCCTCTAACTGGGCTATTTCAAAATTCCTATCCTCTAACTCTTATTCCATCTTCCATTTCCTCTACTCTACTACAAACACTCTCTATCGCATTTTCCATTTTATTCATTGAGTTGTTCACCTCCAGAATTTTTGTTTGGTTCTTTTTTTAATGATTTCTATTTCTTTGTTAAAATTTCATTTTTTCATGTTTTTTGAGGTTCCTTTGAATTGTTTATTTCTTGTACCTCATTAAATTTCTTCAACACAACTATTTTGAATTCTTTACCAATTACCTAAATCACAAAATTCCATGCCTTTTAACTCAGTTATCGGAGAATAGTTATTTCTTCTTGTGATGGTAAGCTTCCTTGATTTTTTTCATGTTCCTTTAAGATTTACATAAATGCTTTCACATTTGAAGTAGCAGAAATCTTTCCTAATTGCCTGCAGATGATGTATTCTTTTCAATGATGTCATTACTATCTGGAGTTTTCCCCAACTTTGTATGGGTACGCCTGCTCCACTTTTCTTGTTCCCTTTTGTAACAGAATTGTTAAGCTTTTATGTCCTCCTCTGATTCTTATAACTCACTGGGTTGGCTAGTAGAAACTTCCCTTTTGTTTTCCAGAAGCTTGCACTATAGCTCAAGCTTGTGGTTTCTCCCTTGCCCCATACCTGATCAGACCATACCTGATCTCTGAACGTGCTCACTATCTACTGGAGCACTCTCTCACCATTGTACACAGAGCATGCACAAAGAGCCAGTCAAAAAGTTGGGGAGTGTACGTTTAGTGCTCAGAGCTTCACAGGTGCCTGTGGACCTAGTAGGGAGATTCATGGATGTAGTACTCCCAGAGGCTCCTTGGTGGACTTCATGCTGAATGCAATCCCTTTAATGCCCTTTGAAATTCTTACCTGCCTTTTTCCAAACTCACCCCTCCTCCTAGTCATGGAGGTCCCACCTTAGTATTTTGGGTACTGTTGGAGATAAATGGGTTTTTCCAGCCATAACCTGTACAACTCACTGTTATCCTTTTCCCTGTGAGAGAAGTCACTGCTTCTGGATAAATTGGCACTATGCAATGTTTCCTTGGGTACAGGTGTTGGGAAAGTTTCTCTTACTGGTGTCTCCTCTGTGACTGAATTCATATACACACTAGTTCCAGTCACATGCTGGAATCTCTCATTGGGAAGGCAGGACTTCTGGAAATTATTTCTCCTGTATGGGTATCTGCCCAGGTCAGCACTCTCTGATATTTTCCTAACCATGATGAGAGAAGTCTGGGTAGATTCACTGGCTTTGCCAGTTCTGCAGTCAATACTGTGGTCTGCCTATTACTGGATGCACAGGTGAACAAGATTCCTCTAGGGTCTTTGGCATATGGTGCTAGATCCTACAACACCCACAAAGGTGCTTTTCTTCATGGATGGATGTCTATTTCATTCTTTTAAAATGGGGATAAAAAGAAGGAACATCTTATATCACCATGATGCTGACATCACTTCACTCAATTTTTAAATATGAATGTAAGTGTTTCTTAAATTAATTTAGTAACCTTCAAATTTTATACTGCAAGAGAATAAAGGTGGTAGGGGGCATGTGTGGTAACCATAAAATGCAATCCCAGGCCCTGCCCCCATAGATTCTGATTTTGCAGTTCTGAGATGTGGTCCAAGATGGGGGTCTAGGAAACTGCTTGTTTTTGAATCCTCATTGATTCTAATGAAAATGCTCAGCTTTAATAGATACACATTTATACTGTGGTTGCTCATTTTTTAAGATAATCATTATTTACAGCATCTTATAAGATTTATTTGAAGAACAAACCTCCTTCTAAAATTTCAAATTTAATTTTATTTATTGCCCCTACACGTAAATGTTTGCCCTCCACAGTAAAAGATCAGTTTAAGTACAACTTTTCAAGGTATATGGGTATTGTTTTGTGTCCCCTGAAGTTCTTAAGATATAAACTTTTCTACCTCATTATAAAATTCTTTTGTTATAAGTTAAAATGACCAGGCGGGATATTTATATTATAGAATTCTCCCCTCCATGTCAATTCTGTCATTGTTGTTTTCTACTTATAGATATTTCCTATTATAATAAACTAATTTGATTAGTATTGTTGTTTAATAAAAACAATAAATTGAAAGTCAGCACACGTAAGTTTTATCTTGACACTTGTCCAGCTGTGTGATATCAGCTAAGTCACGTATAGTTTTTGGTGATGTTTCCATATGTCTGTGAATTAGGATAGATAACTTCTGATGTCTTTTCCATGTCTAAAATGCTGATGATTTGATTTCTATTGGAAAAATAAAAACTTTCCCTTAAATCTTTTTATTCATATTATTGCTGCAAAACTTTTTTTAAAAAGTATATTATTTACTTAGGAAACCATTCTTTTGGAATTATCTGAAATGATAATCTATAGTTTGAAATAGCCAAAGTAAAATAAGAATTCAAATCTTATAAAATCTTACAAATTTTGTATACAAATTTATGTAAGATTTCCATTTCCTCATCTTCTAAAACTTACCTCGTGGCCTAACAAATATTTTTATGAACTGACCAACTGAGAAATAATACTGTTTTGGTATAAGTCTGACCCAAGGTTGAACCATTTATTAATTTTCTTTAAAATAAGTAACAAGTAAGTCTTTCTGTTGTCAGCAAAATGCTTATTCAAGCACAGGATTTGAGATGTGGGTTTAGAACTACCAATTATGCCTCCAGGAAATTATTACAATCTTGATGTTCTGATACACTGTTCCCTGAAGATATTACCCCGAAGTGTTGATATGGTTACCAAGACAAGAAAAGTATTGCATGTTATCAGGAAACTCTATAGAAACTAAACATATTTTTCTTTTGACTGTATCAACTCAGCAAGAATATTGTTTAAAATTCTGCTCATCACACCTAACAGTGTCAGCAAGGGAAGATCCAGAGAAGAACCTCTAAAGTGATAGAGGGTATGGAGAGACATCCATTATAGTTAAACTAAAACAAATATGACTCTTACAAGATGATGGCTGAGAGCAGAGGGAAAAAATTGAAAGAGATAAAATGATGAATTTTCTTAGAGGTGGGGAATAATTCTTGAAGCATGAAAGAAGTAAAAATTGTAGTTGACATTTATTGAATACCTTCTGTGAGTTTGGCACTTTTCTAACAACTTTATATGTTATTTTCTCATTTAATCTTCATGAAAATCTTAAGGGATAGATCCTATTATTATAACTACTTGAACGATTAGTGACCTAACACAGAGAAATTTATGTAAATTTTTGGAGGCACTGAAGTAGCAAAGCCAGAGTTTAACTGAATGTTTCCAGAGCCTATGTGTTTAAATGCTATTATTATATTACATATTACTGACATATATATTGGGTTACTCATTATTTATCTACTCATTCAGAAGAATTTTTGAGTTTATACTATGTACTAGGAACTGTTCTTGACACTGGGGGTAGAGAGGTGTACAAACTGAGTTTACAGGAGAAAAAATAAATAATTGGAAATTTTCATAATGACTTGATACATGCCATAGAGGAAAGAGAAAGTATAACTTATTCCTAAAAATGAAAATCGTTAGTTCTGTAAAACTAAAACAAAATATGCCAATGGGGAGAAGGAGGAATGGTGATACAAATAGAAAGACAGTAATCATATCATGAAGAATATGAGCAGTTATGAGAATTTAATAAATGTGGACTTTTATCTTTACGCTTACAGGGGACTAATGTGTGTGGGGGAGAATTTAAGCAGGGAAGTTTCATGACTATATTTGTATTTTAGAAGGATTACTTTTGCTGTTGCTTGGAGAAAATTCTGGAGAGGAACTAAGAAGAATTAGGGAAATCAATGAAATGTTGATATTATCCAACAACAGAGAAGTGGATGGATTAAAATATTAAAAAGATAGAATTGACAGGACTTGGTGATGAAGTCATTGTGGATGACATAATGCTGTGGTGGTTGTGTTAGGCAGTTAGGTAGAAATGAGCACCAAGCAGGGGGAGAGAAACGGGGAGGGAGCAGCCCAGAACATAACAGTATGCCTGCACTCAAGATAAGGGGCTCCAAAAACTTTTACTTTCTCTAAATGAGAGCCAGCAAAGAAGCTGGCTAGAATCTAACACTGTGGCTGTGCAATAGAGAGAAGGACCTGGCTTAACTTGACCCAATGCTCATTATAATGTAATTAACATTACAGTTTTAGCCCCCTCCCATAGGTTTCTCTGTGTGCATCATGGGTAAAAACATATGTAGAAGAAGATGAGCATGCCTGAACATAAGGAACGTGAGCTGTCAGTCAGCCCGAGCACACAAAGAATCTGAGCTGTACCAGAGAACTCAAAGAATCTGAGCTGTAAATCAATCAATCACGAAAACACCCCTAATCCAGGACAAAAGAACAGGAAAAACAAAGGAGAGGTGCCATTTTTCCTCTCTTGAATTGGCCTGCCTCCAATTCTCGGAGGTGTACCATATTTTACTACCTTTTTACTACACTAATAAAGCCCTCTGTTTATAACACGCTCTGTCTCCTGTTAGAAATTCATTTTTTTCAGGTGACTAAAAACCAAGGTGACTTCTATTCTCCTCTTCCCTGTAACAGTTGGTTGGCACTAGACTTCAAAAGAAGGAGCACAGGTCAAGGGAGAAGGAGGTGTATGTTTCTGTGTTGTGAGTCAGGTGGAGAGATAAAGAGATCACTTTGTGACACTGTGTCTCAGTTATATGAGATAAGTAGGGGTATATAAAGATGTGGTTCTCAGAAGAGATGTTGTAGGAGACTAGCACAGATACAGCTTTTGTAGCCATTAGCATATAAATGATTTGGATGTGTCAAGAAGCTATTTTCTAAATCCTTACTCTTAAGACAGTGGTTCATAACTTTACTGAGTCTCAGAATCATTCTGGGAAATGGAAAATGCATATTCCCAGACCCACACCTAGAGATTCTGATTTAGTCCCTCTGAGACAGAACCCAGAAATCTTTCTCTTAATGGATACCTTAAGTGATTCTAATGCAAGTGAATCATAAAACAATGTGAAAAACACTAAAGAGCTAAACTTCTAGAAGAAATAAGGAATTATTAGGAACAATGAGTGAAAAATACTTTGCTTATTTATATTCATATTGCTGTATGTCCATTCTTTGGAAAAAACAATGGAAATGCTATTATAAATGACTTCCATTTATTTAGTATTCTAGCTAACTCTTAAAAAGTAATTGATATTGATGTTGCAGATTTAATTCCTATGATTGTTCTTTGATATGAAGTAATTAAATGCAGAACTAATCTCTGTCAAGACAAATAAGATGTAGAAGAGTCTGTTTGAATTTAAATTACTCTTTTTACACCACAAATGTTAAGAATAACAGCAACAAAACAATTGTCTCCACTACTGACAAAAGTACCGTATAAATCTGCTTCCAGGTTGCTCTCAATTTTTTCAAACTAAAGTCAGATTTAAGCAAGGTCACCCTACAAGAATGTTTTTCAACTCTGATGCACATTGCGATTAACCAAACAAACATTATGTTATTGATACTTTGTTAACAAAATCAATTACAATATAAGAAGGTATCAAAAATATTACGATTCAATTTAGTCTAGTATTGCTTAACAGTCTTGGAAAACATGAGAACAAAGGAACATTAATTGCTATCTCATAGTGATTTATTATTTCTGTTGTACTTGAAGTTCTAAATGCATAACATAGAAAAATAGAAAAAAAAAAGGCCTAAAATTTAAGTTTGAGTAATTATCTGGTTGGATTATAGTATTATAGCATATATTACAGGTAGATTTAAAAGCTCATAAAATATATTTTAATGCATTTTTTCTTCTGTTGTCTTTACAATTTTTTTGCTTTACAAATGTGATATTGATGTATATTAACATATGTTGGGTCTATTTCTAAATTATATTTTGTGACTAATAATTTATAATTGGAGCTCTTAATACATGAACAGAAAGCACTATTTTGAATTAAGAAAATGCATAGATGATTATAAATATCACATTGAAACTTAGTCCTTTTGAATGATTTG
Organism: Vicugna pacos; assembly: GCF_048564905.1. Taxonomy (NCBI): domain Eukaryota; kingdom Metazoa; phylum Chordata; class Mammalia; order Artiodactyla; family Camelidae; genus Vicugna; species Vicugna pacos. The sequence goes on along the minus strand of NC_133023.1, from coordinate 108,647,306 downwards.
CCACACTAATAATCATTTACTTTGCTAGGTGGGGTTCATAAAATATCATTAAAGTCGACAGTTACAAAAAATCTAGGGTGAAAAAAGCAACAAATTTATGTTCTAATAATATATTACATGTCATGATGTTTAGTCAGTTTCCTTATAAAATTAAATAACTTGTAAGCAAACTTTCTTAAGAACACTTAAGAAATTCACTGAGTAAACTAAAAATGGAGATAATCATGGTGCCTGAATAAGGCTTAGAAAGCTAACTGAATCATTTAATTATTTTATGTCAATTAACTTATTACAAAAGAATAAAGGAGCTAAGGGCTGAGGATCTGATTGACAGATTAGAGCAGGACACAGTTGAAAGGAATTGAGTCTATGGTAAGTGACAGAGTCTCATATTCCCACATAAACCTTCATTGTGTTCAATATAGTCACTTCTATTGATTTTTAGCTTCTCTTATTTTCTAATACTAGGGAAAAGAAGTACAAACAGCCATTCAACAAGATAAATAGAGACATGTGACCTAGGAAAGCTTAAAAAGTTTCAGTGAGACTGGGAATCAGTCAGATAGCAACACTGATAGGCTGGAGGATAAGAGAAAATTTGTTTTAAGAGAGAAAAAATAATAGTGTATATAATACCCACATAGATGGGCATAGACAGACATAAAACTATGCATGCAGATTCCTAAGACCACTTTTACAGCAACATCTAAATGAGTAAAAATACTTTAACAGAGCATTTCTTTAAAGGTAAAGGAAATGGCATTATATTCCAGCTTTCCTCTTGCCTTTTACAGATCAACCTCACCCAGCAAATATCCTGATTATGCATTTCTGTAAAATAGAAAGGCAATCATATTTGCATATCTGCTGTTCCACAATATGTTTATTTTTTTGGTTGGGAGGTAATTCAGTTTTTTAAAAAAAAATTTTTTTTGCAGGAGGAGGTAATTTATTTATTTATTTAGTTAGTTTTTTGATGGAGGTACTAGGGATTGAACCCAGGACCTCATGCATGCTAAGCATGTGCTTTACCACTTGAGCTATACCCTCCCCCACACAGTATGTTTTTAAGTCAAGGTTATCCTTTTGCAATCCTTAAAGTTTATGATGAATTTGAAAGGCACGTTTAAAACTCTTCAAGACTCCTTAGAAAATAATTGAATGAATGGAAAAATATTAGGAAGCCTAATTCAATATAATGAATTACATTAGATCATAGAATAAAAGCCACATATTAATAGTAAAAGATACTAAAAACCTATTTGATAAATTCCAAATCCACTCTTAGTCAAAAAAATTAAATTTTTAACAAATTAGAAGCTAAAAGAAGAATTGCTGGCATGATAAAAACATGTATTCTAAACATAAAACAAACAATATCTTGTTTAAAAAATACTACGGTTACTCCCACTTTAAGGGAAGGAAAAAAAAAGATAATGGGCTACAATAACACCTTGATTATTATATGAAAATATACATTGGAGATTCTTATCAATGCAATAAGGTTAAGTAAATAAATAAATATATAAGAGTTATAACTATCAGTTACCGTAAGTTGCAGATAATATGACTACATATAAAACACAAGAGTCAAATAAAAGAGATTTTTAAATTAATTTAAGTACTTTATATAAATTAAATATGAAAAATCAAAAACTTTTCTTTATATCAGAAATAGTTGTAAAATTAAAAAAAAGATTTCCTTCACATTAAACATAAATGCACAAAGGAAAGTACCTAGATATAAAATTAATTAAATAATGTGCAAGACTCAACAATTTTACTAAAGGACATAAACACTTAAAATAATTATGTTCGTTTGAAACTAAAAATGACAAAAGAGTCAGGAAATATTTTTAGGAATAATAAAAATTAGTGACAGACTTTCAAAACATACTATAAAAGGAAAAAAACATTAAAACAATTAAAACATATGATCATTTCAATAGATGCAGAAAAAGCTTTTGACAAAAATTCAATGTCTATTTATGATAAAAACTCTCAACAAAGTGAGTATAGAAGGACTAAACCTCAACATAATAAAGGGCATAAAAAACAAGCCCATAGCTCACATCATTCTTGGTGGTGAAAAACTGAAAGCATTTCCACTAAGATCAGGATCAAGACAAGGATGCCCATTTTTACCACTTTTATTTAACATAATATTGAAAGTCCTAGCCACCACAATCAGTCAAGAAAAAGAAATAGAAGGAATCCTTGTTGAAAGGAAAAAGTAAAACTGCCACTGTTTGCAAATGACATGATATATATAGAAAATCCTAAAGACACCACCAAAAACCCATAAAACTAGTAAATGAATTCAATAAATTTGCAGAATACAAAATTAATATACAGAGAAATCTGTTGCATTTTGATTCTCTAACAACAAACTGTCAAAAAGAGAAATTAAGGAAACAATCCTAATTACAATTGCATTGAAAAAGAATAAAATATCTAGGAATAAACCTACCTAAGGAGATAAAAGAGCTGTACTTGGAAAACTATAGGACACTGATGAAAGAATTTGCAGATGACACAAACAAATGGAAAGATATACCCTGCTCATGGATTGAATGAATTAATATTGTTAAAATGACCATACTACCCAAGAGAATCTACAGATTCAATGCAATCCCTATCAAAAAAAAAAGGCATTATTTTTTTACAGAACTAGAACAAAAAGTTCTAAAATATGTGTGAAAACACAAAAGATCCCCAAAAGCCAAAGCAATCTTGAGAAAAAAGAACAAATCTGGAGATATCTTGCTCCTTGGTTCTGATTATACTACAAAGCTACAGTAATAAAACAGTCTGGCACTGGCACAAAAACAAGACACATAGATCACTGGAATAGAATAACAAGAGCAGAAATAAACTCACACTTATATGGTCAATTAATCTATGATAAAGGAGGCAGAATATACAATAGGGAAAAGACAACCTTTTCAATAAATTATGGTAAGAAAACTGGAAAGCTACAGGCAAAAGAATCAAACTGGATTTCTTTCTCACACCACATAGAAAAATATAGTGAAAATGAATTAAAGGCTTAAATGTAAGATATAAAACCATAAAATTCCTAGAAGAAAACATAGGCAGTACCCTCTCTGACATCAATCTTAGCAGTATTTTTTTTTTGATATGTCTCTTTAGACAAGGGCAACAGAAGCAAAAATAAACAAATGGGACTATATCAAACCATAAGCCTTTACACAGGAAAGAAAACCATCAACAAAACAAAAATGCCACCTAATGAATGGGAGAAGGCATTTGCAAATGATATGTCTGAAACGGGGTTAATATTCAAAACATACAAAGAACTCCTACAACTATCAACAAACAAACAAACAAACAAACAAAAACCTCCCAAAATCCAACAATCTGACTAAAAATGGGCAGAGGATCTGAATAGACATTTTTCCAAAGAAGACATACACTTGGCCAAAGGGCGCATGAAAAGATGTTCAACATTACTAATCATCAGGGAAATGCAAATCAAAACAGTGAGATATGACCTCATATCTGTCAGAATGGTTATTATCAAAAAGACAAGTAACAAGTATTGATGAGGATGCAGAGAAAAAGAAACACTTGTGCACTGTTGAGGGGGAATGTAAATTGATATAGCCATTATGGAAAACAGCATGGAGATTCCTCAAAAAATTAAAAATAGAACTACCATATGATCCAGCAATTCTATACTTGGGTCTTTATTGGAAGAAAGCAAAAACCACCAATTTGAAGATACATGCACCCCTGTGTTCATTGCAGTGTTTTTCATAATAGCCAAGATATGGAAGCAACCTACGTGCCCATCAGTAGATGAATGGATAAAGATATGGTACAGATACACAATGGAATATTACTCAGCCATGAGAGAGAATGAAATCTTGCCCATGTGACAACATGGATGAAACTATAAGGTTTTATGCTATGTAAAATAAGTCAGAGAAAGACAAATACTATATGATTTCACTTAGGTGTGGAGTCTTAAAAACACAACAAATGAACAAACATAACAAAATGAAAACATACAAACATAACAAAACAAGTCCTAGGTACAGAGAACAAACAAACTGTTGCCAGAGGGATGAGGGGTGGGGAGATGAGAGAAATAGGTGAGAGATATTAAGAGGTAAAAACTCCCAGTTACAAAATAAATGAGTCACAGGGATGAAATGTACAGCATGGGGAATATAGTCTAGACTTATTATTGTGATCATTTCATAGTGTATAGAAATATCAAATTTTGATATTGTGTACCAGAAACTTACAGAATGTTGTACGTCAACTATACTTCAAAAACAAACAGACTCATACAGAAAGATCAGACTTGTGGTTACCAGAGGTGGGGGGGGGGAATGGGGAACTAGATGAAAGTAGTCAAATATTATAAACTTTCAATTATAAGATAAATCAGTACCAGGGATGTTATGTACATGATTATATAAAACTAACATTGGTGTATGTTTTATGTGAAAGTTGAGAGTAAATCCTATGAATTACCATCACAAGGAAAAAACTTTTTCTTTAATTTTCTATCTATATGAGATGGTGATATTCACTAAACTTGTGGTGATCACTTTATGATTTAAGTAAGTCAAATCATTATGCTGTACACCTTAAACTTACACAGTCCTGTATCTCAATTATATCTCAATAAAGTTGGAAGTAGAAATGAAAAAAAAAAGATGAATAGCTTACATTGTATGAACATGTTAGGCAGCTATATGCTGTACACCCAAAGATGAAAATAAGCAGAATTTAAATGCAAATTACTATCTGGGAAATTTGCATATGGCAAAGCTGTTCCATATTGTATATGTGAAAATCGATAATATTACAAATTCAAGAAAGAAAAACACTCAGAAGGAAAATGTACAAAGCGCATGTATAGACAATTTGTTAAAATATATAGATTTTAAAAGCTATAAACTTGTCTGATTTCATTACTAATCAATAAATGTGAATTAATGCAGAATATGTTATCACCATTCACCCAGAATATTGGTGAAAGGATGAGGAAGCAGACAATGTCATTCAGTGTTGGTTAGAGTGTAAATTGATTTGATCTTGCTGTAGAACATTTTGGCAGTATGTATGAAAATTATATAGATTCATTGGCTGAATACTACTTCTAAAATTGATCATAAATGGATAATTCCATTGAAAGGACAATTTCAAAAGTATGCAAAGATGAATGTACAAAGATATTGAAATATAGCACTGCTTATAGTACAACAATACGTAATCATGCTAAGCATTCATCAGTGTAGTTCCAATAAGTAAAATATATATAATAAAAACTCTATGTGGCAAAATATTATTTATACACATATACAAGTGCACAGAGATAATATGGTTTTTTTGGAAAGATACATGTACAGTTATTATTGCTGAGTTTGTAAAATTAAATGAACGAGTTCTTTTCTTTTTTTCTTCTTTTTGTTGCTATATAAAAGTGTGTACATTGAATGTATATGATGTAATAATTTGATTAATGTATTTATTTCAAAATGATTACCACAATAAGAGTAGTTAATGCATTCATCACCTTACATAGTTATCAATTTTTTGGAGTGATGAGAACTTTTAAGATTTACTCTCTTAGTATTATTTGTCTTTTTATTAATAATTTGTAAGAGATTTTCATATATTGTTTACTAGAACCTTATCACATGTATAATAAAATTACTTTAAAAGTAGAAACTCTAGAATTTTAAGTATAAAAACTGAAATAAAATAATTTACAAGAGGGACTCAACTTTAGATTTGAGCTGGCAGAATAAATTAGCAGCGAACTTGAATATACATTAGTAAAGATTATCTAGCCTGTGGAACAGAAAGAAAAAGTAATGTTGAAAAGCAAACAGAAACTCAGAAACCTGTGTCAAATCATCAAGCCCACCAACATACATATAAGTAGATTCCTAGGAGAAGAAATGAAGAGGCAAAAAGACTATTTCAAGAAATAAACACCCCAAAAATCCCAACTTTGATTAATAACATTTATACATACATCCAAGAAGCTCAATAAACTCCAAGAAAGATAAACTCAAAGTGACACACAAATAGACACATCATAATCAAACTGTTGAAAAACAAAGACAAAGAGAATCCTGAAAGCAGCAAGAGCAAAGTGACATCACAAAGCATCTTCAGTAAAATTAACAACCGATTATTTATCTGAAATTCAAAACCCTTGCATGCTCCAAAAAAACACTCAGAAACTATAAACAGAAGGGAACATTCTAAACCTGATAAAGGGCAACTACAGAAAATCTACAGTTAGCATCATACTTAATTATAAAAGACTCAAAACTTTGTCAGTAATATCAGGAACAAAACAGGGATGTCTGTTCTTGCCACTTCTGTTCAACATTGGATTGAAGTTCTAGCCATATCTAAAAACAATTTCAGCAAGTTGGAAGGATATATATAACCAATATATAAAATTAGTTGTATTTCTATATACTAGCAATGAAATATCAAAAATTAAGGAAATAATTCATTCAAATAGCATCAAAAATACAAATACTTAGGAATAAGTTTAACAAAAGAAATACAAGACTTGTACAATGAAAAGTACCAAAAAATGTCAGAAGTAGTTAAGGAGAATCTAAGTAAATGTAAAGATACCAAGTGTTTATGGACTGCAAGATTTAATTTTGTTAAGATGGCAATACTCCCCCAATTCATCTACAAAGTCAATGGAATACACATTAGAAGCCCAACTGGCTTCTTTGTAGAAATTGACAAGATGAGCCTAAAATTGATATGGAAACTCAAATGATCCAAAACAGCCAAAACGTTCTTGAAAGAGAATACAGTTGGAAATTTTATGATTTCTGATTTCCAAACCTCCTACAGAGCTATAATCAAGTCAGTTTAGCACTACCACAGAAACAGACAAAAGATTAAACGTACATAACCTAGACTCAGAAGTAAATCCTTATATTATGGTCAATGGATATTTGACAAGGGTGCCGAGAAAATTCAATGGCAAAAGAATCATTGGAAAATGGTGCTAGGACAATTGTATATCTATATGCAAAGACATGAATTTGGATATTTGCCCCATATTATATATAAATATTAACTCAAAATAGATTATAGACCTAAATGTAAGAGGTAAGAGTAAAAAACACTGAGGGAAAAAACATAGGAATAATCATGACCTTGGATTGGGCAGTAGTTTCTTAGCCCAAAGAAATGAAAACTTAGTTCACGCAAAAGAATATAAGTGAATGTTCATTGAAGTTTTATTTGCTATAGCCACAAACTGAAGAAGCCTTGATATCTTTCAGTAGGAGAATGGATAAACTGTGGTTCATTCTTACTAAGGAATACTACTTATAAATCAAAGGGATAAACTGTTGATGAACACAACTTGAATCAACTTGAAGGATATTATGCTGAGTGAAAAAAACTCAAAAAGCTACATACTACATGATTCCATTTATATAACAGTCTTGAAATACCAAAATTACGGAGACAGAAAATTGATTACCAGGGATTAGGCATGGGTGGCCATAGGAAGGTTGGCATGGTTATAAAAGGACAACACAAAGGATCCTTGTGATGTCAGAACTGTTCTATGTCTTGACTATGGTAGTGGATATACAGATCTACACTAGATAAAATTGTCTAGAGCTAAACATACATGTGCATGGACACAGATGAGTACAAAGAAAACAGGGGTCATCTGAGTAAGAAAAGTAACATACATAGAGTGACACAGAATACTTCCTCAGAGGTCTGTTTAACAATATTCACTGTAGGTAATGAAATGTTCTAGGGCTTCATTTTACCTAAATGTAGAATTGGGTCTGTGACTTAAATAAATGTCTATATAGCAGATTCTAAGTTAGATTTATGACTTTCAAAATCTAAAGGAGGTCATACAGTACTACCTGATTGATATAAAGAATGTTGAATTAAAGAAAACTGTACATAATTGAATGATTCTAAAAAGAATGACATTTCTTTATAATTTAATGTTATATACACAGGCATGTTGTGAAACTGATAAACCAATTAAGTTAAATTTATTATCACAAACTTTTAGTGAACAGAATATAACTCAAGAGGATCAATATAAAGGAAAAATTCACTTGTCATTTCCTTTTCCAGAATATTTTGAAAAAGGTACCCAGGTGACAATTACATGCATATAAGACCAGAGAGTCCATGTTTTGTTTTAAAGTTTGTTTTCTACTAATATTCATTTTTAAAAAGTAATTGAATACATTACATTCACTTTCAGATTGTAAGTTATTATACTAAATAATAGTAATTAGAAGTTGTTTTTAAGTAGGAAAAAAAACACAAGATACTTCATAGTTTCTCAAAACTGAAGACAAGACTTAAAACATTCTATAAAATCATGCATAAAGGATTCCTACTAACCAATAAGAAAAGGAAAGACAATACTCATAAAAGAGAATATCCAAATGTCCAATAAATGTACACAAAGATGTTTAATCTCATTAGTCCTAAGGCAAATGCAAATTAAAATTACAGTGAGGTAATGGTACATAGCATCCAAAATGGCTCTCATTTTCAATACTGACATTACCAACTGTCATAGTATAGAGAGCTATAAGAATCCTATACACTACTCTTGGCGGTGCCTACTAAAGCTGAACATATATCTTATAAGTAGCAAATTGGTTCCTAGGTATATACCCAATGGAAACACACATGTGCACCAAGAGAAATGGATAAGAATATCTATAACCATATTCTTGGTAATAGACTAAAACTTCAAATAAGTATGATATCTCATCAATAGTAAAATAGATAAATTATAGATATTTATATCTGGACACTGTATAGCAATGAAAAATAATGAACTTGCAACAACATGTATAAATTTCACAATAACTATATGTGAATTAAGGAAGTAATATATGTGAAAAAATTGCATACAACCGAACACAAATATATACACACAAATGAGTACAAGTAAAACTGAGGAAAGCTGAATAAGATAGGTGGATTATACAAATGTCAATATCTTTGTTATTATCCTATAGTTTTGTGAGATGTTATGATTGGAGAAACTGGATAAAGGTACATGGAATCTATATTATTTTTTACAATTTCACACAAATCTACAGTGAACTCAAAATAAAAGATTTATTTAAAAAAAACAGGCCACACAATATGAAGCCATGCCTTTAGAGGTTATTATGAGTAATATGAGTAAAGAATGGGTACTCTATGATATATTCAGTATGGAATAACTATTTTCATGTATTTGGCTTCACTGTTCACAGTTGGTAGTGCCACTGGTAGATTTCATGTTTTTGGTAAGACATTACTCAGATACTTCAGAAATTAATAGGAATGATTGAGAATTTCTGTTCTTGACCATTGTGCTTTTGGATTCCATGCTGTTCTCAAAATAAACATCGGTTTGAGGTCATTTAACTAGTTCCTAACTCAGCCACCTCTGGATGTATGCTAATCATAGTTTCTTCCCCAAAACAGAATTACTCTGGGGTCACAGTACACACATTAAGAGTCTATCTTTTCAAAAATTCTTTAAATGTGAAATCATCTACAGTGAAAGAGATTACAAAAGGAACGTCTGAGATTTAAAATGGCAAAACATTATCCTTGCCTAAATCATGTGTATTCCTTGCTAAAAGACATAGTTTTAAATCATCTGAGAAAAGAGGAAAAACCCACAATATTTATTTTTGAGTCCCTGAATACTACTTCTAACATGTCAGAAAAAAATAAACAAGAATTTTATTTTTTAAATCTTAGAATTTATTTATCTGGGTATCTCATTCATAATCATATGCATAGCAGGTAGTTTTCAGTTATTCAGTGAGTGAATAATTGAATAAATATTTACTGGCTTTATAAGTCTGGCCAGTATTATGAACAAAAAGAAAATATTCTAGGCATATATAAGTTATGTTTATGTATATATTTATTATGTGTGTATATATATATATTTAATTTCAGGGGTCAACAAGAACCTGGCTTAATTGAAGAAGAGGTTTCATATACAGGAAAAGTGGAAGGTAAGGCTAGAGAAGTAGGAGTCCCACCTTGTGTATGGGCATTGACCATCATGTTGAAGAGGTTGAATTTTATCCGATAGGCACTGGAGAGGCCTGATTATTTAAGTAAAAATGAATTAATTTCCTATTAGGTAAAATAACCTCCTCAAGATGTGAATCCAATAGGCAGATGGATGAATCAGTTACTTTTCACACATATTGCTTCTCCATTTGTACTATTCACTCTCAATAACATTTTATAAATATGGCACACATTCAGGGAGAATTTCAGTTCCTGAAAATAGTGACAGTTCGATAGAGAGGCTTCCATCTGTCTTACACTGTATATAGCTCAAACTCCCTCAAAGCCAGTGATAGATATTTACTGTAGTGATCAAAATCCTGATCTTCAGAGAAAGTTATACTCAAATTTTAAAACAATAGTGATTTTTGAGATGAACTAAAGCATTTCCCAGCATTCATATCCATCTATATGCATACATATACGTATATAAGCTTTCGGAAAACCAAGGAGCATAAAATGCCACAGATTACAAGGGCACGATACTGAGTCCGATTTTTTCTAATTGAAATACAGTTAACACAAAATATTATGTTCATTTCAGGTATACAATATAGTGATCCCGCATTTAAATACATTACAAAATGATCTTCATGATAATACATTATGAAATGATCATCATCTGTTACTATAAAAAGTTATTACAGTAGTATTGACCATGTTTTTATGCTGTATATTACATCCCTTTGGCTATTTATAACTGTAAGTTCATATCTCTTAATTCCCTTCACCTATTTTGTCCATTCTCCCATCAACAAAACAAAAACGGAGCCAGATTTTGAATGAGCAGAGGATCAAACGAGAAACTAAAGCAAACTCTGATACTGTGAACAGTACAAAAAAGCATAATTCTATTATATCATATAATATTGTTCTATAAAACTATGCTGAGAAATCAAGTGACAGACCACTGCCCTCCTACATATTAACTGGTAATCACTAATAATATGTGATTCTATAGAGACCCAGGAGTGTAGAGAACATGTGACATCTCCACATGTATATGGTGAATTTTTACATTCAATATCTAGAATCAAGTTGGAAAGGATAATGTCTTACTCTACCCCATCTATTGACCACTGACTCTTACTCTGGAAATTACATGGTAAATGTGGTGAGCTTTTTGCCACAAAATATAAAATCCTATTTAACATTCGTAGTGGTCAAAGGATAGCAGATAATTCCACAATGCATAACAGTTACCAAGTATCCAGTGTGAAACTCTTAAAGATCAGGATGAGGCAATTGATGTTCTTCAGGTGTTAAGCCTTATGATTCTTATGATTTAAGGTTATTAATGACATTGGAGATGAGAAAGGGTTCTTGTATTGTTTTATATTTAATATTATTGGTATAAAGAATGAAATCCTGATAAATTTGCTACATTAGGTTTTACACCACAGACATTGCAGGAAATAAATTAGTAAAAACATCCATTGTCCAGGGGAAAAAGTCTGCTTCACAGTTACCATGGAAAGAATGACCAACTGAGTTTAATTATAACTGCAAGCAAACTAAGGATATTGTGATGTCTGTAAAAGGACCATATCCCAGATATATCACATTGACTGCACTCTCTCCTCCCCATATCCAGTACATTAACAAATTCCACCCATTTAACTACATATTGAAAAAATATTTTTATCTATTCATTTTTCTCGTTCTACCAGGAGCTAAGGCACTGTCCTTTCTCACTTAGACTGTTGTAATTGATAGCCTCCTAATATTTTCCCCACTTCCCCTTTTGCTCACTTTCAAGTAGTTCTTCCCAATTCCACCAGAATTATTTTTAAAACCTGTAAATCTCAGTGGGACGGGTCAGGAGAATGGGTATAGTTCAGTGGTAGCGTGCATGCTTAGCATGCACGAGGTCCTGGGCTCAATTCCCAGTACCTCTGCTAAAAAACAAAAGACAACAACAACAAAAAAAACCCTGTAAATCTCAATACATAAGCCTCCTGTTTAAAATCCTGTTGCTTGCTGTCATGCTTACTGAGAGATAAAGAGCTCTGGTCCTAGGGCCACACCACTTGAGTTTGAATCCTGTCTCTACTACTTACTAGTAACTATGAGCAAGTCAAACTCAGTGTCCCTCACTTTTTTTATCTTTAAAATGAGAGTATTGATAGTACCTATCTCACAAGGTCTTCATGGGGATTCAAAGTGATGATACAAGTAAAACACTTACAACAATATCTGACACATCTTTTGATATTATTACTCTGGTCAGTAAAACACTTACCATGACATATAAGATTTTGTGTGACAATGGTTGTCCATCTGTCAAACCTCATCTTGTGCCACTTTTCTCCTCACTATACTGTAGTCGCAGTGGCCTTTCTATTGCTTTTGTCCAAATTCATGGAGCACATTCCCACTTCGGGAAGTTTGCACATACAACTACATCTATCTAGTCTTCCCTTTACATTTCACTTGGTTGCTGCCTATTCATATTCCAGGGGCTTCTCCTGGTCATCTAAAGTATCTCACAAAATTGCTCTCTCCTATTGCACCTAGTTTTTTTCCTTCTTAGAACATGTTTCTAATTTTATTTTCATGTTTTTCTAGTCTGTCTTTCTCACTAAACTGTAATTTCTATCATGGTAAAAAAAAAACCACTTTTTTTTTCAATGTATCTCTAGAATTTATCTAGAGATAAATCTAGAATTTATCTATGTCTCTTTAGAAATTACCCAATACAAAGTAGGTCCTCAATAAATGTTTACTGAAATGGAAAGAAATATTTTAGAAGAAATTAATATGTAAACCAGCAGGAAATAAGACAGATTAGTATCTGTATGGGGGAATCCTAGAGGGAAAGCATCTTACACTGAGAATAAAATGGGAACAAAAGCATAGGTCAGAAGATAGTACATATTCTAAAATATAGTTATTGACCAGTTTGGCTGGAACAAGAGGAATAGTAAGAACAGATATAGTAATGTTTAAGATTGGAGATTCAGTTTGAGGCCAAATTAAGTCTTTGTTCCTATATGTATAGTACATATATGTATCATATGGAATATTTATAATCCTCAGACACACATATACTATACATTGTGCCAAAATAGAATGATTGTTAATCCTTTAGACATCAAATGTTCAATCTCAGATTTTTATTATCATTATATTTAATATTTATTCCACTTGTCCATTTACCTATTTAGTTAAGTTTATATTTTTAAGTGTTTAAAAATCTATAGCAAGTTACCCACTTTTGAAAATTTCACAGTATAATGTCTTCATCATCAAAAGCTATATAATACAAAAGAATATGAAAATGAATAAATATATGTATGACTGAACAATTATGCTGTACACCAAAAATTGACACATTATAAAGTGACTATACTTCAATAAAATAAATAACTGCATATTTTTTTAAAAGCTATGTAAGAGAGAAAACATGACAATTTAATGCTTTGTAAATTCCCTTGGTTGTAAATGAATGATGAGGTTTTTTTTCATAAACTTATATAAAATTATTTTTTGGCTCCTACTGACTTCCAGGGTTGATTCTTTGAAGATGATGGGAGTCTGAGTCATCATTCTTTATGGATTTCTATTTTGAAAGCAAGTATTGGCAGTCTTAGCCATTTTACATGGAGGAATGTAATCTTTCATTAAAATAATGTATAAAAATATTGAAAGTGCTTTTTACTGTCATTTCCAGGTGCACAATGTTTATTCTGTGTCCCAGGAGCAAAATATATTAGAGTCCTGCTGCTAGAAGGGAACTGGTTGAGTTCGAATAGTCCAGCCACCTGCTCCCAGGTAAGACAACACCTACCTAGAGTTATCTATTATATTATTAAACACTACAGGGCAAGGGGATACTTGCAATACACAATTTTTGAACTCTAGAAATAATGATTCAGAATACTCTTACTGTTCTGGAAAAGCAGGATATAGTTCTCCTTTTGGGTGTTTGTTTAAAATGAGTTTATTCCACTCAGCAATTTGGAAATCACATCTCTTTTCAGGATTCTCTATACCCTACCCTACTTGTTTCCTCTGTAGATAATCAACCCATATCAACAGTAACCTTCTAGATCCGTTTCATATTTTATGATCCCAAACTTTATCCCCTTTGGTATTTTTCCATTCATCATCCCTTTCCTCTATAGATCTGTTGTCTGCCAACATTAGGATGGATGATAATGAGGTGACCAGACAAATGAATCCTGGCTCATGTGATGGTTAGCTAACATATTGCCTTTAATGTTTTCATCCTCTTGATGTGCAAGTAAAGTCCTTAAAGAGTGACAAATGCTGACAATAAAATAAGGACTGTGTTGGAAGATTTTGTGCAGTAAGACCTCTGATTGCTTTTCAAATTATCCCACTTACATCAGATTGAAAAACTTAGAGATGATTTCATAAAAGTAATATTTGCATAATAAAGTATGTAATAAACAAAGGACAATACTGTAATCAGAAGAAACTTTTCTATTGAATATATTATAAGGGACTTCTCTAGACATACCCAGTAACATTCACTTAAAGAATATTAAAATTTCTTTCGTTTGAAACAATATCAAATTTATCCTTCAAAAAAACAATATTAAAAGTTTTTAAAAGCCTGGTTATTTCCATGCCCTCAAAACTTACTGACGTGATAGCATAAATTGATATCCAGTAACAATAGTACAGTAGTATCTATGTTTCAGGTTTTTATCCATTGGTTTTTAGTGGTTTCACAAACATTTCTTTAGTATGATTTAAGTTGATTCTTTTTTAACAATGGCAAATTTGGAATACTTATCTCTGTCGGCACCATTAGTTACAATTTACGTTGGAAATAATTTATAGCAGATATATGTTTGAAATATAACCTTAAATAATAGTTGACATATTGGCTTTAAATACCTGTTATTGTTGTTGCCACTGGAAGAGACTTCAAATATATTATTCAGGTATTTTTATTCATTTTTTATTATTATTGAAGTATAGTTGACTTCCAATATTATATTAGTTTAAGCTGTACAACACAGTGATGGGACAACTAAATATATTATGAAATAATCACCATGACAAGTCTAGTAACTATCTTTCACTATACAGAATTACTACAGTATTATTGATTATATTCCATATGCTGTATATTATATCCCATGACTTATTTATTTTATAACTGGAAGTTTGTATCTCTTAATTCCCTTCACCTATTTCACCCAACCCTCCACTCCCCTCCTCTCTGGAAACCACTAGTTTGCTCTCTTTATGTCTGTTTCATTTGTTTTATTTTTAGATTCCATATATAAGTGAGATCTTACTTTGTTGTCTTTCTCTGTCTGACTTATTTCACTTAGCATAATACCCATCTTCTTTATCCAAATATCAATGAATAGGTGGCTTCCTTGTTCTTGGCTATTGTAAATCATGTTGCAATGAACATAGGGATGCATATATATCTTTTCAAATTACTGTTTTGTTTTCTTCATGTAAATACCCAGAAGTGGAATTGCTGGATCATAGTACTTTCATTTTTAATTTTTTAAATTAACCTCTATACTGTGAAGGTTCATCAAAACATTTTCCATAGTGAAGGCACCAATTTACATTCCCACCAACAGTGTGCAAGGGGTCCCTTTTCTTCAAATCCTCACCATCATTTGTTATTTGTTGTCTTTTTGATGACAGCAGTTCTGACAAGTGTGAGGCGGTTATTCATTGTGGTTTTTACCTGCTTTTCCCTGATAATTAGTGATTTTGAGCATCTTTTCATGTCTGTTGGCCATCTGTGTGTCCTCTTTGGAGAAATACCTATACAGGTCCTCTGCTCATTTTTTAATCGTGGTGTTTGTATATCTTTACGTTGATTTGTGTTATTGTCAATTTCTTTCACCAATGTCTTTGTTATTTTCAGAGTACAGGTCTTTCACCTCAAATTTATTCCTAGGTATTTATTCTTTTTGATGCCATGGTATGAAACATTTTTTTCTTAATTTCTCTTTCTAATTGTTATTAGTGTATAAAATGCTACAGATTTATTTATATTAATTTTGTATCCTGCAATCTTTCTGAATTTATTCTAGTTTTTTTTTTTTTGCTGGTCTATGGAGTTTTCTGTATATAGTATCCTGCCATCTGCAAATACTGAATTTTACTTCTTCCTTTCCAATACGGATGTCTTTAATTTCTTTTTATCATCTAATTGCTGTGGCTAGGACTTCCAAAACAATGTTGAATAAAAGTGGCAAGTGGACATCCTTGTCGTGATCCTGATCTTAAGAGGGAATGCTTTCAGATTTTTGGCTTTGAGCATAATGTTAGCTGTGGATTTGTGATATATGGCCTTCATTGTGTTGAGGTTATGTTTCCTCTCTGCCCACTTTGCTGAGAGTTTTTATCATAAGTGGATGTTGAATTTTGTCTAAAGCTTTTTCTACATCTATTGAGATGATCATATGGTCTTCATTCTCCAGTTTGTTATGTGGTGTATCACATTACAAATTTTAAACCATCCTTGTACCCCAGGAATAAATCCCACTTTATCATGGTGTATGATCTTTTTAATGTATTATTGAATTGAGTTTGCTAACATTTTGTTGAGAATTTTTGCATTTATGTTCATCAGGGATATTGGCCTGTAATTTTCTCTTTTTTGTAGTATCTTTGTCTGGTTTTGATATCAGATAAAATTGCACTTATAGAATGATTTTGAAAGAATGTATTCCTCTTCAATTTGTTTGAATAGTTTGAGAAGAACAAGTATTAAGTCTTTTTTAAATGTTTGCTAGAATTTACTCATGAAGCCATCTGGTCCTAGACTTTTGTTTGTTGGGAGCTTTTTGATTACTGATTCAATCTTATCACCAGTAATTAATCTGATCAGATTTTCTATTTCTTCCTGATTCAGTCTTGGAAGATTGTATATTTCTACAAATTTATCCATTTTGTCTAGGCTGTCCAATTTGATGGTGTATACTTTTTCATAGTAATCTCTTATGGTGACTTTCTTTACTATTATGTTTGTATTCCTTATCTCTTTATGTTATGTGTATCTACTATCGCTTTCTGTTTTGTGGTTACCATGAGATTCTTACATAACAATCTGAGTAAATAGCAGTCTATTTTAAATTGCAGGTTACATGGTTATCTACATCTGAGAGCATTCTAAAAGCAGTACATTTTCACTCCCCCCACAATACTTTATGCTTTTGATGTCATTTTTTACATATTTCTATTTCATGCATCCCTTAACTAATTACTGTAGCTATATATAAGTTTACTAGTTTTGCCTTTTAATGTTCATACTAGCTCTATAGTTGGATAATCCACCACTTATACTACATTTTTTACTTTACTGATGAGATTTTTTTCTTTCATAATTTTTAATATTTCTACTTATACCTTTTCTGTTTAAAGAGGTCCCTTTAACATTTCTTGTGAAGTCAGTTTAATGGTGATAAATAAGCTCCTTTAGCTTTTGCTTACCTATAAAACTGTTTCTCTCCTTCAATTCTGAATGATAACCTATCAGACAGAATATTCTTCATTATAAGTTTTTTTTTTCCTTTCAGTACTTTGAACATGTCATGCTACTTGCTTCTGTCTTATAAAGTTTCTGCTGAAAAGTCAGATGATGGTCTTCTGAGTGCTCCTCTGTATGTTAATAGTTGTTTTTCTCTTGCTGCTTTTCAGATTCTCTATCTTTAACTTTTGACATTTTAATTATAATGTGTCTAGGTGTAGGTCTCTTTGGGTTCATCTTGTTTGGGACTCTCTGCACTTCCTGGATTTAGATATCTGTTTCCTGAACCAGGTTAAGAAAGCTTTCAGCCAGTATCTCTTCAAATAGGTTTTCTGTCCCTTTCTCTCTCTTCTTTGCAGGAGAGATGTCCTGGACAGACCACGTTTTTGCCCCTCCTATCCATCTCAGTGTGGCTTTTCCTTTTTATCTTTAGTTGTGAAAAATCTTTTTTGCTAGTCTTCAGGCCATTCATTATCAGAATTAATTTCTCTGTATGTAGTTGTAATTTTGGCATGTGCATAGGAGGAGGTGAGCCCAGGATCTTTCTACTTGGCTGTTTTGTCCCTTAGTTCAGATATTCTTAGCCAAAATATGATGAGTCTCAGTCACCACCCCCATTATGCATTATGGGCTCTATGACTTCCAATCTTAAAATTATATACATGTATGTAAAATATGTAAAGAGTTATATATGAGTTATTCATTTTTCTAAAAAGAAGAGTCATATCCCCTCCAATGCCTGAATCACAGATGTTAAATTTGTGCTCTAAGTTTTTTTTCCAAGATCACCTAGAGTGTTGCTGGAAGACCCTATACTAGAACCCAAGAAACCAGTCATTTCAGTGTTCTCTCATTAATAGCTGCCACCTTTAATTCATGTGCTTTGTATTTTGTTACTCTATTTTAAATCCAAGGCTATAATTTTAGTTTCAATCTAAAGTTGAAACTTTCACGTACTGCTGGTAGGAGTATAAATTTTTACAAACATTAGAAAACAAAGAATGCTCTACAACTTCATAAAATGTGGATATATCTCATAAACAATGTTGAGGGGGAAAAAGTCAAACACAGAATAGTATTTACTACATGATTTTATTTATATAAAATAACTCTGAAGTAGTCAATGGAAGGATGTCTTCTGGGGTTCTGCTTATTAACCTAGGTATTGATTACCCAGGTTTGTTTAGCTTGCTAAAATTCAGCAAGCTGTATACTTAAAATTTATGCTATGTTATAATCTTAATGACATATAAAATATTTTTACCAAATGGGATGCTACTATCACAGACACTATCAATTTTGTAGAGACTATTATCAAGGAAATGAAGATATACTAACATTTACCAAATCTTCATGTGCACTGTATAGTAAGCATTTCCTCATGACATCTCAAATAATACTGATGAATAACCCTGTGAGAGAGGTATTATCCTGATTCTCAAAAAGAATATGTGCCCAAGGCTACGTAGCTAGTAACTCCTTTTATAGAAGACCCTAGTGAGCAGATTACACTGTCCTAAGGAGAAAATAAGGTAAGTCCTTTGAAAAGTTCAATAGACAGAGCAACATGAACCTTGAGTTCTAACCCTTGCCTTATTGTTTATTCACCCATTCACTCGTCTGACAATATTTATGTAGCCACTATGTGCCTCTGTGCTGGAGAGAGATGTTATCTCTCATGGGACTATCTCCTTATCTGTAAAATATATGTATTAGTCTTAATGATCTCAGAGGTCTCATTAAACTTTAACATCAAGTCTATCATTTCCTCATAACAGCTTTTCCCAAACTGGCTTACGTAGGACTCTAGTTTCCAAAACTTTTCCATTTTTTTGGATTTTGTAACCCTTGACATTTCTTGGAATATACTTCCTAAGGAAAAGTTCTTAGGAAAAGGAACTAAACACAAATTTGAGCCATAGGAAACTTACCTGGAGGTTAAGATATTTCACATTAATCATTATTTGTGAGATGACCACAAATAAAAGAGTTATTATCCCCTTTTACAAATTAGTTGAATTATAGCTCTCTGTACATTCATATAACTGACATGTATATGTATATCAGTTATATGTATGTTATATACCATGTAATATACATCAATTACATATATAATGCCACTACACTCTATTCTTCTGACTGCACATGAAATATTTTGAGATTTACTTCTTCACGATTTTAGAAGCCATAGGATAATCACTCTACATATCCCAAGAGAAATCTAATAAAAATACCAAAGTGAGGCAATTCCCTTCATTTGTTTATCTAGAGGATATTATTCATAATTCTAGTGATATAGTAATTTTATTACATTTTCAGGCAGTTCATAATAATTAAAATACATTTTCAAGTTTATAATTGGTTAATAGGTGAGTGGGTGAGATGGTACAGTGTTCAAGAAATCATGAATAACGGAATGTGTATTGATTTCAATTAAAATATTATACATGAAATCCCAGTCTATCCCTTCCCACCCTCCGCCCCCCTGGCAATATGAGTCTATTTCTGTCCTGTATTTTCAAAATTGTAGAATAGATAAACAAGATTATACTGTATGGCACAGGGAAATATACACAAAATGTTATGGTAGCTCACAGAGAAAAAATGTGACAATGAGTGTGTATATGTCCATGTATGACTGAAAAATTATGCTGAACACTGGAATTTGACACAACATTTTAAAATGATTATAAATCAATAAAAAATGTTAAAAAATATTTTACATGTAATGGCATTTTAGTTTTTTGAATGAAATATTAAAACATATATTAAACCCTGAAGCTGTTTATACTAAAAATAAAATTAACTGAATTACCATTTATCTTTTAATAGTTCATATTCAAATAAGGATTATTAATAAAATAAATTCTATTTCAGATAGTAGAAGAAAATAACAATCATGTTATAAACATAAAGACAAGAACTATTTCAGCTCTGGATCATCATGCAAATTCTCCTGGTCAAAGTGATGAGAAATAATTACAACGGGCCTTGTTATTATAAAATTAAAGCCTAAAATGTGGATTTCAATGCACTGAACATTGTGTTCCCACCTCTCAAATTCATATGTTGAAACCTTTATCTCAAAGTGATAGTATTTGGACCTTTGTGGAGGTAATTAACTAATGAGAGTGGAGCCCTCATGAATGGGATTAGTGCCCTTGTAAGAAAATCCCACAAGGGTAGCCAGCTCTCTTTTCACCATGTGAGGGTACAAGTCAGTCTGCAACCCAGAAGAGTATTCTCACCTGAACTCAACCATGCTGGCACTCTGATCTCAGACTTCAGGGCCTCCAGAATTGTGATAAATATATTTGTTATTTATAAGCCACCTAGTCTGTGCTACTTTATTATAGCAGCCTGAACTGACTAAGACACGGACTGTGACTCACCATATTAGAAGGCTAAGTTGCACCATCTTCAAATTGCTAAATCATTTCTTCCTTTCCATTGGCCATTCCAAGGAAGAGTTTGCTCAGTCTGTCAACCTGAACTTGCAGAGCTTTCCCTTACAGTTATATACCAAATTAATGATCCAGGTCAGAATATTAAGATAGAATATTTCTGTTTATTGTGAACTCTTTGTAATTTAATTTGGTGTGCCATCTTTTACAGAAAACTTTACTACCATATTACTGATTACTGTGTGAAGATATAGGCCAAATATTTCTAATTTTAATTTATATTTTCATAGCCAAGGCTTTTGCATAGTCAGAAAAAATCTTAAATAATCCTGCAGAGTTATGCACTTATACTAGCTTATGGTGTGGTACTTACTAAATCTTTTTGCTATAAATAATTAAAAATCCATTTTATTGCTCATTGTCAATTTCATCGCTAACTTTATAACATTTAATTATCTCATCCAAATATTCCCTGGTTGGAGTTACAATTGAAATTTTTTCTTTGGGTGGTGAGGACAATAAGTGTTATTTAGATGCCTTGAAGTTTCATAGATAGTCAGATCTGATTACAAAATACAGAATGATTTTATTTCCTATATGATCATAATGGAAACATTTTGAAAATTGGAAGACACAATTAAAACTGATCACTTAAGATATAATTGGATTCAAAGAGCAGTAGGAAAGCTCACCCATTGTTAGTATAACATCAAGAAATTTCCCCCAACCGCTAAAGAGACATTTTGTATCCTTGGAGCTAAAGTGATTTGTTGCATAGTCGGAAAGCAGTGTTTTGTTTTGTTTTTGTTTTAACCAATATTGTGTTACCCAGAACTACATTCATTGTATCAGATGAGTCATATAACAATTTACTTATGCCAAATGGAAGAAGGATGGAATTAATAACCTATCTGAAGGCCATTCACTTAAGAGAATATATATTATTCCTTTCTCTTTGGGCTCTGGAGCAATAATTTCAGTTAATAAAAAAGAACTCCTTATAGAAATGAAGAATTTTTTGAGACAAGAAAATGAAGAAATCTGAAAATACAATGGGTTTCAAAAATTAAATTGTAATCAGTTCCTTAGAAATGCTTTTAGGTTTATTTTTTTTTCTTTCTCCTATATCTAAAGTAGTTTGATAACTGCCTATGAGACACTGCTCTGAGACAAAATAAGTTGAGGATGGAAGTAATTGGAGATAACTTGAAAACTCTGGATGCCATTTAAATCAGCAGGCCCTAATGATCAGCGACAAAGGATTCTAAAGGCAATGGTGCATGTTATTGCAAAGCTCTTTGTAGCTATTTTGAGGAAGTTGCTCACAACAGAAGTTCCAGCAGTCGGAAATAGGGTACAATGCCCAATTTTACTAAAAGGATGATCCTGGAAAATTGTAGACCTGTTAGCTTAACTTCAGTACTTGGGATAATAGTGGAAAAAGTCATTACGCTATCAATTTGAATATGCCTACAGGGGCACAAAATGCTGAATAATGAGCAACAGGGCTTCACAAGGAACAAATAATATCAGGTACATTTTATTTCCCTCTATATCAAATTGATATTACTTACAGAAAGGGAAGAAAGAATCATTATATGGCTGCAAACACCATTTAATGTTTCCATATTACTTGATCTTTCCCATATTTTTCTCTAAGTCCAGTCATTAGAGTAGGTAGTTATGGTGTTTCAGAGATTCTGGTAAGATTTTGCTGCCCTCCAAAACACGTTACTAATATTTAGTACTTTATTTCTTTGGCTTAAGGCTCTTTGACACTACTAAAAAGGTGTGTGGCTTTAAGAAAGTTAAACTTTTCTATGTTTGTTTCCCTATCTGTAACTGTTGAAGCTCTCTTCCAGCTCTCTGGTTCCATTACTGGGATGAGTTACACATTCAAGGTAACATTTCAAACTGATTCATTAAATACAAGAAGGTTGTTAAAGGAAAGTTTAAGGTCATCAAATGCTGTGACAAAAACACAATTAAATAGAAGTAAAAATTATATTAGAAAATGGCTTGAGAGAAAGAAGATGATGTTGAGAATAATAATAATGGCTAACATGATATACTATACACTATGTGCTAGGCATTAATCAGAATTTTTACATATTAGCATTAAAAAGAGACAAAATAAACATTAGAAAGAAAATGACTTGAGTATGAAATGTATGGGAAGATCAGCCAAGATGGCAGAGTAGAAAGACGCTGAGCTCATCTCCTCTTATGGGCACGTGAAAATCACAACGATTTGCAGAACAACCATCAGTGAAAAAGACCAGATCCTACCAGAAAACATCTTCTACAATTAAAGACATAAAGAAAGAATCACAATGAGATGGATAGGAGAGGTAGACTCACAATATAGCCAAGTTCCATACACAGGAGGTGGGCAACCCACAAACTAGAGAATGATTACATTACTCCCAAAGGACTGAGAGATCTGAGCCCTATGTCAGGCTCCTCAGCACAGGGGTCCTTCACTAGAAAGATAAGTCCACAGAATGGTTAGCTTGGAAGGCCAGCAGGGCTTACTTTCAAGAGTCCCAAGGGACTGGGGGAAATAGAGACTTCACTCTTAGAGGGAACACACAAAACTTCGCATGGTTCAGGACCTAGGGCAGAAGCAGTAAGTTGATAGGAGCCTGTGTCAGACCTACCTGCTGACATTGGAGAGTCCCTCGGAAAGTCAGGAAGCAACTGCAACTCACCTCAGACAGACACTGGCAGCAGCCATTCTTGGGAGTTCCTTCTGCCACATGGACACCAGTGCTGGCAAGCACCATCATGGAATCCTCCCTCTAGCTTATTAGCCTCAGGACCCAGCCCTGCCCTGGCCCAGAATCCGGCTCCACCTACCAGTGAGGAAGCACTAGCCCCAGAATCACCTGAGCCCTGACCCTCCCATTCAGGAAGTCAGCTCTGACCTATGTACCAGCTTGAACCACCAGGGAGTAGATACCAGATCCAGGAAAACCACAATCCTGCAACCTGCCCACCATCAGGCCAGAGCATGCCCTGGGACCAGATGGGCCCTGGCCCTGTCCATTAGCAGGCTAACAGAAGCTTCAGGGCACCCTGGTTGCTGTATCCAACTGTGTTAGGAATTGTGCCCCCTGAAGCAGAGATCTGACATCAAGTCTGGGAACCCTGGGCCCTGTAACCAGACTCTGAATCCAGCTATGCCTTCCAGTAGGCCAACACAAACCCAGGACCTGGCTTCACCCACTAGTGGGTGGCAACAGCCCCAGAGTCTCCTGGACCCTGACTCAACCCACCAGTGAGCCAACACTAGCCCCTGGGCCCCCTGAGGTTCTGCAATCAGCCATCTTGTGACCTGACCCCACCAACCAGCAGCCGGCAGCTGGCAGCCTCCACACAAGACAGGACCAGGCAACCAACCTCACTGGAGGACAACCAAGCCTACCAACTGCCTACAGAGTCAACCTGCCAAAACAGAAGAACACACAGAGCCCTCATGGGGGAACCCCTATAGCATATAGTTTGGATAATGAGAGGGGAGTGCACTGCTGGGATGCATACGTCTCCTACAGAGGGCCGCTTCTCTAAGATTGAGAAACATTAGCTAACCTACCAGATACACTTAATATAAATAGCAACTTAGGCAAAATGAGGCAACAGAGGAGCACATTCCAGCTGAAGGAAAAGAGAAAACCCTAGAAAAAGAACTAAGTGAAATGGAGACAAGCAATGTAACTGAGAAAGAGTTTAGGGTAGTTATCATAAAGATGATAAAAGAACTCAGAAGAAAAATGGATGCACAGAGCAAGAAGGTAGAAGTTTTAACAAAGAGTTAGAAAATACACACAAAAAAACAACCAGAGGTGAATATAATAATTAAAATTAAAAATACACTAGAAGGAATTAACAGCAGACTAAATGATACAGAGAAACAGATCAGTGAGCTGTAAGACAGACTAGTGGAAATAACTGACACCGAACAGAAAAAAGAAAAAAAGAATAAAAAGAAATGAAGACAATGTAAAAGACCTTTGGGACAACATCAAATGCACTAATACTTGCATTATGGGAGTTCCAGAAGTAGAAGAGAGGAAAAAAAGGGGGCAGAGAACATATTTGAAGACATAATAGCTGAAAACTTACCTAACATGGTAAAGGAAATAGACACCCAAGTTCAGGAAGCACAGAGAATCCCATATAGGATTAACCCAAAGAGGAACACATCAAGACACATAGTAATTAAAATGGTAAAAAAAAAAATAAAGATTAAGAGAGAATATTAAAAGTAGAAATGGAAAAGCAACAAATAAAATACAAAGTAACTCCCGTAAGGCTATCAGCTGACTTTTCAGCAGAAACTCTGCAGGCCAGAAGGGAGTGGCATGATATATTTATAGTGATGATAGGGAAAAACCTACAACCAAGAGTACTCTACTTAGCAAGGTTCTCATTCATATTTGATGGAGAGATCAAAGCCTTCATAGACAGGCAAAAGATAAAAGAGTTCAGTACCATCAAATCAGCTTTACAAGAAATGTTAAAAGAACTTCTCTAAGTGAAAAAAAGGCCAAAAGTAGACTCATGAAAATTATTAAATAAAAGTTTATTAGTAAAGGCAAACACACTGTAAAGGGTAAGAAATCATCTCACACACAAAGCTGGAAGAAAGGTTAAAAGACAAAAGTAGTAAAAATCATCTATATCCACAATAAGTGGTTAAGGGATATACAAAACAAGTTGACATAAAATATAAGGTAAAAAACAATTATGAGGAAGGAGAGTATAAATCTAGGGTTGTTAAAATGCATGTGAAATAAGAAGTCAGCAACTTAATTATGCACACATTGTATGCATATGTATGTGTAGATTGATAGATTCCTATGTATAAACCTTATGGTAACCACAAACCAAAAATTATACTAGATATACACAAGATGACAAAGGAATCCAAACATAACACTAAAGATAGTTAACAAATCACAAGAGAAGAGAACAAATGAGAAAGAAAGGAATGAAAAAGGCTTACATAAATAACCCCCCAAAAAACAAACAAAATGGCAATATGCATATGTATCAATAATTACTTAGAAATATGTAAGTGGACTAAATGCTCCAAAAAGACAGAGTGGCTGAATGGATACTTAAAAAAAAATCCTTATATATTCTGCCTACAAGAGACTCACTTCGTCTAAAGACACACAAAGACTTAAAGTGACAGGGTGGAAAAAGATATTCCATGGAAATGGAAATCAAAAGAAAGCCAGGGTAGAAGTACTTATATCAGACAAAATAGACTTTAAAATAAAGACTGTTACAAAAGACAAAGAAGGACACTATGTTGATCAAGGGATCAATCCAAGAAGTTATAACAATTGTAAATATATATGCATCCAACATAGGAGGGCCTAAACACATATAGCAAATATTAAGGGACATAAAGGGAAAAATCAACAGTAACAGAATAATAGTAGGGGACTTTAACACCCCACCTCATTCAATGGACAGATCATCCGGACAGAAAATCAACAAGGAAACAGTAGCCTTAAAGGAGATATTACACTAGATGAACTTAATAGATATTTACAGAACATTCCATCCAAAAGCAGAACAATACACATTCTTTTCAAGTGCACATGTAACATTCTCCAGGATAGATCACATGCTTGGCCACAAAACAAGCCTCAGTAAATTTAAGAAAAGTGAACTCATATCAAGCATCTTTACCAACCACAACACTATGAGACTAGAAATCAACTGCAAGAAAAAAAACTGCAAAAAACCACAAAACTGCGGAGGCTAAACAATATGCTACTAAACAACCAATGAATCACTGAAGAAATTAAAGAGGAAAACAAAAACTACCTGGAAAAAATGAAAATGAAAACACAATGATTCAAAATCTATGGGATGCAGCAAAAGCAGCTCTGGGGGAAGTTTATACCAATACAACCTTACCTCAGGGGAACAAGAAAGGAAACAAGAAAAATCTCAAATAAACAACTTAGCCTTACACCTATAGGAAGTGAAAAAAGAACAAATACAACCAAAGTTTATTATAAAGAAAGAAATAATAAAGATAAGAACATAAATAAATGAAATAGAGACCAAAAAATAGAAAAGATCAATGAAACTAAAAGCTGGTTCTTTGAAAAGATAAATGCACACTGGTAGACTTTTAGCCAGACTCATTAAGAAAAAAAAAGAGGAATAAATCAATAAAATCAGAAACAAAAAAGGAGAAGTTATAACCAACACCATAGAAATACAAGGGATCGTAAGAGACTACTATGAGCAACTCTACAGCAAGAAAATGGACAACCTAGAAGAAATGGACACATCTTAGAAGAGTACAATTTCCCAAGATTGAACCAGGAAGAAATAGAAACTATGAAGAGACCAATTACCAGTTCTGAAATTGAATAAGTAATTTTAAAACTCCCAATAAATGAAAGTACAGGACCAAATGGCTTCACAGGTGAATTCTACCAAATATTTAGAGAAGAGTTAACACCCATCCTTCTGAAATTATTCCAAAAAATTGCAGAGGAAGGAATACTTCTGAACTTATTTTATGAGGCCAGCATCACCCTGACATCAAAACCAGACAAAGATATCACAAAAAAAGTAAAATACAGGCCAATGTCACTCATGAACATAGCTGCAAGAATCTTCAACAAAACGTTAGCAAACTGACTCCAACAATAATTAAAAGGATCATACACCATGATCAAATGGGATTATCCAAGGGATGCAAGGCATTTTCAGTATCTACAAAATCAATGTGATACAGCTCATTAACAAATTGAAGAATAAATACTTTATGATTACCTCAATAGATGTAGAAAAACTTTTGACAAAATTAAACATGCATTAATAATAAAAACTCTCCAGAAAGTGAGCATAGAGGGAACATACCTCAACATAATAAAGGCCATTTATGACAAACCAACAGCTAACATCATACTCAATGGTGAAAAGCTGAAAATACTTCCTCTAAGGTCAAGAACAAGACAAGGATGCCCACTCTTGTCACTTTTACTCAGCATAGTATTAGAAGTCTTAGTCATAACAATCAGAAAAGAAATAAAAGTAATCCACATTGGAAAGGAAGAAATAGAACTGTCACTGTTTGCAGATGACGTGATACTCTTCATAGAAAATCCTAAAGATGCCACCAGAAAAATACTAGAGCTCATCATTGAACTTGGTAAAGTTGCAGGATACAAAATTAACATACAGAAATCTGTTGCATTTCTATACACTTAACAATGAACTATCATAAAGAGAAATAAAATAATCCCATTTGCCATCGT
The DNA here is from genome assembly GCF_048564905.1 of Vicugna pacos. Taxonomy (NCBI): domain Eukaryota; kingdom Metazoa; phylum Chordata; class Mammalia; order Artiodactyla; family Camelidae; genus Vicugna; species Vicugna pacos. The sequence continues at coordinate 108,619,029 of NC_133023.1, read as the reverse complement.
ATCAAAAATAACGACATACCTAGGAGTAAACCCACCTAAGGAGGTAAAAGACCCATACTCAGAAAACTGTAAGATGCTGATGAAAATAACTGAAGATGACACAGACCAATGGAAGGATATATGGTGTTCTTGGATTGGAAGAATCAATACTGTTAAAATGAACATATCACCCAAGACAATCTACAGATTCAGTGCAATCCTTATCAAAATACCAAAGTCATTTTCACAGAACTGGAACAAATAATTTCAAAATTATTATGGAAACACAAAAGATCCTGAGTAGCCAAAACAATATTGAGAAAGAACAGAGTAGGAGGAATCACACTCCCTGACTTCAGACTGTGCTACAAAACTAGAGTAATCAAAACAGCACAGTACTGGCACAGAAACACACATATCAATGGAACACAATGAGAGCCCAGAAATAAAGCCATGGACCTATGCTCAAGTAATCTATGACAGAGGAAGAAAGAATATACAGTGGAGAAAAAAAATCTCTTCAATAAATGATTCTGGGAAAGCTGGACAGCTACATGTAAAAGAATAGAATTAGAACATTCTCTAACACCATATACAAAAGTAAGCTCAAAATGGATTAAAGACCTAAAGATAACACCAGAAACCATAAATCTCCCAAAGAAAAACATAGGCAGAACACTCTTGGACATAAGTTGTAGCGGTATTATTTTGGATCTGTCTACTGAAGCAAAGGAAATAAATGTAAAAATAAACAAATGGGACTTAATTAAACTTAAAAACTTTGCACAGCAAGGGAAATGATCTACAAGTTGAAAGACCACCTACTGTGTGGGAGAAAATACTTGCAAATATGACCGATAAGCAGTTAATATCCAACATGTATAAACAGCTCACACAACTCAATGCCAAAAAGTTAACAATCCAATTAATACAGGGGCAGAAAAACGGAATGGACATTTTTCCGAAGAGAAAAATTCAGATAGCTAATGGGCAAATGGAAGGATGCTCAACATGGCTAATCATCAGGGAAATGCAAATCAAAACAACAATGTGACATCAACTCAGATCTGTCAAAATAACTATCATCAGAAAGAACTCAGATAACAAATGTTGCCAAGAATGTGGAGAAAAGGGAACCCTTATACAGTGTTGGTGGGAATGTAAATTGATGCAGCCACTGTGGAAAGCAGTGTGGAGGTTTTTCAAAAATCTAAAAATATAACTACCATATGATCCAGCAATTCCACTCTGGTATATATCTGAAGAAACAAAAACACTAATTTGAAAAGATATATGCTCCCCATGTTTATAGCAGCATTATTTATAATTGCCAAAATATGGAAGCAACCTAAGTGTCCAATAGATGAATGGATAAAGATGTGGTGTATATATACAATTGAATACTACTCAGCCATAAAAACACACAAAATTTTGCCATTTGGAACAACATAGATGGACTTGGTGGCTATTATGCCAAGTGAAGTAAGTCAGAGAAAGACATATACTGTATATCACATATACATGGAATCTAAAAAAATAAACTAATGAATATAACATGAAAGATATATACCCACAGATATAGAAAACAGACCAGTGGTTATCAGGGGAGAGAGGGAAGGTGAAGAGGCAAGATAAGCAAATGGAATTAAGAGGTACAAACCATTATGTATTAAATAAATAAACTATAAGAATATATTGTACAATACAGTGAATATAGTCAATATTTTGTAATAACTATAAATGGAGTATAACCTTAAAAATTATGAATCACTATGTTGTACAATATTATATGTTATAGGTGTACATCAACTATACTTCAATAAAAATCCAATAAAAAGAGTATGGAATGTATCATTTACAGAATTTAAGAATATGACGATGGAACATAATGATAGCAGTAAGCAGTATATGAAACCCAGTAAGTAATATTCTGTCTATACTCGGCATTGACTAAATCCTTACTATGGACCCTGTAACCATTTTGTTTAGGATTCTGTATTTGGAAACGAATGTAGGTGTTATACAGTTGTTTTAGAAGAGTGCAAACAAAAAAAGATTAAAGAAATCTAAGAGACTGAAAAGTTTAAACCACCTCTTTTTGGGATGTGTGTGTGTGTGTGCATATGTGGCGGGGAGAGAGAGAAAGGAAAAAGGAAGACAAGGAGGGAAAGGGGAGAGAGAGGAAGTGGGAGAGGTGGAAGGAGAGGGGAAAATGTACTTGCTTTAGAAAATAACCTATCCTTGACTAAACAAAAGAGGAAATATTGACCAATTAATTCAGTAAATTAATGCAATAATTTTTTTTTTCCTATTCAATGCTGCTCACTATTGTAACAGGAAAAACTGCAGGGCATTTTCTCTGATTACAAGGGGTTTGTACATTCACTAGGAAGACAAAATTAACATTGTCATCCTAAACAAAACAAGGCTGTATGAGAAAAATTATGACCCAATCCCAAATGAGTAGCTCAGACATTAAACCATATCAGTATGTAGCAGAGAGAGAGAGAAGATGCGCCAGCCCACACGTATTTTTTCAGAGCTTGGATTTCCCTTACTCTCCCTGATCCCTTCACCTGGCTTTTATCAGGTCTCTGCATTGTTGGAACCTCTGTAAAGCTGCTTCTGAACCATGCCCTCTCCAGCCTTTACAATAATGCACATATACAGCTGGATTCTCTACCTCTGCATCTTGCACTTGCCTCTGCCTCAGTTCTTCTCACTCTTGATTATAATTGCCTGTTTGCTTGGCTGTGCACCCTGGTAAAATGTGAATTCCTTGAAAACAGGGACCAGACCTTATTTATTGCTGTATCTGTCATCTACTATGTGACTTAACACATATTAGGAAGTTAATTAATATTTGAGGAAAAAGAGAAAAAGATGAATACTGTATCAGAGCCAAGGGCATGTCTTCCATCATAACTTGATAGCAGTAAGTTGCTAATAGATTTCTCTCAAAACGCTCCAACTGACAAGTAAGACTAATGGGTCAAAGATCCAGTCATGATAAATTTATGAAACATTTATGATCATTTATGTACATTCCAATCTCTCCAAGTTTATCTCTTTCCTCTCTTTTCTCCTCACAATAGGCCACATTCACAAAGAACTACTTGTAGTTTTTTTCTTCCACAATTCTTTGTAACAAGTCTTTTCTTAACAATTCAATTCTCGACCCTTCTTCTGATTTGAATTTGGTGCCCCTGCTCCATGCTCCAGAGGATTCTGTGCTTATCTCTTTGAAAATAATTTTTTAAGAAGGAAAGAAAAGAAAAAAGAAATTGAAAAAAAATAACAAACACACATATACAATAATGGGGATATGTTAAAGGGACACAGAGTTGACTGAAACAAGTTGGGCACAGCTCGAACAACTTGAGAAACAAAATAATGTTAGCATATTATAGCTCAAAGTATAAAATAAATATCCACAAGTCCACACTGGTATACGTGAATTTTTGAACAAATAAATATATGGCAGAAAAGAGACAAATTTTCCTTGTAGAGGAAAACCAAATAATTTATGCATATATTCTGCCTTCAAGAAGGTGAAGCATAACTTACCACTCCATAAGTGTAGGGTAAGCATAGTGGCTTCTTTCAAAGTAGTCTAGAATGGACAGGAAGGAAAAAGAGTTGTTTTGCAGTGGAGAGACCTTACAAACGCAGCCTCAGCCAGGAGATCAAGGTTTATATCAACAGTGATAAATCATGTTGATGACCCTTGATATGATGTACAGTTATCCCTTGGTACCTGCAAGGGATTGGTTGCAGGACTACCACCCCCTCAGCCTACCCCCGCCCACAGCTACCAAAATCTGAGGATGCTCAAGTCCCTTACCTAAAATGGCATATTTGCATATAATCTATGCATATTTTACAGCATATTAAATCATCTCTAGATTGACCAATGCAACGTAAATGCCATGTAAATAGTTGTAAATACAATATAAATGCTAAGTAACTAGTTACTGTCATGGGGCAAATTCAAGTTTTGCTTTCAGGAATTTTTTTTTCCAAATATTTTCAATCTGTAGGTGGCTAAATCCACAGATGTAGGACCTGTGGATATGGCGGGCCAACTGTAATGAAAATGGCACTTTACCTCTTTGGTCATCTTTCTAAAACACACAACCCTGGTTTAATCATTAGAAAAACATCAGATAAATCCCAAATAAGGGACATTTTAAAGAATATCCTTTGGTTATAATCTACTATTTTTATACTGGGACCCAGTTGGTGTGGTGGTAAAATGTGGCAGAGTGGAAGTATTCTACATAATTATGATTAAATTTCAGTCTTTTGATGGGTCTGTTTCTTGCCTATGACCTTCACAGGTGGTTCTCCAGTGGTACAGCTTTTTTTTCTCCCCCATTAGGTGAGACAGTAAGATTAAAAAGGCTAAGGTATCTGGAATTTTCTTCCCTCCATGTGGATAAGGCTCCAATAAATTTTTTTTCCCTTGGAGTCTAGGACTTTTTATAGTGAGTGCTCTGGGAATATTTCATAATGATTAATATTTACCTCCCCCCCACCGCAGCTGTGAAAAGTTCTTTCTCAGATTTTTACTGTGATAGACTGGTTGGGTATTTGGAAGTAAAGCCAATGAAAGTAGAGAGATTCCCTAAGACTGTGGTCCCCAAGATTTTTTTATTCTCATACTAGTCCATACTCAGCCTCCTGTAAGTCATCAAAATTGCCACTTACTGTTCCTATCAGTTTATGGCTCTAGAGGCTTCTGCTTCAGGTAAGCTGATCTCAATTGCGATTTTTTTGTATTTGCCATTTGCCTGGGTCTTCAGATTTCAGAGTGGTGATTTGCTCTTGCAAGTCCAATTCTTTGTTGAATCCAAGTAATTTTAATTTTCTGTTTGCTCATCTTTTTCTTGAAAGCATGGGTATGACAACTTCTAAGTTGTTTACATGTCAGTAACCAAACTAATGAAACCAAAGTTCTATCAATTTCTTATAACCTGAAAAAATTCCTTGTTATTGTAATTAAATATCTACCTTTGATGAATTCTCTAAGCATTTGTTTTTTTCCTGAAATCATATTTCACTTCAATTTTGAAAGGTATTTTTGTTGGATGTAGCATTTTAGTTTTACCTTAATATTTGTCCTTTGGTAATTTAATTGTGCTGTAACATTTTTATGCCTCTTTAATTTATGATAAAGATGCTGGCTTTTTTCTAATTTTTTTTCTCTATGTATCTCTCTTTATTCTGGCTTCTTTTCAGATTTCTTTCTCACTGAGTGTATAGCAATTGGATTTTAACGTGCAGGGTTTTTTTTTGTCCTGTTTGAGGTTTTTTTGGGGGGGGGTTGTTGATGTTCTTGGATGTGTAGGTTTACAGTTTTCCTCAAATATGAAAAATTTGTGAGAATTTTTCAAAAATTGTTTTTCTGTACACATTTCTCTCCTTTTTATTTCAATTACATTTAGGTTAAGTAGCTTAATACTGCCCCCCAGGCCACTGAGATTGCTCTTCTTTTCTCTCAGTATTTTTCTCTCTATGCTTCCACTTAGTTTCCATCACTATGTCTTCATGGTTACTGGTCTTCTATTCTGTAATATGTAACCTACTCTTCAGTTGCCTAGTGATTTTTTTAAAATTTTACTTGAAATGTTACTTTTTTCAGTCTAAAACTTCCATATGGTTCTTTTTATATCTTATTTCTTTTAGTTTCCTGAGGTAAGAGACAGTGCTTTATAGTCAATGCTTAGTGAAGGGTCTGGCACAAAAAAAAGCTCACCATAAAAACTGGGAGATAGAATAAATGAATGGACTTGGGAGTTTTCACAGAGGAGTTAAGCATAGCTTAAACATACTTATGTGCTACTATAAACCAAGCCCTATTCTATGTATTTATATATTAACTCATGAGGTGAATTCAAAGACATTAGAATCTATTATTATCTCAATTCTGCAAATAAGGAAATTGAGGCACAGAAATCTAATTTTACAAGGTTATACACATCTGGCAAATTACAGAGAAAATGTTATTAAGTACTATACCGTATTATCTCTGTACTTAGCATCTATGCTGGTCCCATGAAAGAGATAGGATTGAGAATGAAAGAAGGCAGAAAAGTATCTTCACAGAATCCAGAATCCTTACTATGAGGCATGACATGAGTTGAAGAACAGAATATAATGTGCAAAAACAAGACAAGAGAATGATATAATTGATATTGTTTTGAATGTATTGGGAATTAGTAGCAGATAGATTTGTATAGGTAAAATTTAAGATTGTAGATAGAATCGAATGCCAAAATGTGGAGTTTAGACTAAATAAGAAGGGGTAGGAACACAGTAGGCTCTTGAATGAGTGACATGATAAAATAAATTTTAGGAAGCTTGAGAAAAGGGAATGTGCACAATCAACAAGAATGGGGAGAACTGCCAGCCTGCTGGGAGTTTTAGGCCATATTACTTTGGTAATTGCACCAATGTCCAAGGTCCTGCTCTTATACCAAATGGTTTAGAAACTCTACGTGCCCCCAAATTTACACAATTCTTCTGTGACTGATTCAAAGTAATTTCAGAAAATATTTTTGAACACCTCTTCTCCATCAAGCATTGTATTAGACACTGGAGAATGGTGGTGAAGGAAAGACATGGTTATTATCTCCACAGAGTACAGTAGGCTAGAAATAACCTGAATAAGGTGATGTGTCTTACAAAAGCAGAAGTGGTGGAGAAAATAACAGAAGCCAGGGTCCCTTATTGGTCCAAAAGGCCAAGGAAAAATTCCTGGATAAGGTTACAAATAAGCAGAGAACTAAAAGATGACTAGAATGGAGGGTGAAAAAGAGAATGGCTCCAAGCAGAAGAAAATAGCACTTAGAAAGGACTTGAGAAGGGAGAGACAGTATCATGTTCAAAGAGCTGAAAGAAATTCTCTGACTGGAACTGAGTGGGAAGGTGATGCAAGATGATATCAGAGAGGAAGTCTAAAGCTAGATCTGACAAGATTCTATAAGATATTAAAATATTTTGATTCTAAATGTTATCAGAAATTATTGGAGGGTTTTCAGAGTTCAATGATCAGTTCATATGACTTGATTTACTACTTAAAACCTCAGACACACTCTTCCAATAGACTGGTGAACTAGATAAGTTGACTGGCTTTTCAACTCATAGAAATTAAAAATGCTGAATTAATTTTTTTCTTCATGTATTGATGAGGAAGTAAGGGCTACACAGTAAAAAAATTAGTCAAAAAATTAAGGAGCATAAGAAACTAAAAAAGATGAACGAAGTACGGAAATAAGCTTATACATGAGGGGAGTCTTCCAAATATGATGAACTTGAACTTCAGTTTTCATAACCTCATGGAGTTTAAGAGACAGGTTGTACATCTCAGGGCCCACTCAAATCATAGTGATATAAGACCCCCAAATAAAGCTTGTCCCCCAAAGGAATAAAACCATTCAGATAGGTTTAGAAATAAACTGGCCAAACATTAAAATTTAAACTCTATGTTGTACCTCTGAGAATGGCTAAATAGTATACATCAGACTAACCATCCTGAAAATTTTTCAAAAACTACAAGCACTGGAAAATATATTTTTTAAAAAACTACTTGAAGACATTGGCAAGTGAACACAGAAGAAAGGTGATAGGGGTTGACAGCAGGATGGAGGAAATAGCAATGGGTGAGTATCTCATTTTGCATGGCTTTCAGCCTGAAGAAAAGTCCCAATTTTAGTACTGGGAGACTAAAATGCAGATAGAAACCTGACAGTTTTACTGGATTAAATAACCAGAAAACAAGGTCTGGGACAATCACAGCAGCTCGAAAGTGAAGGAGGAAGTCCCATAATGGAGAAAACCATATATAGGGAGCTCTAATTTTGTGTACAAGGTCAAGCTAATCTCTGGCTGACTTTTTAACCATGAATACATAGGACAGAGTTCAAGCAGCCAAGCTAAAGCTGGATGAATTCAACTAATATTTCTGAGGTTAGGTTTTGATTTCAGACAAATCAACTATTTACCTAAGAAAACAAAAATCAGTACTTTTCAGAGGAAAGAAAATAAAATCCAGCATCTCAATAATGTATCAACCATAGAGTACAGGATACAAGAAAAAATGACTAGACATATGATGAAACAGGAAAACATGATCCTCATTCAAAAGAAAAGATAATCAAAGAATACTAACACCAAGACAACCAGAAATTTTAATTATCAAAGAAAGATTTTAAAACAGCTATTATAACTGCATTCAAGCACATAAAAAACATGCTCATAGTGTATGAGATACAGGAAATCTTAACCAAGAATAGAAACTATTACAAAGAATCAAATGGAGAATATTAAACCTAAAAATACAGTAATCGACATAAAATTTCACTACAGGGGCTTAACAGCAAGTCAAAAGTAACATATGAGAGAGTCAGTAAATTTGATAGATTAATAAAAATAATCTAGTCTAGAGGAGAGAGAAAGAAGATTGGAAACAAAAACCTGTTTACTCAGTAATCTTCAAGGAGGGGTAAATTCCATAAAGAAGTACATTAATAACCATAAGCTAGCCATATATGAGTTTTTATCAAGAACTGGCTGGTCCAAAACCAATTTACTTCTAGAATTAAAGTTCTCTATGACTAGTATTGCTGACAAAAGCATAACCCCATCAGAAGCAGCCCTAAAAATTAACTGGAGAAATCTATGTTCACTCATGCCCCAACAAGTGACAGTGGATGTATTTCCAAGGAAAAATCACTAATCGCACAGAACATGCAAAATGAAACAACGCAGAAATGTAAAAATGAGAACAAGACACTATGACCAAGAGTCAGCAGAAACAAGAGATAGCATATTGGAACCACAATGTCTTCAGATATTAGGATCCTCAGGTTCAATATATAAATGTTGTATATTTGATAAAAGAATTTTTAAAACTTTTGAAAATGTGATTGAGTAAGAGGCTACAAAAATTAGTCAAGCAGGTGGTAGAAGTAAAAATAGAATCTACAATTAAATGTAATAATATAAAATAATGGTTCTTAGGATAAATATCAGATTTGACTCAGGTGAGAAGGGAGTCTGTAAACTGGAAGATATATCCCAGGAGATTATTCAGATATAGAGCACAAAAAGACAATAGGGAATAAAAGATATGGAGGAAGATATAATTTTTACTTCTCGAGAGTAGAAAAGGAAGCCAAATTACAGTGAAACTGTAAATCCAGTGTGCTAAAAGAAAACACATGGTGAACTCACACTGAAAAAAAAAAAAAAGGAAATGAAAAGTTCTATTTCAGACCTTCAATTCTGAGAAGTCTACAAAACATCCAGTAGAAATGTCACTAGGCAGTTGCTATTTACGTATTTGCTACATAGACACATAGGAACCATAACATCATTAATTCAGAAAAGGATTCTGAATCCACTCTTCACTTTAAACCTGGGGGAAAAAATCCAGATACTTCCATTAGTGTCCATGCCTCTCCAATAACTATTGGTGAGTTTGGGAATTGCCAGCAGCAATCTGTTCTTTCAGGCAAGTTGCTGCCGTTTCCACTAAATTGCCAAAGCAAGGGTGTGAGATTTTTCTCACCAGAGTGAATTTATTTTCTGCCTTCATTCAGAATGCCCCTTCTCCTCTTCTCTGACTTCAGTACTGATGTGCATTCTAGTCAGGTTACAGTGATTATAATACATTTTATTGCCATTGCACTTTAAAGATCACAATACACTTTTACATACGTTACTTCATTTACACCTTCTAATACTCCTTTGAGGTAGTTTGGAAGGGGGGTTATTATCCTCATTTTTAAAGATGAGGCAATCAAGACCCCTGTTGGTAATGTGAACTGTCCAAGGTCATATAATTATTAAGTGGTAGAGCATAAACTCAACTCAAAGTCTGCTGGTCCTTGAGATCTTGTGTTTATTCTACATCTTATAGTGGTTTGCATGTTGAAGAAAAGTACTAGTTCTTGCACTCTAAGGATATTTGCTGTAACTTTTTAGATTCACATAATGAGATTAGCAATTAGAATGTTTGACCCAGGTAACTAAGGTAACCATCAATATGGCAATTAAAATGAAAGGACTTTTGGTTGCTCACTTTTCTTAAAATCATTTCAAAACACTTTCTTATCTATTACTCATTTTGTACTTACAGCATTCTTATAAACTGCCCATGGCAGACAATAATTTTATCATCTAGAAAATGAGGAAATGGAGCCAGAGAAAGGTGAAGCTAGTTACAAAACAACTCCAAATAGATCCCCATGATTCTCAAGATCCAGACATTTTGCTAAATTCTACTTTTGATATAACTGAAATTTCCCTTAGAAAATCACTACACTATGTTGAAAAATCATATGACAATAAAAGTACATTCTAGGTGTTGTCTTATGCAAAATTTTAATGCTTATACAGATTGCCATCCATGGTAAACAATTTCTCAATATTGATATATTCATAACACAAGAAGCATTTACAAAGGTAGAAATTCATCGAATAACAAAACATATTTTAATATGCTATCTAAAAAACAAATTTTGATTTTGATTTGTTCAAGAAGCTTGTTCAAAAAAAAAAGGTTAAATAAATAAATAAATAAGAACAAGTTAGGGCTATTAAAAAAAAAAAAGAAGTAGCTTGTGTTTTCTCCATGCTACAGTTGTTTCAAAGGTAGCCTCAACAAGAAAGTTCTAATTTAAAAAAATTCCCTACCTAAGCTTGTCTGCTTATCTCTATTGACCAGTTTGAAATACTATTTTAACTGTTTATTTGGGGTGAAAATTACAGATCACTTTCATTTTTTTGCCTTATATATTACTACATCGTTTTAAGTTGAATTGTCATAATCAGCATGTATCATTTTTGTAATCAGAAAAAGTAGACAAACGATCATTCACAATGTTTTGAACTGTGATGTCTTCTCTAGAACTTCAGAAATGAGTATCATTTCATTTCAATGTAGTAGCCAAATGTAAGATAATGCACTGGAAGTTACTAGAGTTGAAGCACCATTTCTATAACTCTATGTAAGTATTATGATTCATTGAATGTTTGTTCTATTTTTATGCTAACCTAATCAGATTATCTTAAAAAAAAATTCAGGCCCAGAAATCCTAATGATGTATTTTGAAACAAACATAGTCTTTGAAATACACAAAAATGAGGTCATAGAGATTTTATGAGAAACATTTCTCCCAGCAATCTGGTAATTACTTAATTTATTCTTAAATTTAATAGTCATGAGGAACATACCCAAGCTTGCAATATCCCCTGGCACTTATATGCTAGAAAAAAAAAATGTACTTAAACATACTCGTAGTTTTATGATGTTAAATCTAGATTTCAGTTCTGAAACTGATACATCTTTACATTAAACCTCCTGAATCAATGTTTGACTCAAGCAATTTCAAACCTGGCAGAAATTTAGAGGCTAAAGTCTACTCTTCAATTCCATTGAAGAGAACAGTGATTAGAACAGTAATTTTGGTAATCTCCTCAGTGTGTGTAGAAAAGTCGAGAATAGAGAATGAACACTTCATTACAGAAGAAAAAGCCTTACATAAGCAGCATTTTCCTTGGTTGGGAAAATTCTTTTTAGATCCCTTGTTATATGTGTGGGGTTTTTTTTTTACTGTCTTTACTCCAAATGCCCACGAAATCTCATTGCTTTTCTATTGTGCTTGTGTTAAAGACAAAATTTTTCATGATACTTGCTAAAGACAACAAGGAGGACTTTATTCAAAGGTGGACTATTGTGATAGGTGTAGGGATCTTACAGTGGAGAAGAGAGATTGGGCTCAACTCTGAATACAAGAAAAAACTGGGAAATTATAGCCAAGGAAAAAGGTGTGGTCAGTGGATGAAAAATTACTGAGAGGAAACATCATGGATAAGGGAAAATTCCAGCTAAACAGACCTAAAGGGATTCTTGCTGAAGGCAGGGCAAGGTGATTAGACATCAGTGGGGAGATGGTAGAAGATAAGGAACCTGACTGGTATCAAGAGTGATCAAATATGGAGGATAAAGGATTCTGATTAAACTGACTTAGGATTCTTTCTAAAACTTGACAATGCAAACATGAACACAGAACTCCAAAAGTTGAGGTCTAGTTGAAAAAAAGCTCAGAGGAGCCTGAGTAGAGTTTGGTCAATTAGACAATTTTTGTCATTGCACTCAGCTTTTTATTTGATTGGGAACTATGGTATACCTATGTGGGAGATAGGAACAAACCTTTATACTTTATGGTTGATAAAAATCATTGTCAGGAAATCATTGTCTGGAAATCATTTTCCAAGATAACTTGGTAAGCAATTATAAAGCAAAATAAAACTTTAAATTAAATTATAAGTTTTTAAGTTCTATGATATCTAACTTATCCAATCATACAATTGTCTGAAGCTCATATTTTTTCACTATTGATGGTACTTTGACTCCCTTTACCTAGAAAAGGCTGCCCTCAGAGGCCCCATCAAAATGGGCAGTTTGTCCTAAAGTTGAAAGATAATTTTTGTACAAAATGAGGTACCACAGTTTGATATGCAGTAACAAATATATAATTTGAACAGCAACACTCAAGTAAAAATCTAAGTAGGAAATATTGTTCTAGTAATCACCCATCAGTATTGAAAATTTAAGATGGAAATGAGCAGAAGAACAAAAAATGGAAACCAGTCTCTGACATATCTTCCACCCAACCAAAGAAAATCCAACTATGAAGCAGTGGCCTATAAAAAGTTTTATCTTTGACAAGCAAAACTTAACTTACAATCAAAAGAAGGTGTTGGGCACTCTTAGCTTTTAAAAATCAGTTAGTAAATGAAAGCAGCAAGAAGATGATAATATAACCCCAGTTGTTTTAAGACCATGGTTACTTTGAACTCCTGTTTGATAAAGTTAATTTGTACATTAGAACCTACAAAATGGAGGCTGCCCAGTGGCCTTGCCCACGTCACAAATGTAAACTAAGTCAGCCTACACGTATGGGAAGCCCCTGTCAGGAAAGCTTAACATACTCCAATCACAATCCTCCAACTCAGCTTAAGCTGGCTCACATTATCCAAGAAAACAGGACTCACTAGCCTTACCAGGAAATCCCTGACCACCTAGCCAATCATGCCCTGTTTCCATGTTGCTGCTTCTAATGCTCTATAAAACTCGCTCTTGCCCAAAATCCCTCAGCAGGAGTGCTCCAGTATGTGTGAGGCACTGTCATCTCCCAATCCGTGGATTTTTCCCCCCTGAAGTAAAGGGTATCCAGCTCATTACTAAACTGTATTATTTTGTCATTTGATATATTTGTCCCTTTCCAGATTGGAATGGCTCCAGATAATTTGAGGATCCAATTAAGGAGAAGTAATACAGAAAGGGACATACTTAGTTTGGTTTTAGTGGGATATGTTTGTGTTTGCCCATCCTTCTGGTGACAAGTTATTGCTAGTTGTCCCAGTGTAGGAAGGCTCTGATGAATTCTCCTGCTCATCCTGCCACCCAACCATCACGACAGGAAAGTACGGGGACAGAGATTATTTCACCCAGCACCAGAAGGACATAGATAATGGAGTCCCAACAAAAGCTAGTGTGCAGAAAAGTCTCTTTCCTCTTACAACTCATATAGAAGAGAAACGATACAGCTTTCCCAAATTTGACAGGAATTTACAGTGTAATATGGAATATTAAATAACAACTTTTGACGTTTAAGGAAGATTTTCTAATTATCAATAACAAAAATTAAATTTGAACAACTATCCTAAAGGAGACAAAAGCCAAAAAGATGGAACAGAAATCATAGATAGATATATTTGACAACACTAAAGGAAATTTTCTTCTTTGTTTTATTTATATTCAAGATTGAAAAGGAAATAAAGGCATTCTCAGATAAAGAAAAACAAAAAATTCATTGCTAGCTAACCTGCCTTAGAAGAAATACTGAAGGAAGTTCTTCAGGCTGAGAGCTCATGTTCCCAGACACTCATTCAAATCCACATGAAAAAACCAAAAGTGTTAAGGGAAATTATGCAATTACAAAAGACGGTATACATGGATTGGTACAATAGCAGGATGGGAAGACAAGGAGACTCTAGGCCCTTGCTTCAGTATAGAAACACTACGTAAGCAAATAAAAATGGAAAAATAACTTTATGGTAGGTCTGGAAATCAGAGCTATAGCAAACAAGTGAAAGTCTAGTCAAGGGAAAAACTTAAACCTGGTAAGAATCTTTTTCTTTTTGGTTCTTTTATTTTCTATATATGAAGTCCCAACCAGTAGGGTTCTTAAGAAGGGATTACAAATTCAGAAAGTTTGAAATTTCTCGAGTTACTTAGCTACATAGGTTGAATGCCATACACCACCAATAACAACTTGTAATGCATTTTCTTGAAAAATTACCTTGATGTAGACAAAGTCAATCTTTGGTAAATTATGTACAGGTGGTTTATCATCAGTTCTCCCCACTTACATTTCCTGTACAGTCCTCAGCAAAACTGGATGAATGATTTTTCTCCCTGCATTTTAGACTTGATATCCTCATTCTTTGTTTCATCCTCTTCTTGCTTCCCCATTAAATCCCACAGAACTATTAAACTAAAACTTGTAGGCATCCTGGTATTATGAGAGAAATTATTTGGGGTCAAATTGATTATTTCTTAGAAATGAAGGTGTAGCATTGCAAATGAATAAGTAATGATAGAAATGAAGGGAAGGATAGAGGAAGGAAGAAAGGCAAAAGGAAAGGTAAGGAGAATGATCATGAATGTGTAGCGATTAGCCAACATGTTCTTTATATTCAATACAGTTATATATGGTAAGAAAGGGGACAGGGCTCTCACTGCTATAAACTCAGAAGAGAGGGCTGCCTTCAGCATGGGACAGAGCCATCAATGACTGTGACTCATATTTATTCATCCATCCATCCAACCATCAATTCATATAAATTTTCTCAGTATCTATTATGGATCAAACATTGCAGTAGATCCTGGGAACACATAAATGAAGATAAAATTCTTGCCTACATAAATTTCTATGATTTTATTAGAAAATGTGAATAATAGAAGAGGAATGTAATGGACTAGAGAAGCATGTGATTGAAATGTTGGGGAAGAATTTAAGGTTACGGGCATGCTTTCTCGAAATCTGTGAGGAAAGATTAAATTTTTCTGGTGATTTTCCAGTGAAAGGTCATATTATTCAATTTTAACTAAACCTTACCAAAGTTGATTTTATGTTGAAAGAATGTCTGAACTCTGTCTTTACAGACTTACTTTTCTGTGTTCAACCCCAAGTGTCATGGAGCAATGAAAACCCACAGATTATTCTGAAATTTAAATGGGGAAAACAATTTTATTAACTTGATCTTTTTGCTCAGATTTTTGGGTACCATATTCAGCTGTTCTTTTCATTTATGTTTCTTCAAGCTGTATCTACTTCACTTACTGGGCTGAATGGATTGTGTAGACAGCCATGGGCAGAATGACAGGCTTTTGAAAATTTAGAAAGACAAATGTATTGTAAATATGAGAACTTTGTCTTCTGATATCTTTGTTCAAGCTTTGTATATGAAGAGAATTGTTAATAAACGTTGTCCAATAGTTGGAAATAAGGCAAAAGGAAAAGAGAAGGATGTTCTTTCAATATTATATGGAGGCATTTTTTTCAGCCTCACTCAAGAATTATTTAAGTTTATGTACTTTGACTCACTACTTACTATTGGTTCAAGGACCCAGAGTTAGTGAAATTACACTTTAATGTGCAAATTTCTTTTCTGATAGAGATGTAAATAATTTCCCTTTAACAGAAAATAAACCTCCACAGTTTATTTTTATTAACTTTGAATGACATTGACTACTTTTGTTTTTAACCTAACAATTGTATTCTAGGCTTCTTTTATTAACATCATAGAGGAGGAAAAAATTTTCCTTGACCCTCTCAGGGTCCTTGGCTTGTTCTGAAAATTAAACTGATGGGGACTAATTCATAGGAGAAAAGCATACAAGGTCATTTAATGCAAGTTTTGCCTGACATGGGAGCCTTCATAAAGAAATGATGACCCAAAGAAATAGATGTGAGCATTTTTTTATGCTAGGCTTGATGAAGACTGGGCAGTTGTGGAGGAATGGTTAGGGAGTATGAGGTGAATGTACTAAGCTGGGGGAAACTTAGCAAGGCCTGTCTGCTAGAATTTTTCTTGGTGTCCCTTTGCCTTTGGAGATGGGGATGCTCCTTCCTTTCAGGTAGAGGGAGAGCATGAGGATTTTAGGATCTGTTTCGGAGGAGATGGGCAGGACTGGGGAAGGCCTTCCTGCTTCTGCTGTCTTCTCAAACTCCTTCAGCTTAAAATATCACAATATGCCAAGCTGCCATATCTTGGGGGCCGTGTGTTCTTAACCCCATCCACTTAACCTATATATTTAGCTCTCCAGATTCTCTTGGAATCAGTTTACCATCTTACTGATTCCCACATCAATGAGTGCTTTGAATAAATGTTTGACAGGTGTTAATTTTATATGTGTATGATTTTGTTTTTAAACTTTTGACAGTTTTACTTTGTCAGAAAATAAGGGAGAAAAAAACCACATTGTTTCAAAAAACTGTCCCATAAAATTATTTTGTTAAAGAACTTTACTTGCTCTAGAATGTGGCTACTGTGTCAAACCTGCATGTTCATATCTCAAGAAGGAATGAAACTTAATTTTTCTCCTGGCTTGTATGATGTGCTGCAAGTAGATAGATGTATTACACAGAAACGCATCAGAGAAAAACCACTCTTTGCCATGCTGCTGTCAACAAAAGTGATTTACATTTGCCTCAAAGGTTAATGATGTTATACTAAACTCTTCTATTTTATAGGTGTTAGACTTGATTATTCTACTCTCTCTAAACTTAAGTTCCAATGAGTGGTATTATGAAATAGATTTATAAGAATTAAGTGCTTCAATTTTAATAAAAACACAAGCAATCAAATGCAAAGGTAAACACATGCTACATTATCATAAAATGAAACAATGATAAGAAAAACATGAGATGTTTTCATATGCTGATATTTCATTAGATTTTTTTTCATAACACCAACTTGGTTCCTACTACTGAGAATGAAAAGAAAAAATGCCATTGCCTAAAATATATATAATAAATTGATCTCAAAAAATACCAGTTAACTAGCTATGTTGTAACTGCCATGTTTTCATTCAAAATAATAGGGTGATACCAAGTCTTTTATACCAGAAGCTAGCAAGTTGATATTTAATCTGACATCAATACAAATAACTCCTTACTGTTTAAATGTTACTTATTTGGCAAGAGAAGCAGACGATTGACGTTTCTAAAACAGGAAAGAAATTCAAACTAAAGAGGAAAATCACTGCCATTTACTCAGTATTCGTGAAGTTGAGGGGAAATATGGTGTCACAGTATACAAATATGAGGCCATGTCTTTTTTTTCCAACTATATTATGCAAAAGTATAGCCATCATAATTTGTATAATCAGAATGAAGTATGTCATCAAAGCAAGAAATCCTATAACTAACTGGTCATGATATCCACTTATGTAGCCTGCAGTGTCTGTCGGTAAATGAGACTTGATGATAATAGACTTTTTAATGTTATAGCATTTAATTAAAACTACCAATAAAATGATCCACTGGAGACAGGAAAAGAGCAGTGTTTCCCATATAACTCAAATGGTTGTAGTCATTTTTAAAGTTTCATTTTCTCATTTAAAAATAATCTATGGTAGTTCAGGAAATAGACCCTTTGCTTTAAAAGATGACAACACTGATACTACTCCTTAACGTGAATACCCCTAGGTGATAATTACTTCAAAACATTTAGATTTTTGCCAACAGTATACATCTGTACCTGTAAACTCCATGCTTATACTAAGCCAATGTAGAGGTGGACAAAATTTCCCTTCTAGGTTTTTTGGCTGGTCTAATAATTAAATTGATAAAAATCAGGTTAACAGGAAAAATCAAGTTTAATAACACTTATACATGGGAGACCCAAGAAAACTGAGTAACTCCCTGAAATAGCTGAAGCCATCACCATAAACACCATCTTCAGCTAAAGAATAAAAGAAGTTGAGAGTAGGAAATCCGTTAGGAGAGGTGACCAGGAAAAGCACAGTAAATAAGGGTAAGGTTGTCAGGCAGATTTAAGTTGTGGCCTTCTCTGTTAAGAGTTTCTAAAGTTGTAGAGTCATCCTTCTCTTCCTAGTACACAGAGGGAGACATCCTGTCAAATGGAGATTTCCCTTATAAATGTAAATGTTTCTTATAAAACAGTAACCTCTACTCAGTTTTTACAGATTCTCTCACATCTGCTGTTCTCAATATCCAGCTTAAAATAATCAGTATACCAAAGAGGAACATTTTGAGGTGGTAAAATCTGTTCCCCTTAAGGAATTTTCCTGTATTTCCTAATGGATTACATTCTACCACTTCATTTTGAATTTATTGCTTTTTAGCCTGGTGAGAAATCTATACTAATTGAGTATCAAGATAATATTGAAATCTCTTCCCTCCTACTTACACTTATATATTTTTAGGATGACACTTTTTTTTTTGTTTTTTTAATTATATTTTTAGTTTTTCACTTTTATTGAGATATAATTGGCATACAGCTCTGGATAAGTTTAAGATGTACTGCATGACGACTTGACATACACATATTGCGAAATGATTGCCACAGTAAGTTTACGTCCCCAGTACTTATTTATTTTATAACTGAAAGTTTGTACCTTTTGACCATCTTCTTTCACTATTCGACCCCCACCTCTTGGCTCTTTCTGGTAACCACAAATCTGATCTGTTTTTCTGTGAGTGTTTTGTTTTTGTTTTTTTATTCTTTTAGGTTGCAAGGTATGGTTTTAAATCAGTCCTTTTTTTTTTTAAAAAAAATGAAGTATAGTTGACATATTGTATTATGTTCCTTTCAGGTTTAAAACATAGTGATCCAACAATCAAATACATGAAATGATCACCACAAGTCCAGTAGCAATCTGTCACTACAAAATTATTAGTGTTATTGACTATATTTCTTATGCTGTATATTATATCCCCATGACATTTATTTTATAACTAGAAGTATGTATCTCTTAATCCCCTCTGCCTATTATACCTAACCCCTTATCCACCTTCCCCTCTGGTAACCACCAATTTGCTCTCCATATTATAAATGTTTCCATTTTGTTTTGTTTTGTTTGTTTTGTTTTTTTAGTTTCCACATGTAGGTGAGATCATATGGTATTTGTCTTTCTATGCCTAACTTATTTCATTTAACATAATAATTCTATAGGTCCATCCATGTTGTCTCAAATGACACAATTTCATTTTTTTTTTGGTGTCTGAGTAATATTGCTTTGTGTCTGTGTGTACGTGTGTGTATACATATATATATATAGTGTGTGTGTGTATACACACACCTCATCTTCTTTATTCATTTATCAGTGGACATTTAGGTTGCTTCTATAACTTGGCTTTCTTAAATAATACTGCAGTGGGCAGAGAGGTACATATATCTTTTCAAATCAGTGATTTTTATTTCTTTAGGTGAATACCCAGAAGTGGAATTGCTGGATGGTATAGTAGTTCAATTTTTTTTTTTTGAGGAAAAGAACTTCCTATTTTTCATACTGGTGGCAACAATTTACATTCCCACCAATAGTGCATTCCACATCCTCAGCAACACTTGTTATTGTCTTTTTGATGATAGCCATTCTGACAAGTGTGAGGTGGTATCTCATTGTGGTTTTGATTTGCATTTCTTTGATAACTGGTGATATTGAGTATCTTTTCATGTATCTAAAGGCCATCTGTATGTGTTCTTTGTAGAAATGTATATTCAGGTCCTCTGACTATTGCTTAACTGGATTTTTTTAATATTGACTTTTGTGACTTCTTTATATAATTTGGATATTAACCCTTATCAGATACATCACTTACAAATATTTCCTGCCATTCAATAGATTGCCTTTTTATTGTATTGATGGTTTCCTTTGCTGTGCAAAAGCTTTTTAGTTTGTTGTAGTCCCATTTGTTTACTGTTGTTCTTGCCTGAGGAGACAGTTTAAAAAAAGTAACACTGAGAATGGTGTCAGAGTGTACTGCATGTTTCTCCTTCTAAGAGTTTATGATTTCAGGTCTTACATTTAAGTCTTTAGTTGATTTTGAGTTTATTTTTATATATAGTGTAAGGAAATGGTCATTTCATTTTTTTTGTATGTAGCAGTCCAGTTTTCCTAACACCATTTATTAGAGGCAATCCCCCCCAACCCATTGTATAATCTTGTCTCTTTTGTCAAAGACTAACTGACCATATAAGTGTGAATTTATTTCTGGGCTTTCTATTCTGTTCCATTGATCTATGTGTCTGTTTTATGCCAGTGCCATACTAATTTTATTAGTACAACTTTGTAGTACAGTTTAAAATCAGGGAACATGATACATCCAGGTTTGTTCTTTCTCAGGATTTCCTTGGCTATTCAGGGCCTTTTGTAGTTGCATACAAATTTTTGATTATTTTTTCCAGTCCTGCGAAAAATGCTGTTGGTACTTTGGTAAGGATTGCACTGAATCTGTAGATTACTTTGGGTAGTATGATCATTTTAACAATGTTAATTCTGGTGCATGAACATAGTATATCTTTTCATTGATTTTTATCATCTTTAGTTTCTTTCACCGGAGTCTTACAGTTTTTAGAGTACAGGTCTTTCACCTTCTGGGTTAAATTTATTCCCATGTTTTATTCATTTTGATGCCATTGTAAGCAGGATTGTTTTCTTTATATCTCTTTCTGATAGGTCCTTTTTGTGTGTGTAGAAATGCTACAGATTTCTGTATATAATTTTGTATCTTGCAAATTTTCTTAATTCATTTATTCTAATAATTGTTTGGTAGCATCTATAGGGTTTTCTATATGTTAATATCAAGTCATCTACAAACAGTGACAGTTTTATTTCTCCCCTTCCAATTTTGATGCATTTTCTTATCTAATTGCTGTGGCTAGGGCTTCTGATACTATGTTGAATAAAAATGGCCAGAGTGGGCATCCTTGTCTTGTTCCTGATCTTAGAGGAAATGCTTTCAGCTGTCACCACTGAGTATGATGTTAGCTGTGAGTTTGTCTTGTACAGTCTTTATTATATTGAGGTATGTTCCCTCTGAGCCCATTTTGTTGAGAGTTTTTATCATAAATGGATGTTGAATTTTGTCAAAAGCTTTCCCTGTACCTATTGAAATGATCGTATAATTTTTACCCTTCATTTTGTTAATGTGGTGTATCACATGGATTTGTAGATACTGAACCTTCATTGTATCTCTGGAATAAATCCCGCTTGATTATAGTGTATGATCCTTTGTATTGTTGAATTCAGTTTGCTAGTATATGGTTGATTGCTGCATCTATGTTCATCAGGCATATTGGTCTATACTTTCTTTTATGTGTGTAGTGTCTTTGTCTGGTTTTGCTATCAGGGTGATGCTGGCCTTTAAGAATGAATTTGGAAGTATTACTTTCTTTTCAGTTTTTGGAAATAGTTTGAGAAAGATAGGTATTAAGTCTTCTTTAAATGTTTGGTAGAATTCACCAGTCAAGCTGTCTGGTTCTAGACTTTTTTTTGTTGGGAGTTTTTGATGACTAATTCAATTTCATTACTAGTAATTGGTCTGTTCAGAATTTGTACGTCTTCCTGATTCAGTCTTGGAAGATTGTATGTTGCTGGGAATTCATTCATTTCTTCTAAGCTGTACAATTTGGTGGTGTATAGTTTTTCATAGCAATCTCATGGTATTTTGTATTTCTGTGGTTTGGTTGTAACTTCTGTTTCATTTCTAATTATATTACTTTAGGCCCTCTCTTTTTTTCTTGATACGTCTGGCTAAAGGTTTGTCATTTTTTTTTTATTGTTTCAAAGAACCAACTCTTAATTTCATCAGTCTTTCTATTGTTTTTTAGTTTCTATTTCATTTATTTCTGCTTTGATATTTATTATTTTCTTCCTTCTACTAAGTTTGGGTTTTGCTTGTTCTTTTTCTAGTTCCTTTAAATATACATTTAGATGGTTTACTTGTGATTTTTTTTCTCGTTTCTTGAGTTAGGCCTGTATTGCTATAAACTTGTGTCTTAGAACTTCCTTTGCTATTCCTCATAGATTTTGGAACACTGTATTTCCATTTTCATTTGTCTCAAGGTATTTTTTGATTTCTTCAACAATCCATTGGTTGTTTAGTAGCATGTTGTATAGACTTCATTGTGTCTGTGTTTTTTTCTGATTGTTTTCTTTAGTTGATTTTGTCTCATACTGTTGTGGTCAGAAAGAATGCTTGATATGATTCCAGTCTTAAGTATATTGAGATTTGCTTTGTGGCCTAATATGTAATCCTGGAGAATGTTTCATGTGCACTTGAAAAGTGCATTTGATGTTTTGGGGTGGAATGTCCTGTATATATCTATTAAGTACATTTGCATGAAAATCCTTTTCTGTCCTCTTACTTTTAGTCTGTATCTTTAGATCTGAAGTGAGTCTTTTATAGGCAGCATATATATGGACCTTTTTTTTTAATCCACTCAGCCACTCTGTCTTTTAATTGGAGCATTTATTCCATTTACTGTTAAAGCAGTTATTGGTAGGTAAGTACTTATTGCCATTTTGTTAATTATTTTTTGGTTATTTTTGTTGTTCTTCTCTGTCCTTTCTGCTTGTCTTGCTTTCTTCCCTTGTGCTTTGATGACTTTCTAGTGTTATGTTTGTGTTCCTTTCTTGTTATTTTTTTAGTGAATCTACTATCAGTTTTTGGTTTGTTATACCATGAGGTTTTAATATAATCTGTGTATATAGCAGTTTATGTTGATGGTTGCTAAAATTTGAGTGTGTTCTGAAAGCATTATGTATTTAGTTGCCCATCCCCCATGTTTTATGTTTTTGATATCATCTTTTACATCTTTTATTTTGTGTATATCTTACTAATTATTGCAAGTACATATGATTTAGTCTTTTAACCTTAATGCTAGTTATAAAGTTGATCTTTAGTATATTATTGCCTTAACAGTGAGATTTTTTTCTTTCATAATATTCATATTTATAATTATGGTCTTTCCTTTTCTGTATAAAGAAGTACCTTTAACATTTCCTATGAGGTCAATTTAGCAGTGATAAACTCCTTAGCTTCTGCTTGTCTCAGAAACTCTTTATCTCTCCTTCAATTCTGAATGATAACCTTGCCAGATAAAATATTCTTGGCTGTAAGTTTTTTCCTTTCGCTGCTTTGAACATGTGCTAATCCCTTCCAGCCTGTAAAGTTTCTGCTGAAAAGTCAGCTGATAGTGTTATTGGGGCTCCCCTATATGTAACTAGTTGTTGTCTTGCTGCTTTTAAGATTCTCTCTTTAACTTTTGGCATTTTAATTCTAATGTGTCTTAGTGTGGGTCTCTTTGGGTTTATCTCATTTGAGATGCTCTGCACTTCTCAGACTTAGAGGTCTGTTTCACCAGCTTAGGAAAGGTTTTGGCCATTATGTCTTCAAATAGTTTCTCTCTCTCTCTCTCTCTCTCTCTCTCTCTCTCTCTCTCTCTCTCTCTCTCTCTCTCGTGCTTATGGTACCCTTATAATGCAAATGTTTGTATGCCTGATGTTGTCCAAGAGGTTCCTTAAACTATTCTTACTTTTTTGGTTTCTTTTTTCTTTTTGCTGTTCAAATTAAGGGAAACTACTAGCCTATCTTCTAGATTGCTGATCCTTTTCCTGTGTCATCTAGTCTACTGTTCATTCTCCAGTGTAATTTCTTTTCCATTATTGTATTCTTCAGCTCTGATTGGTTCTTTTTAGAAGTAGGGCTGGAGGGGCAGAGGGCTGCTTTGGAGGGGCTCTGCTTCTGGCCAAGAACAGCTACTGGTTCTGGTGAAGTAGGGGGAGTCACTTTGGAGGAGGCCCAATTGTTGGGTCTGCAGGTGAACCCAGATCAGTTTGAGTGGTGCTAATTGGTTAGAAGGGGAGAGTCAGAAATGATGCCTGCCAATGCTGGGCCAGCTAGGTAGAGAGTGAGACACAAACAAAAGAACTGACACCTACCACCTCTTTACTCATAGGAATTTCCAACAGATCCTTGCCCCTTGGGCACACTCTAAATGTAGTCAATGAATCTCCTTCATATATGACTCAGGTGCTTTTCAGACTGCTGCCTCTGAGCTGGGACATGGCTGAGTGAGGTTTTGCATCTGGGCTTTAAGAGCAGAATCTTAGTTTCCTGCAGCCCTTTCAGCTCATGTGAGATGCTCCATGGGTTTTCAAAACCAGGTATTATGGGAGTTTATCTTCCTGGTGCAGTTTATCTGGGCCAGTGAGCCCAAGGTGAGGTTTGGAACCCTCAGTTCAGGGGAACTTCTGAAGCTGTGGTATCCCTTCTGCCTGTGGGTTGTAGTGCCATGAGTGTGGGGTCTGGCCAGACTGCATCTCCACCCCTCCTACCTATCTCATAGATTTTCGATTTCTTCTTTAGTTGTAAAAATCTTTCCTGCTAGTCTTCAGGTCACTCTTAGAAATAGTCTGTCTATATGTAGTTGTAACTTTGGTGTGTTCGTGGGAGGAGGAGAGCCCAGGATCTTTCTTCTCTACCATCTTGTCTCACCCTTTTGAGTATGACACTTTAAATTTATCTTTAAAATTTCAAGTAAAGTTTTCACTCTTTCTCACCTCTCTTTTTAAACAGTTTGATATCTCAAATTGCTTTTTATAACCAGTAAGGAAAAATTCATTTTGCACACTCCAAGAAAAATTGGAATTTCCCAGCAAGGCTGTCTTATTCTACAGTGTCACTTTTCATCACCGGCACAACATTGGAGTAATTCAAGTTGTAATTATAATTTGTTCCTCAAGCCCCACACCGAGATATTCTGCCTGCTTGAATAAAGCTATTCCATGACCATTTACCCAGCTGTAGTTGTCGTTGTAGATATGGTACCCATGAATAGAAAAACATTATTCATTCATTAAAATCATTCCTTTTACTTCATTATCATCCCATACATATGCCATCACACTGGATGGGATTTTTAAACACATTCAAAATGCTAATGATAGCTTTTACTAACAAGCACTTTGAGTATGTTAAGTAGCTTGCAGTTCCCATCCCATCAAAAAAGCAAAGCAACAAAAAGTAGCACATTGAAAATATTTTCTCGGTTCCACTATTAAAAATACCAGTTAGTTCTAAGGTGATACAAGTATTCTAAAAACTAGGAGGAGACAACTGATCTGGCCTAGAGAAAAATAATATTCATGATAAAAGTTTTTTAACTCTCCAGAAATAAACTTTAGGAGATTTCCAAAGATACACAGTGTATTTATTCCCTTTCTTGAATTTCCCATTTCAGAATAACAAAATTTGTCCTAATGTAATTTTAAAGCATTAGAATATAGCTGATATTTCTTGATACACAAATTCATTAAATATCAACATAGCTTTTTCTACCTAGAATTAAGACCCCTACCCTGAATAAGTCTCCTGTGAGTCTATCTGCAATTCTTTGTAGCCCCTCCCCACAAATGAACCATATTTAATGTAAAAAATATGCAATACTAATTATCTTTAGGGAAAATGTTATTGTTAGAATATTTTAAGATGTAATAGAATCTGATGCCTGTGATTGTAGACTTAAAAAACTTGTTTTTTCTTTAACTGGGGTAGTTGGGTATTTGAAAACTCAGTATTAACGTTTTGTTTCTATTTCAACTCCTTAAGGGAATTATTTAAAACAACATAAAAATATTTGGTAGAGCCTCTAATGCTACTTTTCACAGTCTCATATAATATAAAAAACTAAAATGAAGAAAAAATTTCCTTTAGTGTCATCCATGATATTTATGATTTCTGTTCCATCTTTTTGGCTTTTGTCTCCTTTAGGATAGTTGTTCAAATTTAATTTTTGTTATTGATAATTAGAAAATCTTCCTTAAACGTCAAAAGTTGTTATTTAATATTCCATATTACACTGTAAATTCCTGTCAAATTTGGGAAAGCTGTATCGTTTCTCTTCTATATGAGTTGTAAGAGGAAAGAGACTTTTCTGCACACTAGCTTTTGTTGGGACTCCATTATCTATGTCCTTCTGGTGCTGGGTGAAATAATCTCTGTCCCCGTACTTTCCTGTCGTGATGGTTGGGTGGCAGGATGAGCAGGAGAATTCATCAGAGCCTTCCTACACTGGGACAACTAGCAATAACTTGTCACCAGAAGGATGGGCAAACACAAACATATCCCACTAAAACCAAACTAAGTATGTCCCTTTCTGTATTACTTCTCCTTAATTGGATCCTCAAATTATCTGGAGCCATTCCAATCTGGAAAGGGACAAATATATCAAATGACAAAATAATACAGTTTAGTAATGAGCTGGATACCCTTTACTTCAGGGGGGAAAAATCCACGGATTGGGAGATGACAGTGCCTCACACATACTGGAGCACTCCTGCTGAGGGATTTTGGGCAAGAGCGAGTTTTATAGAGCATTAGAAGCAGCAACATGGAAACAGGGCATGATTGGCTAGGTGGTCAGGGATTTCCTGGTAAGGCTAGTGAGTCCTGTTTTCTTGGATAATGTGAGCCAGCTTAAGCTGAGTTGGAGGATTGTGATTGGAGTATGTTAAGCTTTCTTGACAGGGGCTTCCCATACGTGTAGGCTGACTTAGTTTACATTTGTGACGTGGGCAAGGCCACTGGGCAGCCTCCATTTTGTAGGTTCTAATGTACAAATTAACTTTATCAAACAGGAGTTCAAAGTAACCATGGTCTTAAAACAACTGGGGTTATATTATCATCTTCTTGCTGCTTTCATTTACTAACTGATTTTTAAAAGCTAAGAGTGCCCAATAATTTCTTTTGATTGTAAGTTAAGTTTTGCTTGACAAAGATAATAACTTTTTATAGGCAGATGTGTCACTGACTCTGCCTGAATTGGAGGCATGTTTGGCAAATTGGTATTTTTCTCTTAGTTCTCAATCCTAAGAGTCCAACCATGTCTGCACACCTGGTGCAGAGTGGCTCACTCTTCATACTCTTTCCCCTCCCTATGAGCAAACCTCTGCAGCTTGCTGTAGGTGCTAGATTCATGGTAGAATCCACAGGGGAGGATGTCTGTTGTCCCTGTCTAGCTTCATGCTTAAGAAGGTATTGTGTGCCTAAGCCTCAAAGGTGGGTTTTTTTTCAGTATTCCTGGCTCTAATCTCCATTGTCCAAGAAGCCAAGGTAAGCATCTAATGTAATAAAAACAAATGAATCACTTTGGATCACCTTAGTTCTTAAGCAAACACTGTAGTAGAAACCACCACCTGATATGTATATGAACTATACAGTAAATGATATGCACACACATGCACACACATATATAGAAAATTGAATATAATTTGGATCCAGCTAGAAGTCAGAAATATTTTGATTAATTTCCAACTTAATGGATGCTTTAATCTATATGTAGAGAAGGTGCCAACTAAAAATTGTAACTTGCCATCCACTGCTACAAGGATTAAGTCACCAGCCACTGTACTTGCTGACCTTCCACACACCCTGGAAAGAGTTCAGGGCAGAGATCAGGAATGAGGCACTCTGTGCTCTGGGAAAACTGGCTGAACAGACCTTCACATAGTTATTTTCAGATTTTATGAGCCAAATTTCTTGCATATTCTTATATCTAGAAAAGCATTAAAATCATTAACAGAGACATTTGCTCCTCCTGACTAGCAGCAACCTTCTGCCAAAATGTATACTTGATTGCACATATTCCCCCTTCACTAACATTACATATACACTGACCTCCTCCCTTGCCTCTTTGGAGCAGTTCCTCAGAATTATCTAAGAGGCTGTCTCCTGGGCTATAGTCTTCATTTTCCCCCCAATAAAACTTAACTCACAACTCTCACATTGTGCATTTCTTTTCCAGTGGACAGTTTTGGCAACCAACAAAGGGAGTAAGAGGAGACTTTCTCTCCTTTGCCTGAACTCTATGAGGAACTTAGAACCAGCAGAGGCCTTTGTGCCCATTTGCCTCCTCAGAGGGTCCAGATGAATTTGGGTGAGTCTCTCCTAGTTCTCAGATCTCCCACATTGGTTGATGATCCTGAGTTTTATTTGGTGGTGTGTAACATGTACCTGGCTCCAGAGTTGAAAGATACTGGGGGGTGCCCACCCAATTGAAAGATACTGGGGAGGGGCTAGCTGAAAAAAACTGAGGGAATTCCTACCCAGTTGAAAGATACTGGGAAAGTACCTATCCAGATGAAAGATAATGGGGGAAGAAGGCTGGTTGAAAGACACTGGGGTTCGCTCAGTTGAAAGTTATTGAGTGGTCTGAGCTTAGTGGTTAGGTAAGAGGGTGATCAATGCCTTTCCTCAATTCAGCTGCCTTAACAGAATTTGTTGGGGTAAAAGTGAGGATATTACATGAGAGTTCTGCTTTCAAGAGAGGGACAAGACTCCTCCCAGTTGGTTACAGCTTTCTCAGGTAACTGAGAAATTTATGGGAGTGGTGGAGGCAGATTCCTCATACCATTCAGTTTTCCTGTAGGGAAACCCACTCATTAATTAAAAGACTTGCTCATCCAGGGGTCAAGTATAAGAATTGGCCATTCACTGATCCAACCACCCATAGTGGTCTTAGACCACCAAAGGGAGAAACCAAGCCACATAAGAGGACTAAAATAACTCTAGGGTGATGCCTAGAGGAGTTAAACTCACAAGCAGCACATGGGCCCACCACACAATTTCATTAGTAAATTTATCCGCAACAAATTCAACTTTAAAATGGTAAATAGAATCTCTCAAAGAAACAAAGGGTGTCAGAAAGCCAGCTTCCTTCTAATACCCCAGCCAGGTTTATGTACATATAAAACTTATACGTACAAGTACTTACCTAATTGGGAATTAAAGAAAAATTTTGCCCTGAAAATGGCCAATATGGGCTCTTTCATTGTGTATGCAGCTGTTAGAGAAAGCTGGTTTGATAAAACATCTTTTCAGAATTCTAACCCTAAGGGAACAAGTCCTACGAGAACTTGCTTTTCTCTCCCTGTGCCTTGAGACCAGGATTCTCAGGAACATCTATCTATACCGTTTCTAATTCCTGAGACTAAAAAAAGGGGGGAGACCTTGTAAAATTTAATATATTCCAAGTGTTATTTATAAACTAGTAAGTTTTATGTTGTAATACCTGATTCATGACTAAGTTTTAAAAGGAAGCTATAAGATCTGTGTCTGTCTATATGTCCATGTGTCTTTACCGTTGGATGGTATTATCAAAATTAACTTGTAAATGAGCTCTATTTAATTGGCTTAAAGGAAAGTAAGCACTTATATAAATTCTCAGAAATATAAAAGGAAACTGGCCAGAATGAATTTCAGGTTTGCAAGAACTGGGAAATATTCAATATTAAATTAATACCTGGTATTAAAGTTAGTTAAAGTTTGTTGATTTAATTAATATAGACATGTCTTTAGAGTCATCAATATTAAGCATAATATTTTTATTGTACCTAGGTTTACTAGAAGTCAAATAAGATCTTATTATATCTGTTGTAAATTTGTCAGCAAGAAAAATAACTTGATATGATAAAATTTTTATAAATAAATTAAATGTAAATGAGGTAAGAGTTTTTGGGTGAACTCTTTAGGAATATTATGTTTTAGGAATGTCTACTTTAAAATAATTTCTCCAGATATTTGGTAACTTAAAATTTTAGATCTGTACTAAATTAAGTTAAACAATGGAAGCTTATTGAATAGCTAAGACATTCCCAAATAAAATAAGATGCTGAAATCTTAATTACTGAACATTTGCTTCCTTTTACAGAAAAACTAAAGATATTTAGGACTATTAATAAATATGTTTGATGCCACACTGGGATATTTTCTGTATGAAAGCACATGTTTTTAGAAATTATTGGTATTTATGTTTTCAATCTAAAGAATGCTAATGCAAAATACAAGTCATAATTGCTTACTTCCTAGTTTTCACTAGAAATTAAGGTTTTTACAAGTTGAAGATTCTAATTTAAATATGTAATTAAAGCTCCTAGAAATAATGAGGGAAACACTTTAGTGTACAGTGGCAAATTAGGATGTGTGTTTTGAGTAAAAGCAGGTATGCGAAGTGGAATTGCATTTATTAAGGGAAAAGAAATTTCGTCCTAGACCTGGTTGTTTCTAGATGGGAAAAAAATAAGGGACCAACTATTATATATACACAAAGTAATGGAGGGTTTCTGGAAAAGGAACCCTGAGAAGAGTTTTGTGAATGGTCAGGATTGATTAAGTTTAGAATAAACTTGGGTAAGTGAATTTTAAAAGTAAGCTGGTATAAAACTTGAATTTGGTTCTTCTCTCTGTGAAGAGGGCAAAGTTTTCTTAAAATGTTGATCTGCTTTCAATAACTTAAAAGGTAAAGAAACAAAATCTGTTATCTGTTCTGTATTTACCTTTGAAATTTTTTGTCACTTTGGTTAGGTGAGTATTGTTTCACAGTGACCTATGTTCCTATCTGACCAAGTGTTTTAAAACCTTTTTGATATTTTTGCCCAACTTCCCAAATCAAATTCTAATGAAGTTCCTTTGACCTCTAGCTAACTTTGGTATGCTTCAAAGAGCCCCTTAAACATCCCAAAGAGAGATATTAAACTAAATAGGTTCACTTGGTAAGTTAAATTACATGGACAGCATTGTTAAATGAGTAATAAGTCTTCCTAGGTTATATTGTATGAGTAAATGTTATTAATATAGATATTCTAGAAATTATATTGAAATTCCTAAAAATCTGGTAAGATGTTATCAGTCATAATTCTAGTTATTATCTTAAAATCTTGTATGTTACAGCAGTAATCAAGTTTCTTTGTCAATTGCATTGTAGCCAGTTCTTTAATCATGTCTGCTTCGGTCTTTCATCATTCATAGAGTTATTGTTTTACTCCTGATGCTTTTGGAAAAATAGTTGCTCTTCAAGAAGAGTCCTAGAAAAGACTTTTTGACAAGTACAGGTTTCTGATAAATTTCAGATTATACTGCTGAAGTATGCAAGAATTTTAAAAATTCTAATGGAAAGCCTGATGGCTTCATAAAACTTAACAAAAAGGATTACATAGGACTAACTGAACTGGTGAATATGGTTATAATTTTTATAGGCTCTGCCTGAAACATTACTGACTTGTAATCTGTGTTTTCCAGATATGAGGAAATATTTCCCCTCAAGCTAATTATTACTTACAACAATCTGGTAAATGATACCTTTGTAATCAGAATTAAACCATTTGTCTTTTCTCTCTACGTATTCACTCCAGAGATTGGAAACTCTAAGGTTCTCAACAGCTTTATCAGGTAAAGTAGAAAGACCATCTCCTAACAGATGCATGAATCTCAAGGTATTTTGGAGACCTCAAAAAGGGAGGAATTCACCCAAATCTTAGATACCACAGGCAAAATGTGTGAAAAGCCTTTGGCATGGCTTCAGAGGCTTTGAAAGGCCTTTTAAAAATTCAGTCTAAGATTTCTTTTAAAAAGTTCCAGTAAAGCAAATTTAAAAGAGCCTGTATGATCAATTACACTTACATAAATCATCAGGCCAAGTTTATTGAAACCAGACTTCTTTGCAAACAAATCAGTCTTTAAATTGGCTATATTTAGTAGAAATGAGAGATTATGTTTCAGTGAATATTAAATTCTAGTTTTGTTAATCGCTATCTATATTTAGTGCCCAAGACTCACTTCCTAGACAAATCCTTGTTGTTATATTATTGTAAAGTTTAACTGAATTATTAAAAGGACACTCTGAGTTTGTTTCTGAAACTTATCTCAGTAATCTATCTTTGGATAAAGATCAGATGCCCCATGACCTGCAACCAGGAGATTATGCATTCTGTAAAAGAGATAATTTAAAGAACGATCTCCAACCTAGATGGAAGGACCCTTATCAGGTACTGTTAGCTAGTTCATGTACAGTGAAACTGAAGGGGGCTGACTCTTGGACCAATATTAGAAAGGGCCCCTGCACTGGAATGGTCTATAGAGAGGATTTCTTACCTCAGAATCACCTTTAAACAATGCTCAAGCAAAGAAGAAACCAGCAGACCAGGATGAGAAGATGACATCTGAAATAGACTGCTGGCCCAAGATGCCAGTTACTTTGATAATTGTTCATACCTTTGCTTATGAACCAAATTATTTCACAATCTTATGCAGAGTTAAAGTTAATCCAACTGTTAGATATGAGGTCAACTACCTATATCCAGTACCTCTGGGTTACCTTGGTGGAGTTCTCCACTACAAGGCTCTAATTGGAAGGCCCTTAAGAAATTATTTTAGAAAAAAGACACTATAGTTTTGCTCAGGCCACAAGGTGGGATATCACTAGGTGGGAATCCTCTCACCTGGCCACTTAATACCTGCTCTGACCCTGGCAATAAATATGAATTTTCTTTTGAAGTTACTCAAGCTCAATCAGAGCAACAAGGAAAATTTTAGCCAAAGAATATAACCTCCCTTGGTTGTGGGATGGATTTATATGGCTAACACCAGGCTACAATTACTTAAATTTAAAGTTCTCCCACCTTATGTTGGGAACAATCAAACCATACTAAGGATAATCAGCCTTAATAACACTAGGAAATCGGGCTGGGTGCCTTGTGAATAGTGTATGAGTGCCAATATACTATCTCCCTTAAAGATAATAATTGGTAAAGAACAGACTAAGTCAGAGAACCTGGGGATATACTGGGCTGCACCTAATGAAAGTTCTTGCCTTAAATTCTTACTTATGACCTTACTAATACTATTAGCTATATTACTTATATTCTGCCCACTTCACAAGATTGCTTCTTGCATTACCAAATGGGTGACTGAGCCTTTAATAAAATGATGACTAGATGATTTGAAGTCGTTAACCAGATGTATAGTTCTATATGAGATCAATGATTGTAATAGTGTAACTCTGGATATGGGAAGAAACAAGGAGTATTTTCCTGGACCATAACAGACTAGAAAAGATAGGTGATCCAGACACTTTTAGCTACTGTTAATAAGGCCTAATCCAGTAATAATACATAGAGTGGCTTATCAACAAAATCCTCGCTTGACCTAGGAATGAGCATTCATAGCACCATGGGACAAAATGATTATGAAACGTCTCTCGAAACAAGGTCGAATTTATGACCATGAAGGGACACTGCCAAATAAAAACTGTCATCTGCCATCTGCCTCTTTAAGGATTAGGTCACACGCTACTGCAGTCACTGACTTTCAACACACCCTGAAAGGAATTGAGGGTGGAGATCAGGATTAAGGCACTCTGTGCTCTGGGAATGACTGGCAGAACAGGCCTTCACACGTTTTCAGGAAAAGATTTTATGAATCCAATTTCTTGTATCCTGTTTTATCTAGAAAAGCACTAAAATCATTAATGGAGACATCTGTTCCTCCTGACCAGCAGCGAGCCTCTCCCAAAATGTGTGCTTAACTGCACACATACGATTTTTGTGAAGGATTAACCTTCTTCACTAAGATCACATATAAATTGACCTTCCTCCCCACCTCTTCGGAGCAGTTCCTCAGAGCTATCTGGGAGGCTGTCTCCCAGGCAATAGTCCTTATTTTGCCCCAAATAAAATTTAACTCATAGCTCTCACATTGTGCGTTTTTTCAGTTGACAAACATAAAACCGAACCATGCATATTCTAGCACAGACTCAATTTCTACCATTGAGCCCAGAATATTCTTATTTCAGGTAAAGAAAACTCAGCCCCATCCAGAAGGAAGAAAGTCACATGCAGAGAAATAAAAAGCAAAGGAACTCATGAATAAAACAGCTAGATTTATTTGAAGAAATAAACACGTAGGTAAGAAACAAAATTTTAGGCTTTAGGGGAACCTGTGTAGGGTTGCAAGATAAAATACAGGAAGCCCAATCAGATTTGGATTTTTCAGATTAAAAAATGAAAAAAAAAATTAATATAATTATATCCCATGCAGTGTTTGGGATACATACTAAAAATTGTTTGTTGTTCTTCTGAAATCGAAATGTAACTGGTACTTCATATTTCTATTTGACAAAGCCAACAACCCTAAACCTACCCCAAGTATATAAATAGTTGAAGCACTATACTCTCATTTGTACTTGCTGAAATATTTACATGTAATAAAAAGTAGTGCTTATCTCCTTCCCAAACACAACAAATTTTATCAACTATCAATGAGAACTTATTATAAGAATGGGAGAGATATTTACTCAGCACAAAATCTTTCCAAAGACTGTAGTTTCCTTTTTATTACCCTTCTTTTCAAAAAATGGATCATCTATGCAGGAAAAACTGGCCACATTGCCTTGTTGAATCCATGTTAAAATTAGAGAAAATATTCTAGTTTCTTAGAGAGCAGAGCAATCATAAATGGTGTCCTTGTGTGACCATGTGAATTAAATACTTTGATATACAAGTTGTGATTTTTTTTTGCTTCTTTCCTATGGCAATTAAGCTGATTTGCAAAACAAAAAATCCTACTTAAAGAGTTTAATATGAGTATATTAGTCTCTGCTAAGCTGCTTCAAATCCTGTCACATATTTCTATAGATGTACACTGTAGGAGTCTTGTTTTAATAGTTCTTTAAAATATTGCCAAACTTTCTCATTATTAATTTTAAGATACTTGTAGTTATTTCATTCTCTTTCAGCATTAGCTCAGGGGCAGATCTTTTATTCCCAAACAACTTCGAAGTTAATTTTAACTTTTTTATCTTAAAATGTTGAAAGCTTGGCAAATGTGTAAAGTAATGAGAACACAGATTTTAGTTTATATGCTGATCACCCTAAAAGGTGCTGGGCCTTGTCAATTTTTTTAAACTTTTTGTCTTTGAAAGACTAAAATGCTCAGAAGGAGTCCCTTTGTCAAATAAAATACCAGACCTTTTAAAGTAGCAGGAATAGAGGACATTATGGGTCCAGAAGGGTAGGTACAAGGCTGCACAGTCAGGTTACCATAAAGTGAACGTGGGAACTGGGGCTACCAGATGTCTACGCAGGTAAGCTACAGAAAAAACTTAGGAGTAAAGAAGCTGTCTGGTTCAGTAGGAGAAAGGGCAGAATCCCAGCATATGTAGGAGCTGAAGTTCTGGGAGATCTGCTTGATAATGACAGAGAATATATATACATAAAAAATATATATATACACACATATATAAAATATATAATCTCCCTCCCATTCTCTCATTCCTCTTCTCTATTTCTCTTGCTACCCTCATCTTGCTTTCTATTTGATACCTTCACTTACCTTTCCTAAAGTTTGGCCATCATTTTAAGTTACAATAACACTAGCTCCTCTGCAGCAGTTCTGCTTCACTCCCTCAGGGACCAGCAGAAGAGACAGAACTAGATCACATTTGACGCAACAGTGCCTCATTACAGAACAGAACGTTGTAAAATGCACTTTTGTGTTTCAGTCTCAGTGTATCTACAATGCAAGTTTGCCAAGTCATCCTGAGGTTCACTTACCAGATTATTAAGAAGTAATAAAAACCTTAATTTTGCACTATTAATTTGGGAATTAATTGGAGGAAAGTGAGAGCGACAAATGGGAATTCCTTTAATTAATTCCTTTTCTGCATTTTCATATATTTTGCCTAATATAACTTTTGAGTACAAAATACTATGTTCCTCTATCTACAAAGTCAGACTTCCAGACCATACTTTGAGAACTAGCTCTTTTATGATGTTGATCTACTTTTCATTTTCAGGAGCTTTAGTATATTTGCCAGATAGAATGAAATTGAAATATGCATTAAATATGTACCTTTTAAATATGCCTTTAATGTAAATATTGGGAAAGTTGATTAAAATTTAAACATACACAGGAAAATTATTATTGTGTGGACCGAAAAAGTAGAGATTAGTTTTTCACTGAAAAGAATCAATGGTTTTCCACTGTAAACTTTAATGTTCTGACTCTTGGCTAAACACTAGAAGATAACTATGGCTAGCTGAAGATGTACCTATTTCTCTGGTTACTAGCTATTCTTTTCTACTTCTTATTTTAAAAGCTTATGTTCTTACTTCCTTTGAGATAATTTTCATCTTTACCATCTTATCTAATTTATGAAAATAAGTCCAACTTTTTCCTTTCCTTTTTCCTATGGACAAAGAGTACATAAAATCCAGCCTTCTATTTGTGCATGCCATGACACATGCTAGAAATTATAAGGCACCTGAAAGGCTGTTTTGACCATAAATGTCACTTTACCTATTTTGTCAGTAAACCTAACTTTTTCCTTTTATTCATCTCTTATAAGCTAACACGTTGAACTAATTGCTCGATATTGACACATTATCAGGGACTTGTTCAATTAATTACAACATTATCAGATATTAACTACCTCAGTTCCAAGAGTATCCTATTTCAGTAACCCAGTAGAGGTTTAAGGGAATAAGGTAAAGGCAAAGAGAGTGAGTCTTATTGAAGGGAAAGTTTCCAGAAGCACAGCACAAAAAGGGGACTTATAAAAATTCCTTTCTCTGACAATCCAATTCTATTACTTTGGAATTACAATGGGTACTGTTCCTGTCATTACCACTTTTAAACACTGAATATACAAGTGTCAGTGGATATCTCCTTCTTTCTGTATGTATACTGATACCAATCTCTTTCCCTACTTTTATTCCCCATCAAGAAACTACATACTTTCATTTATTATAAGTTGAAAAAACTATATAAAGAAAACAAAACACCACCAAGTTAAAATTGTGCAAATCAAAGGCTTCTGAAGAAACCATCTTAAAGATGAAAATAATGCATAAGAAAATCTTAAAGGAAAATATAGCAAGTGTGGTGTATATATCTAGCCTCCTGTTGACTCTACTTGAGGTATCAGATCAAAGCCTTTACCCTCAGCAAAGAATGGATAGAAATATTTGTGAGTTGATTCTAGTGGGTTGGATTTCTGCCATTGGAAGCTCAGAGGAGATGGCTCTAGAGTTGTACAGAGGAAGGATGTAGCTTGACCAACACAGAGAAATGAGTCCTGGAAAACAAGTGATCACTGGGTGGTAGAGAACAAGACTATGCTTCACAGCTTCAAGAAGGAAAAAGAACTAGAAGAGAAGAGTAGAGACAGGAACTCTGGAAATCACTATATAAAATTTTTGCTGAACTAGGAAGAGAAATACATAAAATGGTCAATTTAGTTTAAAAAGCAATATATGAAAAGGAAGTTGGCAGCATTAAAGAAAATTGTATAATAAATGTTCATTTCTTAATTATCATTTAATTCTGCATGAGTGCTTTTCCTAAAAAGCCTCTTGCACCTTGGGTAGAACCTTTAATGCCCTGATACACAGTGAGGAAAGGAATGAAAAGATCAATGTTTTTATAGCTAAGAAAAATAATGTTTATCAGTAACCACAGGATTTAGTTAACTACTGATGCTTATCAGAAGTAATTTATGTCAGGTAGATTTTAGAACCAAGTGTACAGAGGAACACTAGAAGACAAAGGGGAAAAGGCCCATTTTGTGGTTGACAGAGATAATACTGATAACAGTGAAAAAATGGTTTAACAAAAAGGTTTAACATATTTAAAAGTAAAACCATTCTGATAGGAAAAGGAAAGATAGGACATGAAAGTTACATCATGTCATGCCGCACATAAAACCCATTCAATGGCTCCCCATATAGGGCTGTGTGTGATTTGGCACTTGCCTGCCTCTCAAAATCTCATGTCCTGCTGGTCTTCCTTCCTCCCACTCCAGCCATGGTGAACGTCTGTACAAGTTGTTCTCTCCTTTTGCCTCTGTCCTTCCTCCAACTCAAATGCTGCCCACTCATTCTTCAGATCTCAATTAACCACAGGCTGAATTTGATTTTGCTTCCCATCATATCATCAGGATAGATAATACAGTTATTAATTATATTTAATATGCATAGATATATTAATCAGATAACAGGGATATAGTAATATCCCATTTTCTCAAGTAGAAAACTTATTTTTAAAGAAACAGCTCGATGGAATGATACCACAGTACAGCTAGACGGAAAATATACTTAGAAGAAAACAGTATCATTTTGCTCTTATTGGACCTTGTCATCAAATATTCTTGTCATTCCACAAAAAAATTCTGCAGCAACTGAGAGGTTGTTGGGGATGGGGGTGGTTGACAGGTACGGTCTCATATTGAAGCTTCTCTACAAAGTACATGGTACTGATGTGGCTGATTCAAATGCTTTGAGTGTTGCCATCTTTGAGTAAGTGGCAGCAGAACATATGCAGTGCAGCTTTCACTTTTATGTGCTGAAAATAAATGATTCAGAGTTCCCCACCACTGGTTGGGGCGTGCTTTATTGTTACGTACTTAATGCAAACAGACCATTTTAACCTCTTTACACAAAACTGGCCCTTGAGGTTGTCAACAACTTCCAATTAGTAGCAGGTAATTTAATAAGAATAAAACCATTTCTTGAACAAAGTAAGTACCAGACACTGTGCTAAAAGCTTTTCGAGGAAGGTATGAGATAGATTAGATAGACAGAAAGATACATATACTTTGTCAACTTTATCCACGTTTTCTCTGCATTGTGTATCATACAGTGCTTCTCAATCAACATTTGTTAAATAAATGAATGAAAAGTGATTTTCAGTTCATGGAAATCAGGAACCTATGGATTTAAAAACTTGCCCAAGATCACTCAGCTAGTAAGTGGTGAACTAGATTCATATTTGATGGTCAAAATGTTCTGGATTTTTTCCAGAACACTTCACTATACACTGCCTCCCTGTTATGTGGTCATTAGGTAACAAATATTAACTGGTTTATTGTCTTAATTGTATCAAATCAATTTCATTGAAAGTATTTTGTGTATCTTTAAAGTATCAGATTTGTTTTGTAGAGTATTACTTCACTATAGTGATTCCTTAGATATTTTAACCAGATAGCAAATAATTTACTGTTCAGGAGAGAGTTCAAATGAGTCATAAGTTTCATTTGTTTCTAAAAACACTCTTACTGATACCAAAATAAGTTTATGAATTTATGATTGGAGTCAATGCCCTGTGTAAATATGTCTACTTGACTCCTCACACCCTGTGCACAAGGGAATATAATCAAATGCACAATTAATCTATATATATCACTCACAAAAATCATATATTTAATTATTTCACTTGAAGTACTTATTAATGCTATGTAAATAAAGGTTAAATGGCTACACTATCTTTTTTTTTAAAAACTTTTAAAGTGCTTTATGTTTTATTTATTATTGTATTATTTAATTATTTTATTTTGGTAGGGGGAAGTAACTAGGTTTGTTTATTTTTAGAGGCAATACTTGGGATTGAACCCAGGACCTTATGCATGCTAAGCAAGCACTCTACCACTTGAGCTACACCCTCCCCACTACACTATCATTGTTGAATCTAATTCTGTTGCTGAAAACAAACAACTAATGAATAACTTTTCTCTATGTGGCAGGCACTGACTCTACTTGGCACTCTGCATCCCTCTGCATTTCAATTTTTATAGCAAAAAACCTAAAAAAAATAGGTATTATTATCATCTCTAATTTTACAGATTAAGAGATTCAGACTCAGGGAGGTTAAGTGATTTGCTCAAGGTCAAATAACTGAGCTGTAGACTCAAATCACAATTTAGTAAAATTCTTTGGGCATGTGAAAACATGTGTATATTTAAAACTAGCCACACTCACATCAGAAACTGAGTTCAGGTTCAGAGGCCAGATAAAGAAAAAAAATGTAAAGCTAGCTGCAGTACCTTAATATCATTTGCTACATTTTTAGTCTTTATTATTTTCACTATTTAAATTTTGCTCTAATCAAGGGCTTAAGACTTAATTACTCCTTAATTTATTTGTTGTTCTTGATCATTGCAGCAGTGCTTTTGTTTTGTTTTGTCTCCTAAGGCCAAGGAGACCAGACTAAGGGAGATAACTGAGACTTTTTCTTACGCGGCTGGAAGATAAGAATACAAGTATTAGATATACTTTAAAAATATATGATAATGATGCTATTTGTATGACAGAAAATTTACTCAACTATATGAATTGAAACTGACCTATTAGTTTTCAATAGAAGATAAGATCAGATTTTGGCACAGATTCATCAAAAGCTCTTCTATTGATGACAGGATTTTGGACTCCTAGTGAAAATCTATTCAGTTTTCACTCATGCCTGAGATTCATCCTGGAAGGTAGAAAATGCTGGTTGTGTTTTAATAGGATTTTCCCCTATCAAGATGTTTACAAACACTTCATCTACTTAAAAGATAATTTAAAACATTATACTGGAAGGAAATTAAATGATGAACATTGAATTGAGAAATATTATCTGATTTTTCAGGGATCTATAATGTGTCCAGTCATTTGGAATTTAAGCAATCTGTAGGTAGATTTAGTTCTGATACACACATATCTACAACCTTAGCCAGGTTCTACTTGATAAGCCTTCGTTTCCTCACGTGGAAAATGTAGATAATTCTACAAATCTATGTCACAAGACAGTTTTGAGGATTAGTGATTACTATTACATATGGAGCTTAGCAGAGTGCTTCACGCACAGTAGTAAGCAATCTAAATTTTAATTACTCTCATTAGTGTAAACACACGATAATCTGTAAATACTATTTAGTTCCATTGAAACTGTGTGTGTTTGAGTTTTATCAAACTCCTTACACAGGAGTTTCTCCTCCTTTAGATGACAATTTAATAATGTAATTATTACCAAACTGAACTCGAATACACTTGCCTGACACACAGCAAAGCCAGTCTACTGACACTGGGTTGTAGTGAAAGAAAGTACAGCATTTATTGCAGGGCACCAAGCAAGGTGAGTGGGAGGCTAGTGCTCAAAAGAACTAAACTCCCTGATGGCTTCCAAGGAAGGGTTTT
This sequence comes from Vicugna pacos, assembly GCF_048564905.1. Lineage (NCBI taxonomy): Eukaryota > Metazoa > Chordata > Mammalia > Artiodactyla > Camelidae > Vicugna > Vicugna pacos. The sequence continues at coordinate 108,578,159 of NC_133023.1, read as the reverse complement.
TAAAGGCAACATTAGGGGTGGGTGTTGCAGGGTACATAATCAGTGTGTGGACTTTCTTCTGATTGGTTGGTGGTCAAGGTGATGTTTCTGGAATCTTAGTCATCAGCTGACCAGTTCCAATCAGTCTGGGGTCTACAGGCTTGTGATCATCAGTCAATCACTGTCCTCCACCTGGGTGGGGAATGTCTTAGTTCCTGCCAGACAACTCAAAGATGTGTGTCAGATTTTTGTGTATATCCTTCAGGAGGAACTAGGAGTCCTGCGATTCTGTTTTATCCCTGAACTATTGTTTAAGCCATCATTACTTTTCTTACTCGACTGCTTGTCCTTTGTTTCTGCATTCCCTCACTTCTCTAATTAGTAACTACTGAAGTCTGCTCTTTGGGATTCAGGAAAGGCCTAGGAGACTAAAGCCTTTTTTCAAAAAGCAAGAAACGGGTGGCAGAGGAGCTTTTGTACCCAGGAAGGCCCCAAAAGGTCCTGCTCAGTTTCAGTCCCCCCTTTACTTTGATATTCCTCAATTCTAAGGGGAACAAGGATGGGTCAAGAATGGGAATAAAGTTTTGGATAGAGAAGTTAATCATAAATTCAGCAGGGGAACTTGGTTTCAGGGGGACTTGGTTTCATAAATCACTGAATCAGTTGGCTTTTGCTGTGTAGCCAGCAACTTCAAGATCCCACTGGCAAATAATAAGCACTTGTTGTTTGTGTACCCAAGATCGGACTAGGCCAATCTGCTCATCTGTTCTGGGTTTGCTCATATGTCTGTGGGTGAGTGGACTGGTCTGCTGTCTCAGCCGGGTTAGACAGGTGATTCAGCTCTGCTTCTCATGTCTCTTATCCTCCAATATAGGGGTTAGTGCGATATGGTTGCTTTTACACTACGATAGCAGTTTTAAGTAGTAGCAACAGAACTGTATGGCCTGCAAAACCTGAAATATTGATTATCTGTCCCTTCACAGAAAGTTTGACTACCCTCCTCTAAAATTTAGCCCTGAAAATTCTCCTCGTGGTGATAATACTAGAAAGGTGTGGGCACCAACTCATCTGCCTATTGTGGGCCTCTGCTCGTGTCTCATGTGCTAATATCCAGTTAGCCAAGGCAAGCCACATGCCTGAGCGCAGTGGCAAGGGACTGCGAAGTTACGTGGTAAAGAGTGTGGACCCAGGAAGAGTCAAATGACTGGGGACAATATGCAATCTACAGTTAATTTTCATAACTTTTCTTTTTGAGGAATAGTCACATGTGAGTACTTACTTAGAACTTGCTACTTTCACTTCCAGCAACACTTTTAACACATAAAGAACAAATAATCTACCCCCAGGGTCAGCAAAATTTTTCCATAAGGGGCTAGATATTAAATTTGTTTGGCTTGGTCTGACATGATCTCTTTCACAACTACTCAAATTTGTTGTTATCACGTAAAGCAGCCACAGACAATAAGTCAACAAATGAGTGTGGCTATGTTCCAGTAAAACTTTATTCACAAAACAGGCCATCATTTGCCTGTCCCTTATCTACCACATACGGAAAATAAGAAAACTGAGACACACAGTACTTAGATGACTTGTGAAGGATCACACAACCAACTGGTGATAAAACAGGACAAGAGCTATGGTCATACAGTGCCCAACTTAGAAGGTATGTTTTCTTTGGTTCCAGATAGTTATAAGATTTGACTTGTTTGACAACATGTAAAAATTGGGAGAATTTATATAAACATCTGGATGTCCGTGTTCTCTTAAAAATTGGATCATATGGAAATGCTGGACTCAAATTCTCACACTGCAACAACCAGTTGGAGCCAAGCAACTGCCATCCCATTAGCTATACTGTCTGTTTCATCATTGAGACCGTGCGTTTGGCCCAGCTCACTCATTTACATTATGTTACTGACCCCTGTGGGCATATGAGTTTATTACCTTGGATATAGAATGCAGTCCTTTTAATTTCCCAGTTCTGGGTTTTCTCCACTTAACTACTTCATCTGGTCAAGTCACTCTAATATGGTTAAGTGTGAGGTTTTAAAAACTTGTAAAGAACTGTTTTGTCTTTGAAGAAGTTTTTCCCTACTCTTTGGATTTCTGGAGATGATGAGACTTTCCGACTTAATTAGTTTAGAACCCATAAAAACGTGTTTCAGAGAAGTGATTTGTGATCAAATCTCTTCTTTATTACAGTCGAAGGTATAATTTGTAACACCTACTTAGGTGATTTTAAACTTTGGACTATCTTTAATAAATATTTCTTAGCACCTGAGCTAGAAATATTGGAAAAGAAAGCGACCAAAAAAAAAAAAAACTGATTTAAGGGAAAGTGCTCTCTGCACACACTTATTAAAATTTTATAGTCATTAAATGAATTTTTGGATTGAGAATTATTTGGTGCCACAACAGTTGATAGATTCACACTTAGAGATTCTTTGTCTTCATTTGAAAGTATTGAAAGTAATGGCATTCTTAGAAAATTCCACCTTATGCACTAAGGTTTGTATATGACACATCTTTCTGGTAATTAGCTTCCTTGGCTCAAGGGTTCAACCACCTGATCATGATTAAAGTTGCTTCATCTTACAAATTTACATCATATAATAAATATCTCCAACTAGAACCCCCAAAGACTTATAGCTAATCGTACATCATAGACTGAAGCCCATGCCTGTGGAAAAGAGGAAAAGAAAACAGAAAACTAACATTCGCCTTTACTACAATGCCATTCAGCATGCTAGGTGCTTTATAGAATTTATCCTCATTTAATCTACAAAACAATCCAGTGGAATTAGTGCTTTTATTATTACCACTTTATAGTAAGGGAAACTGAAGCTCAGAGTACATTCGTAACCTGCCCCAAATCATCCAGTTAGGTGGCAAAAGCTGGATTTTTATGCAGGTTTGTCAGATTCCTGTGTAGTGAGCTACCAGGGGGTTGCATGGAAGATAACAATACTAGATGTGTCTGAGAGATAGGAAAACTGGACAGCGTAGTAATAACTTTCTATTTAAGAGCTAGCTTGACTAGATCAGAGCAAGGCCCAATCAGGGCTAAATGCAAGAATCAAAGATAAAATAAGCAGAGCTACTATACGGCTTGCAGATTATCAAAAGGCATCTCTCTGTGACTGTACACAGAATGACGCGAACGCTGTTCTTCTTATTCTGGCAGTCAAATGAAACATTCTTGCTTTGGAAGGTTTGCTCACAAAAGTGTTCCCAATTTGCAGAATTCTAATAAAAGGCTTTCAAACATTTCATCAATCCATTTTGAGCTATTGTGGCATTCTTTTTGTCAAGGATTTTGAGTGAGTTTATTTGCCTGTGATTATTAAGGCTCTTGTAGAGGCATAAAAAGTAAGCTCTCTTGAAAAAGAATTTAACTCATTAAGTTCTGTTCTGCCTAGCCTGCACACTTGCATTGTTTGGTCCTCCCCTCAGAGAAAATTGATGCATGCTCCCCTTGTCCTGCAAAACTACTGGCAATTTTGCTGAGAGAAAATTTCTAAGAATGCCTCTTGGCGTGGTGCAAGGTGAAGTCTTACATGAAAATAATTGGAAATTGTTTCCGAAAGAGCTATTAAAGCAGTTGAGTGCAATTTGCAACAGGATTTTGTACATACTGTTGCATGACTAATTGAGCATGAAGTTTCACGTGCAAAGCATCAGATGTTCAAAAAAGATTCTGTGCACAGACTGACATTCTGGTCATGACCCCTTTTATCTTTGACATAAACGACCCAAACAGTAAACAAATAGCTTTAGATATGCGTCTTGTTGTGGCAAACTCTTCAACATTTAAAAGAACCACTTTGTGAAAAAAGTGGAAGGTCACCTGACAGGCTGGCCATAATCAAATGAGGATAATCACCAAATTCTTTATTTTTGTCTTCCTATCTATATCTTCTTCATTTTATAGTGGTTATTTTGAATATTTTTGTAACTGTTTATTTTTTCCTGATCCTCCCCTGGATGCTTTTATTACATTAACAATATTAGAATAATCAAGATTATGCAAGGCAATAAAGCTTAAGTAAAAAAGATTTATATGTAGGAGTTCTCACACTATGCAGTTGAGGCCATTCTAGATAACAGATACACTGTTTTTGGAAAATGCAACTTGAAATACGGAAAAAATTCAATTCTTAGTATACGGAAATTAGGATGCTTGTGATGTTTTTACCTATGGGACATAATTAATGATGCAGAACTTCAGAAATGGTTATAAGATGTATCCATCTAGGAAACAAATCACTCTGGCTATTTTTGAACAGAAATATTTTTAATACAGGAAATTGTGTGCTTACAAAATCATTAGAAGGGCTAAGTGAGCAAGATTTGGACTGGGAACCAGTAATGACTCCCAGTACAACACAGAATTGTCCCTCCTCAGGAGCTGCTATTTACACCACAATCAGCAATCAGGGAAATTAAGAAGCCATTGTTAAAAGTGCTGCAGAGAAGTACCATACCCCCTGAGCTACATACAATATGGACATCAGAGAGCTACTAACACAACTGTTGGATGCAGAACTAACTACACAGTACTCCCCAGATCTATTCCAGCAAAATAGATGTCTCTTATATTAGCGTCTCTCCTAACATTTACTGTAGTTATGAATGTAAGTGTTGGGTAAATGCCTGATGGGTAGAAATCTAACCTTAGCTACAAGGGATTTTAGAACTGTAACTTTTAGCTTGCCAGCATCTGCCATTTAGAAGGATACCCCAAGAACTGAAACAGATACTGAACAAATCAAAGTGCCACATCTGCTATACCAAAGGATCTGGAGGAAACCTTATCACAAGTACTAGTTTTAAAAAAATAGAGAAACAAATTATTTTTAAGAAGGGAGTCAATACCTATAAATAATTTTAGTAGAGAAATGCTTTATCTAAAGTCCCTTGTTGGCACATTTATACCTACCCTAAATTAATGTATTTGAGAACTTAGTATTTCAAGTAATATTTACTGAGCACCTGCAATATTTAGGAAGGGGTAAGGGGAGTCAGACATGGTCTCTGTCCTTGAAAAATCCACATTCTAACTTGGAATATAAGAGATGGGGACAATTGACAATACAAAGTAACATATTAAATACTGATAAAGTGCTGACTGTATTAGAGAGGACTCAAGGAAGGTTTCAGGAAGTATGTGGCAGCTGAACTTGATCTTACAGAATGAGTAAGGGCAAACAAAAGCAAATATTTATAATTTTGTAGTAATTTTCAGTTTACAGAATATGTTTACATATGTTTCCTCATTTCACCTTCCCTGCAATTCTTTCATATAACTAAAAAATGCTTTCCCTATTCCACAGATTTAAAAAACAAGGTTGAGACCACACAGATAGGATGCAGCAGAGCTAGGAAATGAACTCATGTATGTTTCACTCCAGTCCTTCTGATCGACCATATCACGTCGGCACTCCAAAGGGATTTAGAAACAGGAATTTCCATAAAGAGAAAGCAGAGTGGACTAAATAACATTGGAATAAAAGCTGTTATACCTCAGAAACTGTAAGCAATTCAGTTTGGCTGGATTGCAAAGAATACAAAGAAAGTAAAGAGACTAGAGAGCAAAGGTGGATTAGGACCAGACAGTAGATAAGTTTGAATATCAGACTAAAGCAATAGGCATCTAATTAAATTTTTAGAAGACATGATTACTGCAGTGATTTATAAAAAGCATGCATTGATTTGTAGGACTGAAATGCTGTGTGGAAAAGACTGGAGACTGAAATGGGAGAAAGCAGGATCTCATAATTGCCTAGGTGAGAGTAATGAGGGTACAAATTAGTTCGGTAGAACTATGAATCAAGACTTCTATCTCCAGCAATATGATTAACTACATATTTTGACATACAGCCCTAACAATCTCAAAAATGCAGAAATGATGGATCAAATCTAATAAATATCTTTTCAAATCAATACATAGCTGAGCTCATAGGAAAGTAAGGAAAATTCCCAGAGATTAAAACTGAAGAGAGCTGGACAACAAAATGGAACTCTGAAGCTTAGCCTACTAGAGCCTAGAAGTATTTGCCAATCTCCTTAAATAAGAGGCTTCTATTTTAAGAATCAGCCACCTAGCCATAGGTGGCATAGCTTTGAGCCAATACAGTGTAGAACATTGCAACAGAACTTCCTCACCCTCAAAAAACCTGACATAACTCAATACTCTATGAATGAGTAGATTGGGGGAAAAAATCCACCTGATTGCAAAGGAAACGGCAATGAAGACAGGTGTGGCTCTGAATAGATAAAAGCTTCCTGAGAGTACAGTCTCTCAACAGACCTGACTATGTCTGTATCTTGTTCTGGTTTTATTTTATGATAGCTGCATGATCCAAGAAAACATAAACTGAGAAATTAATTTAACTTAATCATTTGTTGGCACTAAACTAAGGTATCTCTCCGAATCTAGTACACATTTACAAAGAAACAGACCCTCAAACCAGCCTTTCCAGGATTTCCATAGGTAAATTTACATTGATCATAAATTCACAATTCAAAATCATCAAGTATATTATGACCAGGCAGGACATATAGATACTGGAGGTAGTGGTGGCAGCATAATTTTGGACTCTGCCTAAATTTACAAACACAAATATACAACATACACACACACACACACAGGAAATAGGCTGACAATAACAGTAACTCACAGACAGCAAATCCAGGGAACAAGGTAGCACATCAAAGCCCAGGATATGAGTTAGAGACCAAATCATTTAGAACAGAAAGATCATGAAGGACTAGCAGTTGGATGGGAGTGAGAAGCTGTGTGGGAGACAATAAAGAGGACACTTGGCAATTTCAAAAGCTGGGAAACACAGAAATCAGAAGGGAAACACAGAAATCAGAAGGAAAAAAAAAAAAAAGCTCACTCTCCGAAGGAGCCTTCTCCATTCAAGGTGGAACACTCTGAAGGCAATGTTGAGAACAGATGAAACTGGGAAGGACCTTTACAGTCTCCAACTTGCCAAAGGATATAAGGAAACCGTAAAGGGTGCTAGGGTCTCCTGAGCTCTCAGGGTTTGGAAATGTCCATTGAAAGAACTTTTCTAGAAGACTGTAACCATATACTAAAAAGAAACTGCTGAGAGCAGAATACAGATGTATTGGGGTAAGAATACTTGGAGTAAGAAGAGGGAAAATTCAGATGCTAATGAGGGAAAGGACTAAAAGTACAGGCAATGTATAGTACCGAAGATGTGCATGCAGTGAGACGGCATTTTTTTTATTACTTTATAATAAAATAGAAGTTCTAGGACAATGAAGCTAGAAGAGCCCACCCCAAGTCCCTGAAGCTTAAAATGTACAGGGAACTTCATCTCACTGAAGCATAAAAAGAGAAAAGGAGGGTGCTTGAAATCAATACAAAGAAATAAGAAAAAAAAGATAATGGTCCAAAATCATACTACAGAAAATGATGGCACATCAGAAAATATGTGCATATACACATGCACACACACACAAAGCCAACAAAAATCTAACTTATCCTATTATTTCAAAACAAGCTAAATGCAATTATGAAATAATATTAGTTATAGCAGAACAAGACAAACGAGAATGAGAAAATTTAATAAGTAAGACGGTTTGGCAACTTGAGCTGACAGAGCTCAGGTAAGAATTATAAATAGGAAAAAATGGTAAATTGAGAAAAACTATAAAGAACACAAAGGTGAACAGACAGAATTAAAATATAGTAAATGAACTAGAAAACAAAGTAAAAGCAAAGGCAAGTCAAACATATATTAAGAAAGATAACTTTAATAAATGGGAGAAAGTGATAGATAATGAAAACAAAGAAAATAAAGTAGATATGCAAAAAGAGGGCTAGAAGATTAAAACCACAATGGAACCCTAAAATATTAAAAAAACATAGTCAAGAATACTTTTCTGAAATTAAAGAATATTTGAAAGTTAACTGTACCTAAGAAAAATCACTACCAGATGATCAATGTAAAGATATATTTGAGCAAAAGTTTTATATATTAAAAAACATTTTGGGGATACAGGTAAAATCACCAAGCAAAACAGTTTTAAACAGCAGATTAGCATCAGAGTTTTTGACTGCAATGCTTTAAGCCAGGCGTTCCTAAAGTCATTTAAGAAACTCAAAGAACATGTGGAACACAGACTGCAAACAAATTGCTGTAAACTGGCAATATTCAGGAATACAGTACATATACGCTCTTTCTGAATAATCTACTGAGGAATGAGCTTCACACTATCAAGGAAATGTTGAAATGCTTGCAAGCATTAAATATATTTAACTATATCACTAAGAATAAATAATAGGAATAAGGATGAGGGAATACATGTAAGTGATATGGGTTCTAATGACAATATATTGCAACTATCAAAAATGATAGTGAGAAGGAGGGAAATCAATGGTAAGTAGAATAAGCTGGTTAATATATTTTTATTGGGGGTACAGGAATATAGCTTCAATTTAGATAACTGGGGAGAGGAAAGGGAAAAAAAATTCGTCGCTATTTTTAGTCATGCTTATGGTAAGAACAAATAGAAAGTACCTTAAAAGAAAGAGATTAAGGATAGTAAGAATATATAGCAATTATCCAAACAAAAAGTAAAATCTTCCTAAACAGCAACATTAGTATGAGAAAGAGAAAGATCTCATAGAAAGAAACTTTAGATACAGAGTTTGATAGAGAACAGAAATGACACTAAATATATTACACATAATACAGTCATGACTCACAGATTAAAAGGAAAACATTTTTAGATTGAAGAAGCGGAATACAAATCTATACTTTATACAAAGACAAAACTAATATAAAGAGATTCAAAAGGTTAAAAATAAAGATACTTACTTTCATACCAAACAAGTGAATATAAAGAGCAAGAGGCAAGAGGCAAGATCTTGATATCTAACAAGGTAGAATTCAGATTGAAAAGCACTAACACAGACAAAGAAATATTTCATAATGCTAAGTCGACAATTCATAATGATGCAGTCAATATTGTACAGGTAGATAGCTCTGGTTCCCTGGATAATGAAGAATGTTATCTTTTTTTTCAAGTGTACATAAAACAATTACGAAAACTGACTGCATATTTGGTTGTTTTGAAAAAATTCCAAAAATTGGAGAAATTCTTACAAATAATAATGGAATACAGCAAAAGCAGTTACCAAAAGCAGATATGGAATTAAATATCTCTATCAACAAAATTGAAAAATCAAAATAAATGAACTACTCAACTAAAAAATTAAGAAAAAACAATTAAGGAAAAATTAAAATCAGATATTAATGAGCTAGAAAATAGAAAACTATAGAAATCATAAATGAATAAAAAAATCTGGTTCATTGGAAAAAAACTTAATGATATGTTACTAACCTAATGAAAAGGCGGAAAGGAACCACAAATACACATAACCGGAAAAGACAAGTGGAAAAGAACCACCAATTGTTTTAAATGAGACTATTTCACACAAATGCATGCAATTCAATTTTAAAATCTAGAAACATTCCCTAGGAGGTATAGTTTACAGAATTTGACTGCAGTTAGAATAAAAATGGTAAACAGGCTGTTTCCCATAAGAAACAAAAAATAGAGACAGTCATAAAGAATTCACCTGTGAAAAAGCACTATATATATACATATATATAAAACTATATATATATAATCTTCCCAAGGGAATTCTAAAAAAACCATTAAAGATCTGTTTATCATTTAACCTCAGTGTTTCCAAAATTATTACAAAGCATATAAAAAGAAAATGTCCAAATTATTTTTATATAGCAAGTATAACATTGACATCCAAATGAAAGTTACATTTCACTTATAAATATTGTATCACTGGTATCACTTGTAAATATTGAATGCAAAAATTGTACATAAAACATTAGCAAACAGCATCTAGCAGCACATTAAAAAATGACAAGGTATTTGAGATTATATAACTAATTAGGTTTTATTTGAGTATGCAATGGTGTTTCAAAATAAAGAGCAAATGAACACAATTATCACGTTAATAGAACTAAGAAAAATTCACCATCTTTATAAGATGCCTAAAATGCATTACACTAAAATCAGCAACCATTAATTTTTTTAAAACATTAAATTAAATAGAAATCAATGGATACTTTCATACATACAATCATCAGCCCCAAAACCAGCATATTTCTCAATTAGTAAATGTCACAGACTTACCTTCTAAAGCATGCTCATGTCTCCACTACTAACATCGCATTATATATATTAGCCAGTAAACTTGGGTACAAGAAAGCAATTATAAGTATAAATCTAGATGAGGTAAAACTGTCTGTATTTGCAGATGATATGATTCTACAACTGAAAATCTTTCCAAAAGAATCAATGGAAAATTATAAACAATAAAAGAAATTAGGCAAGTAGCAATATATAAAATTAAGATATGCAACACAATAAACCTCATATATAACCAAGAGAGTAAAAGATCTATATACTAAAAACTATACAACTTTGATAAAAGAAGTTGAACACACAAATAAAGGGAAAGACACCCTATATTCATGGATCAGCAGACTTAACTGTTAAAATGTCCATACTACCCAAAGCCATCTAAAGCTTGAATGCAATTCCTACCAGCATTCCAATAGCCTTTTTCATGGATAGAAAAAACCATCCTAAAGTTTGCATGGAACTACAGAAGACCCCAAATAACCACAGCGATGTTGACAAAGAACAAAACCGGAGGGCTCCCAGTTCTGGACTTCAAACTATAGTACAAATCTATAGTAATCAAAATAATATGCACTGGCGTAAAAATAGACACAATGACGAATGGAACAGAATTAGGGCCCAGAAATAAACCCTCACATGTATGGTCAGTTAATATTTGACAAGTGAGTGAAGAATACTTAATGGGGAAAGGACAATCTCTTCAATAAATGGTGCTGGGAAAACTGGATATTAACATGCAAAAGAAAAAATTGGACCTTTATCTTACACCATTCAAAAATTAACTCAAAATGGATTAAGGGCTTACACTTAAGACCTAAAACCATAAACTCCTAGAAGAAAACAAGGAAAAAGGCCCTTTACATCGGTCTTGGCAATGGTTTTTTTTTTTTTTTTTAATGTGACACGAAAAGCACAAGCAACAAGAGCAAAAATATCAGTGAGACAACATCAAACTAAAAAGCTTCTGCACAGCAAAAGAAACAAAATGAAAAAGGGGAAATGTTTGCAAGCCTTATATCTGATAAGGGATTCAGATCCAAAATTTATAAGGAACTCTTAATTCAATAGCAAAAGAATAAGTAATTCAATTAAAACATGGTCTGAGGACTTGAATAGATATTTCTTCAAAGACAACAAACAGTTAACAAGTACATGAAAAGGTGCTTAACATCAGTAATCAGGCTAATGTAAATCAAAACCATGATGGACCATCACCTCACACCTGTTAGAATAGGTATCATAAAAAGACAACAAATAAATGTCGGTGAGGAGATGGAGAAAAGGGAATCTTTGTGCACTGTTGGTGAGAATGTCAACTGGTACAGCCACTATGAAAAACAGCATAGAGTTTCCTCAAAAAATTAAAAATAGAACTACCATTTGATCCGTCTTTGGGCTGTACCCCCAAGATCTGCGAGCCTTTTAACTACCCAGCCTCCAGACCAGAGAAAGCGCCTAGAGCCAGGCTGCTACTTTTAAACTGGAAGGAGACTCTGCGGTTAACAGAATAGCAATATAATTAAGAAGAAAGACAAAGCCCACGGTGGCTAGCTGCCCCAGGCTCCCCCACCCCCACCCCGCCGCCGCCCCCCCGCCACATGCTAGTGGTGGCCACTTCGAGATTACCCCTTCAACTTTTCATTTCCCGTCCTTATTTCTCAACATCTCGGCACTCTGGGAGTTTCCTCGGCCTCTTGGCTGGCTCACCGACTGTTGGGCTGTACCCCCCAGGCCTGCAAGCCTTGTAGTTGCCCAGCCTGGAAACCCAACAAAGAGCCCGGAGACGGCGACAGAGACATAAACGGTTTATCGGAGAGGGGATCTTACATGTTTGAAGCAAAAGGTCCTGGAGTGACGCTCCCACTGTGTATAGCAGACAGCCGACAGGACACGACAGGACACGGCAGCAACCTTCGCTACTCGGGCGGAAGTGGGGTGGGGAGGCGGCTACCATTTATAGGGGTAATTGACATCACGTTGGCTCATCATTTACCAGTGAAACCAGCTGGGCTATGTGCCTCACAGCACTTCGGGTTAACGACTATCACGAGGTCAGTTGTTTCCCTTTAGTAAACTAGCAAATGGAGCTGTTTTGGCCTAAGGACTAAAACAATCACTAGCTGGGGCAGGAGGCAAGCATGTTCACGTAAGTAGGGTGTAGGTGAAGCGGGGACTGGTTGAGCAGGGGATGTAGAAAGAGAAAGAGAACAGTCATCTTAAGTGGCCCGACCATACATCCAGCAATCCCACTTCTGGGTATATCTGAAGAAAAATAAATCACTGTATTCAAAAGGTATTAGCACCCTCATGTGCATAGCAGTACTATTTACAATAGCCAAGACATGGAAACAACCTAAGTGTCCATGGACAGATTAATAAAGAAGTTGTGGGGCGTGTGTGTGTGTGTGTGTGTTTACGTGGTATGTATACATATATTATTCCAGCCATGAAAAAGAAGGAAATTTTGCCATCTGGGACAGCACAGATGGACTTTGAGGGCCGTATGCTAACTGAAATAAGTCAGAGAGAGAAAGACAAAGATTGCATGATCTCACTTATATGTGGAATGTTTAAAAAAGAAAAAAACCTCATAGGAAAAGAGATCAAATTCGTGGTTACCAGAGGCAGGGTGTAGGGGAATTGGATGAAGGTGGTCAAAAGGTACAAACATCCAGTTATAAGATAAATAGGTACTGGGGATGTAACAAGCAGCATGATGAGTATTAAGTGACCAAGTCTAAGACACGACTGAATATAAAAATAACGAAAGGAGCAAAGAGTTACAGAGAATAATCTGTTCAATATTGATGTACTCTCTTCCTCGCTAAACACGCTTTCAGAATTGTATCTGAAAAAGATAAATGCGTCTACTTGAAAGTTAAAACGATGACTCATTTTGAAGTCACATTGAAACTTGAACGGCTCTCAATTTGTGCAGGTCCTCAGGTGTTGCAGCCTCGCTCTACTGGCTGCCACCCAATGTTAAGCCATGCAAGCTAAGTAAGAATATGAGCCATTCAGGCACATATCTAAACATTTCTGAAGTTGGCTTCCATTTTGATGTGTTTGGTCTCTTTTAGTAAATAGTTGAAGCTCCACTTCTAAAATTAACCTTACATTAACTGTCAGAAAAACATTATTATTTCCTGGCTTTCTGAGAAAAACACAACTGTGTTTCATTGGCTGCTAGGAAATGATTTTGGCTACTATGGACGTGGAGCAGGGCTCTTTTACCCTGTCTTGTTGCTTCCTTTTCATACCAGAAATGGCATCTTCAGACAATATTTGACTGGGGACACTATTCCCCCAGCCAGTGAGTCACGGATGGATGTGTACTTCTGCATGTTACTCATCTACAGAATAATAGCCAACATGTTTTAAACAAATAGATACTAATACCCTTCCCTTTATCAAGAAGGTGTTTCTGAAAAGTAAAAAAAAAAAAAATGAAATAATCACTGATTATGCAAATCCCGCCAAGCATAAGAGAAAATAATTCTTCTAGTTTCCCTATTACCCCTTCAAGCTATGTCCTTTCTTTCTCAGCTAAATTTGACAGCTAGTGAGAAGAGTTAAAAGTAACTGAAATATCAAGACTGGGTGACTGAAAAGATGGTGGGACCAATTATCTGAAACAGTGCAGCAGGTTTAGAAGAGAATTTGATGTGATACTACTGGCAGATAGATCCTGGAAAAAGTTGCTGAAAGAGGATAAAGAACTCTCCATATGAAAATATTGTCCCATAGAATAAGTTCTCTTACAAGGTGTTCAACATTAATAGAAAATTCAGAATATCAAGTACTCATATGAATATTCAATATTGACAGAAGGCAGGTAAAATTAAATGACCTTTCAATTAACTTTTTTCAGTAACATAATTAATGTTCCTTACAGAGCTTTCTGCTCCCAAACCCCAGAGTACACAAGTAGACCATTAAAAGTACCATTGAATGCTTTCAAAATTCTGACTTTTGGTGGGGAAATGTTAAGCTTTTGAATTAAATCAAACTATGACTGCATTACTTTACTTAAAAAAAAATCTTGCCACTTATTTTCATTCTCCATAATAGTGTGGTTCATTAATTTCTGTTTCCTAAGATAACTAGGGATGGCACTAGACTTATATAATTTCTACATACACACAATGAGTGTTTTCACCTTACTAAACCTAATACATAGAATTCAGACTATTTATTAAAATGTCACAAAATTCCAGATTACAGTTTCCCAAAATAAAAAGTTTACCTCTATGATTTAAAATTTCTTTCTATGTCATTATTCCTCTTGAAGTTTTATCGGAATACTGGCTGTGAAAGAGAAAGCTACACTAATGTTGATTTCCATAATCAATAATATGATTTTTACCTTTGAAAAGAAATGTAAATTTTCTCAACCATGTGCAAATAGAATGAGATTTGCCCTCATTTATTTGGATTGAATTTTAAAGGTAAGCCCAGTAGAGATTACTACTTTTCCCAGAGCTACTATCTGTGACTGTGATAGCTGACACCAGATGATACAGGACACCAATATTACATTTACACTCAACTGAGTATAACTTCAAGATGTGAAACAAAGTCTATGTGTCCATATGCTTCCTATTACAAATTTTGTGATGCTGGTGTTGAGTATAATGATGATGGTAGAAGTAACTCATTTATTAAGCACACTATTAGTGTACCAGGCACTGTGCAAGATGCTTTACATCTAGTATCTCATGTATTTGGCTGTTCTATCTCACATCACAACAGTAGCCCTGCCAGAATATTGTCTGAATTTGTCAGACTTTTTGTAGGATGCTTGTAATGTATTTTGCTTTCCCACATTATTCACTTCAGCACTATTGATAGAAGATGGGTCTGTCTGACAGTCTATGTAAGTAGGTTATTTCATAAGAAGAATTAACCTCAAACTAGCCTTTTCACATGATCCAGAATTTACCCTTTTAAAAAAAGCTTTACAATTTAATTTACATACCATAAAATTCATCCATTTAAAGTGTATAATTCACTGTTTTTTAAATTTATTTACACAGCTGTGCAACCATCACTACAGCCTAATTTTCGAACACTTTAAACACCCCCAAAAGAAACAGTCACATCGCATCTCTTGCAACAAGCCCTCAGTCCTAGATAACCACTAATCTACTTTCTCTATATATAGGTTTGCCCCTTCTGGACATTTCATATAAATTGGATCATATAATATGGTATCTTTTGTGACTGATTTCTTTCACTTAGCATGATGGTTAAGGTTCATCCATGTTGGAGCATGTATCAGTACTTCATTCTTGTTCATTGCCAAATAATATTCCATTATATAGATATATCACATTTTTGTTTCATTTAAATCAAGATTGTTCTTTTGTCTTTGATTTTTCCAAATTAGTCTGTGTGATTTTTTGAACATCAAGTGAAAGGGAAATAATCTTTTCAAAACACTTAAATAGAAAAATGCAGGTCAAATTCAGGAATGGTGATGTTACTATTTATGGTTCTTTTTAAGATGTGACAAAAGTACAATTGGAATATTATGTTGGACTGAAAAATTAAAACTTTTAATTAATGTACCCATCTTCTAATTTCTTTTTCCTTTTTATATAGCATGGGATATACATACATATATATATATGATTTTAAAAGAGCAAACTATTACCAATATATAAATATATAAACCCATCAAAATGTTTCACATGAAAATGACTCTTATTTTGATATTTGGAAATTAAGTTTCATTTTCTAAATGTTATTAAAGTTGGTCTTAAGAAAAGACTTTCCAAGATGATGGTATCATATGAAGCATCTTCTAATCTTTATTGAGTGAATAACATTTTAATTTCAAATGAAATTATATATAAATGATGTAAATATATAACAGGTGCAAAACTTGCAGCACAAATTGAAACATAAGTGCTGTTATTTTCTGCCTAGACTGTAAGGTCCAAAAAAGAGGTAATGAAAACATGCCGAGGTAAGTTTAAAAGAAAAATATCTTGTGTTTTTTTAGTTGTTGTAGTAATCAACAACTACGTTCTTTTTATACCAAAGTCTATATCTCACTGGCAAATGATATATTTAAAAAGTAAATAAGAATTAAAAGTAATAATAATACATAAAAATGTCAAATAGAATTATTTGAAATTATGTCAAATTTAAGCCAAAGTTTACACGCGAAGAAATATATGAACAATGCATTATGAAAAAATAAATAAATCAACCCTATAGCAGTGCTTGGGGAAAACATAACACATGAATAATGTATTTTTCCTATTTTTTTTAAATTGTATGTTAAAAATGGCTTGTTGCACTCAATTTAAGAACTACTATTAGGTCCTTATGAAACTTATGCTTCCTATGAAAGAGGTTCATTTCTCCCATTTGTATTACATAGCTTATATTATTCATATCCTTTTGGCTATATATTGTTTTTTAGGACTGGATGTCTAACACTACTTAGAAAATAACATTAGCTCTTACCAACATAAAAAGTTTGGTTTTTTACCTTGTTTTATATCTCAATACACCACCGAAGTATATGTCTCTTATTTTTTTCTTTGTTCCAATCCCCAAAATATGAGCTACTTGAGTTATTTCCAATGTATTTTTTATATTTTTAAAATTCTTCAAGTACTTACCCCCATGAGTATATAGTTTTAGTGTAAACAAACATAATTATCCAAGACAGTGTTTCTCAAACTTGGCTGCACATTGTTAATATCTGGAAAGCTTAAAAAAATTCAGGTGCCTCATTCATACTCTCGGAGTCTTGTATTATCTGTGTGGTGTGTGGTTTGGCATCTGGATTTTTCATAGCACCTCAGGGAATTCTAATGTACAACCAAGCTCAGAGCCACTGCTCTAAGTGTTTACATAAAACAGAGGCAACTTTCTGCAGCGACTTTCATGGCTAACAAGGTATGATATAACAATATAATCCTACCAGCTCTTACATTTGGGATGTCGACCAAAAACAGGAATTGAAGTTGGGAGGGTGAATTTTGTCCACATGGAATCTAGTTGTTTTCCTAGAAGACCCAAAATTTCAGTCAAATAATACTGAGTAGAAGTGCAAGTTTTATTGTTACTATTGTTTAATTAGCTAAAATTAAAATGCTTCCTAAAAGACAGAAAATTCTGCCTCATCATTCAGTAATATGAAGCTCTTTATAAGCACTTTCTTGGTTAGGATTTATAGGGCAAAATTTTAGAGATGTGCCACCAGATGGCATGTGGGTGGCAATGATCATATGGCTTAAATAGAAAATTTCAAATAAATTTTAGGTAACTAAATCAAAGAGATTATATCACGTTTTCCCAGAGACTCATGATTTCTCTATTGAACTAGAGCTGTATTCAGTCAAACCTAAAAATAAATTAAACACTAATAATTATCTGTTAGGGAGTATCACACAGTTTTGATTAAGATTTACATTATTTTTATAATGTTGTCTCAAATTACTTAATATGTTTACTCACATATAAAGGGCTTATAATAAAAAGTAACAGTTCCTTACTCCCCAGAAGGAACCATTTTAATTGTTCTTCTGTTGGTTACTTACATGTTTCTTAATTTGCCCAAATGGTAGATGAAGATATAGAATGTTTTAAAAGAAAAGCAAACATATATGTAAAAGTTGGTAACTTTAATGGCTGGCAATTCCTGCTTCAATGTAACACTGGCTCTATTTCTAAACTAGGGAAGAAATCATCCTGATTTTATATTGACTTTTCCAGGATGTAGCTCTATTCCTGAGTTAGAGTTGCATCTCTGATTGCATCTCATTGAGATATTGAAAGTATTACAACATTTCTTCTGCTACTGACACAAGTCCTTTGACTACTATAGACTTTTTCTCCCCTTTTAACTGGTCCTTGTCTCTCACCCTGTAAGTTAAGTAACTCTCCTGTTTATTTGGCTGTTGTAGAAGTTGACTTTTTGCTCCATATAACTTATCAAAATCCAGTGATGAGAGAGGTGTGGGTTCACAGTGCATATCATGACCAGTTTCTCCCCAGTTAGGAAAAATGTTATTCAACAAAAGGGCTGGGTTTATTCTTTTCCAACAAGGTATTGCTACTAGATGTTTACTGTTTAATTATTTAATCCACATAGGGAAAACAGTTTCTTCACCAACAGTTTTAGCAAGATATAAGCTCATTTCCAAATTACCCTTGAGCCATTATGTTTTTGTTATATCATGACCAGAGTAAAACTTTTTGTTTCTCTGTGTATGTGTGTGTGTATATATATATATCTCAAAACATTTTGAAATTCATTATTCTAGAACATAGAGTATTTGAAGACAGATTTAAACAAGGAATCATAGTTTTTCTACTGAATTATAAAATAATATTTTACAATAGTCAATCAAGGAAAACTGCTTCATTAGCAGAAGAAAAAAGATAATCCACTGGGGCTATTCCCCAAGCAGAGGTAGAGGCACTAACTTTAGTCCCTGGAAAAGTATGGAAGATAATGATGGTGTCACAATAAATAGGGTAGGAAAAATTTAAACCTATGAATACCATCTACCACAAAACTAGGCTTAAAACTATTCAACAAACACCCAAAAATGAGTGGTTAGGGGCAGACCACCTATAGGTACAAGGTCTACATAGTATTAATACAGTAAAATAAAAGTGTGGATAAGCAACAGAGCATATGACAGGCACAAGAGGAGGGGAACTTCCAATCACTAACAGGTTCTCACCAGCACTGGAAAGAGTGATGGGCAAATTTGAGAACAGGTATAGAAACTGGGAAGGATTTTTGTACACTCCAATCTACATATAAAGCAAAGGGTCCTTGGTGAGATCTGAAGTTACTATAACAGTCTAGATCTTATGAACTCTAGAAAACAACCAGCTAATGCCAACCTCAAAGACAAAACTTAACATTAAGAATAATTTGTAGAGTAGAAGCAGTGACAAGGTTAGAGACAGTAAGGATAATGACAAAAGGTTCAGACAAAGTAAGTGGAGGATGGCCTTTCTAACAAACTATGCTATGCTTTTAAAATTTTAAAAGAAAACTACAGATGATTATTGCTAGAAGAACAAGGAAACTTAACCAAATGAAGTAAAGACTTAAAATGTTTTAAGGTTTCTGAGCAGCAAATCCAAAACACTTGTGTCAGAGCATGGATTTATTTTTGGCTTGATTTCTCCTAGTTCATATCGTTAGATAATTACTCCTCTATGCCATAAAATAATAGACTCATTGAATACAGAATAAAGACTAAGATAACCCAGCATTTATGTAATAGAAATTCTTCTTTAAAAAACTAGAATGGAGGAAGAGGCAAGATGGCGGAGTAGAAGGACGCTCGTAAGTCACCCTCTCCCACAAATACACCAAGACCCACATCTACAGACCCACTCAGCCAACCAGAGCACCTGCAGAACTCCAGCAGATCATCGCCCTCTTCAAAAGATAAAGACGCCAAAAATCTGGTAGGAGAAAAGGAAAAAAGAAAGAACAAAAGGCAAAGCAGCGCGGGACGGGTCCCGCGGGGAGGGAGCGGCAAAGGAGGACTGGCGCTTGCTCGCTGGGTCTCCCCTCTCCAACCGAGAGGCCAGCGGGACGGAGGGGGGGCCTCCGAGGCTCGGATCTGTGCAGAGCAGGCCTTGCCCGACAGAACTAAGTTAAACGGGCACAGAGCGTCCCCCCGACACCCAGCCTGAGACGCGGGCCGGCAGCGGCGGGCAGGGCCAGGCTGCACAAGCCGGGCGGAGGACGGGGGCGGCTGCACGGAGGCAGCTCCGGGGGACAGCAAGGGGCTGGGTGCCGGGGCTGTGGGTGTACAGGACACAACAACCTGGGCCCTCCATAAAACAGCAAGGTTGATGTGCTCTCGGGGCAAGGGTGCATACCCCCATCTCTGAAAACCCGCGGAAACTTTTCAGGGGAAGAGAGGCGGGACAGCCTCCGTATTCTCCTGCGCTTAGCACCCAGGCGGGGGCAGGGTCGAAACCTGCATCCGCACCGAAGGGCATAGCAGCCTCAAGGGCCGGACTGAGACGGGCCTACAGCCCGGGACAGATAGGATCCTTCCATCCTGGTCCCTCAGAGAACTTGCTCCACAGGGACAAACAAGGAGCTGGGTCTTGGCTCGGAGCAGGGACGAGGCTGTCCCTCGGTCTTCCCCAAGCCCACCCGCGGAGCGCCGACCAGGGCGGAGCGCCGCGGAGCTCACAGCCACACAGAGCAGCGGAGCTACCGGCGGCGCAGGCAGAGGGAGAGCGGCCCTCCGCCCGTCAGGCAGGAACACAACCCCTGACGGAGGTGCTGGGAAGGGGCATGACCCGCCCTCCTGCCTGGCCAGTCTGCAACATCTGACTGCGGCATCCGGAGGGGCAGTGACCCGCCCACCCACAGCAGAGGAGAGCTGCCTCTGACCCCGTGTTAGGAGGGGGCGCGATCTGCTTGCCGACAGGTGCTGGGAGCAGCACAGACGAGGGCGCCAACGGAGGGCCTCTGAAAACAAGCTGAGCTTCCAAAACAGGACGAAGACAGAAGGACTTCACATTAAAAGCACACAGACTCCAGGAGAACACCAACAACCCCTTTTTTTGTTTTGTTTTGTTTTTTGTTTTTGTGTTTTTTTTGTTTGTTTTTTGTTTTGTTCTTAAATCTGTTTTTACCTGTTCTATTTTCAATTACTCTCTTAATTTTTACTTCTTAACTCATTTCTATTTCTCTTGGGTTTTGATGTCCTGTTATTGATTAGGCACAGGCTTCAAATACATCTATTCATCTCCCCACCCCTTTTTTTTCTTTTTCTTTTTTTTTTAAAGGTTTTAAAAGGACATCTCAACCCGATTAATACTCTGCTTCAACTCGCTCTTCTATTATTAATTATACACTGTTTTCAAACCCTCTTTCTCCCTTCTTTTAAAAATCTTTCTCTCTCTCTCTTTTTTCTTTTTTTTCTCTAAGTTCTATTCCTAAATAGGCATTAGATAGATAAAATCCTTAAGATCCAAAATAGACAACTGATACTCCATAAACCACAGTACCAGAGAGGTATGAGCAAGATGAAGAAGCAGAGAAACCTTTCCCAATTAAAAGAACAAGAGGAATCCCCTGAAAGGAAGATCAATGAAATAGACATTGATAGCCTACTAGATCAAGATTTCAAAAAAGGAGTGATCAAATTGCTGAAGGAATTAAAAGAGATAGTGCTTAGAGAAATAAAATATGTCAAAAATGAAATTGAAGCTATAAAGAAGAGCCAAGCAGAATGGGTAAACTCATTGACAGAGATGAGGAATGATCTAACAGCTGTGCAAAGCCGACTAGTTAATGCAGAGGAATGAATTAGTGATCTAGAAGACAGGGCAATAGAAAGCACCCATTCAGAAGAACTACAAGATAAGCAAATAAAAAATAATGATAATAGCATAAGGGACCTATGGGATAATATAAAGCGTCCCAATCTTCGCATAATAGGGGTCCCAGAAGGGGAAGAAGGATCAAAGGGGATTGAAAAGGTTTTTGAAGAAATCATGACTGAAAACTTCCCAAACTTAAAGAAGGAATCAGATATCCAAGTACAGGAAGCTCAGAGGGTCCCAAACAGGAAGAATCCAAATAGACCCACACCAAGACATATCATAATCAAGATGGCCAGAGTCAAGGATAAAGAAATGATTCTAAAGGCAGCAAGAGAAAAGCAAAGAGTGAATTACAAGGGAACCCCCATAAGGCTCTCAGCTGATTTCTCTACACAAACACTACAGGCCAGAAGGGAGTGGCAAGATATATTCAAAGCCCTGAATGAAAAAAAGATGCAGCCTAGGATACTTTATCCAGCAAGGCTATCCTTTAGGATAGAAGGAGAAATAAAGAGTTTCACAGACAAAAAAAAGCTGCAGGAGTTTAGCAACACTAAACCCATGCTAAAAGAAATATTGAAAGGGCTATTCTAAATAGAAAAGCAGCAGGATGCTACAGAAATGAGAAACTCACAACTGGAAAGGTGATAACTCATGAATTACAAATAAAGAAAACACAAAATTACAAAAGAAGACATACAAATCACTGAGAGTGGGAGAGGGAGGCAGGGAAATATAGAATTTTTTTTTTGTTCTTTTTTAAATTTTTTTAACAATAGGATGGGTTTGAGATCATGTTATTATCAGTTTAATAAAAACAGGTATAGGTTAATAGATTTACAAAAAAGGGTAACCACAAGTCAAAAATTTACAAGGGAGTCATAAAAATTAAATAAAATCCATGATAATACAAAGGAAAATAACCAAACCACAAAAGGAAGAAGAAAGGAACAAAGAGGATATACCAATTCAACTGCAAAGATAAGTTCAAAATGGCAACAAACACACATCTATCATTAATTACTGTAAATGTTAATGGACTAAATGCTCCAGTCAAAAGACATAGGGTGGCAGACTGGATAATAAAGCAAGAACCTTCAATATGCTGCATACAAGAGACCCACTTTAGGGAGAAGGACACATATAGATTGAGAGTGAAAGGATGGAAAAGGATATTCCATGAAATGGAAAAGCCAAAAAAGCAGGAGTTGCAGTACTGATTTCAGACAAAATAGACTTTAAAACAAAGGCCATAAAGAAAGATAAAGAGGGACATTTTATAATGATTAAAGGAGTGATACAAGATGAAGACATTACACTCGTTAATATATATGCACCCAATATAGGAGCACCTAAGTACATACAAGAATTACTAACAGAGATAAAGGACGATATTGATGGGAATACAATCATAGTTGGAGATTTTAACACTGCATTAACATCACTAGACAGATCTTCCAGACAGAAAATAAACAAGGCAACAGAGAAATTAAATACTACAATAGAAAAACTAGATTTGGTGGATATTTTCAGAGCTTTACACCCCCCAAAAATAGAATATACATTCTTTTCAAGTGCACATGGAACATTTTCCAGGATCGATCATGTACTTGGACACAAAAGAAACCTCAACAAATTTAAGAAGATAGAAATTATCTCAAGCATCTTTACTGACCACAATGCCATGAAACTGGAAATCAACAACAGAGAAACAAAGGAGAAAAAAAGAAAAGCATGGAGATTAAAAAATATGTTATTGAAAAAACAATGGATAAATGAGGAAATCAAAGCTGAAATTAAAAACTACCTTGAGACAAATGATAATGAAAGCACAACCACTCAAAACCTATGGGACACAGCAAAGGCAGTGCTAAGAGGGAAGTTTATAATGATACAGGCCTTCCTCAAAAAAGAAGAACAATCTCAAATAAACAAGTTAACCCACCACCTGAATCAATTAGAAAAAGAAGAACAAAAAGCCCCAAAAAGCAGCAGAAGGGAGGAAATAATAAAGATCAGAGAGGAATTAAATACAATAGAGATTAACAAGACCATAGAAAAAATCAACCAAACCAAAAGCTGGTTTTTTGAAAAAGTAAATAAAATCGACAAACCTCTGGCCAAACTCACAAAGAAGAAAAAAGAGAGAGCACAAATTAGCAAAATAAGAAAGGAAAATGGAGAAATTACAACAAACAAAATAGAAATACAGAATATCTTACGAGAATATTATGAAAAACTATATGGAACCAAACTGGATAACCTAGAGGAGATGGACAAGTTTCTGGAAACATACTGTCCACCAAAACTGAATCAAGAAGAAACTGAACACTTGAACAATCCGATCACTAGAAAGGAAATAGAAATAGCAATTAAAAAACCTCCCTACAAATAAAAGTCCAGGACCGGATGGCTTCACCGGGGAATTCTACCAAACATACAAAGAAGAACTCATACCAGTCCTTCTCAAACTCTTCCAGACGATTGAAAAGGAGGGAATACTCCCAAACTCATTCGATGAAGCCACCATCACCCTGATACCAAAACCAGGCAAAGACACTACAAAAAAAGAGAATTATAAGCCAATATCACTGATGAACATAGACGCCAAAATCCTCACCAAAATTTTAGCAAATAGACTCCAACAACACATAAAAAAGATTATACATCATGACCAAGTGGGGTTCATCCCAGGGACACAAGGCTGGTTCAACATACGCAAATCAATCAATGTAATACATCACATCAACAAGAGAAAGGACAAAAACCACATGATCATCTCAATAGATGCAGAAAAAGCATTTGATAAAATTCAACACCCATTTATGATAAAAACTGTCACCAAAGTGGGTATAGAGGGAACATATCTCAACATAATAAAAGCTATATATGACAAACCTACAGCCAGCATAGTTCTCAACAGTGAAAAACTCAAAAGCTTCCCACTAAAATCTGGGACAAGACAAGGATGCCCACTATCACCACTCCTATTCAACATAGTCCTGGAAGTCCTAGCCACAGCAATCAGGCAAGAGAGAGAAATAAAAGGGATCCAAATTGGAAAAGAAGAGGTAAAAGTGTCACTATATGCCGACGACATGTTACTATATATAGAAAATCCTAAAAGGTCCACACAAAAGCTACTAGAGCTGATTGAAGAATTCAGCAAGGTAACAGGTTACAAAATTAATGTTCAAAAACCAGTTGCATTTATTTACACTAACGATAAATCAACAGAAAAAGAAAGTAAAGAAACAATCCCCTTTAAAATAGCACCCAAAGTAATAAAATATCTGGGAATAAATCTAACCGAGGAGGTGAAAGAATTATACACAGAAAACTATAAACCATTGATGAAGGAAATTAAAGAAGACTCTAAAAAATGGAAAGATATTCCATGCTCTTGGATTGGAAGAATCAATATTGTTAAAATGGTCACACTGCCCAAGACAATCTACAGATTTAATGCAATCCCTATCCAATTACCCAGGACAGATTTCACAGAACTAGAACAAATCATAATAAAATTTATATGGAACCATCAAAGACCTAGAATTGCTAAAGCATTACTGAAGAGAAAGAAAGAGGCTGGAGGAATAACTCTCCCAGACTTCAGACAATACTATAGAGCTACAGTCATCAAGACAGCATGGTATTGGTACCAAAACAGACATATGGACCAATGGAACAGAATAGAGAGCCCAGAAATGAACCCACAAACCTTTGGTCAACTCATCTTTGACAAAGGAGGCAAGAATATACAATGGAATAAAGACAGTCTCTTCAGCAAATGGTGTTGGGAAAACTGGACAGCAGCATGTAAAACAATGAAGCTAGAACACTCCCTTACACCATATACAAAAATCAACTCAAAATGGATTAAAGACTTAAACATAAGACAAGATACAATAAACCTCCTAGAGGAAAACATAGGCAAAACATTATCTGACATACATTTCAAAAATTTTCTCCTATAAGAAATAAAAGCAAGAATAAACAAACGGGACTTAATGAAACTTACAAGCTTCTGCACAGCAAAGGAAACCAGAAGTAAAACAAGAAGAGAACCTACTGAATGGGAGAAAATTTTTGCAAGTGAAACCGACAAAGGCTTGATCTCCAGAATATATAAGCAGCTCATATGACTCAATAAGAAAAAAGTAAACAACCCAATCCAAAAATGGGCAGAAGACCTAAACAAGCAATTCCCCAAGGAAGACATACAAATGATCAAAAAGCACATGAAAAAATGCTCAATATCACTAATTATCAGAGAAATGCAAATCAAAACTACAATGAGGTATCACCTCACACCAGTCAGAATGGCCGTCATTCAAAAATCCACAAATGACAAATGCTGGAGAGGCTGTGGAGAAAGGGGAACCCTCCTACACTGCTGGTGGGAATGCAGTTTGGTGCAGCCACTATGGAAAACAGTGTGGAGATTCCTCAAAAGACTAGGAATAGACTTACCATATGACCCAGGAACCCCACTCCTGGGCTTGTATCCAGAAGGAAATCTACTTCAGGATGACACCTGCACCCCAATGTTCATAGCAGCACTATTTACAATAGCCAAAACATGGAAACAGCCTAAATGTCCATAAATAGGTGACTGGATAAAGAAGAGGTGTTATATTTATACAATGGAATACTACTCAGCCATAAAAACCAACAACATAACGCCATTTGCAGCAACATGGATGCTCCTGGAGAATGTCATTCTAAGTGAAGTAAGCCAGAAAGAGAAAGAAAAATACCATATGAGATCACTCATGTGGAATCTAAAGACTCATGGACAGAGAATACAGACTTGTGGTTACCAGGGGGGTAGAGGGTGGGAAGGGATAGACTGGGATTTCAAAATTGTAGAATAGATAAACAAGATTACACTGTATAGCACAGGGAAATATACACAAAATGTTATGATAAATCACAGAGAAAAAAATGTGACAATGAGTGTGTATATGTCCATGAATGAGTGAAAAATTGTGCTGAACACTGGAATTTGACACAACATTGTAAAATGATTATAAATCAATAAAAAATGTTAAAAAAAACTAGAATGGAACATCACAGATATTATAAATTGTAACTCAATAAAACTTTCCTTTAAAAATAAAAACAGAATCTTGGAACTATGTATTGAAAGGGCACATCATGTTTCTGGGAAAACTGAATTAAGAGCCAACCTTGAGACATTTACTAGTAAAAAATATTTTATGTTAAAGAAGCAAGAAAAATATCCATCTGGGCAAAATTAATAAGTCAAATCAAGTTATCATCAGCCATTTCAAGAGCAGTGTCAAATATCAAAAGGGAGAAAGGAGTAATATACTTAATATACTCAAAAAAATTAAACCAAGGATTTGATATCTAATCAAACTGATTTTTCAATTTATGAAGCCTACAGACAAACTGCTAGGCGGAACTATCATGTATAACTTACGAATGGATAGACATCCACATACAGACTGGTGGTGAGCTTTAAAATTTGTCTTTACCATTTAAATAAGATGGAATAAAATTGTGAAAGTATAGAATGTGGTATACAGTGACTATATGGTCTAACGATTTAGATACAGTACAACTGTAAAGAAAGAGGGAGACAATCGAGAGAGCTTACAAAAAATAGAGAATTATAATAAACTTGTTGTTCCCATATAGTATTGACCATGCATATAATGATGTGACTGTAATTTAAATTCTAGTGAAAAGAAATGAGAAAGAAGAGATTATTAGCTAATTCTAAATTGTTCATAGTAGGGAATTAATATTCTATATCCCAAAATAGGATGGAACAGTATTATGTAAAGATATTGCTATCAAGATACAAATTAAAAGCAAACAATCCTAAATACTTAAAATATACTATACTCATATTAAACATACAATGGAAGGACATACCGTACACTTTTAAATGGTTACTGATAGGAGGTGGGAGAAAATAAGACAAAGGGGAAGAAATAAAAGGTAGTCTTCTTAAGAATATCTTGTTTTCTGTATTTGATTTTAGAACCACATAACATTGCATATAGTTATAAACACCCCCCAAAATTTAAAAATCCATAGAAACATTTTTTAAAAGAAACTATATTTTTACCCTATTGGTGCCCTAACAACACAGTAAAGTACATTAAAACATTAAATGAAGTGACATTAAAACAGTAATATGATTAAATATCCCTAATGAGGTAAAACCTAAGGAAGAATATAACTGCAACACAAATCTTAAATTATATTCAGTAATTGTACTGTAAATAATAATGTTAGTATTGTTTTCTGAGACTGGAGTATGGATATTGTGATATAAAACAAATGAGGGATATTTAATTCTGTCATCCTCTTTATCATTGAGAAATGAGATTCTTGGCATGGGAAAAATAAAGATGTAAGGTAAAGGGATCAAACAAAAATTCTGTAGACCAGTTTTGTCCATGGTAAAGGCTAAGAAACAGTGACAAACCCAATAGCAATGAGCCAATAATCTACCAAATAATGGCAGAGCAAATAAAGTTTTCAGGTCCCCAGAGAACATATAACAAGATAGAATGGGCCATAAAACAAACCTCAATATATTTAAAAGAGCTGAAATCAAACAGAGTGTATACTCTAACCACAATGAAATCAAACTGAATATCAAAAACAGAAAGAGGAAAATCTCCAAACACTAGGAAACTACACAACACATCTCTAAATAATGTATGAGTCAAAGAGAAAGTCTCGTAGAAATAAAAAAAAAATACACTGAACTAAGTGAAAATGAAAAAAAAACACATCAATTCTACATCCATAGTGAAAAATATGAATCTTTGAATGATGTCAACAAGAATGGCAGAGGAAAACCTTTCAAAAAATTTTCTCCTCAGTAAAAGATATTAGAATATTAGCAAAAGTTTTCAAATCAACTTTTCTAGAACTCTGAAACTTAACCAAAACTTGGAAATATCAAGGGAGTGTTTATTCAAGAAGAGAGTGCTTTGTGGATTTTCATTTGCTGTAGTCCCATCCTCCTCCTCCCAGAACCATGGTAAACTCCACAACAAATAGCCCTACAATTATAATGAGAAGCTGCATGGGGAGATAGATGTTGGTCAAGGGTGCAAAATCCCTGTTTTAAAATGGGTAAGTTCTGGAATCTAATTTACAGCATGGTGATTATTTTTAACAATACTGTATTATATATTTGACATTTGCTATGAGAATAGACCTTAAATGTTCTGCTGGTGCATTTTCATTACAGAGCCAAATTCAACTGAGTCATATTTCAAATCCTGTATAGAGAAATTCACAATTTTATCCTAATGAAATTTGTATGTTTGGGTGAGAACATTTATCGAGATTTGAAACCTTCTCTTCCGCCTTGAGATAGCGAGAATTCTAGTGTGGGTATTAAAGAATAAGACAATGTGATCTCTGCTTTCACGGTTAGTGATTCCTCCAAAATGATTGGAGCTTTTGAAGATGTTGAGTTACTCTAGTCATATTTCCATAGAGAATTTAATTTCTAGCAATTCTCTGTATTGTGCTACAATGATGAATGAAGTTCTCCAAATATTTTACATTCTGAAAAACACCAACCTATCCAGAGTTTTAGGAATGGGATGCCAAGGAAAGTCAAAATCTTGGAAACAGATTCTGTGAAGTAAGAAAAGCCCAAAAAAGGGTAAGCAAAGATACAAGAGGTAAAAGGCCTCGATATTTCCAAATAAAAGACGTAGCAATAGTTAGTGATCTCTACTGTGGTAAAGAAATTCATGTTATTGATGAAACCTGGAGGGAGCTAGCTAAAAACAAAACAAAAAAAACAAAAAAAACCACACAACAACAAACAAAAAAACTGCTAATTAAAAAAACTAACTGATTCCTTACAGGAGAAACAAAAAAGAGACACTGAGTTTGTGAAAAGGAATCACAAAGATCAGCAAAGATGAGTAAAGGACATCTATCTCTTTCTCCCAAGGGATGATGTAGGATTATGCACACATTATACTTTTAGGACTCTCAAGAAGTTGGTTTTGATAACTCAGTTAATTAACAATATCTCTAATTGTTTATATTCGTTCAATACACTTTGTCATCTCTATTGGATGCAGTCCTACCATCCCCCAACTGTGTAATGTGGTGTAAAAGATTTATCAAATTTTTAAAATAAAAGTTTGAAAATATATTTAGCAACAATTTGTACTGGTTCCAGTCTAAGGAGATACATCTCCATTCAGTGGGTACTCAGCTCCTGGGCACATTAGGCTATTCTTCAGTAAGTCCAGATGTCTCTGGGCCCTTGTATGTAATACCAACCCACTTACTACAGTCAAGATTGCATAATTATGTCAAAACTCCTCTTCTACATAGGGCAGTAAATTTTGTAATATTCAATTCATTCCATGCAACATTATCAAAGTAGAAAAATGTCCAATCACTATATTGTCCTTCAGAGCCTGTCATCCCTTTTTACCTCCAGTATGAAACAGTTTTTTTTAAATAGATCTTGTAGCTTTTAGACTTCTTTCAAATCATCTACATAAACATGACAAATGTTAATCCGTGGATTAAGATGCAAATCTCTCTTCAGCACATTATCCATTCCCTTCTGATTAATTTCTCCAGTCCTAGATATCCCAGTGTTCAGCTTTTAGTAACACTGAATATCAACACTATAAATTTTCCACTTTTTTCTTGCATTAATTGTGGCTTTGTCAAAGACTTGAATAAAAAGGAAGAGTGTTAAAAAAAAAAACAAACAATGACTATAATGAAATGATAGTCTTGTGTGGAAGAAAAGGAACAACTCCTGAGAGAAGCATTGCAGGCTGACATTAGAGCAGCAGTACCAGCATCTCAGAAGTCTACTATTGGATATTTACTAACTAGCTTTTTGACCCTAAGCCAATGACCACTCCTTTCCGGACCTGAGGTTCTGCATTTGGAAAATAACAGAGCTGAATCTCCAAACCCTAAAATTCTGTAAGTTTGGAAATATTATGTTTTGACAGTATCGCATCTGGTCATTCTAAGATAGAAAATATGCCATTGTTTAAAAAGTCATAAGGCACCATTGCTTGTTGTATCATCCATGTGGTTGAACATTTTCTCTTGAAAATATTTATTAAAAGTCTACTGTATGCTTGCCTATGTGATAGACATGAGAGAGAAAACAAAAAGGTCCATGAGACACAGGACCTCCCCTTAGGGAAGCTTACTTGCTAGAATATAATAGAGGAATATAATACTTTCCGATGCACAATAAAAGAGGATAAGCATCATGAGACAAGTAGAAATAAAATGCTATGGAAATGGGTAAAATGAAGAAGTCCTTTCAGCTAATAAACTCATTAAGGGTTTCATGAAAAAGGTGGTAGCTGAGCTGGGTCTTGAAAGATTCTATGTATGACAAAAATAGAGAGTGAAGGAGGGAGCTCGGGTAAACAGAGAAGGAGAGTTAGGAAACCATGAGGATTTCATGGGTGCAGTGAAGATTTTCGTTTTGTGTGCTGAAATTGTTATAGCAGTGAGGAATTGGAAGCAGGGAGAATTGTTATTTTTCATTGGAAGCAGCAGTTTTTGCTTTGTGGATTCTGACTCAGAGATTCCCTACAGAGTATACTCAATTATTCTGGGCATTTCTATGTTAGTCTTCTCTTTGTTTGTGTATACTACACTATATTATTTAAAACAAACTCTACTTGGCGTTCATACCTCCATTATTATACAAATAAATATGAATTTTTGAATAGATAAACACTTTTTTCATTTAGTCCTTCAACAATAAAGTGATATGGTTAAAATAAGTATGGGAAGGCAATTTGAATACCAGAAATGCTTTGTATAGGAAAAGTATAATGATCCACTTTCCATGACAAAAGTTGTCTTTCTATGTTGTCATGTAGAGTGTTATTTAGTCGAGTATATGGTTAAAAATAAAATTTGCTGTTGTTTCTATTTTAAAATTTGATAGCCCTCTTAGGTTAATCAGTACTTAGTGGAACAGATTTTCTGAAGCAGTTTGCACCCTAGGAGACCTAGTCATTTTGTGCCCTAAAACACACACAAAAAAGTGTTATTTGCTTAAGTGAAGCAGGCCACCCCAAATATTAGAGGAAAGCAATCATCTAACTGAAGTTTAAACAACATCCTCCACATGATTAATTGTGTTTTGTCTTGGTTTCCGTTGGACCTAGAATCCAGGAAGATCTCACTTCCCATTACTTCTGTTCTCTAGAGTCCTTTCGGAGAACTGTCATTCTGCAAATACATTGACTAAGAACAAGCCTATACTAAAGCACATACACTTTTATCCCACTCTCTTTAAAAGTGGGTTAATATTGCTTACTTTTTCTGATTGCTAGGTCAAAGAATTTTGTGGAAGAATATGACAAATGCCATTTTCTCAAATGCTAACAGCTTTAACTCTGTGTGTGTTTAAGTGTGCGTGATCTCTTTGATCACCTCCTTTCTTCCATTTACCTCCAGAACCTGAAGTCTGGTTTTGAAACAGTACAACTTCAAAATTCTGAACGGGTATATTTGGATGAAACTGCAGTACATTTAGCAGAAAAAGGGACAAGAGGGGCTAAAGGGCGATGGTATCGAAAAAAGGATGGATATCACTTCTGTGCCCCAAACATGACCTCTGAGTCATTTGATGCTACAAACCACAGAGATTTTGAGAGCAGGGTCTTCCAGAAGAAACTGCCTTATAGTGGCTTTCAATTTTTGACTTCTGTGAAAATCCAGGCTTTCAAGAATGAGTGATCTAAGCTTAACTGTCTCCAAGCATTTAATAACTCACAAGCTCTAGCCAGCATGGTCTGAATTTAGGTTAGGGGCTCCTTTTGAAAGAGGATACTTTTTGTATGTCTCCTTTATATTATTCTGCCAGAACTTAAAACTGTTAAAGTGCTGAAAGTTTAAAGTGACAAATGTTACAGAAGCAGCTTCTGAGAAGCTCATGTATCTTTTTAAAAATCACTGTCTTTTCTAACTTAGATTGTATTCATTGTTGTATTATGTAAGATGAATGCTTACTGCTCTATGGATTTATTGGAAGAGCTCAAAGTGCTACGTTAATGGCAATTTAGAAATTATTGAATTCTACTTCAGTGTACCTCTCAGGTCCCTGTGGCAGTTTTTAAAGGTTTAGCCACAAAAACAGGTACCTACTAAATAAGAGCTAAGTGAAAAACATTGATCTGAATGTTGAGGTAGAATGGTATAAGATGAACTTGAGATGCTATATGCTCTCCAGGAGCTTACATTCTGAGTGAGATAATGAGACAAGCAGATCTGAAAGGCTAGCTATAATTTTGGGTAATACATGCTAAATATCCAGACAAGTACCAACTATAAGTTCTGCTGGAGTTCTGAGGAGGCAAAAAAAATATTCAATAAATCTGGGAATGGCTTCAAAGAGAAAGAGAGGTCTAAGATGAGGCTTGAAGCATTTGTCAAGGCCATAGAAGGATGAGTGATGCCTAATGATAGGAGAATTGTGATGGGCAGGCTTTACAATGGCCCCTTATGATCCCCATCTTCTGGAATTCACAGCCTTATGTAATACCTTCCCGTTGAGTGTGTGCTAGACGTATTGACTCATTTCTGATGAACATAATACGGCAGATGTGATGGCAGGACACTTCCAAGATTAAGTTACTATGAAACTATGTCTTCTATCTTGGACACCCACACTTGTTCTGTGGAGAGTTATCTTTCTTGCTGTGAGAAGGCTCACGTCTACAAGGCAAGAACTAATACCTCCAGCCAACAGCCAATGAGTAACTGAGACCTGCCAACAGCCACATATGTGAACTTGGGAGTAGATCCTCCCCCAGTTGAGCCAACCACAATCTGGCCAATAGCTTGCTTACAGCCTTGTCAGAGACCTTGAGCCAGAGGCATCCAGCTAAGTGACACCCAGATTCTTGACACAAACTTAGGTATTTAACATTTGTTGTTTTAAGCTTTAAATTTTGGAATAATATGTTACACAGAAATAGATAATTAATATAGGGTTGGGTTTGCAATGGATTAAACCAAGGTTCAGAGGTTTTAAAAGAAAAAAGAGAAAGCAAAAAAAAAAGAGAGAAAAATAATCTCCATGACTAGGCTTGGCACTGTGAGGACAGCAGTTTTTTGTTTGTTTGTTTTGTTTTTACTTGATTGTTGTTTGTTTTGACTGAATCCATTCATATGAGAGAACAACATAAAAAATAGAGTTAAATGTCTTTGTCCTAAGGACTGATTTAAGGAAGTGGATTGGCAACTCAAGCTGTTCAAGTGATGAATTTAAAGAGATAGATCCGAATTTTGTGAGCACCTAGGTAAGTAATGACATCAAATTTACAAATACTGGAGCCCAGAATAAAGGAGGCTTACAAGGCATAGAAATGCTTTACTCTTTTTAAGTAGCTTGGTTTATTTTTGTTCATTAAGGAAGAACTGGATTTTCTTCTCTTTATCTGAAAAAAAATTGGTAAAACACATTTTGTTTCATGTTGATAATTATCTTTTGCTACTATCCACAAATGAAGAGGTAAATGAAATGCTTCATGTTTCCTTCAATGCTGTCTCTTAAAAGAATTAGTTAAACCCAGGACAAGAGTAAAATTTTGAAGAAAGCTCTGACTTAGCTGAGTTAACTTTTTGAACAAATTCTCATAGGCAGTCAAGAATTCAATTCTCTCACCAGCTTGAGATAATCCTCTAGTGCACAGCCAGCACCATAGCCCAAGTACAGAGTCTATCTGCTTGGCAAAATGTGACTTCAGCAAAAGTGATCGCATTAAAACTTCAAGTATGCTTGGCAAACTTTAGGCTCAGTCATTCTTGGGAGAAGTCCAGGATAGTCAGGTATTTACTGAATCTTCTTTTTGTGTCTTACTCTCTGCTGATGGTGTCACGTTTTCCCAGCTTAAGTTAGAGCACATTGATTTTTATGTTTTAGACTAGCTGATTCTCACAGACAGAACAGCATGACAGAAATTCAATTCTGCTTCAA
The DNA here is from genome assembly GCF_048564905.1 of Vicugna pacos. Classification (NCBI taxonomy): domain Eukaryota; kingdom Metazoa; phylum Chordata; class Mammalia; order Artiodactyla; family Camelidae; genus Vicugna; species Vicugna pacos. Next base: position 108,543,637 of record NC_133023.1, on the reverse strand, counting down.
ACTGATGATATGCTTTTGGAGAAAGTCATGGAGACATGCCGTATGTCTCAGAAGCAGTACGTTCCTGGGAATGCAGAAGTGTTAAGAAAGGATCCTCCTTGTTGGAAGAATGTGTCCCACTCAGTCTAGAGACACTTTTATTTATTTAAATTTGAGACTTGAACAAGATTTTTTTAATGTATCTAGTGCTGCTGTTGTTATTCTTTTAAAAGAAGAAAAAGGTTTATCTCCGTTATCTCCTAATACATGCCTCACTAAAGTAAAGCTATTGCTGAAACTTAGAAGTAACGGAGAAAACTTTAACTCTTTCTTTTAGTCCCCAGGTACAGCAAAAAGCCCAAAGGTAGAGGAAAGATTGTTAAAATACAACGTTCATTTTTACTTTATTCTTAGCTTTAGAGCTAACTGGTGAATCCTTAAACTGAAGATACTGTATCTTTTCTGAATGCAAGAACATACTGTGGATATGAAGAGTGATCATTGGGTTAAAATTGCATGTATACAATGTCTGTATGTATGTAGACGTTCCCTGAGAATGCACAAGAAGAGAAAAAAAGTCCCTATCCTTTTATTTATGTGGCTGTTGTCACCATTGTATCTAATTCATGGTAATTCTCTTCTTAGTAATGGGATAAAACATATAGTATTATAGAAAGTTAGTTTTGAGAACTGGCTGTCCAAAAATTCCCTTTAAAAAAGATCATGTGATCTTCCTAAGATTACAGAGAGAGAAACTGAGTTTTCTGGCCCCCTGTCTACAACTTATTACGTTATTTAGCAGTTAACTAATTAGAACTCACAAAATTTTCAGGAAACATATTATTCCATTAACAATCTTCAGTCCGACTTCCCTTAGGCTACTTACTAAATGGAAGCACTTGCTAGTTTTCTCATTTATTCATAGAGTTATGCCACAAATAATTATTAAACCATAATCTATGAGATAGTTATAGTTTCTGATACAGAAATGAGCAAGGCATATTCCCCTATACTGTGTATCTTTGATGGTACATGAAATGATTGCTTCATTCAATTTTTCTCACCATCTTTTAAAGTGGATTGAAAAAAATTAAGGTTCTGGGAGCTTATAAATTCATAGCTGAAGTGCTTGGCTTTCTCCTGTGTTAGGACAGCTAGTGTCAAATTAACTCTCTTGCAAAGAAATGCTATGAAGGTGGAATAAATATATAATTGGCTATATGAAGACATCAGAGAAAAATAAAACTAGAACTTGAGAGGTCACATCCCAGAGAGAAACACATTGAGGTGATCCCTGAATTCTCAGTGTATTTTTTTCCTCGAATTATTTTGCAATTAAGTGTATGGTAGATAGAGGCTAAAGAAAAAGGCTTATATTATACAGCAATCTTACTGATATTTGAAATTATGTCATCAATGTCATATAAGGATAAGATAAAAGGTAGAAACTGAAAACATAAAATAATGACATAAAGCTTCTCAACTTGAACAAAAGACATAAATCTGCAGATTTCAGACCCAGAGCAAATTTCAAACAGGAAACACCCAAAGGAAAACACACCAAACACATCATAGCAAATTTACTGAAAACTAAAGACAAATACCAACCACAAATTTTACTAACTGGCTGATAGACTCCACCAAGAAGAGACCCTCCTATAAACCCCATGGGACACCTCACCTGCCACCCCCCCCATAATTGGCTGGCATGTGTCCCTAGCATTCTGTGTGCCCTGGGACAGCACATAGCCTCTGCATTCAGTGTGCACAAACCTCCACAGAGAGTGAGTGCAAGCTCTGCAGAGGGGGAGCACAACCCCCCCCCCAGAAAGCACATTGATATCAGCAGTCAGTTCAACTCTGCAAGATTGGAAGAAGGCACACAACCTTGAACACTTTAGGGCACTGCAGGGAAAAAAAAAAATGGAAGGCTTTCAACACCTAGCCTGGTTTTGTGGGATTGAGAGAAGAGATACAATCCTGAAACTTCTCCCTACAAGAGAGAACAAGAAAATTGGAGCAGGCACGTCCATAGAAAATGTGACAAAAAGGAATCATTTTCCTAAGCATAGGCCATTTTAAACTAATTCACCTGAGTCTGAATTTATGCCTTCAAGATTTGCGTAGATAATCTGCAAAAGCATCTTGTTATTGCAACATGCAAAAAGAGGATTATTACTTCCCAAGAGATGCTTAAAATATTTTTGGATACACTAAGTGGAGTTTATATCTTGGAATCTCCATCACTCTTAATTGAAAACTCTAGTTTATTAGGATGGTTTTAATACATTAAACCCCAAACACAGTTAGTCCTGGTAAATTCATTTCCTGGGAATGTAAGATTAAAGAATTTTCTCCCTCTTTTCCACTCAAATCTGAATTCATATGATTTTGGCTATAATGGCTTGAAATAGTAGGCATTTCATTGACCTTGTTGTTCATTTATTCCAATCTTTAATATCCTTAGCTCTTGACAGTATATCACATTGTCCTGCCCAGTTGAAAATGATTATCTGGAAATGCTCTAAACACCTAAACAAGATGAGCCTGTATCGAAATGGTAAATTAGAAATTGGAGTTGAGTTTTGATTGAGGCAACTACTTCAGGTCCCTTGGAAATAATTCATCCTTGGGTGATTCTCAAAATTTTTAGATCTGTATGCCTTATGCAGCTAATGCATTTTCTAGTTTTGAATGGATTATAGTAGTAACTCATATGTATTTATTAAAATTTGATGTGCCATCCAGACAAGAATTATCCCCATGAGGTAAGAATTATTCCCATCAGGTTCCAATGAGGTAAGTTAAAATATAAGAAGGCATTAGACAAAAGCAAGACAGGAAAAACAAGATCAGTTCACAAGGCAGTACCACACTCAACTGATGAATAAGCAAGGTGGTAGTGCTTGGCTTTTTTCACTTATATTTCTATATGTAATATAATACCATAGTCCCCATAGAGAAACCTGAAATCATAGTCATTCTGAAATGGTAGTCTATGATGTAACCTTCTGTATCCATGGTGAGTTTTTTTTAAGTAAACGTATAAAATTTGTCAGTGATCACTCTCTGAGTTAGACATCTGGGGAAACTGAAGCCCACTGACACTAATTTACATGTGAAAATCATGTGGCTGATGATTAGGCCTGATTCCTAGTCTCCTACTTTTTCCGTTATTCTACGTACAAATATTTTATCCTTGCATTGTTGTAAAAGACTTTCAAATACAGCCTATTCACTTGAGCACTTGCTGTTAGTGATAGTTGTATATTGCCTAGCAATGGAAGCATAGAAAACTATTTTCTAGGAGTGTAATTATTTCTTTCAGAAAGATGTATATCTCATTCAACACAAAAACTCATGGCATACTCATTGAATTGGATAAACTTGAATTATGACTAATCAGGAAGGATTAAAAAGTAATCCATAGAATTTAGTGGTAGAGAGCTTGTGCAAATTCGTTGAACTCCATTTTGTCTCTGATTTGAACATTTTTGGAGATTGAATTGTGAATTTGTGTTGACTCATCAGCAGACCACAAATGCTTCCCCGGGAAAGCCTACGTACCACCCATGCTGAGTTTTGAAATGTTAACAGGTCTGTCCTTGATTTCATTTTGAGTAAATAGAAAGCTAAGAAAGTCAATTAAAATTACCACTCACAGGAAATGCAGGCAGGAAGGTTGATGAACTGTGAGAGAGCCAAAATTATTCAAATGGAATGTATTTAACAGGGTTGTTGGCTACAGAAGAAAAAGGTAATGCCAATAATTATATGAATTGGCAGAGAGCACTACCATGTAGCGCTAGGCAAATAGTACAGAGAATTCAGCATTTCCCATGGTGTTCTCAATTGCAGCCTTTTAAAATTGGACATTATTTTCCTTGGACTGATCATTGCAGCCTATGACTAGTAGTGAACATTGAAATAGCTTTCTCCTGGACCTCCTTACTGGGGACATACGTTCCCATAACCACCAATGTTGTGCATAATGTTGATAATAATCTAATTGACAGAACACTCTAATTGGGCAAGGAGGAAAGACTAATTGATATGTACATGGGACTGCTATATGGACCAGTAGTTCTCAGAAGATTCTTAGTATAATTCAATAGATGCAATCTTGCAATTGGAAGAATCAGTTAGATAATGAGGAGATGTTCATTCATTCCAAGTAAACTACAACTTCATATGAAAGAGAGCTTTCCTGTAAAATAGTACTATGAAGTCAGATTATTGATTTTAGGAAATTATTAGTAAGGCATTTATCTAATTCTTCCACTTAACAAGCCAAAGAAAATAGCCCTAATATGTAGTAGATCACATGATCAGATTGATTTTGACATAGCTGTGTCCAAGACTGTGGTGGGACAACAAATTCTGTCTTTATTCATTCCTAGCCTGGCAGATGAAATGAAAACAGGCTACAAGTAAAATTAATTTAAAGCAGAAAAACAAAAAGTTTATATATGTTGTGTGATCTGAAGTATACTTTGTAGGATAAGGAATTTGAGTTACCCAGGACCTCATTTTGGAATATGCAACAGAAATGTATGGATACTGCCAGAGTCACAATTTATTATTTTTAAACAATTATTTGCATCAAAGGTATACTTTCTTAAGATGTTTTTAACTGCAAGGCCTTACACATCATTGCTGTTTCCAGTTTAAAGATGGTTACCAACAGAATAGCACATATGAAAAGTCAGAAAGAAAAATCAAAGATCTGGTGATAATTGGTCTCAAGACCTGAGCAGATTTTATTTTTCTTTTTTTCATATATGTGGAAAAGTCGGCTGCAAAAAATAGCTAGAATTTACAAATGCACTGTTAAAGAATAGCACCAGTCTCTGTGTTTTTCCCCCCATCTCTTTCTCTCTCTCTCTCACAACCTTTGCCCTCACACAAGCACACAAGCACACACACATTCATCACCATGATCAAACTCATGGACCAATAATCTATAAGAATGAATTTTATCATTTTGATATTTATGGGAGATTAATATGGCATTGTGCTATTTTATTTGCTAATGGAAAACTAAGCCAAAATTTTTGGTTTTTAAAAATCAGTTTAGAAAATTAGGTAGTTCATATTACATAGTACATATTGTTATATCAATATCAATATACCAAAATAGGAAAATTAATCTTCATTTAGTTGTATTACTAAGGTAAATCTCATTCTATAAGGACTTTGGTATCCTACACTACACACTTTCAAAATATACTGTCCAAATGTCTTGGGATTTCTATGGAATTGCTTACTTTTGGTGGCTCACATAAATGAATCAATGGGTGGACATTTATGGTAGGTCACAGTTTCCCCTCTAACAAACAAGAATAACTATATTCTCCTAAATCTGTTGTCTAATGCTTTACTTTATCTAGATATAGTATATAATCTGAATCCCCTCCCACTGCAAAGAAAACCCAAATTGTTCTGTTTCTAAATTTTAAGTGTGTTGTAGTTGTTTTATTTTATATTGTGCCCTGTGTATAATTTCAAAATCATCAGTACTACATTATGGCAAAGAAATATTTGAGGAAGGTATTAATAATTTAAAACAGATTTTGACAATCAAAATTCAAATGTGAAAATTATTTCATAACATTTATGCTATATTGAGAGGAATGCCTCAAAAATTTTACCTGATATGGTTGTTAGTATGCAAAGTCATATTCACATTCTGAAATATTTTGGTTTAACTCCAGGTAAAGAAACAATAATGAGAGAGACATTTTAATTAGCCAGACAAAATGACTTTATTGGAATATGTTGACTTCCTTTGGAAAAATGAAATCATATAAGTTCAGATTCCAGTACTTAATCTGTAGTTCTCTTGTTGCAAAAATTATCAATTAGACTCAGAAAATCTTGGATTTTTAAAAATCCTGGATTTTTAAAAATCCTATTTGCAATGATTACACTAGAGACTAATTCAGGTGAAAGAGATGTCTTGAGGAGACAAAATCTCCTGGGGTTTTCTCTCTGAACTTGTGATTAATTTTTTGAAATGCCTAGCTTGGTTCTGACAGAATAATGCTGGCTACACATGAAAAGGCCAAACAATCACCCAAGGAAGATGTCATAGGGACTCAAGCCAGAGCTTTGGGCAGTGGGGTGGAATGGAAAGCCGAAATAAAACACCAGGTTTTCCTGTTTATCTCTAGCTATCTTATGAATAATTAATATAGACAGCCACAAAATCAATATGGATCTAGGAATTCCTGTTCTTACTAAAAATTAGCTAATAGAAGTATAGTATTTTGATACATTAAAAACAAAAACCTCTGGCTTTTTAACCAGGATCCCTCTTTTCCCAAGCATTACTTCCATCTGTTTAAAACAGTTTTTCAACTAGTAAGGCTAATACAGTTGACACTGTTTGTGATGAGATGTCTATGGTCTATTTGTGTGTATGTTTGTGTGTATGTGTGTTTTGTTTTGTCTCCATAATCACTCAGTATGAGTTGGCAGCCAACCAAATTGTTTCCAGTCAGTCTTATGTTCTAGCTTACCGAAACCTTCAAAAACCTTCACATAGTTTTCAAAATCATCAATTTGCAATTACTTCATGCTATTCATGAATATGAAAGTTCAAAAGAAGTTCAGTATGTTTCAAACTTAAAATTATCAGAAATCCTTTGTATGTGATAGCAATACTGGGAATAACTCTCTGTTTTCTAGCATATGTTTAAGATATTTCATGCAAATGGAAATAGCAAGAAAGTGGGAGTAGCAATACCCATATCAGACAAAATAGACTTTGAAACAAAGGCCATAATCATAGTAGGAGACTTTAACACCCCACTAACATCAATGGACAGATCTTTCAGATAGAAAATCAATAAGACAATGGAGATACTAAATGACACAATAGAACAATTGGAGTTAATTGATATTTTTAGGACATTACATCAAAAAAAAACCTGAATATACATTCTTTTCAAGTGCACATGGAACATTCTCTAGGATAAGTCACAAATTCAAACACAAAACAAGTAGTAGCAGGATAGAAATTATTTCAAGCATCTTTTCTGACCACAACGACATAAAACTAGAAATCAACCACAGAAAGGGAAATGAGAAAAAAATGAACATGTGAACTAAACAGCATGCTACTAAAAAACCAACAGGTCAACAATTAAATCAAAGAGAAAATTAAAATATAACTTGAGACAAATGACAATGAAAACACAACCACACAAAATCTATGGGATACAGTAAAAGCAGTCCTAAGAGAGAAGGTCATAGCAATACAGGATTTCCTCAAAAAACAAGAAAAGTCTTAAATAAACAACCTAACCTACCACCTAAAAGAATTAGAAAAGGAGCAACAAAGAAAACAAAGTCAGCACAAGGAATGAAATAATAAAGATCAGGGAGGAAATAAATAAAATAGAGAAAAAAACAATAAAGAAAAATCAATAAAATCAAGGGCTCGTTTTTTGGAAAGAATAAAAAAAAATCGGCAAACCTCTGGCCAGGCTCACCAAGAAGAAAAGAGAGGGGACACAAATAAACAAAACAAGAAATGAAAGAGGAGAAATCACAACTGATAACACAGAAATACAAAAAAAAAAAGAGATACTATGAACAATTATATGCCAACAAATTGGACAACCTGGAAAAAATGGACAAGTTTCTAGAAACATACAGTCCACCAAAACTGAATCAAGAAAAATGGATAATTTGAACAGACTAATTACTAGAAGTGAAATAGAATCTATAATAAAGAAAACTCCCTAGTGTATGTTTAGAAGTCAATAGTGTCTACTTGTGACTTACACAGGAAGCAGCCAAATGCCAGGCTGGGTGCTAGTGCCACCTGCAATGAGGGGTTAACGTTTATGAAAGGAGTTTCATTTGTACTTCTCAACAGTTTAGGAGGAAATGGGTCTTAACAAATCATATCTGATGAGGGTCTACTATCCATAATATATAAAGAATTATTTCAATTCAAAAATAAAAACACAAGTAACCAACTTAAAAATGGATAAAAGAAATGAATAGATGTTTATCCAAAGAAAATATAGAAAAGACCAATAATTACATGAAAAGATGCTCAACATCATTAGTCATCAGGGTAGGCAAATCAAAACCACAATATTGATACCACTTCAGAGACATGAGGATGTCTATAGTTAAAAAAAAAAAAAAGAAAAATAATGAGTGTTGAAGAGAATATGGAGGACTGATGGGAAACAAAATGAGGCAACCGTATGGGAAAGCAGTCTGGCCATTCTTATAAGATTAAACAAAGATATCATATAACCCATCAATTCCACTCCTAGGTATGCACCCAAGAGAAATGAAAACATACCTCCACACATAAACTTGTACACAAACGTTCATATCAACATTATTTATAAGAGCCATAAAGTGAAAAACTAAATGTCCATCAAATGATCAATGCATAAACAAAATATGCTATAATCACATAATCAAATAATATTCAGCCATAAAAAGAAATGCAGTTCTGATATGTGCTGCAAAATAGATGAATCTTGATGAAACAGTGTGCTAAGTACAAGAAGTCAGTCACAAAAAACAATATATTGACTAGATGTCCAAAATAGGTAAACGTAGATAGACACTACTTTAGCCATTGCTTTGATATGAGAATGACTTATAAATGGGATGACAGGATGATGGCTGAAGGGTATGGGGTTTCTTTTTACAGTGATGAAAAGATTCTAAAATTGATTATGATAATGGTTGAATGACTTTGTGAATATACTGGAAAAAACATTGACTTGTACTGTTTAAATGGATGCAGTATATGACATGTGAATTATACCCCAGCAAAGCTGGTTTTTAAAAGGGAGAAATAAAAACACTATCCAAAGAATACTGTCTATTTCAAAGAATGAAAAAAGGATGCAAATGTAAAACAGAAACAGACTCACAGACATAGAATACAGACCTGTGGTTGCCATGGGAGAGGGGGGTGGGAAGGGATAAACTGGGAGTTTGAAATTTGCACATACTGACAGGTATATATAAAATAGATAAACAAGTTTATACTGTATAGCACAGGGGAATATATTCAATATCTTATAGTAGCTCACAGTGAAAAAGAATATGAAAATGAATATATGTATATTCATGTATGACTGAAGAATTGTGCTGTACACCAGAAATTGGCACAACATTGTAAACTGACTATAAGTCAATTAAAAAAAGGATGCAAATGAACTTACAAAACAGAGATGGACTCACAGACATAGGAAACAAATTTATGGTTACCGGGGGGAAAGAGAATGGGAGAGGGTGGGTAAACTGAGAGTATAAGATTTGCAGATACACACTACTATATATAAAATAGATAAACAACAAGGTCCTACTTTATAGCACAGGGAACTATATTAAATACCTTGTAATAACCTATAATGAAAAAGAATATGAAAAGGAATTTACATATGTGTATATGTATAACTAAATCACTATGCTGTATATCAGAAATTAACACATTGTAAATCTATTTCAACAAAAAAACCAAAGAGTAAAACAGACTGATGAATACAAGAAATAAAGTAAAATGCTGAGTAGCATGTAGGATTTCTTAAAATCATTCAAATCTTTCTGAACTCTATGATTTACAAATAACTGAAGAGCTATTTACATGCCCTAAAATTTTAAACATAATTTCTAATGTATAGACTTATTTGATTGACAATGCATTTCTTCTCTAGCATCTGTAAAATCTGTTGTTTATTTATCTTTGCTTAGATCTTTGCATTTTCATTCATCACTTCACCACGATTGCCTTTATACCTCCATAGTTGGTACATGACAAATTAGCAAAGATAGCTATTATAATATTTAAGAATATTAAATTTAGAAATTATTTTACATTTAGGATTTGAGAAAAGATAGAGCTGAGTTACTTTTAAAACAATTACATCCTCGTTAGTGTTATCAAGGGCCTCCTAGGAAAAAATTGTAGCTAATGTTTAGAACAAGAGTCTCAGCGCACAGTATGAATGTCAGGTCACAAAATACTTGCTGCTGTTGCTACTAGCATTTTATCATTATTTACTAAATTCTAATAAAATTTTTATAAGCCATTGAACTCTTCACTCCTTTTATCTGAGACGATGATGGAACACTTCAAATATATTCAACTGGTATTTAATGATAAGTTTTAATTCTGAGTATCCAATAACCATGTGCTGCTACGTTAATTCCTTTTTCGACTCATTCCCAAACCACCACTACTGTGCCACTCATATATCCTATTTTAATTTGGCTAAAAATCCATATTCTCATCCTTCTATGCACATGGGAAGAATAACAGGTACACATTTTACAGACACTTGTAAAAGTCATTTTAATTGGCTCTGTGCATCTAGTGAGTTGACAGTGCATAGGTTTTGTTTTTAAATCAGTGCCTTTTTTTGACACACACAAACATTTGTTGAAATATAACAACCCAGAATGCAAATTTGTTCTTATTAGGAGCAAATATGCCATGTTTGGTGTCACACTAACAACTAATTTGGGGGGTGAGAAGTCATTTCAGAATCTTAACTTCTTTTGATTTTACTACCATAACATTTTGTCGAAATTCACTGTTCCACAGGCATGTGTCTTTGTGAGAGACAGCAAATCCTGAGAGAAAAATAATCTAGCAGTCAGTTAGGGCATGAAAAGTTATTAAATTCTCACAAAAGCAGTTACAAAGGTGTTAGTAAAAATCAAATATGTCTCTGAGAATTTTGAACAGAGGAAGGGACAGGCAGGGACTGAGGTAAATTTGGGGATGTGGCAAAGAGAAGCGACAAAGTAGAGAAAGAGGTAGGACAGCTAGGGAGAACTGGACTAGCCTTAGACAGGTAGGGGTGTAGGCCCTTTATGGAAAAACCTGTGATGAGGGACTCAGGTTCTGCCTTCCCAGGAAGCTCTTAAACTGAGGTCTCTTATCCTCCCCCAGAGAACATGGATTCTAATCCCTAAAACGTTCAGAAAATTTTGAAGCAGAAAATGACAAAATATATAATGAAGCAGCCTAACAGCATTTAAAGTGTTAACAATTGCAAGAGAATGAGGAAAAATCATGAGAGCAAATCACGAAGCTTTGTGTCAAATTTATCAGAGAAACTGTATCAAGCACCAGAAGCATAAAAATAAGCGAAGGGGAAAAAGATGAAGGGAAGTGATTATACTTTTTAAAAGATTGAAATGAAAAATAAATGGCAAAGTGTAATTTATTTTTAAATTCTAGAAACCTGATAAAGAGAAGTTGTGCATCTATGATGTCACCTAATACTGTTCTTTCTCATACCTAAGACACAAAGTAAACGCCAGCGACCCATTCTTTTTGGGTATGCCCTTGGACCTACTTTCCAGGAGCAGTAAATGATTTGTACTTATCTTACCAAAATTTTTTGCTCAATTGTCCTTGTTACCTCCTTTTAAGGGAGGTGGCCAGAGTTTCAAATTAATAATGGTGATAAAGAATGATGAAAGAGAAAGGTAGAAATTAAAACCATGATATTTCACTAGTCCTATGATCTAAATAGTGAACTGAACAGGCACAGATAAGCTTACAACTGACCATGTGAAAATCCAACCCACTATCCTAAATTTAGGCTATCTGGACCAACAATATGGTTAATAAAATGTGCATACCCTACTTTTCCTTAAAGCATTTTTTATGGTACTGAATCTTCATTACATTTCTCATTGTACCGTATGCATAAGAAAAGTTCATCCTAGGCATATTATAACGATGAAGCATTATAGCCAAAAAAGTAAGCACCATTAAAAAATTAATGTTAAATCCGAGATAACTTTTAAGACAGTGATTTGAATCTCAGCTTGCTCAATAAAACCTTTCAAATGAGTATCTGATTCAGTTACACTTTCTGGTTGATAGCACAAATAGAAACAAATTTTCCCCAGAACACTTTTACTCCAACCTATATACAGAAGCAATTATTTCCCATTTAATGCAATAGATGTCAATGAGGAATCTCAGCTAATGCAATATGTGTTTGTGCCAGTCAGTTTACGGATAATAAGAACAGTGCAAATCATTCACTAACTAATCTGGCTGAGAGGCCAACAAAGTTGAATTGTCTTGAAAATGTCCATCCCCTTGCAGCTAAGTAGCAAATGTACATTACATCGTTATTTTTCTGCCCTTCTGCTTAAACAAAATCCTACATTTAGGAAACGATATGAATCATAAATGTGGGTGATCGCCTCTGGATCATGATTTTCTTTTTTACAATTCTATGGAAACTGAATGTCATTTACCCGGTCTAATGAATGCTTCATCAGCACCTCGAAACTAACTTCAGACATATTCTTTCCATAGGCCATTCAGCTGAAACGCATCTATGATAGAGCTAAACACCATTCATATTTCCCAATTCATCAAATAATATCTAATAGTCATGCTTATATATTTAGAAGGGATTCACTTTCTGCTAAGCTGAAGCTGTATACTGGCTGGGCAAATTTCATGTGACTGAATCAAGTTGCTTTCAGATACTCCATAAAGCAAAGAGAGTATGAGTGAGTTTTGACATATTTGAAGAAAGCTGTCATTGTAATGTGTACTACGCATAAGCCTATGGTTTTTATTCTATAGACAGCTTAAGTTTTTATTTTTGACTAAGTTCTGATGTTCAAAGCTTTCTACTTGCGTTCAATTCAAGAACAAAAACATCTATCCTTAAGTTTTTGTGAACCCTGGTGATTCACAGAAGAAATGATTAAGATATCAGAAATCAAAGGCCAAAGTAGTAAGAGAGTTCATTTATTCTATATCACATCCTCGATTTCCAGCCCTAGATAATGGAAACAGAAACAAAAATCCTTCTAACTCTAATTTTGCTGGAACGTAGAACCTGCACATTGTCTATTAAACTTCTCGTATGACCAAGGGAATAGACATATGCTTTCTGAATATTCACGGAGTAGATATTTTGACTCAAATTTTGGAATAAAATACATCCTTTCAACTCCATGGCATTGTCTGCAGATTGGAAAAAAACTGTTCTCAAATGCCTTCTGCACATATTTTCTTAGTCATTTTAATAAAGAAAGGCTTCTATTACCACTTCTTCATGCTTCCCTACAATTTTTGGTGAATGAAATCAAGAAAGAGTGGCCATCTCTTTTCCAGATTATTTTATATATATATATCCATATAATACATATTAGTTGAACTAACTATTTACACTAAGGCGACATTTTGTTGTCTTCTTTCACTTCTTACTGATCTATGCATTATTACAAAGCTCTTTGTTATTGACACAGTTAAATTTAATAAATATTTACTGAGTACCTATTGGATACAAGGAATCAAAGAAGCAAGTGTGACGCTTGGGGTGGGTCTCAAAAGATGTAGCAAATTTGATAAGGAATAAAGATAGGGAAGGCAGATGGAAACACGGGTGCCAAAACATAAAGATAGGAAAATGGAAAGTGGGTGTGAAAACTAGAACTGGAGCTAGAGACAGAGATTTGAGAATAACATTCTGAGTGATAAGATAGAAGGAGGGGATCCTGGGAATATTAGCCCATTGGCACAGATGCTTTCACCATAAAATCATGCCTCATTCAGAAGCAATGTTGTATGGCAAATCATGATAGTGACCATGGTATGCACTAAGCTCATGGACAGTGATGCTGGCAGAAGCATGGCTAACACTGAAGGAAAATCCATATCCAAAATATCTTTCAATGAAGACACCCCTCTGTCTACAACCACCCCCCCCCCAATAATGGAGGGTAGCTGACAGATCCTCCAAGGTACAGAGGGGGCTCAGGATTGATCACTGCTATAGCCTGACTGTGAACACACAGTGATGATACAAATATCTTGGGGAGGGAAAGTCTATATAGCTGAGCACATGCATAATCTCCATCCCCGCCGCCAGAACCATTTTTTCATGGGTTCTTTTGAATAACGTCACGATTGCTAGAGATAGAAGTTGACTGACATCTACTACATGGGCTATTTTGTCTGCTTGATTGTTGAAGACCACCTCTGCAGTAAGTGCCTTTTAGGAAGAATTCATACAAGACACAAATATACACACACTTCAGACCATTCTGAGAGGTCCATCCAAATTTCTCTTTCCTAAACCTCTTATTATCAATCCTTTAACCTTGTTCCTGTTAAGCCCATGACCGTCTGGTCATTCTAACAGCTATTGTCCATGGGTTAGTGTAGATCCATTCTTTAGGCCATTTTGCCCTTCAGGCAAACTGACCTCTAGATAAAAACTGGAGCTTGGAGCTCTGCCTACATGGCGAATAGTCCTTTCCCATTACCCTTTGGGGATACCCTCTGAGTGGGGCTGTAACATGACAGTAATCCACTTCTGTCTTGTGATAGCATACTGTCTGACAGCAGAACCTTCTATAAATCAAAAGTGAGGGTTTTTTTCCCTCTTAGGCCAGATGATCATGGCGATCTCCTCATGAGGGCATAGGAATGGATTGAGGGAGAAGTGGCAGCCAGGAAGAGTAAGTGCTATTGGAATGAAAGTAACCTACTTCTGCAAACTATTTGTGATTTGAGGACCAACTTGAAAGTGACTACATATTTCACTTCCACTTGATGTTGGAAGACTGGTGTGCATACCTAACTTCGTGGCTTGGTGAATCAACTATTATCATTTTTAATAATGGAAAGCTCCATGTGCATACCTAAATAATGGCAGAGTTATGTCCCATAGTCAAACATTCCATCTCTACCAAAGCACGAATGTTGTAATGGAAGTCCTGAGAGCGCCTTAAAAGACGTTCTTGTTAAGTGTTAAGCAAACCGGTAGCAAACCAGTAAGGTACAATACAACATTGCTAAACCCTTTCCATTATTTGAATACTTTTTCCTCTCAATTTTTATCATCTAAAATTGTAAATAGAATATTTCCTTATGTTAACCACAAATAACCACCACAAAATCCCTATATCCACAAGAAGACAATGGGTTTTACTTAATGCACTAGCTTACATAATTACTTTCATAGATAAAGGTTAGGATAGATGTAGTCTGAAACGGAAACACCAACAATGGTCCAGACTCTCAAGGCGTATCCTATCCAGAGTAGCAGTCTCTTAGAATAAACTAAATTCACCACAATGGCTGTCATTAGTTAATTCTCAAACTTGACAAGTAATATATGTATGCTTCTGGATGGATGTGTGAATTTTCTAAGACTTTCGATTGACATTTTATTCATCAAGAAATGCCAAGGAAGACTCCCTCATGTAATAAGAGAGTTAGGTGTATTTAGGACAAAACGCTACATGAAAATAGCTTGAGTCTTCAGGATTGTGTAACTCAGGCCATACTACTGGTTTCTCTTATTTATAAACTTTTTCATATTTTACATTCATATGTAGCTCTGATTATCTAAATGAAAGATTCTGGTTTTGAAAACTAGTCTTGGTTCTAATATTTCCTAAATCTTGTTTTAATGTATGGAAGCAGGAGAGGAGTAAGCAAAAATTTATATTTGTAACACTACTGTGAAAAACTGGTCTCAACCCAAGATTCTCAAAAAGTTCTTCTATGCATGTTTTGCTTTTATGTGTGAAATGAATTATTGATGTGTGAAAGGAGAAAAATCTTCAGCAGCGGTCATCCTGATATCTAGACGGGAAGACATGGGTATTTAGGCAGCCCCTAAATTTCTTCTTAATTTTTACCAACTTCCTTGCAAAGCATGCCGCATTGTAAAAACCCGGTGGGTGTAAATCTCTTGTGAGGGCAGGAAAACTCCCACTGGCTTAGTGGATGTTTGTTTGCAGACAGAGAATTGATTGAGAGAAAAAAATACCTCCTTTACTAAGCGACTTTGCATCAAGGAGACTAGGTGATGCAGAACAAAAAATTGTATATTCATTGGCTGTGTCGGTACAAATGAAAGTGTCAAACTTATCTTTTGGCCATGTAAATTTACTCTACAGGCAAATAAACTGCAATAATATTAACAGGCCTCACATAAACGGAAGAAAATTGCCTTCCTAGAGTCATATATGCCAACCCTGATTCAGAACATGGCACATTGCCTTGGAATTGTTTTTGTCTGTAAGTGTCCTTCACTCATAAAGGTTAGGTGCGGGTATTTACAGCAACTCCTCAGTATGGTGCAGGGACACTTATGATGCCACAGGAAGCATGATTTATGGATCAAGGCAGCTACCTTAATTTTACTGGAATGCTAAGAAAATAGGGTGCTCTGAATTAATTTCTGATTAGTAGACAATTGAATAAAACTTGTTTTGTGTGGGCCTTATAGATATAAATCTTTCTGAAATATGCTGGATCACATTTCCACCTAGCAGATACATGGTTAAGGGTTTTGTAGGACTTCCTGATTTCTGCCAATGATTCAATAATTTTGCCAATCACCCTTTTTATTAAGTTTTCATGCTAGGTACATAATACATATTAATTCACTTCATCTTCACAAGGATTTTATAAGGTAGTTCTTTCCATAAACTACAGTTTACAGTTGAGGATACTGACACAGGAAAAGGTTGAACTTGGACACTTCAAATGTAGAGTCCACATTCTTAACCACCGTATAATGTTGCCTCAAAAGTATAGCACACAATCACTTGGACATGGAATGCTGCATATCTTTGTTTCCATCTACCTTGGTTTTCAGAACCAGTTTTCAGGTCATCAGCAGTTTCATATCATCCTTTAAATTGCCAGGGCTTCTTACCCACCAATTCCTGGATATTGTCATATGTTCACAGAACAAACACAGAATGTTCTAACTGAATGATCCGTCTTCATTTCTAACCTCTAGTTCATCACATACAATGCTACAAGATTAATGTTTCTGGAGCACAACATGAATGTGCCTATACAATATGCCTATACATCTGTTCTTTGCTCTAATATAGCAATCCTTTGTTCTAGCCAAACCAATATCCTAATTCTATCATTGCATTTTGTCAGCCAGCCCATTTGTACCATTACACTCAATTGGAATGCCTTCCTCTTCCCTTTCTACCTATTGGAAACCAATACCC
The DNA here is from genome assembly GCF_048564905.1 of Vicugna pacos. Classification (NCBI taxonomy): domain Eukaryota; kingdom Metazoa; phylum Chordata; class Mammalia; order Artiodactyla; family Camelidae; genus Vicugna; species Vicugna pacos. The sequence goes on along the minus strand of NC_133023.1, from coordinate 108,526,642 downwards.
ATATTTCAGATCGCATTTTATGGCTTTCCTGATCTCCATAAATAATATCAGGCTACCCAATCTACACATTCAATACAATCTCTATCAAGTTATCAATGGCATTTTTCACAGAACTGAAACAAAATTTTTAAAATTTGTGTAGAAGCACAAAAGACACCCAATAGCCAAAACAATCCTGAGAATGAAGAACAGAGCTGGAGGAATTATGCCCCATGACTTCAGACTATACTACAAAGCTACAGTAATCTAAATGGTATGGTACTGGCCCTTATGGTCAATTAATCTACAACAAAGGAGGCAAAAATATACAATGGAGAAAAGACAGTCTCTTTAATAAGTAGTCCTGGGAAAACTGAACAGCTACATGTAAAAGAATGAAATTAGAACATTCTCTAACACCATATACAAAAATAAATTCAAAATGGATTAAAGACCTAAATGTAAGACCAGATACTATAAAACTCTAAGTGAAAAACATAGGCAGGACACCTTTTGACATAAATTGCAGAAATATTTTTTGGATTCATCTCCTAGAGTAATGGAAACAAAAGCAAAAATAAACAAATGGGACCTAATCAAGCTTAAAAGCTTTTGCACAGCAAAGGAAACCATAAACAAAACAAAAAGACAACCTATGGAATGGGAGAAGATACTTGCAAACCGTGCAACTGACAAGAGGTTAATATCCTAAATATACAAACAACTCATACACTCAATATTGAAAAATCAAACACTCCAATCAAAAAATGGGCAGAAGCCCTAAACAGAAATTTTTCCAAAGGCATACAGATGGCCAACAGGCACATGAGAAGATGCTCAACAGCACTAATTATTAGAGAAATGCAAATCAAAACCACAATGAAACCACCTCACACCAGTCAGAATGGCCATCATCAAGAAGTCTACAAGTAATAAATGCTGAAGTGAGTGTGGAAAAAAGGGAACCCTCCTACACTGTTGGTGGGAGTGTAAATTGGTTCAGCCACTGTGGAGAACTGTGTGGAGTTTCCTTAAAAAACTAAAAACAGAATTACCATATGATACAGCAATCCCACTTCTGGGCATATATCCAGAGAATATAATTAGAAAAGACACATGCACCCCAATGTTGATAGCAGCACTATTTACAATAGCCAAGACATGGAAGCAACCATCAACAGATGACTGGATGAAACTGTGATATATATACGTAATGGAATACTACTCAGCCATATAAAAGAATGAAATAATGCTATTTGCAGCAACATGGATGGACTTAGAGATTATCATACTAAGTGAAGTAAGTCAGACAAAGACAAATACCATATGATATCACTTATGTGGAATCTAAAAAAAATGACACAAACTTATTTACAAAATAGAAACTGACTCAGACATAGAGAACAAACTTATGGTTACCAAAGGGGAAGTGAGGAGGGATAAATTAGTTATTTGGGATTAACAGATACAAACTACTACATATAAAATAAATAAACAAGAACCTACTATACAACACAGGGAAACATAGTCAATATCTTACAATAACCTATAATGGAAAAGAAGCTGAAAAGAAAAAAAAAAATATATATATATATATATATATATATATAACTGAATCACTTTGCTGTGTACCTAAAACATTGTAAATCAACTATACTTCAATAAAAAAATAACAATTTTTTAAAAAGAATCTCAACCTACAGCTATTTCATTAAGTACCCCCAAACATTTGGCAGCCATTCAGCACAAGATCAAGCTCTCTGCTTTCACTTTGGAAGTAAAAACTCAATTTACAGTTGATGGTAGAGTTCTGGGGTTGTAAAAGGTTTAAGTAATGTTGAAGTGAGTATTAACTGACCCCAAAATATTCAGCAAAATTTTTCCCTTTACCTAAATTTCTTCTTCTGAAAGAGAACAGAAAATTCAGGTTAATTTACATTTACATTCTTTTGATTGTGGTTAAATAGAAGGATTACTGTTTTATCCATCCAGAGCTCACTTCTCTACTGCATAAAAATTTAGTACTAGAAATTATTTGCGTTTAACCATCTCCTTTAAAAGTTTAACCAGACCACTTAAACATTTTAAAATTACTAACAGCATATTCCCTCTGTGCTATGAAAAATACTTATTCCTAGAAAGAGGAGAATCTGTAAGTGTAAACAAGTTCCAATTTGAGAATGGCCATAATCATGGATACTTCAATGTGTGTGTTTTGGAAAAGGATTGAGAGAAGTGGTGAAAATGGAGTGATTAAAAATCCAAAGTAAAACCAAAATTCATTTCCAACCCATGCACACAAAAGGATTGTTTTTTTGACTTGCGTATGCTATCATAATTTACCATTCTTCGGCCAACTGTAAGCAAGGTATCCACAAACTTGTAAGACTTGCTGGTGAAAATCAACAATACAGAAATCAAGGCAGTATTTACTGTCTCAAAAAGAATTTACCAGAAAAGATTTTGATCCTGGGAAAAGGTGAAGTAAATCTTATAAACATTTGGGAGAGAGAGCAATACAGTAAAACCACAGTTTCAATGAAAAGTTGGAATGTAATTGCAAAAGCTTTCTTTTAGGAGAAGATTTTACTTACTTATGTAAACATATGCAGTTAATAAGCTTGAATTACTTGATATAAGAAGTTATCATAGAAAAGTTGACAGAAGATTGAAATGTCACAAAAAGCACCACCATTATCTAATGAGGTCTTCACACCTGGTGACAAAAGAAGTGATGATTAAAGTTACATTCTCAAAATCATCTGTCACTCCCACGGGTTAACAATTTTCCCATGTAATAGAAAATGCCTGTGATAAACAGATTTGTCACATGTCAATTAAAGAAAAATAAAGATAAAAGTCCTCCAGTAATGTACTGGGAGAAAAAAGTAACATGTTTTGATTTTTTTTAGCATTACTAAAGTTGACATTTCATTTCAGAACTGCCAGGAAAGTAATGAAAAGTACTGTGTGAAAAACATGGTCTTTAAGTTCAATTTCCCACTGATGTGTTAATGAACTTGAAAAAAAATCAAAGTATAATATAGAAGGCACAAGGCAAGTTACAAATAGGGCAAGATGTTTTTAATAACATACTTCAATAAAAGTAGATGCTACTCTTTTTGTATTTTCATTACTGAAATGTTTACAAAGATACTTTTCAATTAACAGCAAATCTGCCTTCTCTGTCCACTATATTCTTAGAATTTAGAAAAATTTACCCAGAGTCTAAATAGAGCTAACAATAATCAGTATGAATACTGATGAATGGAGACTTCATGTAGGTACTCCTTGCTTTTGTGTCAGAAATGTGCAACTAGAAGCATAGAATTTTCCTTTATTTATTTATTACTTTTAAAAAAAGCAAGTGAAAGTATGTAGCAAATAGTTTTGTAAATCAAATCATCAAACATTGGGCTAATTTTTTTTCTAGTCAGTTCAGATTTTCACATAAAACAATATCCCTGAACAAGTAGGAGGTGTTTGATGGATAGAAATTTGCCAGAAACTTTATCGTCAAAATTGAAATAACAAAGGCAGTACAAAGACTCATAGAATATTTTCTGTGACAGATGCAAGCGTAGGCACTATATTTTTAAAATTTAATTATTAAATCAGGTACATGGTTCTGCTTAAAAATTAAACTGCCTCATGACAATTTTTTTCAACCTACAAGGCTACTTCTCACTCTTCAATTAAGAAAGTAAAATTCTCTTCTCGTAATGTTTCTTTGTGTAGCAGCTATTTGCTTGCTGTTATTGGACATTTAAATTCTTCTTTACTTATCTTAAGCTTCTTTAGTTATTTACTTCTTTACAGGTTGTTGATACCATAATGGGAATGTTTTCACAAGGTGCTGACTCAGCAGAAAAACTTCAAAAACTATCTAAAAATATCTTGAACACTGGTAAAATGGGGAGGGGAGGTTCATCAAAAAAAGGGTATGGAGTTTTAAAGTAAGCTTATGAAGCAGATTAAAACAGTCAGAACTTGCAACAGTGGAAAGTAATTACTTTCAGATTTAAGGACAAATTCTGTAAGAGAATGTGAAAGAACTTCAAATAGGAACTAAATGAGTGAAACTGATGTACATTTCCATACATGAATCAAGTTCAATTCAAATATTTCTTCTGAAATTTTCACACAATTACCAAATATTGATTCAAAAATTAAGCTTCAGTCACATATAAAATACCCAGATCGTAAGTTGCAAACAGTCCCACCACAAGACAGTCAGGTCATACCTGCAGTAGTCTATGCAATTCTTAGCACCATATTTTAAAAACAGGTATTTCCAGAAGCAGGCAACCAACATTGTGAGAAAGTTTGAAACCCTACAGTGTTTACAGTGGAGAAACTTAGGGGACGCTGTCATCTCCATTTTCGAATAATTTGACTACCATAGAAGAGAAGGAATTATTTACTCTGTGAAGCTGCAGAGAGTGAATCTGAGAGAAATGACAATTCAGTGTGAGGAAACATCTTATGAAAGTCAAGAGGAATAGGCTGCTTCCTGACGTAGCCAGCAGCTCACCACTGAATGTGAGCCAACAGGCACTAATAAAAGATAATCTATCAGAAGTGCAATGCTTCAGTAAGATTAAGTACACTTAGTTGTTTTGTTTGTTTGCTTTTGGTTTATTTAGTCGTTGTTTTCAATAAGGGAAATTCATAGGACAACTACAGAATTGCTACAAAAAAGTCCAAATGATCTCATATGGTTTATTAACCTATCAGAATTTCAAAATCCTTTTCCACTATCAGAGTGAAAAATGCACTTTTTGGAAATAAGCATAAGTAATTTCCACAATTACTCCATGAATCACTTTTTTCAAATGTGTTTATAGTTCTTATTTTGGTGAGATCTGACTTTGGACAGTTTATTTTTTTAAGCCATGGGCCATTAGTTCAGGAGTTAACTATATAATTTAATTATATTAATTTATATTAAGAAATGTATTAATTATTAAGAATATACAATGGGGAAAGGATGGTCTCTTCAGCAAATGATGTTGGGAAAACTGGATAGCTACATACAAAAGGGTGAAACTGGACCCCTATCTTACACTACTCATAAAAATCAACCCAAAATGGATTATAGACTTGAACATACAACCTGAAACCAAAAAAATCCTAGAAGAAAACATAAGAGGTAAATTCCTTCATCTCAGTCTGGCAATGATATTTTGGATTTGACACCAAAAACAAAGGTAACAAAAGCAAAAGCAAACAAATGAGACTAATCAAACAAAAAAGCTTTTGCATAGCAAAAGAAATCATCAGCATCATAAAAAGGCAACCTATGGAATGGGAGAAAGTATTTGTAAACCACATATCCACTAAGAAGCTAATATACAAAATATCCAAAGTATTCACACAAGCCAACAGTAAAAAGAAGAAAAAGAAAGAAAAAAAAAGAATAGAAAAAGGAAAAAAGATCAATTTAAAAATAGACAAAGGACCTGAATAGACATTTTTTTCCAAAGATATACAATTAGCCAACAGGTACAGGAAAAGGTGCTCAATATCACTAATCATCAGGGAAATGCAAATCAAAACCACAATATCACCTTACACCTCTTAATGTCCATTAGCATTGAAAAGACAAGCTAAATGTTGGTGAGGATGTGGATAAAGGGAACCCTTGTACATTATTGTACAAGGGAATGTAAAAGGATACTGCTGTGATGGAAAACAGTATGGAGGTCCTCAAAAAATTAAAAATACAACTATCATAGGATCTAGCAATCCCACTTTTAAGTACATATCCAAAAGAAACAAAACCATCATCTCAAAGAGACATCTGCACTCCCACGTTCATCGCAGCATTATTTACAATAACTAAGATATGGAAGCATCCTAAGTGCCCATCAGTGGATGAATGTATAAAAAAAATGTGAAATATGTATACAATAGAATATTATTCAGCCTTAAAAAAAAAAGAAGGAAATCCTGTTATTTGCAAAGACATGGATGAACCTGATGGGCATTATGCTAAGTGGAAAAAAACAGACAAAGAAATACAAACAGTGCATAGAATCACTTACATGTGCAATCTCAAAAAAGAAAAAAAGTCAAACTCATAAACTTAGTGAGTTGCCAGGGGCTAGGGGCTGGGGGCTGGGAGAAATAAGGAGAGGCTGGTAACAGGATACAAACTTTCAATTTTATGATGAACAGGTCTGAAAACCTAACATGGTGACTACAGTTGATATTACTGTATTGTATAATTGAAATTTGCTGAAAGAGTAGAACTTAAGTTTTCTCATCACAAAAAAATGGTAACTATGTGAGGTGATATATTTATTAATTCAATGGTGGGAATGAAAGTATATGTATATCAAATCATCATTTGTACACTATATATTATACATATATTACAGTTTTATCAAATACATCCCAATAAAGCTGAAAAATCTAAAGCAAAATTAAAAATACCTAAAAATTGAGCCCTGAAGAATTTACTCAACTATGCAATACTAAGAGACTTTAATTCTCTATTTGTCTCCAAACATTCTAGAACATTTTCAACTTAAAATTTTTGACAAGTTCTTCCAGGAAAGTTCATAGCTCAGCTTGCAGTGCTCAGATAGACAAGTCTTCAGTAGTTATGTCTAAACCCAGAGCCAAGCACTGCATGGGAGAAACTAACCTGATTTTTGGCTTTACTTTTGGAATTTTTGCTACAATTGGGTCGATTTGTTCTTCCTGTTGACCATTTGTACAAGTGCAAATATTCACATGAAAAAAAGAAAGCTGAGGAACTACATGAATCCCAGAGTACAAGAAGTTTAACCCCTTCCAAGTCCTGGACAAATTCTACTTGATATATAATAACATTAATAAACATATTAAACCTCAACTATGTGCTAGACCCATCGAAACACTGAAGATACCTAACAGCCAATATACTGACTGTCTCTATGCCCGATGCAGTTCAGATTGTGAGAAAGACAGGCAAGTAATAAGGGCAATATGACGCAGTATGCACTGTAATAAGGGCAGTTACCAAGGGGCCATGTAAGCATGAAAAAGGAGTGCGCAACATCTGTTACAATAGAGATTATATTTGAAAATGATTAGGTGGACTTGGCAAGGAAGAACATTCCTACAGAAGAAATATGATACAAACAAACAGACTACGTGAAAGAACATGAGTTGTTCTTACAGAGTGAGTGAACTTTATACGGAGAAGTGGTGGGAGATGAGGCAAGAGATACAGCCAAGGGCTAAACCAAGAAGAGAGGGTTTGGTTTTTTTAAACTCATAATTAGGATTTTTACCTTTACCCTACACATCCAAGTGGGAGCCACTGCCAGATTTTAAGCAACCGAAAAGACAACAAAATTCATATATTTGAAAGGTAATTTTTTAGAAGCAATGTGGAGAATTAACTTGAAGAGGTGAGACTGGAAGCAGGAAGAGGTGCTTGGAAACTAATGCAGTAATATTCCAGGGGAAATATAATGTGCTACTGAAATAAAGCAGTACCACTGGAGATGAAGAGGAAGCGACTGATTTGACATATTTCTGAGGTAGGGTTTATAGAATAATTGAAAAATTGGGGATGAAGATAAGAGAAAAGATGACGGGATGATGTCATGTATGAATCACTGTACTGTCTTAGGCTTATTACACTGGTGGGGAAAACATTGACTCAGGATGAACAACTGATTTGAGAACATTAGAAATAATTTTGATTTTGAAAGGCTTCTTGAGGTTTTGAGGTGCTTGTAAGACATGCATGTGTTTTGGTAAAAGTGCCCAGTAGGAAGTTGGGATTATAGATCTGGAGTTGAACATTCCTTCCTCAAAGTGGCTTCTTAATTACCCAGTGTTGGCATATTCAAATAGCTGTGTAGCTTAATGCATTTACTGTCCTGATATACAACATTTCCCACTTCCCACTTCTGATGATGACATACTGCAATTAAGCAAGTTGTTTATTATAATAAAATGTGCATAAAATTATAGGGCTGAAAGAAACTTCAGAAATTATTATACTCTTCTTTTTGTTTTGAATTGGAAATTAATGTACCTAATGTATTCCCAGAAACACCATTGACTTCTTTCAAATCTCTAGCATAGATGACGAACAACTCCCTTCATAACATGGTCTAGTATCTCACCAAGCTGATAGGAGGATTTTGCTAACATTAGTCTATACCCTTCATTCTGCAAGTGTAGTTTGTTCTTTCTGATCTTATTCTTGGTGGAAATGGAGAACAGCTGTTTAATGCTAATGGCAAAATCAGTACATTTAAAATTGTTGAATACACACTTCAGACTTATCTGAATTGTGAACTTGGCAATATTTATGAATTTAAAGCATGAAAATATAAACTAGATTCATCACGATATTTTTCCAACTTCAGGGAAGTGTGATAAAACAGTGTTCTCAACATTAAAGGCTCAAAGCACTATCCTTGAAATAATGTTCTAGAATCCTAAAGTGATTAAATATTTTCAATAAACTACATGAAAATATTTTATGCATACAGATCTCATATGAAATGGGTAATCCTAAAAAAGAAAAATAAATCACTATTTGCATTCTGAGTTGTGATAGCCACCCACAATCTTCAGAACCTCCAATATTGTATCCAACTATAAAAATTATTGGTACTGGAGGTTGATGTGTGTCTTAAATGAAATATTAATAAATTGTAATCATTTTCATGCAATTCCAAGGGGTAAACATAATACTCATTTTTTCCTAAGAAAATACAGCTGATTATTGTTAGTTAAGTTTGGCCACTTCCAACCTCTTACCTACTTAAACTCTGAAGGGATGAAGTACAAGGGAACATAAATGTTATGAATGACCTATTTCAAAGGTAGTAGTTTTGTTTACTTTCAAATTTAGGTGATTTTGCAGAGTTGTAAAATGTTGTAAATAGACTGAACTCTAGTGCAGACAGTGAATAAAGGAAAAATATTTCTCTTGAAAATACCCCATGAACCAGAAGTCCACATTGACATTAAATGCATACACAACCAATATAAAAAGTATGTAGGATGAACTTATTTGCTAAATGAACTTATTATCTTCTAAGTGTATGCGGGAAAGAGAGAAGTCATAAACAAAACCAGAAAACACAACCAAAGAAACACATGATCATGGCAAACTTTTGTATGACTCCACATTTCTACGACTCACCAAATGACCTCTATCAAGTCTATTGCTTTTAAAAGTGTCTGAGAACCCAGGTCCTGGAGTACCCTCGACCTAGGTTTATAATCCTGGCTCTACAGTATACTTCCTGGGTGATCTTAGTCCAGTCATGAACTCTAATCTTTGGTTTCCTCATTCATAAATAGAGGATACTAATACCTACCTTGTAGGGCTGTGTGATACCAAAATGTTATAATGCATGCAAAATTCCTGGCACATAATGCTAAATTATTATAATTATTGTTATGACTTCATTGCGATTTTATCAATCATACTGTCCCCTGATTAGCTTAATGTTGTTTATGTTGGACTACATTTTCCACTGTTCTTTTATGACTGCATTTTTCTTAAGTACACTGGTCACACATCTCAGGCACTCCCACATCAAACCATACACAAATACACAGCTACTAATACAATGTTTTAGTTGCACACCCATATGTATTTGCCAATTTTCTTCCTTGTAGAGAATGTTTCTGGGTGTAAACTAAGAAAAAGACTTACGAATACTCTATCACGTTTAGAAGTGACCAAACTACCACAGCTCACAGTACCTACGATTATGAAAAGAGTAATGATTAAAATTGCGTCTTGGAGCCCCTTTCTAAACTGCCCTACAAATCTGTGATATTTGTTAAAGATTGACAGCTTATGTCTACTGCTTTTATTCAGTCTATCATGCTGGTATTGAGGAAACTAGTTCAGTGTCATTCTAGAGGAAGTAGAGGCGACAAATCATAAGTGGAACTAGATGCAACAAATCACCACATACTATATTTGGTAGAGCATAGAGCATTAGGATTATTGAGTGCTCCAAATTCTTATTCATCACCCAATACACATTATATTTCTAGACACCAAAGGATAAGCCTGTAATAATTGAATATTCTTGAAGATTGTACTTAATTTTAATATCCTAGAAGTCCAGACTGTCTCTCCAGATTTGATAGGCCAGTCTATAATTTAAGAAATATGATGTTGCTAATGATAGCTCAATGTTTTACAGTGACCATCAGTATAGCAAAGAAGAAACAATTACTAAAATAAGCTGCCATCTTTATAAGGACCTCTAAAACTCATGACCTATAAGTTGCATTTTAAAATTTAGAAACCAAAATTGTATAGTAATGATGATTTCAAAAATCTGTGAATATATAAACAAAAACACACTGAATGGTATACTGTAAATGGGTGAATTTCATTATTTGTGAATTGTATCTCACTAAAGCTGTTATTAAAAAATTAGAAACCATGTTTTATAGTAATAGGAAAAAATTTGAGTCCCCTTAGAGGGAACAATGGAGCTCTGGTTTCAGAAGAAATTAAAATTGTCAGCTATGTTTTAGAAATTTAAAGATAAGGATGATTTCAACAAACTTTTCAAGCACATGAAAGACATTTTACAGGTGAGGATTTTTTCTAAGTCAAATCTAGGTGATTACAAATGATCTAGGTTTAACTGTTAGTATCTGTAAAGCTATATAAAAATAAAAAGGCCAGCTGCTTCATTTTCTTTCCCTGTCATCATTTGGAGGGCAAGGGGAGTGAGTACAGAAGAGAGCAGATACAGGAGGAAAGTGAGTCAAACGTTTATTAAATAAGAATGAATTAACATTGCCCCAGGTGGTCTCTAGAGCTCCAATTACTTACCTTCTTCTTTCTGAGTTTAAATCTGAAGCTAGGGGAAAATAAGAGAGAAAATGCAAAAATCACCCTCAAAGGCAATGTAGAAGTAAAGACGCCATAAAGTTTTAAAAAGGGAACAGTGAATGGAATCATAAATGGAAGACTACATCAACAGAAACCATTTCAAGTTCAAATTGGAGTTTCCACTTCCTGAAATCAATCTCAAAATAAGACTATGTGAACAGTCACACACTTCGTATCTTGAAAATATAGCAAAGGTATTGAAGTTTTGCTTTCCCTCCTTAGAGGTGTTTAAATGTGATTGGCACTGTATGTAGACACGGAAATTTTAACTTCAGCTTCTCTTAAATTACCAGAGTGATTCATCTGAAGTTTCTGATATTTAACATCCAATTGATTCACCATCCAATTTGGACAGATTTGACTTTTGCTCTGATCATTAGAGAGTTTATCATAGGGGTTAGGGATACCAAGATTTTAGAGCTTTTGTTTGGGAAGAGTGCCACATTTTCTTCTGTAATTATTTTCTGGTGAATATTCTATAGCTAAGAATTTTCACTAAATTTTATAGATCTTATCCATATTAAGGAAAATAAGAAACTTAATGTTCAATTCTTCTGAGAAAGGCTTTACATCAACACAAATCTTTCAATACATCAGACTTTATAGCCTCTATGTGTGGAAATACAACGTGAATGGAAGGTTAGGTTGTCATATGGGTTGATTGCAATGCCCGAAAAAAATTTTTTCCAATCATCTCCAATATGAAATTTGGAAAATTAATTATAAACTTTATGCGCCAATAAAGAGAACACAAATGAAACATTGCTGCTGCTCCTTGTGTAGTGTTGACTTCAAGGGAGAAAGGGACACAACTTTATAACTAGCTCAGGAGAATGTTGTCAAGTCTAACAGCCATAACTTAAAAATTAAATTATCTTCAAAAAAGAAAAATTATCATAAAGCTCTACTTTTCAAATGGTCAGGAGACTCCAACAAGGTTTCCAATTTTACTAAGAATTACTGCATTTCCAAAATATTTCACAATGCAATTCCCAGTGTAGTAAGACACATTATAAAACCAGTAAAGCCAAGGTCTACACCAGCAGTCATTAGTATACACGTCAGAATAAGAAAAGGAGAAGGTTTTTGATAATTTAGTATTCTTCATTTTAATGATTTTTGAAGTTCACATTTCTTTTTTATAAAGTAATAGATTGCATTTCGTCTATAATAAGGCCCTGTCTACTTTGATTTGCATTTTAATCTGGTACCTGATCAAACTATCTCTCTCTAATCATCATTTTGGTATCACGTGGTATATATTTTAGCTTCCTTAGATAAGCAGTCAGATCTGAGACTTTGCAACAAAGTAAGAAGTGAAGCACTTACAGTTTTTTAAGAGTAGAGATGATTGAATTGTGGTACACTGTCTGCAATAACACAGAGGTGACTTTTTCAGAGAAAATGCCTCTGTAATAAAGCCAATAACGTTCTTTAACTCCAAGCCTCTTTTTCATTCTAAATGCAATGAACAGACAGCCAGCATTGTCAGCATCAAAACTGTAAGTCAGTTTGTGTATTAATTTTGGATTCGGTCACTAAATTACCTAGTGCTCATTTTTTCCTAATGTAAAAGCTTTCTTAAGTAACCTTATTAATTAGCTTTGTGAGAGATCATATACATACTTTAGGTTCTTCGACACATTTTCACAATTTTTTAAAGCCCTCAAATTTAAAGGATTGCTAGTCGTGGTTCCACTGTGAAGTTATAAATATTTCAGGGTACACAGCATGTAAGTTAATGCTGAGTAGGGCTCAGCAGTTCTAATTTATATTATTAATTCATTCATTCTTCTGAAAGGGGGAGTATGAGGAGATGTACTTATTCCAGTTTTAGTTAACAGCCAGATCAGCGATATGGGTTTCTTGCTTCAATTTTTGAGTGTTATCATTGTTGACTGCAAACTCCAGGAAAACTTACATCTTAAGTTTCTACTAGAGCAGACATAAGAGGTAGAACAAATAGAAGAAAACTCTTGCCTACTTTGGGATAAATTGTCACTATCAATAAATTACATAAGCAAGGCTGTTTTTGTTGTTGTTGCTCCTCCCATGAGTTTTAAGGTCATGTGTCTTTTCTTAACTTGATAAAATTTAGGGTCGTAAAACTTTAATCGCCAGACGTAACAGTTAATGACGTTACAATATTTCCAAAAATTCGGAAGAATGTATCATAGATTCTTAAGGCAATTTCAAAAGAGATGTTAAGAAATATTTTGATGAATCATTGAAATAAGTGTCTAGTCTTTGAAACGCAAACAATTATTTTTAGATGTATATGTTCTGTTGGGATTTTTTTTCTCTGAAGAGTGGAATTGCATATAACTCTGTTGGGAATTTTTAAATGCCATATTACTTGATTACAAAATCAAAAAACAGACAAAAAAAAAAACCTCTCAGCAAATCAGGATTATTGATATAATCCAGCCACAATATTTTGTAATCAAACCAGGCAATGAAGATGCTGCTTCCCACTGTGTCATCTGCCTTGAAATAATATAATGATCAGTACTTCTCTTCATCTTTAACTTCCTTCCTTGTGTCTTTTGAACTTCAGCTCAGTTATATTGACAAAAAGATTGAAGTCATCATAAAGTCGGAAATGCATAGACAAAGATAACAATGATAGATTAAACCATCCTCAATTCAGCAGCTTTTTTTTTGTTACTGTGTATAACAGTCTAAAAGATAAAGGTTTATTTTTGTATCATATCTTAGTAGATGAAGATCGCTGACCAAACAGAAAGCCAACAAAGCTGAATGCTCTGGCAAATCTTGCCCCCAAGCTTTGCTCTACCAGCAGTATAAGCATTCATTAATTACTCTCAACTACAAGATGATCTAGTAAAGATTTTTACTATCATTTTCCTACTAATGACTAGAAGATGTCCAAATAGTAAAATGATGTGACTTCAAAAATCAAGAAGCCAGAAAATCAATTTCTACTCAGGCAGTTCTGCTCCAGGACTCTCATTACATAACAATAGGCATCTAGTCATTGCTGTACTGGCTTTTGCTTCAAATTTAACTCTACTTTGAAAGAATGAAGGATTTTAAAACTTGTCCATAAATAAAAAGTATATAAAATTTTGGTGATAAGGAAATATTTTAGTTAAGATCTTTTTTCCTTTAGTCCTAAAAGATGACATTTGCCGTCACTCACCTTCAAAGCATGAGCTTGAGTAAACTAGTATTGTTCCAGGCATTGAAATGTGTAAAGATTTAGTAGTTGGTGAGGAGAAATCATTTCTTTGATTTAATGTTACAGTCTATGACAGAGCCTGCTTTATATGTACCAATACAGTCTGATTTTATTAAGCAAGCATAGTTAATAGGTTATTCATAGTAGGATGGGTAAGAAAATATCCTTCAGTTTGCTCTATTTCCATTACAAGTGAAGCTTTTTTGAGAGAAGGGAGATCACTAACATAGGGGAATGATACAGGTATTAGTTATATCTAAATATGTCACAATGAGATGAGAGAGGAGCAAAGTCAGACAAAGAGAACTTCCCATCAACAAAGCAAATGATTGGTGCTTATCAATCAACCAAGTAATTTTTGTCAGCCAGCTTCCCAGTGATGATGATGGAAAAGATGATGAGATTAGTGGTGGTGGCAGTGTGTTGTTAATAGTTGGTCTGGTTCTGCTATGCTAAAGCTGGTATCTTCCAGTATACCTTATCTGTAGGAGATGGCAGACGTTAAGGGTTTGCCAAACCCCCTTTGGCAAATTTGATACCAAAGATGAGTTATAATGTGGGATATGGAGTTCACAAGCCATGTTATGCAAATGAATTAAACTCAGTTGATTATGTTGTTTATTGTGGATGGTACAGGTATCAGGCAAAACAAAAATTACATAGCTGTGTGAGTTCTGTAGTGAAATTGATTATTGCTTAAAATTTTATGTTCAAGGTTTTTCTGTTAGGGAGTATCTTACAGTAAAATGTAGACTTCATTATTCATATTCTTGTCTAATGAATATACACAAAAAGGAAAATTTTATCTTTTTCAAAAATACTGAAAGTTTTCAATAAAGGAACTTTAGAGAGAAAAAGTGCCATATTTCAAACATTAGTGATAAGTAAATTCCTTTTTATCTTTGTTATCCCATCTGTAAGGCAACTGTTAAAAACATTCAAAAAGATTTATAAACTCAAGCTTTTTTCCCTCCTGTTTTGAATTACAAATTCTAGTTTAAAGAACTCTTTTCCACCTTTGAGATGTGTGCTTGGCTCCCATGCGTATTGGAGTTATGGTATATGTCTATTTAACGTGCAATGTGTTCATTGCAGCCTCAGGGAAATCAAGAAACAACAGCTCTCTGAACTAAGCTTAACTTTACATCATACTGAACAAGCGGCCTCACTTGTAATGCAGCTTTACGTGATGATAAAATCATTTATTGAGTTTCAGAAAACATTTTGAATATT
Source organism: Vicugna pacos (assembly GCF_048564905.1). Lineage (NCBI taxonomy): Eukaryota > Metazoa > Chordata > Mammalia > Artiodactyla > Camelidae > Vicugna > Vicugna pacos. Next base: position 108,511,343 of record NC_133023.1, on the reverse strand, counting down.
AATTTAAATTCTATCTTTAAAAAAATCTGGCAGCTCTGAACGAATAATGTATAATAACTCTTGGGACAAGAATAAAAGAATAGAATCAAATAAAAGCAGGTCACTCAGTTATACAAAGATGGCATGATAAGGTACATATTTTCCAAACTCCTTAACTTTAGGTTCTAACCTTGATCTGAGCTTAGTCTGTAACTTATTCTTTACTCCGATTTATCATATCTTAGTGAACTATATCACTTTTGACATAAAATAATGGTATGATCAGACTTAGTTCAAACGTATCTTTGGTACAGTAGTGTGCCTGAAATTCTTGCCAATTTGTTCAGTTACATAAAATGATTAATAGGGAAACAAAAGAAGCTTCCCAAAACATTATTCTCAGGTATGTTTCAAATTGTTCTCTATGCCAGTTATTAGTGAAAATTTTCTTTGTGCAAATCTCAAGAGTCTTAGGCAAAGATGTTACTAGAGAAGACTAAAGTCCATGCACACATATTATACAGGTTAATCAAAAACGAATTCCATTAAAAGTTATTACAAGATAATGGCTATCATTCCCAGTGCTATACAATATATCCTTGTTGCTTATCTATTTTATATATAGTAGTTTGATCAGTTTTGTATAGTATTCTAGAGTTACAAAGAATATTAGTATCCCAACATAATACTGTTGCTTCATGATAATAAGCTTCCCAGAGCTTATTTTCCATGGAAGTCACAAGCTAGTAAGTGCACCGGGCTCAGCAAAAGCACCTTGTGGACTTGGTAAGAAGCTGCCTCTTTCCTGCAGCAAAGCTGCATCTGTGGCAGGCCTGCAGTGCGTAACTGCCTCAGTGTTTGTTTTTCAGGAGATTCAATACTCTATCCCCTAAAACTTGATTGAGACAGCATTTATGGACTCTGTAAGATTTAGGATTCGAAAGAGCTTTAAATGTCATTCATTAGCTACTTGATTTTTTTCCTTTCCTCACCCATGACTCTGCTTTGTAACATCCCCGTGAAGCGATTAACCTGTATAGGGTTGAATACTCCGATGCTGGAGAACTCGCTACCTCCAGAAACAGCTCACTCCGATTTTGACCAGTTCTAAATGCTATAAAATCCTCCTATAGAGCCAGATTCTGTAGGCTCCACCACTAATGCCAGTTTCATTCTCTTGTGCCTATAGTTTCCTTCAGTTCACAAATATTTATTTAATATCTAATTTGTGTCAGACACTGTGCTGGGCACTGAGGAAACAAATACAAATGACATATAAATGCTGACCTTTTCCCATAAAAAAAAAACCCTCAAATATTTCAAGTCAGCTAGCATATATCCCAAGAAGCTTGTGTTCCAGAGGATACAAAGCCATAGTTCATCATATAACATGATTCAAGCCCCCTACTGACCTGAACGTGCTTGTAGATAGACTCCAATCTACTAATTTCATTCTTAAAATAAATACCTGGGAGCACCAAAAAGAGCTTAATTATATCCTGACTCTTTCTATGAAAGTTGCAAAAACCCAAGGTAATGTTTCCTGGCTAACATATCATATCACACTGAGGACTTGGTTATCCTGATGCCAACAAAAATCCACCAAGTGTTTCCTTCTTCTGTGACCCAGATTTGTGCAGAGAATTTTGGTACCCAAAGTTCATCATCTCAAATTTATTTCTATTAAGTTTCATCTGGATCAGTTCAAATTTTCATGATATCTTTGCGTGATGGGCCAATTTGGTAAAATAACTTCTATATTTATATTCAGGTCATTGAGAAATTCAAGTTTTAGCAGCCCTGTCCTTCTCGACTTTCATCCTTACCGCTTTTGTGTCAATGATGGGTAGTTATCATTGTGCCCAGTATTAGGCTAGATGAGAACAAAGGGTATGAAGGAAAGAGTATGCCTAAATCCTTGCCCCTGAAATACTTTTAATTTGGTTGAGGATAGTTCTTACAAAAAGAAGAAATTAGATAGCAAAGCAAGTAGATGTGCCTTATTTGAAATTATGTGATAAGGTTGTTTTATAGACCAAGAAAACCAAGCCCATTACTTTAGAGATGACTCTCAAACAAGCGGATGTTTTGTTGCACGGTAAAAAACCCTAATTACTACAGAAATGTGGAGTCGAAATCAAAGCGGTCTAAAAGAGTCAGAATAAGATATGGAAGTAGCAAAAATGCTAGTTCAGGGACCTAATAGCCTTAAGCTAGGAATAAAGGAAAAAATCATGTTGCCCTGGCCTTTCAATCTTAGTTTAATTTAAAGAAAAGGTCCTAAGTGTCATCTTTCTCATTCTATGCTGGAAGACTGAAATGCATACCATTATATAAGATGCAGTCATCATAGCATGAACGTGCTCCATGACAACACATATTTCTCTAAAGAAATGACATCTAGGTAGCTTCTAGTTTTTTCTCCTCCTTGGTGAGGCTGCTAGATTCTATGCCTTTCCCTACTCAAGCTTACATGTAAATAATGTATTTTAAATATATATTTGATTACTAGAAGCTACAACTACAAGAATGTCAGATACAATTAAATTAACTCAGTAACATTTGTTTTAAAAGAAATTAAGCACCAGTTTTTAATCTTAATATACTCATTTATTCCAAAAAGTGGTAAAACTATGTAGATGGGACCTTCCAAATCCTATCAGAGTTTTCAGTTTCTGTCTCCTCCCATCCGTGAGGGTATCAGAGAACCAGAGCTGATGGTTGTTTTTCGCTAAAACAGGGGATCTTTCCAAAAAGAAGTTGCACTCAGAGAAAGGCTGACTCGATCACAGACTGCCCCCTACCTTCCTACACAGCACATAGAGATCAACTGCTTTGTTTTTCATTAAAAATAATCCTATCAACTTTGAAAAGACTTCGTGTATAATGAGCCATCTGTATCTAAGTTTTTTTTTCCTATTCAATGACCCTGCTTGAGAAATAGTAACAGAGAAATTTGCTGCTTAAAATATTATGAAAGTTTATTGAAGGTATATCATAGCGCAGTGATGGACATTATGGATATGATCCTGGGTTTTTCTGGTTAAGAAAATTATGAAATGCTAAAAACATTATTTTATACAATTGTATAATTACCAAAAAAGAAAAAAGAAAACCTCTGGCTCTCAGGATTTATTTTAAAACTGAAAAAAAATTGTGTGAAAATATCAAAATGCCTTGCATTTATGTACTGTGGTAAACATTGGGGGGCAGGGGTGGGGATGTCCAGATAGAATTTTTGTGTAGATACTTTTTCTCTGCAAAATAACTGCCTTGGAGTATTTTTCTAGGACCTGGTCAGTCTGTTTTTTTAATGGATCACAGTCTATATAATCTTTTAGGTTTGTTAAAATAGGTCTTTCTGAGAAACTTTTCCAGTCGTTAACTATTATTAATAAGTTCCCCAAATCCTAAATGATGAGAAATTTTTTCCTACTTAGTAACAATCTTCCTTTTTCCCCTGAATTTTTAAATCAGTAGTTTTAGAAAGGTATGTATTTGAGGTGGGGGGAAATTCTGCTGGTTCGAAAGTTACAAAATCAGGTCTATATTCTTAGAAAATGGGCGAGTTATTGGAAACTGTGTTGGGGGGGTGGGGAGGGTGCCCTGGGGATTTTCATCAAACCCGAGGATTTCACAGTAAGTGACTCCTCATTCCAGGGACAACTTTCATAAGGAAGGGACGGGAAAGCCATGAAGTCTTTGGGCTGATTCCCCAGTACACTTCAGGCAGGGATTCGAGAAAACCTCTTTGGCGACGACAGAGAGCGCTGGCATGTACTTGTTCTGAATTTACTTGCCTGATCTTAAAGTGCGCCCTAGACTTCTCCCAACACCATATACTCCGGACTAGAGTCGCCAAAACCTCTAAAACCCGTCGGATTCGCCAGCACTCGGCCAGTCGGCCGCCTAGAGAACCCAAAGAGGCTGTCTGCGCCGCCAGGACGGGAGAGCGGAGCCAGCGCTCCGGGCTGAACCCGGCGCCCCGAGCCCGGCTGCGTCCCCGGCTCTGGCTCAGCCTTATCGGCTCCCAGCCGCTCAGCGAGCGCCGCTCAAAGGCGAATTTGCCTGCTGTGTGTCTACCCCGATTCGGAAGCCCGGGCGCGCTTCAGTCCGCCGCCGGGCTAGCTAACTGTCTCTCTGCGGCACCGGGAACCTTCCCATTCCCTGAGTGGGCTTCACCCTAGGTCTCTTTGGCACTTCTGTTTTTCTAGGAGAGAGAGAACAGCTTAAAGAGCGAGCTGTGTAGTAATGATCTTGATGATGATGATGATGATGATAACAACAACAATAATAATATAATAATTATTATTATTATCCTCATCCACCCTATCCTCGTCATTGTTATTGCGGTCAGTGGCTCTAAGCCGGTTCCCCCGGGAGCTGGTGAGAGTGAAAAGGTCCCCGGCTTCGGAGGATGCTATCTCTCTCTCGGCTCAACAGAATCTGTTGTGTCTTAGCCAATATATTACAGGGATTAATATTAGCATGTTTCTTCTTTCAGTATAACCAACGTCTCAGCCTCCGACAAAATAAATGTTAAGTCCCGCCAGGCAAGTCAGGACGAAACATTCCGTGCTCACGAGGATAGAAAAAGAGAACACGGGAAATTTTTTAAGATGAATGCTTAATTATTTAAAATGAAGACACTTTTTTTCTCTCCGATATTTATAAATTACTATTGGCTAACAAAGCATTTCTAAAGATGCGAGCGTTGAGCAGTCCGTGAACTTGGCAGCGCAGTCGGCGCCACCTGTGCGGCATCATACAGTAGCATTCAACAGATGCTTCAAGAAAACTGCGAAGGATTTTGCTTTGAGAAACAGAACTTGGGTGTGGACAGTATGCTCACTGCCAAATTAAATTTCAGAGCCCTGCAAAGTGTCTCAATTCAGTGGGGATGGAGGGAATCGAAGGATTCCCGAATGCCCCTATCGGACTAAAACAAAAAGTTCCGTTTACAAATCGGGAAACCAAGGCACAGAGAGTAGTGACATAGAATAAGTAAGGAACCTGATCATTACTTATCAATGCTCCCACCTCCTTCCCCATCCCTAACTTTTGGAGCTACTGAGACAAACAGTCCCCAGAGGGGCAGCTCCCTTCCCTTCTGCGATCTATGGGTTTCGAGCCACCAATCTGCTGCACGGCCTCCACGTAGCCTCTACCATATAATCGCTGCTCTGCCGACCGGTACCAAGTAGCAGAACCAGAGTCTCGATCTCTTTCTTAGGTCCAGATACCTCGGACTGGCTGGGAGCCAGTTCCCACTTGTACCCATGGCCCTCGGTACAGTGCCACCAATCCTCTGCCGGAACTTAAGGAATCTGCTCTGCCCTCCTTCGCGGTGGGAGCACCTCCACTACTATACTTGGTCTTGGTGCCTCCGAAGCGTCTCTGCCAAGGTGGCCCTGACCGCCCTCTTCTGCGCTGCGGCCAGAAGAGCTGTTTTCTGGACTGCGGCTCGGCCTCCAGTTAGTGCCAAAGGGAGTTTTGTGGTTCACCCCTTGCCCTGCTGCCTTGACCATGTCATAGCAGCCCTCGCAGCTGCCGGGCAACCAGCTGACTGTGGGCCCCAAGCTCTGTGCAGGAAAAAGAGATGCAGCCCCACCTCAGAAACCCGAAGGAGTAGCCTTCAAGGTGTCATTCTAAGCACTTATCTGGGCTTTGTGGGTTCAAGAAGGGAACGAAGCTGTGCCCTCTTGGGGTACGAAGGCCAAAGACTTTACTTTCTTCCTTCTCTGCATCTGGGGCTGGGGACAAGGGTAGGGAATCGAGCCTTAAAACAGGGCCAGGGCCTTTGCGCACTAAATGTAATTTGACCCTGTGAATGCCTCAATTGTGCCACTGGGGAAAGGGACAGGAGTCGGGGAGAGACTTTCAAAGCTCGTTGGAACTTCCAAGACTTGAGAAGTGTTTGTTGAACTGAAATGTTCAAGGGTGTGGTGTGTGTGTGTTTGGGGAGGGATGTTCTTTGACTCTTTAATGGTACATTCTTGAGGACCCTCTCCTCCTGGCTGACCCTGGTTCCCTCCAATCTCCAGACCTTATGAATCAAGTTAACCACCATCACCACCACCACCACCAGCACCACCACCGCATCTCGCGCCCCCTGCCAGTAGGCTCCAGTTGCACCAAGAGACTGGTCCAAACAGGCCGGGGGCAGTGGAATGCTGAGCGCTGATTGGCCACTCTTGGCTCCGCCCCTCATCTCTCGTTTAGCCCAAGAGCGCTGTGCAGCTTCACCCGCGCAGGGTAGGCGCTCTGGTGCTTGCCGAGGACGCTCCACTCCTCGGGTGCCCTGATCTTTCCGATCCTGCCATTGGAGCAGCTAGACTGCCAGCCTTGGCTGCTCCATCGGCCTGCCTGTCTCTTACCTGCGATTGCACATGAACTTTTCTTCCTTCTTCTGGCACACCGTTGTCGTCGGAGTCGTCGAGATCGTCGTGGTGCTCGCGTGATGGCCTTCGTCCGTTTAGAATAGTGTAGTTAGTTAGGGGCCACCGAAGAAGAAAGAAGATGCGAATAGTGCAGAGATGCTGGAGGTGGTCAGTTACTATGCTAGAGTAAGATAGTGGAGCAAGAGAAGCCAAACCTATCCGGGGGCGCACGGTCGCCCGGAGGAGGTCGACTCGCCGGCGCTTGCTACCGCGCCGAGCTCCCTCCGTCCCTCCCTCCGCCGAGGCGCGAGATTGCGGCGCGCAGCGCAGCGCAGCGCACTGACTGCCGCGGGCTCCGCTGGGCGATTGCAGCCGAGTCCGTTTCTCGTCTAGCTGCCGCCGCGGCGACCGCTGCCTTGCCTTCCTCCCGGACGCTTGTGGTAAGTTAGAGCCCCAGGCGACATTGCTAGCCAAGACCCTAACGGTTTAGGAGGGGGATGGGGCGGGGAGCGGGGACAGGTCCCGGATGGTTGCAGCTTGCAAGACCGCACTGGCCTGGGGGGGGGGGCGGGGGAGCGGGGGGTTGGGAGGGACTCTGAACGCGCTCATCGCGGAGAGACTGGGGTCTCAGGGAGGAGTGGAGGGCTTAGGTTCCACGGGAGGGGCACCGACGTCTCAGAGGACGTTGGGAAGGAGGGAACTCGAGATGAGGGAGCTGGGCGGAGGCGGGGGTCTCGAGAACACGGCGCCCGGGAAGCCTGGAGAGAAACAGAAGGCGGACGTGGGGTCTCAAGAAGTGAGGAGGGAGGAAGGAGAAAGAGAAATTGAACGTGGATATCTCTGGGCAAAGGTTCGGGCTGCGGAAGGTGCAACTGAATTGGGGGAACAGACTACGTTTTTAAGAAATCAGATAGCGGGCAAGTGGGAGGGGGCTCAAGGCTTGGGGCAATGGGAGCAGAGGAAGGCGAAGGATTCTCTATTAAGTTCTCACTGAAAAGCGACCCTAATTTTCGGAGGGTTTCAGTGAACACCGGTAACTCAGGGGAGATAAACACTGCAGATCTGTCTTGGTGTAACAGCTGTTGGCTGAATTTGAACAGCGCTGCTGATGGTCACGTAAGTTTAAGAGGAGAGTATAAGGGTATAGAGCGAGCCTTTTTATTAGCTTACCTAAGTCACTTGGTGACAGTTTTATATTTTGAAAAGGATTGCCGAGAAGTCTCCAGCACTGCCTCTTTTTCCGGTTCCTTTACTCAGTTTAACCTGACAAGCAGCCTTAACAGCGTACCTCGGAATTGCTAAGCATGAGAACAGGTTGCCGTTCCTGATGTCACATAAAGTTCGTCATTGCAAAACGTATCTGTGTGTTTGTTTCTTTTCTGCGCCATGCCCTTTGCTTTTTGCTTCATGTTGGGTAATATGCGACCAGAGGTGACAAACATTGTGTTTTGTGTTCGAGACCCCTTTTAAGCGACAGAAGTCCTCCACTCAAATCCAGCGGGCAACATTCGGAACTTAGAGAATATTTGATTTGTTCGAGCATCATTGCCCGTACCGAGCAGCTTTTTCATTAATATTTACCATCACAGGACCCATCCAAGTAATCCTCTGACTGCAGAGCCGCTAAGTGCATGTGCCCCTCACCGCATACCCTTTTAGGCAGTCTAACCGAGGGAACCTCCCTCTAGGGGGAACTAGCACTGAGCTAAAATGATTGGGGTTGGGGGAGATGCTGCGCAGTAAGTAACCTCTTGGGCTCCCCCGTTTGCAGACATTTGTGACCTCACACACACAGTACTACAAAGGACATTTGTGTTCCAGAGTTTAAGTTTATCTACATAACAGCCATTCTGACAATCAAAATATGAACAAGGTAGAAACCAGGTGTTTCTGTAGTTGACTACGTATGTGTAGGCACAATGAAAAAGGCCAACTGACATGCCCCACAGGGAAAAAAAAATAATTTCTACCATGATAACTTCATTTCCTTTGTAGTATTTAAGTCACACTGAATACTGAATACTATCTTTTTGGAAAAGTATAGTTTCTTTGCCCCATGATACCTTGATCTCTGGGAGTCATCTTACCTCTCCCCCATGGGTAGGGGGAATTAAGTAATTTTTTTTTATATTTGGGGAAGATGGGTTATAGAATATTTAATTAAATTTCTCATTCCCTAAATATGTTCTTCTGGTCCTCTGGAAGGAGATAAATTTGTTTTGTCCGCACCATTTTTTTTTCCTTATAGCTTTTATCGTCTACAGCAACAAGCCCAACACAAGTCCTGAAATTCAGAAGGTGAATAAGGCTTGTAATTGCAATATCAAGGTAGGATCTGGGATGCTTAAGCCAACACTGGCAGTATTTTCCTGTCTGCATAATCTAGGTTATTAACCTTTCCTATGCTTTCTTAAGAGGTCTATATCTAGAACTGTCATGAATGACGGTGATGACTTTTTCAGATGACAGGCTTTGGTGCAATATGAATTCATGGGAAGAGAGGTGAGAACTGACATTTTTGCAAGCCTACTGGATGCCAGGCATGGAGCCAAGAGCATTACATATATACATTATTTCACATAGTCGTCATAAATAGCCTATGAAGAGAAAGATATTCCTATTTTATTGGTACCATTGGATTTTCCCCTTTCATTTCTCAAGGTATTCTTGTAGATTTATTTAAGAAAATGGAATAAGAAATATAAGAAATATTTCTTTGTGCTTTCAAGGCTATATGGGAAGTATGTGCTTATTCCTTTAGCAGTAAAAGTAAGATCTAAAAAACTAACATCTATGATGTAATGTTGGGCTAATCCATTACGGGTTTAAACAACATGGACACCTCACCCACCGAGATTTACAAATTGTAGATTTCTTGTCTGGAAAATAAATTTTAAAACCATGTTAGATTTGCAAGATTATCACTACCCTTTGGAATTTAATTATTCAGGAATATTTCTGCATTTACTGGTAAATACCTAAATCTAAATAATAATCTGAAGTCTGCATCAAACTCCAATTATGTTAGTGTTCCATTTGTGTCCTTCAAGTAAAACGTATTACTCTTCAACTAAAGGAAACACAGAAATTAAAACAAAATTTGAGGGAGAGGTTATCAGTAATCAATATTAAGTATCCTTGACTACTTTTATTAAATTGTACAAGGCCTGAGATTGAAGAAGGTGTCTGCTTGCTGAACACACTGGCAATTAAATTTCAATTTACAAAGACTCCAGACTCTTTGGCCAGTATCATTAAAGAATCTCTTTCTACCTTCCCTTTATAGCAGTGGAATATCTCACAGAATGAGAATGTATGGTGTTTGTATTGAGATTGTTTTAGTAGAGCATCTGATAAAGCTTAGTGACCTAACAGAAGAAATAATAAATTATGTCCTACTAATGGCGTGGATAACCATGAGCAAACTAAGAAAACTTGACCATAAGTTGGGGTTAATAATATGTTATTTAAATATAACAGTATATATTAATGTCATATGTTAATGTAATAGTATATTAATCTCATCTGATGTGAAACACATGGATATCAAGCATTTAAAATTTTTTGAATTACTGCACAAAGCCACATTTTATTATTATTATCATTCATTTGTCACTGTTCCAAGATACTTACATTATCTGCAACTTTTATACTATTGAATCACAGAAACTGCCAACTACCAGATTAATGAGTGTTCCATTAACTGATCACTCCATCTCTGCCTTTCTTAAAAACACATTAGAGCTTTCTCATATACTGAGAACATTGCTGCAAAACAGCCTCGTAATCTCCATTTTAGACAAGTAACTTTGAAACCAACCAAGAGGTTAAGCTCCACCATCATTTAGCCAGTTTCTAGCAGATTTAATACTAATGCTCATATGCAACAACTCTTTGGTAATCACTTCTGAAATTTCAGTGCACAAATAATTTAGTGAAAACAGGATTTCAAATAAGAGGCACATGAGCAGGAATCTGAATTATGTTTTGTCTCCCTGTACACAACATCTCTACTTCACCCTATCTATTCCTTCCTCCCTTCAGTTGTAGTAAGACTATGCCATCTGCAATTAACCCCAATATCTTCATATTTGCTTATTACAACATGGTACATGTGGTGGGCATTTAATAAAGTTAATCTCATTAATTAAGATTAACTTTATTCATAGATGACCATGTAAATGGTCAAATTTGAAAGGAACTGGAAAGGATTTTTGGCTCCCAAACTTCTTTAATCTTAGTCTTTGTCTCCTTTAAATAGAAACATCCACTTAGAGGGGTAACATTTTATCATTACCTATTAATAACGAGGCATAAATTTATTGACAGCTATCAGAAAGAACTTAGAACTACATTGACCAATACAGTAGCCACCTGACACATGTGGCTATTTAAATTTAAATTAATTGAAATTGAAAACAATTGTAAATTCGGTCCCTTAGTCTCAAAGGACACCTCTCAGCTACTCAACAGCCACATGTGGCTACTGTTTACTTATTGGACAGTCAGATACAGACCATGTCTATCACTGCAGAAAGTTCTTTTGGACAGCAGTATACTAGAAAGTAGGGACCCCCAGCCATTTCACTGAGCACTTCCTCTACCTCCTTGCCTTAACCAAAACCTGGATTTCTCCTATGTGGATTCCTCCTACAGAAGTTTTCCTACTTCCTGACAGATCTCTAAAATGAAGATGAATTAATTCTCATCCTCTACCTCTCCCCACTTCATGAATCTTATTACTCCTCCACATGTAAGGACTTAAAGCTACAGCTGAAACTCTCCTAGTTCCATTTTTTTAACTTCCAAAATGCTAGAACATGTCTCTTCTACTTTTGTTTAAACAATACTTTTTGAAACATACACCATTTGAACATTTCTTTCTTGTCTCTGCTATGTACACCTTCATGGAAATTTTTGGTACCTGGTTCTTTCTTACTATTCATTTTTAATCTTTCCATTCTCTGGAGACTTCAGTATCCATGAAGGTTGCCAGTTAACAGTGTAGCCTCATCATTCCTTGACCTCTTATTTTCTATTGTCCTCAACTTCAGGCCCATGGCCACACCTGAAATGCATCGATTTCTAAAATTTTAAGCTCAGGAATACTACCCTCAGATTATGACATTCAGTCCCAGCTCCACCACCACTTTTGCTTCCCTTGTACCTGCTCTTCAACCTCATCAACTCTTGCTGGGCCCTTCCAAAAGGGCCTTAGTTATAATGCCCGCTCTTTGCTTAACTTCATTGTCTTCCTAGTCTGACCCTGTCAGTCATGCCTGTGTTTCTTATCATTACCCAACACACGCTCCTCATTGCCCTTTCATTGCACCCACCGCACCCACGTTTTACCTCCACTATTTTGAGTTAACCTATCCTATTTTCTACTCTGATTGTGAGCATTAATGGAGAAAACTAAGAAAACTACACATTTACAGTTATTAAAATGTATTAGCCCCCAAACTGCTCACTGATACAATGACTCTTTTTTCACCCCTTTGGAAGTTATCTTTTTTAGGATGATTATTTCTTTTTTAAATTATTTTTATTGTGGTGAAATACACATAGCATAAAATTTACCATTTAACCATTTTTTGAGTGTACAGTTCAAGAGTATTAAATACATTCACATTGCTGTGCACCCCTCACCACCACCTATCCCCGTAAACTTTTCATCTTGTAAAACCAATTCTATACTCATTAAACAATAGCTCCCCATCCTCCCTTACACCCAGCTTCTGGAAACCACCATTATACTTTCTCTCTGATACAATGACACTTAATTCTCCAAAATCTTGAGCTAGCAAATGCATATTCCTTAGTTTGAAGGTTCATTACCTTCCCATTGGATAATGGTCTACCTCAACTTTTCCTGCTTCTATTGCCATACCTCAGCCAATTATCTAAATTTTTTGTGAGTAAATTTACAAAATTCACTATCCATGTTTATCTGCCAAATTAGTTAATTATAAGATGAAGGTGAGTTTAAAAGCCTATAAAAATTATGGATTTCAGTAAGTGTTTGAGCCCTACTATAAGTCCAACACTTTGTTGGATGTTAGAGAGGTGATAACACACATTACCCAATACTTCCCTAAAGACGCTAACAGTCCTATTATATAGAAATGGCAACTCCATGTAATAATACAGTTCTTCAATTTATGACCCAGGCATCATTGATTTCTCTCTTTCCTACCCTCACATTCAGGATGAATCAAATAAAAGTGGGTCAATCACTTGCTCGACTTGGAATATAGTTTTTACAACCATAAAATGAAAAAGTTGAAGTAGATGATCTTTCTGTAAGTGTTCTTCTAATTAACCTCTTTGTTACAAACAAGAATGCAGAAAACACTAAGGCTAAATGACTTTACATCTCTAAGGTTATAAATCTACAGGCACAAATTACATGAATATATAAAATGGGAAAAAGAATATGGAGAAAACGGCCCCAAATTTTACCACTGCAATAAAAATAGTCAGAATTCAAAAGTTAAAAACACTGAAAACCTTAGAAGATAATATATTTCTATAAAGTAATTTGATTTTTTTGCCTTGTATTAGTACCATTTTCAGAAAAGCAGGTAAGTTTGTTCATATCCATAGTGGATATTGTGAGTCTCTTGATTCGGAGTGAAGCAATAAGATCAAATAAAAGTACATTTATTTCTGCAGCATAATATAGAATACATTTATGGCAACACCCATATTGTTAGATATTTTTTAAAGACCCCTCCTCCCAAATTATTTTGCTTTTATGGTAATTAAGATAATGCTCCTTCTTTCTGCCTTGGAGTCATTCTTGGATCACCTCTCTTCATCTACTCTCAATTAAATCCATCAATACAGCTTCTGAAGATTTTTGGCAAAATGCTGCTCAGATGTGTCCCCCTTTTCATTCCCATTGTGATTTGAGAATCTCAGGGTAAATGTTTTAAAGTTCACTTCACATAACTCCCCAGTTCTATGTTTGAAGTCTGCATACTCCCCACTCGCACCACAATGGCACAAAATAATGCTGTTCAACTCCTAGGCAAAGCATATGTAGGGTTAATAGTAACCAGATGCCAAAGTAGCTGTCAAATGCCAAGATGAAATAAACAGACTATAAGGTGTGTCATGAAGTGATGATCTCCAGGCAATGGGGGACATTGGGGAGTGACTGAAGACAGTCTTATGCTTCATTCAGAGAAAGATGCACTGTCTTATTAAGGCAGAGAAAATGTAGGGGGAGATGAAGTTATTATAAAGCCAAGAAGATATGCTTAAAATTAAAATGGGTTATGATTTAGATTTCAGGGTCTCCTATGTGCCAGGCATGGTGTTTAAGTTTTCATATGCATCATCTCACTTTTTAATGTCAGTCTTCTCTTTCCTATTGGATTATGAATTCACATAGGACAAAAATTATATATTATTCATGTTTATACCCCACCCCAACCACCCTCTGCATACATCATTACACATTGTGGGTTCTTTCAATATATATTTGCTGAATAATGTATATATAAAAGTACACAAGCACTATGGAAAGGGGGTTTTATAGTGCAAATTTAGAATTAAATGACTTGGGTTCTAGTCTTTGATGAGCTCAGAAAATAACGGTTATGAGTCTTCAACTACATAAGAAACCTTAAAAAGGCTAAAGCCAATTCTCACGTCAGGTCTTGCCCTTCTCGTTTTCCATTCACTCCACTGTCCTACATTTGAAATGATTTATGTTTTTTTTAAAGATTACTGAATGAGTGAAGCTATCCTTTCTTTTTGTTTTTTATTACTTAAAATAAATTTAAGAGATCATTGGCTTGCAATAACAAATTAAACATGGCCATTTTTTGGTGGTTTAAATTAAACTCTCTGTAGTTACAAACCCTCCACAAGTTACTTAATGATTTAATAGGATGAATAATACCCTGCTGTCTTTCCAGAAACCATTGATTTTTTTCTCAATAAGATTTCTACCCCATCTTGAATGGCGAATCATAACATGATAGATATTTTACTTTTTGAGGGAGAGAGGGAAGATTTTAAAACTTTTTTTTAATTGAATGTTTAATAGACACGCGAATTTGAAAAAGAAGTAAAGGTCAAATGGATCAAAATGATTCAGCAAAAGTCTTTTCAACATGAAAGCACTGCAGAAATACAAACAGTTCCAGTGATTCATATTGTCAACCTTTGAACATCAATAACTCCTTTACCCATAGTAAAGAAGAAAATTAGAGATATTTATGCTTTCCCATTTAAAACTTTCCATTATCTTAACTCTTGGAGCTATAAATTTTCCAGGACGAATAAATATATATCACATACTACCTATTTGGTAATATAGGTACTTTTATTGAGATTCAACCCAGTATCTGTTTTACATTCTCTTTTATTACTTTTTATATTTGCTATGTCTTTTTAATTTTCTATATTTGCTATTGTTGATTTTTTCAGCCTAAAAGCTACTCTTGTATTCTCCTTTCCCTCTTTTTTCCCCTCATTATTTATTTTCTAACAAGGCAATATATGTAGTGGAAGTTTTTAATAACACATTTACTGAACATCCTTATTATTCATATATCTACTTCTCATATCATAATAAAATTTACATTTGTAAACATATAGAGTTTTCACATATTTTTCTCATATATTTTCTCATTTGATTTTAAACATACCTGGGAGTTAATGATGGCCAATATTATTACAATGATTGCACAAATAAGAAAATTAAGAGTAAGAAAGTTTAAATTATTCATCCAAGGTCACACAGAGTTGGTTGTATAGCCAGGATTTAAATAAAGCCAGGCTTTCTCATACAAAATTTCAGTCTATTTTTAGTACATCCCCTTCCCCTCATGCCATGGACACTTAGTTCCAGAGGATTTTATGTGTTCACAAATAAATGGTGCAATTGAGAGAGAGAGAGAAAGTCCTATTAATTAAAGAACACATGATAAATGTTTATTTCTCTACAGAGGAGCGGACATTCATTTGCATATGCTCAAGGTTTAAATAAATATAGGCTGATTGATGAGCAAGATGACTTTGATGAAAACAAAAAATTCCATATCAGTTTCTGCAGAATATATAGTAAGGCTAACTGTCCAGTTGTACTTTAGTCAGGGAAGGTTTCTTGAAAATCAACCAAGCCTGCTTTGATTTCCCCTTCCAATATTTCAAAAGAGTGCTTCAGCGTATGTCTTCTTCTTTACGTTTATAACCATTAGCCCTACCCAGTTCACATTTCCTGTGATATCCAGAGCCCTGATAACAGAGGACACCTTGTACGTTCAAAATAGCATTAAATACAAGTATTAGGAAAGACTTTTTATTTCATAAGAAAATTCTGATTAGTATAGCATGGTTCTATTAGTTCTCATTAAAATATTGACAAAATATTGAATTATTTTACCCCAAATTCAGCTTTCAGTGGAGAATTTTAAATGGGACTTCATTAATATCTTGCTGAAATATCAGTGTTGTCAATGCTTAGTTTATGATTGAGTTTCCTAATTAGAAATTACGTTATTCCTTTAATATATTCTTAGATTTCATTGGATATGTAAGCTATTACTTTATAAAGGACTTTAGAAGAAAAGGAAATTTATGGACTGATATTCATCTGCAGGCCTTTAATTGCATTTCCTATAATCTTTCCCCCTGTATCACAACCTATTTTTTACGAGGAGTATTCAATTTACTCTATTTGTATTCAGAACTCTTCAGTCTTTGAGGGTGACCTCAGATGATAGGGAGAAGAAAAGGAAAATTCATTTATGGTTTCTTCATGACTTCTCTTTGTGTTTAATTTGGTCTCTAATTACATGCCCCTGAAAAAAAAATCTAATTCATTTATTACCATCTTTAGTGAATCTAAAGTTATATATTTGTGTTGGAATAAAATAATTTCAAAAGAATAATTCAGACTTTTGTACTGAGCCAGATTTTTATTTTTACACTGAAGCCAACTTTAGATCTAGCTGAGTAATCATGTAGATTTATATCGTCATCATCAACAACAAAAAAAATATTTTTTAACACTTGATTATGCATAACATTGTAAAAACATGGTAGAGAGTATAGTATTTATTCTTAGCAGCACAGAACTGCCAAGCCAGTATTTAATGAACGTTTCTTGTGTGGTACGGTTCTTACCATGGAGGGACTTACATTTTATTTGATAAGATAAAATACATAGACATTCAACAAAAACTGAGACATTACATAATGGAGTACTAAATTTTGTGCCATGTGCAAATGAAGAGGGAGAAACAATTAAGGGAATTTTATTGTAAGAGATAGGAACTGAACTGGATCCCAAGGGTAACCAGGGTTCGAATTGACACAGAGGAAGGGAAACATTCCAAGGGGCATGGGACAGTCATGCTTCACAGCATGAGAAAAGATAAATTAGGGACTAGTTACTGGCCTTGGATTGAAGTATATTTAAGATAATGGTGAGACATGCACCAGCAGATGTTCTTTGATAGCTGAAAACATGATATTTGATATCTGGAGACAGGTTAAGCCTGGAGGTAAAGGAATTTGGAGCAATTCATACTACTCTGGTTTAGCTGAATTTCAAAACTTCCCAAGGGAGAGAAGGTTGTAGACAGAAAAGAACAGAGATCCAAACTTTAAGCATTGATTATTCAAAGCTCGGGGAATATCTAAGGATCATATTTATCATAGAATCTTCCAAATTAAACACTTTCTCAGTTTTCCCCCCAACTTTATACATTATTATGTTCAATGATTGTTAAGATTCTGCTCTGTGTAAGACATTTGACTGAGTATTCCAGGGCCTCCCAGAAGAGGAAACAATGCTTAGTTCTTCTTTCCAGTAGTTTGGAGTCTAGTTGGAGATACAGTATATGGACTCTACATAAGGGATTTGGCAGAAAAAGGTCACTGTTGAACTTAGAGAAATTTCAGGGAGAAGAGTAGATAAAAAAGCGATTGTATGGAATTAAAATACTAATATAAAAATCCCATTGCCCCAAAGCCTAAAGAAGAAATATGAATTTGGATAAACTCCCTCAGGTGACTTTTTCACTATAACCTAAACACATAATGACCAAATCTCTTTTTTACTGACTCATAGAAATTTTCAGATGGATAATATTTTTATAAAAAGAAAAACTCCATAAACTTAGAGTCATTCATGCTCAATCCTGTTGCTCTAAAGTTACTTAAAAATCCATCAGCAAACATGAGTTCAGCACCTCCTTTGTGTGCAGAAATGGGTTAGGTTAGTTGAACAATGCAGATGGAAATAGTAAGATTTTTAGGAGTCATGAATTATTTGTTATTAGCAAGCCCTTCGATATCTGAATTACACCTTGGCTTATATTGCAAATAAGTAAATGATGAGCTATAGTTTACCCTCTCAGATAAAATCAGCTGTCTGAATATCAATTGATGATTAGTTCCCAACACCAATAGAGTTTTTATTAGATTATTTATGGAGTTTGATAATTTTGATAATTTATTAGCTTACTTGTGGGGTTTGATAATTTTAAGAATATTAGCAAAGTACTTCATGATTCCTAAATGTGGTTATGAAAGCAACCACACATTGAGTACTAAGCATTTTAGTAAAACAATAGAACAAAAGTATAATGATAGCATTTGTAACAGACTTAATATTGCTTGTGCTTTAAAGATGACTAAATTAAGGCCTTAGCATCCCCAAATTGTTCCAGGTCACACAGCTAATCACTGGCAAAACTTACAAAGAAAACCCAAATCTCCTAAATCTGAAATCAGTTTCTTTTCCATCATGGCTCACTGCTTCTTGAAGGCTATGTGGCATATTAAATGAAAGCCTCTAAAAATTTGACTACATCTTATTGTCCTTGAGAAGCATGTCATGCTTAATAAATTCAGAATGAGCAGAAAATGCATTTATATTCTTGGCTTCAATAATTAGAAAGTTAGTACACGTATGTGAATACTTTCAACATTGACTTTTATTCTTATTGACATATAGGTAAAAAATGCATGTGTGTGTGAGATATGATATACATTACACGAATATATACACAATGAGAGAAAAAAACATGTGAAATAAAAATAAGAATTGTGTTAGGTTTAATTTAGATGACTGACCAGTTGACAGGTCATGCACACTTATTTATGTTAACTTTTATTTCTTAATTTGTTAGAGCAACAGAAGTCTGAAACAGCTCAAGGCTGGGTGTTTCCTTTCTATAAATTACATCTTTTAAAATGGACAAATGCAAGTGTGAGTCAGTAGCTACAGAATTTCAGCTTTAATCCATTATGTCATTTTTATAAGGAAACAAGTCAGTGACCTTCATGTGATTTTAAAGACAATGAATCTGTGAATAACAGAGTCAGTAAAAGATGAAATCATAACATAAACAGTCATGAGTTCCATGGCATGATCTGAAAGGTAAAAAAAAGGACATTTTACAGAATGAAATCTGTTTACTTCTATGATTTTTCCATTATTCACTTGTGGGCCTTATATATATTGGACTGACTTGAAACCGAATTGAAACATTGACATAGCTTCTAAGCAAATTTTAAATAGTTACCTTTCATTTAGATGTGCACTAGAAGAAATAGTAACCAAAAAGAAAATGGCTAGATAGCTCAAGAAAATCATCAATTGTATGTTTTGATCAGTGGTATCAATTTTCTATTCATTCAAACTTTTGTCAGAACTTTTATAGTATTACTGAAATTGTTACATAATATTTACCATTCCATACAGTAGAGAAAGAAAAACTCTTTGTGGTTGGAGGCTATTCAGGGAAGAAATCATGGGAACTGCTTGAAAAAAGAGTAGAGGAAGGGAAAGGAATTAACTAGTATTGCGTCCCATCATATCCTAGTCAGTGCATTTGGCGAAGTACATATATTATCTTATGTAGTTATTACAACCACCATAATAAATAGGAAATGGAGACATAGGAAGTTTAAATCACATTTCCAAACACATAGCTAATATGAGTAGAGCCAGGAATCAAACCTAAGTCTGCCTGACTACAAAGGTTGTGTATACTTTTTCCAAGGCACCTTGATTAACAGCCTTGAAGTTTTAAAATATCCCAAATATTCATGGAAAAAAATACATTCTCAGTATAAAAACTACTTAGTCACCGACAATGTTCTCAAAGAACTTAAATGGAAGACAAATCAGGAGACATTAGTCATATATTGGCTTCTACAAATCAAGAATGTGTGTACTTTCAAAGATCTCAGATTTATTTTTAAAGATGAGGGAATAACCATTTACTAATAGAAATAAAGATGGAAAAGTGTGCAAAATGTTTCTCAATAATAGTAATTGGTAATGAAATAAGAAAATGAAAGAAATGAATCACAACATTTTTTAAAAAGACCAGACACAAATTATTTGGAGGTCTTTGTGGTTAAGAGCATTGGAGTAGGTAAAGGTGAAAAAAACATAAATGTAAAGCTGTGGAAGATGGTGTTTAATAATGAGGAGTGTTGTTATATTTGGACAGGTTAATATTGTTATCTATATACTCTTTTTTAAAACTTTTTTAAAATTGAAGTATAGTCAGTTACAATGTGTCAGTTTCGGGTGTATAGCATAATGTCCTAGTCATGCATATACATACATATATTCATTTTCTTTTTTTTCTTTTCTTTTTTTTAATTGAAGTACAGTCAGTTACAATGTGTCAATTTCTGGTGTACAGTACTATGTCCCAGTCATGCATATACATACATGTAATTGTTTTCATATTCTTTTTCATTAAAGGCTATTACAAGATATTGAATATAGTTCCCTGTGCTATACAGAAGAAATTTGTTCTTTATCTGTTTTTATATATAGTGGTTAACATCTGCAAATCTCAAACTCCCAAATTTATCTCTTCCCATCCCCGTTCCCCCAGTAACCATGAGATTGTTTACTATGTCTGCAACTCTGCTATATAGTAAGCAAGTGCTTTAAGAGTAGTTTGGGGGACAGTTTTAAAGAGCAGTTTAAATATGTTTTAGGATCTAAGCTCTCTTATCTTAAAAATGAAGATAATAATTTGTGCCTTGAAGGATTGATCCAAGGATATATAATGTATAATAGATACGAAGAATCTATCACATAATAAACTCTCAAAAAAGAGTGAAAAAATACACAAGACAGATTCACCTTTAGCTACCCAAAATCACATTTACTAGGGAAAAAAGTCAGTCATAATAACATAAGAAGCATTTTGACTACACATATCTTGAAATTCCATTCTTCCTTTCATAACATAATAAATGACTCTATTTTCATATAATTAGTTATATATTTTCATAATTAACAAACTAATCTAAATATGGCACCTGCATTTCATTTATATTTTTGGAAAGAAGGGAGGTAATTAAGTTTATTTATTTACTTATTTATTTATGGTTGTACTGAAGATTGAACCCAGGACCTCGTGTATGCTAAGCACGCACTATACCCTCCGCACCCCACCCCCACACTTGTGTTTTAAATGCAAATCATATTAACATCAAATTTTAAAGCTCCATTTTATGTCTTCCTATAATTTTAAAATGTTTTCTTCTGGTATATAACTTCAGATTGATTATATATTTTGTATTGAGTTTTGTAATTTTTACAGTGAAGTTTGTCACTTCAAGTTGGGTAAATATTATAACTAGATGGTTTTTAATAAAAATAAGGCATACTAAATAAATCTACCTGCTACCTAAAAATATTTTAAGAATCAGTTTCCAAATACTATTCAGAGCTAAAGCCTATAGAGTATTCAGAATCTATCACTAGTTTCTAACTCAATTCTAAATTCATTAGCTTAAATTTCTTTTTAAATTAAAATCACCAGTTGTATATATGCTGGTTCAATTTAAACAAAAAGAGAATAAATAACCTTTAATAAACCTTTAATAAAATAACCTTTAATGAATATCAAAGTGCTTAGAGAAGCTAAAATCAAACACAATTTTTGGCCATAATAAAGAATTTATTGCATTTCTTCCACTTGGCTATTTATTGAATGCTTAGAGACTTGACATTTTTCTCATCAGGGAAGTAACTGGAATGTATAGCTTGGTATTAAGATCAATGATCAAAGAGTCATCTCAAATAGAAAAGTTCACATCATTCTCATTATATATAAACACTAAATATTTGCTGATGCGAGAAATAGGCCAGAAAAAAATTGACCTTTGAATGTATCTTATTCAATTAAATAAAAGCCTTTGTAATGCCTTAGTTGTCTCGCCATGTTTGTCGTAGTTTTAGGGTTTTTTTTTAATGTCCTGTCCCAGCTTCTACATCACTACAAAATGACACATTTTGTTTACACATGGAGAGCTTCTCATATTAAAATTATTTTTAAGTTAAAGCCTTTTTATGATTCTTAGATGTATAAATGTTTATACTATTATTATGTGAAATTAATGTATTCCCCAATAGATTTTTAAGCAATACACTCAGTATATCTTTCAAAGTTACTTTAAGATCTGATTTTTTCATTTGAAGTAGTGAACTTAACCCCTCAAATTTTTTTTAATTCATTGAGAGATCATTCACATGCTCTACAGTCCACCCATTTTAAAGTACACAACTCGACGGATTTTAGGATACTCACAAAGTTGTACAACCATCACTACAATGTAAAATATTTTCATCATACCCCAAAGAAACCCTATACATAGCAGTCACTCACGACTCCCCTGGCTTCTCCTCTCTCCCCACAGCTCGAGGCAACTGGAAATCCTTTCTGTCACTATAGATTTTCTTATTCTGAAAACTTACAAACTTTTAACATATGTACATACTGGGGATGTCAGAGAGGTTGTTTTATACTAAGAGAAGCTGGTAAATAAAATAAAAGAAAATTTGCAGTTAGAACTAGGCAATAGGGTCTTGACTTCTCTGGTTAAATCTTTAATTGTTTCACACTTTTGAATGTAATAAAATTTTGTATCTGAGCTTCTTTTATGCTTATTTTTGTTACTCAATTTTATTGTAGTCTTGCACAATCAATAAAAAGGAGGCATCCTCAAAGTAATTCCCTGTTCAAAAGCAATTGATTAGGAAATCTAAGTTTCAAATTTGAAAGTTAAACTTCTAGTCCATTTGTTTCGGTTTTCCCATTCTATCCAAATAACACTTGCCAAACATCCTTTCCAGAAATGCACCTTTTACATCAGAACAAAATTTGTATATATGCTATTTGCAGTTGAATGCCATAAGAATCAGTTGATTCAAGCTTGCCATCTGTTTTTTTTCCTAAATCTCTAATATGGAACATATTTCCTTAAAATCACACCTATTCAGAAGATTTTTATAAAGAAAAACTGCCTCTCCTTATTGGATTTGCATTATTCTTTTACAATAGTGATGTAGCATAACACATTAGTAGGAACTTTCAATTAGCATATGTTTTAGCTGCCAACATCAAAATTTTTTTAAAGTATGTAAAACCTGAATACAAAAACTAAGGCATTCCAGGCAAAATATGATATGTACTATTTAATATGCCCCCCATTAAAACAATCTCATGATGCCTATTTTATTTAAATTTGTACGAAAAATCCCATTTACATCCCCAAATACATGTTTTATCTTTTTTCAGTATGTGTGCTCTATACACACTAGAAAATAACTGTTTTTGTTATCTGCATTGTACTAAATATAGGATGTAATGGAAAATGCATCACTTTGTATTTGAAAGTTTTCTCCAGTGGGTTTGCCTTTTGTAATTGCCCCTTTGGTTTGCCATGTTCTGTTGGACTTCTGATTCATTGTTCTAACAGTCCACTTCATTGCTCTCTTTGACATGACACGGTAAGTTTATTGTGTTAGACAAAGACTGAGATAGTAAAGAATCCACGGTAGTTTGAAGAGAAAGTTAAGAAAATTTAAATGAATAAATCAACAGGATAAGGCAAGAGGATATGTTTGCTTTAAATAGTGTATAAATAAGACTCAGTGAAAGAGAAAAAATGTTTTGAGCAAAAAGTAGAAGAAATAGAAAAGGAGAAGAGGATACTGATGGTTCAATTTATCTAAATTTCTAGAACTGGCAAAAATAATCTATAGTGATAGTAGTTAGAAAGTGGTTGCCTGGAATTAGGGGCTGGGGATGACCACAAAGGAGCAGGAGGATGGAAGCATTCTATATCTTAATTGGCATGGTGATTACACGGGTCTGTGTATCTTTATCAAAACTGATCAAACTCTACATTTTAAATATGTACATTTGATTATATGTAGATTATTCTTCATTAAAGTAGTTTTTTTTTTAATGTCAAGGTGAGCAGTAGAGTATCTTTTGTTTAGAATGTGATCGTGTTTTAATCCTGAATGAATGATGATCCCTTCTTTTTAAATATGGACTGTCCATGTCATTCCAAAGAAGCACATTCAGCTCTTTTGTAATGATAGCATTTACTCACCCTGCTCAGGATTGAGTACTGGCATTTTAATGATGACTCTTAGCCGCATTAAGATAGGCATTTCTATGGTAGACATTCCACTCTAAATGCCTACTTTTTCCCCATTCCAACTAAGGAAAAATAAATCAGCAAACTTATCCATTAAATCTTCACAAAGTTCTTATAACTTTTAAAACACAATTCTGAATTGAAACTACTGTTTTATAATATCCCTTTTCAGGGTAAGCTGAAAGCAAAATAACAATACTTTTTGTAGGAAAAGTATGATAAAGTCTGTCTTAAATAATCACAAAATTACTCTTAATGTCACTTTATAAATCAGTTATAAACAGCCTCAGAGGTAATAAGATTGAACATATGAAATTCAAAAATACCCTATGCACTATTTTTCTAGGAGGGAATTTTATAGTGTTTGGACTGATATGTAGAGTGAAGTTGTGGTCGGGGGCAGCTTTCTTTTCTATCTAGAATCACTAGCCTGTGAAGGAGAAAAATCTGTTAATGTCATGGAGGAATTTAAAAAAGTAACCATTCAGTAAAATGGATTGAAACTTGAAATGATAGAACGTTGATAGTAAAATATACTTCAAGTTTATGTGTAAATAGCTGAGAGAAAAAGACAAGGAAAGAAGAGTGTATGATGGATGGAAAACATTAATATAAAGGATGTCACGGTCGTGGGGGAGGGGCAAAGCAAGTAGGGCTAGAGAGAGAGAAAGAAATTGAGAAAAATTTAATTTCACCTGGGGTATTCCAGACTTTTCAAAACGAATTAAAATTTTACAAATGTACACTAAAACATTAGAAACATCCAAAAACATATTTTCATTTGATAGCTCTTGAAGGAATTTCTTTAGCTATCAGATCGTTTTTTTTTTTAATGAAGAAGCAGAAATGTTTCATTAGAAGACATCTCAATCTTTCCCCAAGGGAAGGAGGGGCGAGAACTTGAAATATATAAATCCTTCATGAATAAATGGCATAATCACAATCATAGCTCACGTTGCTCTGACTGCAATAGTCACAGTTAACCACTAGGGGGCTGTAATTCCATTGGCAGCAGTTCTCTGTCTGACCACAAACGTTTTATTCCCTGCAAGGGTACTTGTAAAGGTAGGTAAAATTAAGTGGGAGCTACAGCAGGTAGAGCAGGTCAAACATTATTAAAAGGTTTTATGCTTTACTGAAGTGCTATGTATAATTCTTACTGTGTAGACTTATAACTTGGTGACCAGTTTCCTCACCAAGCACTGAGTCTCATCAATGCTCCAAGATTGCTATTAACTTTGTACCTCTGCTTCTTGAAACATGGTAGGTAGAACCAGTTTTACATTCTTTCTCACCAAGAAATTGTTCTTGTAAACTATAGGGTTCCTATCATTTCATTAAATAGAGGTTTAATGTAATCGTGTGTTCTCATATATTTATTTCGATAAATATTTCTGTTATTTGGAGCTGTAAAAGAGATAAAAAATGCTGATTCAACTTTATAACGTTAAATGTATTTTCTGAAATTTAGGTGAAAAGTAAGAAAGCTTTTATCCAAGTTGTTTTTCACTAATTTGAATTCAGAACTGTTTTTCAACTTACTGTCATAAGGAATGAAAAATATAACAATTTGTTGTATAGTCCATTGTATCTTGGATGATTAAAGGGGTAGTTACATTAAATTATTTAAAGTGTGGCTTTAAAATTTATCACATTAAAATTGTATGCTATGCTTCAAATATGCTAACTAGTATTGATGTTTATGAGCTAATAAATATCTTAATATATTCAAATAATATGATAATTATGTATTTCTCATCACTCTAATGGTCTTTACATTACTCCATTTTACTTATTTGGCTCAATGGAAAATTTAGCTTTGCAGGGGAGAAAATATTTTTTCTCTACCCTCTTGGGTTCAATAACAGGCCTACAAATTAAACTGACAAAAGAGAGATTCAAAGGAGTAAAATGTGTATTTTATATGCAAATGGGAGCAACAAAAGAAAGCAGCTGGTTTGTTTAATGGTTCAAGTTAAAGGCATATGTATGTACCTAATTTAGTAGGGAAAAAGGAAGGATAAGGAACAGCTTCTATGGGAAAAATAGGTTTCTTTAGGAAAGACAAATGGGTTTTTAAGAGAACAGACAGGAGATAAAATTGTGATAATGTTTGCTATACAGGTATGAATGGTCTTTCCATCTTCAGAACCATAAAACTTCCCTGGAGAGGGGATTTATGGTGGCCTCATTTCCCAGAAGTTGCTGCTTTTAGTCAGATAAGGGAAGCTCCAAGGTAGCATTTTTTCGAATCTGTTGAGTCTCAAAATGTCTTCAACTTAAAATAATTTTTATACCAACTGTGGGGTTCTTAGTGGGTTCCCACAGCCTTATATTTTAAGAAAATCTCTGTATTTAAAAGTTTTGGGTCATGTTTTTTGTACTTTGGGAAACTTTTTATGCTTAAAACATGTTAAATATTAATGTTGCTACACCAGATTTATTTGTCCTACTGCAAAAATGTAGCCAGCTAATATTTTTTTTAATTTTGTTTCCACATCCCAAAATAAATACTATCAATTGACACTTTTAAAATAATTGATATTGAAATGGTGATTTTTCAAATGTTATTTCTCCTTCCAGCTTCTAGTATTGTTTTATGGGTAAAATAGCATTTAACTACTCCTGGTCTGTAATTATTTTATGTGAAATTATGTTTTAACTTAATATTTGACTTGAAATTTTGCTGATTCATTTATAATATTTAACTGATCTTTCATTTCTCCTTTAACTGAAGGACTGACACTGATATACCTGCTACACTAATGTTTGTTTTTCTAAAAAATTCATTTTATTTAAATAAGACTGTCTTTATTCTGGCACTTATGGATATCAGCCTCATTACTTTTTAGTTATGCTTTATATGTGAATAGTATAGTTTCCTTATTTACGGAGTTCTCATCGCATTTTTCTAAATGTTTGTTTTTAGGGTTATCAGCCAATATCCATGAGCATCTGTAGGCCAACCATCACTGTCCTTCAAAAATAATTGTAAGTATATCCATAAACATGCTCTAGGACTCTTATTTTGCAATAATATTCAACCATTATATTTATGTGATTCCTATTATTTAGCTAATTTAGACCTACCTCTGAACTAGTAAAATATTTGCCATTACTGACTTACCATATCTGAAGAATATTATTTAATTGGTAAATGACATTTTAATGCAACATAAAAAAAAAATCTCAAGTGAAAAAGAATATATATATATGCGTATATGTGTAACTGAATCACCATGCTGTACACCAGAGACTAACACAACATTGTAGATCTACTATACTTCAATCAGAAAAGGGTTCAGTCTATCTTATTACCAAATAATGTATTGAACAGACACACCTGCCAAAGTGTAGATCACCACCTGACTTTATATTAAATACATAGAAAATAAGATAGCATAAGAACAATTAGATTAGTGAAGACAAAATATGAATGTTCCATTTTCTCCTTAAGAAACAAACTCTTACAGCCAAGATTGGGTCTTAGGAAATCCAGCTATTATTTTCCTATTATAAATTTTAGAAAACAAAGCTCTTAAAAATACCTTTGATGGATCGATCTAAAAATCTGAAGAGAAGTAGGAGGGAATACTGTGAACTTTATTTATCAAAAGGGGGTATCAAATTATAAATGCTAAAAAACACTGCTCTGGAGAATGGACAACTCTGCATTCTATAAGGTTTCCTGAGCCTGATTATTTGGATAAATATATTACAAGTTAAGAAAGGGTGGTCAATATTTGATTTCTTATTTTAAGCTCCAGACTGCACAGGGGATTCTCAATTAAATTTGTTTTTTCTCAGAGTCATATACATATATTTAATACCACAAAGGGTTTTTAGAATAATAATTTTGGAGGAAGAACTGATATGATGGTAGAGGTTAACTCACTTTGACAGTAAACACTCTTTTACTAGAAAATTAATATATACTCATTATTTAAATGAAATTCAATAATACAAAAATAAAGTAGAGAGTGAAACTCTATCAAAATTGGAGAGAGGTTAGGGATGGAATAGAGTTGGGAATGTCTGTTGTATACATTATTGATGATCAAAAAGTGGAAGAAGAGTATGGTGATTTTACATCAAGACAGTTGCATCAAAATGACTGCATTAAAATGTACCAGTAGTCAGAATGGCAAACATCAAATTGTCTTGCTTTGTTATTTAATGACTCAGCATTTACAATGATGACAAAGGCTTCACTTCCTTCGTTTAATATGTATTGAAAAAGTTATTGAAAGCCAACTTTCCGTAGAGGAAAAAATGAAATTTAAAAAGTGTAAAATGTAAAATTTTAAAAAGCCCTAGCAGCTGTCCTGAGAGTGCACAGCATCTGAGTTTGCCTGCAGATGTTTTCACTGCGTGAGTGAAATAGGTTAACGTGGACACGCAGGTAAGTTTACATTCTCAAGCTTCAGATTGTGCTTACACAAGACCATCTCACATAAATCAATGGCCTTCTAAACCTTGACTTATCACCAAGTAAAGACCAAGGTAATAAAGACCAGAGTCAGCCTTAGTAGAATGTGACGTTAGTCAATTTCACTTTTAGTATCTCCTTTTCAGCACTGTTCCATCCTTACTGTACTGTCTCCATGATAATTGCTCCTTGCTCTTCTCCCAGGCCTGTGCACCCCTCTTTGTACACACACCTGTTGACAGCTTGCTTTTACCCAGCTGTTAACTGGAGAAGATTTGATACACAAATTCATCCTAGGGTGGCAATACCTAAAAACTCCTATAACACCCAAAGAGGCATGTTTTAACATTGAAAGTGTGGCTCCAAAAATTGAATTTCTTGATGGGCTAAAAAAGGAAATATGCCCAAGATCTCATCACATTGGTATGTAAAGTTGTTGCCTACTTCACTTCTCCAAAAGACTGGCCTCACCAGGGCATGTTAGTGACATGAAAAATACATGTACAACCTACTTAATAGAAAAGGTTAGAGACTGGTTATTTACAGTAAATAATTTTGTTAATGTTGTTAAATGTATTAATTCTCACTGTATATAGAAGAGTACCAAGAGTTATATAATGTATAACATATATGTATACATTCACAACATGATATCCTCCAAGTTCTTAAAACGTTGGGTACCTGGTGATTTCTGTGGCTATTTTAAGCTATATAAGATTCAACTGATCTTAAAAAATAAGTCAGTTGACCTGATTTGTCTTCAGCTGTCATTCAAATTTAGTAATACCTTCCCTAAAGCCCTACTTATGCTACCTAGGCTACTGTGAAATATATATGTCACAGTTAAGGTAATAATTTAGGTAATGTATTCAGTCTCTCCTGTGAAAAATGATCAGTTGGACAACTGTGCTCCTCCTGAGCTGGATAAGGTTTGTAATATCAGTAAGTATTAAAGGTAAATATTATCTTTTTTTTCTGTAAAACCCTATCAGCATTCAAACTTTCTCCACAGAAAAGGCTAATGTAATGAAGAAACGGCATACATACATTGGCTCTACAATGTCATCATATGATTTATATTTGTTATTCTGTTGACACATTAACAATTTAAGGATTTTATCTTTTATCTTTTATTTATGTGGCCTTGTGTTGCTACAAATAAACACAAATTCACTTAGAATTTTTTCAATATGAGTCCTCTGATATATAACTGAATATTATTGCAGAGTTCTTTCCTCTTGGTTGAATTACTTTAATTAAAACCTAAATAGACTATAACCAAAACCAGATATTACTTAGATTGAAAAACAATTCCGCTATTTCGCTTTGCAATGTATTGTAGTTATTTGCTTTATTCATAAATAGTTGAATTTCTTGGATTTGATAAAATAAGTATATTTTAGTACTCTTCAACACTTCATTTGGTTAAAGTAAATAATACCTAATTAAAACTCATGAAAGGTAAACAGAATTGAATGTTAAGGGACAGAATATAGTGTGCCTTGTGCAGAGTATATGCCTTTTATATCACCTACAGGAATGAACATAGTGTCTTGCACATTATATGTATTTAATAATTTATTCAATAATTAGCTCAATAACAACTATTGAACTAGTACTGGTAAAATGATGGCACTTCTAGAAGAGAGGTACTCAATCAGACATGCTTTTTAGTAAATGAATATATATATATATATATATATACATTTAAAGCACAGGAAAACCTGAGCATTTATAAGATAATTCCACATTCCTTACAGTTTTTACTTTTATTCATATTCCACAAATTTAAGTGGCTCTTTGTAATAATCAGTTGAACAGCAAAACATGGCATTAACTAAGTACTTGAAGAAATATTTATTCATTTTAATAATCTAATTGAGCCAATTCATAGCTGGAAAAATGATATACCCTACAGATTTTTCACTCTGCATAGACTGCACCAAAATCCATCAAAGCTGACAACACAGTTTAGAATGCACACCTTCTAAGTAAGCCATTTCAACTTTTCAAAAGAAGTGACAGTAAGTAGCCAGTTTCAAAGGAGAGTTACGTGTCCATTCATACTAGATAATAACAGTAAAATGATTTCACATATATGTTTTCTGTCTTTGAACATATGCCTTTCAAAAATATGCTTACATTTTTAAATTATACATTTTCAAAATATTCCTGTCTCCTTAAATATAAAATATGGGCACGACTTAAATAACTGCAGTAAGTAAATTAATACATGTCATATAAGAGGATATCTTGATGAAAGAGTTTATGACATAAGCAATGTTGACTTTTTTATTTCACTCTCTAAAAATATTTATTAGTCTTAACTTTAATACATATTGCTCTAATTTAAATGATAGCACATATTTTTCAAATAAAGGATGGATATTTTAATGGAGTAGAAGTTCTTACCTGTTGTGTGAAATGAATATTTGTGTATTGAGTCATGCTTCTATTGCATTTTACTCTTATTTAAGAATTAGTTTACCTCCTCCAAAATTAAATATGTGATCCAGGCAAGTAGTACATTGCATATGTGAACTTGCTAACAATTGCTTTCTGAAATATTCCCTCTTTGCAAATCTAAATATGGTTGTTCATTTAGCTTTCTCAAAATTAAATATCTTTATTTGTATTTTTAGAGATACTAATAAACTAATATCAAACTAATAAAGTGATAATAAGAACATATGAAAATCAAATATTTGTGGTATGTTCACTAAAATCTGTATATAATTAATTGCCATTCCATTGAGTATCCCCACTGACTTCATAGGGTTTTGATTATATGAGAACACACTCTCAATGTGCTGCAAGTTTCTTAGCACCATTGCTAATGACACTGTCATTTAGATAGTTGGATTAGGCAAGAAACTGTCAGTCATTCTTGAACATCTCCCTGTCCCTTATGTCCCATAACCAAATGCATCACTAACTGCTGTCAGCTTTCGCTCCTAATTATCTTCACTCCATTTCTACCGTCATTATACCACATTGGCTTTCTATCATCTCTTGTCTGAGTAGTGGAATAGCCTTCTAACTATTGCACATTTGCACTCCCAGATTCATTCTCCTAATTCTTATTGCTCTTAGAATAAATACTGTTATCTTTTTCATGGTTTATAAGAGACCAGCTGATCTGGCCCTTCTCAATCTCTTTAGCATCGTATTTTACCCTTTCCCTTCACCCCCGTTATGAATGTTTCAACTACACGGTCTACTTTCAGTTCCTTGAACACATCATGCTCTGTCTTCTTTGTGAAAACTTCCTTGCATTTCCTGCCTCTCCTAACACCTCACCAGTGAGCTTCTATTAAGCCTTCAAAACATAACCTAAAAGATATTTCTTCTGGGAACAGAGAAGCCTTCCTGCCCACCCCACCTCCCAAGACTAGGTCAGCTTTCTCTGTTATATACGCTCAGAGATAACACTGTGCACCGTTCCATCACAGCACTTATCACAGTTCATAATTACACACTTATGTTTGTGGTTAGGTGAGGATCACTATGTCCTTCACTAGGTGTGAACTCCGTGAGATCAGGAGCTGTACTGGCTTTTGCTCAGTATTATATTCTTAGCGTCTAGCACAGTGCCCAGCACAGTTACTACTCATTGACTGAATAACTGAATGAACAATTAGGTATTATCTATTTTAAAGTTATTTGTGTAACTTTATGAGCTGGTTAATCTGTGGTTGTTTAATTGCAGAGGCTATTTTTCTACTCCCTCCCCACCCAGTGGTAGCTATCTGTATTGCAGCCTGGTGAAAAATTAGACCCATCAGTTACAAGGACCTTAACATAGGCTTGCAGTTGTGAGCTATCAACTAACTTTGACAGCGGCAAAAATATTGCCATGACTTTAAATGTAATATTAGCTATACCAGCAGCTGACGCTTATAAATGCCTGATACCATATTTTAATTGTTAAACGATCCAACAGGGATATTGAATAGGTGTCTCTTGCCCCGTTTCATGCACCAAGAGCTTCAAATTCACATAACCAAATCATATCACTGCTATGCATTATTAAATAAGCAAATTCAATGAATTATAGCATAATCTGTTAAGTATTAAGGATTATGGATAATGGGGCTTACATTTCACACTAAAAAAGAATATGTATATATTTAATGTATATTGAATTTAAATATGAATATTTGAATATATAGACTATATAGAATGTGTATTGAATAATATATGAATAGAACTGAAATGTGTTGCTACTAAATGACTACATTGCTAAGTGGTTTAATTCTTATTTATATTTCCTCCTGGCTAACTAAGCTTTCTCATTTCTGCTGTAATTTCATACTGCCTTTATTTTTAGCCCACTGGATTGCACCCTGCTGTTTTTCAGTGACCCAAATTTGCTTTAAATTATATATATCTGCCATCACTCATAATTTTAATATCTTAGTCATGTTTCCATTTTTTCATCTGTTAAAATATTGACAAACAATTTTAAGACAGCACGGTGAGTGTTAGTGCAATGTTTCACAAAAATTATGGGTAGAACCATCTGGGGATCCTGTTAAGCTGCAGATTCTGATTCAGTAGGTCTGGGAAGGAATCAGAGTCTGTGTTTCTAACAAGCTCCCAGGTGATGTGGATGCTGCTGGTCCTCTGACTGCATTTGGAGTAGCAAGGGAATAGAACAGGAGTTGACAAATTTTTTCTGTAAAGGGCCAGGTAGTAAATATTTTTGATGTTGTGGACCACACGGTCTCCTGCAACTTCTCAGCTCTGCTGTTGTAGCATGAAGTCAGCCATAGGCAACGTGTACATAAGTGGGTATGGGTGTGGCTGGGTTCCAAGAAAACTTTATGAACCC
This sequence comes from Vicugna pacos, assembly GCF_048564905.1. Classification (NCBI taxonomy): domain Eukaryota; kingdom Metazoa; phylum Chordata; class Mammalia; order Artiodactyla; family Camelidae; genus Vicugna; species Vicugna pacos. Next base: position 108,478,270 of record NC_133023.1, on the reverse strand, counting down.
TGAAATTTGAATTTCATACAATTTTCACTTAGTATGATATATTATTCATCTTTTAATTTTTTCCCCAGCCATATAAATGTAAACACTGACCATTCTGCTAGGCCATAAAGTAGCAATGGGTAACTTTGCTAGAGGCTGGCGGTGTAGGATAGCTTAGATTCTGTAGAGAAGATTACAATTGAGCTGAGCCTTGAAGAAATAAGGCTTTTCTGACAGAGAAGTGGGAAGCAGTGAACAACAGAGATATAGGCAAGCAGCAGCATTAGTGTTCTCTAAACTGAAAGCATAGCTGTGTGTCCTGAGAACAGCCAGCTCTTCCGGATTGAGAAGGCTCGAAGGAAATGGGGATTCCTTATACGCATGTTTAAATGGCTTCAAATTCTAGTGAGTAGTGGTGTCAGGTGAGCGTGCAGAATGAGAAGCGGGGGATGCTATTAAGTTCCACATTTTGGAATGTCAAGAGAGGACTGGTCCCCTGGGAGAAAGAGAACGGAAATTATTAAGGAAACCAGGGGAAAAACTACATTTGAAAGGTCAGGACCCTCTTCAGGTGACTGTACACTGTTCTCATATGAAAGCTTTGTGGAAGCATTGTTATAAATGATCAGGGTTTGCAAACTCATTGATGAATAGTCAAATGAGCATCGCAGAGCAAGGCCGTCAAGCCACTTGTCGATTGTTACGAAGCACACAGCAGACTAAAAAGGGAAGCTAAGAACTGAGGCTTGACGATTAAAAAGATGGTCTCTACAAATGTCTCAGCGTGTGACAGCCTTTGCTGATGAGCTAGAGAGTAGGCATACGCACTGAGGGGCACAATGAACATACACGTTTTATAGAAGATGTTTCTTTTGTTTCTGTGGAAGTGGCAGGGGAGTAAGACAATGAAATATTACAAAAAAACACTGGAGCTGGGAATTGTGAAAGATGGATTATCAAATACAAAATTAACTTAATCCAAATACTTTTCGGAATTCTTTCTCTGCCTCCAATTCTCTTTCCATTTCCCATCTCATCCCTCCCAAAAGAACTTTGCCCAGTTGTTTGGAATCATGTTTCCTTGGAATGCTGGAAGTGAATTATGATTTGCTGAGAACTTATGATTATACAAAAGAAACTTCAAGAATTTTTTTTAATTCTCCAAACAATCAAATAAATGGGGAATTTTTATTACCACTTATTGACCCAGATCTCCCCCAAAACAAGGAGTGTATCTACTAGTAGCTGTAGCTTAGTCATAACCACGGGGTAAAAAAATGGGAGGCAGAGCAGAGAGTTTCAATTTTTCTACAATAGACGGAAAACCCAAATTTTGAACAGAAATTTAGGTAATTTTTAACTGACTAACCATGAGAGGAAAGGCAACATGATTTTATTAATGGACGTTAGGAGAATAGCAAACATAGACATAGAAAACTGCGTTATTATTTTTTTAACATTCAAAGGACCTGTGACCAAGTTTCCCATCGAATGAGGAGAGATGTCATACATAGTTATAAAGCATCAATTATTGAGTACCTACTCAATATAAGGCAATGTGCTGAAATTTGACAGTGTGAAAATTATGTGAATTATTCCATTTAATTTTTACAACATTCCATTGAAAGTGGTTATTATTACTCATACTTAATATATGAGGCCTCAAGGGTTTAAGTGAGCTACCCAAAGTCACCTGAGTCTTGTGGACTTACCTAAGAAAAAGTGCTATTACATCAATCTGGTAATAAGTACCCAGCACGTGCCAGATACTAGACAGACATTAGCTACTGTTGCTTTTTTACTATCATTGTCACTAGTATTACTGCCATTTACTTAACTCCTTGAAGCCTTATTTGCCTCAGCAATAACATGGAAGTCAGTATAATATAAATTTGCTGGAGGAATTGCATGAAACAACCCACTTAAAGCTTCTAGCATATAGAAGACACTTAGTAAATGTCAAAATTATACAAACTTTTCCTTAAAGGATGCTTTTTATCTTTAAATGAGGCCAATTAAGACAGTAGATATTGATACTTCTAATTATTTAGTGGCATGCTCCTGGATAATGAACTTGACAGTTTGACTTCAGAAAATGTTTGATTAGAAAATGACTGGTTTAAGTGCCTGGAATCAGGAAGTTAAGAGTTCATGGCGGAAATACTTAGCATATACTTCAAAGTTTCAGAGTTTTTTTTTTTGCTGCTCCATCCAGTACTTCCTACTGTTTGTATCTCTAAGGACTTGTACAGATATTTCCTAAGTATTTGTGTATTTAACAAAATAGTATTATTCATTCATTTGTGCCCCAGTTTAAACACCGTCTTTTAATAGTTGAAGCAATGTTTACTGATAATAGGAAGTGCTCTATAAACGTGTTCAATAAATGTTGGATGAACGTGTGAATGAATGACTCATTTCTATTATTATTTATTATTTTTATATCTTTAGATTTCTGCAAAGAAAGCTTCCTTTAAATTGGATATACACTTATCTCTGCAAATTCATTTTAACAAAACACATCATGTTCCCCAGGGTATAAATGCATAAATGAATTAGTCTTTATTACACTTTGCATTGTAAAACTATATTTGAAATTGACTTTGGTACTTGATGTGCTAACATTTAAGTACAGCACACCTTCCTTACATTGTTTGCTCCTTGGTGCTTTTCTTTACTTAATATTCATTTTCATGAGTTTGGCACTCCTTGTGCCTTTAAAGGGTAAGCCAAATTTTCAGTTTACAAACAGATCTTTATGTTATTGTCTAACAGTAGCCTCTGCTTCTAAAACGAAAAAAAAATGACCACGTATCTCTAGCATCCACAAGAAACCTAAAATTTCAGTGTCCTCCAAATTTGTCAAATAAAGGCAGAGCTAGGTAGTACTTTTTTTCTTTTTTCTGCTCTAGAAAAGAATTTGGTGAAGGGGTTATAACTCATGGGTTAAAGAAGATTTAGACTTTTCTGTGGAATTGACATTTTCAGGTGTATAGGGAATTTATTTATAAAATAAATTCTGTTTCTTGCCAAAACTGTAATTTATGAGATCAGAGAAATGCTCATTGGTTTTGGTACCAGAAAAATCATTGGTGATCTTGATAAGAGTTTTTGTGTAGCAGTGGGGACAAGCCAGATTGGAGGGGGTGGGACGTAAAGAAGTGAAAACAGCATGTCCAGACAGCATGGTGGAATGGGTGGAATGGGACTTGACAGGAGTTGTCCTATTTGAGGAGCAGGACTTGGTGATTGGTTGTGAATTGTAAGAGAGAAGGAAGAGTCAAGGATGACTCTCAGGTCTCTGGCTTGCACACTTAGTGATATGTGACACATTTTGCTTAGATGGAGTATACAGGAAGAGGAGGAGCAGTTTCATTTAGGGGAGGGGACAGAGACGAGTTTAGACATGTTGAATTCGAGTTGCCTCTAAGATGCCCGTAGGGTGGTATCTAGTAGACGGGTGACTAGGAAGTTTCTCTATGGCTTCCACTTCCATCTTAGGTATCTTCCATGCTGACACCTTCCTCATCTCTGATGCACCTGTCAGTACGAATACAACAAGTTCTTTCTTCTAGAAATTTGTCTCTAGTTCAGTTCTCTTTCTGATGATATTCTCTTTTTAAATTGAGATAATTGACATACAATATAAGAAAGTACATTTTTAAAGAAAGTAATTCAATGGGGGGGAAAATGTTTACTTGAAAGCTTATCAGTGAAAAGCTAGCTCAGGGAAAGAAAGCTATAAATCCAATGAGGGAAAGCAAGTGAACAAAGGGTAAGATTCGCTTGTGGTGTAACAAGGTATAAGAAGCGGCCTCTGAGCTCAGCATTGAAGATAGAGTTGAATTTGGAGTGTGGAGAGGGCAGGAGGAAGAGCCCTTCATGTGTGTGTGGTAGGGGAAGGGGAGTTTCATGAGAAGGTTGGAAACCAATGAGCATTGAATGAGGTAGAGCTAATGGGGCCTGTGACTTTACTGGGTTATAGTCAGTAACAAAATAAGGTGGGACAGAAAAAGTGAGAGAAACATGGAAAAGATAGAGGAAGACTCTGATTAAGAGATTTTGGTAATATTTATAGCAGCTCTTCTAAAGAGAAACTCCTGTAGGTACTTAGAAATCTGAGACTGGATCTCCCATCTTTGTCTCACAGTTCTGGTGCTTTGGTGTTGTGCCCCCCAGTTATTGCACCTGTAACAAACATCCCCAACCACCAGGTGAATATAGAGTCATGTCATGCTAGGGTCATTTTCAGATGTTTGAGACTCTGGTGTGGTGAAAGTTTTTTCAAGCCACAACTTTTAAAAGCTGATCATCTACTATCTAGACAACCTTTTAGGAAAAGTTGAATTAAGATAATCACTTCTCAGTATTCATAAGCTTAGGGAATTGATTTGTATGTTAGATTCCCAAGAGAAGAACCAAATCAAATGAAACAGAAGGAACAAATTTGATCTGTATTTTAATTTCTGTATATCCCACACAATTAATCCATGACTTGTTCCCAAACAACTTTCTTTATGTTTGCTATCTAACATTGAATTCTGCCACTTAAAAAGAATGTTTTCCTCCGCTCCCACAATTGACTGATTGAGATTCCCTATGGCAAAGTTACAGCTGTGAGAAGGAATATTCACTGAATTAGAGGAAGAGAAAAGTGTAGCGAGGCTCTCTAAAGCCTTCAGGGGAAGGTCAGTGGCAATTTGGATGGTAAGAGCTGGCAGAATACAGATCCAGTAACGCTGCCTTCATTATACTTTATGATATCATGCCCCAGAGAACATAAAGTTCTCAGTTTATTTTTTGGGAAAAATATATAAATTCAAGATCATTATTTTTGACTCTGCATATTAATAGGTAGTGCATTAAGTTTGCATTAGAACTAAAAATGATGTAACCTAATTTTTAAAAAGCAAAACACTACAATTAACATATCAAAATACCCCCTCACAGGAAAAAGATATTTATTACTCTAAGTCATTCTGCTTTCCCACAACTTGCTGTACACATTTGACTAATAGAAGAGTCCACAGCCAGTAGTTGATGGTGATACACTGAATTTTACTTTTTTCCCTTTCATTTGAGTCCTGGAGGTTAGAATAAGCAATGAGTAGACTAAGTTATCTGGATAATATACCTTTGAATATTAGATTAATTAACCAAAACAATTATGGAGAATTACTATGCCTTCCGCCCTATGCCAGGGATTATGATGGAGGTTGCAGGTAACTCTTGGCTAAGATCTATGACATCTCAGGTTGCTCATAATGCTATTGGTGAGATAAGATGCATTATGGTAACACAAACAAAAAAGGCAGAATGTTACAAAGAGCCAAATAGTGTACTCTAAGCAATAAAGATTATACAGGTACAAAAGGGAGGAATCAATGAAGCCCACATTTCCCCAGGAGAATCTTCAAGAAATGAGCTTATATATTGGAATGGACTGTATATATATTTTCCATCTTTATCTTTTTCATCTCATTAAGTAATCTATTTGTCTTTTTATGCCCTATCCAGGCACTCACATAAATACCTTGTATGTAATAGGTACTCTATAAATATTTGCTGGTTGACCAATTAAATTTTTGAGAAGGATATTAGTAAAAGTAAGCAAAAGAAAGACATTTTGGTTTTTTGTCCAATGTATAGTTATCTTGAGAAAAAATCTGCATTGACCACAGATGGAGTACCTTATCATTAGATCACAGTGCTGATCTGAAAGTAAAGCTTATAGATCTTAAGTGCCTGGTAACTTACCCTTACAGCATTGATAAATGAAGGTAAAAATTTGAAAGCTTTTTGGATTCTGCAAACGACTTTGGTTCGCTGGTCTGCATCAATTAGTCATGACTTATAATATCAAGATTTTAATAAAGCCAGTAGTTAACTTTTCAGCAGAAATGTTTCTCTAATGCTTCATGTATCCAAAATTGATGTAAATAATTAAATAGTGTAAGTTTGCTCTCCTTTTTGGAGCAGTATTTAAGTAGTACCTATCTTACGCCTAAGAAAAGCTGAATTTTTTTCATCTTCATATCTTTATACTAAGGAACTTTTGTTTATTTAGACATGCCCCTCTTGCACAAAAACGAGGCGTTAAATGCTATTGTTGCAATTAATATTTGGCAAGTACATTATGTTATTGGGCCATGGTTAAACAGAACATCACAGAACAGGCACATCACCAAAGACAGAGAAAGAATGACTGCCACTGATAAAGTAAAAACCTTGACTAAATTTCTTTTAGGTGAGTTATCCCTACTACAGCATTGCGTTTTGATGAGTATGGATATTGGAAGTAATATTATGATTTACCGTTAATACCATTGCAGCCATATTACATATAAAACAATTACTCTGGGAAACAGCAACTGCTTTTCAAAATTGTGGAATAAGAACCATGTATTATTCTAAATGATGAATTAAGTGGAACCACAACTTCATAAACGAATGGTCTTTCTAAAAGAAATGTGAACTATTAAAACTCAAAATTAAGAAGTAATTTGTTGCATGTTATTTTCCATCTTTTTGTATTTATAACCATCAAATAGTCTGCACATTCAAAAATTCTAACCAGTTAGAATATCCATTCTAACCAGTTAACCAGCAGTTTGGAAATGTCTCCTTTGTTGGAAAAATAGAAACAAGTGTGAATTCACATTTTTCTCTTCAATTTGCCATTATTCTGTAACTTTAGGCAGGAAAAATATGTTCTTTTATGAGTTGCAGATAAGCCTCTATATGCAGTTTAATTTGGGGAGTGCACTTTTTTCTACTCTTAAATTAGGTACTGCTTACTTTTAAATTGTTTTCTTCTTCATTTCTAAAAACCTTTAACCAACAAGGGCCTAGTATATCACCTGTAGTTCTCTTTTACTGAGAAAGTTCTCATATTTGATTCCATTCTGTTTCAAGTGCCTAGGAAATGTTCTAAACCTCAACTTTGGTTGAAACTTCCTTATCTAGGGAGGTCAGGCAAGAAGAAAATGGAACATTTCTACCTGCTGTGTTGATAAAATTTTAAAAGTCTGTGGGCATGTGAATGTGAATCAATCAGATCTCTTACGCATTACTGGCAGAAGTATACATTTGTGCAAATGCTTGAGGGAAAAAATGTTTGCATTATTTCCTAAAACTGAATATTCACAATGTAAATCAATGCATTGTTTTTGTTTTTGATTGATAATTAATTTTGTCAATGGAGCCATGTTTGATAAGATGATAATGGTGATTCATGTACCAAGGATTATAATTAATCCAGTCCTATGCACTTAAGGTCAGACTATTTTTAGAATTCCAGGATGGCTGAGCATCCAAGGGGGTATCATAGGCTAGGGCAAAAGTAGAAGGGGTATAGAAAGGCTTTCTTTAAATAGGAAAACTCTACATTTAGAGTAGTAGTTGGTTCATAGAATGTTATCAATGACCTTTATCAATAGGTAGTGATGATGATTTGCCAATGGCTCCTTGAAGTGACACATTTTTAGTCATAACCAGGAGAAGAAATGGGAAGCACATCAAATGGATAGTTTTCTGTTTTGTACATTTGGGAGAATGTGAGTTCCTTCCAGATACACAGAAAAATGTGTCTTTGTCTTTTGCAGGGTCATGATCTACAAATTCTCATCAGGAAACTTTCGGCAATTTTAAATAGTAGTAGTCAACATTTAAGCCAACACGAACAATTAGGTATAAAGCAACTTGGCTTTTGTAAGGGAAAATTATAAGACAAATAGAAAAATGTGGAATTATTAACTGAAAAATAGAAGAACTTTAAAGCAACTTCCTCACAAATGGTAATTTGAAAAGAAAAAGAGAATTACCATTGGTGATGTGGGAGATGTTTAGTGGTGACAATAGTTATTATTTATTGAACATCTACTAATATCAGGTACTGGACTGAACTCTGCAAGTTATTTCTAATTCTCACAACAGTCAACAGTCTATAAAGTGGTTATTATTGATCATTTAACATATGAGGAAACATAGATCAAAGGGGCTTAAATGAATTTCCAGGTTTCCACAGCTAGCAAGTGACAGAGCTGGGATTCTGAACCCAGACCTGCCTGAGTCTAGATTCACATTTCCTTCCCCTGAAGCTGACCCATGTATATAGTAGCCACACTGAGTGAATGAAGCAATGGATCCTGAGATGTTTCAGGTCTCCTATCCACCCTCTCCTTCAAGATATTTCTTCGGCACAAAGCACAGGGTCCCAACTCCAGCTTCACTGTCTACAGCACTGGCAAGTGACCCATTGGGCTCCTCCTTGACCAAATGGGCATCGAGCAGTGCAAAAGCAAATCCCCCCAACAAAGCTGGGAGAGTCATGCTGTGGGCTACTCCTGCATGCAGGGGGATACATAGCACCTGGGCCCTGGGACCGTGCCTAAGGAAAATGAAGGGGTGAAGAGACAAAGCAAGCAGCTCAGAATCTGCTACTACTAGATAAAGGTGCCCATATCTGTATCAGCTCAACCGCAGGTACGCAGTAAATGTTATAACCCTTACTGCATTATTATCATTATTATTGCTGGGTGTGTCACTCTTAGCAACTCACATTAACCGTCTTAGACTCGGTATCCTAGTCCATAAAATAAAGCCGACACTAGTGGAATGATCTAAGTAACTGATCTGATTACATTATGGATTAAATTCATTTAAATTCCCTGGCAAAGTGCTCATTGTTAGTGGGACAGGAGAGATAAGTTGTTTTCTTCTAGTGGCAAAAATGAGATTACAATTATCCCGCAGATGTTGACTCCTGTGTATTTATTTGCCCCACATTCCTAGCAACTTTCTGACTGGCTAGCCTTCCTCAGCCTCCTCATTCCCTGTAGATACTGTAACAGTCTATTTAAACCTACTGTTGACAAAATTCCTTTTCCAATTATTTCTTATGATTCAGATCTACACTTAAGAGCTATTTCTAGTCCCTTATTTCTTGTGTAATACCTTTGAATACTCAATGCTCCATGAATTTCTCCCATTACCGCACAGTTTGGCAATGACCAATTTCCCATTTTTGTATTCATTTATGTTATTATCTTATTAGCTAAGTTTGAAAGCAAAGACTTTATCTTCTCATACATCTTAGTAGTTACTGCAATGCTTAGTCCAGTGCCTTGCATAAAATAGATGCTCAATAAATGATTACTGATGGATAAAGTTACCTATGAAGTAGGCATTAATTCTTATAACAAGAACTTGAAGAATGCTCTAGAAAATTGAATACTATAGCTTTAGCACCATATAAAACATGGCACTGGGGGTGGATAATAGCTTAGTGGTAGAGCATATGCTTAGTATGCATGAGGTCCTGGGTTTTATCCCCAGTACTTCCATTTGAAAAGAAAAAAAAAAGTGACACTGTTTTATGTGGTAAATAAAACACAGACGGAAAGTTAATTTAAAATCCAGAAAAGATTAATTTGTGAGAGATGAATTCATGATAAGTTATTTAAGTGAAAATAATTACTTTAAAGGAAGACCTCACGCTTTTTTTGTGTTAACATTATGTATGGTAAACTTGACTTCCTAGGAAACGTCTTTAGGGTCCTCAGCCAGGAAGGACTCTGGACTCATAGGTCTCAATTCAGGTCATGGCTATGTTCTGATAATTAGGCCAACATTATAAAATAATGTACACAACTTGTAGCTTATAATTTTCTTATTTTCAGACAATTGAGAGGAAATGTATCAGTGAAAAATATGTATCAAACTAAATAAATCCTTGTTGATTGAAATACAAAACCCAATAAAAATATGACACCTTTTTTCCTGACAATTGGCAAGGAAAGGACTTTTTTACACAGTATTTTTTAAAAATTATTGTTGTTTCAACCATCATCTTTATTGACACTATTGAACCAAGGATAAAAGAAATTTAACCATCAGGTATGTGGGTAATAGAAAATGAGAGTAGAAAATGGGCCTTGTCTTGAGGTTCCAGAAATTGGTCTCTTTTTAAAATGAAAATAAATATTGTCTTTCCTAGACTTATGGCAAGATGGTGTTCACGTGACCTACCAACCTTATAAATGAATGTGTTATAATGATGCAGATTTTAATTTTTCCTCTTATTATTTTAATGCAGAATAAATGCTATTTGAACATTCCCCTGTCTTTCCAAAGCCACATACACACATTTTACACTGATAACAGGATGTGGGAAGACAGTCATTTAAATAGATTTTTTAAACTTAATTTCTTAAAATAATGTAGTCTAGGGACTTGTCTTGGAAGTCTATGTGGGTAGTTGAGAATCTGTCAACATAATGTCTGTTCTCAGCATTTTTCCTAAGGGCAACATTCTATTTTGTTTCCCGTGTAATTATTTTTGCTTTTTTCCCCCCTGCTGGTGTACTTTAATTTCATTTAGAACTTTGAAGATGGAAAATTATGATTGTTCAGATGCTCTTATAATATATAAACAGTTGTGATAAAGACTATGAATCTTTTTGATAAACATCTACTTATAGTTAAATGAAGTGTTATTTAGTATAGAATGTAGTATGCAAAAGAAAAAGCAATTTATCTAGGAAATACTTCTTTCCTTGTTGCAGTTACCCTCTTGTTGGCTCAGTGTATCTAAATTTCCTATTTGTTTTTTGTTACTATCAAGACAGCAAATTTCTATCTGGAGCAGATGATGTAAATGCCATTGTTCAAGTACTTAAAATTCATTCTGCTGCAGGGAGTTTTTATCATTAAACTTCTAATTTGGCGATATTAATAAATTGAAACTATGGACTATTCTGTCTCGGATGTCTGAAACTTTGTTACATATCTGAAGAGAAAAAAATACATATATATATATTGAAAATTGTGCCAAAAAACTTTGATTATTTCTTAACAAATCAGTGTAAAGATTCATTTTATTAATATATAGTATGATGGTGGGTAAATGCTATAAAATTTTAGTCAGCCATTAGTTGTATATGAATTTCTCATGGACTTTACTTGTTTCCTTTATTAATGTCTCCATAATTTACCCCAAAAGAAATTTAAAATTATGATGTCCTGATACTTTTTTGAATAGCATGTTTAAATTTAAATCTATTTTTAAACTTCAAATTTAGACCCCACCTCACCTAGCCCACATATTTTACCATCAGGAAAGAATGAGAGAGAATGCCATTTTTTTCACTCTTAGCCACATTTTCAATATTGGAATGATTAAAACTGGACCAACAGAAGTTTTTCACTTAACTTTATTCTTACAACTTTAAGACAACAAATGAATATTTTGTGGAAATATTCATAATAACTTATAAACATACAACATATACATGTAAGTATTCGGTACATATAATTCCATAATGTTTACTATTTTTCAGTGATTACTACTTTAGAAATACTTCCACTCAGTGTAATAAGGTAAACTGTGAACAGTATCCCATAGTTGGACAATTGTACAATCAGCAGTGGAATGATTCTAATTGAACACGTGTTGAACAAGTCAACTATTGTTAGAGAGACCATACATTCCAGATTGTCCAGGATAATCACAGTTTACACTTATGGAGCAAATATGAATACTTTCTCTGCCTCTCAAAAGTGTCCCAATATGGATGCTACATTACATGCTTATTCTATCTCTTCTGCACCTATAATCTAAGAATTACATGCTGAGAAATAGGAAAGAACTATAAGCAAATGTCCCTTACTCAGAGGAGCATGCAAATATATTAAGGATACAATAAATACATATGGAATCACTGCAAAAGAATCTGTAATTCTTTGTATTAAAATTCTAAATATGTGGTGCAGGCAGTAAGCACTGGGGGAATTCGGAGACAACGTAAATAGACATGGAGACTAGAGTTGTTCTGCCAAAGGGCCTTGCAGGCATGTGATCACATGGACAAAGTTCTAGGGATGGAGATGATTATAGTTCACAGCTGATCAATGTAACAGTAGAAATGACGGAATACAAAAAAGGGTATTGTAGAAAGAAAAAATCACTAAAGACTTAGAAATTCTGGTATCTCGTCCGGGCTCTGCCACTGGTCAGCTTTATGTTATTGAGTAAATTACTTCTTCCCTTTGGCTTTAGTTCCTTCACCTATGAAAAGAGGACGTGACTGGAGTCATCCATTCACCTGTTATTTATTGAGACTACTTTGTGCAAGGCACTCTGCCAAGGACTGTGTAACTGATCTCTAAAATTCCTCTCCTACCCCACCTTCCATGGCAATCACTTTCATCACCAGTGATTCCAGGGACATAGTTGTAACTGGTTTGGGATCATGTGCTTCTCTATCAAAAAAGAATATTTCTTGCAGGCAAGTGAACTCAAACCAGCAAATATTTGCTATGTTAAGTTGGCTTGAAACTTTTCCTAACAAGTGTCCTTTATTTCCTAATTGGATTAAGACCATATTTTCATTCCCTGTGATAACGATGCAACCCCAGAATGGTAGAGGAGTCTTCCGGGAGAAGTTGGCATTGCGTATTTTCAGAGTGTAAAAGCTGCTGTTATGCTACAGGTAACTGAGCCTACAGCCAGCTCAGCTGGGAAGGATGGATACCATGAATGGTCTCCTTTGTCACTTCTCACAACTGATGCCTGTCCCCTCAATTGCTGTACCACCCTGGTCTCAGGAAGCTTGCTCTTGTTCCCGGTTCTAATCACCTAACAGGAGAGCTCATGCTCTCTGGAGTGAAGATGTAGCAACTGAACAAGGAACTCTACCAACTCAAAGAAGCTGAGATGTCCTCTGTGAATCCAGCTGGTTCAAGACTGTAAGCCCACTTCCCTGGCAGTTTTTCCTACTGAAGGGAGTAGAGAATGTGGCCCTAAACCATCAGAATAGATTATACATCACTTTTGGTAATACACATGGATGCTCCACTCTATTAACTGGAGAAGTTGGAGGTAGATCTAGTCTAAAAGGCATCTGAGGAGCAAGAGAAAATTTTTACTGGTATAATATTTACTCTGTCCTTTAAAATCGTGGTATGATAAAAGTAGTTATGTTTATCCAGAAATAAATCTGAGCCTTCTTAAAATAGTAGATATAAAATATAAGATTAAATATTAACAAAAATTGTTAAAAGTTAAGTTGCTACTTAGGTCATTTACCTTTGTCACATCATGAAACAGAGACAGATTTTTTTTTTTTTGGTAGAAGCACCAGAATATATTTAAATTAAGTCCAGCTGCCAGTCTGCCTGACTGCTTTCAAGATTGTTAGTGGTGGTCATGGTTATAGTGGTTGGGGATGAGAGGGAGAGAGATTAAGATTTTAGAAAGAATTGTTGAATATGCAGAAGTAACAGAAAATTGGAGCTATAATAGATGGTTGATCACAAATGGTTGCTGCAAGGAAAGCAAATTATTGAAATTTAGAACTGAGGGTATTTATTTTTTTCCTTATGCTACCTTTAACACGGGACAGTTGTAAACATTACTATAAGGGGTTTCCACTTGCTTTTTTGTGTGGTTAGGTATGGAACGGGGAAACTCAAGCCTTTCAGGAAAATATTCTAAGTGAATTCCAAGTGCTGAGAAATTTCTACTAGTTTTCCAGGTAGTCCCATTACAAATTTTAAGCTTTCAGTGCATTTTTTTTCAGAAATATATACTCCTGTATATTTAAATCTGTACATGTGCTAAGGCAACTACATAAAGCGTTAAACCAGAGAGACGAACTCTGATAGGAGCTGAAAATAGAGTTGTTAAGTTAATCATTGGGAATCTGTCTTTTCAAATATACTGCTTGTCAATTTCAAATCAATCTGTTTCATTCTGCCAGTCATATTAGACTATTCTACCCACTCGATTTACAAAACACTTAAATTTTGAAAACTTCTGACTAAAAGGGGGAAATAACAAGAGGAAAAGCACAAGGGCATATAGAATCACTTGACAATGTGTTGAAATATTAATCCACAGACATCTCTGACTCAGTGTATGTTTAAAATGAAGGCCAAATTAGAAAGTAGATTATTTCTTTTGAAAATAGCCTCAATTGTTTCAGGGTGTAGAAGCAAACACAATTCAAACCTCGTTTTCTCTGTGTGTGTGTGTGTGTGTGTGTGTGTGTGTGTAATCATTGTTCTGGCAAAAGGTGGGGAAGGGTACAGCTCAGTGATATAGAGCATGTCTAGCATGCATGAGGTCCCAGGTTCAATTCCCAGTACTTCCACTAAAAATAAAAAAAAACTAATTACCCCCCCAAAAATTAAATTAAATTAAATTTAATTTAATTTAAATTAAATTAAACATATATATATTGTTCTGGCAGAATAAGAGCATGACCCAAATTCTATGCCTCATTCCCAAACTTCTAGAGATTGGTAACACCTTACCGAGTTGTTGGAAGAGGCAAAAGGCAGGAGAGATGAGAGCTCACACTGAGATCTGGAAGGACAGATAACCAGCCATCATCAAGCTGAGACTCTGAGAAAGGCAAATTTGCTTTTAAAAAGACAATAGAGAGGCTTCATTTTTTGCAGTTGAAGAAGGCTAGAACTGCCTAAGGGAAAACAAGAGTCAAGACAAAAAGAAAGGAATCTGAGTTGAGACCAACAGAACAATGCATACTTCCTTTCTTCCTGATAAATTAGAAAACTTTTGTAGGGCAGAAAGCATAATCGGAAGAGCTTCAGGGCACAGGGTTTTCAGGGCAACTGACTGAGCTCTATAACCACAGTATAGACTACTTTGTGTTTTTAATGTAGAAGGAAATGACTGATTAAGTACAATGTTTTGCTGATTTTTCTAAACAAAACTTAGAGAATTTCAGAAATGGGGAGTGCCTTCTCAGATGAGCTAACATGAACCTACTCATTTCCCGAACTATGTATTGAGAACAAGTTAAGACGGGGCTTGACAGTTCAATACAATATAGAAATTCATAGTTTAAGGACAAAGTCTTTCAGTTTTAACATCTTCAAATAGGGATTTAACAGCATTGGTCACTATCCATTTTTGAAATGCAGAGGCATGAGATGTTATATTACCTGCACTGTAGGTTAGTTAACATATAGCTCAAATTGGAATGGAATTCTTGTACAACTTCAAAAGCGATCATTTGTAATATATTTTTGACCATTATGTAATACTATCTCATTACATTATGCAATACTATGTCAACTGATTCAGTAACATTCTAAGGGAAGAATGAATATCGTTGCTGATCTTAAAATTTTGGGTTTTGCTTTTACTTGAGCAGCTCCATAAATTAATTCTCATTTGGTACATTATTTTTATTATGAAAAGAAAACTAAATGGCTTCTCTTGTTACAAAAAGTAACTGTGAACATTCTGATCAAACTTTCATTGATTTCTATTGTGATAAAACAATGTGAAATAAACATCTCAAATGCTATTTACTGATGATTAAATTGTACATATTTTTAATTCCATTTACAAATTCTGGGAGGAATTTGTCTTTTAAGGAAAACATGATCAGAAAGTACGGACACATCTGTTAGAAGTATCCCAGCCTTTATCAGACGGTTGTATTCTGCCATAGCATAAAGAATCCTGATTTGCTCAAGCAATATTTCAATCTAAAATCTAGGAGGCAGGTGCTCACTTGTCCTCTTCCATGCTTAGAAGATACAGGGAGGAGGCCATAGTGGCAACTGTCACCATGATTGATTTCATTGGAATAGAAGATTGACCAGCTGATTGTTATCAATGGGTTGAAAACTCACTCCGAAAAGTGAAACTATTATATTAAGACTCCTAAAGATAGAACAAAGCAGTAATGTTTTGAAATGGAAATATTTTGAAATTGAAGATATTTTTCTCATGTCATCTCTTCTTCTAAACAACACAATTAATGTTTAAGCTATGTGTTGTTCACAGATTATAATGTTGCAAAGATAGAATGTACATCCAGTGACAAAAATACTGATAAAATGACTGAGATTCTTTATCTTAATGTATTATTCTACTTGGGAACTTTTTGTAGAATTATTAGGAAATGTAAGAATATTCATATATGATCAAACTATTTTACAGTCTTCCTGTCTTTGAGTTTGAAGTGTATTACAGGTTAAACTCAAGCCAGGAAGTAAGATTGTTTTATAGAACTCTATGACTCTCAAAACTAAAATTTGAAGTGACTATATAGTACACCATAATGGTAAAATAGTAATTATAAAGTAAATATAATCATAATTAAAACATAAATTTATCATTCATTTTTATTCAACGAGTAGTTATATAACGCTTAATATGTACAAGGTATTTTCCATCAATAATCTATTCTTAATGATAACCCTCTCAGCAACTTAGTAATGCAGGTACTATTATCTTCAACTGACTGTTGATAATGCATCCCTGAACCACAGAACGTAGGATGGCATCACTCTACATTTCTGCTTAAATGTATTTTGCGCTCACTTTGAATGAAACGGTAAAACATAAATATCATTAAGTAAGAACAATCAAAGGAAGCTTCTTACATGACATGGACCTCTGGCTAGAGTCAAGTACGTAGATGGGCCGTTAAAGACTTTGTCAATCACATCTTATCTTTTGCAAGACCACAGGTAGAACTGTATCCACATTTTGAGATTACTCCAGTCTCTTACTGCACAGAGTGTGGGTGTCACAGAGTGTTCCCACGCCAAGTTACAGTGAAGCTTGAGAGCAAATGTTTAACAGCTGCAGTTTTGGTAACAAATTACACACATTTTTTAAGATTATTGAAACATTTGAATTTGATATTCGATGCAAGCACACAAACATCTTCTGAAGACTCAGTGAATACCAGGCTCTATGCTAAACACAATGAAGACAGAAGCATATTCTGTGCATTCAAGTAAGTTTACAGTCTGGGGGTAGAGAGCTCCTGACCCTCCTTTTCAAAAGTAGGACTTTTCTACCTTATGTATTTGAGTTACACCATCTTTTATTTTATTATGCTTTTTGTTTCTCTTTGTTTCTTAAACTCAAATGATCAAGTGTTCGTGGTTAGGAGATTTTCTGCTTAAGTGCTACCTGCGTACTTTAGCACATAAAACTCACAAGTAGACTCAGATATTTTCTCCTAACATAAAACTGTTTTCTGCTTTTGCTGAGTCCCTATATTTAAGAACATGAAATCAGGACCCCTGTACTCTCTTGAAGGCTCTTCTGATATAGAAACCTTGGTTAGTATATTCTCATTTAAAGGTGAAGAACCAAATCTGTAAAATGCTGAGGGTGATTTTCTGACTAGCTCTTCTGCTGAAGGGTTTCTTCTCTAATTGATTAGCTTAAAAAAAAATTCTTGTCATTCCAAATTAGACTAGATGCCAGTGGTCATTCATATATGACAAAGGAAACTTTCATCAACAAAGGAAAACATAATTTTCTTTCAACAATTATTCAATGTTGTACTTTTTCTCAATAAAGGTCGAATTGCTCTCAAGAACAAAGAAGTATGACTACTTCCCAGCAGATGATAATGAAAAAAAATGGTTGAGAAAGAATATTACACCATTCCATCAGGATGTGGACTTCATTCAGGCAGTGATGAAATAAACTGCATTCATTTTTATACATCTTTGAAAATATCAAGTCTACATTTTCATAGCTTAGTCTTAGTACTGTACCTTGCATAAAAAAACAGAAAATTTTAACTGAGTTTTTTATTAATAATATGTGATATCTATATATATATTTCTTAGATTGCTCATACATTTTCAGTTTACTACTGACACACACGGTTACTAGGGAACATGATCTTTTAAAAAGGAGGAACAATGTTATTATTAATGCAGTGGATGTGACCTTCGTAATATCATATTACTTTTGCATCTTTTCTGGCTTGTAATTTTGTTCTGTATAAGTGAGGTTTCTGGATAAATTAGTTTTTGCTGCTTACAAAGCACCTAAAAACATATCTCACAAGAATCCTAGAGGTTACGTTACTGATCTGTGTCTTAGAAATGAATGAAGAAATATTAGTTACTTTAAATTCTCTGTTTTGTTGTCTTTAATGTATGTGCTGGTTTTTTTAATGCAAACTTCTCACTGCTGTAATGCTTTGTTAGCCTTCACATAGTATTCATTAACATCTTGTGTTTTTTAAATGAAAATATGAACCATAGAAAAATTAAATGATTTAACTTAGATAGTACATGGTGAGGAAGAACCTTTGAGCTTTGAGTTTCTGTCCTCTCTGCAAAACCAAAATTAATCTGTTTTAACAGAATAAAGCTCTCAGTATGAAAGAACTTTGCTAAGAAATTATGAAAGTACAAGTTAATTAGACTACAGAGCTACTGGCATGGGCTGACAGTTATTAATTACATGTTGTTGGGCTGGCTCAATTTCAGGCAATTGCTGCTAGACAAAACAAAAAAGTTTCTGTTAGTTTTCAGTCTTGCAGAGAAAAACAAGCCCTCAAAGCACCAACCAGGAAAGATCTCTATAAGGTATAAAAAAAGCAGATTCTAGATTTAAATTTTGGGGACAGTGTTTTGGAGGTTTATTCTCTTTGCTATATATTACAACTCAGACTATAGTTAGTGGAACAATTTGGGAGCTTGTGTGCTCACCTAAACGAATAGCTTAAATTGTTCAAAAATCAGTGTAGCCAGTGGGAGATAAGTGTGAGTTTGCCTTATATTAGGCAAATGATACGTCTCTGAGAAGTTAAATGTAACTGAACTTTTATCAAATCAGTCATA
This sequence comes from Vicugna pacos, assembly GCF_048564905.1. Lineage (NCBI taxonomy): Eukaryota > Metazoa > Chordata > Mammalia > Artiodactyla > Camelidae > Vicugna > Vicugna pacos. Next base: position 108,459,652 of record NC_133023.1, on the reverse strand, counting down.
TTTTGAGAGCATGGGAAGTGTTTATAGAACATTACGAGCTTCCTGGATTCACGCAGGAGGACTACTAGAACTACTTGTTAAAAAACAAAATTCAACTCAGTAAATTTTAAAGATCGAATTGGCCTTACTGAATGATGCATGAATCAGACAACATCCCATCTGGCAAATTGAAAAGAGCTCCAAGGAGCTGTACAAAACAGAAGGCTTTTATAGAGAGAAGGGGGAAAGAGTGGATTGTTTCGGGCTCAGGTAACCTACCTGTGGGGGACAGAAGGAGACTATGTGGCAGATTATTGGTTCTGACTAGAACAGTCCCAACTGACCGATTAAGACTGCATTCTTAGGGGGTGGTTGTATGCAATTAGGTTAAGTATTAAGTCTTGGTTTGCTGACATGGGCTTAGCACAAGTGACTCCATTTGGGACCTGTCATTTCTTTTTTAACATACTGCATTGTTCCCTTTTAATTTTTCCCCCTCATACTTTAATCAGATTAGTATCTTATTCTTGACAAATTAGATATGTCCCTCCTGTTTAGTGGTTTATTAAGTTGGCATATCATCTACTTACGAGAGCTGAAGATTTCAGTACTTGCCCTTACCATTAGAGGCTTTGAGGTAATTATTTTCTCAGAATTGAAAATATTGAAAATTAGTGGCAAAATATTGTAGAAACAAGTGAAGAGTGAGTGCATACTAAATAAGGTTTTAGTCCTCAATGCTGAGTTTCTTAATTGTGCTTAATCCATAGTCGTGATGTAAGTGGCTGAGGGCCTCAGGGTATGGGCTAGACATACAGTGAGAAGGTAAGTCAACGGAGAATGGCCGCTCAGATTAGCCCCAATGTGGATTCTCTATGAAAAACATTTCAGGTGGAGAGAACCAGAATAGAGCATTTTCCAGGAAGGGACTATGAGTAACTGGAGGGGAAAGACACATGAAAAGAACCAACAGAAAAGCCTAAGAAAAGACAGTTTTTAATACCTCTATTGTTTGGGGGGACAAAAGAATTTTTGAGCTGGTAACAATAGTCCCCATTCTATTCAATGCTGAAAAGCCACTTAATAGTTACAAGAGAGAGGGAAGGAAGTATGGGGAAGCTCAGGAAGAAATAGAGGAAAAGAAATGTAAATATCAGGTGGTGACAGAAATGTAAAATGTGGAAAAAAAGAGATATAATAAGGCTCATGTAAAGAAAAAAAACGTGCCTTAAGAAAACAGCATCACGGCCGTAGCTCCATAGAGGAGAAAATAGTGAATATGAGAAAATACAATGGGAAGGCTGAAGAACAGGGGGGCCACTGGGGGAGCAGAAGGGGAGGTTGAGGAAGGAGAAAGAAAAACTTAAAAAAAAACAAAAAAACACGAATGGATGACCAAGAATTAGGGAAACAAGCTGCCCTAGTTGGAAGCTGACTTCGGAAGCATAAAGGACAAAGTTAAGAGAATTTTTTTTAACATTTTTTATTGATTTATAATCATTTTACAATGTTGTGTCAAATTCCAGTGTTCAGCACAATTTTTCAGTCATTCATGGACATATACACACTCATTGTCACATTTTTTTCTCTGTGAGCTACCATAAGATTTTGTGTATATTTCCCTGTGCTATAAAGTCAGTTAAGACAATTTTTAAAAGTTTAAGGGAAATCTTGACGAACTAGTTAAAATCAGACAACCAAGCGTAACACAGCTGAAAGCACCTGTATGCACTGTGTAGTAGAAGAATACAAAAGGCAGGATTATACAAATGCAAAAGGTTGTGGTGATTTATGCAATTTCAGGGCAGTAGATCAGATTTAGTGGTGAGAAAAACATTTTTATGAAAAGTGGTAAATATAGATTATTTCTGAATGAACTGTCAGTCAGTAGATTTTTTTTTTTTTTACAAAACAAACATAGAAGAGCTATTAAAAATGTAGGAAATCTAGAAGGGATGATGGATAACTGTGGATGAGATGGAAAACAAACAGAAAATCAGGTTTGTGAATATCATGCACCACAAAAGGTGAGATTGCATCTTTTCTACGGACAATCAAAAGTTACAAGGATTTTTCACTTGTTAAAAGAAATACTTTAGAGAATATAAAAGAATTTGTATATGTTATTTAGTTTTCAGATTCACTGCAGTTCATTGTCAGATCATTAAAGAAATAAACATTGGATAGGTCAAATTTTATATCAGTTCAGACAAGTACTTTAAGACCTTATTCACTGACAAATATTAACTGAAATTGTTTGAAATTTCCAAGTTATTGAAGTCATTGAAAGAATATTTAAATTGTTTTGATATTCATAGTGATATCTTTGATTTGACCCTACGTTTGAACATTTTATTTTTAGAGCATACCAAGTATTTGCTAATGAAGGGTAAATTGTCTTTATGTTTAGGTTCCAGTTTCTGTCTTAGGGAGCTATAAGAAATTTAAATTGACTTTACAATTTTTCCTCAATCCATATCATAACTTTAAAGTTGCTTTAGAAACACAACATTAAATATCCTTTACACAACTGTCTTTTCATGCAAAGGTACAAGTTTTCTACGGTACACACACTACTCAAGACAGTCCATTATAACTTAAGATCTCTTCTCTATATGAAAAAATAATATTTTGGCAACATGCTTTGATTCTCATTTTTCAGTATGAAAAAAGATCTTTACAGTCTATTTTAAAATCAGCATTTCTCTTTTCCTCAACTTGAGGTTTCTACACATAGTTTGCTTAGCCCTGTTCAGTAACAGTTTACTAAATGCCTACTGTGTGCCAGGCACTGCACCGGGTGTTGGGGACCCAAAAAAGATTGTTATATTTGTTTTTAATTAATTGTTTCCAGTCTCATAGAGAACACAGATGTGCAGACAAATAATTAAAATAAAATGGTTTGAAGGCAATGATGGAACAAGTGTGAAGTCCACAAGCAATCTAGAGAAGGAAATAGTTGGGACTGTCAGAGCTGGCATCACAGGGGACATGGTGTCTAGCAGTGTTGAGATGGCCATGTATAAAAAGGGTCGAAGGTCATTCCAGACAGAAGAAATAGCATGTGCCAAGACAGAGATATCTTAAAGCAGTGTAATCTCTGTAGAAAAGGAAAACATAATTTTCCCTCTACCATTCTGAGTTCTTGACTGAGACCCTCCGTAGTAAGAGACAGATTGAGAACTTTATTAACATGCATACTTCTTGTATAAATAAATGTTTACTAGGCCATGCAGAGACAATGGGACACAGAGTGGACTTCTATCTCTAGACCCTGCCCCTAGATTTCCCCACCACACCCAACCCATATTCTTTGCAGATACCGCTGGTGATAGCTCTATGCTGGACTAAATTCTTTCAGGCAGTTAGGGGAAAGGTCAAAATTTCTTCCTGAGTCTTTTGGGCCTGAGTCTTTTGATTGTTTTCAGCTTGAAATAATCTGCATGCCAAAGAGATATTTTGTGGTAACAAGTTTTATTTTTGTTTTTTTTGTTTGTTTATTTGTTTTCTGGCTGTGTTGCTTTTTTTTAACATTTTTTTTATTGAGTTACAGTCATTTTACAATGTTGTGTCAAATTCCAGTGTAGAGCACAATTTTTCAGTTATACATGAACATATATGTATTCATTGTCACTTTTTTTTTTTTTGCTGTGAGCTACCACAAGATCTTGTATATATTTCCCTGTGCTATACAGTATAATCTTGTTTATCTATTCTACATTTTGAAATCCCAGTCTGTCCCTTCCCACCCCCTGCCCCCTTGGCAACCAGAAGTTTGTATTCTATGTCTATGAGTCTATTTCTGTTTTGTATTTATGTTTTGTTTTGTTTTGGATTCCACATATGAGCGATCTCATATGGTGTTTTTCTTTCTCTTTCTGGCTTACTTCACTTAGAATGACATTCTTCAGGGATATCCATGTTGCTGCAAATGGCATTATGTTGTCGGTTTTTATGCCTGAATAGTATTCCATTGTATAAATATACCACAGCCTCTTTATCCAGTCCTCTGTTGATGGACATTTAGGCTGTCTCCATGTCTTGGCTATTGTAAATAGTGCTGCTATGAACATTGGGGTGCAGGTGTCATCCTGAAGTAGGGTTCCTTCTGGATATATGCCCAGGAGTGGGATTCCTGGGTCATATGATAAGTCTATTCCTAGTCTTTTGAGGAATCTCCATACTGTTTTCCACAGTGGCTGCACCAACCTGCATTCCCTGTGGTAGCAAGTTTTGCTCCCCTAAAACATCAACAGTCCTTGGCTCCAAAAGAATAGTAATGCATCAGTCCAGATGCAGGAATTATCTTCTCCATTTTTTTGGTAATTATTTCATGTAGGTATTTTACACATATGATCATGACAAATATAGTACTAAATCCATAGCACCTACTACACTTTTCAAGCACTCGGGAGAGTACTTACTCTGTTTTCACTTATCAAATTCAGAGTTTTTCAATGCTATTTAAATATTGTGCAGAAAATATTAGCTGTTGGGGGCACACTTTTGTCATTTTTGACTATTGGCCAATAATGCAAACAGTTGTTTTTTGTGCTGTGGGTTTTTGTTTTCTTGATGATTAATTTATTTTGATTATTCCCGATTCAATATAATACAGCAGTCTTTTTTTTTTTTAGTATAGAGAAACACAGTATTTATTGTACTGTTACTTGCATTCTTATTTGAAAGAATGCTTTGTTTTTTCATAGATGGAGCATGGGTGGGGGAGGAGAGAGGATGTCAGCAAGACTTTTAGCTGTAGTTGTAGCAACCTGAGAAATGCAAAAGTAGTCTTTAGTCTTTCTTCTTTGGTTTTAAAAAAAAATCTGTATATCATCGTTCAATCATTTCCTCATTGAATGACAAGTGAGAAGTAGGTAACACAGAATGGCTCTGAAATTTTACATGACTTCTAATGAAATGGATATGACACAGGACTGATATGTCAGTCTATTTTGGCAGATCTGGAGAATGGGGACAAAATGGATGGCCTAGATCTCTAAGTTCACTAAATTTAATGTCAGCTGTTATGCTATTGCAAAGTATCATATAAATAACTAATTAACACTCACTACGCTTACTAAACAGAGATGAAAAGAAAATCCTAAAGTCCAATTTGCAGATCGTGACAAAGTAAAAGAAACCTAGGTGATACTCAGTTAAATGTATTGAGAGGATTCAGAGATCACTCGGTAAGTCTGAAGGTTGCTTTTTCAGTTCGTTGTAACACGCCGTTCCATACTTAAAACCATCCAATGCCTTCTTATCTCAACTCTTTACCATGACTTAAAACACCTTAATGATAGGGGTCCCAGACTCTTCTCTCTAGCTTCTTTTTATATAACTCATTCACTATTCCCCAGCCACAGTGGCCCACACCCATCTTAAGTCATTTGCACTTGCTGTTCCTTCTGGAACGCTATTCTCCCAGATCCTCAACTGACCCTCATTCTTCAAGTCTCAGGTCATATGTCACTGCCTCAAAACGTTCTACCCTGACAACCCCATCCTAACTACTCACCCCCACCTCTCATGTTTATCTGTTTTATTTTAATTTTCACAGCACTAATACTATATAAAATTATCTTATTTGTTCACTTCCTTATTCACTCTCTCCCTGCCCCTATACTGTAAACTCCATGGTAGTGTGAACAAAAAACACTGCAAGCCATATCAGTTAACAAAGAATGCTGAAACCATCAAGTCATCAGCGGCTGCCGCCACCCCCCACAGTGAGGACAAGCCTGCAGCCGGGCCTCTGCAGCCACTCACAGCGGTGCACCCTGAGGGGACTCCGAATAAGAAAGGACAGGATACTGGCCCTGGATGGCTAGGTGCTTGTCAAAGGAATGAATTCAGTGAGCCCAGATGTTTGCTTCCTCCCATACATACAAAAGCGCTAAATTCCTTAACTTGAGATGCCTGTTTTTCTTTAAATAACAAGTAATCTTGTATTGTCCCAACTACCTGGTCTTTGTTGTAAAACTCCTATATATCCTAGCTCCTCCCCTACCTCTTTGGAGCAGTCCTTCAGAGCGATCTGGGAGGCTGTCATCCGGCCAAATAAAATGTAACTCTCAACTTTTAGGCTGCATATTTATTTCAGTAGCCGGGACCTTAACTGTCTTGATCACAGCTTTATCTCAAACAACCAGTTAGCGTGTACATTGAGGCAAGAATGACAAGTCATAAAAATAGATCTCAGCCAACTAATTAATTAAGTCTTAGGTGTAGCTCAGGATGGTGAAATTGGATAATGATGTAAGAGCCCTTGAGAAGATTTCAGGGAAGAGATACAAAGATGATGAAAGGATTAGAAAACAAGACCTATGAAGAGGAGAAAATGGCGATATGAATTGGAATATTACTACTCCAGAGGAAGAATCCATCATAATTGCTTGTGTTTACTGATCACTTTTGCCTGTATAAACTCCCTTAACTTTTTGCATAATAAATATGCAAATTTGTTATTATCCCTGTTTTACAGGCGTAGAAATTGTGACACAGAGAATTTAACTGAATTGTCCAGAGTCACATAGTGATAAGGTATAATTCATATGTTCTTAGCCTCATGTCCAATATTTTTTTTCATGTCACCACCTCTGGTTTAGTCTGCAGAGCAAGGAATTTAATTTGGATGTAATAAACAAAGACATTTCTTTTCACAGTTTGTAAATTCTGGTTAGAGTTATCCCAGGTTGTTTCCAAATATCTCTCCAAATATCTTCCAAATTCATCTGGAATAGATATTCATCTGTCTACTGTGGTTTGGGAAAAGGTAAAGGGTATGGCTAGAGGGTAAGAGATTACTTCAATATGGTCTCTCCAAGTGCTAAGATTTTAGTGTAGTCTTTTGGCCAAATTTTCAACTTTCAAAATAAGTCATTTCAAATTTATTTAACGTTTAAAATTTGACCAAATGATACTACCATTTGAGCTTTATATCACAACTGGACCTGGCTCTAGGATGTGCTCATTGCATGGGCTGTGTATATTTTTATTCAATACCCAGAGCGTGCAGTGTGAACATAATAGAGATTGAAAGACAGCCAGAAGGGTCAAACATGAATTCTCAAAGAGTAACTTTGTACTTCGTGTAGGGCTATTAACTCTCCGTTTTAAGCATCATACTAAACCTGCTTCCGAACTCTCAGGTCCACAACCTAGATTCCAAACTTATAACTGGAATCTGCATACTGCTTCTATTTTCATAATAGATTTTTTTATTCCTTTTTTATTTAGATTAAAAGTTTGTTAAAATTTCACATGGGTAGTCAATGTTAACGTTCAGTAACAATTAGAAGAATTTTTTTAGTACAACTATAAAAAGTGCATTTGGAAGAACATAATTATTATGATTTTTCATCATTTTATTGAAATTTATTTTGCTGACATGTCAGATGCTCTCTATTTACAGTTGATAATTGAAATCTCCATTATATCATTTTACCCCATGGTAATGTTGGTGAACATATCATGCTGTGACCAGCTAGATGGATGTTTCTTTAACCCCTTTGTTTAAAATTTTCTATAATTTCCAATATTTTTACAATGAGAATCTATTACTACAATAATTATAAATTGATCTTATTTCCTTAAATTGAAATGGAAAAAAACCTCCTAGAATATTAGAATGAATTAGTTTGATTTGAAAGCTGTGTGATCTTTGTAGAAAATTCCAAATATAAAATATGTTTTATAACCAATATATGTGACTATATTCTGATAATTAGAATATTGTTTTGTTATTCTTACTTTGGTATCTTCTTGCTCATATGAAGAAGCAACAACTGCATTTAGACATTTAATAGCAAAATAAATATTAAAAGTGCTTATTAAGAGACCTAGTTCAAAATATGAATAAAAAATGTTATAGAAAAGAAAGATAACCAAAGTGAATTTGGGCGAACCTATAAGTAGAATAGAGATAGAAAATGCGTTTATAGGGAAAGAAGAATTTTAATAAATGCTGATTAGAAATATTGGAATATTTTCTATAATTTATCAAACAAAATTATAATGTAATAGTTTTAAAGAAAATGTCAGAATATATTCAACACATTGTGTTTCTTCATGCCTGGCATATAGCAGGTCCTCAATAAGTATTTGTTGAAAGAATAAATGAACCAACAAGTCTTATTTGAGCACCTGTTATGTGGAGGATAAAAAACTACGACCCAAACAGAGTTTATGATCTAATATGGGAGAGAAGAAATATAAGGCGGATGCACAAATGACCACCACATAAGAAAGTTTGTGATAAGAATAAACGTGTCTTACAAGGTCAGAAGAGAGCCAGATCATTTCCCATCTGGGAAGGTTTTAGGGGAGGAAAAAAGACGTGAGTCTCAGAATTAGCGAAAATTAAGTGAGCAAAATTATTTGCTGTAGAATTTTAAGCAAATTATAAAGATCACTAAGTCAATATTATACAAGACATTCAATAAATCAAATACAAATATCACATCATCAAGCAATCTTTATATAATCACCCATTCTTTAAAATTCTATTTGCATTTTACATTAATATAATATGAAGTAGTCTAAGTTCCTGCAAGCCTCTTTGTCTCTTGGCTTTTTTTTTCTTTAATATGTTACATACATCAATTCTAGTGGAGCATATTCAAAATGTTTCAGTAATTACCCTGTCAATCATTTTGTTCTTCAGGTTAAACTTCTAGACGAAGCTATTAGAAATTAACTTAAATAATAAAAAGAGCATTAGTTGTTTCTAGTATAAAAACTTGTAGATGTTTTCCGTCCTGGGACGATCAAAGACTTTAATATTCTTCTCTTTATTTCCTCTTTGGTCATCTTTGTGAGAAGTACCTGGTTTTAGGAAATGTTGATTTCATCAGGAAGAGGTGTTAGGAGTAAAGCAAGCTGATTGCCCCACCCAAGATATTTATGCCTGTCATGTGAATGATATGAAGATCGCTTGGATTCTAAGCTGGTTTTCTCACCCCTTTCACATATATTACTCCTAACCCACTTCCCCACTTATCAGATAGAGTCTACCTATACCCATTTTCTGCTTCCTCTTTTTCCTTCTTGTTTCTTCTTCTTGTTCTTCTTTATTTACTAAGTGTACAGGGATCATGCAGGTTTTGTTCACTTTTCTATATCCAACTACTAACACAATCCATGGGCTTGAACAGACATTCATATAAAGATACGTTGAATAAATTATTAACTACTTGATCTGGAAAAATAAACCCAATTAAATATAGCAATCTAATCTAAGAAACACAGTAAAGGAAGACCAATCTGACTCTTGAGTATACACAATGCATATAAAATAAAATGCAAATGGATTTTCATTTTATTAACTCTTTTGAAATATTTCTACTATTGCTTCTCTACCCAACTCTGCTTAAGAGCACAGAAGACTTAAGGCCTGTCTGCCCCACACCCCTTCAACACTTCTTAGCTATGTAACTTGAGCCAGTGAATTAACACTCCTGAGCTTCAGGTTTTCTCAATATAAAATGTGACTAATAACATCTTGTCTGTCTGAAGGCAGTGGATTGAATGAGAAACTCTATTGATCCTACTTATTATGGATGAAAATATGAACATAATTTTTAAAACTTTATGTGGAAAAATGCATGCATTGGTCTTTGCTTATTAATTAAAGCTAATAAGTTCCTGTAACTAATTGCACATGAGATTCTAAAACATCCTAAATTAAAAATATAAATAAATAAATCTATATTTACATATGTTTAATAACAGAACTCATGACACTTACTTAGTAATGATGATTAATACTATCATTTAAAACTATGTATCCATGACATTTCTAAACACAAATTAAGATCAAAAGCTTTGTAAAACATGATTGTATCCTTAGATGTTTAATGATATATTTTGAAAGATTAAAAGTTAAAGAACCATTACTAATGGCCCTTCAATTGCAGTAATTGTACAATACTTTTTATTGGTGAACTTTTTTTTTACTTGCACTGAAAATTAACTCCATACTGTTCTGATTTTTTTATTCATTCAATAAAGTTGTACCTAATGTTTGGTACTGTGCTCGGAGCTACAGATGTAGCAATAAATAAGACACAGTCTCTCTCCTCAAAGAGAGCAGATTTTATTGGGCAAAGCAGGCAAGCAAGCAGACGATTAAAATATTGTGTTGTAAGTGCTACGGCAGGAGTAGCCCAGGATGCCTTGGGAGCCCAGGAAAGCTCTCTCAATTCAGCCTCCAGGTGGGAGAGTCAGTCAGGGAAGCCCTCCGAGAGGAGATGGAATCCGTTTTGCAGGAGCCTATTCATGTCCTTCCCAGGGAGGCTGAAACGTCAATTATTTAAATACTTAATGTCCAAGTGAGAGATATAGTAAGAATTTATTGTTTGATTCCTTTAAGTTTTATACTACATGGAATAACAAAACACATTTCTGGGACTAGAGGTGGAGATGAAAAGATAAGAAAAAAAAAAAAAACAACCCTAAGAAACAAAGAGGAAGTTTTCATGAACCTGGAAAGTAAAAAAGATATGATGAGGAATCAGATGTTCACTTGGACAGTTCCTGGAAATGAAGAATTAGGAGGTCGAATGCAATCTGATTGGTGACAATGCTAAGTAGTTTTCTTAGAGGTCGACGGACTTAGATTTTTTTAAAGTAATAAATAAGAAACAAATTTTGAGTTTGTAATGCTGATGAACACTATCACTTAGAAGTATGTACTCCTCGACATTTTTTTATAGAACTGAACACAGCTGTGAGGGCAGTTTGCCTTTGCACTACTTCTGTCCAGTCTGTTAGCCAAAATGTGTTGGTGTGTTATAACAGTTACTCTTAATTTCTTAATTACACTCCTACAATGTGCTCTCAACCCATATTAGTGTATTGCTAATGAATTATGTTGATACTCTTTTGCTATCTATGCTCATTTTATAGTTATCAGCTACTTTTTTTCATTGTTCAAATTCATATGTATTTTCAGCATATATCACCAACTAAGTGTTCCTTTACTATATTTTTATAATTTTACAACTGCCTCATGTACCAAGCCAAAAAGATGTTAGTTAAATGACTTGGCTTACTGCAAATCCTAGACAAGCTTTATCTAGAGCTGCCATTTTACGGGACCGATGAGGCTATGCTTTGTAGAATGCTTTTCTACCTCTTAAATTTCTTTGACTTGACTGGATTCTTTTGGAAGATACTGTACCTTCTCAAGTTCTAATTGTTCAAAACTCTACTCATTTGAATTGACCTGTTAATTTAGGCTGCAAAAATAACTTGCTGAGTCACGGCACATTTATTTTGATTACTCTCATCTTGGCTTTCTTCATCTCTTTATTATCATTTCAAATATGCATTTAATTTTTGTTTGCATGGTAATTTCAGCCAACTTACCTTCATTTAGGTCACTTTGTACAAGAAAATGAATTATCTCATTGTTTCATCCAATTGATTGATTTCTGCTACTGTATATACTTATGAGCTGTCCCAATGAAATTCAGAGACATATATCCTCAAGATAATTCAATTAGTTTCTATGTCTTTTGTCACACTTCTTGATTTTTCACAAATTAGTTTGAAATAGAAATATTTTTGTACATTTTCCATAACCTGATTGCTCTTTCATTCCAAAAGAAGAATAGAATGGAACCAGAAAAAAATCGTCTCATAAAAAATATTCATTCATGTGGTATTTTATATTTCTAAGGATCATTGATGTTTTAGGGTATTTACCTCAATTACCTTTCATTTTCAATTGTTTGAATCTTTATTTGTCGGTAATCAATAACGATCACATGGATAAAACCATGGATAATAAGAATATGAGCAAAACTTTTCTACTTTGTGAATAAGTCATGCCAATTCAGCAATGCACCCTGAAAATGCATTTTTATAACCTACATGTAATATGGAAAGTAGTGATATTAACAAGTAAGCAATTTTAATGAATAGAAGAAATCTGAATGTCATTAAGTCTACTTCCCTTAGGATACAATTTGTCTAGAGCAGACATGAATATGTTTCTATACATCATGACCTACCTAATCCAATTCTTCAGGGGAGGTATTTATTTGATTTCATTTTCATATTTTTAGAGTTCATAATTTGCATGAAAAAAATCCTGCTTATTGGTAACTATAGCTTAGAACTCCTGAAGAACAAGCCAACAGCTTGTTCTTTTCTTTTGATGCCTTCTGTAAAACTACCGACCCTTGTTAATTAATTGATAGATGGCTTGTGAAGCAGTCCATCTTGCTGGGAAGATTTAATCCATCTAGACTAAAAACCAAGGTACCTCAGTTTATAATCTCTTGGTTACTACTGACAAGGCCCTTGATTTATTCATCTTTGAATTTTTCTAGTATGCAGATCAGTATATAGGAGTTTCTCATTACATGTTTATTGGATGAATTAAATTAACTCGTTCCTTTCAGCAGGCATTTATAGAGCACCTGTTATTCTGTCTTCTGTCTCTGAACTCCTACTACACTTCTTATTTGTACTGTTTGATTACTACCTTAATACATATCTTGTTTTATGATTGTTTCACAAAATAATGTAGCACTTTTTAATTCATATGTAGCTTATCAACAATTAAATTGTTAATATGTAATGAAATTATATATTCCTTGTAGGCAAGAATCAGGTCACTCATTTCATTTGTACCTTTCATAAAGTCAGCTCGTAAACATACAATAAGTATTTTGTTGGTTAATTTGAACAGTATGAGTGAACATGAAAAAATGCTGCCACATTGCCTTATACCATTCAACCAACTATTCCGTAAAAGAATATATGTTTTAAGGAAAATAATAATTTATATATGTTATAAAGTAAAATTTATTTTTACTCCAGAATGTCAGTTAGTAATGCCGAAAACAAAACTTGCATAAAAACTTTGTTTAAAAGAAAAAAATCAATGCTGGAGGAAGTCTTCCATTCTTTATCTTGCAGAATATTCTTGTTTCTTAAATTTGGAGTTAGGTTTTTATTTGAAATAGAGTTATAAATTATATTTATTGCCTAATTTTTTATGGATGGTGTCTTGCTCTTCTGTGCCTATTAAGTTTCCACCTAATATTAAGACTAGAAGGCAATATGTATGCACTTTCATTGTTCTATCTTTATAATCTAATGTTTCATTTATTTGGTTACCAAAGAGGTTTCAGTAATGTGAAAATAATGAATTCAGTGCACAGACTTTTTCTATGCATATTTTGATTACCCAATGCCAAGATTGGAGATTCATAGAATAGACTTTATACATTTAAACCTAGCAAGTTTATGAGAGTATGACTTCGTAGCATCTATAATCTCCTAGGATACCCAGCATGAGAATTAGCAACAACAGCAGAAAAGATTTACTTAATCTTTCATTCTTCTCATATTAATCAGTATTCCACACTTTTCAAGAAATCTAATTATAAATAACTAATATTTCTCACACATATATCCACATTCCGCCCTCCTTTTGGCTCCCCATACTCTCAAATCTCTAAACTGTTCTGGGACCAATACTGTAATGCTCAACTGTGGTCTTGACTTTTACTTAAATCTCCCATGCAAACACACACATCAATCAAGTCTTACATTTCCTAGGTCTTATTCTTTTTTAAAGTTTAATTTCCAAATTAATCTACAGTGCTATATTAGCTTATTAGCCCTTTCAGATAGACTCTTACTGCAAACTAGTTAGCCATTTCAAAGTGTTTCAATATATGCAGTGAATTTTTGTGTGTTGTACAGTTGATATGTTGTTTCATTCTATATTGATTTCTCTTTATTGGTAATTGTCTTCCTCTTTGGGTCTAAAACAAATACTGAAGTAAAATAGAGTCGTTCAACATTCTCTGGGAATACCAGATGAAGAGACTGCCTTTTTGAAACAAGGCATCTTAATACCTCACTTAATATCGCTTAAATTTCATACTTATCACACACAGGATAGAGAATTGTTGACGTGTTGATGAGTATATAGAGTCACTGAATATTTTGCTTAATTTTGATTGCATAGGTTTGACTATTATAAAATTACATCTTTCTTTGACTGGAGGAAACAATAAAATTGAGTAAGCCTTATATTATGTTCAATTTGCTTTCATATGCAAATACTTCCACAACTTAGAATCAATTTGAGGTGACTTGGTTCTACAGTACGGTCTATCTATCTACCTATTAACACACACACAAGATGTAGATCACATATACAAAAAAAGGAAACTGTTCCCTTGATTTAAGACGTGAAATAAAATCAAAACTTCAGATGAGTAAATGATTTGAAAATAACTTTATAGGTCTTTGCACACATTATATATCCCAGGGGTTTTATATTATAATGAATAATGAAATACATTTTTTTTCTAAAAGACTATTCAGACATATGCAGAATCCATTATACATGAAAAGGACCAATAACTTGAATCTCCGATGGTAATAATTCACATAGTCTAATAAATAATGCTAACTTGCCAAAAGGAGAAGATTTGTTAATCTTTTTGAAATTGTGAATGAATCAGATAATATGTCTATTCTGTTTTAGGAATAAGTGAGGAATCACAGGGAATAAGGGAGAAAATTAACCTAAAATAAAATGTGTATAATAGTATTGCCTTTTATTGTAAAGTACTTGCATAAGTAACAAGCAAATCATGATGTCGAATGTAAATATCCCAAGTTTAGTAAGATTGGCTAATCACATGAATAAGTACTATGAATTTTGAGGGGATACATTCAGACTGCGGCAGATATGTAGTCACATCCCATATGAAGCTTCCAGAGAAAATATGGCAAGAAGAGGATCAAAAACAACTGACATTCATGCTTGCAGTTTTCATCCAAAGCTCTCAGACAAGTCAGCAAAAACCAAACACACATTTAAAAAAATTATTTCCATCTCCCTACAGAAGATTTTGTTTTGCTTGTGTTTTTAGTGGTTTGGTTTTATATGATGCTAAGATCTCTGAAACAGCAGGGCTATCTTCTAGATTTAACCACGACCGAGTGAGAGAAAAGAGTTTCTAACAACCCTGTATTTGCTTTTAATTATTTACTTACTAGGTTAGCCTTTCTCCAGAAGATAAGCAGGAAGTACAATAAATGAACTTACCTTGTATACATTTTTATCAATTGAATCAGCAGGATAGGTTGGATCTTTGTCTCGGCAAGTAGGACTCTCTAGGAAGAGGAATCAGTTGAGATCAGGAGGGGACAGGGCAGATAATTTACTAAGGTCCTCATAGTAACCAATAGGAGAAGCTCTGATTAGGCGCGTTCTGGAGATTGATAGCAGTGAAGGTCAAGACCAAACCTAAGCGGCAGGTAGAAATCACAGCAATTAGGCAAATTATGTTATCAGTGGAGACTAGATAGATATCTCTCTTCCCGTCTGACATATACCTGTATGAAGTTTTTTGGTTCAGCAATAAAGTTTTTATTCTCTAGCCACAATCACTGTGGCTACTGCTGGCTGTGAAAGTCATCTCACTTTACCCAAGTACTTCAAAAGCTGTACAATGCTGTAAAGTGTTCAGATTTCTATTGCTGATTTTCATGTAAATTTTTGGTTACTTTTTCAAACAGCCTTCTTGAAGTGTAATTTAAATATTCATTTAGTTTTCAATATGCCTTTCTTCTTGGCACATAAACCATGTAGGAAACTAAGGGCCCCTTTCTTTTATTAGTATCCATAATACATTATTCTCTCCTTTCCTTAAGTGAGATTTTCTTCTTAAAATGTATTCTTTTTATAAATTTGTTTTTTTATTTTTGGGGGAGGGATAATTAAGTTTTTTTTTTTAAATGGAGGTACTGAGGATTGAACCTAGGACCTCATGCATGCCAGTACGTGCTCTACCACTGAGCTGTACCCTCTCCTTTAAAATGTATTCTTTTTCTATCTGATGTGACACTTGTTACTTTTCCATCCCTATCATTTACAGCCTAATTATTTCTTGGACTAAAACCTGTTTATGAGGAGATATGCTCACCTGGTTCTTACTGCTGACGATAGGTTCACAGCGATGGTAGGGAACACAGCATGCTCAGTTATCAATATAGTAAGGCAGGGGAAACATAGTAGAAATAAGATCTAATGATCTAGTGACTGAGCAGCAGATTGAAAACACAAACTACAGTTGTGAGTATGGAGCTCAGTTCTGTTCCGAGCTCACTCTCTTTGCTTCAGCTGTCCCTGCAGAAATGGAATGTCATGCTAACTAACCTTCAGAGATAGTTGTGAAGAATGTTGCCAAAAATAATAAAAGGTAATAGTCACTAATATAATTTTCTAGAGAAATTGAAACGAAAAGCAAACTGAGTATCTAAGACAGTTTTTCTTGTGTATGGCAAATATTACTTTCCTCTAAGCATGGTAAAAATATCACCTATATCTGCCCGTATCTTAGAAAAGAGAGGACATACTAAATCTTTTGTTTATTGATACTGAAGAACAATATCTGAATATATCCAGAATACAAACATAACTTAGATTTACTAGGCATAGTAAATAATGGAAGGGTTTTAATATAATAGACTCTCAATAATAAGTCCTGAGATTTTTTTCCTTCTCAGTATTTCTTCCTCTGTAGAAGATATTGCCTTGTGTTTCCAAAATGAGACTATTAATGGGCTTAGCCTCCTAATATAGATGCCTGAACTGTGCTCTTTTTGGATTAAAATAAATTCTTTAAGCAAGAGCCTTACACAATAGATTTGAAGGTACTTTGCGAACACATCTTAAGAATACCTGAAATTCATGAATAATCATCCTAATCCAAAATGACAGGTACTCTGATCTACTTTTGCACCTCACCCACACATTTTTGCTTTAAAATTTTTATTTAGCTCTCAGAGATGCTGGAGGGAAAACCATTCTCTGAAGAACCAAAATTCTGTAATTATTTAAAAGATGTATAATTATGGCTAGATTTAAATTTGAGATAAGTGTGTACAGAACTTGAAAAAGCATAGCTAGAAGGAATAAAACTAGGTTTTACAGTATGTGTCCCAATAAGTAAATTCCACTCCATAAATTTCCTTTTTGCAAATACTCTAAATCTGGTGTCATTCTACAATGTAGTTGCAGTTTACAGATCTCACAAACACCAAAACAGTAATATAATCATTAAAATGGGTACCAGGAATAATTTTTCTTTGCCTATAATATTTCATAATGATGCTCTTACATAACCCTTCAGCTTGGGAGGATCTAAAACTCAAAAGGGAGATTATATAGCCACAATACCTCTTTGAAATCGTTTAGCTATTTCAAGTAATGTTAA
This sequence comes from Vicugna pacos, assembly GCF_048564905.1. Classification (NCBI taxonomy): domain Eukaryota; kingdom Metazoa; phylum Chordata; class Mammalia; order Artiodactyla; family Camelidae; genus Vicugna; species Vicugna pacos. The sequence goes on along the minus strand of NC_133023.1, from coordinate 108,442,415 downwards.
ATACTTAAGACTAAAATTAGCTTCTACTTCAATTAAAATGTATAATATACATATATATGATATAGCTCAGGTTATTTTTAAAACCAAGTAATTTTTGAAGGGTAGTGAACAGATATTTCTGTTTGAATCAGGGCTTGGACAGATATTTTCTTCCGAGTGACTTACAGAGGTCAAAAGTAAAGCTGCTTGTGTTACTGCAGTAGTATCTACGATATATTTTCTATATTTGTGTCCATTTTTGATATTTAAATGAGTATAGGACTAATTTGCCTTTTTCACTCTATTTTCTTTCAACAGGTTTATTATAAAGTACATTTTAATAAGTAAGATGTCACTGTAAAAACTGATAAAAATGGTACCAAATGTACAGTGACTTTTAATCTTACAAATTAAGATAAGAACCATATTCACACATAAATAATTTGCTAGTAATAAATTAGAGTTCTCTCAGCATGTGAAATACTTAATTTGATGAGAAGGTTGGAGCTCTTTTATTGGAATAGGAAAACTTTATAAAGCCTAATTCCCTGGTGATTTATGTAATAGTGCCAAAACCATTACTAAGACCCCTTTGTCTATTAATTAGAATTGTGATGATCAGATAAATTATGAGTTATTTAATTGATCATAATCATGGTCATAAGTCAGTGTGAGATATGCCATTGAGCAAATTAAACTTATTACCATTAAGAACAGCGATTTCAAACTAATACAATATTACAAGTCAACTAGACTTCAATTGACAAATAAAACACTAATTTCAACTCTTCCCATTCAATACTTGCCGAACAAAATTGTATTTTTTCTCTTTAAATTTTCTTTGCAGAAAAAAGCATAAAGGGTGACCTTGGCATAAGAATAATTGGGTATTTCCAAGACTCTCCGAACCTAAAAACCACAAATCAGTTGAATCTCGGAGCTACAGAACTTTCCATGCAACTTTCATTCTCTTCTTTGTGTACTGAAAATGATGTGAACAGCTTTGTACTGTTTGCTAAACTAAAGAGACTTTTAGTTAAAATTTACTTTTGAGTAGTACTTTTGAAAAGATATAGTTAACTACTACATTGATTAATACATACATTTCTATCTTTTAAGCACAAAATTGAAAGAATACTTTTGTGCAATGAACTAGGAGTGTTTTGCACTGATAACAGCTCACATTCATTGAACACTTACTGTATGCTCAGCATCATTCCAAGAGACTTACATGCATTTTTCACTATCTCCTCCAACAATCTTTTATGATAAGTTTCGTTAGTACTCCTATTTAAAAGATAAGGAAATAATCACAAGAGAGGTCCAGGAACTGGCCCAGGATCATACAGCTTGTACATGACAAAGCTGAGCTAGCTCCTTTAACGATTTCCTACATAAAGTTTTCCATTTTTATGCTCAGAAAGTCATTCATTTTGTTTATGGCCTTTATTAACTATGTATATATCATACTGACCTTTACCCCAAAGCAGTGCATACTTACCATGAAATACGCAGTTAAGCAGTTGTAGAGTTAAAAGAGAATTGATTTCTCTTCTGAGCCTAGCATGCAATAATACATCTTATGGTGTTTACTAATCTAATAGTGGGGGTTCACCGTGTATAATGACTGTATATTGACCAAAACTGAAATTTATTCAAATATATTACATTTCCCATTTAATATACACATTTGTGGCAGATCGATGATAAATACTCCCTGTAAGCAGACTCACAGACTTTATTTTGAGTTGGCCATGTGTTTGCTTTTGGGCGTTTTGCCTGAATAAAATGTATTCAAGACCAAAATATTCTTCTCTTTCACAAAAGTAGTCTGTTTTTATAATTAACATGTGAGTTTCACTGGAGAACAGACCTGAATAAACAATGAACTTAAAATATATTCCTATTTAAAGTTCCTCGATGCATTCAGTGAAGTATCTATTCTTGGTTTTGTGTGGTGACATACCATGTAAACTGTGAACGAGCCTCATCATGAGATTTATGTCATTTATTTGATCTGTTTTGGTCAATGATTTTAATTAGGATGTATTCAATATCTTTCCACTTTGCAAAACTGTTTCTGTTCAGTTCTTAACACACTGTGGAGGATATCAAGCTGAGATTAACATTTAAATTTTCATGTATGCCCACTAGTATACACAGAAGGAAAAATTCCTAGAATCCTTTCTTTACCAAAATTTATGGATGATTCTTGACAGATAGATAAATTTCAGCAATTTCAGATATCTAAATCTAAATCTAAATCAAACAAAAATGAGAAAAGCAATTTATATGTAAATATAGTTATATGCTTTGTTTTCAGACCCCAGATGCCTGATCTCCAAATTACATAAAAAGTATTATTAATCTCAGTAACAAATATTAAAATGAGTACTTCTCTGTGTTACTGGTATTTTGCACTTTTTAATCAATAGACTGAAAATTCAGAAGATTTAGGCTTGTAGCATTTAGACTGCTATGGATTTGACATTTGCTTTAACTGTTAATTCAGTTATTTTTACATTTCCATCATGATTGACATTGTACAACAATATGGTGTTTATTTCTTCAGTTTTAAGTTGGTCCATGATGGCTTAGAAAATTTGTAATATTCCTTAATGCAGAGATCTTTTGAAATACTATAAAACTTTTAGAATATTTCTTTGATCATTAGAATAATTAAACTGTAGCCATTGACATTATTAATGGAGACTATTTTTTTTTAAGAATTTGGCATGCACAGTATTGGGCTCAGGCATTACCATTATTCACAACTGGCAGTTCATTGGAAAGTAAAAATAAAATATTCAGATACCATTATCATCTCTTTAAAAATACAGACAATCCTCAACTTATGTTGGCTCAATTTAATGATTTTTTAACTTTACTGATTGTGCAAAAGTTATATGAATTCAATAGAAACCATACTCTGAATTTGGAATTTTAATCTCTTCCTGGGCTAGCAACATATAGTATGGTACTCTTTCTTGATGCTGGACAGCGGCCGCCACCATAGCTCCTGGTCAGCCGTGAGATCATCAGGTGAACGACTGATGCATTTACAACTATTCTGTACCTACACAATCATTCTGTTTTTAACTTTCAATATAGTATTCAATAAATTACATGAGATATTCCACATTTTATTATAAAATAGGCTTTGTGTTAGATGCTTTTGCCTGACCATAGATTGATGCAAACGTTCTGAGCACATTTGGAGTAGGCTAGGCTAAGCTATGGTTAGGTGTATTAGTAGATTAGGTGTATTAAGTACATTTTTTGACTTAAGTTATTTCCATCTCATGATAGGTTTAGGGACATAACCCCACTGTAAGTCAAGGAAGAGCTGTGTAGATAGTTGCATTCATTTGCAATATACTTGAGAATGAGTCTAATAAGCACTTGTCATAGAGCCTGTTCGTAGAAAATGAGCAATGACAGTACCCAAACATTCATCTTTTCCTTTCTAAATTACAGAAATGCAAAAGGCCACTGCTGATTTATATCAATATGTACCAGAAATGTCAGGATTCTGTTAGACATAGGCAAACAAGAAACAAGTAAGTATAAAAACCCATCAGGAACATTTACCTTTATAAGAGAAGAGTGTTAAATCTGAAAATTAGAGAACCTTGGACTACAAAATTAAACTTTGTGTGGAATATACTGTACCATAATATTTCATATCACTTGGATAAAATCTCAGAAAAATTTCACCTCCATTTTATATTCTGAATTAAATAAATTCTCATGTGAGCATTTATTTATACAAAATAATTGTTAAAGGAATATGCTGGCTGTATGACCTTGGGCAATTTACTTAGCTTTTCTATAAAATGAAATATTCCTTATCTTTAAAATGGAGATAACAGCCCTGATACAAAGATTAAATGATATAATGTAATTATGTACATAGTTTTAAATAGCTACTGCTCATATCTACATTAAGAATATTCGCAACATGTACAAATGCATACAGACAACCAAGACTTCAAATTGAGGCACAAACACTTATTCTGTGGATCTTCAAATGTGACTTTGGGAAAATGGCAGTCGTATGTACACATATATATTAAAGTTAATATGCAGAAATTGAGATTATTAGACTATGTTACAATTTACTCTTCTTAACTAGATTGGTCAGTGATTCCTGCCTTAAATATTCATTATTAAATTAAATATGAACAGCATAGCTATGAAAGAAGGTTGTCTTCATTTAACTGCAACAAGATTAACGTGGATCAGGAGACTTATCTGATTGCAGCCTTAAAATCATCAGGATTTAAAGTGCTGCTTCCCCATGTGTAATTGGGCTTTAAAATTCTATGATTCTCCATCAGTGAGCCAGATATTCTCAGGGCAAAGGCTCTTCCCTAGTTGTCAAATAGGCACACTTAAAAGCTGTATTAACTCTTAAGGTTGCCAAAGAACTATAATTTGTCTAAGGTAATAACTCACTGAATCTCACTTTCATGACCAGAATTAATTAGAAATTAACTTTAGTTTGGGATAGACCTTATATTAGATAACAAATTCTAAGAAAACAAAAATCCTAAAAAGTATCTCACTAAATTAATAAAAAAATTTATTTTAAACTCCATTTGTATCTTTATGTTCCTATGCCTATTTTTAATGGATTTGGTGGAAAAGATGTAGATTGATAAATTTGACAAATATGAATGCTTGCTTCAACAGCACATATGCTAAAATTGGAATAAGACAGAGAAAATTAGCATGGCCCCGCACAAGAATGACGTGCAAATTCATGAAGCGTTCCAGGTTTTCAAGACCTTTGGATTGTAAAAAAAAAAAAAAAAAAAAATGACATAAGGTAAACAAATTAAGATTTAAAAAATAAGGTTAAGAAATCTGAGGTTGTTACGACTCAGCTTTTTCTTCATATAAACTCAAAATAGCTGCTTGGCTATTGCAGACTCTCCATCCTTAATGGACGGCATCCAAATAAATTCAGAAAAGAAGATAGACATTTATCACTTGGTGTTTGATATTCTTGAATCCTACTCTTCTTATTATAGACTATCTGGCATCATATGGCAATGTGAGGTTTTATTTTCAATGCAAAAATCTCAAAATTAAGTAGAAAAATATGGCTATAAAATTATACATTTTCTATTTCCTCTATGTGAAAATATACAGAAGTTTAAAAGTCGTTATATATGAGTGTTAAAATCACCTGGGACTTTTATATGCTTTCTCTTTTGTTTTTCAAATTTTATATGCTATACGTGTATATTGTTTATAAGCAATGGAAATATTGTGATATTTGAAAACATTGGTAATTTTTTTGCCACAAGACCAGAAGGAATCTCAAAAATTCTACTTCTATAACCAAAATTTTCTGTCTCTAAATCTCTCCAGGTACTTACATTAATAATATATTATAATATATCCCAGTAAGAAAACACATTCGCCTCTAGCTCTTCAAGGCTATGTTTGATGAGTCTTTGAGCTTCCAGCTTGTTATGGACAGTAGAGAGAATCGCTCTGTTCTCGGTAGTTGCCGGAGTCCAGCTCCAGCGGGTTCGGGAACCTGAGGGAGGAGTAGCGTCGGCGCGAGGAAAGATACAGACAAGACACACTTCTGCAGCTCGGTGGCAGCAGGTTCTCCGCCAGTTTTACTCATGTTGTGGTATTTATACTTATGCTTACAAGCACTTGCGGTTTCAAAGTACAGGGGAAGTTAGTACAGTATTAACAATATCAGTCCTTGTTATACTTCTGCGGTTTACACTTCCGGAACAGTTCAAACAATCAGTGCCTCTTTGTCCTTTTACTTGTTCCAGCCCTCTGCTTCGCTGCTCATGAGAATCTTGATTTAATCTTGTTCCCTTTCCATTAACTCTGCTGTACCAGAACGCTCAGACCGACCAATTTCTCTTTATTCTTTTTGGCTCCGAGAATTTTTAAGGTTATATTGACCTAGACAGACCGTTCTCAAATATCTGATTAACAAATATCTGATTAACAGTTTGACATCAGAATTCTTCGAAGCCTGATTTAAACTTTACTTAACCTATTCAGTTAGAGTCCTCCCTTCAAGATACGCAACAATAACTATAGCAGCACCACGGAACATTCGATGGTCCTCCAACCCAAGCCCAATTTCCTCCAGGTATCTTTTTGCCCTTACTCTGGCTCCTGATAAAAGAGACAGCTCTGCACAGATTTCTTGGGACACATTTATATGGAATTGCCCCTTAGTCATACTTGTTCCAGTCTTCCCCTGAATTTCCCCATCTTGTCCCCGTGGGGACTCCCTAGAATCATGATTCTTAATATATGCACACAGCAAAGCGAATATCAAGCAAAATCCTAAGAAGATGCAGAGAACCCCGCCACATCTTTTCTTACCACTGCTGTGCAGTGGCCCCCTCATAGGCCTCGCTGTGCGTACAGCCTCAGGGTCTGGTGGCGCGGCCCCCGGCAGGTAGTCGTGTTTTTCCAGACAGTAGTTCCTCAGGGAAGTGCAGGGCCACATTTTAACATGTGAACAAATGTGTTTGTTGGTTAAATAAGGTCCAGGCTCTGCAATTATGACCCACCAAAGAGCTTCATAACATATCTTTCCACCTATTTCATAGTGTAGTTTTTCCAGGATATTTTTCCTAAGAAAATCTTTATCAGAAAAAAAAAAAAAAGAGTGGCATATGGTTCGTTCTATCCAATGTCTGAAGCTGTGTTTCTATGGCAACATTTGGAATTTGAAACAGTCCAAGGGCTACCATTTCTCATGTTAAACAACAAACTTTTTTAGGGAAGCTGCTGAACTCATAGTAATGACTTCAAAAAAGAGCAGTATGTTTTCAAGAATTTATTTTTCTCTAAGTCTATAGTAGGCAGGAAGAAAAGGGAAAATGTGTCTTCTGGTACTTCTTTTCCTTATCTGCTTTCTCACCCAAAACAGGTTTCTCATTGTGTTTCTGCCCATATTGTCCCAAATCCTAAATCTGAAAATTTGTGATAAGTCATGGAGGCTGATCAATGTCCGTAAATCACAATGTACTTCATGTTGCATAGTGTCTTAACCTTAAAAAAAATCATGAAGTCTATTATTTTATTTAAGCCCCCTGATAATTCTCCCAGGTATATAGGACAGTTATTATACCCACTTAACAGATGTGTAATTAAGTTATGAAGGAGCGTTTTCCCTAAAGTCAAATGTGTGTTATAAGCAGTGGTGGTTCTAGAACCCATGTTTTCTGACTTTAAACTCTGCCAGTCTTGTTTATACTCTATTTATTATTGTGGCCTAAGAAGGTGTTAGATCTCAAATCCTATTTCATAGCTTCATACTCTGTTCACAATGAAACCTGACTGCAAAATCATATTTATCTAAACTTCAAAGAAATACGGAACTACAGTTGGTCTGATGAGAGCTAAATATAAGAGGCACTGTGCCAGTTGCTGCCTTTTGCTTTTATGTTGTGTCTATAAAACAAGCAAACTAGTGGCTTTCTCAATATTACAGTAACATTTTCCTCAACAAGTATGCATTATAAATAATCTAGTGGCATCATTATGAGAAAAGCTTGCACATTCAACAGCAAATATCGTGTATTATTTAACACATCTGTGATTAGCCAGGTTAAAAGGTTGTGTGTATGTGATATAGGTACAAACATATTCGTTCTTATAAATATTAGACAGATTAGCCTCAAAGAAATTTGACTTTGATTAGCTGGAATAGTCCAGAAATACAAATTGTAGTTAATTCCTTTTTGTTTTTTTTTTTTTTTAACTTAAACACTTATAGTTGTACATCCTTCTAAAATGCATGAGTCTTCTGTTCTGGCTTTTATTCAAATATCTAATCTGTCATTTACATCAATGGAAGAATTCCAAGGAATACCAATGAGGTATGCTAATCTATATGATAGGCTCACAAGTAGAAAGGGACCTGTGGAATGGCACAGTCTAATTTTTTCTTTATGTGTTGTGCTTAGTCTAACGCATGCTTGTTGAAAAGGTATCTTATGTTCTCTCCTTGACAATTCCAGTTTAGGGACCTTTGGCATTTACATCATTCCTTTTATTTCCCTGGAGTTTGTTGCAGTACAGTGAAATAATGAGTCATCAAATAATATGTGATGACCTGAAATAGTTTCTGTAGCTTCCCAAGATACCAGATATAGAAATAATTTAAACCCTGACATCTAGATCACTTCATTGAACAAAAACTGAAAGTAATAACAATTGTGAAAAAATATGAAGAGTTATTGTGATGTTGAGAGTTTTTTTAAGTTTTTAAGGAGTGTTTTGATAACCATGTCTAATACTGAGTAGGTAAATATTAACTCTGAAAATCATTTGCCTGAAATCATAAGTTTTGTCTGTGGGTAAATAACACATATGAGAAAAAAACCCACATAAATTGAATTGATTAATTGAGCAAAATGACTAAGCAAAGAGGCTCCCTCTCTAACATTCAGAATTCTCCTTAATCTTGTAATATAATCACCTTTGATTGCCCATAGCCATTTTTACGTTGAAAATAGAAATATGTTCCACTTCTGCTTTTTGAGGGAAGAAAAGACCCACTTTTGAAAAGGAAAATTAAAAGTTTATATGGAACTGCAAAATATTTCCATTGTTATGCACATTGAAAAATCATTGCTAAGAAATCTTTTGGAAAGAAAGAATTCATTGTGATCTGTAGAACTGAAAACTTTCGAATTGAAATATAGATTTTTTTCTTTCATCAGAATTTATTAATTGCTAAAAGAATTACTCATGAGGCTTTTTAAACAGAAATGTGGAAAATCACTTTTCCCCCTCAAAAAGACTTAAGCAATTTATTATTATTGCCCTATGAGGCTTTTTTTTTTTATTGATTGCTTGCTTTTTTACTTTTAGATCAGAATGAATATGCTCTATATGAAGTATTTTTTTTTAATCCTTAGAAATGCATCAAAAGATTGCTCTGGAATTAGCTGCTGTTGAGCTAAAAACTAGTCAGATAACAGGTGGCCTGAGTGGGTAAGTGTGAAATTCAAGGACTAGAAGAAAAGGGAGATCTGCTGATTTGAAATCCTCCTCGAGTTCAGTATCTGAACTTCTTAATTTAACAAAAATATCAAGCAATTGTATTTTATTTCCTCTCTGTAATAATAAAAGCACAGATTCGTAAAAGTGCCTGACACTTTCAAGAAATAAATTGTGGTTTGTGTTGGATGTATGCAGATGTGTGCATTTGTAGGGCCAGTGTTGAAGGGGGAAATGAAAAATGGACTATGGGAATTTTGTGAAGGGCTGAAGAGTTTAAACTTTATTCTGTGGTCAATATAGATTTCCTGAGCTGATGGATAACATGATCATATCTCATATAGGAAGTAAGCTATAGTGACAATATTGAGAAGAATTGGAACAAGTAAGAGTCTAGAGCCAAGGAGAACTATGTGGAGACTATTGGAATAGTCTGAACAAAAGTTGATGAGGGCCTACACCAAAGGAGTGAACAGATTCAAAGATATTTTGATAAGCTGATGCTTAAGCTTAAATCATCTGGGAAAACGACCAGTGTGTATAATATCTCAATGAAATATTGGTCACTTTCATCTTCCCCTTGGAGGGCAATCCTCACTGGTACTTTAACCATGGCACCATGAAATAGTATACTGGACAGAGTTAAAAATTCTATTTTCCGGTCACCAGCTTCCTAATGACAAAATAAAACCTTATATTTTAAAACATCAAAAGACTTGGAGATTTTAAACATTGAAGAACTCAGAAGATAAGTCTTCACTAATAATAAATCACAGTGGGCTTTAGTGGGTAAACAATCTTCAGTACTTGTCAATAAACGAGAAAAGAATGATAATTTCAAACAGGCTAAACTTTTTGCAATATCATCTGCCTTCCTACACAGAACATAACTGACCTCAACTCTGCATCTAAGATTAAGAAAATATGAAAATATTACTATATCCATTTCTAATATTACCACTTTTTCCTTTTATGTCTTGTCAAATCATCAAAATGATTCTCTAAACAATGGCTAAAAAAAAATAGTTATCCTAAAGCACTCTATTTTTTTGTTTTCTGGAGTTCTTATGACATAGAAGGACATTCAGTACTGCTTTGAAACAATGCCATTTTACAATAAAAAATTTATTAAATTACTTTTGAGCCAGAAGGTCTGGCCATTCTCCTCTCTTTTTTCCTGTTCTTTGAATCATGCTTGGACCCAGCATAAATCAAGGTAAATAGACCCTATGAATAGAGTATGAGCAGAATGATTCTTCTTCTCAACATGTAGTAAATATTTAAGACTGATCCGACAGCGTGTGCTTGAGAAGGTATTTTAAAACTGCATATTTGGGCTCCATGCATAAACACATATAAGGGCACACACACACACACACACACGCACATGCACACACTTAGAAAGACTGATGCAAAATAGACTTAAATTTATAGGATCAAACTAACCCCCTCAAATTCTGTCCACTTTCCCACTGTTTTCTTACTTTCATGTTCCTGACTCAAACTAGAAAAAAAAAAAGTGATAGACATAACCAGAAAATGGTGTGTTGATTTGGTATTGAGGATGGGAACAGGAAAGAGAAAAAGTTCTAGTGTCACAGTGGTGTGGAGGATTAGCAGCCAGACTATTCTAGAAGATGAATAGAGCCTCAACACTAATTTTTGAAAAGAAAAGATGGCATTTACTTTGCTTCTTTCCCTCTTTTTTCACATTCTGGTGATCTTGATCTTGTGACGTTCAAATGAGATGATGAATGTGAAAGTGCTCTGCCAACTGTAAAGTACCATGGATTTTAGGAACATTATACATTTGGGTTTAGGTAATGTTTTGTATGATGAAGAAATTTTCATCTTTCCTACCCAGATTTAGTTTCTCAGCTACCCACGCATCACTTTGAAAATGTTAGCCTTAAGACATTTCATTTTTATTATGTAACTACTTAGAAGAACTGTGAACTTAGCTAATAAAATGTTCTTGCTACCTAAGTAATCTGACAATTAGAAGGGCTTATTTTTACCCACAAAAAAATGTCTTCTTAGACTTCCACAAGAGTTTCCTAACGAAAAAAATAAAAGTAAAATATAAATAAAACAGGCAGAAATATAAAATCCTAGAAAAACAAATCTGCTAAACCACAAATTGGAAACACATCATTAGATTGCTCAGTGAAATGATTCCGTGAACAACACTGAATTGAGCCCCTTCTGTAGTCATGGGCTTGATCGTTTCCCTGTTTTTCTCATTCCATACTTAATGTACAGTTGTTACATGCCCTATGTCCTTTCTTTTCCTACATGTAGTGCCGGTCAATCCTTGGAAATCTGAAAGAACATTACTATTACAGATTTTTAAAAGTGAATGTGAATTTAGGGATTGTCCACTAAGAAAATCACACCCATCTGGAATGTAAGCTCCATGAAAGTTGAGGTCATTTTATACTTCCAGCTGTATTCCTAAGACTAATAGGAATACATCCTTCTACATGATGCCTAATTGATGTTTATGGAAGAGGAAATTAAGTTGTAAAAAGGTGAGTCTACTATATATACTAACTACTATATATAAAATAGATAAACAACAAGGTCCTATTGTATAGCACAGGGATATTTTCAATATCTTGTAATAGCCTATATTGAAAAAGAATATGAAAAGAAACATATATATGTATATATATAACTGAATTGCTATGCCGTACACTAGAAATTAACACAGCATTGTAAATTGACTATACTTCATTTAAAAAATACAATTGAGTCTTGCCCAAATTCACAAAACTAGAATCTATTTTATTTTATTTTATTTTTTAATTTTTTTAACATTTTTTATTGATTTATAATCATTTTACAATGTGTGTCCAATTCCAGTGTTCAGCACAATTTTTCAGTCGTTCATGGACATATACACACTCCTTGTCGCATTTTTTTCTCTGTGAGAAAACTAGAATCTAGATCTTTACTCCTAGCTCAGTGCTTCGCCTGCCTTCTAACATTGGATTTCCTTAAGGATCTGAGATCATCTTTGAATGAATAAAATTTAGGTTATAGAATATTTTCTTGATTATTAATGTATAACACACTAAATTCATAACTCTGAAATTTGATTATGCTGATATATACTCAATAAACTACAAACTATGCCTACTTCCCTTAGTTTATAATTGGAAAATATTTGATTACAATTTCTCTACTTACATTTGGGACTATGGGAAAGACAATAGAAGTAGGTGACCAAAATCACAAAAAAGGTGTTGTTGTCCTCTTTGAACAGGCAGTAATTCATTACTAGATTTGAAACCACTTCTAATACCCAAGAAGTTCCTTAGTTATCTTGCCAAGAATGAAAGCTAAAAAAAAAAAATCTCCAGAAGAATGTTATATGTAAGGTTAGTTGATAGATTATATTCTGTGAAGATTTAAAGCATTTAATTAAGTGAGTAATATATACCAAAAGACTCCAACAGAGACTCTTTGTTCAAAGCAACCTTGGGTGATGACATAAGTATTATATCTCCCTGTAATCTTACTTGTCCCAAAGTTTTGCAATTTCAAACTTAATTCTTTTCACAGAAAAAGCCTGCCATTGCCTTCTACTGATAAAAATATTGCCATGCAGCTCATGGTGCCCATATTCAACGTTTAATTAATTTAGACCTTGGCAGAGGAAGTGTTTTACTGTACTGGTTAACACTGGTGATAGCCATATGGAAATCACATTTGGTCTCATTATCAGTTTTGTGCTCCATCTGGAAACCTATGTCAATATTGACTATTTTCCAATATCTTTCCTTTTTATGTCAAAGTTAAATGTATTGTGCCAAAAAGTTATCCTCCTTCACTTTCTATCCCCTGAGGAAATTGACGACAGTCGGTCATCTTATTCTAAATGAGATCATTATTTATATTTATATATCATTATTAAATCACTCCCTTAGTCATTGCCAGCCTTAGTAATAATTATTATAACATACATCTATTGAATGCTTACTAGATACTACGTACTTGCAGGATTCCATGCTTCTCACAGCGCTTTGAAGTAGATATTACCTCTATTTTAAAGAGGAGGAAGCTGATGCTTTGAGAGAATGACTTGTCTTAAATCAGCAAGTGGCCGATCAAGGCTTAACATCAACTAAGAGTGCGAGAAACAAGAGGATAAAGGGGGCTTAAGTTATGATTTGCAGTTGGTTCTTCTAATTTCTATCTCCAAAGTGAGGAAGAGGAAATAAGAAGAGGTGATGGTGCCATCAGTAAGTTTCATTCAACTTTTTGAATGAAGTGATCACCTTTGATCATGCTTTCCCTCGTTTGTCTTTTACCTCTCAGATTAATGTGAAAAGCACTCTTCTGCAAAGTTTCAGGTATTTTGGTGATCTAATACCAGGAGGTATTCATGATGGTCAGGCCTCTTCTTTCTGTAGTGGAAACGTGTGCTGAAGGGATGACCCCTAATGTTTCTGTAACCTGTTAGAATAGAGTAGCACTCTCTGCTGTTAAAACATGCTCCTCTCCACCTGTCTGCTTTCTGTTAACCATGTTCTCCTTTCTTTGAACATGAGGCTTCAAATACACATTTGTATGGCTAGGAATGTAACAAAGAAAATGCAATCAATAAAAGTAGGTTAGGGGACACATGGACTCCTTATTTTAATTTTTAGGAGGAGTTTTTCTATATTTAGTATCCGAGGAACCTAAATTAAGATTTATTCTTAGTCAAGTTTTGCCACCTATAAAAAATTTTCAACTGTTTAGAATGTGTACATGCCATTGATATATAATTACCTTGCATTCAGAGAAAGAAGTTAAAGATTAGGAAATTCATTTCACAGGCTAACACAATTTTTCAATATAACAAGAAATGAATACTTAGAACCAAGAAGAAGCAGATGTTAAAAGCATTAATGGAAGAAAGATAAATGAATACCTTTAAAATGCTATGATTGAGAATTGATTAAAAATAAATTGGCCATTTTTCGCTCAACAATAACTTTTTAGATGTATTTTTTAAGTGACTAAGTACTATTTTAAGTAGAAACTGAATCTTTTATAAAACTGGACTACTTAGTATCTATAATTAGCAGGTGGTAACACATTTATATTGAAACTTCTAGATGACATTTCTGTATGTAAATGTGCTTTTTATATCATTTAATATGCTGCTCATTTTAGAGTTTCAAAGTTCAGAGGAATGAGGCTGCCTTAGAAATGAGATTTATTTTTCATTCTCTTAAAAGAATATTTCATTAGCTTTCTACTGCTTATTAAGTTTTATAGTAAGAGCTCCTGACATCTTCATTGAAATATACTTTTTCTTTTTTGCCTATCCAGAAAAAAAAAGAAATGTACAATTCACTTAGAAATAATATCTGTCTCCCTGTCTCCCTCCCCCTTCCTTCACACCCTCCCAATATCTTTTCCTTGTGACTCTGAAACCTGATAAAATACCTGTGTGTAATAGGCTTCAGCCAGATTTCTCCTTACGCTTTTATTTTTTTAAGAAATGGAATAGTCTATTGCACATAACTATATGAAAAGAAGCAGTATGCCCTTATTCACTTCATTCAAAGGTTTCCATTAATTTAACATTATTCAAATGTAAATAGAAGCTCCTTTTTCTGCCAAATTGGAAAATATGTACTCATCCTCATGACACCAGGTAAGCCGAGCTGGCTCCCTATCTCACTGATGTTAAGTATAATATAAGGTTGTAATTATGGTCGTAAGATAAACAGAGCAAGTGTGGCAGAGATGTAATGACTTTGTATCACTCTTGGAAATGTGATGAAACACTTCAGTGTTTGAAACACAGGTTGACTTTTTTTTAAACTATTTTTAATCCATTGGTGGCTGGAATGTACACAAAATATAAATGTTCTCTCTGTGATTTTCTTTGTAAGACATGTTGAAATACAAATAATGAATATAATAGATTGAGGATGGAAAGAGATAACTTATCTTTATATTGCTATTCATCTATGCTAGTATGTCATTTAGTCATACAAAGCACTTTCATACACAAATGCCCCTGAATGTCCTATTTGTACTTCCAAATTTGGTATTCCTAGTAAATGTAAGCTGAAGTTTCACTGGAGTATGAGGTGGGGTGGGGTTAGAGGTGGGATACGTCATTCATAAAATTTATACACTGGCAAAGAATAAGCTTCTACTAATTCCAGACACTCTATATTCAAAATGCTTGACGTTGGAGAATTATATTTTTGACACTTAAAAAATTTGTTATGAGAATTATCTTTTAAAATAACAGTATTATCTTTACAAATTTATCCACTTGCTAAGGCACATTCTATTCCCTAAAAAAAAATGACCTTTGGCAGCAGTGAATATATTTCATAAATATAAATTATATTTTATAACATAAGCAAGCAGCTTTATATTGAGAACCTGTTGAGATAGTCTATACCAGTAGATTAAATAAGCCACTTGGTTATTATTAACTACTTACCAATTAAGTATTTTATATTTTTGCATCACTGTGTTTGTCTTAGAATTCCACCGAAGTATTCTAATGCTTCATGCTTTGTATCATGATTGCGTCTCACATTTTGTAAAATGATTTGCTTACCAAGACTGAAGGCTGCAATTAAGATGACGTTAATCACTGATCTTATGTAAAGTTTTTGCTCTAAGAACTTGTGGCCGAGCATTAAATGTAGCCAGACAAGAATCCAAAGATTGCACTTATTTAAAAAGAGGCATTGAGTAAACTAAAATTAAATATTCTTTACCAAGAAAAAGTATACTTTGGAATGTGCTTATATTTTCTTTTTCGAAGGCAGGTGTATAATTACAGAAAATCTCTCTCTCATTTCACAGTCTTGAGCTTTGTAAAACTTCCTTTTATTTAGTTGTTACCTTGCTTCTCCTGCTTATTTCGTGGGAGGGGGGAGATAGTTTTCTAAAGAAAAACAGGCAGATAATTTCCACTTTCTTGAGACTATTTAAACACACACTAAGAATAAGTGCAAAAGCGTTTTTGGCATATAAAGTATTACAGCTTTTTGCAAAATATGAAATTTATGAAAATGGGAATGATAGTGGGAGGATCGTATTTCTCCTCATGTACTTAAAAATATGTATTTATACAAAAAGAACTAAAACAAGATACCTTTTTAAAAGTAACCATGATATAAATGAATTTGCTATTTTAAAAGTTTCATCTGAAATAGCTCTTTTTAATCAAAAACCTCTACTGTAAAACTTTTAGCTCTAAGTCCAGACAGGTGAGACATTTATATAAATACTTGGATAGATACAATAGATTGAAAGACTAAAATCTTTCAATAATAATGAGATGTAGTTTGATGCCCTGGAAAGAAAACTAGAAGAGTAATAATAGAATTCGTGGACTGCGGTTAAAACACTTCAGTAAACTAAAGTTTGGTAGGTATTATTTTTCTAAAGGTCATACTGATGTTTTAAAAATTATTGTTTTTTTTTAATTTATACCATTTATACTATGAATGCTATTAATTTGTGCCACTTATAAATACCATGATCATGTGTTAGTGAACCTGTTAACAACAGCTGTAAGACTGATGAATACATAAACTTTTATTAATAGTTTCTAAATGCCTTGGACTAATTAAATCTTCTCAACTCACAATGTTTAATTATCTTGACTAAACAATTTATAAGCAAGATATTAGTAGAGTATTCTTGTTTCACATATTCAGTGGTACTTTGACACTTCAGGATTTTCAAAAGCCATGAGATGAAGGCAGTATAGTCCTTTATATCCTTTAATCATGAAGAACATGGAGACCCGGCCAATAAAACTATCGCTTGTATTGGTGGCACTTCATTGCACTGATCACATGAATTTTGAATTTGTCAATGAAGTATTAATCTACTATTGGGACTGACATAATTTTGATGATTACTATATGTGACTACATGTGCTGATACAGCTTTCCAGAGTTGATTTCTTTTCCTAAAACAAATAAAACTGAAATTAGAGGAACCCATTACCAGGGGTATTGTCAGTCCCTGGATTGCCTGACAGTGCCACACATTTATCTGAGACAGGTTATAACAGTAGATTATCATAGATTCCTAGGACTTTATAAAAGAAGGAATATAGTCTAATTGTTTCATTTACAAACGAAGATCCAATTATGTGTTTCTACCTAGCCCCTACTTTTTCCCCATCAAAAATGTTACTAGTCAAGTCAATGAAGTTTAACAATATTAAGCCTTCAGTAAAAAACAGTCCGTATAAGGCAGATCTTTTTAAAATCAACAATGTAAATTAAGGTCATTTTGGTAGTTCTCTGACAGAATTTCTCCATTAGCATTCAACGTTCAATCTAAATACGTTATTGTCTTCAGACACAATTAAAGTGCATCTTTCATAAAAAAATAACTTTGTTATCTAAAACTTTTGACCAGATTAGGATATGAGATTCCTCTCACAGAGGGAAGAATTTTTAGCTACTCTACTTTACAGCATGTTTCAGAAATAATTCTCCATTGGTTCCACATTCCCAGGACCTCCCTTCTTCCATGGGCAAATAAAAGAAGAAACAAGGAATGGAGGCACTTTGATGCTACTGAGTACATACGCATTTGGGGAGTGTTTTTCTCCAATCAGATAGCACTAACTTTCTACTCTTACTTTGAAAAGATATTTGCAGTGGTAACTTGACGATTTATTGGTAGAATATTCATCTTCAGTTGAGGCTGAAGTTTCAGTGTGAGAATGTTTTAAGGACTTAGTTCTGAGAGGGCAGTAGGTCTATTGGGGGAGGAGCAAGTTCGCTATTTCTAATTTAGCACCTTATGAATTATTTTCAAATGTAAGTTTGTTAAAATGTCCGCAATTTAAAATGTTTTATTTAATTTGGAAAGTAGATAAAGGTAAAGAAAGGAAAAGTTTACCCGTATTACTTTCATCCAGCATAATTACATTTTTATTAAAACAACTTTTTAAAATAAAACTTGAAGATTATAAAAGCAGGCTTATGATACATATCAAGGGACATAACTGTAAAATAAATATTAAATAGCCATTGTACAATTGTATTATAGATACAATCTTACCTTAAATAAAAGTAACAATATCTTCAGAATGTAATATTTCCAATAAGGACAAAATAAATTAAAAATCTTATGAGTTTCATTTTATTTGCTTTTTGAAAGAAGAATGAGAACTTTTCAAAATTGCTGTATTTCAATATTTGATATATCTTACATAGTTGAAGCTTTTCTTAAGATAAATAAAATTTGTAATGTAAAGTTAGTGCCTGAGATATCATTTTGAAAATACAGCCAAGTAGAATTCATGGCACTGACTTTATTATGCTGAGGTTCAGAAGAGATTTTGTGAATTAAAAAGATTATTCCTGTCATTGACACCAGTAACATTTTCTTCCAGTAAGCGTTTAAAATGTTATGCAGAACAGTTACTTGCTATGTACTAGAAGAGACCGAAGTGGAAAATACAGTCGAAAAACAATATTCTGAAAACTTAAGGTGCTCAGAAAGCAACTAGGTTTAGTGCTGGTTCATAGACACGATTATATATATTTGTACTTTCACAATACTTTATTTTGTGCACTTTTCATCATTTAATAATGTTTTATATGTTTTGTGTACTTGCACTGATTTGGGAATTTGAGTGTCTTTCAGCATCACCTCAAGATATCCTAAACTAGCAATTGGTAGTGCATTGCTTACAAAATGTCACTTCTGTTATATATTTTCTATAAAAGCATTTGTAATTCCTTTAGTAGAGAATAGACAAATATTTAAAATGTTTTACTTTATTATGAATTTTATATAACTAACAATTAAGATTAGGTTCATCTAACCTCAAGATCAACCTGGTATGATCTATAAAGTTTAGGAGTATAATGTCAAAGTAATGTAAGTTTTGAAAAGTATTATTTTTTTAGTCAACTAAATAATGGGATAGACGACTTATATATAAATGTAAAGTGCGTTGGAGATTCTTAACTCTATGGGCTTTTAATACAATTTATTTTATTAACTTTCCTTCATAAATAGCAATTCCATTCTTTGTCAGTTTTTAATGTCTTAGGCTCTTCCTTTTGCACTAGGATTCTTATCTTCATGACAGTTATCTGTTAGATTGTAATAAATGTCAAACTAGTCATAAATATTAAATTCTGCCCCAATTGTTTTATAAAGCACAGTACTGTTTAAAAAAAATCTGGAAATGAAATTCACATTGGCATCTGGAGAAAGTGGTATGGCAACGCTGTAGTAATTGGCCTACAGTGCACACAGCTGGCTAGAAAATGAATTATGATCACCAATTAATGATAAATATACGTAACGTACTGGGACAGAATTTAAAAAGTCATTTTATAATTTAAAAGTCAATTTTAATATGTAATACACTGAATTTAGCTGTTACTATCTGGGAATAGAAAACTATTTATCACTCATTCTTTGATAAAAAACTTAACTGAAATAAAGAAATTGAATAATAGATAGATGAGGAGGATTCTAATTTGAGCAGATTTTTATTCCTGGTCATAGAAGTGTGGATGAGAATTTCATCTTCAGATCTACTTATTATGTGGAAAGGTACGATACTGAAAGAGCAGAAGGGAAAAAAAAAAAGGAAGGACCACAGCTTCAGATAACATGCTTCTCCCCCATCCCAAGTCCCTTTTTCTAGCCAACTCTTATTTAATCTTTCAAAACTCACTTACTATAAGGAAGTTTTAAAAATTCCCATGTCTTGATGGGATGTGTTTCCTCTTGGCTCTCATAACACCTTGTAGGTACCTTCTTCATAGTATGTAAGTCACTGACTTGCAATTGCCATTTATTTTTCTGTTTCTCCTATTAGACATTTCTCTGAAACAGGTTCACTGAATCTTGTATCTCTAGAAGTTACTAGTAAGTAATAGTAATTTCTGGAGATACTAACAGTAAGCACTTATAAAAAATGGTAAATAACTATTAATTTCCAATAACCAACTTTGGTACAAATCTATAAAACAGCCATAAAGGGCTTAAATAATAGCCTTTATTAATGTGTTGTGGGACACCATATGTCCTCGCAAACCACAGTTTCTGAACTTGCCTAGTTTCTACTATTTGAAGGAGATGATGCTTCTCCGTAAGGTAATGCAGAATCTTTGAGAAAATTGCAACTCAATTAAAGATTACATCAGTCACTAGAGCTTTAATCAGCTCTTCTTCTGAAGCAAAGGGTTTTTCATTCAAGTGATTGAAAGCAGAAAAAAATGATGCTTCTGATTTCTGTCGTGACAAAAATTCACAAGAAAGCTAGATACTGAAGAGACAAAGGACCACAGCCTTCTAGCATCAGAGCAAACATGGTAGCATTTTATTTGAACCAGATCCACTTTGCGTCACAATGGTTGTTTCTCTGAACCAGAGGCAAATGGTACTTCTGACAACTTTTTTTTACAATTTTTTTTAAATTGAAGTATAGTCAGTTACAATGTATCAATTTCTGGTGTACAGCATAATGTCCCAGTCATGCATATACATACATATATTTGTTTTCATATTCTTTTTCATTAAAGGTTATTACAAGATATTGAATATTGTTCTCTGTGTTATCCAGAAGAAATTTAATTTTATGTATTTTTGTATACACTGGTTAACCTTTGCAAATCTCAAACTCCCAAATTTATCACACTATACACAAAAATAAACTCAAAATGGCTTTAAGACTTAAGCATAAGATAAGGCACTATAAACCTCCTAGAAGAAAACATAGGTAAAACATTCTCTGACATAAATCTTAGCAATGTCCTCCTAGGGCACTCTACCCAGGCAATAGAAATAAAAGCAAAAATAAACAAATGGGACCTAATTAAACGTATAAGCTTTTACTGACAATTAGTTTTTAATAATGAATTTAGAAGGAAAACAATCTCTACAAATGCTTACTTTCTAAAAAGCTCTAACAATTTAGACAACTGCACTTTTATAAACTTCTCCCCAACTGAAAGAGAGAGTGCAATTTTTAAAAAGCAAGATTTTTGTTAGCAGGCGTGTCGTATTCCATAATGGTACCTTACCTTACAGACTTATCCCGTAGAGTGTGAATGTGATCCAAGAAAGGTCTACTTAATCTGGATAGAAAGTTCACTTTGAGGCTAACCCAGTGTCATTCTGGTTCTGTTTTAGTTTATGTTACATCAATTTGCTTACAGAATGACTCAGTTCCCTGAAATAAGGAGATCTGAGTACATTTTCTTACTTTAAATTAGTAAAATAAACTTTCTGTTTGACAAATCAGACTCTGTTGAATTTGTTAGTACAGTTTGGCTGGCTAGAGCCTTATCAATAAGGGGAAAACTGGGAACAGCTTAGGATTTGCAGTACATCAGATGATTCATCATAACCAAAAGAATGCAAAGATTAGACTATAAACTAGTTTTTATTGGAATTTTAGTACAACACTAGTCCTGACATTAGTCAGTAACTTAATAGTTCAAGTGAACTACAATATGGTAGGTTAAGTTTGGTTTGTGATGCAGTAATTTTTTTAAGTGAAATTAAGTTTTACAGTTACCTTTGGGAACATTTCCTGTCCTTTGTAAAGATAGCTCATATCTCATTTTTTAAAAATCAGTATTTATAAAAGGTATCAATTTGACAGCACTGGAGGCGTGCTTCACATTTTTATTCAAATAATAGGAACATCAACGTTGCAACTTTCTGCGTAATTTCCAGTTACAGCATCTGTTGTGTCTATCACTATTTTGAAAAGTCTGTTTCCTGGGTGAGGAATTATTTTCGTCAACACATCTTAGCAGCACCCTGGAAAGGCAGCCTTTTCTCCTCAGAGCACAAAAGATGATCATGACACTTCTTGACTCTTGTGAGATGCAGATGTACATCTGGTTAAGAATTTCTAATCTGCCACCCAGCCATTTCCTCCGCTACAATTGAGGGCAAGAATTAAATATCTTGACATGTGGATGTTCCTACCATAGTGCCTGGGATTCAATACATGATAGTTTGCCTTTCCTTTTTACTGTCCCTCCCCCATCCCCGGAATACACCAAAAAGAAATAAAAACCTAGCATGACACGATTTTGATTGCTTGACTGTTCTCCATCTGCGTCAATGCCCGTCAAGATGTTTTTCTTTTTTCTGTATCGGTTTCTTCTAATCTAACAAATAAAATTCTATATAAAAAGTAGAATACAATGAAAGAATTTTCACTGAAAGACTACATTATAGAAAACAACTCCCAAACAATAAGAAATGAACCATAAAGGATTCCTTTACTCCATACTGAGCAAATTAATACCTAAAAAGGCAATCATTGATTCTGGGATAACAGCGCAGTGCTCTTTTGTATATCATTTGATGGTTAGCTTGAGATGAGCATTATAAAAATTGAACTCAGTTAATATAGATTAAAAACTATAAGCCTGCAATATTTTACTTATTCATTCTTGGTAATGAAAACATTAATACTTTAACACAATACTGGAAAAATGTTTAAAATTATTTAACAAGTTTATTATGTTTTGAAAAACATATGGCCCGCACCCTAGACTGAGATCCCTTTTGATACTAAACTGCACCCTATTTACAGACAGAAGTTGTCTCCTTAAACACGTATCCTTTCAATGGGTATCACTATCACTATTTTTATTTTCTCATCACCATCATATTAATAACAATAATAATCTTAAGTTCTATCAATCTCAACCCTCATAACAGTCCTATGAGATTGACACTATTATTACCTCCATATTATAGAAGAGGAAATTGATGCTGATTAAGTACCTTATAGAACAAGGTCATACAGTGAAAAAGAAAGGAATTATCTTTAAAATAAATACTAGAACACTTCACTCTTTGGTTTCCTTGGAAATTATTATATGGAAAATTATATGGAAATCAATTATAATTAGATAAAAAATGAAGGTCAAACCAGTATGTGTGAACTAAAACTAAGCACATGCACTTCAAAGGACTGTGGTAACATAGAAATCACACCAACAAATGCCTGATGCTGGACTTTAGAAGGGACCAAACAATAGTGGTGACATAACGTACTTAACATTGAAACTAACATTACTTTGGCACAGATTGATGAGAAATGTAAGAAAGAATTTCTGTATAAAACCAAAGCTTACCTGTTTATTATATAACGCTTTACTTCTTTGTTAGCTCTGTAACTTTGACAAGGCAAGGTTTTGAACAATTATTTGAAATTCCTTTTTTTTCCAAATTATTTTCACTTCCTTACATGCCTCTTTATTTCTGTATAAATTCCTGACAACATCTCAACTAGTTTGAGAAACTTCAATAATTGAAGTTTCATTGAACAGATAGTTACTGAACTCCTACTCTATGCCAGGTTCTGTCTTAAGGAATTTAATGTCAAATAGCTACATTGATAATCAGAGACCTGGTTCGGATTCACTTTGGTATTTTTGCACGTTTAAAACAAATTACTGCCAAATATATTGGTACAAATAAATAGGTTGTTTCATAAAATGTGTTTGTCCCAGATGGCTACTGCTTGTTAGAAAAAAATTACTTCTATGTTTCTTGTTGATAGAATCACTGCTAGCTTGGAATTTCTGAAACCTTAAGAGAAAAGATGCAACATCAGAAAATGTTGAGGCTTTATTTTTCTGCTAAGGGAAGACTCTAAGTCTTCCCTAAAAGAGAAATATTACATTTCTCCAAAATAGTTATCTTTATTTTCACCGAAAGCACTCCTTCAGGAGAAGTGACTATCAATTTTTCAGTATTTGTGCCTTTCATGTAAGAAGAAATGAAACAGGAATTAAGAAACTGGGGATCCTATTGCTGGCTCTACAGGCAGTAATACAGTATAGTTAGACAAGTAGGAAGGTGGAAGAGAAAGAATTGGGCACAAATGGCAAGTAAGAACTTTATTTCCCAGGTAGTGCCAGAGGTCAAAAGCTTAGAGAGCCAAGAAATCCAAGTGTGTGTAGGGAGCTAATGTGTCTGTAGTCCCAATCTGAACAGAAGTCTTAAAACTGTGAAATTCAGGTCTAGTTAAAGAATCTGAGGCATTCATTGTCAGGAGCAAATGAGGTTTTGGGCCAATTGATAATAGATGTAGAATAGGATGGGAGCAATCTGACTCCAGGATTCAGCGGAAGTAAGGGTCCAGAATCCCAGAATGTCACCTTAGAAAAGAAAACAGGACCCTGAGCCGGATGGTGTGCTTTCTGATCCCTTTTCCTGCTGAGCCTAGGGATCCCTGATGCTGCAGGTACTTGGATGAAGTAGTAAGGAATTAGCTGGAGAGAAGGAACTGGAGGACTGCCAGTGAACATTAATTGTGACTGTAGGGTGGTAGGAGTCTGGGGATAGGATTCGGGAATGATCCATCAATGTATGGAGGATCTTTGTGCGGTCATTTAAAAAATCTCTTCATTGAATTCCCAAGCCTATCTGTTCAATTATCTCATGGGAATGATTGCAGCATTGAGTTTCAAACATTTAGCTCTCTTTTGGTAGAAAAGTTCTTGAGTTCAGGATGTTTAGTTTTTACCTGAAAGTGTTTTTTTTTTTAAAAAGTGAACAATTCTCATTTTAAAACACAAGAATGAGTTCAGGTAACTGGACTGTGATTTTTTTTTAAATTTATAGTTTGGTCTGGTGTTTCAGCATCTCCCTTTATTATAACATAAAGCAAAAGAAAATATCAACATTTGTTTCCATATTACTATATTGAAACATTTGTTCTTGGAGAAAGAATTGATTGGCAATAATTGTTCCCAATTATACAGTTTTTGCTTTTAGAGGTATGAATGGAACCTAAAGAAGATTTCATGAAGGTGTCTGAGAAGGCATGGGCTGAGCTCTTTATAGGGTAACCATCTGTATTCGCTGTAGGCTGAAGGGTGTCCCTGGGACTGAGGGGTTTTCTGGGACATGGGACTTTTCAGTGCTAACCTGGGAAGATCCTGGGTAAACTGTGTCAGCTGGTCACCCTGTCTGAGGAATCTGAAATGATCACTTAGATGAAAGTTTTCTATTAACGGAATGTTGATCCACATTTATACTGATACCCCAGCAAATAGAGGAAGCTCTGCTGGAGACTTCCTATTCCAACTGCACAGTAGTGTATGTTGCTCTCTGTGTTGTTTGAGTTTGGAGGCAGAGCACTCATTCAGGACATTCATTCTAGGCAGTCAACAGCCACCAGTACACTTTGAAAGACTTACCAAAATGCAAAGGTAGAGTTGTTACTGCTAACTTTACTAAAGGAGTAAACTGGAAGTGAGTAGTGGTGAGGAGCCTAAGGCTTTTTTTCCAGATCAAACTGTGGGAAGAGTGACAGAAATGTGGTAAGAAATGTAAAGATCCATAGTTGGGATGGGATGGAAATGAAGATTTTAATTCAACTAGTTATACTGGAAGTGATCGTTTATACCTCAACAGATTTTACAAATTTAATATTGATGAGGGCTTGTATAGCATAACAGGGCTTTTCTGCTGCAGTTACTGCATTTCATTTCTTTATCATGCCAGCTACTCTCTAGCTGATTTTAATGAATAGTCCTATTGAATTCTGGGATGAGTCTGTATTTTGAATAACTATCCATTGAAGATTTAGGTTGTGATATGCATTATATGTAATTCCACTCGTATGTAAGCCTTCATTTCTTGAGACAGAATAATGTAAAGTCATTAATGCATAATGGGACATGCATTTTAAAAATATCTTAAATAATCATGTTTTTTATACTTCAGAGATATTTACTTTGAATATTAAGTAATCCCAGAAAAAGCATTTCACTCATCTCTAAAATTTTGGTAAATTACAAGTTATATGTTTATTTCCAGAGTATAATTTTAATATTCATCAGATATCATTTCTGAACACGATCATTCTTCAGCCAAAAAGAAAGCAGAACATTTTAGATTTATTTCTACCTAATCATTTCATAAGACTTCAAGTAAGTAACTGTCCATTATAAAACAATTAGTGAGTTCTATGGAGTCAGCTAGATAGAAAAATGCCAGTTCTTATGAACATTTCCAGAAGGGATAACCATGTTTTTTTTCTTTTCAAAAATTAAGGAGTTTGACCTTATCACATATAGTTATAAGATTTAAGAATTCAGTAAAAGGTCTTTTGTATGTATATATTTATTAACTAGAGGTGTGAGGCTTGGGCATCATGAACTGAGTTAGTATCTCCATATATTCTTTAAACTTCCTGCCTCTGCTAATTGTCATCTAATTACTCTATGGCATGTTTTGTATATGCTATAAACTTTCAGTGAAACTTTTCTTTCGAATTTAAAATAGCTTTCTAAATACCTAACTTGCTTTTTTTTGAAAGCCAATGGTTTGCAGAAAATTTATTCAACAACTATTTCTTGAATGCCTACTATATACAAGAAACTCTCTTAAGTTTCAAAACTCTCTATTTCCATAATACTACACAGAATGTTGAAATTGAAGATTTCCGATGCTAATACCTGTGAAAAACCTATTTTGATTTAACCCATTTAATGCTCACTTAAGATCAGTGGATTAACCTGAGTACAAGGGAAAAAAAAACATATGAGTCTAATAGTCGTTTTTAAAATATGTTGAATCATGAACCAAAGTTGCCAAAGATAAACTGCGGTTTAACATTCCTGGAGACCATTATACATATCTAAGGGGACTTTGTTCTCTCCACTAAGGACTAAATGGTAAAGAAAGTTAGATTTACTGACTGTATAATCACAGTAGCAAAGTATCAGCCCCATTGCAATTGGCTTTCAAATTGTTTAATGTAGCACAGGCAGAATAATTAGAAAAATAAATTTGAAGAAACAGAGTGCTCTAAAGGCTAAAATTTGTTTTATATTCTAAATAAAATGAATAAAATCGAATTCAAAAATGTAATAATGGATTTTTAAAAAATAAATGACTCTGCTTGAGTGAGGAGGCTTCAGTATATGATTGTCTCCTAGATCAATGTTGTTAATCAAGAGTTTAGTGCATTGGCCACCAAATTTTGAACTATTAGCAGATTAACAAAATGTTGCATTTAATCTGGTGTTCATGAAGAATGGGAATAAAATGGCATCATTTAAAGAATAATTCAAGGTATAGAAAATGACTCATGAAAGAGAAGCATATCAATACTGAGAATTATAAAATAGCTACAGATACTAGTGTAAGACATCTATGTGGAATGTCCCAGGACTATCCTGCCTCTTAAAAGATGATAATGGAAAATAGATTATTAAGAGCTGATATATGTGAAATACATATAATTAAATACAGAAACATACAATCTCTTGCTAAAGAATTACTATCAATTTAAAATATTCTCATGCTTTAGTTATTCACTGCTAGCAATTAGCCATTTTTCCCCCACCATGAAATACTAAGATGAATGTTTCAGGTTGTCAATAAGGGTAGAAGTGTTACCCTTTACTAAAAGTAAAAACAAGGAGAAAAAGAACCACACTGAGACCGTATCATTCTTTTATACAGTTTGCAGTTCCTTATGTCTGAAGCTATGAAAAAGTAGGCAAATAATGATATGACCAAGTAAAACTCTAGAAAACAAGAAACTGTTATTTTGTGTCAAAATGTAGTTGTAATTAGCAATCAAATTTTGCTACTTTTTTTCTGAAAGATTTAGCAAGGAATATCTTTGTTTCTCTCTGTCTCAGATTTTGGAATTACTCCACCTACCTTTTCCTTGGCAGGCTCATGTTGTTCATCTAAAGAGAAAAAAAAAAAAAAAGATAAATTGTTTATTTTCCTTCACTCTTGAAAGCTTGAGGAAGAATTCATTTTATTCTATACTTTTTTTGGCTTCCATTTATTAGCAGTTTCTACGTGGTGAATTCCCAGCGTTTCACATAGAATTTCTTTATTATTGTGGGAAACTAAAGTAAATTCTATCTTCTTCGGCTTTATAAAACCATGAATTAATTATATGTGTTCCAAGCCCTGTTCATTTTATTCCACAACTAAATATTCATTGGACACTTTCAGGGTAGAAAATGCCCAACAAAAAATATACAGACAGATCAGAGGGACATATTGTTGCCTACTGAACACAACTTTGCATGCTTAACTACCTCATCTATTCTGTATTTTCATAAACCTATTCTAGCCCAGTCATTTTTAATTTATTTTCATCCCTTTTTTCATTCTTTTTAGGCCATCTCCCAAATTAGTCACTTTAGAAATCATAGCCAACTCAAAATGATTTATGAGAAATACACTGGGAATAATGTAGTCAGCAAGGTGATTAATTTTTAGATGTAATAATTTGCCACTTCTTCAAAGAATTCATTTTCTCAACAAATGTAGTTTTCTTTTTCTGTCACTTTTGATCCAATTTAATAAATCTCTCTTGCCATGTTTATCGATGGTCTAAAGTTTTCATCATGAAATAAATTCAGTTTTTTGGATTGTATATGCTACTTTGGGAGATTTTTCTTCTTGTTATGAGTTGCTTTCTGTATAGGTGGAATATTTATTTGGCACATTGAATAAATAAAATTTCTCTCAATTATCCAAGTATATCTTCAGGAATATGTATCTAATGTATATTTTCAGATTTTCACATTATCTCAGTATTTATAAAATCTTAACAATTTTTAGAGATGTCCCTTGTACAAATGATAATGTTTTTCCTTGCACAAGTGGACCTTTGATCGATTCTGGAAAGAATGCTGAGAGGTTTTATGATGAAATCAGGAGCATACTTGATATTAATAAAATGTTCAGTGTTACAACTCAGGATCTAGATTTTGAATTTTCCTCCAGTATGTGGTTAAGAAATTCTCTCCCTAATAAAATAGTGTTGACTCCACCATGTTTCCCAAACAAGGATACCATAATCTCATATGACCTAGAAAAATGTATTTGCTTTGCAAACGAGTTCAAACACATGTATTGTGTTCACTCTGATGTTAGCATTAACTAATAGGAGATTCTTTCTGTAAGCATACAAATACATGAAAATTATCAGAGTAGAACATTTCTTTCTTCACACACAAAAATATTTTTTAAATTGTATGTGCTTTTATGAAACTAATATTCAGTAATAATCATTACTTTTCTTTTCCTTGAGCAGCTCCCTGGGAAGTAATGCATTCAAAATGATAACATCTGTGATTTATGTACATCATTACGTATTTTCTGAAAATTGGTGTATTTAGCTAACTGCAGGCTTAATTTTAGCTATTAAGAGAATTTTCTTTATGGGGGACTAACTTTTTGTAGGAACAAATGAAAAAATTGTAGTTATTTTAACTGAATAGTTTTTAAGAAATAGGTTTATATCTCTGAACGTTGAGTCCTTAGACTATTTGCAAAGCCTTAATGAGTCACAGATTTAGAGTTGAGGAATAATCTTACGTGGTTCTTGACCCCATTTTATTTCAACCAACAATTTAGTCTTCTACAATTGTCTCCTTACACTGAGTATTCTGAGAATCATAGCTCTGCTAGGGGCTCTGCCAGGTGCTGTGTCTATTATTTCATTTCTTTACTTCCCAGTCCAATTCTAACTTGCTTAGCCATGATGAATAACATATTTTGAACCCAGCACATCCTCTAGGCAGCGATCCAGTGACTTCTTCCCATCAGGTTATTTGCTCCGAGTGCATTCAATATCTACTCTTCTAAGCTCTGTGTTTTCTGAGGACACTCAAAAAGCCTTTAATTTGTGGAGAAAATAACTCAGCTCAGCAAGTGGGTAAGCGATCTTTGCTATGAATTTTTCATACGAGATTGTGACCCCCCTTGCTGATAAGGACTGTGTTTTATTTGTGTGTTGGTCCCCAGAAGTCTGCCATTATATGCCTAGCACATAGTGAAGAATGAATTGAGCTCATTGGTATGAACATTTCTTGTGAATAATTTATTTCCCCTACAAATTACATTATTTTCTGCAATATTAAGAATTGGTATATGTAATGTTGGAAATAGCTTCATGAAATTGTTTTTTCCAGCTTTCTGTCTTTGGCCAAAATAGGTATTATCCATGTTTTATATAGTGGGCAAACGAGGCACTTGTCAGAGGATACACTTGTTGTCAGGCAAAGCTTCATTGTGTTGAATGCTAACACAGTGTTCTCTAAGTATCCTTTTAAACTTCCTCTAATAATATTATGATCTTTGAAAACAAGGGTTTGAAAAGTGCCCCTGGAAAACATGAGAAGTACCAGACATTGTCATCTGTGTGCTTTTGAGAGTCCTATTTTATATATCTAGTAGAGTAATATCAGAACAAACTTAATTTCTTTAGTCTACCTAAAGTTGGCACTTCAGTGTAATGTCAGTATTCTTCACCAAACATATGTTTGTTAAATTATGTGTTTGAATAAGAATGCATTCAAAATACTTGCACATGTGCTTCAGATTGCTTAATGTCACCAATTAATTTCACCTGATTTATCAGGGTGATTTTTTTTTTTATTAGTAAAATCATCAATAATTCTGATAAAAACAATGTAGCTTCCAAAACTCATTTTTATTCATATTTGGACATCTCATTCTTAAATCAATATGATAGATTAAAAATAAGTCATCAATGCAATAACTTTATAAAAGACTGCCCATACATTTGGTGAGAATGTTGGAGATCAGACAGATTCTCTCTCCCAAGTCATAATCATGATTTTTTAATTAAAAATTAATGTTCAGTATGGGAGGAAAGATGAGGTGGTTATAAATCTGTCTGAAAATATATTGTATTCCTAGTATTCAAGAACAGTTTAGTAGTAGTAGTAATAATCATATGATTCTGCATTCATCCCCCTAATCTGTTTAAAACCAACATAACCAATTTCTTAGATTATGCTCTCCCATCTTTGTAATAAAAATTGGCCAAGATGGAAGTTTAAGAAATAAAACAATACCATGATCTTTATTCAATGAAATATTTGGAAGAGTTATACATTTTTAATGGAATCATATACATTAAGTCTTTTCCCATTCAATAGTAGACACTAGCTGGGAATGACCAGTGCTATGCAAATAGTAGCTACAATGAACAAATAGTTCCTCCAAGGTTTTGTAAGCTTTTTAACTTGGTTAATCAAACAATAGAGTTATGTGTTCACCCTGATTCCTCAAACTCAGTAGGAGGGTTAATATGAGGACATTTGTCTTGCACGTTGCAAATATGAAATGCCATATAAATGCACCACAATTATAATAATGATGAGTTACAATAAAGCTTAATTTTATACTTCCCATTTAATTATATCTTAAGAGTTGATTTAGCAAACTTTCCTCTTTTCATTAACAGCAGGAATCACATATTCATAGCAGGAAACAAATGAATGTCACTAATGAAACAGTTTTGTTCAAGTAGCATGTTTTCAATATATGAGTCAATTCTTCAAAGTCATATAATCGAGCATACTCTATATTGGTGTTGAACAGGATTACATAGGAGTTAGTCCTTCTCTCTGACTTCAAGTAAGACCACGCCCTAAGCACACTAGAAGAAATGAAAATATATCCATTTTGTTATAGGCTGAGATAAAATTTGATTCACTGGTACCTCTTATTAACTACAATAGTCAGGTCACCCATCATCCCTTGCAACATAGTAACTTATAGGCTATATTTGTATCTGTTTTACCCTTTTTTTTAATTTTTTTTTGTGAGGGGTGGTCATAAGGTCTATTTATTTATTAGTTTTTTTTTTTTAATGGAGGTACTGGGGATTGAACCCAGGACCTTGTGCATTCCAAGCATGTGTTCTACCATTTGAGCTATACCCCTCCCCCTTACTCTTTTTCTTTTCACCCCTCCTTGGAAACAAAATCTGTATGGAATCAATAGCACCTACTATAATGATGCTTCAAATTTACTGAGAAACCAGTAAGTATTTGCAGAAAAAAAAAGGAGAAGTCTTACATACGATACTGAAAATCATAGAATGAAGTGTAGCATTTCCCTATACCATTTGGGTATGGAGACTATGTTTAGAAACTCTGGAAACAATGCCAAGAAAGTCCATAAAGGCGGACTGTGATAGAAGTTACAGGAGCAAAACTTAATGAAATTACATTCATAACAGGGTTTTTTTTTTTTTTTAATCTTCAGTTCATGTTGAAAGTGGTTTTATTTCCATTGTTTTGGACTCTGTCAAAGATTTGCAACACAAAAGGAAAAGGATTTGATGACTCCTGACATAACTATAGAGTGGTGATGATACATCTTGTTCATCTTTCTTCTGTTTCCTTAGAGCGTGAGTTCTCTGTGGGCTTAGCATTTGCCCTCTTATTATGTAAACCCTAAGAAGAAGAAAATAATGTCCTGTTCATAGTAGTTGCTTATTAATGGTTTTCATGAGATTTCACTACAGGGAAAGGAATTAAAAACTTAATAATCCTTCTAGCTCTCTGAGCAGTTTAGAGCACAGGAGATATTTAAAGTTTTATGACATTCTCCTGGGAAACCATCATCTCTTTGCCTTTGCTCACATTTAAGATTTTAATTGCCTCAGTGTTTCAATAATAATTACAGCCTATTCAGAATTTTTCTTTTCATGATCTGACAGCTCTGAGTTTTAGTTGCTGGAAACCTTTCCAAAAGTAGGTTATATTTGTTATCCATACTCTCAGAGGAATATCAGTCTGTGCGATATAAAATCAATTTCCCATTTACTTGCTTTGGACCCATCAGTCTTTTACATGATTCTGTATATTAAACAAGTAAAGCGTTCCAATATTTCCATTTTCTTTTGTGCCACCAATCTAACAATGTATTGACTTGATCACTTGACTTATTAGTCTGCATCAATCCAAATAAAGTGTCTTCTGGGTTTTTTGGCATAAATTTAATTCATGCTTGTTCAAATCCAAATCCAAAAGTTTCACTATTAAGATGGATTGTGGCAATGTGCAGCTTCTCATTTTTCCCCAAACTTCTTTATCCTTCAGAACATATCTTTAGAACATTTTAAGCCTGATTCTCCCATTCCTAACATAGAGAACGCTAGAAAAATATGAATTAAATAAGTTAAAATTTAAACATTTTAAATGGTCATGAACCCATTTTCTCTGATAGGAAAGAAATAGTTTCACCTAATAAAGAGAGCAAGACTTCACCTGTTATACCTCGTGGTTCTGCTCCTCGCCTCTGTTCCCTTCTAGTCATTTTTCTGAGACTCTACTTTTTGTTCATGCCATCATCCTCACTCCTCCAAGTTGCCTGATATCTCACACTCTCTCCTATTCCTCACACTTATTTGCTGACATCTCTGCCACTATAATAATTGAGCATTTCCCCCATACTCTTTATATTAACTGTATTAGTTTTCTATTACTGTATAACAAATTACCAAAAACCTAATGGCTTGAAACAATATCTATTTATTAGTTCATAGTTCTATAGGTCAGAAGTCCAGGGGCCACCCCTGGGTTCTCTGCTCAAGGTCTAAAAGGCTGAAGTCACTGTGTCTGCTGGGCTGAGCTCTTACCTGGAGGCTCTGGAGAAGAATCTGCTTCCATGTTCATTCAGGTTGGTGGTGGAGTCCAGTTCCTTAGGGTTGTAGGACTGTGGTCCCTATTTTCTGGCTGGCTGCCAGCTGGAAACCACTCTCTGCAACTCAAGACAGCCCATGTTCCTTTTCACATGATCCCCTCTGTCTTTCAAAGCCAGCAACTGCAAATAGAATCTTTTTCATGCTTCAATTCTCTTCACTTACAAACCAGACAAAATTATCTATCTGCTTACAAAGCTCTAATGGGATGAGATTACATCCACCTGGATAATATCTTTTGCCATATAAAGCGACAAACTCATGGAAGTGAAACTTCATATTTACATGTTCCAGTCACACTTAAAAGGGAGAGGATTTTCAAGGGTGAGAGCCACTGGAGTCGTTTAGGAATATTTGCATACCATGCTAACCCATTATCATGGAAAGCCTTCCAGTGCCTTTCAAAAAATTTTGACTGATATCCATAGTATTGAAATACACTGTAGTGTGCAACTCAGAGCACACATACAGCCCCCTACACACAGTAGTTTCACAAAAGAGTCTTCTCACCGTGTGCAATAAGTGATGTTATTTTCTCTTCTGTTTCATTAAAAGAAAAGGCTGCTTTAACCTACTAAATTTAGGGCAAAATTTTTTTAACCAGATTAGGGAAAAAATAGGCACTTATGTTTCCCCTTTTGGAAACCCATTTGTAATTTCGATGATCTGCAAATTTGATACATTAAATTGGGGTGAGATAACATTGGAAGTGAGTTATGTATTATTTTTAATAGTAACCCTATTTTCCTTTTTATATTCGTATCTTTGCCACGTGCACACAGAATTACTTTTCATGTAAAGAAAGAGGATTGGGAATTCAATACATACTCGCAAAGACTTGCATTTAGGTAGGAGCTTTTATTCTGTGTAAAAACCACCTTAGGGCCTACCGATATAAATGAACTTTTTTAGTAGTTATTGTGGTAGTCACTAGATGGCAGCTCTAAAATGTATGTTGCCCAAGATGAAAGGTACCCACAGAAGGCAATCTACTTATTAAGTACTAGAATTCTACCTCAGACATTCTATGGAATCTTGAGATTCTTCTGTAAGTGAAACAAGCACTAATATGATATAATTTAATGTCTTCTAGTTTTCTTTGAGTAATATTATAATAGATTTTTCTTTTACTTGAAGCTATGACTTTTTGATATACTCGTCATACAACTCCAGCACTGTAAGTGGCTTTGGATCCGCTAAACTTCAGACTGACATATACTTTTTTTTTCTAATAACCTTGTAGCCTCCTGAAAAATTGGCATAGCATGAAACCTTCAGATCCCAGTTAATTGTTACTTCTTTTGAAAGCTATATTTGACCAACGAATTTAAATTAAACTCTCTCCTAGCACCCTATCCTTTCCCTTCTTAGCTCCAATCAGAATCTCCAATGATATGAAATTGGTTTGATTATTCATATAAAGTCTGTCACGCACGATAGACTTCTGTGTCTTTTTGTAAAAAAAGATCATGTCTATTTTGCCTGTCACCGTGTCACCGTCACCTAAGTACAGTGCCTTACAAGTAGAAAAAATACTAACTTATATTAATATCATTAATTAATTAAGGAGGCCCTCAGTTAAGGCTTATGCAATAAATTAATGATGAATATGAGTATGAATTCTTTTCTTTTTTCTTTATCAGGTGGTTTTTTTGTTAGAGACCCTGCTAACACTTAGGTACATGTGAGCTTCTTCTCAGGCAGTATCGAGGCTAAAGTGAATGACCTTTACAGTCATTGCAAAAAGAAGGCAACTACTTTAAGGTATAGCTTCAAAGTCTTCCTGTACAACTTTTTAATGAAAATATTGATTTAAAAAAATTCTTTCATATATATATATAATTTTCATGAAGGAAGAGAAGGAATATCAAGCTTCTAGCCAATATCTACTTCCTTGAAACTGTATTTTCTGTGATCCATCTGACTTTATATGACTGCCAGTTCCCTCATTAACATCAAAGGTTACTGCCACAGATACTGGTCTATTGCATTTCTTATGATTCAATTATGAATTTCTTGGCAACGAAAGCATGAGTCTACAGACCTGAAAGAATATATAATATGAGCATAATAAATGTGTCTCTTCATTTCACTCTAGCAGTTTATACTGGCAGGTGATTTTGTACTCATTCATATTCTTTTTCTTGTATAATAATATAACTAATATAATGAAGCATTGAATTATTCCTTCAAGTGGAATATGAATTATGCCTGGGTGTAAATGGACTTGACATGCTACTCCAGATCATTATGAATAGATGTGAAGGCATGTGATTCTACCTGCCTTTGTCAATAAAAAATGCATTCTGTCACGTGCTAAAGTTTGATGGACATAATACACCTTCCTTAATTCACCAGCTCTTCATTTTATTATTGTTGTTTTGTTTGAATAACAAATGCCCTGCTGAAATAAAAGCCTCAAGAATTTTGCTGATGGATTTTCAATCAATATAAAGACTTTAAATAGATTGGACATGCTCATTTTTTCTACACCTGCTTGTCCTGAATTTTTTAAACTTAAAAGTAAAAACAACCCAGGTATTTGACCCTTTTATGCTCATTTCAAGACATAACAACAACTACAAAAAACTATGATCTGTAAAAATTGGTTTGCATAAATATACTCTCCAATTGGCTTTTCAATCTCTTTATAATAGGTTTGATTATAGTACCATTTTTGCTGAAATCTACAGTTTTTGGCCATCCAATTGAGAGAAGAGTAGTAACCAAACAATCATGCATAATTTATAAAACAAAAAATTAGATGGTAATAAATTAAAATGTAATTGATCAGTCTTTTTAAAAAATATAAGATTTTCAGATTTCTCCAGGCTGTTTTTTCTAGAGCTTATTAAAAACAACTAAACAAAACAA
Source organism: Vicugna pacos (assembly GCF_048564905.1). Lineage (NCBI taxonomy): Eukaryota > Metazoa > Chordata > Mammalia > Artiodactyla > Camelidae > Vicugna > Vicugna pacos. The sequence continues at coordinate 108,406,060 of NC_133023.1, read as the reverse complement.
AAAATATTTCAATTGCAAACTGTCAATGACTACCAACTAGCCACCCTAACTCAGAAAAAAACCTCTAAGAACTCTTTATCCTGAAGACTTCAGTTCAAAAAGCTCAAGAACTATTTTTGAGTGCTTACTACGTGTCTGCTTAAATAATGATGAAGTGATTAAAAAAACTTCTTAAAAGAATTCTTACTCAAAACATTATTATGGACATTTAGGTTAAAAACATATCTATCATTTTTATAAAGATGTACTAATAGTGCATTGTTTCAGTGGGACTATAAGCCTGAAGATCTAAACATCACTTTAAAAACCTGCAGTGAAGGCCCATCAATTTGAAAGTGTGTGCTTTTATAGTAAACCATCATGATTGTTCATTTTTTTCTTGAATGGATTGCCGAAAGCTATCGATTTCAGCTCAGAATGGTACCACAATCCAGCCTGTTATAAAGAGGATAAAGCTGACTGGAGAAAGTATTTATACTGACCCTGCTACTAAAGAGCTATTTTGTCACCGTAAGAAATAATTTCTCCTTTTGACAGGCCATTTATTCCCATATTTCAGTTCATGCCTTAAGTGAGCGACTGTGTCTCTTTCCGTACACATGTAAATTCTCAGAGTGCTTATGTATCTCGTCATTTGAGGTTCATGGAGAGTCTGGTGATTTCAATTCTAGTCAGTCAATTCAGTCTTTCTGATTTCAACTTTGTCCTTTTTTTCAAGGTGAGACTGTTTAAATAAATTATAACCATTTCTAACTTTTTGCCCCCCAGTCCTTAAAGACAGACTTAAAGAAAAAAATCTAGGTGAAATAATTTTTATTTTGAGTTGTTTCATTAAGAATACATTTTATTAGAGTTGCATATGAGGAAAGTAATCAATGTTAACCAAAATAGTTTGGTTCCTAATCATGTTACTCTGGCCATGGTTTTAAAATAATTAGATGATTCTATTGACTAATTTTAGAAAATGAACTTACGGTGAAAAAGAATATGAAAATGAATATATGTATGTTCATATATGACTGAAGCATTGTACTGTACATCAGAAATTGACACATTGTAAACTGGCTATACTTCAATAAAACAGGAAAAAAAATAAAATAAAAAACAACGAAAAAGAAAATGCACTTATTAAATTAACATACCTCTTCATTTTAATATCTGCCGATCATTTAGCATTTTATAGAGCAATTTCACATTTATCATCTTTGTAGCCATATATTAAATTTTGAAAGGCACAGAAGGATTAAATGACTTGCCCAAAGTTATAAAGTTCAGAAGTAAAAGTTGGACTCAACTTTCTATCTTTGGATCCCAAAATTCAGTGCTCATTCAAATACAACATACTTCTGTCTTCCTTTAATAACAATTAAGTCAGCTTATCCCAGTATTTTATGCATCTCATATTAAAGGTTTAGAGACATGATGTCCTCAAATAGTTGGTTAGCTGACTCAAAATTTTTAGTTAATATTACTCAGCTTCAGGTGAAATGGACAGAAAAATTTCTATGCATACATAACTATGTGACCTAGAGGGTGAAGGCATTATTTGGCAACTCTTAAACTATAATTGAATACTTTACTGCTTTAAAGGAGTCTCTGCTTTCAAAACAACTGGCACAATTAAACAGTTTTGTCAAGGTCAAAGGCAGTGCCACCATGTGAATCACTTGGGTTAATACTAGTGAACCAAAACTAAAAGTAATCTTCCTTGCTATTTAAAACCCTCCTAGTGGAGTTCTATTTTGCCTATAATTGTGTCAATTATGCTAAATGCACAAACTGTATTAAAGTGAGACTCTACGACTATTAGTTGGTGGGATTTTCTTCATACTACTTGTTTGAATACATAAACTAGCGTGTTTTCCAACAGAACAAAATTGCCTTCTTTACACTTTTATTCTAGTCATGGAAGTGTTAATTGTGTCTAAAAATCACTTTGTTCCCTTGCTATTGTTGTGAGTAAATTAAATGCTCGAGAAAGCAACTGTGAGATTTTACAAAATTTTGCATAAACAACTTATGTTTGAGAATAGCCCTGCCAGAGTTAGTCCCTGGAACAGTATGCACACCTCGGCCGTGTGGGGCTTCCAGACATCCAGGAAGGAATACAGATTTGAGAACAATTTTCTTTCCCCTTCTTCCTTCTGTTCCCCTTCTCTCTCCCTCCCTTCTTGCCATCTCTTCTTCTTCCTCTCTTTCCTTGTTTCTTTTTTCCAACATCCCTTTCTGCCTGACTACCTCTTTTTGGAATATTTGAAGAGTGAGGTGTTCAGGAATGCATTCCAAAGTAGCTTTCTACTGTATTTAATTGTGTAGTCTATGGCATTTCCTTCATTTTCTTTTACTTAAAGGGGAGATATGAGACACTGGCACTAAGAGTTATGCATAAACTAGTAAGACTTCAAACATCTGTGACTCTTAGAGGCCCTTTGCTGGAGTTAAGGCTCAGAATCAAAGGACTGGAAAGAGAATAGGAGACTTGCTTTTAATCTTGGCACCAATAAAAGTTAACATAAAGACATTGGACAAGTCATTTATCTCTTCTGGATCAGTTGCTTCAACTGTCAAAACAGGAAGTTGGATGGTCTTCGAACGTCCCTTTCAATATATGAGAATACACTTATTAGACATAGAGATTGATAGGTACAATGTTCAATTTGGGAATCAAAGAACCACTGTAAGGACTAGTGGTACAGAGCAAAAGAGCAGAGACCTTGGCATGAACAATTTCAAAATTGAATCCTGCTCTACCACTTACTGTCTACATGCGGTATTTTTAAGTTTGGTATTGCATTGTTGTCATGGTAAAGATGAAATGAGAAAAAGTATGTGAAGTATTTCCCATAGTGTTTGGCCTATAGTAATAAATTAGTAAATGGAAACAATTATTATGCATCCCCTTTTCCATACTTTTATCATGTTGAGAAATGTCTGCAGGGATTACACATCAAGAAAATTTTTTATTCTTCTCGCTACATATCTTAGGATGACAGATGGTGACTTAAATAGTAACACTTCCCAGGGTATACCCCAATGATAGATCCAGTGACATGAACTTTAGAGAGTCCTATACTGAGAGCTTCTCTACTGCCAGATGCAAAGTATCAAGCCAAAAGTTATGTGGGAAGCTGATGAGTAAGTTTCCACAAACATTGGCAAGAGCTGGGTACTTGTTTTATGAATGTAATGTCTCAGTTTTTGGCAAGTTAATTGTAATGACCATTTAGAATAATTCCTGGCTTTCTCTGAGTAGCAGGTGTTCTGTGGAAGCTGTCAAATTTTTCAAACGTATATATATGTGATGTAATATGATTGGCTATGGAGGCACTGTATTGCCAACTCTTCTATCTTTGGCTTTCTTTTTTTTTTTAAGTTGCTTTTCTATACAGATGGTTTTAATTTGGACCAAAATATTTTAGTAATTTAAAATAAGATTTTGAAACTCAAGGAATCTTTCTTACAATAACAAGTAATGCAGTAACAACTGATTTTACTTCAGAACCCCAATACCAACAGATGGCGGGAAAAAATTAAATTTCAATAGAGAACAGCAGTAAATACAAAATCACAAATATGTTCTTCAGTAACCTTAAGGATGGAGGTAATTTGCCAAAAGTAGCTTGCATAACTTTTATTCCTTTATCTATAGAAGAGGTGAAAAGAAGATTAAAATCTTGAAAACATGTAGAAATTATACCAATTTACTTTATCATATATTCTCCACCAAAAAATAACAGATAGTCAATGGAAAGAACACTAATGTAATCTCTACACATGCGGGGGTCTTTGCTTTATTCACTATTGCATCCCAAGTGTCTAGAATATTGCCAAGCACATACTAGGCATTAAATACATGTGTTGAATAAGTGAACAATGCCCTGCTGAGCACATCAGCTCTGTGCCTACATTGTCTTTCTAAATGTGCTGGTTTTTTAAATCCCCAAAGTGTTCTTTTAGTATCTTGACTTGCTATTTACTAGAGGAACTGCTTAAACTCTTTGACCCTAGCAATTTCTGTTTCTGTAAAATGAGTTGTGGAACTTAAATTGGGTGAAACTAATTATCGTAGTGCCTGGCATGCAGTAGGTGGTCATTAAATGTTTGTGCATTTTGTTTAATTAGCACGGTACCTGCATTTTGGAAAACAAAATAGAGCCCTATAACTTTAACCTAGAAATTGTTATTTATGAAATAAGAAGGTGACTCCTTGTGACAGTTTTTGAGATGTAGCAATAGAAGTAACAATACCACCTATGATTTACTACTTAAAGAAGAACAAATGTTCATGTTGATGCATATAATATATTTTTGTTAAACAAATGCATAATTTAGTCAGCATCATATGCAGTTTGGAAAAGTAAAGCATTATTTAAATGCCATTTCTGTGATATGAAATATTGAGCTCCTGAAATGAGAAAAAAAAATTAAGTACTCTCATTAACCTATTTCCCAGCATAAATTTGAAGGTCTATAAAATCACATATGAGGCACAGGAGTCACACCATACCTCAGTGATGATTTGCACCAAATATATTTTCCTTTATAAATTTGCTGAGTGAACAGAGATTTCTGATGAGAAATGAACATATTTAGTCAATGCAAATTTTCAACTTATGTAGTCACTGATATTAAAAATTACAGCCAGTCATGCATGATGGAACTAATTTTGAATTTACAGCTACAAGAGAAATTCATAGTAAATTTAAATATTGTAATATGCATACTGCATCTGAAGCTGTCAGAAAATCTGATTTACAATTACCTTCCTCTAAATGATCATGTTGTTGTCCTACAAGATTTTTAAGACCTTTACCAAATTAGAGCTATGCCCTGTATTTAGTGAATCATGATTACTGTGTCTCCCTCGAGAGCTTAGATGAGAGAATTCAAGTTGTTGTAAGCTGTTGTTAAGTGGAGAGGGTGTACTGATGAAAAGACTTTAATGAATTGGTATTGGAAATGTGGTTCGGTCAAGGACTACTTTTCTCAAATACACTATCATATCACTAGGAAGAAAGCCATCAAAGAAGAAATATGCCTATATAATTTTACAGTATCTAAAAAGATCAGTTCTTTCCTAGGGAAAAAAAAACATTGTCTTTATCATTTTAGGAGATGGTTAAAATAATGTTTTGTGTTCTGCTTGTTTTTGTTTTTAATGACTGGACTGGTGGCACGTTACTGTGCTAAAAATAAAAACTGGACTGGGCATAAAACAGTGAGGTCTGCCATCTTTGAGAAAACTAAATATTTTCATGCTATACAACCTGAAAGCATATCTCATTTGTAGCTATGGTTTTTTTTTGAAAAACTTTCAAACATACACAGTAGTAGAGACAATAGTCTAAAGACCCTGCATATACCCATCACCCAGACTTAATAATTGTTAAGATTTTTCAGTGCTTGATTCATCTATCACTTTCTCTGTCTTTCCCACTCGCTTTGTTGAATTATTTTAAGTCATTTTTCTTTACTTCAGTGTGCATTTCTGAAATTGTGAGTATATTCTTACATAATTATGATGCAGTTACCACACCTAACAATTTTAAGAATAATCCATTGGTACCATCTAATTAATATCCCAGTCCATATTCACATTTTCTCAATTGTGTCAGAAATCTCTTTTTATACTTTTCTTCTTAAATTTACTTTAACTTTGGATGGAACTGTAGAATAATATGGTGATATTTTAGCAAAATTGCCTACAGTTGGTCTACATTATACTATGAATCTGAGTATGTCTCTACTGCGCACGAGTGGGTGGGACGGTCGTGACTGCCTATATATAGAATCAACTTTCAATGAGATGTAAAAACAGGTGCCACTGTTATGAAGCATCTGTTGTTTCATAAATTGCTTCTTTTTGCCAAACTTGCAGTGGTCAATATTTCATAGGTTTTTTAATATTAGGTAGGTTAATTCTCCTGCTTGAAAAATATGAATGAAAATATTTAGCCACTCAAGGGGCTTTGAATCATCACGAAATGATTTCAGTTTGTGAAATTGTGATGCTTTAGAGGCCGATAAAATTTGTATATGCAGAACACCTTTCTTTTCACTCCTCACACCCAACATAAACACACACACACACACACACACACACACACACACATTTTGAAATCATGAGCAAAAGGATTTGAAGATTTATGTTGGTTTGAACTTCTTGACAGATTTTATTTTTCTAAATTGAGTTGTACCGGAGGTAGTCTGGGAGGGTATTTAGCAGAATTCTTCAAGCATCTAGTTAGGAAAATAATGTGAAAACATATTACATGTCATTTGTGATCTGATATTTTAGCTTTAATCTCACCCAGAGGAGTTATAAAATAGGCAGATCTGTTTCTCTAAATATTGATACTATCCGATATAAAGTTCACAGAACTGGTGCAAGAAACAGAGTATTTTCAAAGTTGTCAAACTGAAGTACTATTTTTCTTCCATAAATGAATAAAAAGGTAAAAGAGTACACAAAGCAGCGAACAGGTTTTACTTGAGCATTAAACCACTAAAGCATAGGTGAAGCTTTAGAAAACCGCAAAACTGGCCATTACTTCTTATACTTCACTTTTCTGTTAAGTCTTCTAAGCATGGATTTTTTTTTTAAATCAGAAAATCACAAATAATTTTGTTTTAAAATTTTTGTCAGTCTGTGTAGTGTCCCAACTCTTTGAGGATGAGACATGTATTTTAGGATTCATTTAAGGAAGCAAAAGGAAGAGATGGGACAGAATAGATGCACATTAATTTGTAGGACATGCAGGCTGCATGATGAGAATACTCAAGGTAAAACTCACCTTCATACTCCTTCCAAATCAAGAGGCTTTCTCTGATGAATGTCATATCCTACATTTAATTGGCAATAACAAGAAGTGGAATCTAATTTTAACCAAACTTAGTATTTAGAAGCATCTTATTTGTAAAAGAGCATAGAATAATGTCAAACATGTATGAAGAAAACCTCCAGCATTTTGGAGCCAGAAGGGATGGAGATCCTTTATCACAACCCTTTCATGTCATAGATGAAAAAACTGAGGCCTAAATTGGTTCAGTGATTTATCTTACATCACACATTAACTAAGTGATAAAATCAGGACTAGAAGCTAGGTCTCCTACCTCCCAGACTAGTGTCCTTTTTGCTGTACCTCACATATTTAACATTTAGGGGATTGAATGACACTAGGAGGAATTATGCATTATATAAGTTATTAATTATACAATTAATTTTGATTTCAACTCAATTTTTTGCATTTGTGATATATTTTATTTTCACATGATTAATCTATTATTTAAAGGTAGTGCTCAATTTTAATGATTCATATGCATTGTATAATAATGTTATAAAACAATAGTAGGAGTTGCTTTTTCTTTAGATGGGACCACAGAACCAGCAAGAGACTGATCCTTCCACTCCAAAGTGGCTTTTCGTCTCTTTGTTCCTCTTCCCTTTATATAGGTGATTCTGAAGCTGTGAAGTCAAGAGCTGTTGGAAAGATGAGAAGTTAAGAGTTCATTCGGCTGTCCAGATGTATCCAAGTACCCCGTTATTTGGCAGTAAATACATCTGGGCAACTGATTGAACTTTTCGCTTTTCATGACTCAGCTGGAATCCTCTACAGCCAGAAGGGCCTGCTATAAAGACAAGAGTTTGTGATCTCTGAACCTAATGAATGGGAAGTGGGAGTTGCTTATGGGGGAAGGAGACACCAATGTAAATGTAAGTGGGAACACATTTTAGTTTGCAGCTGAATTGAGTTTCAAGTATCTTAGCAAAGGATCAAGAAGTTTTTTCCCCCCTAGTTTGCATAATCAAAATCATACTAACAGAAAGTTTTGAACTGTTCCCACCACCGATGTTATTATGTGCTTAACTTACCAGTATAAAAGGGCTGCAATTTTTATTTTGATTGAGGGCAACCAGCAAATGTGGGCTAATATTATTGGTATTGTTACGGAAACGACAGGCCAGTCAAGAAACAAGCACCACTCGGAGGGTTGGAGTACTCAGCTGTATTACGCCGGCGGGCTCAGAGGGGCTTCTGCTCCGAAGCTCTGAGCACCTCCAAGACGTGCGCATGAGGTTTTATAGGGTAAAGTACAAGCTTGGGGTATTCGGCCAATAGGCATGGAACAGCTTTAGCAGCATTATCATCACAAAAGTGGAGGTGGGGAGGCAGCAAACCAACATTCCAAAGCCAGATATGTATCTTTGAAAATCCAGCTGGCTAGCAAAAAACATGAACAGCAAGCCAACACTAATTAACCTAGATTTACAAGTTAGTCCAGCAGAACTCAGATCAGTATTCCAATACTTAGATTTGTGAGTTATCTTGTTAGACCAGCCCGGTTTTTCCTTCACAGTATATTATAATATTTTAAAATATCTAGCCTCAAACTATGGCTACATACATAGGTCCATCTACAGTATTCCCCCAATCACTCATTATCCCATTACGCCATGTCATTTTATTCATAGCAATTCTGACTATCTGAAATTATCTTACTTATTTGTTTAAATGTTTATTGTCTGTATCTCCTACTAAACTGCAAGCTCCTTGAGAGCAGGGACCTGGTCTACCTTGTTTGCTACTCTGCCCAGCATCTGGCATGGTGCCTAGCACATAATAGACAATCAATAAATATTTGAATTCATGAAAGTACTATTCTACGGAGTTTTCAGTCCTGCAAATCAGTCGGAATTGGTCTCCAACCCAGAGATTTAGCACATGGTTTGCTCGTGAGCTCCCCTGTGTCAAAGCCTTCAATTTACTCTGCAGTGTGGATACTTATGCTGAGATAATTCAGGGATAGTTCTGCTATGATCTATGGAGCAAGCAGCTTCAAATTGCTGGGCACTCTACCCACTAAGACAGATGCTCTTCAGGTCTGTTACTACTGTCAGGGAGGGGGAAATTTTCCCCTCTACCCGTCTTGAGCTCTTGTGGCTGGACTAATAATAAAATTGATGCAAGACAGATTAACAAGAAAAAAAAGAAACAAATTTTAATTTGTGTGCTCTGAGGTCTCTTAGAAATGAGACCTAAGAAGTGGCCAAAGTAGGCAGCTTTTATGCTTTCTAAACAACAACAAAACAAAAATAAAAAAACAATAAGTTAGTAAGGAATTGGCAGGATAAAAAAAAAACTTAGACTTTGGGTACTTAATTAGTGAAGAATGGAAACACAGTTTGAGCTTGAGGGAGTAAATTAAAGTGACAGGCTTGTTTATACAGGATTTTCAGCCCGAATTCCCTGTCTCTGTTGATAAGGATGTCCCTCTACCTCTAGATGTAGGTAGCATACCTTTCATGTGATATTTATTTCCTGCTTTCAGGGAGACAGAAAGGAGAGTCAGAGTGTCCCTCTTGCACTGGCCATTTCTTAAGTAACTAGTTGAAAATAATCAATATGCCATTGAAGCATATTTGGGGGCAGCCTGACCCGAGCCCCAATGCTATTACCATGGATTGATTTTTGATAGCTATTTTAACTCTATCAATTTGGAAGCTATTTTGTTTTTCAAATCTTATTCTAGATAAAGTCTAGATGTGAAAAACAGGATTTTATATACTGTAGATTTTAGGAGTTCACTATCTTGTTACATCTCACTAAATTAAATAGTAATCACTCATGAAATAGGTAAAACACAAGCAGAAGCATTTGGTAAATACAAGGAAGGAGTAAATATTTCATGTGTCATTTTAATTCCAAGTACAGGAAGAAAAGTTAAATTTGTTTAAACAACCACTTACATTATCTTGAGGGAGTAGTGACACTAGACCTGCACTCAGATAGAATAATCATCTTGTTACCAGATCTAATGAAGTATCGGAGAGAGACCCAGAGTCTCATCCAGTTAATACCCACTGCCTCCACCCTTCACTTTCAAAAGTGTTTCAGTTTAGAGAAGAAATTATAAAATCACCCAGTATATATCATTGTATATTTAGAACCATTAGATTTCTCAACGGCACGTTATAAGGAAGTATCCTGTTCTGTGTCTGAAGCGCTGATGCTCAGGCAAGCCAAAGAAAGACGCAGGAAGCAAGTTGCTAGTCTTGTATTATCTTGTGATATAGATAGTTGACTTAGTAAGAACTAATCATTCCCACTGAAGACTCATAGCTTGAGGCTTTTTGCCTAACATAAAATAACATTTGGGGCAAAGCAGATTCATTCGAAGGTTGTGAAATTGCCTTCCCTGGAGGTTGTCCTAAAGAATATCAATTACCAAATGTCTTGAAGTGACTTAAATATAGACCTGTCTGAAGGCAAAGGACTGTATCATTTGGTCACTCCTAATTTTTTCAGCCCTAGGAGTTCGGTGAATTCAGAGCTATAGAAGAAATTAAGATTTACACTTGAAGGTAGAAGTTTTGCATTTATTTAACTTTGTAGAATAAATTTCTAAGTGAGCTTAACACACTTGGCAATCCTGAGCTGACTGGTGGAAGTCTTTCATTACACTGATTATATCTGAAGAACTTAGCGATTTTTCATTAAAATCATAAATAGTTATTATCTGATTTGACTATAGTTGGCAAAGGTGGATTTTTCATATGACAATTATATGTTTTATTAGAAAATCTCTACAGTACATTTGAAGTGGAAAAAAAATTCCTGTAATATTCATTAGCCTAAGGACAATTTTTGAATTAAATGATTTCCCCTCAAAATGTTGTGAATCTGTGCCAAATTAACATAGTCTTCCCAGAACTAATTTGAACATTTGTGACTAATTTACTTTTGATTTAGCCATCTGCTAAAAGCTCAGTGGCTATAGTAACCAGAAGGATGATTTTTGAATTATGAGTCCATAATTTCTGAACAGTGAAAACTGACAAAAATTAAATCTCCACTTGTTTTATTATTCAGTTTTTAAATGCTTTATTATAAAAAGTCAGACAAGAATGATCTCAGTCGACTGTCTATTCAATAATTTTTAAAAACATTCAATGTCAGACATAAGCTCTTCAGTATGAGAGAAGACAGTCTGCTGGGTCATCATGATGAGCTCACAGAATTTCCAGAGATCTGATGTAAACTGTGTCTTTTTATGGGTTAATCCATATCACCACCACCCCCGCCAAATTTTGTTAAAACATCAGGTAGAAACAATGGCGGTTTTTTTTTTTTTTTTTAGTCTCATCAGCATTATGTTTGACCAGGTCTGAGAAAGAAAGAATAAGAAGCAGTTTGAGGATAGAAAATGTGATTGAAACATGACCAATTATTCTTCAGTGTCAAAGATGGAAAAGGTAATGGTTAAAAAATGAATTATAAATGGTTAGCTTTAGGAAATGTCCAGGGTGTTCAATAAAGTTATAGACTTCTATCCTCCCCAAACAAAATTTGGGCAAAACCTCAGCTCTTTCTTTATTGTTAGGATTTTTTGGCTTCACACCTTAAATCTCTTCAATTCTCTCCCTTTTCCTTTCCTTCAATCAGCCAACAACTTTGTATCCAGCATGTAGCTACAGAGGGAGAGAGTTACCTGGAAAGTACACTTATATGATGCCTTCTTTTAAAGAAGTTGTCTTTAGTACACATTTAGTATGCATCTGCCTCTGCTGTGTGGACAAAACCTTTTGAACATTGTCCATTTCCTCACCAAACACCTCCTCTCATCTGGTCAGTATTCTTCTCCCCCCTCATCCAACTACATTCCCTTTCCACACTACTTTACTGAAGTGCTGCTAAGTTCTCCAGCTATCTCCTTTCAGACAAATCTGCATAGTATAAATTCTGTTCCTTCTCAAAATAATTCCCTTGACATTTTCCCTTTTGCTTATTCTTTCCATTTTTTTTTTGCTGCCCTCCCTCTTTATTTTTATCCTCTAATTTAATGTCTACTCTCCACTAGCTTAACAGTTGACTCTTAAAACTTAATCCCTAATTATGACTTTACTGGAATCCGAAATCATGGGGTTTTTTCTCTTGTTGTTGTTCTTTCTCCTGATAGAGGGCAATGTAGATGCTTCTTCATAAGCTACCTTTAATATGTGTAAAACTGAGATAATGTGCAAAAGTGATCTCCTTTTCTCATCTTTGTAGTGTTCCCAAAGAATTCAATATACAGTATTCTACAGATCACATGGATGGCCATATATATCCCATTTGAATGGCATATTGGCATGAAAAACTGGGTATCCCTTAGAGACAGCATGGCACTGGTCTTCAAGTGAATCATCACATTATTGTCCAATGAATGCAGGAAGTGTAGCATGTCTAAACTCATGCCCATGCAAAACCCTTTAAGTCCACTAAGAAGTCAAAATCGGAGCTGTATGCAGAAGCAACCTTAACCAGTTCCCATCATGGTCATTCTTAAATTCAGAACCAAATAAGAATCATATCAATTAGCTATTAAATTAACAAATTCCAAAATCTAGCCTGAGGCCATGTTGGAAGAGTCAAAAATAGCTTTTGCTCTTTTTAATTCATGCCAACCTTTCTCCCCCACAGTCTTAACTTTTTTAATTTTCACTTCCAAGATGATTATGAATAATGGCTTTTAAGTATTTGTGTGAGTGATATTGATTCTGATAGTTTGAAGTTTATTTCTGAATATACAGTGGAAATCCTATTTTGGGTCAATTGTTTTCAAGTGTTCATACTATTTTTGATGACATATGCTGTAAGACATATGACATATGTTGCCATATGGGTATAGATTTCATAGGCATCAATTAAATATAACACTCAGGGTATGAGTTTTGCTTAATCAAAATTCCACATTAATTAAGTTTATTCTGTAATATCTTATATACTATTAAGAACTATATGAAAACAAATATTTGTCCCCTCTTTTGCCTTAACAAATGTAGTTTGAAGATCTTACAGAGCTTTAAAGAGAGCATGAAAAGATTTGTGATTTATATTGAAGAAAGAAACAGGAGCTTGGTTTGAATATGTATTCACTGAACCTGAACTTATTTTTGTGATTTAATCTGAGATTTTCTCTTCATGCTTGAGACAATTAGTTTCAGGTTAATCAATGTTTTTCTGTACACAAAATTATATGTATACACACAAATACATATATCTACACACATATAAATGTACATATATCTTCTTATAACATTCTTATATTATTACATGATCATAGTTTATATGAAAATCATATAAATTCTCATTAAAAATTAATCAATTACTCTGTCAGTTGTCCCACAAGTGATTTTTTCTTTACTTTATAAAACACAAGTCCTCCCAAATTTGAATGTTTGAATTCACAAGTATTTTGTGTATGCGTGTGTGCACATAACCGTAAGAATTCCACTATGAAAGATTGGTGGAGTCTGAGAGGTATGTGGATCAGAGTGTTCAATTAGAGTTGTGTTGTTACGTCTTTTTGTTTCTCTTATTAATTTATCTTATTCAAGGCTTTAAGAGGTTTTGCATCCCCTCCCCTTTTTGTAGAATTACTGATAGAACATTTCTCATACTGGAGTTAAGAGGATGATTTTTGAGATAGATTTTTGTGGAGGTAGCACTGAGAGAACTCACTAGTGAGAGCAGAGGAATCAGAAGAGAGAATAAATTAAATTTGTAACGAGCAACTAGAATAATACTGCTATTAAGTGAGATGGGAAAAATAAGGTGGTGCAATTTGTTCTGTTAAAATTTTATTTCCAAATTTCTAAAAGGAACTGAAAACACTAAAAAAGATTATCAACAAGTTTTTATCATATTTCTTGAAAATATTTACAAATTAGACAAAAGGGATGGTCTTTCAATGTTATTCTATGTTCTCAAGCTATTCAATTCTCTCTCACACACTCACATGCAAATTAACAGTCACACACATACACAACTGAATTTTTCTCAGTGACAGCCCACCTCATGCAAACTTAACATCACAATCCTGACTCTTATAATAGTTCACAATCCCCAAAAAGAATGCAGTTAGAAGTTTGGTATAGGAAGAGAGTATCATCGAAATCCTGAAATAGAAGATATAGAAAAGGCAAGATGAAGATCAGAGAGGTTTACCCATTCTATTTCTGGTTAGAAATTGCTAGGCAGATAAACCAAGGGGGCTCTGTGTTAATCACTAGAATTAACACTGAGTGTTTCTTCAATATCAATATAAAGATTCATAGTGACGTGTTTTACTCCATGTAAAGATGTTATCTCCGCAAGGAGCACAGCAGAGCTCCTCAGCAAATTTGCATCCAGTCTACTCTTGGCCAACAATTTTGCACACTGAATACAGTGAAAGCTAAGTGGTGAATAATCTGTTATGTAAATATTTGGTGAGATTCTGCAAGGCAACAAATAACTCCTTCAAAATAGCCTACAGAAATCAAAGGTACTCACTCTGAAATTCTTTGATGTTTGTAAGAGTTTTCATGTTTCCTTCCTAGTTCCTTTGAAGATGCATTGTCAGTTCTTAATCAATAAAAAAAACTAAAAGAAAATAAAGATTTTTGTTTCACTCCTCTAGGGCAACTGACCTTCTGTTTGCAGTTTTCAGCATTATTCCATGTGCCCTGACTGTAGCATACTATGTTGGATACTAACTAGTTGGTACATAGGATGGTTGTTATATTTAATATAGTAAATTTGATCAACTCATTTATTTTGGCATAAACCTGTTGCTACCTTCTGGATGTTGATTTATGCAAAAGTATAAGTAAAGCTATCTATGAAAATGCAGATTGCTTCACTTTGAAGGAAAAAAGTTAGAAATATGGTACAGAATATGTTCACTTTATAAAAATGCTTAAAACTTGTTTTAGTTTTTCACGTTTCTATAAGATGAAACCTTTTTCACTTTACACATGCTGTTTAATTATTAGATCACAAACTTCTCCCAATGGTTTGGAAATTGAGAAGCATATTCTTGTTGTTGTTTTTGGGTTTTTTGTGGGAGGAGGTTTATTTACTTACTTAATAGAGGTACTGGGGATTGAACCCAGGACCTTGTGTATGCCAGGCATGCGTTCTACCACTGAGCTACACCCTCCCTTAAGAAGCATATTCTTAATCTCTTTCTTAAAACATTGATTTGTACTCCAACAGGGGGAGATTTAGTAGAAGCCCCACATAAATAAAAGACATACAGGAAATTTTAGAAAAACTATGATGACTGAATATTGGTAAATAAATAGAAAATCTATTCTCTTTACCATTTTTATCACTTATATGATATAACATGCTTACCTATTTGCTATATTTAGTATTGCTTGTTTCTTATCACTTAAGTATATTTACATTGATTTACTTGAATGTTTAAACTTTTAACTAATTTTCTTTCTCTTTTCCTCTCTCCCCAGAAAGGATGGCATAATGAATTCGATCTGTTAATTTCTTCTCAGTTTTAAACTTTGGTTGCTTAAGACTAAAGCAATCATGGTGAACCTGAGGAAAGCGGTGCACTCGTTCCTGTAAGGATGCTATTACTGACTATTTTTTAAATAACCTTTTTATAGTAGTTTGCTCAAAAATGTTAGAAAGGTTTTTGTGTGATCATTCAGCTATTGCCTCAATCTGCATAAATAATTTGCATTTCAATAGACTATTA
The DNA here is from genome assembly GCF_048564905.1 of Vicugna pacos. NCBI lineage: Eukaryota > Metazoa > Chordata > Mammalia > Artiodactyla > Camelidae > Vicugna > Vicugna pacos. The sequence goes on along the minus strand of NC_133023.1, from coordinate 108,390,538 downwards.
TTGGTGCTTCCTAATCAAAAATAATAATTGGGGGAAAAAACAATAATTTGAACTCCAAATAAACGCAATCAGCCATGTATTCAAACAAGTAGTATTATTAAAAAACAATTCTGATGCTTGTGGTTGCTTTCTCTATGATTAAAATGTAGAAATAAGAAAGGCTCTTTCCTTTCCCTGCCTGAATAAACTGAACAGCCAAGAGAATAAAATGTTTTATAAGCCTCTGGTTTTATGAAGAATAGTTGTGGTTGCAAAAGAATGGGTCAGAAGTCAGGGAGTAAGGGTTGGAGGATGTAGCTGGGCAGAGGGAAACAATGCTGTACTCAGAAGTCTTGATACAATGACTGAGTAGTTAAAGTCAACAGAATGTAACATGAAAGGAATAAGTAAGAAGTGGACTCAAGTACTTAGCAAATCTAAACGTGATCTAATCCAGGTGTATCCTGTTTCTAACTTAGTAAAAGGTTAGGTTGTTTTCTTCTAAACCTACTCTTTGAGGAATGACAGCATCAGAAAAAGGATTCAAGACTTAACACTAAACTCTAATCAGTACAATCGAAAAGCCTTGAATCACCTTGCTCCTTCACAGTCTCCTCTATGATTCCTACAAAAGAGCACACAGAGGAAAAAGTTTACAGAGCAGTGTAGATGTAAAGTAGGTGAACACTGGCCCCTCTGCAATATGCACCATTGTAGCCCATCTTGGACGTCATTGTATATTGTAGTGATGATAGTCTCAAGGATGCGTGATTCCAAGAAAACTAGAGCAGACAGATAAAAAACAGGGTGAAGGACAGTGATAAAGAAGGGAAAAGGAGAGCCAGGTATGGGAAAATGAAAGAATAAATGTTCCTACTCCATGTGCCTGTGCCAACTTAGTATCTAGCCATCGGTCCACATACCAAAATGCAGGGCTACCTTAAAGGGCTCCAAATTATTCTGGTGTGAAATTAAAGAATTCATATAGACTTTTCCCCATTCTATCAAGGGAAACAAGGGACCATTCATCTCTTCTAATAATGCCCATTGTCATATACCATGCAAAAAACTCAGTAGATTTAAAATGTACTCAGACTTTTAAATCAAATTATGATTTGTTTATCTACCAGGAATGTCAGATTATATTTTCATTAAAAATTTAGTAGCAATGAATGAATTATTTAAATTGTTCAGAGAGAAATTGTGATTTTGTGTACATACTTTAAGAGACTTCTATGGGCTTAATAACAATTAACATAAGCTTTAGGAACTAGACCTAAACTACTCCTTTTTTTGTAAAAGGACTGTGTGTTTTTCACTGAGCATGTAAATATTAGAAACTAGGTTTAATTAAAATGCAGTTAATTCTTGATTACAATACTGTAAAAAATAGGAATGATTCCAGTAAAAATCATAATAATTTGCTCATAAATAACACTCAATAAGATTTGATTAAATTTAATTGAATTGAAACCAGGAAACTGAAGTAAAAACTCTTTTAGAATTTTTCCCAACACTATTACTTTATTTAATAATTCATAATAGTTATATTTAGTTTCTATAAGTTTCTTCAATAATTCAGTATTTGTCTCATAAACTCTTTAATAAAAAATAAAAATATATTTGACTAGTGGAAGTAGACAAGATGAATGTTTAAAGTAGTTTTTCTACCCCAAATTTCTAAGATACTCAAATTATAAAATTCATAATTGGACACAGTCTTTCATGTATTTTTTGTTATGTACAATTTTATCTTGCATTCTTCTACCATTTATGTAGAAATATGAAAAGATTTAGATGTTTTTACAATTCACTTAGAAAATTTGAACTTGAACATATTCTGTTAGGACCATATTCTCTAGGCTTAGGAGTAAACATATTTGTGGCTCTGCATCTGTCAATTGAAGATGCTGCATATTATTGTGAGCATAAAGTCTTGTGGAATTACTAGAAATGATCATCAACTAATTAAACCAGAATTTTTTTTTTAATTTCAGAAGAACGTATTTTTCATCAGGTAGAAAAGACCTTGGATTTAAAATTTAAAATCACTGAGCCCAGTTCTGCATAAATAAGTATCTTCTTAAAATAAAACCAGGACTTAAATTCTTGACAAATTTTGAAATACGTTGAGTTAGAGTATAGCCATCATAAAAAAACTTTTAACTCTGAAGGCAGAGAGAATTTAAGCTCCAACAGTTACTGAGGGCCTATCATGACTAAGTGTTATTTTGAGAACTTTACATATATCATTTAATTTTCACAACAATGTGATAAAGATCATCCTCATTGTATAGATGAGGAAATTGATATTCTGAGAAGTTAAGTGATTGGTCAAAGAAACCCATTAAGGTCGTGTGGCCAGGACATTGGCCATATGTCAAATGCAACAAATGCAGTGACAGAATAATCAAAGCTGAGAGCAAATAACTTGCTTCTGTTTATTTAGTCCTTTATTTCAGTAACTTCTATTCACCTTAATCACAGATTAATTATGATACAGACTTTTTGAATCATATACAATTTTAGCTTAATTTTTTATGTCCCAGGGAAAAATTCATCTAGCATTTGAAGGAATTTAATGATTACTTCTCATTATTTGAATAAAAATTACTATGTATGTCCCGTCTGACACGTTGCTTAGGATATCAGGTAGCTTTGACTAATGAGGAAGTAGTTTTAAGCTAAACGTTTGAAGTACTAGTTTTTATCCCTTGTAGAATGAGAATGTCAAAATATTTTCATGATTTCTTTATTATCTTAAAATACATGAAGTATATTAATAAGATATTAAGAGAAATAATTTTTAACACTTTAAAAATATGGTAGAAAATTATTGTAATATTTTTACTTAAGTTTAAATAATGCCAATAGTTTTTCAGGCTCATTGTTCCAGTTTTAGTTCAGAAAGTATGGTGCGCATTTGTGTGTGTGTGCATTTACAATTTTATAGATATGATTATGATCATCATAATCATCTAGTTTTACTACTGCAAGTTTCTCTGATGATTGATAATAAGTGATAGTCAAATTGCCCATATATTTTCCCTGTATGAAGATAATATTTTTATTTCAAAGAGCAAGTGAATGAGATAATGAAATAAAAGCATCTATGGGGAACTCATAGACTCTGGATTTTGTAATGTCATGTGTTCCATCTCCCCATGTAATTTTCCTGCATGGAAAATTGGTTAGCACATACCGTACCAACAGAGGAAATTTTCTCCTCTATAAATAATATCAGGGTTTAACAATCAGTACATACAGTGTAGTTGTTGCTTAATATTTCTTAAATAGCTATTACTAAACATACAATACACATAAGACAGTCATTCGCAGATAATAAATCTTGCTTTTAAGCTGGAAGTATTGAATATGCTCACCTGTCTTGTATATTTTATTAAGAAAAATAAATGTTAGTTTTATTAGACACTTTAGGGACTTACACTAATGTGTGTAACCCGAAAAAAATCTCATATCACCATCAGGGGAAATTAATTTGAAATGTACAAAACATAACCACATCCATCTCTCTTGCAATAGTCTGCCACTTGGCCTGCAATTTTTACTAGCTGAATCTACACAAGTACCATCATGAGAAATGTACATTTTAAATGACTTGAGAGATTACATTTCCAGCATAGGAAAGCAGCAAACCCATAGGAATTAATTATCACCACGAACTATTTTCTAGCCTAGAAAAGGACTCAGAAAACCCACAACCAAAATGGGGAGAGTGTCAGGTAGAAGACAGTTTATAGCACAGATATTAAGAAACTATGGGCCAGCATGAAGTCAGGCAACAAATCAAGCAATAAGGTGGTTTCAGATTGGTTGTATACAGTAAACATCTAAAAAGCACAGGCTTTGAAATCAATGGGACTGGAATACAAACCTCTCCTCTGCTACTTACTGGCTATATTGCCTTGAGAAAGTTACTTAACTTCTTTGAACCTCAGTCTCCTTACCTACATAATAGATAGAAATCAGTACGGACCTCATGAGGATGTTGTATGAGATCAAATGAAATTATATATCTATATGTATTTCAGTAAGCTAAGTGCCTGAGTCTTATTAAGCACTCAATAAAAGTCAGTATTTGGGGGATAGAAAGAAGAAAGAAGAAATACCAAGATTTAATTAAGACAGTAGAAATGATAATGATGAAAATAATGATTGTTGAAAAAGAAAAAGCAGTTGTTTTATATAAGCAGTTTATTGGGTATAAGCAATATAATATGTACCTGATTATTTTTTTTTCTTAATTTTCAGTGTGCACCTAATTGGCCTATTGGTTTGGCAATGCGATATTTCTGTGAGCCCAGTAGCAGCTATAGTAACTGACATTTTCAATACCTCCGATGGTGGACGCTTCAAATTCCCAGACGGGGTACAAAACTGGCCAGCACTTTCAATCGTCATAATAATAATCCTGACTATAGGTGGCAACATTCTCGTGATCATGGCAGTAAGCTTGGAAAAGAAACTACACAATGCCACCAATTACTTCTTAATGTCCCTAGCCATTGCTGATATGCTGGTGGGACTACTTGTCATGCCACTGTCTCTGCTTGCAATTCTTTATGGTAAGTACAATTTTTGTAGTTTTTCAATCTCGGATCATGTCATAAATTTGTGTCAGGTATTAGAGTAAACACTCATAAAGTTAATTATTGAACTTGTATCATTTGGAAAATGAAAAAAGAAAATTGTGTGACAGAAGAAATTGGATATGTGTATCATATTTATTTTATTAAATCTATCAGTAGCAGAGTCTTCTAAAAGCAAAACAAACATGTTATAATATATTGAAATCACATATAGATACTCTATTTGCTCAGTGTCATTTGTAAACAATGACAGTTGCCTTCCACTGTCAGAATGGGACAGTGAAAGAAACAGGCTCCTACCCCTATGTTCTGGGCAGGACACGTACTTAGTACCATCTTTCATACTAAGAAGATTAAAGAGGCTTATCATCTTTAATAAACATATTTTTAAATAATCCTCTTAAATGTTGGCAAACGGAGTTCTTAGTATGTAATAAGCACTCAGTAACAGCTATTCTTCATCTTCCTGGAGTCTGTAATTCATGTTTTCACAAGGAAATGGGAATAACGAATTAATTAGTAGTTATATAAGTGCAAGGTCATATTATCACAATAAAATTTCAAGCATGAAAGTTTTGATATACGATTTTAGAGAGGTCTTAAATTTTTCTTTGATTTTCTGCCATCTCTTTGCCCTATTCATTTTAGCCTAACTTTCATTTCTAGCTAATATTTATAAAGAACAATCAAAACTGCTTCTACTAAACTACAGAGTATCTTGGCTAGGAAGTTGGAGATCCAGTTTGAATTTTATTGCTGATATATTCAACTCACAAAGGAATGAAATAGTCCCTGTTCCCTGGAGTGTATAATGGAATTAGATTGGAATTAATAATACTGAAAGTGCATCTAGTTCTTAAATCCTAAAAGAAGATCACTGCATCTAGAACATAATTTCTTATGGAACTTAAAAATTAGTTATCCTGTTATAAATACACAGTGGTAACAGTTTGTCTCGATGGGCATTTTATAAATAGTGTTCTCAGGAAATATGCTTTTCTTATATTTACTGCGTTTCAGTGATGCATTAACCTCAAAGCATAAGCATTTTACCTTCTCTGTGAGCATTTTACCACACTATAGCTCCAAATTATTTAAGAAAAGGTCACTGGAATGAATGTGCTTCAGAAGGTATACTATGTCTTTTAAGATCTGTCTCATTTTGACAGTTTCTCCCTTAAAAGTATATGGGTGGTCAAAAAAGGGCATCACCCTAAATCCAAATCTCCTAACACATCCATCGCCCCCTTCCAAGCAGTAAAGAACAACAAAAACAAATGAAACTACACAAAACCACCACCAAAATTTAGAGAACATCCAAATTCCAAATTATCTGGAAGAAAAATAAATAGGCAATCACAATGAGCTATCTATCAGGCCCCCACCACCTGCTGTCTTGTGGAGGAAGGGCAGTTCAAGAAATACTGCATGAAAGAGAGAGGAGGAAAGCTAGTAGGAAGCCTAAGATTGATCTAAAATCATCAGAAGAAAGAAAGTCGACCCCAAGTATGAAAATTCTGAAAATCTTCTCTGGAAACTCAGCCTTTAGAGAAGTGACTTAGAAGTGTGCATAAAACTCAAGAAAGCAGTTTTGGAGAAGGAACTCTTTGGAGAAAGAAAAGGCTTAAAAAAGGAAGGGACAGATGAGTTTTGGGGGGAAAAAAAAAAGCACCGTGAAGGAAAGAAGAAGCAAGAGGGGAAAATTTATCACCTTACAAAATGAAAAAATGTCAACATGGTAGGACCCATCAACCCTTCCCACTTCTGCCTTCCATTGTACCCCCAATTTTTTTTTTACGATTTCAGTAAAGAAATCATGCTTTGTTACATGAAGAGAAGAGGGTATTCTTGAGCTTATTATCTTAGAAACCACCCACAAACTGCCAGCCATGTTGTACAAAACCAAAAATGGAATCAATCTTCATCTTTGCCAAGCTATTATAGAAAAAAAAGCAGAACATGAGAATCAGGAAAAAAAAAAGGAGTATTTGATGAACAATCTCATAAATAAAGAATAAAAAAAAGAAAATTATAACAAATACTTCAAAAGAAACAAAATTTCAACAATTTGAAGGTATAAAAAAATACCTTGAAGTAGAAATCTAAAAACTAAGAAAAGAAGTGGATAAAAAACATTCATCAACATAAAGTAAAAGTTGATTAAACCCAGGACAATAAAATAGAAGGAAAAAACCCAAAATCATATTGGAAATGGCCATTAAAATAAAAGTGCCTAAAGAAGAATAGATTAATATGAAAACTTAATAAGGAGCACTAAAGAAAAACAAGGAAACAATGAAAAGAATGAAAATAAGATGATAAAGAGGTAAGAGGTCAGAAAGAAACTGTTTGACATGGAAGACCAGCAAAAAAAGATCCAATATGTGTCTAATGAGAATCTTTGAAAAGGAAAAAAAATAATGAAAGAGAATAATATTTAAAACTATAACTTAGGAAAGTTTTCTAGAAATAAAAGAGAGCCTAAATGTACATATTGATAGGGCCAATGCAGTACCAGAAATTTGACCTGGAACAATCAACTCTGAGATATATCTGAGACATTAGATTTTAAATATAAAGAAAAATCTTTATATTTCAGAGATTTTAGGCAAAAATAAGAAATGATTTACAAAAGTAAGAGAATCAGACTGGCCTCATAATTTAAAAAAAAATCAAAGCTAAGCAAAAATGAAGCATTATTTTTTAAAAGCCAATCACTTACAGAACATTCTTCCAAAGACAAATCTATAAAGACAGAAAACAGATCATTAGTTTCCAGGACCTGAAGGTGGAACAATGACTCCAAAGGGGCATTAAATTTGGTATTATAGAGACATTCTATATCTTGATTGTGATGGTGGTTATATACATATTTCTTAAAAGTTGAGAAACGATTTGCTCCAATATGCACTTTTAAAAGAGTAAATTTTACTGTATGCAAATTATATCTTAAGTTTGAAAGTAGAAAAATACTTAGAGTTGGTAACAAAGAGTTTGTATCCAGACAAGTTGGTCATCAAGGCTATAAAAAGCTTAATTTTTTTTAAACTCAGAGAATTCTAAACCCATTAAGTCCATCTTAAGAAATTGAATAGTGGATGAGATTCATCTGACAAAGGGATGATTGAGAAATTTTCCTCAAAAAAAACAGGATGATGAGCATTTAATATATTTCATTTTAGAGCTAAGAAAAAAATAAAGGTGATATAAGGGCAGAAGAATACAGTTATATATTATATGATTTTATATATATAGTTATATACTCTAGCAAATTAGAAACAATGCAACTAAAATTGGGAAGAAAAGAGAAAGGGAAAGAGAAAGAAGAAAGTAGAATAATTTCATTGATTTTTCTATAAACAAAAGATAAGTGTTAAATGATATCCCCCCAAAAAAGTCAAACCAGAAAGTACTAAATTTCATGAGAAAACAGAGGTTTAAGGATTTTGTGGGGAGGGAGCATGTAAGCTAAATTAGAGGAAAATTGGAAGTCAGATTTTTCCCAAGAATATCAAGAATTGGCCTACTGGTTTTAAAAAATGTTTCAAGGTATTAGCAGAAATTAAGCAGTCTGTGAACTGGTTATGTCTCAAACATTCATTTGATGTCTGAGGCTTTTGGTTGTCATTGAGGTATTTAGTTCAAACTATGCTTCAAAATGATTATTCTTGCTCCCTCAAATATGTAAAATTTTTTATTTATTGTGAAATTCCACAATGACCTCAGGTCTCCAGTTTAAAAATATTGTTATTGCTATAAGTGTTTTCCACCCTAAAAACTCCTGCTCACTCCAAACTTCTCGGAAGATCGGCTGTGGTGATAGGTAAGATTTTGTCCTTAACAGGTAGATGTAAAGAGATGTAATTAATAGAGTATAAGTAGTTAATGTGCATGTACACACTCAGAGATTCAGATACCCACATTCCCAGCTTTCCACTTCTCTCCAACTATTTTTTTCATCCAATTCTCACTTGGGATCTACCTTCATCATCATCATCATCATCATTACCATCATCATCATCATAATACCAAAACAGAACTACTTGCAAAGGGACTAAGAACATTAAATGTAAGAGATGTCAAATGGAGACCTAGAAATGGGTATGTAAAATAATTTTCAAATTTCTAATGGAATTGAGCATACACTATTAAATTTCAGAAAGTTTACACTTTTTAACACAATGATATGGAAATTCTCAGGCTTTAGATATTTAAGTCAAGAATAATTTAGAATGAAATAAAACATTTAAATCAGAACTTTTCAGATTTAGTATCTAGACAGTACAGGTTTATTTTAGTACAGCAATGCCATATATAAATGAGAAAAAATATTCAAATGTATTTGAAAGTTCTTTATATAATTTGTGAAAATCTCAGTATCTTTCATATGGTAAGCTACATTTTTATTTGAATGATTATATTTTTTTGTTTTGTTTTCATTCTTTGGCTACCTCCCTATCCCCTCCCAAGCCACCCAGCAATATTTTTTAGGTACCCTTTAACTCTCACAAAAGAAAGGATCATGCCCTTTGGTCTACTGGTCCAGGATATTAAGACTCATAATGCAGAACTGATTGGCTAATGCAACGTACCTAAGAACACTCTAAATATACAGCTGTTGACAAATATGAGTTAAGCTCTATTTCTCTACACGGATCAGCAAAGTGCCTGGAAGCATTAGCTATGTTTTAAAAGATAACACTGAAGTCACAAGCATTCACACGCTATTTACTCAAAAGGGTCCAACAATAGGTGTCCGTATCCTCTGTTAACAGCCTAGCACCTCCTCCTTTGGGCACTGGCAGTTGAACTGCTAGACTCCACCCACGATCAACTCTACCAACCTGAGAAATCACTTCAAAGTATCTCTAAGTTCCATAGTAAAAAAAAGATAGTCTAGGTTCATCGTTTTTTTAAAAAAAAAAGGCTTGCATTATATTTTATAACATAATATTTTTTAAGTGGTCCAGAGATAAAAAGGCATAGACTCACTTTTCCCTGCTGCTCTCCTCTAAGTACAACTAAATATGCTGTAAAGAATTTGACAATCATAAAGTGACTCTGAAAGTGCAAAGAAGAAAGTGGACTGTCCAGGGAACTTAGTACTTGAAAAATGACACTGCAGTGACTTCCCTGTTTGTTTGTTTGTTTTTTACCTGTCATATATCCCAGTCTAGATACTGGAAACTTGAAACTCAGGATCTTCAATTGTCATAGACAAACAAACAAACAAAAACCAAAGCAGGGACTTAGCAGAGAGACCACTCCCAGTAACAGGGCAAGCTCACCCACCCACAGTAGTGGAAACAGTGGAATCTGGGTGCAAGGCTGGATGCTTCACTCCTAAGATTAGGAACAAGGAAAGGTTATAGCTTTCAGCACTGTTACACAACATAGTACTGAAAGTTCTAGCCACTACAATAAGATGATAAAAGAGAAGAATATAGATTGGAAAGGAAGAACTAAATCTGTTTCATTTGTACTAGTATTGTCTGTGTTGAAATGTCCTCGTCTTAAGGACGCTAGTCATATTAGGTTAGAGCCTACCCTAATGAACTCATTTTAACTTAATTACCTTTTTAAAGACCATATCTCCAAATACAGTTACATTCTGAGGTACGAGGGGCTTCAACATATGAATTTGGGGGGATATGATCCAGCCTATAACATTTCTCAAATTGACTTACAGATTTAATACAATTTCTATCAAAATCCCAGCAAGATTTTTTAGAGATAGACAAGTTTATCCTAAAATGTATATGAAAAGGCAGACAGGTTCTAAAATAGTTAAAACTATCTTTAAAAAGAAGAATAAAGTGGAAGGAATCATCCTACTTTATGTGAAATTTTACTATATAGCAGCAGTAATCAAGACAATGTTGTCTTGGTAGAGGTATGGATACAAAGACTAACGGAATAGAATAGAGAACCCAGAAATAGAGCCACATAAATATGCCCAATTAATTTTTGACATAGGTGCAAAAGAAATTCAATGGAAGAACAAATGGTACGAAAGAAACTGGTTATCCATAGGCTAAAAAAAAAAACACCCTTGATCTAAACTTTACACCGTATAAGAAATTAACTCAAAACAGATCACAGACTTAAATGTAAAATGTAAAACTATAAAACTTTTAGAGAAACTAACAGAAAAATCTATATCTAGGCCTAGGCAGAGTTCTTAGATTTCATAGCAAAATCACAGTTGCACATCTTCCATAAAAGAAAAACCCATACGAGAAAAATGTATAAATGGGACTTCATCAACATTAAAACCTTTGGAGGGGAGGGTATAGTTCAGTGGGAGAACGCGTGCTTAGCATGCACGAGGTCCTGAGTTCAATCCCCTGTACCTCTATTAAAATTAATCAATCAATTAATTTAAAAAAGAGTACCTCCCCCCTCAAAAAACTTTTTAAAAATTTAATTAAAGAAAAACTTTGTTCTCCCAAGGATGATTTTTAGAGAATAAAAAGACAAACTACAGAGTAGGAGAAATATTTAAAAACCATATACTCAAAAGAAAAATAATAGTGTAATAGTTTCCCAAGCTGCTGTAAGAAATTACCACAGACTTGGTCACTTGGAAAAACAGAAATTTATTCTTTCTCAGTTCTGGAGGCTGGAAGTCTGCAATCAGTGTCGTGAGGCTAAAATCTAGGTGTCTGCAAAGGTGTGATCCCTCGGAGGCTACAGGGGATTATCTACCCACTCTTTGTTCAAGTTCCTTAATTTCATTACTTCTACAATGACTCCTTTTTATTGCCATATAAGATAACATTCACAGGTTCCAAGGATTAGGATGGGGATCGCTTGTAAGAAGTCATCTTTCAGCCTACCACAACTAGTATTTAGAGCATCTGAAGTACTCCCAAATCTCAACAGAAAAAAAATCCATCTAAATATTGGGTAAAAGACACAAAGAGACATTTCGCCATAGAGAATATACAGATGGCAAATAAGCACATGAAAAGATGTTCAACATCATTAGACATTAGGGAAGTGCAAATTAAAACCACAATGAGATGCTACTTCACACCTATCAGAATGGCTAAAATAAATTAATAATAATAATAATAATAATAATAATAATAATGACAAGAGTAAATGTTACCAAGGATTCAGAGAAACTGAATTGCTCATACATTGCTGATGGGAAAATAACTTGGTACAGACACTTTTGGAGACTAGTTGGCAGTTTCTTGAAAATCTGACCAGGCAACTCCCTATACTATCCAGCAGTTGCATTCTTGGGCATTAACCCCACAGAAATGAAAACGTATGTTTACGTGAAAACCTGTATGCTGATGTTTATAGCAGCTTTATTCACAATAGCTCTGAACTGGAAACACTATTTAATGGGTGAATGGTTAAACAAACTGAGGCACATTCCCACCATGGAATATGACTCAGCAGTAAAAAAGAATGACTTTTGATTCACACAGCACCCTGGATGACTCTCCGGAAAATTATTCTGAGTGAAAAAATGCCAATCCCAAAAGATCTCATGCTGTATGCTTCCATTTTTTTTGTTCTTTTTTTTTGGGGTGGGTGGGGGGTAATTAGATTCATTTATTTATTTGTTTAGAGGAGGTACTGGGGATTGAACTCGTGCATGTTAAGCATGCACTCTATCACTTGAGCAATACCCTTCCCCCCGTATGTTTCCATTCATATAGCATTCTTTACATGACAAAATTACAGAAATGGAGAAAGATTAATGGTTTCTAGGGTTTACTGCTGGGGTATAGGGGAGGGAAGTGGATGTGCTTATAAAAGGGGGAACAAGAGAAACCCATGTGGTGATGGAAGTGTTCTGTTATCTTAATTATGTAAGTGTCAGTATTCTGGTTGTGATATATTACTATACTTTTGCAAGATGTTACCACTGGGGGCAACCGGGTAACAAAAGGGCATTAATGATCTCTCTGCATTATTTCTTACAACTAACTGCATGTGAATCTACAATTATCTCAAAATAAAAAGTTTAATTTAAAAATGGGGGGAGGGTAGAGCTCAGTGGTAAAGCTCATGCTTAGCATGCACAAGGTCCTGGGTTCAAACCCCAGTACCTCCCTTAAAATAAATAAACCTAATTACTCCTCCCCCAAAAATGTACATGTAAGACATATATAAATTTTGAAGCATTCTAGTCTCATTCCATACTAAGACTTGGAACTCCCCATCCCTCAGGGGACCTTGGTCCCTCTTTTGAGGAATAGTATATGTAAAATATTAAAATATATAATAATACATGTATAATATTTAAGGTATAAAATATAAGTGTAAGCGGCAGAAAGATATCTGTACAAAAGCACTCTTATTATAGAAATTACATAGTTCAGTGAGAACCACTAAGGTCATAAAAAATTTTAAAACAATTAGGCTAAATTGTCTTTGGCATCATTCTATTATAGATTAACACAGTTTTCAATTAAGTCATGAACTGAAAACCCTATTTTCTCTCAATAATATTCAGCAGATTGTTCAATTCCTACAGCACCACTAGCCCTGAATCTATATTGCATTCACATCTCAGATATTTTCAGTACAATTTAATTTTTTTCTAGCCACCATTTTAACCATAGTTCCAAAATGTTCAAAAATATAACCAAAAAAATGAGAATTCCAAAATGAATAAAGTCAAATCTTTACCTTTCCTTGATGAATTCTCCTGTTGCTGCACAAGTACCCAAACTGTTCAAGTGGATAAGACACTTGTGCCTACAAATGCAACTTGGCATTCCATGGTGATGACATTCAAAAAGCCACCTAATAAAAAGTAAAATATCTCAACATTTATAGTCATCAGCAGAAATTTCTTTTTCCTCATCTGCTTAAAATCACCAATGTATTGGTATCAAATGGTTGAAATGTGTCTAGTTAGAATTTTGCTAACAGAATTATATTGTACTCTACAATTTCAATTTACTATAATTTTATTATTTATCAGAAAACAATACCCAGCCTAAACATTTCTATTAACATGTATTAGGAAACCAATTGCCCTTGCCCTTTGTATATCCTGCCAGCCTGACAAGATTCCTGCAAGTGGGTAATGTGTGTTCCCAATGTTATAAAGTTAGGAGGAATAAAAACTTAGAAAACACACACCCACACCCCAACGATAAATGTTTGCCAAGCAACATTTGTGATCCTATGCCTCTCTTTCCTACAAATAGATTTGCTACAAAACATTTTAATAATAATGATCAAACTCATGTATATCGATGTAACAATTTGTTTATATCAATTTACAAAATTGAATATTATCACATATTCTGTTCAGTGATAAAGATGGTATGATAGCCAGCTTATTTTAGTTTTTAAAAATCACTATCCAATAATTTCAGAAAGAAATAAAAGTTAACAATAATAATGAGTGTCCATCTCGAAGATGTTTTGTTATCAAATTGCCTTTCAGACCCTATTAGGTCTTTCCAAAATGGATGACTTTTCTGAGATTTTCACATACATAAACCTTTCTCCATCATATACAATCACCCTTAAATAAACAGAAGAAATACTGAATCATTACCAGAACAAGTTAACAAGTAAATTAACAATGGAGAAAAAAAGAACATATTCAAATAAAAATCAATATTGATACATAGGTAAATATTACCTTCAGACATAGATATTTGGACTTACTTACCCATATTAAAAATTCCACAAAAGTCTGCAAAATAATGATTGAGTGTTCTATTTGAACACTCCTTTTTCTTTTGCCTGACCTGGACATTTTGATCTTAGGTATATAGAACTATAATAAAGAACCAAGATTCGTCATGTTTAATATTCACACAATAGTGACAATTTCATCTCATGTTCTTGCACAAACAAAAATAATTTATTTTCACAAAATTATAGCCTTCATTTTTCAATGGTAGGAATTTAAAACACTCATGCTCAAATTTAGATATTTACCATTTCTCCCCTTGAAAAATAAATATATTTTCCATTGCAGCCATCCCTCTTTTCAGCAACTTCCATTTGATAGGTGTGAATGTATGTTATTTGCATACAGGTGCGCCCAGAGTAGAGGTCTGGCTACCAGTTTTGCAAGTTATTCCTTCTGAGCTGGTGGTCTCTCTGCCAGTAATATATTTTAATGTTCAGACTCAATATACTCCATATTTATTTAAAATTCAAATATGTATGCATACATGCATAGTAAGATTGTACTTTTAAAATTTAACTGCTTTGGCATATAAAGTACATCCTTGTAAATACTAAATGAAGAAAATTTGGTTTCAAAACTCAATCTAAATATAAACCTTGAAAGTTTAAAGTAATCCTTGCTCTTGGTTCTCTTTACTGAGTTCCCAAATATCTAAGTTATATTTAATTTTACACAGGGCCCCTCAGACCTCTAATTTATCAATCTCAAATCCTTCTGTTGTTTCTGGAGTTTTAGTGCTTTATACAAACCCACTGCTAAGTGAAATAGAGCCATGCGGCCTGGCACCTCGCTTGCTCTAGGGTCTGATCCATCTTTCTCATGCTTCATAACAATTTCCCAGCACTTTACTGCACCTTGGAAATCATCACCTTATTTCCCACCCTTGGCTTTCCTCACCCACTCTATTACCATTTACTCAGATCCGGTGGGAATCAATTCAATAACATTCGTTCATCAGTTTTGACCTCCCCCTAAACATTAGGTGCCATGCTAGATGCTGGGGATACAGCAGGAAAAAAATACAAATAACTTCATGGCATGTATAATCTAGTTGACGAGATAGGAGCAGAACAATAGCAAAGAGCATCTTTATCTCAGAAACTGACAGTCATTCACAAGGTACAGATACTTTTGAAGTAAGAAGGAGCGGGGAATGACTAGGGAAAATACCCTTCCCAGTAATAAGCAAAAACCAATAGGAAAAAAGAAAATTTTAGTAATTTAAATGACACACATGCCAATGTATATAGCTTTGCAAGGGTAAGCTGCAGTTCCTTATTCTTATTCTTATAAATTTCTCTATAGTTTTGTAATGTATGTCCCCTCAAAGAAGAGTGTTCCAACCAAGTTTTTATAGCCTTTTCCTTGGATAATTTTCTCCTGTCAATATTTGGGGTCACCAGATGAGCATGGTTTCTCTTTCAAAGCCATTGGATTAATTTATGCAAGTCCGGGGAGTTCACTCTTGAACTTCTGATTTTCTATCCAGACATTATCACAAAATAGCTGCCACTGAATATTAACAATGCTTTCCCATACATTATTTAATTCACCATAATGGAGCTACACCAACCCAAGTCCTCTTTCTGATAGCCAGGATTTCTTTTCAAACAACATAGTTATAATTCATTTGCAAGTCCTCAGGCAAACTAGGTACCCAGGGGATTTGGAGGAGAGAGGTTTCTCCCTTCACCACTGGTATGCAATTTGTGCAAACATTTTTGTACAAAAGTAGATTTGAGGTTATTTTTTAAGGAAATGGTTATCTATTTTAGCAGCTTTATTTTTACTTAGAGGAAATATGTTCAGAAATGTAAAACTATGCAGTTTATAAACAACCATTTTAATGGACTAAAGCAGGTAAACATCAATAAAACTCTTTTTAAGATTGTTACAATTTCTCTTTCTAAAGTAGAGCTAGTTGTAATAATTACCTAAATATGCAGTCTGGATTCTTTGAAAAGGTAAGTGTATTGGGTTTGGGTCTCTGTTCACTTGAGTCAAGAAATCTCTCCATCAAAAATACATCTGGTAGCTAGAATACCTGTGGAAATTATGAACGGGTCAGTTGTTACCAAAATATTTCATAGGAGCGTGTACAAAGTAAATTAATCAACTGTTTAAGTATGTTAATGGGAATTTGAAAGGCTTTGAGTTCTGGAAGGGGAGAGAACTAAAACTGTCAACTAATAACTCTATGAGGCCCTAGACTACAATCACCACATTTCATCTTCACATTCATAATAAGTACCATGAATTGAGAAAATACTATTTTTCAGGCATTGTGCAAAGAATTTTGCATATATTTACTCCTTTAATTCTTATAGACTAATATCTATGATTTATTTTGTTCATGTTTTAAAGATGAAGAAACTAATGTTTAAGTTAAGTAATGTGCCTACAGCTTCAGAACTTGTCACTGAAATAACCGACTATTAAATGCAGGCCTACCAAACACCGAAAGCCTCATTCTTAATCATTGCTTCATGTTACATGTCACTTAGAACATTCCTTCCAAGAATAACTATATTAGACAGAGCTACTAAATTATCCACTTTTCCTTCTACAAAATTACTGCAAGTTATATATAGATAGATGATAGAATATACATTTATTACAATACATGTTTAAAATAGAATATACACTTATAAGCTAAGTCTTCTTCCATTTTATAATTTCATCTTCATTTCTTTTGAAAGATTCCTTAAACTCTAAGTCCCTTTTGCTGGAGATTTATACCTTTTAGTAAAGGATAGATACTGTCCAACCCAGGCTCCAGGAATACATTTGGGAAAGAGGGTTTGGGACTATATCTAACACATAAATTTACTCATATATTTTCCACTGTTGCATCTGGGGATTTTCAGGACTTTGTCAACAGTCATTCAGTGGAGTCAAGTTGTCCTAAATATTCTACAACAGGTATAGTTAATGGAAATAAACATGTGATCTCTAGAATCTTTTTCATTTCTTTGAAATGGTTAACAAATATTACAAGATAATTTTCTCATATATATAGCACATCTCAAAAATTTGTAAATCTAGAGTTCATTCTCAAAATGAAACAATGTTCTCACTTGTGTAAAGGTGGTAACACTTTCCTAGAAAAAATGATAAAGGAAGCTCTAGCACATTGATACTCAGTGTTCACCAAAACCAGAGGTCATGGCCTGGCCACTCTTTATCTGACTTCTGTCTGCAGGTAAGTTTTGTTTTAGACTAACCAATGATGTTTAGACTTTGTAAATTGAATATCTTTTATTCAATTATGTGTGGGTTCCAACTTCGCTGTGTTTTTACCACTCCCCATTTTCTTACACTGCCTTACGTAAAGCTGCCTTACTCACTGATCATGACCTACCCAGTACCTAAAGGCATTTAAGTTGTGACACAAAACACAGCTTTTGTGCCTCACACCTTGTGGGCACAAAAGAAACAACCTTGATATCGATGCCCGAAATTCACTGGCTTCTTGTCCCCATGTGCTAACGAAGTCACTCCAATTCCCTGGGAAGTTACACACCTTCCCTCCAAATGCTTCTAGAAGTCCCAGGAGTTGCCTCACATGTGATCATAAATAAGCCAATTTGCATCATGCACTGCTACAACTGTTCTAGGCTTTCATCGAGCATGTATGTATCCACCATCACCTGCCAGCATTCACTGTATCTGCTGCTCATCCATCATCTCTCACTGGTCATCCATCATCTCCCATTGGGCATCCATCATCATTCGCTGGGCATCTGCTGAGTACCGCCATGTCTGTTGGGAATCCACAATCTCCCACCAGGCATTGTGGTCTCTGCTGATGCTCTGCCATTTCACCACCAGTGCCTTCCATGAGAATGCTGCCTTACTTGTCTTGGGTGCTGTCACCTGGTCCTGCCAAACCTACAAACCCTCAAGATACCACATGGTGCTGCATTTGCTTGGGTCTTTATTGTACTTAGTGTTCCTTGCAAAAATTAGAAATATGTAGCACACTTTGTTATCTAAAATTGAAAAAGTAATGCTTGTCCTTGCCCCCTTCACAAAATCCCTCTGTAAAACAATTCTATTTTTTTCTTTTTTACTTACCATAGTCGCCTCAGGGCTTACGCATTCTATAGGGCTGATCTAGAATGTATTTGCTGATACCTTAATTTCTGTCCTCAGGCATCCACATAAAAACTTCCCTTTGAAAAGTTAAGCAGTGAATTTGTCAGTCTTATACCTAGCATTTACCCCTGTATCTGGGTGTTTGTTTTTTTTTTTTTTTTTGATGAATAAATGAAGGCCTCTCCCTCTTGCAAATCAATTCATGAGGTTAGGTACTTGGGATACCCCAGGCCCATACATCTGCACCTGTGAATCTTTACTTTTTGGTTCAAACATCTTCTCCCAATATCCCCTTTCCCAACACACAGTCATTTCACTAGAGGCTCTTTATCCTAGGGGGAAATTTTTCTTTACCAGGTAAATTTCAATTCCAGGTGTAAAAGAGAAGAACAGCACTCAGTATATTTACAGAAACTTACAGTGACATATATTAAAGAGCACAGTCCAGAGGTCCTGGTGGTGGTTCTCATCTCTAGAGTCTGCTATCTCTAATCAGTTTTTGTACTTTCTCTTCTTTCCCCCTTAAATATATACAACTTTTGCAGATTAATTACGTCTGTAATTCTCCAACAAATTCAGAATGTAATTTTAGTTAATGTTCCAGTTCTACTTGCAAAGGTCATTTCACTACAGGCAGACAGACAGCACCATCTAAGCTAAATAAGAACTAACACCTAACTGAGTGCTTTCTCAGTGCCAGGCCCTGTTCTAACTGTTGAGCATTTACTATCTCCATTTACAGGTAGAGAAATCAAAGCACCAAGAGTTTAAGTACTGCCAATACTCTATTGCTAACTTGGTGAAACTCTGCCCTCTACATTTTCTACATCAAAAGGAAACTCTCTTCTATCCTCTCAAGTTAAATTTGAGTTTCCTGGTGTGGTGTTCATTTCTGATATTCTGAAGACTCACTTCATTATATCTTTTACTTCTTTTGGCTAATCCCAAATACAATTTCTGGTATAGGTGTTCCCCGTTTTTGAGTATGGAAAATCTTATTTCTTCATGGAAAGTTTCAGTGGTTTTATATCATCTGCTAATGTGCCAATTCCTAGAAAACCAAATTTCCAGCCTTTATTTCCAAACTCTTTCCCCTAAGCCTACATGTGTAATCCAAGAGCCTTTTAACTGGGTTCAATGATGATTGTAAAGAAGATGATGATAACAGTAATTATAATAGCTAACTTTAATTGAGTACTGAATGGGAAGGAAAACTTTCTCCTCTGCCCTCTTATGTTCAGTGTCTGGGGTCCTGCAAATTAAACTGGCAAAAGACAGTTTAACCAGAGAAAGGGTTTATTGCTTATGCATACTGAGGTCTTCATAGAAAAGAAATGGAAGACACAAAGAAGCAGTTAGACCTAGGGATGTATGTATCATTTCACAAAGAGCAATAAATTGTGGAGAAGTGACAAGACAAAACAAAAGCAGTTTGGGCTTCTAGGGGTGGTAAATTGTGGAAAGGTAAATATATGTGGGAAACTAATGGAAAATAAGGGTTACTTGAATAAAATTTGTTATGAAAACTCAATCTTGTTTAGTCTCAGAGGGGATAAGTACGTGTCTCCATCATTAAGAGTCATTCTCCTCTTTCTCGTACAGGTAGGAATGAGGGTACCTTCACATAAGGAAATTTGTACTCTGCCTTTAGGCAGAAAGGGGAAGGATAGAGAGCTTTACCTGTATCTACTGTTTCTCATTTGCCTTCAGCTCAAAATAGTCTTATGTCAAAGTGGCATGTTTGAGAGCTAGTGTTCCCTGATCCCCTTCAGCACTTATTCTGTGTCTGTTATCTCATTGAATCGCCACACCAACATGTAGGTAGAAGTTTACATTTTCCCCACTTTACAGATGAGGAAAACTGAGTCATGCTATTTACCTGATTTTAGTGTCACGAAAGGCTAATATCCATTTTCATTTAGATCAATGACATTAAGGGCCCCATTCCCCCTACTAATCTGCCTGGTATTTTTGCCACTGATCTGTGGAAATGTGGAACATGCTAAATCCTCCTGAAAACATAAACCAAATGCTGATTTTTGCTTCCTGTCTTGCTATAGCTCTAGAGACTCAGAGTAGCATAAGTAAGAAAATAATCTCTTGTTTATCCAGGAGTAATTTGTCCAAGTCCTACAGTGATAATAGTAGTTAACAGGTATTTCACATGTACCAGTGCTATACATCATCCTTGCTGAAAGATACTCTATTAGAACCATAGCTTTGCTCAAAGTATTTTCTTTTCAGTACATTTTAGACTCCATTAACATCCTTTTCAGACACAGAGTTTGAAGACTGTTTCAATGCCTTTGTTGCCAAGTGATTAGAAAATAGAACTAAGGGGGAAGGTTCATAATGTATCTTCAAATAGTTGAAGGATTTTCATGCTCCTATGGCTCCAAAAGATGAAAGCAACGTAAATGGTTAAAGATACAGACAGAAGCAGATTAGGGTACATTAACATGTTCTTCATCAATGAAAAGCTCTGTCAAAGAGAGGAACCACTCCATTACTGGAGCTTATATAAGGAATTTCTGCTTTGAAGAGAAAGTTGCACTAGATATTTTCTGTGTTTTCTTCTATTCTCAGATTCTATAAGTTTCCTACTGATGTGACTTTGAACAAGTTACTTGGAGTCTGAAATTATCATTTATGGAAGTAGAGGATAGTGCCTTTGTGAATAACAGATGAAAAGAATTACTGTTTCATACAACAGGGTTACATTTCACATGTGCTTTTATGTGCCTGTGGTCTTTATTATCAATTTGATTAGTCCCGGTAGGAGACCCTGAATGAGAAAACTACTCATTAATTATACATTATTTTAACAACTCAGAAGTCATTTTATCTCTTGTTGCCATCTAAGTGAACATAAAAGAAAATTTGCTTAGAACGGACGGACTATATATTCAAAACCCTCACTCTTAAACATTATGCGATGAATAAGAATAGCCTACTTAGCCTTTCTCTCAAAAAGCAGTAATTCAATCTTGAAAGCTGTCTTTCATATGCTAAATAGAGTCTCTTACAACTATGAATCTGAATTGTTCTCATTTATCTCTATGTGTTCCTAACACAGCGCTTGAACTTAGTAGTATCTGGGTTCTTGGACTAATTATTAAAGGTTTCTGTCTATCTTTTCCTCCTCAGGCAAATATCTATATTCTGCAAGTGCTGAAATCTGTTTTGTGTTCCAAATAAAAGCTATCAGAAATCTAAAATCTTGCACTCTAATTTTTCTGCATTTAAAATATAGCAAAGGCAAGCTGCTCACCCATTAGCCACATAACACTAAGTTCCAAAAATATTCTTCATAAATTGTTTTTCCATGACTTGATGCCATCGTTTCTTTTTTAAGATGATTATCAGCAAGACAGTCAAGGTTAAATGTGATTTCTTTTTCAATGTGGATTTTTTTACTCAGAAATATTTAATAAAATAGGTAGAGGAAGCAGAATTTTAACAACCAGCCCATTTATCTCTATTTTTATTGTTTAATTACATGGTAAGAGATATCTGAGGGTCTTTATGGAAGTGTGTACAATTTCAAATTAGTCCAAACCATTGCAGATTCTTTATTGCTGTCTTCTATATAATTGTAAGATCACAGCTACTGTGAATTTTAACTCCATTCAGAATGAAGCAGGAGAGGAAATATTTTGAATTAGTAGGTACACACGAGATAACTAGGTGAGGCCATCTTCTGTAGAGTGAAAGCATTCCTTATGCTAGATCAATACCATTTGGGGAGCTCGAAAGAATTATACTAGCTAATGAAAAAACACTTTCTCCTCAAGATTTTGTAGCAAAACCTTGAAGGGGTACTAAAGGAAAGGCATTTAAAATTTATTAAGCATTTACTCATTTTTCTATTTTACTTTAACCCCACCTCAGACGCTTTCAGCTTAAAATCTACATATTTGTAGGGAGAAAAAGGATGTTTCTGGGTTTCCTATTTTAGAAACGAGTACAGAGGAGAAAGCTAAGTATGTGCTATTGAATTAATAGATGAAGCTATCTTTCATGTATTTAATTTATAATGGAAAACATATTGAAAACAAAGAGCAGATAAATAATTAGAAGTAAATTCCTTATGTTCTTTGAAGTATTCTTCATGATAGGAGAGAGTGAAGTCTCTAATTTTCAATTCCTCAAAAACCTAGGATTACAAGCTCTGTATATACATGAATTTCACCAGTGGGTGGCATATAAACCATTGTAATCAACTCCTGTGTTCTCTAAAAGGGAGACTGGAGTGAAAAATAAAGATAACAAACTATTTCCAACATTTTTAGATTATATTTTACTTAGTTAGCAATAAAAAGGAAATTGTTTAATAGAAAAACTATAGAAAAGCTAAACATTAATGTCAATCATGTATATATTTGAATTTTGATAGCTTCATGTCCTTAGCTCCAATTCTAGCTAAGAAATGCTGTTTGAACTGTATCTTTTTGATCAAACAACTCTTAAATAATGCCATATTAATATTGACGTTGAGTAAATCAATGGCTATCTCTAAAAATTAGATTCTCCTTTATGAATGATTAGTTTTTATTGTGTACCTATCATGATAAATATTTTAACCTACATTATCTCACTTAGCATAGAATTTACAGGTATTTGTGACTATTAAAGACTGCAAGTGATATTATTTATTAAACTGTAAATCCTTATATGATTTTAAAATATTATTATTTTTAGTATTACATTAAATCAAGCCTCTATCTAAATTTAGATACACTATGCACATGAAAATATAAACTATGTATTTCAACATCTGCCAAAACAAATGTTCTGAAAGTATTTTCTTGATTTAAATATAATATAATTTTTTCAGTTTAATTATAATGAAGGAAGATCAGCTTCTTGTAGTTTAAGCAGAGTAGGAAAATTTAAGGACCACTTTGCCAGAACATATTTAATTAAAAAAATATATGAAGGTAATTTTTGAAGACTAATATTTCACAAAGAATTTTTTTAGCATGCAACGCTATGACAAATTATTCATTTTGCTGTGGTTTATTCATCTAAAAGTTTCATTTAGTCAAAATATTATTTTATATGTAATTAGTAAATTAATTAAAATAGCTAAATAAATGACTGAACAAAGGGGAGATACAGTGAGAGAATCTAAGACTGTATTCAATTCTGATAAAAAATATTGTGACAATGTAATTAAGAATTATTCTATTTTTACAGTGAAACAAACAAAAAATGTCGAAAGATATTGTGCATGCCATTATATGACACTTGTAGCCCTAACTGATGTTTTCTGGGAGTTTGTTTTTCAGATATATATTAGGATTACTGAAAAAAAAAAAAACACAATTTAACAGAATACAAAGGTGATAGTTAATAGGAGAAATAAAAGGATACAGGAAGTAAAAGTGATAGGACAACAAAGTTAAATCTAGATTCATCTTGGTTTCTTACCTATTGCACTTTTTAAATTCCTGCAGAGCTATGGCCTAAGGAAATTATTATATGCTATAAAAAATAACAATAACACAAATATGACTAATAATAGTGATAGCTATGTGTATATTGGGGTTAAGCTACATGCCAAGCACTTTACTCTAATCTTATGTTAACCTAAAAAAATTACAGAAATTATGTGTTATTATTCAAGAGTGCTTTGACTATTCAGGACCTTTTAGGGTTCCACACAAATTTTAGAATTGTGTGTTCTATTTTGGTGAAAAATGCCATTGGAATTTAACAGGGATTGCATTTAATATGTAGATCGCTTTGAGTAGTATGAATATTTTAACCATATGAATTCTTCCAACCTACAAGCATGGAATATCTTTCCATTTACTTGTGTCTTCCTCACTTTTTTTCATCAGTCTTACAGTTTTCAGTGTACAAGTCTTTCACCTCTTTTGTTAAATTCATTCCTCATTATTTTACTTTTTTGATGCAATTGGAAATGGGATTGTTTTCATTTCTCTTTCTGATAGTTCATTGTAAGTGTATAGAAATATAACAGATTTCTGTATATTAATTTTGTATCTTGCAATTTTACTGAATTCATTGATGAACTCTAGTAGTTCTTTGATGGTGTCTATAGAATTTTCTATGTATAGTATCATATCATCTGCAAATTGTGACAGTTTTACATCTTCCTTTCCAATTTGGATGTCTTTTATTTCTTTTTCTTGCTTAATTGCTCTGACTAGGACTTCCAATAATATGTTGAATAAAAGTGGCATGAGTGGGCATCCTTGTCTTATTCCTGATCTTAGAGGAAAAGCTTTCAGCTTTTCACTATTGTGTATGATGTTAGTTGTGGTCTTGTCATTTATGACCTTTATTATGTTGAGGTGGAATAAATCCCTGGAATAAATCCCACCTTATATTTTTAATGTATTGTTGAATTTGGTTTGCTAATATTTCGTGGGGGATTTTCTCATGTAAATTCATCATGGATTTGGACCTGCAATTTTATTTTCTTGTGGCGTCTTTGTCTGGTTTCGGTATTATGGTAATTCTGGCCTTGTAAAATGAGTTTGAAAGCATTCCCTCCTCTCCTAATTTTTGAAAGAGTTTGAGAAGGATTGGTATTAACTCTTGTTTGAATTTGGTAGAATTCACCAGTGAAGCCATCTGATCCTGGACTTGCAAGTATTTTTATTACCTTAATGAGAAAAGATTTCCCAAGTTCCTCATTCTAACATTATGGAATTCCTGCCTTTGTGAATACTTCTTTATACATCTTTAATTATAATGACATTTTAGATATAATACCATAACTTTGTCTTGCTTAATAAAATTAAATGGTTATTTAATATCACCTCCTACCCAATCCATATTCAGCTTTCCCAATTGACTCAAATTAGGATCTAAACATGTTACTTCATTTGAATTAACACCCAAACAATATCCACATATTACATTTGTTTTTTATGAAAACTTTTTTAGAAAGTCTTGGTTCTGACTCTCAGGAGAGGAAACATTTATTAGAAGGGGACACAAAGTCAAGGAAGTACTTTAATTGCAGATGAGAGACTTGCACATGTTTATAGGTTCAAAGGAAATCACTATAGTTTTGGACTTACAAAACAACCCTCCCCTTGTTCAAAGATCTTGTGCAACAATGGCTATTAATTCCAGTTTAGCCTGGAATCCAAGAGAAGAAACAAAACCTGAGACTAGGAAGAATGAACTTAGAAAGGTATCAGGTCAGAAAGGAAAGGAGGAGGGGGAATATGAAAGTTCTGGGGCAAACCATCAATAATGTAACTTGGGTTTACTTTAAGATACCAGACTCTTGGTAAATTACTCTTATTTGTAAATTATTTCTTTATTCTGAATTTTCACATTCTCCTTCCATTGGTCAATACTAAGGAATAGTAGAAAAAGCACTGAAGACCTAGTCTCTGTTTTCAGTTTTGCCAATAGCTGTGTGATCTTGTGAAGCCACATGGCTTCTTTGAGCCTGCTTTTCTTGATTTGTAAAATGAGAAGATTGGGTTAGATGTCTCTAAAATTGCTTTTGTCTCTAAAGTATGATTATTCTAAGGCATTTATTAGGTATATATATGCAATAAACTGAGCTTATCTTCAATGATTAAGCTCACCCTTTTTGCTTTCCTTATCTGAAAATCAAGGGCACAAGAACTTTCTTTCTCCCTCTCCCATCATAATTTGTTTTGTGGAAAGAATCTAAATTAAAATTAAAGGCTGACTAGACTATATTAGTAAAAAAAAAGAAATATTACCTTTTTTCCCATTTAAATTCAAAACAAAACACTATTATTATGACAGGTTATATTTGTGTTTTGTAATAAGAGCCAATTTCATAAGGTAAACTGCCTAAAAATAATTGCTCTGAGGGAGTTGAAGCAAAATGGCATATTGTGATTGAGAATAACCATATACAATTTCCGAACATTAAATCTTGGAGTAATCTTTGTCAAATTGGACAATAAGCTCTTAAATTATCTCAAAATTGAGACAATTTTACAGGTAGCAGGGAGCCATATTTTTTTGCAACAATAAAAGCTATATTTGTCGATGCACTTTGGGGATATGGATTAGATATTTCAGAGATCACTTTTGTTGAACAATATGATAGATCTAGTCCAAAAATTGCAATTGCAATATTCACTTATACTTTCTAGTCAACCAAATGATATAACTGAAAACTTAGAATCCATCCAGTGATTGGAATTAAACATTTTATTTTAGAAACTGATTAAATAAATCAGATAAATGCTAAAATACTTTTCATTTTGTGCATCTAATCCTATAGCTATCAGAGTTGGTTTCTGTATCTCTTCTAAAAAATATATCTGAATTAAATTAAAACCTTTATTTTACCCAGAGTATGATTAAGTGGAGCTTCTCTATTTCTCCTCAAAACTGAGTTGGCTTTATGAACAATTTATTTAAATAATTTGGGAGCTGGGAAAATAAGCCATCTATTGAAAATAACACTTAATCATACTTATACCTTCAGTATTGCATGTTTCTATTAATAGTTTATTTATAATGCAAGTGATTCTTCAATAAAAAAATTTTTAATTAAAAAAACAATGCAAGTGATTATATCTCCATAGCTTTTAGAGCTATATTCTTAACACACTACTATCTAATTGTTGTAAAGGAAAAATAGATGTAGTTTAAAAATGTTGTGACACACGCTGTAACTGCTCTTACAAGGGCTTCCTCTAGTCCTTATTAATTATAATTAAAAAGAGTTGAGATGAGGTACTATAAAGTTAACCTAGCTCTATACTTCTACTGAAAATTTTCTTGATTACCTGTCTCTGCATTCATACTTCATCTACTTCTAGTCCAATTAGTTTTAAGCTTGTGTTTAAGTCATGCCTCATTTTGAGCAGTTCATACAGTCTGAGGGGAAAATGGCCTTTGAAGACACTTTCTGGGCTCATGTGTCAGCATTTCAGATCACCCAATATTGAATTCTTTCTCTATTAGGCTTTATGCTTAGCATTGGGAATAGGAGTAAATAAACAGGAGTCTAGCTCCCAAAGAGCATATTCACATTCAGAAAAATACTCAAATAATTTAAACAAGTTACATCATTTAGAATTTTATTTTCGAATTTAGCATCACTGGAAAAAACATCTCATTTTCACCATGAGCCTTGAATAATTTCTTGAGAATTTTCAAAACCAGCAATGAGTAAATTCAGTTACTGTGACTAAGGATAGGGAAAGGAAAGCTAAAATGTCCAGTTCTAATTAAAATCCTTGAGGCAAATAGTGGTTTTGTGTCTTTCCTTAGGAAATAAGATGACTCCCTGTAGAGATGTATAATGACAAAGTCTATGTCACAAAAAATGTTTGGCAAGAAATAAAAGGCTACACCATTTTGGAGTGTTACTGACAATGTGAGAATTAGTATCGTTCCTTTTCCAGAGAGATTTTTTAATAATGCAAGTAGAATATATTGGAGATGACATGTTAGTCCATCTGTCAATCCATCTGATAATAGTCATTGACAATTGTCAATAAGCAGTCGCATTTTTTGAGGTGTTGCAGTGCAGTAAAATGTGGCCTTTGGTGTCAGATGAACATGGGCTTAAATCCATACATTACCATCTTCTCACCTTGGATAAGTCACCTTTTATTTTGAAATA
Organism: Vicugna pacos; assembly: GCF_048564905.1. Taxonomy (NCBI): domain Eukaryota; kingdom Metazoa; phylum Chordata; class Mammalia; order Artiodactyla; family Camelidae; genus Vicugna; species Vicugna pacos. Next base: position 108,362,562 of record NC_133023.1, on the reverse strand, counting down.
ACAAGCTCTTCATCTATAAGACAGAGAAATACATATCTAGGTGGCATGGCATTGAGAGTTAGAGGTCATGTACATAGAATATCTGGTATTTGGTATATGTGTGATATATTAATTATTATGAATAAAATTACTCTTAGGAATTGATTTCAGTAGAATCTTATTTTGGAAGCCCTAAATAAAAGCGAGCAGGTAAATTATATTTGAGTTCACCTGACAGAAACTTCTAAAAATCTGTCCCAGGTGAATGATGAAATAGTAGAATGAGATTTTTTTTTTAAAAAAAGGATACAATATCTCGTAAGTCAGTTTACAAGTGGAAGTGCCCTATAGCCTTGTGAACAGGATTTGATTAGTGTTTTTGTGTGTAATATATAAGCCTTGGTAGAATGAGAAATGATCATACATAGTTTATTTTCCATTCATATATACCTTTGTTGCCATTTCCATGTTTTAGAAAATGTTTATATCTGTCGTTAAGAAAACAAAGCCACTTACATGGAGCTTCCTACAGAAGAGACAGTGACTGACCCTCTGGGACGTGGATGGAGAGTTATGTTGTAGAGTAAGGAATCTTTGCTTTCCCAGTCAGACATGGAAAACTTTAAGTTCGCAGGCTAGTCGTCCAGTTCCCATCTTGAGTCTCTTTACTATCTCTTCAGACTTCATACCAACAAAACAATAACAACAAAAAATGGAGGATAAAAAATATATAGGGCCAAATAATCAAAGAGAATATTAAGAAGTTTTTGTGTAGAAATCCTATATCCCTAATCATAAACTGACCAACCTCCCCAGGATTCCATTTCCAAAGACATTTGACAAAAGATCAAATTGCCTCTTGTTGGAGCATTAATTTCCGGTTGTCCACATAGGCCTCTGAGTAAGAAAGGGTGCATAGACCTGACTCTGGTCCAGTGCACTGGATAACTTATGAGGACAGTGGACGCACAAGCAGCAGAGGTGTGTTATCTTGGATGGAAGACTATAGTTAATATCTTTTTTTTTTTTTTTTACTTTTTGGAAGGGGGAGGTAATTAGGTTTATTTATTTATTTTTTTAAATGGAGGACTGGGGATTGAACCCATGACCTTATGCATGCTAGGCATGTGCTCTACCACTGAGTTATACCTCCCCCCATGGTTGCTATCTTAAATATTTAACACATTCTTACACATTATTTTAATTTGTTCTCAAACAACTCTGTAAAGTAGATTAAATGGGTCATTTTCTTGAGCCTTCAGGAGGGAAAATAAAAATCCTAAAACCCAGAATAAATACACACATATAGATGGTATGTGACAAAGCAGATTCTAGAACACATCTTCTTCCTCCCTTTCTTGTACTCAGAACCATAGCATGTTTTCTCCTGCGCCCTGCAGGTTGGAAGCAAAGTTAAGCACCTGTTTAAGAGTATTAATATTTTGGCAATAAAATCTCTAAAGTGGCTTCTTATTTTAGGTAAAAATCCTTTACGCTCAAGCAGGATCACTGCTTCACATGGACTAGGGCCCTGAGCTCTTTCAGATACACACTGCTACTCCTCTGGAAAGCGGCTGGAGGGATGGTGATAGTCAAAGATTAGCAGCGGTGTCAAATGATAGCACTACACTTCTATGAAAATCTTTCCAGTTCAGAGCTTGGTTCCCCTTTGTTGGACCTCAACTTATTTGTAAGGGAATTGGAGGCACTAGGTACAAGATGAGATTTGATGGGGTTTTTGGGGATGAGTTCTGTTTTCTGAAATATGGCAGACCAGGTTTTTTGGAACAACACTGCCAAACAAGCATATAGGATATATGGAGTTGTGTGTGTGTGTGTGTGTGTGTGTGTTTGAAAAAGCTGACAAGAGAGTAAGGAATTATCAAGGCAAAATTTTAGTTAAGAGTGAAACCTAGATGTAGGCTCAAAAGTTTCGCTCTGCAGAAATTTGCTTTAAAAAGGAGTTTGAGAGTATGCAGGCAAGAACTCAAACAGATCATTCCCATTTGAAGCTGGCACCCTAAAGAGCTATACCCTAATATAAGGATGAAGCAGAGGTAGACCTGAATCACACCCTCTGCACCCTAGGGTCTGCCAGGAAAAGGGACTTGGAATTGAAGGGTGGAGGGAACTTGTCTCTGATCATTTTCAACCACAAGCCAGAATGCATAGTGATTTGCAGTGGTCCAAAAGCTTCAAACTATAAGTTTTGTTGATAATATTCTTGGAATATAGTGCCCCTTGGTATCAATAGGGAAACAACAAACAAAGCAATGGACAAAAAGACAAAACTGAGGCAGTACTTCATGAAAGAAATCCAAATGGCCAATAAACATATGTAAAGATGCTCCAACTTATTAGCAATCAGGGAAATTAAAAATGTGATCATATACCAGTAAATGGTCACCAGATAGACAAAAATTGAAGTGTGACTATACTTGTGTCGGCAAGCATGTGGAACAACAGGAAATCATACAATTGTGGTGGGACTGTAAATTGACACAACTATAACGAAAAACAATATAACATTATTTAGCAATATTAGAAAAGTGTGTACCCCATGATCCAGAATTTCCATTGTTGGGTATATAGCCAAAAGGCTTACTCCTGACCACCAAGATATGTGTAAAAGAATTATTTGTAGCAGTATTGCTTGTAACTATCCCAAACTAAAAGCAACTAAATTGTGCAAACAACAGTGAAATGAATGCTTAAGTTGCTGCCTTTGGTATTATACCAGATACTATACAGATAAGGAAGCTGAGGCACAGAGACGTGCAACTGTTTACCCCAAATCATACAGATTTTAAGTGACAGAGTTGGAGTTTGCCTCCACGCAATCTAACCCTAAATTCTTTAAATAATATACTATGCTGCCTCATAAATTCGTTCTGCAGGAAATGAATAATATGAAGTTGAACCATATGAGACTGACATTTTTGTAAGTCAAAAGAGTTGAGTATTAGCATATTCATATGGTTCGACTTAATAGCTCTCTTAAGTTCCAAGCCCTTTTGGCCTGAAATCACCTTGCTCAGTGTATCAGCCAACTTCGCCCTAGGTTTCCCCTCCAAATAACCTTCTATGTTGTTTATCAGTGGAAAAAGTTTCCTTTGCTCTTTTCCTCTAAAAGCCATCATTGCTAAAGGGCTGTGATTGATTCTTTATTCTAGTTTTCATTTTATTAAGTGACTGTGGGACGAAACAGTCTTACTAACCATGGGGAATAGAAATGATGAAAGCAACCACAACTGTTGACATCTGCCAAGAAATGCTGTCTTTGGCATGCACCGTACTAGTCACCTACTTCTGGGCAACAGAGTCTTTCCAAATTTAATAATCCATAAGAATCTTTTTCTGGGCCATCCTACACCCCAGATAAGGGTAAACCTTCTATCCTTGGGCCTGGTCCCCCAGAGGATTCTGTACAACACAACTCTACCATGTTTGAAAGATCCTTCCAAAATTTCAGAAACAAATAAAAAAACATAATGCATTCACTTATACAAGCAGAGAAATTGCTCTCAGAATTATATTTTAATGTTTAAAGAAGGCAGTAGAATATAAAGAAGGATGCCAAGCAAGGCATGAAAAATTTGGTCACAAGAAAGTCTTTATGATTTCACAGGCCAGAAATATCTATTTGTTGGGTATGAAGAAATGAATGAAAAGTTTACAAACGCTTTAGGAAACTTGTCTTAAGAATAAGACATTGAACTAAATAATCTGGAAAAAGAGTTATAAAATGGCTAAATAATTTTAGTCTAAAAGGTGTACCTTTTTCTTATGGTTCAAAGCTGAGGATTTCTTTCCTTGCAGAAATAAACACATCAAAGCTAAATTTTAAATTCCAAAAATATTCCCTAGAATAATGAGGACATTTATTTTTCTATATATTCTGGATTTAGGTAAGTGTTTGGAGGATGAGAAAATTCCATTAAACTTTAGGGATTAGTCCTGCATTATTCATCCACTAGTATTAATAAAACTAGGGGAAAAGTAAGGAATTCCCTATCTGTTCCTCTCCATCCCCTAACCCCCACCTCTAGACCAGCTGTAAATGTTTATTAACTATATAAATTTCAGATTCTAACGAGGTTTTATGCTTCATCATTATAACCTTCCCAATTTGGACCAAATCAGGTATAGATTAGGACAAAGTCAGGGACATTTGGGAAACTTGTTATGTCGCAAATTCAAATTTTCATCTTTCCTACTTATTTATGTCTTATTTCCTACTTTATTTAATGTCAGTTTTCCCAAAGTACACTTGCTATGGTCTATTCTTAGAAGAACTATTAGAAAAATTGCAGTTTTCAAGAAAGCCAAGACCTCTCCCTTAGTGACATCAGCTTAAGAAGAAAATTATTTGCATCAGACTTTTGGCCCAGGGAGAGTTTTGTAGGAAAGATTTTGAAACAGTGTAATTATCCTTTTGTGGTAATTAAAATGGAAGACTACTTGAGATCCTAAATGTGCCGCAGAACGCCAAAGATTTTAGTATAGTCATTATTTTTGTTACTGTACAAGGGATTTATGATTCATGCTTTATCATACCTCACACTTACAAGGATCCGAATATCCCAGTGTTTCTCTTTAATTGCAGGCATTCACGCTGTACAGTGTTGAGTCCAATCCTCCCAGTGCTGCAGCTTCTCATTGGAAATTAAGGCCTTTAAAAGTGTCATTTAATTCTTTCTCAGTTGATTCCTGAAAGGAAGCTAACCTGTTACAGGCCTTTCTCAGAAAGAAAATAATTCCCATGAATTATAATTACTAGTGATCTTAATCAGAATGTATCTTAAGTCTTAAGGTAAAAATAAAATTGCCAAGTACCTCTAACAACTTGAAAAGTGAGCTTTGAGCTTAGCAAAGGCATGGAGGCCACCAATGGCAAACACTGCTAACACACCCACAACCGAGAACAATATTGATAAGAAGGGTAGAAATCAAGAACATCTTCTCTTGTGTTTCGATAAGAGTTTGGAAGAGGAGCAAATAGCTCAGATATACTCTGGAATCTTTGTCTGATAATAGTAAGTACTTCATATGATTTGAGGACTAAGCAAAGTAATAAATAAAATTTCTAGAATAGTGCCTGGCACATAGTAAGGAACATATACTACTTACTACTGTTGTAAAATACTATTTATGTTTAGTATTCTAAGGATTTTGTTTCCTATCAAGTTTTTATATTTATCTGCAGGCCCTTGGCATGTCTTTTGAACAATGCTGAGTTCTATTTGTGCATCTAAGTACTTATATTTTGGCTACACTTGGCAAAAAATAAATTGCTTTGCTTATTCTTCATAGACAATGAGGGATTGATTGGCCTCTGTAGGACATTACTTCATTTTTTTGATCTTCAGTCATGTTAGAACCTAAAAACATCTATATAGTACATGTCATTAGATGTTTGTCCCATTCTTCAAGATATGTAGGGACAAATTCCGTACTGTTCTTTTTCAGGATACGCAAAGACCTTGTGGTATTCAAAAAAAATTCCACAGTAGGTGTAAATGTGAATATTTACTTCCGTGTCTTTCCAAAGCCTTATTCCTTCTACCTGTTCTATTGTCTTAATAATCCATTGGAAATGCAATTGCTTTCCTATCAAATGAATATGTTTAGTGGCACTCATCTGCGTAAGTATTGAATTAAATGTTTCAGGAAAATAAAGTCCAAAAGGACCATTATGTTGAAATGTTTTACAAAAACAAAAAGATTTCCGAATCCCAGCCAATGAACCACTTAGGTTAGGCAATATCTGAGTTGGTCCAGGTCTATATAGAAAAAATAATTTTCTGTTTAATGGGAACTCATTGTGATAGACAGATAGATAGATAGATAGATAGATAGATAGATATTCCACTGTACTTATAAAATTTTATTTTAGAGGTTAAGTTGAAAAGTAAACTCTCAAACCAATATACATATATGTTAGAGATACAGACTAGAAAATGATAACCATTTTCTCCTCTAATTTACAATACAGCACTGCTTACCTTCCCACAAACATATTGAGTAGACTATAGACTCTGACCTTTGTTTGGTCTGCATTTGAATGAATTACTTGAAGCTTTAATCGCACAAAGTATTTTGCACACACCTTCTTAATCACAAGTTTCATTATGGAAACAACATAATATAAATATTCTTGATCAAGATTATTCAGTTTATCACCGAGATGCTTGAAAACTTTAAAGTAAGCGAACTAAATGTTTAATATCATTTTTCTAGCAGTAGCAGTAAAGAAAAATTACCAAAATCTTTAAAAATTCTGAACAAATGTGGCTTTTCTCACCATGACAATAAACAGTGCCATGAGCACATCAACCAGACCCATAAATGGGACTGCATGTTATATAATATTCAATCACATTGCAGATTAGATCATATGATTGGCAGAAATATTGTAGCCAAACACATTTGTCGTGTTCTAGCACATTAATTTGAACATGCTCATGAATATTTATAAATGGGTAGGTTATGCATGAGCATAGGAATGTATACTTACACATAACATATACAAATGAACACATCAAGAATTGACAGTCTACAAACATTTTCCCAGCTCCTTCTTTACCCACAGAATTAAAAAATAGGATTACTTTAAGGAAACCCAATCCATTGAATTGACATAAGGGAAGGAGAGTCTGGGGTAGAAAAGACAAATGAATTTTCCCCATTTTCTCAGAAAACATTGGAAATCTTCCCTCCCACCTCTAAGTTGATAACAATTTTATGTCCAAAAAATAAGTAGGAAAATGAGATCTCTTGAGCCAAATTCTCTCCAGTATTTGCCACCTAGAGATAAGGTAGTGAACTCACTCATTCATTCATTCAAATACTGACTGAGTATCTACACTAGGTGTGGGGTTTACAGTGGTAAATAAAAAGAGCATCAGCCTTACCGTTAAGGAGCTTATAACCTTGTAGAGAACCGCAGACAATAGACACAGAAGCAAACAAATTCAGAGAATGAGTTTGAGCAAATAATTAGGAAGTGGTTAAGGAATTTTGGAGATTCGAATTTACCAGTTCACATTTCCCACGTCTAAACTGGACCTGTGATTTTTCGAAGGTAACTCTCACTCATTATAGCCACCAGATGGCAATGTGACCTTCTGCCTCAGAATTACCTGTTATTTCAATCAGCAATTTAACTAGCTCCTTGGGTGATTATAATATACCTTAAAATTCAAGATTCACTGTTCTATACCAAGATCTTTCTTTCAGAAAGATAGTTTCTACAGCTAAGCCCCATGTTCCATTCATTATTGTCCAGATATGACAATGGATTGGCTTTTCTTAAAGTAATTCTACCTTTTAATTCTGTGGGTAAAGAAGGAGCTGGGAAAATATTTGTAGACTATGTCAATTCTTGATGTGATCGTGTGCATATGTTTTGCATAAGTATACATTCCCACACAGATGACAGCAGCGGCACATCTTTCTGCCTTATTATCTTCTTGACCAAAATCCCACATAGTAATATATTCATCTCAGCCAGTGCAGAGGGAGATTGAGAATTTGCACAACTTTAAAAAAAAATTCTTAAATAACAGTGAGACTCTTAGAAAGATAATGATGTTTAACTGATCTAATCTTTATACTTCCAAATAGTGAAGCTATATATCATTGGCTTCTCACTGTCCCTTGGACTTAGGACAATTAACTTTTGATAGAAAAAGTTACTATACAAATCAATAATCTTCAAATAACTTTCAAAAAGTGATCATTTCATTATATACATTACCTGTCTTACCCATGCTTACCTTTCTATAAGGGGAAATTATTATGGATTTTCACAGTTATATTTCCCTTCCATTGATCAGTTTCAACCATGGTATCATAAAGAGAGTACAGGGTTGAAAGTCATGAGATCTAGGTTCCAGGTCTGGCTGTACTACTGAATAATGCCTAATCACAGGCCAATCAGTAAACAACTCCAGGAGCGATCGAGTGTAGACTAGAGCCCAGCTCTGTCTGACTCCGAAGCTTGAGCTCTTTACAGGGTCTAATAAGCGCAGTGACACAAAGAGGGGTCAGCTGAAGGAATATCATTATTCTCACGTATCAGGATATGGTGGGGAATGGAGGGCAACGTCTGTAAACTAGTGTTCCTTTTTTTTTCCCCCTCATTCTGCTGACAACCAGAGAGGGTGATATGCTCATGATAGTAATTGTTTGTTGTTTGTTTTGTTTTGTTTTTTAGCATTTAATATAGTGTTTTTTTTTAATTACAGAGGGACTTGTAACAATGTCTCCTGAATGAATGAAGTCAAATTTAGAAGTTAGGGATGTGTTGACACCTGTCCCCACAAACAGCTTAGTTCCAAAATGACCCTACCATTAATTCATTAATTAATTAAATTATTATTATTTTTTTAGTTGAAGTACAGTTACAGTGTGCCAATTTCTGGTGTACAGTACACTGTCCCAGTCATGCATACATATACACGTATTCATTTAGTAATTGTTAACACTGGAACCACAAATCATGGTCACATTTGACTCAGTTGCCTTTCTGCTATACCATTCTTTCTGCCAAAATTGTGACCCTCTTAACTCCAATCCACCAGGACCTGGCCTAAGGTAAATTCTGGTGAAGACTATTTAATATAAGATTTTCTAATTAACAAGAGTTCAGTTTCAGTGATGAGGCAACACTGTGTTTTGAGTTTTTACCTAAGCTACAATATATAAAAATAAAACATCCATGGGCACAAAAGATTTTACTTCTTATCCTCAAATTAATTAAAGGATCAGTTACGTGTTGTGCTATCAGGGTTAAATAGTGTTAGTGGCTGTGAAAGAGCACATTGTTCCGTAAGTGTTCTCACTTGGGAAGTTGGCAATAAGTATTAATCAAGCTAAAGAAAATTTTGCCAAGGCAGACAGTGTGTCACTGAAATACCCCTAGTCAGACTGGAATGAGGTCTGTTCTCATAAATAGAGCACCTGGCTGTAGCACAGAATTGCATATAAGAAAAGGGATTCATTTCTGGGATCTGGGGACTGACCATCATCCATTAGGAAAGGGGACAAGCAATGTCCCATTGGAACACAATAGTAACATTAACTTTGTACCTGTCGTGTACACTAAATGTTATGGTGTGCATGTGCTAAGATAGGGGTCTTTGAAAATCACATACGGGAAGTAGCCAAATTTCAGTAAGAATGTTTCTTTCATGGGATTTCAAATGTCTGAGTGTTAATCTTGTTGTAAATTAATAATATTAGTATTAACATTGTCCTGTTTATATCGTTTCACTAAGCCTGGAAGAATGATTCAGACATCTCTTCACTCCTCAGATAATTAGGAGAACAACAACTAGTTTATACTCAGGGTCTGAGAACTAAAAACCTTAAAGTTCAAATCACTCAGCTTCCCTCATTTTACAGACTTGGAAACTGAGGTTCAGTGTGGTTAACTGATTACTCTATGGACACAAAGGTAAGTAGTTTGAGAGCCAGGGTTGGCGTCTATATCCAGAGTCAGTCCGTTGAACTAGACTGCAGTTCTTTAGAATCCAGAAAGCAGAAGGCATTTAGGGCTTCTCAAGCATACCTGGCCTTTATTCTGCCAGGATCTGATTAATCTGACCAAGTCACAGTGCTTGGGGTTTTGATGTCAGGAAATGACTTAACTCTTTACTCTTCCTAGTATTTGTGTATTTCACCATGGGCTTTCAAGGACTAAAATCTTCAGTTGTATATTAAAATTTTATTAAATGGGAATGTGAACATCAAAAAGTTTTAATGGGAAAAGTATAATATTCTGTGGTCCAAACAGTAACTTCAAATTTACTTAAATTTTAAAATTCAAGGTACGTTATAGTTTGACATCTACCTAACTTTCCTAGCTTCCTCTAGTTCTTACTTTCCCTAAATTTGAATACATTTTCTAAGTCACAAAGAGTCTTTGATGAAAGGAGTAGCACAATGAGGTATAGGGACAACAAAGAATTCCCCCTATTCCAAAAAAATCCATTTATGAAACTTCTTGTACCTGATTCCCAAGAGAGCTGCCTAATAAGTAATTTTAAATTGAGGCATTGTAATTTTAGAATCAGCAACCAAGGATTTTGCAACATGGGATTTATGGGAGATATCTAGTGAATATTTAGCACTGGCTATGATGTATTCATATATGAATTTAGCTGCATGAAATTCCAAATACAAGATAATGAGCTTTCTCATCTATCTTTAAAAAGATAGTAAAAACTTGAGCAAATAGGAGTCTCTATGGCAGCTAGCTTCAAAGTCTGGTCTAGTGATACTATTAGACACAGAGATGGGAAATCGTAGAGTGAGGTCAAGAGCTTTTGCACAGAGTTTCTGTGCTGTTTCCTGACACTTCCATTAAGAACTTGAGCTAATTAAAAACAACAAAAGGGCCATCATCTTAGAATGTGCCAAAGAGTTTCACAATTCACCTTTTTCTCAGAAATATGCCTCAGTATTTCCAAAGAGCCAAATTAATTGCTAGAAACTTTTCTGTCTCCCTAACTAAACCCAAAGCTATTATGTAGCCCATGATGACAATCAGAGCATTTCAACATGAGGGTCCCTACGTCAAGTTTTGCTCAGGAGTTTTGTTTCGAGTTTTGCCTTTAGCTCTTCATTTTCTGATATTTTTTTTAACTGATACACTATGCTTAGGTTCTTTTTATCCACATATCCAGAAAAAAAAATGTTACCATCCTTCTCTTTTCATTCTTCCTGTAAGAAGAAGATATATAAAGCCACTTGAGCAGCATCTATTCATCTGTCTTTTCAAACATTAAAAAGAGCACCTATAATTTGCTGAGCTCTGTGTTGAATCAACATATTCTTTTGCCTGTAGGAATTGTAATGGGGGAAACTGACACAGTAGCTAATAATTTTAATACACTGTAGCATAGTCGCCAAATTAGAGCTATGTCAGGTTTATTGTGAACACAAAAGAAAAGTAGCTAATGAGGGAGGGGGAAGAGTTTCAGGAATGGCTTCATGGAGGTGGTGACACCTAAGCTAGTGATACTGTATCTCAAACTCAGGTTTGTGTAGTTTCAAAGGCCATGTTCATTCCATGGTAGTGTAAGAGTAGAGATGTTTTAGTGCTGAACTAGCAGTTATATGTTACTGAACAATAAGGTTCTCAATCTAAGAATAGTATGTTTCTATTTTAGATAAAGTTGTTGAGATAAGAATAAAAATCATTCAGAAATAATTGTTTCCAAAATGACATAATGTTAAAGTATATAATTACTTTCTGTTTTTGCAAAATTTTGCAAAGGTCCAGAGACGTTAATCAAAAGGACTAAAATAAAAATTGAGAGCCTTCAGCTATAGTATATGCATTCTGGAGTAAGCTTTTGTAATCTATTTTTTTAGAAGGAGAAAATCAGCTTTCAACTAGTATTTCTAGGGACTTGTTGCAGTAACATAAATTTCAGGTAGAAAGGAATTTAAAAAGCTATCAAAGTCCTTGGTCTGAGGTCTGCTTCCCCTACATTCTTTCCCTAGGCAACATCTCCACTTTCATATTCTCAGCTAGTATCTGCTGATGGGAAACCCAAATCCAAAATCTGGGCCATGGGCTTTTCCTGGACTCTGAACCCTTTATCTTCAGATCTTACAAATATTTGTACGCCAAGGGGAAAGCTTATCTGTTTGTGAAAAAGCCATGCCAAAGAAAAAGGAAGCTGATCAGCATCCAGGGAACAAAATATAAAGGTTGAAATTTAGGAATGCAGCCAAACAGTGCATTTAATCTGGAAGAAACAGGCAGTACAGGAACTGGGATGCACCAGAGGTACCAATGGGTTAAAGGAGGCTTTTTCCTGTTATATTTTTCCTGGTGTGTCCCATGTTGTAACACAATTGCTCCATTTTACTTTCCAGTCATTTGTTCTTGCTTTTTGTTGTTGTTGTTGTTGTTGTTGTTGTTGTTGTTGTTGTTCCCTGCTTATCTAATTCTCAAACCTTAGCATTTGACCCATCTGATTCTCAAAGTAGACATTCAGCTTCATTCTCCGATTAACCTTTCTTGCCTCTGTAACCAGGGCTCAGGGCTTTCTCTTGTGATAGTTTCACCACCCATCCGCCTACTATTGCAACCTGGTCAGGACTTGTCTCATCACTTTTTCTTTTGCCATCACATGTCTTCAATTTTAATTTGGAAGCAAGAATTTAATCTCATTTAAAAAAAAAAGCAAAACACTTAAAAAATCCCTACACTTCACCCCAAACTGATTATATGATGATAGCCCAGCTAAAATTTACAGTTCCTGATTTTTAAAACCAATTTACATAAATGTTTTATAGTATATTATATTGAATTTTAATCAATAAAATGGACAACATGCGGCATGGTAAGATCAATAAACTGCTTACGTCATAGATAGAATGGCTAAATATGTACTTGGAAGTCTTTGAATTCTTGGAAGCTCAGAGTAAGCCCCTTATCAATTGGGATTTGACGGATCCTGCTAAAGTTAGTTTTCTTGCTACACCAGCCAAAATAATTCCCTGTTGCCTGCCTTCCAATCACAGAAATTTGATTTTAATTCAACATGCCTAAGTAAAATATGGATACTATTAACGGGAAAAAGCGATTTGAAAGCGAAAAAGTGCCAGAAGACCAATTCCATCTTTTCATACTTCTTTCCGAGACCCCCACTCTACATGTTTTTTAGAAGATTAACATACTAATGTTTATAGACTCCTTTAAAGTCTTTGTATAACAAAAGATATCTAAGTAGTATAATAACGACAGTAATAGAGTGAAATAATCGAAGAACATATAGATGTCACATATGCATATGGAATACTCACATTGGGGGAACCCTTATATATTTCCTCTTTACTTTTACATGACATTTCTCATCACTTTAATTATGGCAATATCTGCCTTATGGGCTAGATAAGAGTCATGATAATATTCCCATCACAGGCACTCATTACAAAAATTTAATTCACTGATTACTATAGTAGCATATTAAATCTGCACTTTGCCTATCAAAGCTAAAGATTTTGTGTCAGTGTATTTCTAAATGTATAGTTTGAATTGAAGCTAAGAGGAGTCACTGCAGGAAGCGTCCTCATAGGAACATTTTTGCTTCCTGGCAAACTATTACTTGTTCCTAGCATATGCCTTCATTTGTTATTTACTAACAACCATCAGCTCATGCTCCAAACGTTCAAAGTTTCTCATGGTAAAACGACCATTTCTTCCAACTGTCACTTTTTTCCTACTGTTTATACCAAGCCACAATTTTTGAGATATTTTTAGTCTCACTGCCTTCTCCTATGTCCTTTACTATTCTGTGAATGGTTATTTACTCATCTAAATTGATTTTCCATAGAAAGCGTTATCTAGGGTGGTACCATCCCAAAATGCTGGGACTCTTTCGTCGGTTACCCCAATTTTGTTCCTCATCTCTTGTATAGGTTATACACTTAACAAACCTACAATATGAAGAGCAGGCCATATTCTATGATGACATTATCAGTAGCTAAGACATATTCAGAATATGTTTAAAGAGAATGATGAAAATGCCATCTTGTTAAGCCCAAATAACCCGTTAGTGAAATGAAGTAGCTGATACTAATTTCCAATCTTTCTGAATAATACCAGTTTGTAAATTGAATTATTGTGGTCAATAGTGGATATTTTGTTCAATAAAAGTAAAAAATATCAAATAGTATAAGAATTTGAATATGCTTTTTTACCTTTGATATTTAAGTTTATGATTAATTTTTAAATATACTATAGACTTGTGAAGTCGAAAAGGTCTTTACAGTTTCATCTAATTAAATTCTTTGTGCTCATAAAAATAGTCATGCCACCCTGCAGATGAAAATCTACCCAAAAACTGTCATATACATCCAAAATATATTTCACAATCTCCTTTATTAAGGCATACCAACATTTAAAACTACACCCTCGATGATTAAATAATGTCAGAAACAGACTTAAGAAACAAGGATTTGGAAGCTCTTGAAGACGAACTGGTGGAGGAGGCCCATTAACACCTTCATAAATTTCTTCCAGGGTAGGATAAACTAGCGGAGTGGAAAATGCTATCCCCATCCTGAAGACTGGTTCAGCAGATGGAATCCAAATTTACAAGTCACAAGTCTAAATTACAGTTCATACGTGAAGTATCTAAACAGTTCGAGGAGGCTTTTTTGCTGGTTGTGATATAACTTCAGATGTTTTCGATGGTCTTGATATTCAGTCTTAAGAGAAGATGCAGCACAGGAGATTTTAATGCAGAGGGATCTGGACGTGAGATAAGATGTGGAAAACCAAAAGTAGATCTTCTGCTTCCAGACAAGTTGTGCCATTCTAGAATGATAAGTTATGTCTCTAGGCTGCCAGGGATCTTCTTCTGTAGCAAGAATGCTGGGAAACTTAGGTACCAAGAACCCATGCAGTGAGACCAGCTGCTAAGCAGCCTGGCCACTGAGGGCAAGAGCTGGTTATTAGGAGCCCCTCTTATACTACTAGGTCTGTCTCTGATTGGTCCAGATTTTGGGTGGGGCTGATTATGTCAATAGTCAGGGGAATTGTGACGCCATTTAACATGTAAAGACTGACATCTATGCTATTAACTGAGCCATGTGAAACATTACAGAGTTACTAAAGCAGGCTGTCACCTCAAGAAGTTTACAATATACCAAAAGAAATAAAAAGAAAAATACAGTAACATATAGATACTAAGGCACAGATATGTTCAGGGTACCAAGGGAAGATATAGAAAGGAGTAATTAACTCTGTGTGTGTAGTTTTAGAATGGGCTTCCCAAATGAAGTACTGTCTCAGCTGGGTCTTTAATGATGTGTAGGAGTTCGTCTAGTGCACCAGGAAAGAGATCTGACGAAGGGGTGTTTGAATTACAGATGTCATTCTGAAAAGAGTCAAAATGTAGAAAGGTATAAGAGAATGAAAGGGGGGAAATGGTTAGAGATAGGATTGAAGTTGAAAGCTATTAGATCTCAGAGAAACCTAATTCTTCATGACTTAGGTCTGACCTCTTCACTCAAGTTTTATACTTGATGGGATAAGGAAATATCTGTACAAGAATATTTGTTAACCATAATTAATTAATTAATAATATTTCTCTGAAAGCTAAGCAAAATTAACTATTTAATGAAATCCTATAGATTTATTTTTCTAACGCTTGTAATAAGCTTGGTGACTTTCCTGTGAAATCATGGAACCTGAAACTATACCTAGTGAGTACCTAGTCAGTGTTAAAAATTTGTAGGACAACAGATCATTTTATATGATTAATTAGCAGACAATTAAAATGTGACTTAAGTACTACTAAGAATATACAGCTTTATTAGGTAATAAACATCTACAGTGTTATGCAGTATTAATACCATGACAGTATAATAAAAAAAAAAACATAATTTCAACTCATCCAAACTAGAGCCATACATTGTTCAAATTATTGGCTGAAAGAAATCCTGTGTTCATCAAGTTCCACAAAGAAAATTGTATAATAAATAGTACTCTATTTTGTAAATAGTTCTTTCCATAACTAAAATAGAGTTTTACTTATCTTTGGCAGGTTTTTCAGAGAATACAGTCAGCCCCTTTGTATCTGCAGGGTTTTCCTCCATGGATTCAACCAACCATGGACCAAAAATATTTGTTTAAAAATTCCAGAAAATTCCAAAAAGCAAAACTGGAATTTGCCACACAACAGTAACTAGTTACTTAGCATCTACATTGTGTTTATAATTTTTTTACAGAGCATTTATGTTGTAGTAGGTATTGTAAGTAATCTAGAGATGATTTAAGTATATGGGAGGATTATATGCCATTACTACACCATTTCATGTAAGGGACTTGAGCATCTGCCCAACGTCCTGGAACCAATCCGACCCCCCCCCCCCGCCAAAAACCTAGTGAGTCTTTCATTTTTTATCTACTTCTACTTGATAGCACTGCCCTATTTGGGGCTGTTTGATCATAAATTTTCTATTTTCTTTCAAAATCAATTTGTTATGTTTAGAAGGGCTAAAGAGATATTTGGATGATGACTTGAAAAAGATTTTCTACTTCAGGCAATTAGACTCACCTTACTCCTTGATACATTTCCTCAACCCCAAGCTAAAACCAAAAGAATACCTTTTACCTTAAAGTACCTTAAATTAGCAGAATATGTAAAACTGCTGAAGACTACTCTTAGCATTTCATACAAGTCCTGTAGAATCAAATAAAAAAGAAATCTAAAGCCCTACAAGAAACTAATTAGGAGCATTGGATGCATAATAGAACTTTTAAATGTTTATAAAGACTACAATGACGTGAGTAGAATGAGAAACAATACTAAAGTTCGGCAACCAAAAGGACCACAAACTATAAAAAGGCAAAAAGGCAGTTTACTTGGGGTCTTAGAATTGCAAGTCTAGGATCACAGATTCCAGAGGAACCCAGAAAAGCGTCCCATCAGAGGAAAATGGGTAGGGGGTTTTATGGGGAAAAGGGAGAAGTTCATGCAAGCTGATACAAGCTGTTTCCCAAGAATTTGGACTGGAGGATAAATTTGTTCTGTAAGTACAATTGGGTTATTCAGCATATCTCACCCGTTACTAGGGAAAGGTATGTTTTCTCTAGTTCAGAAAAAGTTCAGTCCTCAGCATTCTTCTTTCTTTTTGGCAAATCAGCAAACTATTCAGCAGTTTTATTTTAGAGTGTTTGGCAAAAGTTCAGCATGTACAGCAAACATGGAGGTCCTCAGGGCATGTCTCACTCATTCCTGGCATTGGTCCTTTCACAAGTTGAACCTAAGTTCTATCTCCTCGGTTAGGATGGGGAAGTGGTCTAAGGAAATCTTAACTCACTCTCAGTCTTTCCTTTCCTGATATGACAAGGGAAGCTCGAAGACTAGAAAATCTGTGTTAACCTTAAAAAATTGGCAATAAAGAAAGTAGAAGATACTATATAATTGGTGTATACACCAAATAATGTAGGAATATTTTTAAAGCACAGTCTTCTTGGTAATTCACAGAGCCACATGATTTTTATGGCTACTCTTATAATGTGTCAAAAATTATAAACTAGTCTACACTGTAATCAACTTCCTACATCTCAATATAAAGTTCTTACTCCCGGCTCTTTAATTCCCTCATTCACAAATATTATGTTCTGTGACATCATCACTGATCTCCTTGACTTTTTGTCCAACTCTTTTACTTCCTCCAAACTTCACTTTCTTCCCTTTCCAGCCTTCTCTGGGAAGCCTATATCATAAACCTGGAGAGTTAAGCATATTACACTATTTCCAGAATATCATGTGCACAACCTCTGTAAAAGGCACTTAACTTAAATTTTGAAATTTTTGTTTGCATCTTTGTCTCTCCATTATACAGAGAATTCCTAGTTATTAATATAGAAACATTCTTAATGGAATACAGTGCAAATTCAATTAACAGGGTGGAACCACAGCTTTTGATATAGATATTCAAATCCAAATTATCAACTGCATCACTTTGAGTATTACCATCAACAAACCTCAAGGTTTTTTTACTTTGATCTATAACTACTTTATAAGGCTATTGTGAGACATAAATGACATAATCTATGTAAAATTTCTTGGAAAAAATATACCTAATTAATGTTAGTTTCTTTTTATCTAAAGAATTTAAGGAATTTAAAATATATTATAAAATGCATAAATATAGTATCACTGTAGGTTAAACACAATAAACAACCTCCTAGTAGAGGCTGAAAATCATTTAATAAACTTCAATGCATATTCCTAATAAACACTTTTCAAAGATGGAAATAGAAAAACCATTTCTTAATATGTTCTAAGTCAACAGTCAATATAATAATAATGTGTGGATGTAGGATTAAACATATAAAAATATTAAAAAGAATTTAAAAGGGCAGCAGTAGGTTATACTATTTATGATAAGTGAGACATCAAAATCAATGATACCAGAAAACATGTTAGATAAATCTAGATTTTCACCTCACTGCACACACAAAAATAAAGTCTAGAAGGATTAAAAAGTTGACTATTTAAAACCTATCCAAGGAAAAACCAGAAGAAATTGAAAAAGGCATTTACCCAACTATTGAATATCTAGCATCTAAGATGAAGAAACAATGATGATAACACAAATGAGAAGACTGAAAGGTTTGGCTACATATAAACATAAAATTTCTGACTCTGGCAACTTTTTTAATGTAAAGTAGATTGAGACAAAACTACAGCAAAAATTAAACATAAGCAAAATTATAAGATAAAGAAATAACTGACAAAGTATTTGAGACAGTAAATGTTAAAATACTGTATTATAAAATATGCCTATAGGCTTATTTAGAAGAACAGTGTACAATGTATCACTTAGATAGACACTGAGAAATGAATACGAATATGATGTTTCCATGTTCTCATTCATATTTTTATTCAAAATCACCATTTCTGTTCTTTATATTAGTAATATGGTCTCCATGTACAAAATTTTCTGCAATTTCTAAACCCTGTGAGATTATAAAATTTTAAGATGTATTTGTAACACAAAAATGGTGGACTTTTAAAATTTTCTCTTCCTTAAAAGCAACAAGGAATTTTACAAAATTGTCAGAATCAACTAATTCAAGGCTCTAGAAATTATCTAAAGGCTGGAAGAATTAACACTAATTCTTAAAAGCTTTTTCAAAAAATAAAAAAAGAGAGGAATTCTTCCCAACTTTTTTATGAGACTGATATTATCATGATACCAAAACCACAAAGATAGCAGAAGGGAAAAACCTATAAATCACTGTTCCATATGAATATAGATACAAATATCCTCAACAAAATACTAGTAAACTGAATCCAGTGAAGGTTGGACGCCAAGAAAATAGGTCTTATCCCAGAAATGCAAAGTTGGTTCAACATATGAAAATCAAGCTATATAAATGCCCCTTATTAATAGAATAAAGGAGGAAAAAACTACCTGATTACCTTAATAGACTCAAGAAAAGCATTTGACAAAATCCAACTGTTTCTTGTGATAAAAACAACAAACTAGAAATAGGAGGAAACTTCCTCATCCTGATCAAGAGCTTTGTGTAAAGTGAAGGACACATGTGTGTGAATTTCTTGCATTTTTTGAATCACAGACCTTTGATTCTTATTGAATATAGATTTCAGTACATGATGAAATGAAACTCCATATGTTCAAACTCACCATGAGATTTTCTTAGTGGCTTGGATAAAAAGCGGTTTAAATTCCTTTCTCTTTTGAATACTAATGTCCTTCAAGAAATCTAATGACTATCCCTACTAACATGTTATTTTATGCAGCTAAAGCAGAATCTTTTTATGTGCCTAAATTATTTTTTCAGTTTCCAACCTGACCCTAATATATAAAGAATTAGCTCTATTCCTGTTAATGCCAAGCAACAGCATGGAAGATCATGCTGAATCATCTCCACCAGTCCTCAACCACATCTCCCCCTTCCTAGCCCTTGAGATCAGGAGTTGGCTAGCTACGGTCTATGTGCCAAATCCTGCTGGCTACTGGTATTGATAAGTAAAGTTTTCTTGGAATCAGTCACACCTATTCTTTTAAGGATCTTGCTTTTAACCCAAGAACAGTAGAGTTGAGTAGTTGCAAAGACCAAAAAACATATTATTTAGCCCTTTACAGAAAACGTTTGCCATTTTCCAGCCTAAGATACAGTTCAAAAATCCCAGGTTTTTGTTTGTTTGTTTGCTTTTTTGGTTTTGTTTTGTTTTTCATTTGACTTTCTTCTCTCTCGTAATTGTTGCACGTGAAAAAAATGCCCTTCTACTCCATGTGTGCTTTTCTTTTGTCCAATTTATTTATTTAATTAGTTTTCTATTGTATTATATTTCTCACTATACTATAAAATTATGAGAACAAGTATAATGTTTGCCTTCTAAATCATTCTCTCTCTCTACCTAGTATATATTAAGAACTTAATATTTATTCAGTACATAAATCAATGCCACATAGTTAGAATATCTTAAACTTATTTTGGAACAAGTAAGAGAATAAACCCATAAATTAATAAAATATACCAGCTCTCCTAAAATTCATTTCAGTATATTTCTACCATACTAACAATTCATACTAACAATTTGAGTAATGTATTACTCTGAAAAGGACATTTCTATTATACAATGTGGTAGTTACCTCAATACTTGGCTCCTAAAACACGTTGTCACTGGTTTTGTGGTTTTTTTGAAGCAAATTTGTGAAAGCTTTAGGGAAATATTTTTAAATGGCAATAATTTAATTGTAAACCACAAGTTTATAAATAATATATATATAGTATATGTATATAATATAGTTTGTTTTTATATATGAAATTATATATCAATAATGCTTCCTGGTCTCTTTAAGAAGCTTTAGAAGGAGGTTCTGTTAATTAAAATTTCACAGTAACCTTTAATCTAGTCTCATTCTGTAGAGTGAACTGTTTGAATAGAGAATAGATAAAAAAAAAAAAAGCCTTAGTAAGACTTAGGATATGGAGGTGTTTGAAAATCGGACATATAAAAAGCAGTGAATAAGCATTGGTTTCAATCTATGATATAAGAGAAGGGATGTCTTGGGGGCATTCAAGGTTAAAAACCTGGAGTTCACTCTGAGATGTATTTCCAAGCCTTGGGTAATTATGGCTAGTACTCAAGAGGATCATTAATTAGAGAAAGCAGATGTGACTATGGATTACAAGTTCACAAATAGCAGTTACTAAGTGATCTAATTAAGGCTGTGGATGAAGTTACTTAGACGGAGCTACTTTGCGTATTCCAAAATCATGATTGCTACTTGATGCTTTAAGAAATCTGCTTAAACATATTGTTGAAACTAGTATCAAGAGCTATTAATTTAGACCTGACTAGACTTTTTACTAAACATTAATATATACATTTAAAATAAAAGTAAATTGATTTTATAGGTTCTGTCCTATATACTTAGCTTAAATATATTGTAGAGAATGTATGCCACCAAAGAGTAAATTAATCAGTAGCCACCAAAGAAGTTAGAAACATTGATCTGAAAATTTCCAATGATAAATGACTTGGCCAGGGATAAGTTATGCATTACTTGGAATACTAATCTTTAATAAAAATGTGCATTTTAGGTTATGAATATGGTATTAGAGATTTAAAGGATTATTATTAAAAAGCATTATTCAAAAGAACATTTTACATTTGACTTTGGCCTTAGTAAGTTATAGAATGATGGGGTGGTCATGGCACTTATCATTCAAGTAGCTAGGAGAGTTAGCAAAATTTAATCTGCAGTTAGGCAGAGAGCATCAGGAAGATACTCATGATTTCTTCCTTGTCCTTCTCTCTTTCCCACCCAAGATGCATAAAATTATTGAGTCTTCCCATTTTCTGAAGAAAATACCAACAGAGAAATAGAAATCTTTCCCATATTCCCCTAGGGAAAGACTTGAGGTCAGTTTGAAAGGCAAATCACAATGGGAAGCTCCAGGGTAGATGGGTTGTGGGACTATCTCAAGGGAGCAAATCCAGGATGTTTTTCAAAAGATATTATGCATCATATGGAACCTCTCAAGTCTCAGGTCCTGGTGGAACTACAAGTTCACCAATGTTTACAAGTAGAAAAGGTCTCAGAGCTGAGACACTTGAGATATGCAAGTATATAATACAAAATTTGTTCAGCTGAAGGAATGAGGCTGACAGAATCTGTCTCTAGCTGTTTCTTTATTTACTTCGGAATGTGGTGGTCAGATTGCATAGCCACAGAGCAACGAGTCTCAGGATGATGTTTCTAGATCTATGTTTTTGGCAAATAACTTGTGATACATACAAGATAGTTAATTTCAACTGGGATGACCTGGGATAACTGGGATAAGTGTATGCAGCCCATCTAAGGTTCTAGCAATAGAATTGCCTCTACTGTAATATAAGAAGTCTATGTTTATATTATTTAGAGAAATTTATATAATTTAGAGGTTTATATTATTTAGTAAGGGTTGACAAAATTGGGAGTGGAACTGGAGAGTGTTTGTAACCCATGATACATTTTGGCATCAGTGTCAAGAGAATTTTCTCTTTTTATTTAAGTTGATGGGAAATTATACTGTTAGAGATATGAGGTTTAAATTTGAGTAAGATGTGGGTTATTAGTTGCCAGGCTTCTAGATCTAGGCTATTAGTAATCACAGCCAGTTTGTGGGGAACAGAAGACCAGCTTGGAAATGGCCTTCATGAAATGGTTCACACAGAAACACATCAAGCGACAGCAGGTCCTTCGACAGAAACTGGAACTTCACGATGCAGCAGTTAACCTTCACATGGGCGGGGAGGTTGAACATCCTGCGTAGTGCTGCCAGGAAATCCCTATTTTATACTAAGAGGGGACCGGCTGGTTGCATATGTAGGATGTCCCATCTCCCTGCCCACATCGTCGAGACATATACCAGACCGTCCACATCATCAGAAACACCACTCTGCCTCACTGAAGAACCATAAAATCTATGTGTCAAAGAAGTACAGATGCTAGAAAGGCATTCTGACGAATGTATTTATTAGAAGATAGAATGTAGAATAGATAAACAAGATTACACTGTATAGCACAGGGAAATATACACAAAATGTTATGATAAATCACAGAGAAAAAAAAAAAGAAGATAGAGTACTAAGTGATATGACTTTGGCTCATAAGAGAAAGTGAGTGTGTAAGTAGATCTTAAGCTCAGGACCAGTAGGGAATTACTGAACCATATTAGCCAGATAAAGGACCTGCAGAGATGCCTCCAGCATCGCACCTCCTACTCTGAGCACTACACCACAGTAGGGGGAGTTTAGTAGTTGGGCATATTTATTTAGGGTGGTCAGAAACAGAGTAGCTATAGGGAGAGAGAATTTAATTCCTACTTCAGAGAAAGGCAAACGTTACATCCTAAAAAGCAGCCTGGAATTTCAGGTCTAAGTGGTAACATAAAACTGTAAATTTTTTTAAAAATATCTTAACTCAGAAGCAAGAGATTTGGCAGCAGTAGCCCAGAAGAGACCAGGTAATTGTAAATCAAGTTCAAATGAGTGGAAACACAATCTAGTATCAGGGAAGTATCAAGTTACAAGGGGGTGGTTGTGATTCTAAGGGAGAAAGTGGCATGTCCCCAGAAGCATTTAAAAGATACAATTGGTGTAAGATGCAGTATCCAGTCATATCCAGGGAACTTTGTCAAAGGCAATGTGATAAGAACATCAAAACAGGGCTGAGCCCTCAAAAACATGGGGACGAGAATGAAATAGGAAAGTAAAATCCAGCCAATCCTATGGGCTGGACTCTTCTACTTCTGGATTCTACAGGGAGGCTAATCTCAGAATGAAAATAAATCATTTAAGTGGAATAAACATAGCTTTATTTAAAATATACTGTTACACTTAATTTCCCAGTTTTCTCTATAGACTGCTGAAAAATTTCACTATGGACCTGTATATGGGAATCTATAGGAGACACTCCTGGCAATCAGTTCTGTCAATAGCACCACCTTGAGTGACAGCCTAGGATGCCATTGAGTTTTCTACTGACTTTCAGTTAGGGACAATGTTAACCAAGCGATTGCAAAAGACTTTGGCATTCTTAAAAGGGTTTATTCGCTATGCATTCAAATCTGGGTTTCCAGTCAACTATCCAGGCTTTGGCACTCTTCAGTGGTTAGCAAGTGGGCCAATGTTAGGCTGAGGAAAAGGCTGACTCAGATATGGGGACTCAGAGCACTTGTATCTTTTCTTATTCTTCTTCTTTTTTTTTCCTCAGCACCACAGACTCTCCACTGGAATTCTGACCTCAGTGCATGGTTCAGAAAATTTGTGATTTATTGTCTAAGGACCCAAAAATCCCACACAAATTTATGGGCAAACTGTTGTTTATAATTATAATACCGTTATAACTGTCTATGGAATCTGTAGAGATATTCCCTGTTCATCACTGATACTGTAATTTATGTCTTCTACTTTTATTCCTCCCTCAATCTACCTACAAGTTTATCAATTTTATCAATATTTTCAAATAACCAACATTTCACTTCACTGAATTTTGATTTGAGATTTTTTTCTTTTCTAAAATAAAGCATTAATATTAGAAATTTCCATCTGAGTACTGCTTTAATGTCATCACACAAATTTTGATGTTTTATTTTAATTTCCATTTAGTTCAACTTATTTTCTAATTTGTCTTCCTTTTTGAAACATGAATTGTGTACAACTGTGTTGTTTAATTTCCAAATACTTTGACTTTTTCAAGGTATCTTTTTGGGATTGGTTTCTAGGTTAATTCTCTCATGGACAGAGAATATACATTGTATGATATCAATCATTTTAATTTCTTAAGAGTTAATTTATGGCTCAGGATATGATGTTTCCTAGTCTATTTTCCATAAGCTCTTTAAAAGAATGTGTATACTTCTATTGTTGGGTAGAGTGTTTCGTAAATGTCAACTTGATGTAGTTTGATGCTAGAGCTCTTCAATTCTTTCATATCATTCATTATATTCTGTCTACTTGTTATGTCAATTACTGAGGAAAAGATATTGAATTCTCAAAGTGTAACTGTAATTGTACTTCTTTTCCCCCTAGGGAATGCACACTTTATTGATAGAGCTATAAAGAAATGTTAAATTACTGGTTTCTGTGAATGTCAGGACCGTGGTTAATTTTAGGGAAAGAATGATTTGCAGTTGGGTCAGAGCACTTGGAAAGGCTTCTAAGGAGGTTGGAAAAGTGCTAACTAATTCCTTTTTTTTTTTTTTTTGGTAAAATATACATAACATAAAATTTATCATTTTAACCATTTTTAAGTATACAGTTCAGTAACATTAAGTATATTCGCACAGTTGTGAAGTCATCACCACTATCCATCCCTAGAATTTATCATTCCAAACTGAAATTCTGTACCCATTAAACAATAACTCCTCGTGGTCCCGTTCCCCAGCCCCTGGTAACCACCATTCTACTTTCTGTCTCTGTGAATTTCATTATTTTAGGAACCTCATATAAGTGGAATCATCCTTTTGTGTCTGGCTTATTTCACTAAGCTTAATGTCTTCAAGTTTCCATGTTGTAGCATGTATCATAATTTCATTCTTTTAAAGATGAAATAGTCCATTGTGTATATATATATGTGTGTGTGTGTGTGTGTGTGTGTGTGTATGTAATGATTATACCTTTGAATTATTTCTTTTCTGTCCCTTTTTTTGCTTCATGAAATTTGAAGTTCTTATTAGGTGCATAAATGTTTAGTATTGTCATAGTCTCTTGAGGAATTGACACCTTTATCATTTTATATATATATATAAAATATATATATATATAAAATATATATATAATATATATATAAATAAATATATATATAAATATATATATATAAAATATATATATATAAAATATATATATAAAATGGCCTATGTTATCTATGTTATCCTTAGTAATAGCCTTTGATCTGAAATTTACTTCGTCTAATATTAACATAGCAACTCCAGCATTCTTTTGATTAGTGTTTGCACAGTTAATCTTTTTCCATTCTTTTACTACATATCTATTTACATTATATTTAAACTTGTAGGACACTATATAATTGATTCTTGCTTATTTTTGTTTTTCTTTTTAATCCAACATGGCTATTTCTTTAAATTGTACAAATTACATTTCATACTATTTACATTTAATGCAATTATTGATTTTTTTGGAATTATGTCTATTATTTTGTTTTCTATTTATCCCTTCTCTTTTTCATTCTTTTTTCCCCCTATTTTTGAATTATTTGGAGTTTTCTGTGTTTTATTTTAGTATTCCATTTTTATTGACCTATTGAATTTTAATGTATTTCTTTGTAGTTTTTTTAGTGATTGCTTCTTAGATGAAAATATATATACCTAGTCTGTCACAATTTCCTTATAATTGTTTTATCACTTCAAGTGAATATAAAAACCTTACAACCATATATGTCCCTTTCCCCTTCCCTCTTTTGTTTTAAATGTAATATAGAGTACATCTGTGTACATTGAGAACCAACTCAGATAATGTCAAAATTTTTGTTTTGACAGTCACATGTATTTTAAAGACTTAGGAAAAGAAAAAATAATCTATTATATTTTCTCAGATTGTGTATCATTTCTATTGTTCCTCACTCATTCCTGAAGTTTACATGTTTTATTCTAGTATAATTTATTTCTTTCTGAAGAACATCCTTTAGAAATTTTTAGAGTAAGTCTCCTGGCAATCAGTTTTTTAATTTCCCCTCATATGAAAATCTCTTTATTTCACATTTATTTTTCTGAAGGTATTTTCTTTGGATATAGAATTCTGGATTGTGATTATACTTTCTGGCCTTTGATGAAAGGGTCATTTTTCTCAGCTGCTTCAAGATTTTTTTCTTTTTCTTTTGATTTCACCAGATTATGTGTATCTAGGCATGATTTTCTTTTTCCTGAGTTTAACCGTTTAGGTTTTGCAGAACTTCTTAAATCTGTCACTTTTTTTTCATCAACTATGGGATATTTTAGACTATTGTTTCTTCAAATATTTTTTTTCTGTGTCAACCTCTGCTCTCCTCAGATTCCGATGGCACAAATGTTAGACATACACATATTGTCCCATAGGTCTCCACAATATTTTTTCATTTTTAAGTTTTTTCTCATTCTTACTCAGTTTGGATAGTTTCTATTGATCTCCATTCAATTTTAATGACTCTTCATCTGTCATATCCATTCTTCAATTGAGCCCAGTCAGTGATTTTTTTTTCAGATTTTTTTTTCAGCTTTAAACTCTTCATTTGGTTCTTTTTATAAGTTTTACTTATTTGAGAAGTCCTCTTTCTGTAAATTTCAAGAAAGTCCACCTTTCCTTCCTTAAGTATCTTTATAGTAGCTGCTTTGAAGTCTTTGTACATTTCTGTCTTGTCCAATTTTTTAATTTAATGTAATTTAAATGTATTTAATGCATTACTGTTTATACTTGCTGTTGTTTTTTGTAAGTTATCAAATTTAAGGGGATTCCTTTTATCTTTATATAATTAATTACAGTTTTAGTTAGAAATGGCTTCTGCATTTTATCAAGTTATTCTTTAAAATCTATTAAATGTCATAAAACTAATTTGCAAATGTTAATATAAGGGATTATATTGGCAGATTTTTTATAATGCTGAATTACCCTTGCATTCCTGGAATAATTTTAGTTTTCCCTTGATGTATTATTTATTTTGTGCTTTGCTGAATTCTATTTGTTAATATTTTGTTTGTAATTTTGTACCTATATCAATGAATGCTATTTGTCTCTAGTATCATTTTTTTCAGTATTTTGTAGATTTTGATATTGATGGTGTATTATTTTATGAAATGAATTGGGGAAACTTAAATTTTTTATTATTGTTTATCTTTTCAGATATTTTAACTCAAAGACATCAGTGATAACTTCTTATTTCCAGTCCAGCTTTTGGATTATTTCACAATCCAACATTTCCACATCTCTTAATTATATTATCAGAATACTGGAAAATTATTCTTTTCTCTGTGATAGGGTTATGATCTGCAGGGTGAAGATATTCCTTTCCACATTTAACAAATACTTATTGAGTATCTACTTTGTGCCAGGCAAAGGTTGTCTCCGTTATTTCTTAGAAATAAAGCCCTTTTATTTTTCATTTGCACAAATGAACTGAAATTTTACAATGTCTTTTATTCAGTATTTGTCATTATTGCAATATTAGTGGGAATGCCTGTGTTTTTTGGAGTTACTAAGACTTATGTAACCTTTGAACGAATAAATGAATGACTGAATGCAGGAAAATGTCTTATGAAACACTATACAACTTTTGCCTCTGAAAATAAGATTTAATACCATTCAACTAAGTGACCTCCCTCATGGCAATTATGCTGTTTGGCCTCTTTGCTGTGCAACTTCCACTAAACTTTTTATATAATTCCTGTATGAAATGTGCCTGATCACATAAATTTATCTGAAGAAAATATATTTTATTTCCACTCAGATAACTTGAAAAATCCATTTGCCTTCTTTAAAATAAAAATATGAATACATTAAAATTTCGCTGAAATCCTAAATATTTTTAATTAATAGATCTGTGGTGAAACCCAGGAAAGAATATTTTTAATAGGAATCTCAGTGGATAATTATGATCGGCCAAGTTTGAGAAAACTTAGCTTACAAAATTTGGAGAATTTTGAATTATTATGAAGTTAATCTAGAAATTAATGATCTCATTCATTCTGATATTGCTATCTTTGGGATAGTTTTTACTTAGGTGCTTGTTCATTGACTTTGGATTTTGTGGTCTTGAATGTTTAGAAGTAGACTTCTTGAAAAACCTGTACAAGGAATATTGTCCTCTATTGCAGAAGCAATTGTATTTATTATTTAATAAGAAATAGTGTATGGTGATAGGAGGTACCTTAGTGTTCAGAAAAAATGTCAGGTTTGGAACAAATTTCTTTACTCACACTGTAGACTTGAATAAGTCTGAAACTTTGAGACGCATTTTCCTCACACTGTAGCATAATAGAAGTGACATTGCAGAAAATGTTTTGTATGGAATAAAACTAAAAAAGAAGTGCTTTACACTGCGCTTGGTACATGAAAGGTACTGCAGAATAGCTTTTGCCATTTTTATTATTATTAAGCATATGACTGCTGAGAACTGACCAGATAGTGCAGTGACTTTGCAGAGTGGATATGTACCTTAATGAGAATATGTATTGGCATATGGTGAAGCTGAGTCTAGGATGGGTGAGGTTATGATCTGTTGAGGTAAGGGGAATATTCTTTTATACATTTAACAAATATTTATCAGTGCCTACTTCATGCCACACATTGATCTAAGCATTATGGATAAAATACTAGAAAAATAAAACAAATAACAATTACTGACCCAATGAATCTTATATTCCAGTGGTTATGGCAACAAAATTCACCACATAATGGCATAGTGAGACTTGTACATTTGAAACACAACTGGAAAAGTAATTTCAGCATGTGAAACAGGTCAAGAATACCCCAAACCCCAACACAATCAACTTCCATGGTGGATCCAATCTGAGGAGATTACAAGAAAACAATGAACAGAAATGAACAATCATAAACATTTTTGTTGAAAAGAATTTTTAATCATGTCTTTAATTTCTTTGTTGCACTCTTTGAACTCTAGTGGTTGATAGTTACACCTCTGGTATTGCCAAGCAAGCTTCTGCTGAACTGACTTTCCTGCAGATAAAAACTATTAACTCTAAACAGAATACAAGAACAACTATCTGAAGGTACTGGAGAAAAACCTAAAACAGAAAGATTCCAGAGAGTCTCAAGACTTGGGAGAAGGGAGTAACACTGGTTGAGTTTCCAAATTTCATGACTTGTATCCTAAGAGGAAGATGAAGTCTATCTGCCAGGTGAAGTGGCTAAACCTCCAAAAAAAAAAAAAAATCTGCAGTTTTTATAGCCCAAAGAAACTGAGTACAGAGTTTGAGGAAATCTCAAAACTGGAAGTTGAGGGAGCATCTAGGAAATGGGAGAGTTAGAAGGAATCACAAATTCTTCTCTGAGGAATGATAAACTCTGCTTAAATCTCTAGCTGAACCCGGAATGTCTAGGACATACTTCAAGCAACCCAAGAAAAGATAAATGTCCTGAATTGATTTTTGAGGGGTAGCCCAAGAGACAGAGATTGTAGTTTGAGTCCAAACAAGCTAATGACCAGGAAAAACAAAAACACCGACACTCTTCAGAGAAATATTACAGAACCCAACATTTCAACAATATAACATTCACAATATTTAGGTTATAATGTAAAATTTCTCAGTATAAGAAGAAACAGAAAGACATAATCCATTCACATACATGTGTGCGTGCACACACACACACACACACACACACAAACCTTTCAACAGAGACCTATCCCAACAGAGAACACCCAGATATTGAAATTCACAAAGAGTTTATTGCTGCTATTATATTTATCTTCAGTGACATAAAGGAAAATATGCTCAAAATGATTGAAAATAGGAAACCTCAGAAGATAAATAAAAACAACAAAAATAACTGAATGGAAATTTGAGAGCTGAAAACAATACATGAAATTTTAAAAACTATCTGGATAAATTAAACAGTATAATGAAGATAACAGAGAAAATAGCCAGTGCACTAGAAGACAGATGAATAGAAATCATCCAAAATCAAGATCAGAGAGAAAAATATATTTAGAAGAAAAGGAATTCATTCTCAGGAATCTATGAAAACAATATCAAACATTCTAACACACATCCAGCTGGAAATCCAGAGGGTAAAAAAGGAAGAATGGAGCCAAAACTATTTGAAAAAAAAGAAAAGGGCTGAAAATTCCTCAAATTTAGTGAAAGTCATATATTTATGGATCCATGAAATTCAATAAATAACAAGCAGTATAAATATAAATTCTAATTGTTTGTCTAAGAAAATGCCATCATCCAAACGTGCATGAATAAGTAATACAGATTAAAGCAGAATGAGCTATAAAAATGAAAAAATGAAAATTTGACTGCCTTGGGATAGACATCTAAGGATACATTATATCCTGATAAATGTTGAGGATCCAGGCAACCAAAACAAGAGTGTTACTGAAGGGATAGGACCCAAAAATGAAAGAATAATAAATTGTACAAGATCTCTTACTGATTGGCAATAATGTTCACCTTAAAAGTAGCGTGTTTTGATCAGTACTGCCTCATTATCAAGAAAGCCTTTTAGATCGTGAAGCCCCAGTTCATCAGTCTAAATATTCACGTATCCTTCAGCTTTTTCCTAAAAAAATCAAAACTATTAAAAGGAAGGGTGCTGATCATCGTCCCAAATATTTCCACAGTCATATATCTACTTGTTTTCTCTAACTTCTCCAAGAAAATAGTATTCTACATTGGTTATTCTATAAAGTAGTAATACCTACCAAGGTTACATAGGAGCAGAGCCCAGTATCTAAAATAGTTCTCACTAACCACTCCAACAGACTAGTATACAACACATCATAAAACAATTCAGCAAAGAGCAGATTAAAAAGGGTTACTTTTTGCATTCAGTTGCTAGATCTTGGATGCCAATGTCATGACAGAAACTTTGCACCTGTAATGAGTCTCCAATGTGAAAACTTTGCAGTAAGGAATACCATTTGGATCTCAACTCTTTTATTAAGAACACCAATATTAAAAAGAACTTCGTTAGAGTATTCTGTCAATCCTTACACCAAACCAGAGTCAGACATAATGCCACACCAAAGATCATCATCAAAATGAAAGCAGGAATTCGGCTGGTAGCTAGAAGCATAGGAACAACAGAGTTTTTGCCATTTACTAATCTTTCTTCTGGAACCGAACAAAATGTTTAGCACATAAGGAAATTAATAACATAAGGTAAATTAAGGAATAAATAATTTATGTGAGAGAGAGCACTAGTGCTCTGTTCTTCCACAAGAGCAACAAATGTCCACACTCAACTTTTACAGAACTCTGAAAACTAGGCAAAAAATCTAAAACAAATAAGGGAAGGCTTGGTGAAGGAAGAAGCAGATGCTTTGCAGTAAGAAAGTTTTAAGGTGTCTGCCTACCATATCCTCACCTCCAGATCAGCAATTGATTATAGTATGACAGACTGTACTCCTAGTATAGGTTGTTAGTGCCAGAAGGGAATAGTATAGATCTCATTCTCAAAGAATTGTGCTTATCATTTTAGACTTATTTGGTGAATCCCTGAAGTACAGGCACAAGGACTTACCTTTGTTTTGGCTGACTAAAGCATCGCTAGAGCTGGAGTGATGATCTGGGTGGGGTTTGCTAGAAAAATTTAAGAGTGTAAGGATGATCTTGAGCAGACTAAGACAAGGAAAAACAAACTAGACAAGCAAGAGACAGGCTGAATGATCTGGGAAGGAAGAGGCTGGGAAAGTAGATATGTTGGGAAATCAGCCTTTATTTTTAAGGCTTGCTTATAAAAAGCATGAAAAGACATTATTTTTATCTGTGTTTGAGCTGACCTTCAGCCTCTGAGTCTCAGTGCATGCCTAAATTGAAGGCTAACACCAAGTTATAAACAGCCTCACTAATCACTAAAGGAGGGCTCCCAAACAGAGCCAATCTGTAGACTAAAGGAGTATTTTTTTTCCCTTGCCTATAGACGTTTAAGAAACCTCCATCAAAACACTAGATACCACTAAGCTGAGAGAACACTGGTATCAGCGGCCACATGGGACAAAGAAAATAGAATTTACAAAAGTAGTTTAGAAAAATCAGTAAAGAAACAAACAAAATTAACTCAAAAAGTAGTAAAAGCTAACCCCAGAAAGGGGCAAAATCTAATTTCCTGAATTGCCACATTATAATATTCAAAATATTTAATTATCATCAAAAGTAAGAGGAATGTAAAGAAACTAGAAAACATGGCCTATTCACAGGAAAAAAATAAAGTAATAGAAAATGATCCTGAGGAAGCTTAGACACTAGACTTATTAGACAAAGACTTTAAATCAATTCTCTCACATATGCTCAAATAGCCAAAGGAAACTGTGGACAAAGGATGAAAAGAAACCAGATGAACACAGTCTCAACAAATAAAGAATAGCAAAAAGGAATATAAATCATAAAAATAAATCAAATAGAAATTTGGAGGCTGAAAATTACAAAAATTGAAATGAAAAATTTGCTAGACTATTCCACTGCAGAATCGAGGAGAAAGAAGGAATAATTAGAGAACTTGAAGATAGGTCATTTGAGATTATCTAGTATGAGGAGCAGAAAGAGAAAAACATGAAGAAAAATGAACACACCTGAGAGATACATGAGATACTCTCAAGTTTATTAACACATGCATAATGGGAGTGCCAGAAGGAGAAGAGAAGGAAAAAGAGGGAAGAAAGGACACTTAAATATTGGGCTACTCGATAATGAAAGATTTTTCTTCAAGATCAGGAAGAAGATAGGATGTCTACTTTTACTACTTCCATTCAACATTGCACTGGAAATTTTATCTAAAGCAATTAAGCAAGAAAGAAAATAAAAAGCAGAAGAAAATTGGAACAGAAAAAATAAAATTACCTCTCTTCACAGATAACATGATCTTACATATGGAATATCCTAAAGAACTTACACACACAGAAAAACAAATAGATCTAATAAATGAATTCAGCAAAGTTGCAGGATATAAGATTAATACATGAAAATTAATTACAGTTCTATACATGAGTAATGAGCAATCCATAAAGGAAATTAAGAAAACGACTCCATTTACAAGAGCATCAAAAAAAAATCTCAACTTATAAGAGCATCAGTCATAAAAAAAAAATGAAGTACTGATAGAAGCTACAAAATAGATGAACGTCAAAATGCTATGCTAAGTGAAAGAAGCCAGACATACTTATTGGACAATTCCACTTATGTGAAATATCCAGATTAGCTAAATTCATCGAGACAAAAAGCAGATTAGAAATTGTCTGGGGCCGGGGGCTGGGGGATGGAGTTGGGGGGGTGGGAGGATGGGGGGACATGGAGAGTGACTGCTTAATATGTAGCAATTTCCTTTTGCAATGAGGAAATGTTTTGGAACTAGAAAGAGGTGATTTCATAATACTGTGAATGTACTAAATGCCTCTGGATTGTACCCTTTAAAGTGATTAATTTTATGATATGTAAATTTTACTTCAATAAAATGTAATATATGTAACACTGAATACATCACTGTCATCATTACTATGGAAAACAATGTTTACCAAATTTCACTTTCTTTAAAAAGCTTGGATTATGAGACGAACAAATAAGTAAATTAAATTTAAAACTAGTTGGTATAATTTGCATAACATGCTCTTGTCTTCTTTCTGTTCTCTTTCAGATTATGTCTGGCCACTACCTAGATATTTGTGCCCCGTCTGGATTTCTTTAGATGTTTTATTTTCTACAGCGTCCATCATGCACCTCTGCGCTATCTCGCTGGATCGGTATGTAGCAATACGTAATCCTATTGAGCATAGCCGTTTCAATTCACGGACTAAGGCCATCATGAAGATTGCTATTGTTTGGGCAATTTCTTTAGGTAATTAACTTTCTTGGCCATTAGAATTGCAGCGGCTATGCTCAATACTTTCGGATTATGTACTGTGAACAACGTACAGACGTCGACTGGTAACATTTGCGTTTAATCGGGATTCTTCTAGTTAATAATTATTCTTAACCTATTTATCTGATATTTAGGTTAACAATAATGAAAGAAACGTAATGTATATAAATATGCAAATGTAAAGTTTCCATTTATGCTGCTAAATTATTTTATGCATCAAAATGCCAATGAATTCTGCAACACAGACATAACCTTTGAGATATTTAAAACAATTTGAAGATGACAAAGATATATGTTGATATCTAACTTTTTAAACAATAATATTTAAATCTTAGAAAATATCAATCTATTCCAGAATATTAATCTTTTTAATTCTAATTCTATGTCTTCTTCAATGGAAAAATTAATAGTGCCATACAAATCTTTACAAAGTAAAGATGTCTAAATTTATGCTGTTAATCAACCTAAAATATACTATTTCACCTCTGTTTTTAACTATCTTCTTGTATTCTGGTTATACAAAAAAAAAATTTGTTTCTTTAAGATTTGGGAAGGATTGAAAGGAGAGAAGTGATCATCTTATTGCTTATATTTAAGATATTCATGCCTTAATAATGCTAATTTAAAGTAAAAAATTGAACTAATTATAATATCAGGCCTTTTACAATTCATTTTTCCTTTTTTTCCTCTCTCTCTTCTAGTTAGAACTTACATTTAGTGTCTCATTGAATAATTTCTCTTCAGAGTTACATTCTGTAAAAGATTCTGGTAAATTTTTGAAGATCAAGATCTCAAAATTTTACTGATATCATCTATAGATTTTGACTCTGGGTTTATTTATTTAAGTTTTAAGATTGTTTTATTGCAGGTGAATATACACACACACAAACCTTTGGATAAAAAGCAATGATACTTCTCCCAGCGAGTAAAAAAACTGAATCTACAAACAAAATTTGACCTACATACTCAAGAGCTCACAGCTTTTACCCCCTAAATCTTGAAGAGCTTTTCTACAAATACGCCAGCTCTTATGGTGCTTACAAAGGAAATACACAGCTAAATTAAATCAGAATATTAGAGGCATCAGCTTCTAATAATGACAATTTGAGTAACTTGCACTGATTCATGCTAAAGACAACAAAAATATGTAAAAATACCATAAGCATTAAGAAGCTAATAAGATAGTGAGAGGTCCATAAAAAGACAGAAATTCAGGAAAAATGACTGTGACTTTTGGGTCACATTTGTTAATGATGCATTTGCAAACCTGAAGATGTGATGACAGGCTGAGAAGCTCACTTTAGTCTCATGGGTCAATCAACTTGAACTTATTTTTGGGTCCCAAAGACCTGTACACTAGAAATAAGAATGGACCAGGATAAACCACCCTTGACATGTAGTTCAGGCCTGGTTCAAGTCACCTAGGTAATCAAAAAAAAAAAAGTCTCAAAATTGGATTATGATGATTTCATATTCTTCACTTTTCTAAATTTTTTGGTATAAGCAAAAAAAAAAATCAATATCCTAAGCTTCAAATCATTTCTTTCAATAATATTCAATTCTAGTAACTGAAATACAATGATAAAAAGACACATAAAGAAACAAGACAATGTGAACCAGATATAACACAATAGATAATGTAGATGAACCTATAGGCACTCAAGATAGTTGAATTACCAGACATAGACTTTAAACAACTATTTGTAGCATGTACATGAAGATTACAAGCTGAACTTAAATATTTCAGCAAGAAACTGCAAACTATAAAGGCTGATATTTAAAATATGAGAAACAATGAGGAAATCTGGAGCTTGAGCATACATGGAAACCTAAGAACTCAAAGACAGATTAGACATGGCTGAAGAGAGCATTGCTGGAGGTTAGTTAGGAGAAACTGTGACCAATGAAGCAAGGAAAATTGGAAGGATAGAACAGAGAGAACAAGAAGACAATAGACGTACAGTGTACAGTGAAAAGAGTCCCACAAGGTGGGAAAAGAACGGCAGAAGAGCAATATTTGAAGAAATAATGACTTTTCAAATTTATGGAAGACACTGATTCTCACTTTTAAAGAGCTCAAGAAGTCCCAAACAGAATGAATAAAAAGCAATCAACATTTAGATCCATCATAGTGATATTGCAGAAAAAGAGAAAAATATATCAACCTTAAAGAAAAAAATAGATCAAGTTCATTTCAGCACAGCAACAATAAGATGGATGAATGCCTTCTCAACAACAACAATGAAAGCTACAAGATACTAAAATGATAGTGTCAATGTGCTGATTGAAAGTGAATGCTAAGCTAGAATCATATATTTAGCAAAAGTATGCCTCAAGAATCACAGTGAAATAAAGGCACTGTCAAACAAGGAAAAACGAAGAGAATATGACAAATGCAGACCCCTACTTAAGGAAATACTAAAGGGTGTTCTTCAAAGAAAATGGCCACAGGTGGAAGGTTGGAGATGCAGGAAGCACTTAAGTGTAATGAAAATGGCAAATGTGTGGTTAAATATAAATAAACATTGTGTAAAACAATAATGACAATGTTTTGCGGAGCTTGGTATCTTAATGGAACTAAAATGCACAAAATAATAGCATGTAAGTACAGAGGGTTGAAAGTAAACTTTTTTCATTGTCCAGGGGAAAAATAAAAATGATATTTAATATTAAGCTTTGATGAATAAATTATAACTTGGACATTCGATGGTAATCACTGATAGAAAAGAAACGTTTAATTTCCAAATTTGCAGAAGAATATTACAGAGTAATAAATCCAAAAGGAGGCAATGAAAGATTAAAAATAAAAGAACACAAATCAGGTGAGAAAATAAAGAAACACACACTAAGATGGCAGAATTAAAACCAAATATATCCATAATTGTATTAATTATAAATGGAACTAAATATTCTAAGACTGTCAGGCAAGATTTGAAAAAATAATCCAACTATGTGTTTATAAGAGACATATATAAATCATAAGGAAAGTAACAGATAAAAAAGGGTATTCCACACAAACACTAACCAACAGAAAGATCATGTAGCTAAATTAATAATCTGTCAGGATAGATTTGTCAGAAAAAATGATTATTTTAATAATGCTGAATGATTTAATTCATTTGGAAGATACAGCATAATGAATGTGTATGTATATAATAATATGACCTCAACATTACTAAATCAAAAATGGATAGAATTGTAGGATAGATGGACAAATCTGTAATTATGGTATAAGAGTTTAACATACCTTTTTCAGTAATTATATGAGGACAATGAAAAAAGCTGAACTTACTGATAAGTGAAAAATGCATATAAGAAATATTTATCAAAATTGACCGTATATTTGGCCATAAATCTCAATAAATTTCAAGTGTTAGAATCATAAAGTGATTCAAATTCAAATGAGATAGAAATGTTTTCCAAAAGGTAACCAGAAAATCTACATACATTTGGAGATTAAGAAATTATTTTCAACAAACTTTGACTGAATGGATTTAGAATCCACTGATGACTCTTCTTTGAACCATTTTTATGATGTGATTGTAGACTGATAATTTTTCTCACTTTATTATTCTTTCTTCCTTTATTAGTTGGCATTATATGGTAAAGAAGTATTTTCCTTCTCACTTTGTTATTTATTTATTCATATTGGTAAAGACTTCTGAATACTTTTGTGATCAATGTAACGTAGTTCATTACTATTGCTAATCATCTTGGTGCTCAAATTGTCCCAGATTTGTCCAATGAGAGCTCTTTTTGATATGTTCCATCAGTACTTTGAGCACTTTCTTACTTTCTGGCATTCATTATGCCAGATTTACCTTCTGTTTTCTATGTCCAAGTTCTGAAATCAGTTATTTCATACGAGGAACCCTTGTTTTTTTAGTGGTCAGATGTTTTATAAATCAAGATATGGACTCTTGGTATACTCATTGCTACTAGAATATCATTACTCCAGCAGACCTATGCCTTTACTCCCAATCCAGTAACAAGGATTCTTCTGCCACCTTCCCAATTCCTTGTTACTCCTCATTTTTCTCACCTGGTCCTCAAAAGCATCAATATATTTATTTATTATTTACTTTTTCTAAAGCCTACAATACAATAATTCATTTCAGAATTGTTATCCTCATACCATTCAACAAATAAAATGCTGTGCTTTAAATTGTACTGCAAATTTTTTGTCTTTAGAGTGTTTCCCACTGAGGATATATAGTCAAAGCATTTTGTTCAAAATATTAGATTTAGTTTGAATTTTGTCCTCTGTGTGCTTCTGTTACCAATTCTTTACAGTTAGGGATTTTTTGGTTTTGGTACGCATTCACTGTTGATTTGCCCTACTTTGTTGCCTTTATTTTTTCAATCTGTAAAACCTCAATATGATGTTCCAAAAGTCAAAAGTATGCAAACAGTATACTCAGAGAGGTCATTCTTCTCTCCCATGGTTAACCCATTTACTAATTTCTAGAATATACTTCAGAGTTTATTTTTGCAAAAAACTATATATGTTGTTGTTTCTCCTTTTTTAGATAAAAGATAAACTATTACATACACGTTAACACTTTGCTGTTTTTCACTTGGTAATATGTCCTGGGAACCACTATCAATTCACAGTAAGATAGTAGATGTAAACCCAAGTATCATGTAAAGGATTTAACCATTCCATTTAAAAGCCAAATTCCTTTTATTTCTTTATAACCACAAGTACTGCATTTTATAGATATATCATAATGTAATCAATTTCTTGTGTAGTATGAGCATTTAAGTTGTTTCTAATATTTTGTGATTGCCAATAATTCCACCAGAAACAATCATGTGCATACCATTTTTTCTCTCTCACTCTGTGTGTGTGTTTCATATTTTTGGAAGTTTAATTTCAGCAAAAATTCCTAGATGTAGAATTGATTTATCATGGGATAAATGTATACAGATACATTTAGGTAAGGGTTGAACAATTTTTCATTTCCACCAGGACTGCAAGAGAGCTGATTTCCCTAGAACCTTGCTGAAGTGTATTTTCAGACTAAAATTTTGCCAATCCAAAAGGTAGAAATGTTATCTAAGTGTAGTTTTAATTTGCATCTACTTTGTTATGACTGAAGTTGAGCTTGTTTTAATGTGGTTAAGTGCCATTGCTAAATCAGGTTTTCACAAAGTGAATGTGTCTTTTGCTTGTTTTTCTGTGTTTTTATTTTTTTCTCAATTTTAATAGCTCTTTATACATCACAGATGATACACGTTTTACATGCTATCAATGAAAATATTTTCTGTGTTTGCTATTGGCTGTAGCTTATGATTATTTTTGTTGTTGTTGTTGTTATTTTGCAGTTCATTTTATCATGCAAATTTCCTTTCCATGTTGAGTAGTAGTTATCAATTATCTCCCTATACTCAGATTAGACAATAAATCACTCACATTTTTCTCAGTTTTTACATTTAGGCCTTTGACCCATTTGGCATTTCTTTTTATACGTGGTGAGATATGCATTTAATTTTATATTCCTCCATGTAATCATTCATTTGTCTCATGCTTTTTATTTGAAAAGCCAGTCTACTTTGTGATATATGATGCCATCTTTATAGCATATTAAATTTTCTTATCTATCTGGGCTTACCTCTGAAGTTTACATTCTATTCTAATAGTGCATCTATTTATGTGCTAATTCCACACTCTTTTAATTATGAAAGTTTTATAATAAATTTTGTCACCTCATGTGGTTAATCCCCACTCATAACATTTTTCACAGCTTGTCTAGATGTTCTGGAATGTTTAATTTTCCCTCTGTGCTTTAATATCAACTTTCTATGCCCATTTAAAAAGCCTGTTTATATTTTGATAAAGGTCTCTAAATTTATAAATTAATATAAGAATAAATAAACAACTGAATTTTTAAAAAATGCTTTTCCTAATATGTATATTAAATTACATTATGGCCACTCTGTCTCCCAGACCTTACAGCCAAGATTATTACATCATCACTCATGTCTTCCTTGTTACCATTTATAATTCATCTCAAAAAAATCAATTTTGTAGCTTTAGCACTCTACTGCAACTGTTCTCTGCAAATTCATTAGTAACTTTTTGAAGGGGTAATTAAGATTTATTTATTAATTACTATTGTTATTATCTTTTTTTTTAATGGCAGTAGTGGGGATTGAACCCAGGACCTTGTGCATGTTAAGCATGAGCTTTACCACTGAGCCACACACACTCCCATTAGTGACTTCTTAATTGTTTAATTTGTCAGTTATCAAACTATTTGGTCTCAGGATCCCTTTACACACTTAAACATTATTGAAGACTCCAAAGAATGTTTGCTTATACTTTATCCATGTTTTATTTTGTAACATCAAGCATAGGTATTTTGGAAAATATTGGTTCACTAAGTTGTGCAAATTTTTCAAATGTTAGTACAATACCTAATAATCCTTACCAATCTTATCAGAAAAGTCTCTAAATATAGGGAAAGTATCAAGCTTTCCAAGGCAGATACAAGTTTCCCAAAATTCTAATATTCACCTGAAAGCTAAAATTTTATCATTAGCAGCAAATACCATCTGTTTTTCCCTCAACGTGACAGATGCAACTCATCCATCTCTGGGAAAATATCTGCCACTTATCCAAGTATGAATAACCCTAGTGTGTCTGACAGTCATTCTTCAAATATAAATGTTATTCCATGAAAAATATGGCTAGTTCATCTTCCCACTCTAACAATTCCATAAGTGCTTTTCCGCAAAGCAACCATCTTATGTCAGAAGTGCTCAATGTATACTCCCATTTCATCACACAGATTATTGAAAGGGTCAAATTTTAATTAAATTAATATTTTTAACTGCTTCTTCAAGGACATTCTTAACTAAAATTGACCTTTTTTTCCCCTGAAAATGTGTGGTGGTAAACAGTACAAGGACAACTTGTACAATTTGTCGTCACTAGCTTGATTTATGCTAAGGAACCCGCGGTTTTACTCACCATTACTTTGCACCATGTAAAGTAAAAACAGCAAATAAAACATTAATATTATTATAGAAGTAGTTTTGAACTCATGAAACCATTGAAATTGTCTTAGAGACACCCAGGTATCCATGGACCAAATTTTAAGAGCTATGTTTCCAACTCTAGCTCCCTCTGTGGCATTTGAGAGTGAAAGATGTTTTCCTCATAATTGTCTCTTCCTCTGCATGCTATGACGTTATTTTATTTGGTTTTCCCTTCTTCCATCTTTCTGTCTGCTCTTATTCAATTTCTTCATATTTTGCTTTACCCTCGCTCTTCCCAGCATTCTGTCCTTTCTAATTGCTTATACAGTTTTCCTAGCTTACTTCATCCACAGAAATAACTTAAAATCTATCTACTGATGACTCTCAAATAAATATTTCTATTTCTATCCAGATTATCTGTCTTTTCTCTAGTTTAAGCTGTATAGAGGTCTAGAGATGAATGTTGGATTTATATTTCAACTGACATCTCACCAAGATTGTACTCATCACCTTTCTCCCAT
Organism: Vicugna pacos; assembly: GCF_048564905.1. NCBI lineage: Eukaryota > Metazoa > Chordata > Mammalia > Artiodactyla > Camelidae > Vicugna > Vicugna pacos. Next base: position 108,320,987 of record NC_133023.1, on the reverse strand, counting down.
CTCCATTTTCCCCTCTTCCTACATTTTTGTTTCTCAAGTGTATTCTCAAAGCAACAGCATCTCCCATATACCCCCCAAAAAACCTGAGAATCATTTTAGAGTCTCTCTTTCTCCCTCATAGCCAATCAACACAACTTGTTCTTAATATTTCTCACATTCTAGTTTTTTCATTCCCTCAGTTGCTTTCTTAGTTTAAGCCTTTGTTGTTAATCGTTCATGCATCCACACCTCCTTCTCTCCTATCTATGTGGAAGAGATGGTTCTTACCGTATCCAAGACACATCTTCACTTCTCTAAGTGAGCTGGGTTCACACATGACAATAAGAACTAAAGATTCTTCTCCAAATCTCCATGTTCAATTACTCAGAGTATTTCTTCAAATATTGCTTTTCTATCATTTTCTCTGTGCCTTGTTTCATGACTTGTTTGATTTCCTAATCATCTTGATTTTGCATGTTGCCTCACTCTTCCCCTTTAACCGGGGTCATTTTGGGTTGCTATTTTCCCTTTTATTCTAATTTGCTGAGACTTTTATCATAAACAGATGTGAATTTTATCAAATTCTTTTTATGCATCTACCATTGCGATGATTATGGGATTTATTTCTTCCCTTTTCCTGTTACCATGGTAAATTATATAAATTTTTTAATTGTAATTCCTAGAATAAATCCCACTTAGTAAAGGAGTCTTTCTTTTTTTCTGTATTACTGAATTTTTTGGATAGTATTTTAGTTAGGATTTTTTCATCTATTCTCATTTAAAGTTTAAAATTGTATACAGTGTGAGACAAGTGATGAGGTTCATTTTTCAGCACAATTTATTGAAAAGATTATTCTTCCTCTATTGAATTGTGTATCACCTGTGTCAAAAATCAACTAGATTATATGTGTTTTAGTCTATTTATGGACTATCTATTCTGCTCAAGTAATCAATATGTTTATATTTATGCTAGTTTCATAGTGTCTTAACTAATGTAGCTATAGTAAGTGTTGAAATTATATAATATGAATTCACTCAATTTATTCTTCTTTTCAAAACTATTTTGGATATTGTAGGTCCTTTGCATTTCCATATAAATCATAGAATTACATAGTAAATTTCTACCAAAAAATACAGTGGAGTTTTCATTGAGATTGCATTAAATCTATGAATCAATGTGAGGACAGTTGACATCTTAACAATATTGAATAATCTGATCCGATCACTGAACATAGTATATTTAATATCTGTTAGCATTGTTTTGTGGCACACAACATATGTAGCATTGCACATATTTAAAAAAATATATTTCCCTGATTTTTATCCTTAGTTTCTTTTTGAATTTCAGTATCAAATTGTTCATTCCTATTGCACACAAATACAATTGATTTTATATTTCAAAGTTTAATGTTTATGGTAACTTTACTGTAAATTCTTTTTGATTTTTTTACTAAGAAGTGATGGATGTGTTAACTAACCTTATTATGGTAATTATTTCACAATATAAACATATATCAATTATCATGTTGAACACCTTAAACTTACAAAGTGTCACATATAAATTATGTCAATAAATCTAGAAAAATTAATCAACTGATAATTCATAAAAGCTAGTAGGAAAAAAACAATATTCCTGATATAGATTTTAATTTTATGACATTATCATCAGAAACATATTTTACATTATTTTAACTCATAAAAATAATTGATTGTTGTTAAAGTGAACAGTATGGCTTACATTGCTAAATGTTCTGTTTGACTTTGGAAAAAATGTATTCTGCAATCTTTGGATTATTCCCAACATATCAATTGTACATGTTGGTTGATAGTGTTGTTCAAGTGCTCTTTATTTTCATTATTTTTTTCATCCATCACCTCACATAGCTACTTTTTGTGTGTTTGTGTAGTGAGAATATGATTTACTCTGTTAGCAACTTTCAAATATACAATAAGTATTGTTAACTATGGCCACCATGGTGTGCATTAGATCTCCAGAACTTATCACTTTATAACTGGAAGTTTATACCCTTTGACCAACATCTCCCAATTTCCCCACTCCCTGGCATCTGGAAACCGCCAGTGTATTCTTTGGTTCTATGACTTTTGCTTTTTTTAGATATAAGTGAGGTCATATAGTATTTGTATTTCTCTATCTGACTTATTTCAATTAGTTTAATGCCCTCAAGGTTCATCCCTGTTGTTAGAAATGACAATATTTCCTTCTTCTTAAATGCTGAATAATATTCCGTTGTATATATCACATCATCTTTATCCATTCATTCACCAAAAAACACTTAGGTTGTTTCCACAGCTTGGCTACTGTGAATAATACTGCAATGATCATAAGAGTGCAAGTATCTTCAAAATAGTGATTTCCTTTGGATACATACTCTAAAGTGGGATTGCTGGATCATGTGGTAATTCCATTTTTAATTTAACTCTCCAGACTATTTTCCATAATGGCTGCACCAACTTACATTCCCACAACAGTGCATCCAGGTTCCTTTTTTTAAACATCTTCACCAACACTTGATATTTCTCTCTCTTTTTTTTTAACAATAACCATTTTAACAGGAGTGAGGTGATATCTCATTGTAGTTTTGATTTGCATTTCTCTGATGATTAGTGATGTTGACCACTTTTTCATGTACCTGAAAAAGTATATTTATGTGTCTTCTTTGGAAAAATGTATGTTCAAGTCCTCTGCCCATATTTAAAACATTTTAAGTAAGTTTTTTTATTTTGAAATAATTGTAGATTCACATGGGATTCTAGGAAACAAGATGGAGAGATCATATTTACTCTGTCCCCAGTTTTCCCCATGATAACATCTTTCTTAATCCATTTTTTAACTGGGTTATTGGGGTTCTTTTTAACATTTTTTTATTGAGGGTTATTGGTTTTTTTGCTGTTGATTTGTATAAATTCCTTATATATTTTGGATATTAACCTTTATCAGCTATACAGTTTACAAATATTTTTTCCCACCTTATAGATTGTCTTTTTACCCTGTGGATTGTTTCCTTTGCTGCCCAGAAGCTTTTTTAGCTTGATGTAGATAGTCCTACTTATTTATTTCTGTTTTTGTTGTTTGTGCTTTTGTGGTCATATCCAAAAAATCTTTGCCAAGAGCAACGTTGAGTATTTTCCCAACATTTTCCTCAGTGAATCTTACAAGTTTAGGTCTTACATTTAAGTCTTTAATCCATTTCAAGTTAATTTGTGTAAGTGGTATAAGACAAGGATACAAATTTATTCTCCTGCATATGAATATCCAGTTTCCCCAACATCACTTTTTTAAGAGACTACATTGGCTCTTTTGTCAAATATTAGTTGTTTATGTGCATGAGTTTATGGGCTCTTGATTCTGTTCCATTAGTATATGTGTCTGTTTTTAAGCCAGTACCATACTCTTTTGATTATTATAGATTTGTAGTACAGTTTGAAATCAGTAAGCAATATGCCTCCAAATCTGTTTTTCTTTCTCAAGATGGCTTTGGCTATTTGGGGCCTTTTGTGGTTCCTTACAAATTTTAGGATTGTTTTTTTCCATTTTTGTGAAAAATGTCATTGAAATTTTGTTAGAGATTATATTGAATATATAGATGGATGAGAGTAGCATGAGCATTTTAACAAAAATAATGCTTCTGATCCATGAACATGGGATATCTTTTCATGTACTTCTGTCTCCTTCAATTTCTTTCACCAAAGTGTACAGGGTACAGATCTTTCACCAACTTAGCTAAATGTATTTTTAAGTATTTTATTGTTTTGATATTATTATAAATGGCATTGTTTTCTTTATTTCTTTTTCAAGTAGATTGTTCTTAGTGTAGAGAAATGCAACTGATTTCTCTACATTGATATTGTATCCTGAAACATTATTAAATTAGTTTATTTGTTCTAATAGTTTTTTGGTAGTCTTTAGAATTTTTTATGTATAAAATCTGCATCTGTAAACAGAGACAATTTTACTTCTTCTTTTTCAATTTGAATGCCTTTTCTTTCTTTTTCTTGTCTAATTGCTCTGGCTAGGGCTCCCAGCACTATGTTGAATATGAGTAGTGAGAGTGGGCACCTTTGACTTATTCCTGACCTTACAGGAAAATATTTAAACCTTTCACCATTAAGCATTATGTTAGCTCTAGACTTGTCATATATGGACTTTGTTATGTTGAGATACATTTCTTCTATACACAATTTGTTGGGAGTTTTATCATGAAAGAATTTTGAATTTTGTAAAAAGATTATTTTTACATCTATGGAGATCATATAATTTTTATCTTTCATTATATTAATATGGTATATCACACTTATTAATTTGTGTATTTTCAACCAACTTTGCATCCCACTTAATCATGGTGGATTTTCCTTTTAATGTGCAGTTGAATTCAGTTTGTTAGTATAGATGACCTTTGAACATCATAGGGTTTAGAGGTACCAAACACTGCAGAGTCAACCCATGTATAACTTTACAATTGACACTCCATACCTACGGTTCTGCATCCACAGATTCAACAACTGCAGTTATGTCATACTGGTATTTATTTATGTATTTATTTTTATTGTGATATAGTTGATTTATAATATTATATTAGTTTCAGATGTACAACAGGGTGATTCAAATTTTTTATACATTATACTCCATTTAAAATTATTAGAAAATATTGACTGTATTCCCTGTGCTCTAAAATATATCCTTTTAGCTTATATATTTTATACATAGTAGATTTCACCTCTCAGTCCTCTACCCCTGTGTTGCCCCTCCCCACTTCCCTCTCTCTACTGGTAATCATTGGTTTGTTCTCTATATCTGTGTGTGAGTCTCTTTTTGTTTTGTTATATTCATTTGTTTATTTTATTTTTTAGATACCACATATAGATGATAGCATATGGTATTTCTCTTTCTCTATCAAATTACTTCCCTAAGCATAATACCACCCAGGTCCATCCATATTGTTATAAATGGCAAAAATTCATTCTTTTTTATGGCTGAGTAATATTCTTTTGCATATGTATGTGTGTGTGTGTGTGTGTGTGTGTGACATCTTCTTCATTCATTCATCTGTTGATGGACACTTAGGTTGCTTCCATATCTTAGCTATTGTACATAATGCTGTTAAGAACATTGGTGTGCACCTATCTTTTGAAATTTATGTTTTCATTTTCTTCAGGTAAGTACCCAGCAATGGATTTTTGATCACATGGTAGTCCTATTTTTAGTTTTGGGGGGAATCTCCATATTGTTTTCCACAATAACTGTACCAATTTGCATTCCCACCAACAATGTACAGAGGTTCCCGTTTCTCCATATACTCTCCAAAATTTGTAATTTGTGGCCTATTTTATAATAACCATTTGGAAAGGTGTGAGGTGATATCACATTGTGGTTTGATTTGCATTTCCCTGATGATTAGCAATGTTGAACATCTTTTCATGTGACTGTTGGCCACCTCTAAGTCTTCCTTGGAAAAATGTTTATTCAAGTCTTCTATTTTTTAATTGGGTTGTTTTCTTTTCAATACTAAATTGTATGCATGTTTGTATATTTTTGATCTTAAGCCCTTATCAAACATATCATTTGGAAATATTTTCTACCATTAGGTTGCCTTTCACTTTGTCAATGAAAAGTGTACTGGGCTGTGAAAAAGCTCTTAAGTTTAATTAAGTGCCATGTTTCTTTAGCTCTTGTTTCTTTTGCCTTATGAGACAGATCCAAAAATTGGTACAATATATGTCAAACTATGTCATATATATATATGTCATATATGTCAAACAATATATGTCTAACTATGCTCTCTAGGAGTTTTATGTTTTCAGAACTTACATTTAAGTATTTAATCCACTTTAATCCAAGGTGTGAGAAAATGTCAAATTTCACTTTTATATGTAGCTGTCTAGTTTTCCTAATACCATTTATTGAAAAGATTGTCTTTTTCCCATTGTATATCCTTGCCTAATATGTTACAGATTAACTGACCATAAATATGATAGTTTCTTATTAGGCTCTGTATTCTGTTCCATTGATCTCTATGTCTTTTTGGGGTCAGTACCATACTGTTTTGATTACTGTAGCTTTGTAGTGCACTTAGAAATCAGGGAGCTTGATACTTCCAGCTTTGTTCTTCTTTTTCAAAATTGTTTTGGCTATTTGGGGTCTTTTGTGTTTCCATAGAAATTTTAAAATTATTTGTTCTAATTCTGTGAAAAATGCCATTGGTAATTTGATAGAGATTGCATTGAATTTGTAGATTGCCTTGGGTAGTATGGTCATGTTAACAATATTAATTCTTCCAGTCCATGAACATGGTATACTTTTCATCTGTTTCTGTCCTCTTCAATTTCGTTAATCACTGTCTCATAGTTTTCCAAGTACAAATCTTCTATATCCTTAGTTAGACTTCTAAGTATTTTATTCTTTTGATGCTATTATAAATGGGATTGCTTTCTTAATTTCTCTTTCTGACAGTTTTCTCTTAGCATACTGAAATGTAACAGATTTCTGTATATTAATTTTGTATTCTGCAACTTTACCATTGTCACTGATGAGCTCTACTAATTGGTGGCATCTTTAGGATTTTCTATGTATAGTACCATCTCATCTTCAAACAGTGACAGTTTTACTTTTTCCATTCTAATTTAGATATCTTTGATTTCTTTTTCTTGTCTGATTGCTGTGCTTAGGGCATTCAATACTATGTAGAATAAAAGTGACAAGATTGAGCATCCTTGTCTTGTACCTGATTTTAAAGGAAATTCTTTTGGCTGTTCACGGTTGATTATGATTTTAGCTGTGGGGTTATCATATATGGTCCTTAGTATGTTGACTTATGTTTCCTCTATAACTCAATTTCTGGAGCGTTTTTATCATAAAGGGATGTTGAATTTTGTCAAAAACTTTTTCTGCATCTATTTAGAGGACCATAAGATTTTTACTCTTCAGTTTGTTAATGTGGCATATCACATAGATTGATTTGTGGATATGGAACCATCCTTGCTTTCCTGGGATAAATCCCACTTGATCATGGTGTATGATCTTTTAAAAATATTGTTGGATTCAATGTGCTAATATTTTGTTGAGGATTTTTGCATCTATGTTTATCAATGCTATTGGCCTGTAATTTTCTTTTTTTTTTTTTTTGTGGTCTTTGTCTGATCTTTGTATCTGGGTGATGCTTAGAGAATGAATTTGGAAGCATTCTTTCCTCTGTAATTTGTTGGAATAGTTTTAGAAGGATAGGTGTTAACTCTTCTATTTCTTCCTGGTTCAATCTTGGGAAATTGTTCATTTCTAAGAATTTGTCCATTTTTTCTAGAGTGTCCATTCTATTGGCATATAGTTGTTTGTAGTCATCTCTTAAGATCTTTGTATCTCTGTGACTTCCTTTTCATTTCTGATTTTATTGATATAGGCTTTTTTTTTTTTCTTGATGAGTCTGGCTAAAGGTTTATCACTTTTGTTTGTCCTTTTAAGGAATCAGCACTTAGTTTGATTAATCTGTTCTATTTTTTTTAGTCTTTATTTCATTTATTTCTGCTCTGATCTTTATTTCTTTCCTCTACTAACTGGGTTTTGTTTGTATTTCTCTTTCTCGCTGCTTTAGATGTAAGATTATCTCATTTATTTGAATTTTTTTTTAATTTCCTGAGGTAGGTTTGTATTGCTATAAACTTCCCTCTGAGAACTGCTTTTGCTGGATCCCATAGATTTTGGATAGTTATGTTTTTGTTTTTATTTGTCTCTAGGCATTTTTTATTTTTATTTTTTATTTCTTTAGTAACTCATTGGTTGTTTAGTAGCACATTGTTTAGCTTCCACGTGTTTGTGTTTTTTTGCAGTTTTATTTCTTGTAGTTGATTTCTAGTCTCTTAACATTGTGGTCAGATAAGATGCTTGATATGATTTCAATTTTCTTAAATTTATTGAGGCTTCTTTGTAGCCTAGCATATGATCTATCCTGGAGAATGTTCCATGTACACTTGAAAAGAATATTTATTCTGCTACTTTTGGATGGAATTCTCTCTCTTTCTCTGTATATATTTATATATATATATATATATATGAAGATGCAACAGCCTTGCGTCTTTATGCCCCTCCTCCACAATTACTGTTTTTGGCATCATATTTTACATCTTTTTGTTTTGTGTATTCCCCTAACTACTTATTGCAAATATAGATGATTTTACTACTATTGAGTTGTAAGCATTTTTGTATATTCTGGATTAAAAACATATATAGAAGGCATATGACTTGTAAGTATTTTCTACCATTGTGTGAGTTGTCCTTTCACTTTCTTGATGGCATCATTTGCAGTACAAAATTTTTTAATTTTGATGAAGTTCAATTTATCTATTTTTCTTTTGTTGCTTCTGCTCTTAGTGTCATATTTAATAGAACATTGTCAAATCTAGAATTATAAGGGTGTATCTCTGTTTTCTTCTAAAAGTTGTATATTTTTTAGCTCTTACATTTAGATCCTTGATCCATTTTGAGTTAATTTTTGTAAATGATGAAAAGTAAGGGTCCAACTTCCTTCTTTTGCATTTTGATATCCAGTTATTCCAGCACCATTTAAAAAGACTATACTTTTCCCAATTGAATGGTTGTCTTAGTCTTTTTTAGGCTACTATAACAAAATACCATAAATGGGGGGGCTTATAAACAGCAAATGTTTGTTTTTCACAATTCTAGAGGTTAGGAAGTCCAAGATTATGGCACTGTCTGGTGGAGCCCCACTTCCTAGATGCCCACTTTTTCACTATAACCTCACATGAAAGAAAGGCAAGGGAGCTTTCTCCAATCTCTTTTATACAGCTGTAATCCCATTCATGAGCACTCCACGTTCATGACGTAATAACTTCCTAAAGGCCACTTCCTAATAGTACCTTGGGATTTGGGGTTCGGTATTTCAACATATGAATTTTGAGAGGGACACAATCATTCAGACCATAGCAATGGTCCTGGCACCTTGGTTGAAAATTAGGTGATTATAGATACATAGGTTTACTTATGGACTGTCAATTCTATTCTGCTGATCTGTATGTTTATTCTTATGTCAGGACCACATGGTCTTGATTACCATTGTTTTGTAGTAAGTTTTAAAATCAGGAAGTGTAAGTTATAATTCGTTTTTCTGTTTCAAGATTATTTTGGCTATTCTGGTCCTTTGCAAGTCCATGCAAATTTTATAATTGGCTTATCAATTTCCACAAAGAAGTCAGCCGGGATGTGGACAGGGTTTGTGTTGACTCTTTAGATCACTTTGGGGAGTATTGGCACCTTAACGATCTTAAATCTTCTGATCCATAGAGATGAGCTTTTTTCCATTCATTTAAATTCTTTACTTTCTTTCAACAATTTTTGTACTCTTCAATTTAAAAGTTTTGGATTCCTTTTGTTAAATTTATTCCTAAGTATTTTATTCTTTTCAATGCTATCAATCATAAATTGCATTGTTTTCTTAATTTCATTTATTGGATTGCTTATTGCTTGTGTATAGAAATATAATAAAATTTTTTATATTGATCTTGTATCACGTGGTCTTCCTAAGTCATTAATTAGCTCTACTTACTAATTTTTAGTGTATTCTTTGTGATTTCCTTTATATAAGATCATGCCATCTGCACACAAAGATAGTTCTTCATTTCCAAAGTAGATGTCTTTTATTTTATCTTCTTGACTAATGGCCCTCTCTAGAAACTCTAGTGCAACAATGAATAGAAGTGGCCAGAATGGACAGCCTTGTCTTATTTCTGATCTTAGGGGGAAGGGAATGGGTCTTTCACCACTAAGAATTTATTGCTATAAATTTTCCTCTCAGAACTACTTTTGTAGCATCTTATAAATTTTAGGATACTGTGTTTCCACTTTTATCTGTTTTGAGATATTTTTTAATACTCGTTTTGATTTCTTCTTTAATCCATTGGTTGTTCTGAAATGTGTTGTTTAATTTCCACATATTTGTAGATTTTCCAACTTTCCTCTTTTTGTTGATTTCTGGTTTCATACCATTGTGGTCATAAATGATACTTGGTATGATCTTAATCTTCTTAAATTTGCTAAGACTTATTTTGTAACCTATCATATGATATATCCTGGAGAATGTTCCATGCGTTCTTGGGAGAACGTGTATTCTCTTTCTGTTGGATAGAATGTTCTGTAAATATCTATTAGGTTTATTTGGCTAATGTATGATTCAGGTGTATCATTTCCTTGTAGATTTTCTGATGATCTAATCATTGCTGAAAATGGGGTATTGAAGTATCTTACTTTTATTGTATCATTGTCTATTTCTCACTTTACACCTGTTAATATTTTCTTAATATCTTTAGGGCATCTGATGTTATCAGTATATATATGACCTTCTTTTTCTCTTGTTATCATTTTTGGCTTAACGTCTATTTTGTCTGATATAAGTATAGCTATCTCCACTTTTTTTTGATTTCCACTTGCATGAAATACCTGTTTACATTTCTTCACTTTGAGTCTATGAGTGTCCTTAAAGCTGAAGTGAGTCACTTATTTTACACACATATATCTTGTTTTATTTTCATCTAGCCATTCTGTACCTTTTGATGGCTGAATTCAATCCATTTACATATAGATTAATTATTGATATATGAGACTTAATAATGTCATCTTATTGTTTTCTGGTTGTTTTGCATTTCCATTGTTGCCTTTTCCCTCTGTTTCTGCCTGTCTTTGTAAATTGGTCATTTTCCATAGTGGTATGCTCTGTTTCTCCTTCATTTTTCTCCATCTTTTCTAGATTTTTGTCTTGTGGCTACCATGAGACTTACAGTGTTTCATAGATAAAACTGTCCATTTTAAGCTGATAGCAACCTAACTTTGATAATCTACAATAGCTTCATCCTTTTACTCCTCCCATTTTATATTTTTGATGTCATTATTTACTTTTCTATATTGTGTATTTATTAACACATTATAGTGGCTGTAATTATTTTTAATACCCTTTTCCTTTGACTTTAATACTATAGTAAAGTGGTTAATCCACTGTCTTATTACAGATTTAGAGTTTTCTAATTTTGCCTATATATTTATCTTTACTGATGTGTTGTATACGTTCATACAGTTTCATGTCACTGATTAGCATCGTTTCATTTTCATTTGAAGAACTTCTTTCAGCATCTAAGAAAGTATTTCTCCTTCATATCTGAAGAATAACTTTGTTGAATAGAGTATCCTTGGCTGGCAATTTTTCTCTTTCAATGCTTTGAAATGTCTTTCTACTCTCTCTTGGTATGCAGGGTTTCTGCTGAGAAATCTGCTAATAGACTCATGAGGGGGTCTTTTGTAGGTTACAATCCTTCCTTCTCTGGTTGCTTTTAGAATTCTTTATCTTTGATTTTTGACAGTTTCATTGTAATGTCCTAAAGAACGTACTTTTATATTGAAAAAATGAGGCGATGTATTCACTTCATGAACTTGAATGTCCAGGATTGGGAAGTTCCCAGTTATTATTTCTTTAATTTTCTGCTCCCTTCTCCCTCTTTTCTCCTTGTGGAACCCTAATTATTCTAAGATTTATACTTTTTATTGAATACTATACATCATGTAATCTTTCTTCACACTTTTTCATTTTTTTCTTTGTTTTTCTGTTCCTGTTACTGGGATGTTTCAAAATTCTTCTCCTCTAATTCATGTATTTGTCTTCCATTCACTCTGCTCTACTGTAGATGCTCTCTATTGCTTTCTTCATTTCACTCATTGGGTTCTTTAATTCCAGATTTTAAAAAAAATTTCTATCTCTTTGTTAAAATCTCATTTTGATCATTTATTTTTTCAAGATTTTGTTGAATTGTCTTTCTTAGCTTTCTTGTAGCTAGTTGAATTTATTCAAAACAGCCATTTTGAATTTTTATCAACTATATGACAAACTTCCTTGCCTTAGACCTCAGTTATTGGGGAATTTTTTGTGTGTAAAGATGTATTTCCTTGTTTTTTTTCCTGTTTGTTGTAGTTTTGCATTGCTGTTTTCACATTTGAGGTAACAGCACCTTCTTAAATCTTTGCTAGATGCCTTCAGATGGAGTGTTCTATTCAATGGTGTTATTATCTGAGGTTTTCTTTGCCTTTTTATGAAGACACAGTCTTCTTGCTCCCTCTTGTGCCAGAATTCTTAAGCTTTTGTCTTCCCTGGTTCTTACAACTCAGCAGACTTGCTATTGGAAACCTCTCTTTTGTTTTCCAGAAGGTGGCACTATAGCTCAAGTTTGTGATGTCTACCTTACCTATAGATCTTGACCTGATTTCTGAGCTTGCTTCCTATCCACCAGAGTTCGCCCTCACCACTGCACATGGGCACACACACAAGGAGTTGGCCACAGTGGGTAAGCTTGTGGATTTAGCACTCAGGTTATTGGAGATGCCCACAGGCCCAGTAGGTGATTCCCTGGTGTGGTTATGGGTAGACTCCCAGAGGCTTATGGGTAGACGTCCTGTGCAATTCCTTTAATGCCCTTTGGAATTTTTATTTGCTTTTTTCCCAGTTTCCTCCCACCAATCATGGAGGCCCTGCCTCACTCTGGGTGCTGCTGGAAAAAAACAGGTTTCTCCAGCCACATCTGTCACAACTACAGTATCTGGGTACATTCACTCACTGTTCATCATTTCCCCTTGCAGAAGAGGTCAACCATTCCTTCTCTAAATCTCTCTCTCTCTTCAATCAGTCTGGTATTTCCACTGTATTTATTTCAGAGTATTTAATAATATCCCACAATTGTCTGACACGAAGTTTATTTTTCTTCACTGTTTCCTATTGGTTCTTTTCCTTGCATACTTTTTATCATTATAATCATTTTATCTCAAAGTTCACTAATTCTTTCTTCTGCCAGTTCAAATCTACTGTTGAGACCTTTGAGTGATTTTTACATTTGAGTTATTATACTTTTCAAATCCAGAATTTCCACTTGCTTCTTTTTTTGAATAATTTTCTATCTCTGTTGTATTCTCTACTTGATGATACATTGTTACTATATCTCCCTTTTCTTTCTTGATCATGATTTTCTAAAAAGTATTCCTTTATCCCTTAAATGTATTTATAATAGCTGTTTTGAAATCTTTGTTAAATTGTACATCTTTTTTGCTCTCAAAAGTACTTTCTCTAGCCTGCCTTTATTCTAGTATGTAGGTCATGCTTTCTTGTTTCTTTTCAGGTCTTGTGATTTTTTTTGTTGGAAACTAGACATTTTAGATAATATATTGTACTAACTCTCAGTACCTGTCCCCACCTCCAGGGCTTGTATTGTTATTTACTTTTTAATTTACGTAGTGATTTGTTGGATTACTTTAGTGATGTCTATTCTCCCCCTGCAGTGTTTAGCTTCTTATGTTACTTCTCAGGGACACTTGGCCTTTGGTATGTCCAAAGTCACCCTGTGTGACAATGGTTTTGGCAAGCATCTCTTTGACTGTCTCTTTCCTTTAGCCATATCCAGATGTTAAGCTCCTCTAATTGCTGATTTCCATATTACTTTCAACAAGGTCATGGGGCCCAAATTGCTCTAAGGACTAATCCAATCAAATTTAGGCTCCTTTGCAGTAGTAGTTCTGAGGTCAGTGTTTGAGATTTGTTCTGAGTCTAAGCAGGGTCCTCCAGACTGCCTCTTTTCCAGTTACTCTGCTCTCTCCCAGGCAAAATCTCTGGGCCATTACCTGTGTAGAGGTAGAGACAATGGTATATGCTTCTCTATGATCAATCCTCCCACTTTAGAAGCTCCACGCTATTGGATAGGGATAGGCAACAGCATCAAGTCTTCTTGGCTTGCCTCTCCTGCTGTGGAACCACAATCTTATAGGCCAGGGCAAAGGCAATTAGTGCCCAGTATTCTCAGCAGTCATATGCCAATAGTGGTGTCTCTGTCCATTTCAACAATCAATTAAATTTATCTTCTTATGTGAGCATGGTTTGTGATGCCTCAAAAGAATTACAATAGTAACATGAAAGATCATTGATTATAGATCACTATGACAAATATAACAAAAAGTTTGAAATATTGTGAAAATTACCAAAATATGACACAGAGACACAAAGTGAGCAAACACTGTTGGAAAAATGGCACCAATAGACTTGCTTGACACAAGGTCACCACAACCTTCAATTTATAAAAAACACATCATCTGCTAGGTGCAATAAAGCAAAGCACAATAAAAGGAGATGCGCTTGTATGTTGAACCACTTGATATTATCTCATAAATCTCTTGACTTTCATAATTATTTTTTATCTTTTTATTTTCTGCTCAATGATTCTTCTGGCCTTGGAAATCTGCAGTTTTGCCATTCAGTGACTTTTTGTTGTTGTTTTGGTTCCTGAGGTTTATAAACATTATAATTTCCACTTGGTCTTTTTACAGTTGCCATTTCTCCATTCATGTCGTTACCGCTCCAACCTTTAATATTTTTTTCTCTAATCACTGAACATTTTAAATACCTGCTTTGAGATCCGGTCTTTTTAAAATTTTTAAAATTGGAGTGTAATTGGCATATAACAATATATTAGTTTAGATATACAATGTGATGATTTGACATTTGTATATTATTGTCAAATGATCAGCACAATAAGTTAACATCAGTCATCATACATAGTTATATGATTTTTTTTCTTGTGATAAGAAATTTTAAGATTTGAGATCTGGCCCTTTAAATCCAGTGTCTGTGACCAATAAATATAGTTTATTTATATTGATTTCTCTTCACTGATTATGAGTGCCACCTTTCTATTTCTTTAGATAACTAATAACTTCTGATTTCCAACAGGAGATTGTTATACTTTGTGATATTCTGGAGTTTGTTTTCTCTTATGATGATGATTGTTTTTGTCTTCTAGTAAGCAGTTACCTTTCTGGACTCAAACTATAAAATCTGTGTCCCCCACATTATGCAGCATCTAAAGCCTCTGCTCAGTTTTCTTGGTTTCCAGCCGCTTCTTTTTTAGTGTATTCCTCCAATATTTCTTCTGCACCTATGTAGCTTAAAGATCAGTCAAGAACTGAGACAGAGTTTATATCCAGATTTAGAGATTGCTAATATATTATTGAGGAGTTCTGCATATGTACATAAATGACATTGTTCTATAAATGTCCTATTTGGTAAAGTCTTTATCAGGTTTTCATATCAGGATTATGCTGGCCTCATAAAATTAGTTGAGTGTTTCTTTCTTTTCCATTATCTGAAACCATTTGTGTAAATTTGATGTTTCTCTCTTAAATGTTTGACCAAATTCACCAATGAAGCGATGTGAATGTCAGTTTGGTTTCGGAGAAATTTTTAAATATTAATTCAATTACTTTGATAAATGAAGAACAATTTCAATTCTCTGTTTCTTTCAATTTGATTCACTTTAGTTCACAGACAGTTAAATAAGATAAATATAAATAATAAAGATAACAAAGATTGGAAAAAAAAGTTAAAACTTTTTTACTTGAAGATAATTTTCTATGTGGAAACTCTTAAGGGATCTACAAAAAGAAAACTACTATCAATAAGTAAATGTAGCAACGTAGCAAGATACCAGATCAATATACTACACAAAAATAAATTGTATTTCCATATACTAGAAAAGTTTGGAAAATGTTATAATTTACATCTATAATATCATTAAAAAAATAGTACTTCTAAAAACATGTGAAAATCATGCTCACTTTGGCAGCACATATACTAAAATTGGAACGATACAAAGATTAGCATGGCCCCTGCACAAGGATGACATGCAAATTTGTAAAGAAAAAAAAAAAGAAAAACATATGAAAATCCTCTGCACTACTTCAAACTTCAAAATATTGCATAGAGAATTAAGGTGAACTAATTAAATGGAGATATATTGTGTGTTCTAAATGTTACCCAAATTAAACTATAGAATCATAGCAACTTCAAAAATAATCACATCCATTTTTTGCACAAATTGACAAGCTGATTCAAAAATTTATGGGGAAACGCAAAGCATCTAAGATAGTCAAAATAATTTTGACAAAGAAAAATAAAGTAGAAGCACCTACACTATCTGATTTCAAGACTTATTATAAAGCTAAAGTAATCAAGAGAGTGGTTACTGATAAAAGAATAAAGAAATGAATCAATGCAGTTTTTTAAAAAGTAATTTAGAAATACACTCATACACATATAATCAGTTGAGTTTTTAAAAATATGCCAAGATAATTAAATGGGGAAAATAGTTTTTCCACCAAATGTTTTGAGACTTACATACACATTGATATGAACATATATTAATCTTGACCCCTACCTTCCACTATAAACTAAATTAAATAGATTAGACCTAAATATAAAATCTAAAGCTAAAATCATTATATATAAATTATTTAAGAATATCTATATAACCTTGGCATAGGCCAGTATTTTTAAAATAAGAAACAAAATATATTAACAATCAAAGTAAAAGTTGAAAATTGAACTTCATTATAATTAGAAACTGCTCTTTGAATGACACTGTTAAGAAATGAAAAAAAAAAAAAGCCACAGACTCAGAGCAAATATTTTTGACAAAAAATTTGTGTCAAGAATATGTAAAGAAGTTTTACAATTAAATAATTAGACAAACAACTCAATTAAAAATGGGCAAAATCTTGAACACTTTATAAAAGAATATATCTAAATGGCAATAAGTTCACAAAACAATGCTCAGTGTCATGAGGGCCATGCAATATTAAAATCACTATGAGAAACAATTTCTCTGCCATTAGAATGGCTAAAATTGAAAAGACTAACATTACCAAAAGTTGATGAGAATTATGTCAACTAAAATAAATGCACAGCCTAAAAGTTGAGAGATATGTTTTATTTGGCGGGAGGACTCGAGCCAGGATGACAGCCTCCCAGATGGCTCTGAGGGACTGCTCCAAAGAGGTAGGGGAAGAGCCAGGATTTATAGGAGCTTTACAACAAAGACCAGGTAGTTGAAACAATAAAAGATTACTTGTTACCTAAAGAAAATCAGACATCTCAAGTTAAAGAATTCAGCGCTTTTCTATGTATGGGAGGGAGCAAACATCTCATTGAATTCATTCCTTTGACAAGCACCTAGCTGTCTAGGGCCAGTATCCTGTCCTTTCTTATTCTGAGTCCCCTCAGGGTGCACCATTGTGAGTGGCTGCAGAGGCTGGGCTGCAGGCTTGTCTTCACTGTAGTGGGTGGCGGCAGCGGCTGATGACTTGATGGCTTCAGCATTCTTTATTTAATGATATGATTTGCAGTATTTTTCATTCACAATTAATTAGCAACTGAAACTCTCAAAGTTAACAGCTATTCTTTAGTCTTGGTGTAATTCTTCCAACTCTTTCCAACTTTGCCTCCACAGGGACCTTTATCTATCATCCTAAGCTTTCTTTTCTATATCTTTAAGCTCTTCCACTCTACTAGCTTTCATCTTTAATGTGTAAGCATATTATTACACCTTAAGTATAATCTTAGTTTCCTCAGTCTTCATTGGCTTGTGAGTAATGTAGGGAAGGAAAAATAATTTTTTCTCTACCCTTCTGAGTTCTTGACGTAGACTCCTGTAATAAAAGACAGTTTAACAAAAGAAAACAATCAAGTTTGATAACATGTATATATTACCTAAACATGGGAGATACCCAGAAATACAAAGTAACTCCCCCAGATGGCATAAACCACCACCTTAAATATCATCTTCAGCTAAAGACAAAGATGCTGGATGGGCTTAAGCCAGTTATGAGAGGTTACCAGGACAAGCTAGGTAAACAAAGCTAAGATTTGTTATGCAAATTTACATGGATGCCTTCTCTATTTATAAGATTCTCTTGTGAATTAGTCATCCTTCTCTTCCTGCTACAGAGAGAGAGAGAGATTTACAAATGGAGATTTCCTTTGTAAATGCAAATTTCCCTTCCTCTGTCTCAGAGCTTCTCCTGTGTCTGCCATTTTTCAAATTAATCAACTCAAAATAATCCTTATACCAGAGAGGCACAATTTGGGGTGACATATTCTGCTACCCTTCAGTAGTAATGTTGCCATATTTCAGTGTTACCTGAAATTTCACTTTCTCAAGTTCCCAGCCATATTATATTGGACCTCCCCCACTGTTAAAAATCAAAATTCAACTGAGTAAATTTGAAGATCTAATTGGCTTTACTCAGTGATTCATGAATTAGGTAGCATCCCATCTAGTAAATAGACAGGCACTCCAGGGGGTTGTACAAAATGGAAGGTTTTTATAGGTGAAAAGAGAGCAGTGCAAAGAAGTTATTAGCAAAAGAAAATAACTAATTGTTTCAGGTCAGGTCATCTTCTCTTGGGGGAAAGGTGATGGGAGGGGACTTATAATGCAGATTACCTCAATAGTGACGATCAGGAAAGCAGTTAAGTCTTGGTTTGCTGTCATGAGGGCAGATGACTCCATGTGGGGCTTGCTATTTCTTTTTAGCACTCACCTCTCCACAAATTCTTATCCAAGTTTCTCTTATAAACCCCGGGCATTCCTCTTGTCACCTCATACACTGTCTTCTCAAGCTTTTCTGTTTACAAAGAACTTACTTCTCTTAGTTCAATTTCCCTCACAGTCATTTAAGAACTTTTCCTTACTCTGTATCCTTCATTCATGCATGCTTATGTGCCTACTCTTCCCAAAGCTAAAAAGGCCTCTGAATTCAAAGTTGACTCTCAACCTGATTCCAAATTCCTTAAAATTCTCACTGTCCCAATCCCATACTGATTTGTTTGCCAAAGGATGCAAAATGATTCTCTCTCCACCTCTCAGTTACACACCTGAGAACAGAGACGGTGCTGCTTCTATTTGTTTTGTCTTCCATGTTCTCTGAAAATAGTTCCTTCATCTTCTACTGTCAATTCCCACGTTCAAAGATCTTACTTATTACTCTGTGAGGCAAGGGACTGCTTGTGTCAACTTGACATCATGTGGTCCTCCTAGGTGTCTTTGAAAAAATTCCTCTCCGTGAAAAACACATGAAATAGATACCTCTGAGATAACCCTGCAGTTCAGTAAAAATTCCCTTAATCTGTGTTTTCATTTTGATGTTGGTCAATCTGTTTGTTCCAGGAAATGTATTTTATAATCTCTCTCCTCTATCATGTCATTTATTATTCATCTCTCAGCAATTTGTTTCCTATGTTGACTACTCCACTATAATTGTTTGTTATTTATTTTTTTAATGAAGTGTTAATTCATCTTACTTTCTTTTTTTTTTAATTTTTTTGGGGGGGGAGGTAATTAGGTTACTTATTTATTTATTTGTTTTTAGAGGCGGTACTGGGGATTGAACTCAGGACCTTGTGTATGCTAAGTGAGCACTCTACCACTTGAGCTATGCCCTCCCCCCTCTATAATTGTTCTTTATAATCACCAGTGACTGCCTCATTTTCAAAGACAGAGGAAATATTTCAAATTCCAGACCTCTCTGTGACATTTGATGCTGTTAAGGATGCCTTCTGTAGAACATTCCCTCCCTTTACCTGTTATGATGTAATTTTTTGCTCACAGTGAATTACTACCATGCTACTGATACCCACTTTGCAAATTTTGCCGCTGATAATTTTGATTTCGCCAGAAGATGTCAAAAGGAGTTTTTCAGCCCAGGTTCACACATGCACTAACAATGGCAAGTATGTAATAACTGCTGTCTGACCAACACTGATTGTTGAGATACTATCAGCTTTAAGATGCATCACACTTTCCAAGATGTTAAAATCTAAAAGAAATGTACATCTACAAATAATTGGCATATTGCATTATTATCTGATTGCTTGAAGAGAACTGATCTGTGTTGCTTGAATTCAAGGCTTCAAGGAATAATGTGAACATCTTTATTCATTCCCGGAACTTCCTTGCCTTATCTGAAGTTCAACAGCTGCACCGAGTTATGGCTTTTATGAAGTTATAATAAGATAGTGCATGTGAAGTACATACTGCTGATAAAGTACCAAAGTCAGTAAGCACTCAATGAATGATAGTTAGCTGTCGTAGCAGTCATAGTAACACATACTTTGAATAAAAAGGTGTTACTGAATTCAATGCTTTTAAAATGCTAAGACTCTCTATGTTTATTGAACGTATTTTTTCTCTCTGAGTTTAAGTAACCTTAATAAATAATAATCACCCTTACAGAGCTTTTTGAGAACTTAATGAGATAATGCATGCAAAATATTTGACTGTTTATTGGTTGAAGTAGTATCTGATATTTTTCAGCAGAACATGAATTATAACTTATCTAAAGAAGATGATATAGATTTACGGAGGTTAATTTCAGAAAGCTTAAGTGATTCTAGTTAATAATTCTTTATGTATTTTTTGTCTGGATTGGATAATATATGAAAGTACATAATAATTATAAAACACTTGACACTCAGTAAAAAGTAATTATTATTATTACAATTGTTGTTATTTATACCTGGTATTTTCTATGGTAGTTCATTTCCACTTTCTCTCCTTGGACAAATCAAAAGGTTTAAAAGTATCAAAGATTGCTCCATTATACTTGCTAAACTAACATAACTTCTGAAGTTAACTTCACCAAATAATGTCTGCCTTTCATAATTTGTATGAGAATGAGTGAGATAATGCATGTATTAAGTTGCTATTATTGATATTGTTTGTGTTTTCCCAACATAACATCACCTGAATTTCCACTAGTTAACACATTTAAAATACTGAGAAAGATTTTACATACATTTGCTGAATTTACCTCTCCAGGGCTTAAACAACTTCATCCATTCACATAGAATAGCAGTTCTCAAACTCTTTTGTGTCAGGACCCCATTATGAGCTTCAAAATAATTAAAGACCTCAAAGAGCTTTTGTTTATGTGGATTATATCTATTGATATTTATTGTATTAGAAATTAAAACTGAGAAATGTTTAAAATATTTATGAATCAGTTCATTTTAAATAACAATCATGAACCCATTTAATATTAACATGAGTAACATATTTTTATAAAAATTGTATTTTCCAAAAATAATTAAGAGAGAAGACAGGCATTGTTTTACAGTTTTGAAAATCTCTTTAATGTTTCATTTTATGGAAAGATAGTTGGATTCTCATATGTATATCTGCATTCAACCTCTTGTGGTATGTCATTTGGGTTGAAGTTTATAAAGAAAATGCAATTTTAAATTCAAATAGTTGGAAAAGGGAAACAGCAAACTCGCTGAAAGAGTCTCAGAGGCCCCCCAGGGTCCCTGAACCATACTTTGAGAACTGCTGACATATACTTTTAATTTTTTTGAAGTATTGAATAAGATAATCTGTGTAATAGATATTGTTATTAATGCTGCTTTAGTTGTTGCTATTGTTTATATATAATTTTCAGATATTGTCAGAGCTTGAGTTTCTTGTTTTGTTGACTGCATTCATGGTTTCTAAAAAAACAAAAACAAAAACAAAACTAATGATGATCTAGATTTGGTAAAGTCGTTAAGCTACTTCACCAAATATTATCTGTAGCAGGGTTTTTAATCAAATTGAGATAATACATTTTATATCTGTAATGTCGGTCATATGCACAGTTCAGCGCCTGGCACATAAGAGAGCCTCAATAAAAGGCAGCTTTAGAATCACTCTGCCCTCAATGTGCATAAAATTATACAAATAGATGCCAGGGATAAAACTGGCCTCTCACATCCAATAACACCTTCAGCTCATCTGGGATCACTCTACTAGCCTCTCTTTTTGTCCCTTGACAAGGCCTACTTTTAGTCTCAAGAATCCCTTAGGAAAGTGAATAAATCTTTTAACAGAAGTAAGCTAATACCAACCCAGAGTTGGGGTCTGAGAAATGCTGACTCCCACTGACCTAAAGATCAGCATGTGAGGCCTTCCCTAGGAAACTGCAGATATCCTAGGAATGCCTAAAAGACTGTGAAGCATTTCCTTGGGGAATTGAATCTCCTCTCCAGCACTTGTTTCTTGAGTGTAGATATGTCTACCCCTGTCAGGATTCATGCAAATGAATTGCACGTTCCCCCCACAGGCTCTAGTTCCCACATTGCTGGAGGGCAGGAAAGAAGGGAAGTTTGAAAGGGGAGCCGTTCCCCTATGCCCCTTCTCTGATCTTGCTGTAGGAGCCTAAGAAAGTATAACAGTTTTCTACCAGCATTTTGTCACAAAATGGCCTATCTCTCAACATTTACACCAAAGTGATGAGTGTTTCCACTCAGGAGACCAAGACTTTTGCTCGAGTAATCACCTCCAAGGTTAGCAGTTGTACTAAATCTTGGAGACTTTTATGATCTTAGGTCTAAAAGCCATTTCTTTGTTTCAGAAAGGACCTCTATGTCTTCTTTTAACTTCTTCAATTTTTCAAATATTAAACTTTTGTTATAGAAACTTTCAAAGATAGTAAAATTAGATAGAATTATGTAATAAAGACCCATGTACTCATTATCGAGCTCCACAATTTATCAATTTATGGACTATCTCTTTTCATCCATACTTCCATCCACTTCTCCCTCCCATGTTATTTTGAAATAAACCTCAGAATCATAATACTTGGGGGAGGGTACAGCTCAGTGGTAGAGTATGTGCTTAACATGCACAAGGTCCTGGGTTCAATTCCCAGTACCAACATTTAAATAAAGCATAAACAAATAAATAAATTTAATTACCTCCCCCCACAAAAAAGAAAAAGAATCATAATACTTCATCCATGGATATTTCAGTATGTACATGTCAAAATATAAGAACTATTTTTGTACATAATCACAGTATCAACATCACTTTAAAAATTAATGAATAATAATTATTTAATATCATCAAAAGGCCAGTTATTGTTTAGAATTTTCACCTGTGTCATGAATATTTTTAAAAATTTGTTTGTTAGCATCAAGATCCCAAGAAAGTCCACGTATTATAATTGCTTGATAGGTCTTTTAAGTCTCTCTTAATCTTAGGTTCTCTAATTTTTTCTCTTGTAAATGACTTGTTTTTAAGAAACCTTTCCCTCTTTTCTTAATCCCATATTAGCTGCCTTAATTTCAGAAACCTTCCTACAGCCTAATCCTTCACTAAAACGTTTCATGAAGGATAAACCAATACTGACTTCCTTCAGGCAAGCTTGATCTACACTCTTTCTAGATATTCTCTCATATTTATGAATTTTGGAATAAAGATTCTAGCAATACAAGCTGGCAGCATCCTTACCTCCCTTTTTATAACTCTTAAGAAATGTAACTGTGTGGTTCTGCTGTACTCTGTATTCCAAATGCCTGTTGAAATTCCTCCAAGCGTTTCATCAAACTTGGTGTATAATACCTTCTGATACTTGCCACTCTTCCCATCTGGGGTTCAAAGGTCTGTTCACCGGGATCCTGCACTGTATTACCTGAGGATACTTTTTTTTTTTTCATAGGGGGAGGCAATTAGGTTTATTTATTTATTTTTAGTTGAGGTACTGGGAATTGAACCCAGGATCCTGTGCTTGACTAAGCATGTGCTCTACCGCTGAGCTATATCCTACCCCCTGAGGATACTTTCTGTTTGCAGTTTCTCCTAATCTTCACAGCCTTTCTCGCTCGCTTGAGTGGCATGCCTAGCTAGGTTCAGAGTAGCAGGCATGTACCAATATCCTAAGAAGTCTAGTCACACCTGTCACTGCTTCTTGTACCATCACTCTGTATCTTTCGTTAGAAAAAGACCCGTCATTTCAGAAATTCAAGATCCGAGGAAGAAAGCTTAGAGATCACTTTCCAGGCGTTTTTGGTTCCTCATGTCTTCCCAGAAATTAAATACATCAATCAACATCCTCAGTGAGCTTTTAGCAAAGAAACACTGACCATTTTTTCCCTCTTGATCATCCAGCCAGACACTTCATACCGGACAGAGGGTGTTAAGACAACTTGTAGGGATTTTCAGTTTCAACTTTGTCACTGTTCCCTATGTGTCCCTAAAGCCAGCCGAGATCATTGAGAGGGCACTTCTGTCCCCTCTCACAGTTCATAAGGTAGATAGATAGCCACCAGCCCAGGGTTCCTCATGACAATCTCTGATAGAATCCTAAAGCGCAGCCTGAATTTTCCCACGCTTCAACTTCCTGTGCCACAAAAGAGGGTAAATTAACATTAAAATTTAATTTTCACTCACAAAGTTATCCCTACTTACTGATGTGGGACATCTTCAAGATCTACCATCATGATTTCCAAAAATGTTCAGGTTTCTTACTCATGCTCAGGCACAGGATCACCTTCTGCTCCCAACTCCTAGTTGACATTTTCTGCCTGTGAGCTGCTTTATTTTTGGAGATGCTTACCTAGATTACCACCTCTCAGTAGTCTTAAAAAACTACGTGTTCAAAATTCCACACAGAAATGGGAGACTCTATCTTCCAACTCTGTATTTCTGTCTTTCTTGCTTATGCCCAGAGTCTAGAGTTTATGTCTGCACTGGGGTCAGACCTAACCATGTAGCACATTTGGGGGCCATACTATCCTCTCCATCTCCAGTAACTCCAGAGCTCTCAGGTCCTGTCTCCAAAAGCCTGACAAACAAAAGTTCTGATTCTGGACCATTTTCCTCAAGAAAGGACGGAGTGGAAACAGATGTCTTCAGCTAAAAATTCATCTCAAGCTCGATTTGCTATTATTACTCTTTTAGATGATATATCATTTTTATTGCATTTGGAAGATGCTAAAAATGAACAATGAATTTATTGATGTCATTGAGTACAGATGTAAATTTATTCATTTATTCAACAAATATGTATCGACTGCCTTCTATGAGCCAGGACAGTTCTAGAATTGGAAATAAAGTAGAAAAGACACAAATCACTCTTATGAACAACTAAATCTGTAATTGCTTATCTCAATAATGATAATTCCATACCTCTACAGAAGTTTGGCGAGAAGGCATTCCTAACTTGAAAAAAAAGCTATCATTTTCTGATATCGTACTGCTACTCTTTTCATGTAATTATCAGTTTATGCTGTGAATAGCTTTCAACAAACATCAGATCTAAGTTTTCTTCCGTGAAATGCAACAGAATGTACGTCATTGCACAAATCTGTCCAACCTTTCAATATGCTGTAACCACGTCCTAACTTCTTTTTTGTAGGTGTGTCAGTTCCTATCCCAGTGATTGGACTGAGAGATGAGGACAAGGTGTTCGTGAACAACACCACCTGCGTGCTGAATGACCCAAATTTCGTTCTTATCGGGTCCTTCGTAGCTTTCTTCATACCGCTGACGATCATGGTGATTACGTACTGTCTGACGATCCACGTCCTTCGCCGACAAGCTCTGATGCTACTGCACGGCCACACCGAGGAACCGCCCGGAATAAGCCTGGATTTCCTGAAGTGCTGCAAGAGGAATGCCGCCGACGAGGAGAACTCTGCAAACCCTAATCAGGATTTGAACCCACGCCGAAGAAAGAAGAAAGAGAGACGGCCTAGGGGCACCATGCAGGCTATCAACAACGAACGGAAAGCCTCGAAAGTCCTTGGCATCGTTTTCTTTGTGTTTCTGATCATGTGGTGCCCGTTCTTTATTACTAATATTCTGTCGGTTCTTTGTGAGAAGGCTTGTAATCAAAAGCTCATGGAAAAGCTTCTGAATGTGTTTGTTTGGATTGGCTATGTTTGTTCAGGAATTAATCCTCTGGTGTACACTCTTTTCAACAAAGTTTACCGAAGGGCTTTCTCCAACTATTTGCGCTGTAATTATAAGGCAGAAAAAAAGCCTCCGGTCAGACAGATCCCGAGAGTTGCTGCCACTGCTTTGTCTGGGAGGGAGCTTAACGTTAACATTTACCGGCACACCAACGAACCGGTGATTAAGAAAGCTGATGACAAAGAGCCCGGCATAGAGATGCAAGTTGAGAATTTGGAGCTCCCAGTTAATCCCTCCAATGTGGTCAGTGAAAGAATTAGTAGTGTGTAAGAAAGAGCAGCACAGTCTTTTCCTACAGCGAGGCTACCAATGTAGGAAATTGCTCTATAATTCTTCTGTCGGTCATAACTAATGTAAATATTGCAGTCTGAAAAAAGTGTTTTTATATATAGCTTTGCAATCCTGTACTTTACAATCATGCTTACAATGGTGAGATTTAGAGTTCTATATTTACTGTTTATAAGAGATTGAGAATAACTTATTTTGATTGTTTGATGCAAAATTGTTGATTTTTTTTCCCCTTCCTTCCTTCCTCCCACCTTCCGTCCCTCTCTTTCTTTCTCATTCTCTCTCTCTCTTTTTCTTTTATGCATAAGGAAATGTTGATGTTCATCTCAGGAGGCATTTGCGGGAGACCAGAATGATGCACGTGACAGTGGTTATATTTCAACCACACCAAAATTGAACAAATTCGGTGAAATCTTTTTTCCGGGTTAACAGTAAATATGCACTTTAAAATCTTGCTCTGCTCATCTACACACATAAATACAGTAAGATAGGTTCTGCCTTCTGATACTCTATCACACCTATTAGTGAGTTAAAGGCGGAACTTAGCCTTGTTGTCACATGTAGGGGAAATTTTGACATTGTCACAATGTTGTGGTGATATTTTACTGCAATGTCTGTCCCCAAACATAGTGGTATTCTAACGTAGCAGCTAGTTAACCAGGACTACAGAAGTGGAAGGCTGATACGAGATATATACACCAACAATACCTTTTCACTTCTTAAGAACAATATTCAAATTCTGATTATAATGACAAGCAAACTGGAATTGGTGTTTTCATTCTGGTCCTTAGTAAATACCTAATTCCATGATTCACCTGGGAAACGAGATCCCAGAGTTATTTCCCAATCCAGGAGTCAACATCAATTGGGTTTTGATCTCAGAATCCTGGAAATTCGTGTGCTACACACAAAGTGAAATTAGCATGTGAGCCTTATTAAATTATTTTCTTAATTATGGTACCTCTATCTATAGGACCTAATTTAGCAGTCCATTTTTGAGTAAAACTTGTGTTGGAAGTATAGATGATCAAAACTTTGAAAGTTTTACTTGATTAAGGACTACAGAACTGGGCCCTTAGAATGTGAAAAAAAGGTAATTAAAAAGAAGCTTTTACTGAACTCTGGGAAAAACAGAAATACAGAGTTTCCATTTGGATTTTAAACAAAATGTATCTCATTTTCAGATCCTTCCAAACTCTCTAGTGCAGGGAAAGGCTGCGGCTAATTTGTGAAAGTGGCAAGCTCTTTATTGTACTGCAGTTATGTACCAGAAGTTTCAATCTTTGTTAAAATATAGTGTTGTGTAATAAGTGTTGGCCATCGTCTCATTCGTAGGCCTGCTGCTCTCTAAGAATTCAGTACCGTTTTACTAGTTTGTTAACCGTGAAAGGTTTTCAAACATTGCTAAAGTCAGACCATTAAGTCTATGCTGTGTGCAGAGTACACACGTGTTCCCAGTAACTGTATTTCCATGTGTGTCCATTTCACACAACTGTGAATCAATTTCCGAAGAATGCATAATGCTGTTCCTTACGCCTGACAGTTACTTACACATCTTAGAGTGTTCCTCTCAGTATCTTGAAATTGGTGGAGGCAGAATCTGAATTTCTAAAAACGCCTGGTGTGTGTCCTCAACACACAGCATAGATAAATCCAACAGTCTGCCGCAAAGGCAGTGGGAGAGCTGCTGTATTTGAGGAAACTCATACAGTCCCTACGTGATTTGCAACACTGCCAAATGCCAGTCAATTGCTTGAGCATGCCCAAATATAACATGAAAGTAAAGTCTACCTGCCTATTAGCTCAGATGAACTGCATGTTAAAACAATTATATGAAATTGAATGAAATGATCTAATTCTTAGCGAAATGAAAATGTCTGAAGAAACACAGCATGCACTGAGCATGCCTTCTGCGCATACAGATGGCATCCTGCATGTATGCCATGTATGTTGCATAAATCCATCGATTCGTATTAATGTAAGGAAGAGTAGGTGATCTAAGAAGGACAGAAATCCTTCAGCAGTCTTTAAAAAGACCATGCATTCAGATCTGAAGAATTGTGAGTATTAGAGAAAACTGGAAATATCTGATTTCTTTTCTGAAGTATCAGGGCAAGCTCATAGCACATGTTTTACAAAGAAATAAAATATAAACCACAGATTTTCAAAAGCACTAGCAATAAGTTGAATGATAATAGCTTATAGCACATTTGTTAATAATTCTTATGTCATCAGTAGTAGTACTTAATAGTACCCAACACAGTAATTTTCCTCAAATTGTGTGCTATTCGTAAGTTCTGTGCAGTTTGGTATGAAACAAGTATCTCATTTGGATATCAATCTTACAGTTCAATGTTAAATCTACAAACTTTTATAAATGTTTTAAAGTCCATGTGATAAGTGTAAACGTGGTGAATTTATTGTCAAATAAATCATTTTGATGTACTATTATATATGTATATCTGTTTAAGACACGTGCAACAGACTGCCTTATATTATTTCCTGTAAATCTTCCTTCATCAAGTGGTACTTTTGTGAGTGGTTGCAAAGTGTTGTCTTATTCCCGGTTCCTGTATGTTATCCATTCCAGATTTTTGTGATACTTCCTATTAATTTATTAAATTTATTAAATGTTGCCTAATATGTCACGTGTCTTTTTTCCCCTGACATTTTTTGAGAGGAAAATATACCACTTCAGTTAATTTTCTTATAGAACTAAATTGGAACCTGTAAAATAAATTCACAGACATAACCGTAAATATATCACTCTTCTGATTAATTCTGCATGTACTCAAAGACTATGACACCAGAGGAAAGACAAGAGGTGTAGGGGGGAGGGTATAGCTCAACTGGTAGAGCACATGCTTAGCATACACAAGGTCTTGGGCTCAATCCCCAGTACCGCCTCTAAAAATAGATAAATAAGTAAACCTAATTATCTCCCCCCCAAAAAAAAAATTAGAATAAAAAAAATTTTAGAAGAGGTGTAAACAACAAAAGTAACATTAACAGCAACATCACCGATTCCTCATGAGCAGAATAACTGCAGTCTCAAATTATCCTACCTTCCTTAGCCTGAGCAGGGGCCTCGGGTGGCTCAGGCGCTCCCCTTGCTATAGCTAGCATTGCTATCTTATTCCCACCAGACTCTAAGCAACCCAAGAACAGAGAGGACCGTGTTAATCCTGTTGATAGCTTTATCCCCAGTTGTTAGTGGCCACTCTGCTTTCAACAGATATCTATTGAGCCTCAGTATTTGTGGGCACTGTATTAGCTGTTCCTGTTGCCAGAATGGGTCTTACAACTCCCCACTCTTCAGTCATACAGTGTGACTTTACACCTTAACTTACCTCCATCCCAAATGGCTTTAGATACCTGTACAATCGTCAGGGTCACCCTACTATGCCTCTCTGTTCCTCCTCACCTGGAGCCAAAGAACATTGGCCTTTCCTTTCAACATACATCCCTTCCTGATGCTGGGTGAGCCTACTGGCAAGAGTTCAGTTCCCTGAGACAAAAGCAGGAAAAGCTCATTCCTTTGCAACTATGACTAGGTTGATTCCTAGGAGCGGATCAAGGGACAAAGGTTGAACTGCCACTTGAAACAGCAGGGTCACTGCTGCCAGTGGCCAGAAATATCTTGTACCACTGACACTAGGGGCTACTCTTCCCCAACAAGGAGGCAATGGAGAGGAGTTGAAGTTTCTGGTGGCACAGAACTGGACTTGTTACTACAGTGCAAAGGAAGGTGGGCAGAGGAAGACTGGAGTGCTCCCGTACCACAGCACTGGACGGTCTTCGTGGTCTGAAGAGAGAAAGATGCTTCTCACCATCAAGCTGCAGTAAGTGTCTGCTTAACGCAGAAACACAGTTTCTAAAGGGTTCTTTAGCTCTCACTTAAGCCAATGCAATCTCCATGGTTGAGGCCCTATTTCTCCTTGAATATCTTCCTAGAGGTATGTTAACACATCACCCAAGGAGCTGACTATATTAGAAAGAGGTATTTTTTTATAGGCAATGCCAACAGGAGTAGGTGACATCAGAGTGCTTCTCAAATATTATGTGACCTGTAGCACACTTATAAACATAATTAGCTCTAAGAGATAAGTTGGGTCCCCTAGGATCTAAATTCTGAGGTGGAAATAAGTGCACAGGATCTCTATTATGAACTGATCTTAGGATCCATCTGCACAGGGAAAGGGAAGAAAGGATGACTGGGCAGAGGGAAAGGTTGGGCTGTGATGTAATTACAATAGAACTCATTCCCCCTGCACCTTTGGAGGGGAAGAGATACCACTTCACCTCATTTTCTTTAAAAATTAAATTGAATTCTGTAAAATAAGTTCATAAATACACATGCAACCAGAAAGTATCACCCTTCCTGACTCATTCTGCATGTCCTCAAAGATGACAACACCAGGACAAAGACAACTAAGAGGTGTTAGATCACACTTAGCTGACTGCCCTGGGAAGCTTTGAATCTAAGATACCCCTTCAGATTTTGTCCCAAGTTGGAGCAAGAGGGCCACTCCTCTATACCTCCACTGTCCCCAGGAGAGATGTATGACCATGTGCCAGATCATTCACTTCAACAGAGGCAACTCACAAAGAGAGCTTATAGCAGAAAGCTGTCAAGTCCACAATCTCCCATCACCTGGGGAATAAACCCTTCAGCCCTGAAGGTGGGATCTTGTCGGGGCAGCATAGCATCTATAACAGATGGTGTATTTATTGGCTAGAAAAGATTCACCACCTAGTTCAGCACCTATATAAACAACATGAAAGAACCTGGCTGGCGTCACTTAAGCCAAAATAAAAGTAAATTGAGGTGAAAGGAAATATGTTTTTATATGTGGTTTCTCTTGTTATTAAGGGTGTTCTCAACAGCTTACTAAGATTCTTAGATTTCTGAATCCATCTGGATAGTCCAGGCTATTCTACAGTAAAAACGAAGCTTAAAGTCTCAATGGCTTAACAACACAAATGTACATTTTGTGTTCACACTCCTTGTCTGATGTGGGTTGCCAGGAAACCTCTTCTCAGTTACTTTAGGAAAAATTGGTGATAGAGGCTCCATCTCTACCCGTGCTTCCATGTAGCAGAAGGAAGGGAATTTTGTGAACTTATTTCTTCCACTAAAGCTAAACCTACCTTTGACTTTCTATTTAATCTTAACTCTATCCATATCCTCACGTCTCACCTATAACATTATTCTTAACTTTATCCTTTAAACTATCTCTGTATGTAATCCTTCCCTGCCCTCAACTTTATGATTAATTCCAACCCTAACTCTTGTTCCTAAATTACCTCTAACCATGATCCTGCCTTTCTGCAAATTCTAACCTTACTCAAACTGCTAACCTCACCCTCATCATTAACTCCAAAGCTTCCCCTGTTTTTAACCCTCCCTTAGGGCTAACTCTAAACTTCCTTCTAACCTTACATCTCACCTCAAGCTCTAGCGCTAATTACTTCTATTTTATTCTGAAAAATTCTCTTTCTGTTAAGACCCTGATGAGCTGGACCGGAAGACACAGGAGAAAATTTATGCTTGATTCTTGTTTATCTCTGTGTCTTAAAATCTTACACCCAAAGCAGCTTCAACTGGCCTACTCTCCACACACTATCTTGATATTATTAATTTTATTATAATTATCATTTATTGAGCACTGATGATGTGCCAAATACAAACATGCTTTGTTTTGTGTAGATAGGTGGTTGGTACATTTAAAAATCTCTGCTTTGCTATTGCGGAAACCGAGGTCAGAGAGGTAAAGGGTCTTCACCTAAATCACACAGCTGAAAGGTCAGAGGTGGAACTATCTGGTCTCTAAGCCCATGCTGTTCCCAAAATACCATATGACTCCTTAGTGTCCCATAGGCAAACTGGCTTCCCCAGAGCAGAAAGCATAACCCATATCGGAGTGCATATTTCCAAGTATGACCACTTCAAAATGGGGTAAAGAGGTGGATAAGTGGAAGAAAAGAACAGCCTTTTTAAAATTCATTCACTCGTGCCACTAAAATTAATAAGGATGGTCACGTATAGGCCACTGTGAATCCCTATTATGAGAGAGCCTTTCCCTGAATAGGTTGGAAAGAGGGACAAGGACTGAACAAACGGCAACTAACATGAGATTCATAGTGACAAATCCTCCCTTTCAGAAGGGATTTGTTTATGCTGAAGATGAAAGGGGTGCTTGAAGCACAATAAAATGGTGATGATGAAGACCATGCTGCCGATGATACTCAAACATCAAAGAAAATACAACTACTATTTCAACGGGGGATTTTCCCTAAGATTAATGTCTTGGCCCATTCAGGCTGCTATAACAAAACTCCACACACTGCGTGGCTTATAAACAACAGAAGTGTATTTCTCAGTTCTGGACAGCGGGAAGCCCAAGATCACGGACTGGAAAGTCCAGGAACATGGCTACATTCTGGTGAAGGCTCTCTCCTGGGTTGCAGACTACCTATGTCCTGCCACATCGTCACATGGTAGAAGGGGCAAGGGAACTTCCTGGAACTTCTTATATAAGGCCATTAACCCCATTCATGAGGGCTCCACCCTCAGGCCTAAGCAATTTCCGAAGGCTCACATCCTAATATGTCACATTAAACATTAGAATTTGAATGTATGAAAAATGTTAAAAAAAAAAAAACAAAAAGAATTTGAGTGTATGAATTTGGGGTGGGGGACACAAACATTCAGGTCATAGCAATTAATTTTACTAAGCTAAAAGGCTAAAACCTTTTTAAATGTTTAATTCAGAAATCACTCATATGTTTTTTCATGCAAAAACCAAGCTTTACTCCTTCCAGCTGGAGTATTCTTTCTGTGTACAAGAAACTAACAGAGGCAGTCAACACAAAGGCTCAAAGGAAAAAAAAGCAGGGGAGACACTCAATTCCAAAGCGTACTAAGGTACTTGTTAACACAACTGGCAATAACTTACGTGAAAGCTGCTCCCAGGTGCAAATATAATTTAACATCTTCACTGTATGGTTTTAAGGAGAGTTTTGCCAGTCTTTAAGTGTCAAGGGTATGGGTTCTCAGTAAACCAGTTTCAAGTGTCTCAGGACCTCACCATGAAGCACTTTTCCTCTAATGATCACTCCTCTCCTCTTTTGTATCTGTATCATGATTTTTCAGTTTTATAAATATTTTATTTTTTAACAAAAAAATACAATTAATATTGCAGGAAGCAATACATGATATGATTTTGGGGGGATCGTTTTTCACACAGTTTTATTGAGGTATGATCTACATGTCTCGGACTGATGGTAGGAATAGAGATTTACTGCAAACAGGCAGGAGGGAAGTTGGGGGATGATAGAATGACGGAAATGTTCTAAAACTGGAATATTTTCTCCAGAACACTGTGATTTTTTACACTACCATTGCTGTGCTCTAGCCTACTGGAGTTTTGGAATAATCTAAATCACCCAGATGCCGCCTGGTCCTAGTGCCCCAGTTCAGAACTGGCACCTCAGGAGTATATCATCTTTAACAAGCGGAGTGGGAGCCAAGTGCCTTGAAAGTAGCTCTACTAAAAATAGCTGAGAAGCACACACATTAATCTATGTACCTTCTCGGTCCCTCCTCCTGGTCTTCCAAAAATGGTACCATAGGCCAGAAGCTGTTCCAAAGAGATATTGCCTTAAGGGAAAAATACTGGGTCCTTCATTCTGTTATCGAAAACACCTCTGGGTTCAATTTTGGAAGATCTTGGCTCATTTCTCTGTTACAATTCAATTAACAGATCTTCTGCCCCACAAATAAATACTATTTTCCTGTAAGTGAGCAAAGAGGAATAGAAAATAGCATATTACTTATTACTTACTAGTTCAAATCACTGGGTTTACACATAAGTCTTTCCTTTGTTTGTGATCAGCAGTCCAGAGAAGGCTGATAGCTCAATGAAACTAGTAGCAAAAAAAGAATCTGGTAGCAACAAAACCAGAGGGAAGTTTAACAGACAGAACCAGAAAAAGAGACAACCAAAAAGGGCCTTGTTAACATTATACTCATTGCTGGAGGTCCAGAGGCCGTGTGCATGTGCTAGGCCGTACCCACGCAGGAGGAAAGAGAGCAGGCATTTGAGAGCTACTGGTCTCTGACTCAAGATGGGACAGAACTGAAGGGCTTCCCCAAGCCACACACAGATCTGTCTGCAAAGGATGGAAGTTTTACTGTCTAACGGGACTTAAGGACCAATTATGACAAATCCCTAGCAGAAGAACATTAAGCAGTGTTAACCTTAGGGTTACTTCTAAGAAGCCAGACTTAAAAATAAAGACAAGGAGAAAAAATAAAGTTGTATCATCAGAGGTCCGCACACTGGGGGGGAAATAGATTTTGCAGAACTAGTTTCAACAAGCCATTAAGAAAGAAACAAAGACAAAAAAAAAAAAAAAAGAAGCCCTAGTGGGTAATCATAATTCAGACTTGCTACCACGTATGATCTAAAATATCCAGCTTTCCAGTAAAAAAAATTAGACACGCAAAGGAACAAAACAGCATGACCTATCTTCAGGAAAAATAGGCAGGCTATAGGATTTGATTCTGTTGGGGTCCAGGTGTTAAACTCAGCAGAGACAGACTTCAAAGCTGCTATTAAACTATGTGTAAGAATTAAAGAAAGTATGGCAACAATATCTTACTAAAGAGAGAATATCAATAAAGAGAAATTATAAACAAGAACAAAATAGAAATTCAATAGTTGTAAAAAGTGCAATAATTGAAATGAAACTTTGCCAAGGGCAGTTTGATAGGTCCTCAAAAGATTAAATATGGAGTTACCATATGATCCAACAATTCTATCCATAGGTATATACTCAAGAGAATTGAAAACATGCATCTACACAAAAACTTGTACATAGCAACATTATTCATAATAACCAAAAAGTAGAAACAAACCAGATGTCCATCAACTGATGAATACAGAAATTGTGGTAGATTCATAAAATAGAATATGATTTGGCAATTAAAAAAATGAAGTACTTATAGATACCACAAATGAATGAACCTTAAAAACATTATGTGGAATGGAAGAAGTCAATATTTTCACTTTACACATTTCATAAATATGATTATGTTTATATGAAATGTCTAGAATTGGCAAATCCATAGAAAGTATATTAGTGTTTGTCTGGGGCTGAGGATGGGAATGTGGACTAATTATAAATAGGTAGGGGAGATCTTACTGGGGCAAATGAAACATCCTAAAATTAAATTGCACACTTAAAACAGGTGAATGATGAATTTTAGGGTAGATAATGAAAATTCAACAGAGCTGTTTATATATATATTTATATAACATATACATGCATACATATACATATATACATGTATATAGTGTGTGTGTGCGTGTGTGTATGTGTTGTTGTGAGACTATCAAAGTGGGTGATTCAGCCACGTCAGAGGGGTCAGAGACAAAGAAATGATATAGTTAGCTTTTTACATTTTTATCAACCTTTTCAATGTTGATTAACAGTATTTCATAAAATGAGTTTGGAAGTCTTTTTCCTGAACCATATCTCTAAGAAAGTTTGAATCTGAATAACAAAATTTGAGCTTTCCTTGAACCTCAGAAAGACTCCGCCTATGAACCCTGGGCCCTGGTGCTACAAAACCTTGCCCTAGGGATTTTCTTTGGAGTTAAAGGAAAATCTCATTGACAACTTTCTCAATTTCTTCCATACTGATTTATCTCTTCTTATTCTCTATCTCTTCTCCAAGCAATTTTGATTTCAAATTAATTTCATCTTACTTTTAATTTTTATCAGTGATTGTGTCCCTATTCTTAGCTCTAATTAAGTATATTTATGCTTTTTAAGTAATTTTCTTTCCTTCTTTCTTTTTTTAAATGTTTTTCCCCTAACAGAGGCACTGAGGATTGAACCTAGGACCTTCTGCACACCAAGTACATACTCTACCACTGAGCTATACCCCCATCCTCCCCTTTCTTAAAAATTTGTTTTTGTTTTGTTTTTATTTTCTAAGTAACTTTTTTATTATTTTAGGCAACTTGCTACTTCCATATTTGACAAATTATATTTCTTTGTTATATTGACTACATTTCACCAGCTCTTTTCCAGTATTTACATGAATTGATTTAATGTCCTAGTAGTTATTTTAATTTTATAAAAAACATTTTGAATTTAGATTTCCCTACCAACCAACACAAATATAAAAATATTTATTCCCTTCCCAAATGTAACATGAGATATGGGCTATACTTTTAAGTCTTCATTTATATTTTCCTTCTGCCTAGCTTTTGTTAACAATCTTAGAGACTTGATATTCACATTATTGATTTATTTTGTACATTATTTAGATTCTAGGTTGAAGAGTTTTTAAAATCAATTTCATAACCTTTATATACTATCCATTAATTTCAAAGCTTACTGGTTTCAGTGATCAGTGCCATTGCTCTAATAGCTTGTCCCTATTTCTTAAGTTCTTGATTAATTTCCATTTTCAATTTTCAAAAATTTTTTATACAATATTTTTCCAGGAAGAGTAGTTATCAGTATAATTTCTGAGTTTTTGTAAATCTGAGAATATCTCTTTGTTACACTTGCACAAAAACGATAGCTTAGTTGGTCATAGAATTCTTGGGTAAAAATATTCTCCCCTCAAAGCCACATATCTGCTACCCAAATTTCCTGAAATGCTATTTTCTCAATGTTTATAGAATTTCACTTCATTCTTAAAATTCGATATTGTATATACATGCAGATCTCTTTTCATTAATTTTGTCTAGTATTTCATAGGCTTTTCCAGCTTGCAAACCCTTTCTATAGCTATAGGAAATTTTTTTCTATTATTTCTTATTGTTCCTTCTGAGCCATGTACTCTGTTTATGCTTTATGTTTTATGTTTTTAGGATCCTATGATATACATGTTAGATATTTTGTATCATTTTTTCATGTCTCATTCTTCTATTTATGATATTCACTTATACACCCCTTTTTTCTAAATGCTAGCATAATTTCCTAAACTGGACTTTGATTTACTGATTTCGTGTTCTAAGATACCCAATATTTTATTAACTGAGTACATATTTTAATTTTTTTAATCTGAATATTAACATTTCTGATCTCAAATTGTTTTCATTTTATGGATGAAATATCCTCCTGAACACTTTAACTAGACTGCTATTTTGGTTACAATTGTTACTGGTTTTGTTAGTGCACTAGTTACAAAGTTGCATATGTTTCAAAGCAGCCACTTCAAACTTATTTTTCAATAAGTCTTGTTATTTTTAGTGAAATATTGTGTAGTATGTGAGATTTATTTTTCTAGAATGCATATAACATATAATAACAAAATAAAGATTCTGTAATTTAATTTGACTGGATTAGCTGGGAGAGCCCTAAATTACTTTGGGCATCAGCCAGAGCCAAGGAGTTGCATGACTGTGGCAGTATAAGTGTATAGCACCTCACGAAGTCTGCCCAGCCATATATGATGACCATAGCACTAACTTCCTATTTAACTGTCATGCTGGGTCTCATTTAGGAACCCACTGTAATTAAGGATCCTGCTTTAGTTATTATGCATTCCTGTAGTTTAGTGTCTTGTCAAAATCTGGAGTGCCTCTTTCTCTGTGTTTCCATCCATCTAATTCATTGACTATTTATAAAATGAATGAGATAAAAATCTCAAAACAGCAAGAAACAGAGAAGTATCAGTGTTTTTATATACCACCTTTATTTTTTTACCTAATATAATATTAATGGTCAGATATTACTTTCAGTGCTTTTCAGCTGTTAGTGAAGTTTCTTCCTTCCTTCCTTCCTTTCTTTTTTTCCATTTTTCTTTCTTTCTTTTCTTCAGAGAGCCATAGTTATTTTTTATCTGTTCCAAATTGAAGAAACGGAGAAAGAGAAAGCCAAGCCCAAAGTCAGTCTTCATAGTCATACACTGGTAACTGCTTAGAAGGGGAAAAGTGTCTGGATCTCAACTTTTATAACCTTCCCTGAGTAGTATTAATTAACAATAATGAAATTCAAGCTTTACTTTTTACATTTCATCTCCATTCAAAGCACTGAAAGACAGATTTCTTTCTCTTACTCTATAATAGAAACATTTAACAGCTGTATGTATATACACTTTCTGGAAAATGAAATATGTAAGAATTTTGTAGATAAATATATGTGTCCATTTCCTGCCCTTGTTTACAACCTGTATGAATCATCTCTTGGGATCGAATGGACAGAGACTTCTAGTATTATGCTCTAGGAACACTAATGACAGTGCATCAGTCTCATTTCTTTCTAGGAGGAATGACTTACGTGACCAACTTCTTAAAACCCCTTAGACTGCAAGCAAGACTGTCTTCTGAAAGGTTAAGTCTTAAAGAATGTGGTCAATTCCTCATGACGCTGATGCTGGCAGGTTTGCTATCTACCCTCCCCAGCCAGTTAGCTCGTATAGTTCTTTCTTAGCCCTGGAATTACCTCCTTTGGAGATTTTTTTTCTTTGCATACTTTGGATATCAAAGTAATGGCAAAAATCCCTATATTTTGGTCGCATCTTTTATATATCCTTTAGAAATTTGAGCTAGTTGCTCTGTTTGCTGGCAACTTCCCTACTTCTAGCACTGATCCAGAGTTTACTCAAATTATTGTATTCCTTGAATTACCTTAACAAAAACTGGGAAAGAAGGAGTGTTAAAGATGTGGGATATAATTGCAATTCTGAACAAGAAGTCCAAGGTAGTTTTTATTAAAACTGTACAAATAGTCTATTAGAAATAAGCTACAGAAGTTGAAATGATTAAAATTATAAGTTATTAAATAGCACAGTTTGCAAATGAATTATATCACAAATATATTCATGCCAGTCAAGTTTTAATACAATTGGGGGAAAAACATTATATATTTTATCATATTTTGTATTATTATAAATAAAATGAGAGCAGTTATGGGAAATATATTGATGTCTCTACATAAACACAATAAACACAACTTTGAGTAGTGCTGGAAAAATGAAATAAACAAAGGAGATAAGCACAGGACTACACAGTCATAAATTTTGAACACAAATAATTTTTTAAAATAGCAGTCATAAATTTTTATCAACCTCTTGAACTGGCAAAGTTGCAGGTTCAGAATAGTATTATTAAAATATATTTAACATGATTAACAACATGTTTGCTATTCCCTTTATTAACTGAACTATGGGTATTGGAAGAGTTTGTCTGAATTATCTTCAAACGACTTTAAGGCTTTCCCTGGTAAATAGGAGTTGTTTACCACAGACTGTGTAATTGTTCCAGCATCTTCCATATGAGACCGTAGGAAAAACTGGAAGTAACAAGGAATAATTCAAATTTAATATTATAAGCCCTTTTTTTATATAATCAAATCCACCTTGTAATGGGCCTGAAACAGTGTGTGGGATTTGTATGTTAACAATTAAGTTCTCACAAACATTGCAGTTTTGTGTTTTATGAAGTAACACAACTTCATACTCGACAGAGTTTACATAAGTTACCTGACTTCATACACAACAGTAAGACTGCATTTAAACAGTGTTTTTGGCACAGCTGGCCTGAGGACTCGCGGTTCCGCTGAGACGGACAGACCTGCCGCTGAGGAGCCCAAGTGCTTCAGGTGTGAGCTGCCCTACCACCTCGCTCTCTCTGTCCATCAGTTTCCTCTATGAACTTCTCCTGGTACTTGAGGGGAAGTGGTTATTTTCCACTTTTCAGGACACATCTGAATGCGATCAGCTTAAAAAAACAAACTTCACATTTGGCCTTCACTCACTAGTCATTCATTCATTTATTATTTTATTCAACGAATATTTGCTGAACAACTACTATTTGCCAGGCATTTCTTTAGGTACTGGGGATGAAGTGTGAACAAAACAGGCCAAAAAAAAAAAAAAATCTCTGTACTCATACAGCTTAAATTCTATTCAGGGGAGACATATATTTAGCTAAGTTATAAGTATGTTATATGATGTAAAGTGTGAGCACTATGAAGAAAAAATAAAGAGGAATATAGAGGGTTATGGCAAAGGGGTGCAATTTTAAATGGGGTTAAGCTATAAGGTCAGTGAAGGTCTCACTGAAAAAGTAATATTTGAGCAAAGACCTGATGGAGGTGAGGGAGTGATCCCTGAGGATATCCTGGGGAAGAGCATTATAAGCAGAAGAAAGAACAAAAGCAAGGGTCCTAAAATAGGAAGGGGTCTGATGTGTTTTGGGCATAGCAAAACAGATAGTGTGAAAGTTATAAAATAAAGAAGTCATGGGAATGTAACTTTTTCATCAATCATAATAGAAGCAGACTAGCTTATCATCCAAAAGATTCTATAGCAAAATCCTATTAAACTATTGACATATGAAGAGGTTATCAAATATATGCAGCCAAAAATACACAGTGAAAAAGTTGATGGAGTTCAGGATTTGGTACCCCAAAATATATCACTTTGACATATTACATTTGTGTTAATAAAGAAATCTTCTCTGGAAAGTTGACTGCTCCTCCATAAAATTATTCTTCTGTTATGATTTCTAAGAATTCAAAATATGCATAAATGTACTACAGGCATATCTCTGAGATGCTGTTGGTTCCAGATCACAGTAATAAAGCAAATATCATAATAAAGTAAGTACATATGAAAGTTATGTTTGCACTATACTTTAGTCTATTAAGTGTACAGCAGCATTGTGTCTAAAAAAAGTATATACCTTAATTTAAAAAATAATTTATTGCTAAAAAATGCTAGTCATCAACTGAGGCTTCAGTGAGTCACAATCTGTTTTCTGGTGGAGAGTCTTGCCTCAGTGTTGATGGCTGCTGACTGATCAGGGTGGTGGTCACTGAAGTTTGGAAAGGCTGTGGCAATTTCTTAAAATAAGACAAGAATGAAGTTTGTTGCATTGACTGACTCTTCCTTTCATGAACAATTTTTTTCTGTAGCATGCAATGCTGTCTGATAACATTTCACCCACAGAGGAGATTCTTTTAAAATTGGAGTCAACTCAAGCCCTGCCTCTAGCTTTATCAAATGAGTTGAAGGACTATTCTAAATCTTTTGTTGTCATTTCAACAGTCTTCACAGAATCTTCATCAGGAGTAGAGTCCATCTCAAGAAACCACTTTCTTTTTTCATCCATAAGAAGTAAATTCTCATCCATTAAACTTTTACCATGAGATTGCAGTAACTCAGTCACATCTTTCAGTTCCACTTCTAATTCTAGTTTGCTTGCTATTTCCATCACATCTGCAGTGACTTCCTTCACTCAAGCCGTAAACGTCTCAACATCATCCATGAAGGCTGGAATCAATTTCTTCCAAACTCCTGTTTACATTGATATTTTGACCTCTTCCCAAGAATCATGACTGTTTTTAACAGCATCTAGAATGATGAATGCTTTTCAGAAGGTTTTCAGTTGACTTTGCCCAGATTCATCAGAGGAATCACTATGGTAGCTATAGCTCTACAAAATGTATTTCCTAAAACAGAAGACTTGATGGTTGAAATGACTTCTTATCCATGGGCTGCAGAATGAATGTTGTGTTACCAGGCATGAAAACAATATGAATATCATTGTATGTCTTCATCAGAGCTCTTGGGTGACCAGTTACACTGTCAATGAGAAGGAATATTTTGAAAGGAATCTTTTCTTTCTGAGCAGTAGGTCTCAACAGTGGGCTTAAAATATTCAGTGACCCATGTTGTAAACATTCGTGTTGTCATCCAGGTTATGTTCCATTTATACAGCGCAGGCAGAGTATGTTTAGCATAATTCTTAAGGGCCCCAGGATTTTCAGAATGATAAATGAGCATTGGCTTCAACTTAAAGTCACCAGCTACAATAGCCCCTAACAAGAGAGTCAGCCTGTCCTTTGAAGCTTTGAAGCCAGGTGTTGAATTCTCTTTAGCTATCAGAGTCCTAGATGGCATTTTCTTCCAAAAGAAGGCTGTTTCATCTATATCAAAAATCTCTTACTTAGTGCAGCCACCTTCATTAATTGTCTTAGTCCTTCTGGATAACTGGCTGCAGCTTCTACATCAGCACTTGCTGCTTCACCTTGCACCTTTATGTTATGGAGACGGCTTCTTTCCTTAAACCTCATGAACCAACCTCTGATTTTGGTTTATTCAACCTACTCACCTTGCTAAATTCTCTTATTTCCAAAAATAGTTACCTGTAACTTGTTTTGGGTTTTCAATTTAGAAACCATATTATTTCAAATAATCTTATTTATTTCAAACTTGATAGTCATAGTAGTTTTGGTCATACTATGCTGGATAGGTCCTCCTGGTGTATATTAAATAGGAATAGTAATAATAGGCATCCTGACCATTTACCTGACTTTAAAGGGAATGGTTCTGATGTTATATTCTTATGAACAATGTTTCCTGGTTTTCAGGCCTTTAGACTCAGACTGGAAATGCACATCAGCTCTCCTGGGTCTCCAGCTTGCCAACTACACATCTTGGGACTTTTCAGACTTCATAATCTCACATGAGCAAATTCCTTATAACAGATCTTCTCTCAATAGATAGATAGATGATTGATAGATAGATAGATAAATAGATAATCTCCTATTGGTTCTGTTTCTCTGGACAACCCAGATTAATACACTCTCCTCAAAGCTTCCAGAAGGAACCAGCCCTGCTGAAACCTTAACTTTAGCCCAATGAGACTGATTTAAGATTTCTAACCTCCAGAATTATAAAATACATTTGTCTTGTTTTAAGTCACTAAGTTTGTGGTAGTTTGTTATAGCAGCAATAGGAAACAAATATTTGTAATCAGTTATGTCAAATTCTGAATTTTGTTGTTCAGTTACTCTATGATTTCTGTTTCCATCAGGGTTCATTTTCCTTCTGTCTGAAATATTCCCTTTAACAATTGCTTTAGTTCAGAATTGCCTGTGATAAAAATTCTCAGGTTTTATTTATCTTTGATTTTCAGGAGTTTATAATGTGTCTAACTGTGGCTTTCTTTTGTATATGTTTTGCTTGTTCACTCCGCTTCTTGAATAGATGGGTTGATATCTTTCATTAATTTCAAACATCATTTCTGTACTCTTTGAATAGTGCTTCTGCCTTATCGCCCTTCTCTAATCCTGGGACCCTAATTACCTACATGTTCAACCTTTTGAAAATGTTTTACGTGTCTCTTAAACTGTCACCTATTTCTAGTCCATTTTATTTTTCTCTCTTTACTTCAGCTTATATATTTTCTATTAACTTAGCACCTATTTAACTATTTCTGCAATTGATGTATAACATATTGTTAAACTCATCTATCGAGTTATTAATTTCAGATATTGCACGTGTCAGTTCCAGAATTCCCATTTAATTATTTTTATAGATTCCAATTCTAAAATGAAATAATCCAGTTATTTATTTGTTCATTTTCTCTATTAAGTTAAAAATTCTAGTCATAGTTATTTTAAAATATTTTCTACTAACTTCAAAATCTTGATCACCTGTGAAGGTGCTTTATATCTTTTTTTTTCTCTTGACAATCTGTCACATCATCTTGCCTCATAATATGTCTCATAATTTTTATTGTTTATCCAACATTATGAATTAAAGAACCATAGAAACTCTAAATGATGCTATCTTCTACCACAGGTGGCCTACCTTTCGTCTATTATGCTAATAAGATATGATGTGAGAGGAGGGAGTGATCATGACAATCTAACCAAGGGTTGAGCTGATTTTTGCTGGATTTAAATTTTTATAAGGTTCTTTACCTCTACAACATCTGTGATCCTATGGCATGTCCCTCCATTGTCTTCATCTGAAACCTTGGTAGAGCTTTGTCTCCTTGGCCTGAAAGATTGTTAAGAGATTCAGTTCTGCTCTCCAGAAATTTTCAGTTTCACAATTTGTTAAATGTCTTGAGCAGGAAATAACAATGTTTTGGAGAGACCTTTCAAATTTCCAGTTTTGTCATCCTAGACTCACATGAATGGCAAAATCTCTGAAGATCTCTTTGCCCCCAGTGGCGGCCTTCTAAAAGGGGTCCAACCTACATTTGAGAGTAAGTATCCTTGTCTTGTCCCAGATTTTAGTGGGAAGCTTTTAAGTTTCTCACCTTTGAGTACTATGCTGGCTGTAGGTTTGTCATAGATAGCTTTTATTATGTTGAGATATGTTCCCTCTATACCCACTTTGGTAAGAGTTTTTATCTGAATGGATGTTGAGTTCTATCAAATGCTTTTTCTGCATCTATTGATCATGTGGTTTTTGTCCTTTCTTTTGTTGATGTGGTGTATCACATTGATTGATTTGCATATGTTGAACCAATCTTGTGACCCTGTGATGAATCCAACTTGATTGTAGTCTATCTTTTTTTATGTGCTGTTGGATTTGGTTTGCTAATTTTTTTTGAGAATTTTTGCATCAATATTCATCAAAGATATTGGCCTGTAATTTTTTTTTTTCTTGGTAGTGTCTTTGTCTGGTTTTGGTATCAGGGTGACGTTGGCTTCATAGAATGAGTTTGGGAGTATTCTCT
Source organism: Vicugna pacos (assembly GCF_048564905.1). Classification (NCBI taxonomy): domain Eukaryota; kingdom Metazoa; phylum Chordata; class Mammalia; order Artiodactyla; family Camelidae; genus Vicugna; species Vicugna pacos. Next base: position 108,276,600 of record NC_133023.1, on the reverse strand, counting down.
TCTCTTTAGTCTTTTGGAAGAGTTTGAGAAGGATTGGTATGAGTTCTTCTTTATATATTTGGTAGAATTCCCCAGTGAAATTTTCTGGTCCTGGGCTTTTGTTTGCAAGGAGTTTTTTTTATTACTGACTCTATTTCACTTACAGTGATTGGTCTGTTCAAGTGATCTATTTCTTCTTGATTCAGTTTTGGTAGGCTGTATGTATCTAGAAACTTGCTCATTTCTTCTAGGTTGTCCAATTTGTTGGCATATGATTGTTCATAGTATTCTCTTATGGTTTTGAGACAGGAAGGAAGGGGGCAGGGCATAGCCATTCAAGGAACACAGCAATTAACAACAAAATGGTGGAAGATTCAACTCCCAGTAGACCTTGAGCTTCATATGCTTGTGGTAATATATTAACATGGTAAATGACACTCCCACAGGTGTTATGACAGCTTTGAGGCTGACCATAAAAGGTCAAAGAGTGGGCCATGGCCCAATTCCTGGGAATCCAAGCCCCTTCCCCAGGGGAGGTGGAATGGTTCTCCCATTTGTTGGCATGTGAAGCTACAGAGCCCATAAAAACTGGCAACACCACACCTTGTGGCCTTTTTGCTCCCTTGCTTGTCTTCAGAGATAGCCCACAATCTGTCTATGGAGTGTGTATCTATTTTTACTTTAACCTGAGCACCCAACCCCTGCACCTCGGGGCCTTTCTCTTGCCTTCTGAAACAGCCTACACTCTATGTAGTACATATCTCTCTAAATAAATCTCTTTACTTAACCGTGGCTCACTCTTGAATTCTTTCCTGCACAAAGCCAAGGACCTACACTTGGCAAGGCACATTCCAGGGCCTCAACCAAGTCCTGGGACACAGCCATCCTCTGGCCCCACATTCACTTTTCCTGTATCAGTTTTTTTTTGTATTTCTGTATGTTGGTTGTAATTTCTCCTTTGTCATTTCTTATTTTGTTTATTTGGGTCCCCTCACTTTTCTTCTTGTTAAGTCTAGCCAAAGGTTTTTCAATTTTGTTTACTCTTGCCAAAAACCAGCTCTTGGTTTGATTGATTTTTTTTCTATTTTTTAAATGTTTATTTTATTTATTTCCTCCCTGATCTTTATTATTTCTTTCCTTCTGCTGACTTTAGGTTTCTTTTGTTTTTCTTTTTCTAATTCTTTTAGGTGATAGGTTAGGTTGTTTATTTGAGATTGTTCTTGTGTCTTGAGGAAAGCCTATGTCACTATGAACTTCCCTCTTGGGACTGCTTTTGTTGCCTCCCGTAGATTTTGTGTGGTTGTGTTTTCATTATCATTTGTCTCAAGGTATTTTTTAATTTCCTCTTTGATTTCATATTGACTCATTGGTTTTTTAATAGCATGTTGTTTAATCGCCATACAATCTTTTTTCTTGTTTCTCTTTCTGTGGTTGTCTTTTTTTTGTCACTTTGAACATTTCATTTTTTGTATCAAGATATTTGTCTCTAATTATTTGTATGCAAGTTATGCCATTTCTATTATATGTGTTCCAAATATTTTTCTCAATTTTACATTGAAATTGTAATTTGTTTATGAAATTTTTAATCCACAGAAATTTTTAACTTTTCTGATTGTTGGGGCCCAGGACTGGCTGCCCCCAAATATGCCTTGATGGCATATTGATTATTTTGAATTAAAGTTACTTGAAAAGCAGCCAGTGCAAAAGGACACTTTGACCCTCCTTTGTCTCCCTGAAAGCAGGAAATAAATCTCCCATCTGTGACGAGTACCCTCCCTGCACCAGGAAGCTAACAGGAGACACCCTTATCACTAGAGATAGGGAGTCAGGGCTGAGAAGCCTGTATAAACAACCCTTGTTGTTTCTTCACTAATTTACTACCCCAAACCCAAACCTTGCTTAAATTCCTTACTAATTGAGCATGAAAACCTAATCTTCTTTGCCTTGTCTAATTCTCACAAACTTAACATTCTTTATGTAAAAAGATATAAAAGCCACCTGCTTTTGGTCACCCTCTGAGCATCATTTTCGCGATCCTCCTGTGCATATGAAATTAAACTTGTTTCTCTCCTGTTAATCTGTCTCATGTCAATTTAATTCTTAGACCAGCCAAAAGAAATTAGGAAGATAGAGGAAAATTTTTTCCTCCCCAACATGATCAAAGATAGTTTTTCATTACTCGATAGCTTTTGAGATTTCAGTGTTTCAACAAAAGCTATCTACTCTCTAAAATTACTTGAATATATACATTGCCCAGAATTCCTATTCAAATTTTAAGGTTAGTGTTTTTCAAACATAAAACTTAGATTTAACTAATATTTCTGATAAAATGACACAGCAATTTTTTTAAAACCACCAATATGCAAAATATAAGCATCTTGGATTAAAGATAATGAGCATTTCTAAAATATGCAGTTCTCAGATCTAACTGCCATTACAACCACTTGGGGAGCTTTAAAAAATACTAATTCCAGGATATCAGCTCCAGAGATTTTGATTTAATTATTGTAATGGAGGCTGTTCATCAGTATTTCAGTATTTTTTTAAAAAAAACTCACCACATGATGCTAAACATGATATCTTGGTTAAAAATAGCTATTTCAAATTCATAATAGTACACAAAACAAAAGATGGGACATCCCTAAGAGCAAAAAACAAAGGACCTGGAAACCAGAGTGTTAAGTTACAGTGGAACCTATGGTTGCTCTGGGAGCAATCTCCCATTACTGTAATGATGAGACCTGCATGTTAATGGCCAACCACTTAAGGGATAGGAGATGGTGCCTTTGTCCAACACGAGTTAGGGAGACAAGAAAAGATTGAAAGTAAAAATAAAAAGATTCACCAAACATTTACTAACCAAAACACCCAGACAGACAGACAGATAGACACACACACATACTGTTAAAAAGTATTCAATGACATTTATTTAAAGATGGCAAATTTTTATTTAGTGCAGGACTAGTGTGATAGGTATTAGAAGTGCAATGGGTCTTGTAGTAGGGGAGAGAAATTGAGGTCAACTCTGAACCACCATGGACAAGTGGAAATTTAAAGCTAAGGAGCAGGGTGGGGGTCAATGAATAGAAAACTACTAAGAAGAAACATCAAAGGTAAGGGAGGATTCTGGCTAAGCCAACTTAACAGGATTCTTGTTGAAGACAGGCCAGGGTATAGCAGAGGATGAGGAACCCAATAGATTATCAAGGATCAGATATGGAATATAGGGGATTCTAGCTAAATAGATTTAGTAGGATTCTTTCTAAAATTGGACAATGTAGAAAGGAGTACAGAAGCCCAAAAGTCAAGGCCTAGTTGGGAAAAAGTTCTGGGGAGCCTAAGTAGAGTTTGATCAAGGACAGAATTTTTGTCTGCACATATACCCAAATCCACCGTGGGTAGTTATGTTAGTATCTGCCAAAATATACCTAAAGATATAAGGCATTATAAGAGATATAAAAGGCTACCACATAATGATAAAATGTTTAGCTGACTCAGAAAATATAAGGATACTAAGTAGTATGAATCAAAAGTTGACTCAAAATATAAGCAAAATTGACAGAACTATGGAAAAAAATTAATAAATTTACACTCTTGGTGGGAGACTTCAAAATGATTTTCTAAACTGCTGATTAGTCAAGGAGAAAAACATTTAGTAAGAACAGAGTAGATTTGAGCAACATGATTAACAATCTTGTCTCAGTGGTCATATGTAGAACTTGTAGGAGATTGAAATATGCCACCCCAAAATATGCCACTCTTAAATAAGGATTATTTTGAGCTGAAGATATTTGAGAATCAACAAATGCAAGAAGAGGCTTTCTCTGAATATTTTTCCTCTGCTTAAAAACAGATCCTCCTTAAGAAAACAGAATCAATTGTCATAAATCTTCTCTCTGAGAGGTTAATTGACCAAGGAAGACTGACTTTTATTACAGGACAGGAGAGGAGAATTTAGTACCATACTAGAAAAAACATTGTCACGAGCTATCATATTTCCCATCTATTCTCCTAGGAGCTAATTTATCTTTCTTAAAATTCATTTGCTATCCCATAAGTGGCCTCTCCTCCCCTTCTTTCCCCTATAAACTCTCAAATCTCACTGTTCCTTTGGGTATTCACTTCCTTCTGTGATGCCATTCTGCACATAAAATTTAAAATTAATACATTTACATGTCTTTTCTTCTCTTAATCTGTTGTCAGTTTATTTTGCAGATCCAGCCAGAGAACCTAAAAGAGTAGAGGGAAAACTTCTTCTTTCCCTACAGACTCAGCACTCAACAACTAGGGAATATAACTTTTTCTCAAGCACACAAAGGATATTTACAAAATTGATCATATGCTAAGCAATAAAAAAAGTTTAAACAAACTTTGAAGTAATTAGTGTCATACAAAAATGCTTTCTAATCATATGCAATTTTTTGAAAAAAGAAAACAACAAAAAGATAAATTTAAATTCTAATATATTTGGAAATTAAAAAACACTATTAAATGTATCAAAGAAAAACTATTCTGGTGGTTTGAAACAGAACATAATCTTGGAAGCAGATACTACATATCAATCATTGAAGCAAATGATACATTAAGAGTTGTAATTAGAAGGAAATATAACCATAAGAGCTTACAATAAAAAAAAAAACAGGGAGGAAAATCAATGAGTTAAGTTTGTAACTTAAAAGGCAATAAAAGGAAAATTAACAAAACTAAATAAAGTTGATGAAAGGTAATTACAAAATCAAGAGCAGTATTCAATGAAACAGAAAACCAAAGATACAGTAAAGAGGATTACCAAAGCCAAAGATCAGATCCTTGAAGATTAATAAGGGTGAACATATTTTGATCAGACTAACAGAAATAGTGAGAGAAGACACAAATCAATAGTACTGGAAGTTAAAACGGTGGCATTACTATATATTCAGAAGTGAAAAAAAATAATACTAATACATTGAAAATATACAAAGAGAAATTATTTTAAAAATAAGTTATACAAATTTTCATGAGAAAAATTAACAGGCTTGAATATTCATATAACTACCAGAGAAACTGAATAAGTGTTAAATATTTTTATAAAGAGGAAGTAATAAAAAGCATGGGTGAATTCTATCAAATATTCAAGGAATAACTTATAAAATTGTAGGAGCAAGAAAACATCCTGTTCTTTACTTCTATGTACTTTGATCACATAACTAAATTGACATAAGACAGATAACAGGAGAAAAACAAATTTAACTTGGTATGTATGGGAGTCCCAAAGATCTGAGACCCAAGGGCAGGGCAGGCAATTGAGATTTACATGCTGTTCTGAGCCAAAGAATGTGACAGGGGCCTGGGGCTTCAAAGGCAGAGGATAATTCACAGGACAACAAGAAGAGCAGATGTTTGGTAATTAGATATTTGTCCTGACATACAGATAGATCTTTCAGATAAAAAAGTTTAACTCTGGTAATAGTTTTTTTTTCTGAGCCTGGCTCCCTATCTAAATTTTTTTAGACAGTTAAGGGAGAGGTAAAAGCTTTTCCTGAGTTTGCTGGGTCTTGATTGTCTTCAGCTCAAAATAAGCTACATGGCAAAGTGCCATATTTTGAGGTCACATATTCTGTTCCCTTCACAATCTTATACAAACTCTCTTTGAGAATAAAAAAGAGAATACTCTCCCACTCACTTGATATGCCCAATATAAATCTGACACCAAAGTCAGACAAAGAAAGAAGAAGAAAAGAAAATTACAGGCCATTCACATTCATGAATACATATGAAAAAAATCCCCAACCAAAACATTAATGAAATTAATCTAGCAGTTTAATATTTCATGACCAAGCTGTTTCATTTCAGAAAAGTAAGGTTGGTTTAATATCATTTAACCTATAAATATAATCCACTACCACTAACAGATCAAAGGAGAAAAAAAATATGATTAGCTCAATAAATAGAAAAAATATTTGGTAAAATACAATTTGCAGCAAATTATGATTAGAAGGACACTTTCTTACCCTGATAAAACATTATCTACCAAAAATACACAGAAAACATCATTCATAAGAGTATAACATAAAAACCATTCCCTTAAAATCAGAAAAATGGCAAGAATGCCTATGATTATTATTTCAATTTAATATAAATCAGGAGGTCCTATCCAGCATAATATGACAAAAATAATTATCACTATAAAAGTTGAAATCAGTAAATAAGATTATTATTTGAAATAATATGATTTCTATATTAAAAACACAAAACAAGTTACAGGTAATTATTTTTATAAATAAGAAGATTTAGCAAGGTGGGTAGGTGAACAAACCAAAACCCATTTCATTTATTTCCATCAAAATAAATATTTAGTAAATTTAATTATTTTAAAAGATGCCATTATTGTTAGGGGTTGAGAGAGGTTCTTGTCTTGTTGCAGAAAGAATTCAGAGACAAGATGCAGAGATGAAGAAAGCAAAGCAAGGATTTATTAAGGGATAGGTAGTACGTTCTCAAGGAAAGAGCGGGAAGACCCAGGTGAGTAGCTGCCTGGAGTTTCCCTGGTAAACTCTTTATATGGGTGTAAAAATGAATGGGCAGAATATTCATTGGTGGGGAGGGGTTTGGGGTCATCTTTCCTGATCTTCATCCCAGCTCCACCTTCCCAGGGATTTTTCATCCTTATTTAGTCTTGACTGGGAAGTTGGATGAGGTTATAATGAACAAAAGGTTACATTTGGACAGGGGGTACCATAAGTAAAAGGTTACATTCGGATGGTGAGGATTCCTGTCCTGTCTCACCCTTTTGCCTCAGGACACTTATCAATCCAAAAGGTATGATTCGTTATTAGTCCAGAGGATCCTGTTTTTCTTGGTCTGTCCCAGGACCCCCATTGTTTACAAGATGTATGGTTTTCTGCCATTTGCCCATGTCCCGCTTTCTCTACTCATATCTAGCTACCTGTCTGCTCTAACATTAGCAATCATATTATGTCAAATATGCAAAGTATCTATTAATAAATCTAACAAAAGATGTACAAATCTGGTATGGAGAAAACTATAAAATTTCATTGAGAACTATAAAACACAAATAAATGAAGTGATAAAAAACATAAAGAGGTCTGTTCTGCACAAATTGGTCTATAGAGACATGCAGTATTGATTAAACTTCAAATTATGTTTTTCATGTAACATGACAAGATTATTCTAAAATTAATATTGAACAGCAAAAGATAGAAAACATGACACACCTTGAGAAGCAGCTTTGAGAATTAGTCCTACAAGATACTGAAAGATAGTAGAACATACCATCCTAAAATATACGACTTTGGCAAGTTGATAATTTTGAACTGTAGGCACTTATAAAACAACAAATGCAGGGAGAGATTTTCTCTGTACTCATCTCTGCCTAAAGATAGCTCCGCCAAAAGGAACTCAATTGTCATAGATCCCCCTCCTGGGAGTTTCAGGGAAGACTGACTTATCGCAGGAGACTAGAAGTTGACACCACACACAGACAAACTTTGTCACAAACTATCATACCTCCCATCTATTCTAAGCACCCTTTCATCTTTTCTAAGAATTATTTACTCTTCCCTGAGAGACCTATCCCTTACCCTTTCCCAATTAAGTTAGTATTTAAGACTGAATTCTAAGCCACTTTTGGAAGTTACTGATTCTTCTCTGGGTATTTCCAATATATGCATGAGGTATATGTGTTAATAAACTTCTGTTGGTTTTTCCCTTGTTAATCTGTCTTTTACTACAGAGGTTTCTTCCGAAAGGTCAGAAGGGTAGAGGGGAAATTACTTTTCCTCCCCTACAGTATTAAGTTCTATTATAAAGCTATAGTAATTAAGACAGATACTGGGGCTTATAAAATTTGTATGTGAGCTGGGGGACTTTAAAATAAGAATACATTATTAAAAATTCAAAATTAGAAATGAAAACAGATATTTATGTAGAATGAAAAAAAAACAAAAAATTACAAAACTTAAAAAGCTGATATATACCACAAACATTACAAAACTCCTAACAATAATATAATGTTTTATCAATAATTGCCTGACATAACTCTATAATACTTTTTCCTACTTTGTGTGGCTGAATACTCTTTAATCAACCCTTTTTATAACAGTAATTTTGTAATATTATTTTCTATGGTGAGAACAGAAAGATATTTCAGTCCTCATTTAGTATGACTAATGAAAATTTTTGTATCATTGACAGTCTAGAAAAGTTTCTTTTCATTTTCATAGCATATTTAGTAATGTAAGTTTCACCATTTTCAAATTTGGGAAACCTCTATAAATTCTTTTTTATATATGAACTGTGATATTCCAGGTCATCTCAAGTTTTCTTGTACAGTAATTAAACTTAATAATACTTGAATTGACAGCAGTAATTACCAGAACAATTCAAAAGCATTTTTAAATAGTTGCTGTGTTGTATTGAGCTTCATAAATGTATAGTCAAATTATTTTTATACTATACACATTGATAATTGATAAAAGGAGTAAGAATTTACCAATGGAGCATTTCATTCTGCTGGCTTACTAGTAATTTGTGTTTTATGTCATCTATAACTGACAGGCTTCATCAGGACAAGATGTATCAGATTTAAGATGACACAATATGTTAAGATGAATAAAATATGCAACTTCACACAAATTTTTAAATTACTGTTACATGATTGTGTCCTATAAGTACAGGAATTCCGATAAGTATATTTTGTTGATTCCAATAAAAAAAATCAAATATATGGTACATTTCTAATTTTATACACTGTACTATCCGGTAGGTTCCTGACAGGAGAAAATGTTGAATCAATGAGGTACTGATAACAACTAAACGTCTCTACTTACAATTGCATACATCTAAAAGTAGAACCATATTCCACAGACAAGATTCTGGTACCATACATTTCAAACAGTTTCTCTATGGCACCCAAATGGCTCCATTGTCAGATGTCATAAAACACGTTCATACTGCAAAACAGCCACTAGTTCTACACCTTCTTTTTATGATGCCAGGTGAGCATACCTTAGGCAACAGAAACATTTTTGTGGGCAATAGGAGTATTCTTGGAATATTAGGCAGTATTATGTCATTTATGCATAAAAGCATTTGGCAAAATCTAACACCCATTCATGATAAAAAAAAAAATTACCTCAAGTTAATAAAGAACATATACCAAAAAAACCTACAGCCAATACACCTCTAAGATTGGGAACAAAGCAAGCATGTCCACTTTAACTACTCTTATTCAACATTGTACTTTAAGTTATATTCAATTTATTAAGGTGATAAAAAAGGAAGAAAGGGCATATACAAAGGAAAGGAATAAATAGAACTGTACCTATTTGCAGATGATATGACTACATAGAAAGTCTCAAGAAATCTACCAAAGAAAAAAATTCCTAGTAAGGTCGTAGGATACAAGATGAACACACACACAAAAAACCACATTTCTATAATATTAATACTAAACATATAGAAACCAAAATTAAATATACACAAAAAATAAAATCACCACAAAGAACATGAAATACTTAGTATAAACTTAACAAAATGTGGGCAGGATCTGTATGCTGATAATATAAGATAAAAGAAATTAAAGACAACATAAAATAAATATGAAGAGACATGCCTTGTTCATGAATTGAAAGATTCAACACAGTAAAGTTGTTAATTCTCCCCAAGTTGATATACAGATTTAATGAAATTTCTATCAAAAATCCCAGCAAGAATTTTTGTAAACATGTTTATTCTCAAGTTTATATAGAAAGGCATAAACAGGCCCTAGAATAGCTAAAACCGTGTTGACAAGGAAGAATTTAGTGGGAAGAATCACTCAACCCAATAATAAGGCCTACAATATAGCTATAACCACAAAGAAAGTATGCTATCATTTAAATATATACAATTTTGTTTGTGAATTATACTTCGATAAAGCTGGTGGAAACAAAGTACAATATCTCCAGAGGGAGAAACATTGATCAATGGAATAGAATAGAAAAACCAGAAATAGACTCACATGAATGTGCTGAATTAATTTTTTACAAAGAGCAAAAGCAATTCAATGGAGGAAGGATAATTTTTCAACAAATGGTGCTGGAGCAATCATGCATCAATAGGTCAAAAAAGTGAACATTGACCATATGACTCAGCAATTGCTTTTGTTCACACAAAAGTCCGTATATGATTGTTCATAGTAACATTAATCATCATAGCCGAAAACATGGAACAGCTCCAATGTCCTTTAATGGGTTGTGATGGATAACTTTACATATCCATTTGTTTAGGCTACAGTGCCCAGTTTTTTATCTAAATACTAATCTGGATGTATTTTGTAGACGTGATTAACATCTATACTCAGTTGACTAAGATTAACTTTGGTAATGCGGTATGGGCCTCATTCAATCAGTTGAACACCTAAAGAGCAAAACTTGAGGTTTTCTGGGGAAGAAGAATTGCTGCTTCAAGACCATATTGCAGAAATCTTGCCTGAGTTTCCAGCCTGCCAGCCTATCTAATAAATTTCAGACTCAAGACCATAACTTCAAAAGAAGTTAAGCAAAACAAAGCTTGTGTCACTATATTAATAATGCACAAAATAGATTTGAAGTTCAAAAAGGAAACTACAATAGTAGTTTATAAAATTGAAGTACAGTTGTCAAAAGCCTTAAGCAATATATAAATATGGGCCAGTTAAAGATATAATAGAAGACTCTACTTACAGTAGCCAAAAGTACTCACCCATAAAATTAACAAGAAATTCCCAAAATCTACATGAAGAGAAGTACAACATATTTGTGAAAGATTAAAAGAATTAAACAAATAAAATTACATAACTTGCTCTTGCATAAGAGTACTCAACATCATAAAATGGAATCTTAATTTAATCTATAAATTTAATGTAATCCCAGCAACAAGGCAATCCTTTTTTTAAGGTAGGTAAGTTGATTATAAATTATATTTGGAAGAATAAATGCAGAGAATTATTCAGAAACTCACTTTTAAAAAAGAGCATTATGAGGATGTTGTCTTACCAAATACTAAAAATTTTCTAGTCTTTATAATTAAAAGTGTCAAATTGACTTAGAAAAAAAAAAAAAACCAACCAACAAAAACACCAAAAAACCCAACAGTGGCATTTAACAGAAAATCCAGAAAGAGATTCGTCTATACGCTGAAATTCAGTAGATGACAAAGGTGGCATTCAAATCAGTGAGGAAAGATGGATTTCTTTTTTTTCATTAATTGAAGTATAGTCAATTTGCAATATTATATGTTTCATAATAAGTGGTTATTAGGATAACCTTCAATTTCCATAAAGAAAACAAAATTGTTTCCATTCCCCACCACATACATGAAAGTACTAAAAGAAAACATGAGAGTATTTTATTATCATCTGGAATTAGGGTAAATTTTCATATTATGACTCATAATCCAAGCAATAAGATAAACAATAAATAATTTTGATTAAAAGTTTTAATTTAATTTTCCATGAAAGAAGCACCATAAGCAAAATAAAAAGACTAATGTGAAACTGGAAAAAATATTTTCAATGTATATCACCAAGAAAGATTAACATCTCATATATAAAGAGCTTCTAAAAATAGAAGAGAAAACTAAAATTCTAGAGAAAAATGGGCAAAGAATATATGAAGAGAAAGTTCACAGAAAAAGAAATGCAAATGTCACTTAACAATATGAAAAGGGTCTCAAACTTGTTCATGTATCAATTTGAATTACATGGAGAAGACAGAAGAACAAAACAATTGACTGTCCTGCTATGCATTTTAGATTTCAGGTAGAGTTATCAGGACAGGTAATGTTTTAGCAGAAATCTAAACAAAGTGAGGGAATGAGCCACATGAATATCTGGGGATAGCATTTGGGGATGCCTAAGGAAACAACAGAACTAAAACCCTAAGGCAGGAGCATACTTGGTTTATTTGGGTAACTGCAAAGAGGCCAGTGTACTTAGGCAAGAGTGAATAAGGGGGGATTTTAGGAGGAAAAGTTGGAGAAGTAGCCACTGGCAAGATCATGTAGGGACTTGAATTTGAAGGTTTTAAAGATAGGAATGACAAGAACTGTTTGTTTTTAAAATATATTCTGATATCTGTGTTGAATAAAATGTATGGGGGCAAAAGGTATAAGCAGGGATACCAGTTAGGGGTTATGTAAGAGTCCAAGAGTGGTGAGAAGTGGTTGGATCCAGAGTACATTCTGAAAGGTGAATCTAATAGCATTTGTTGACAGATAGGATAACAGGTCTGAGAGACAGAACAGTTGAAAATAAGTCCAAGTTTGATTAGCTAAGTGAAGAGTGGTGCATTTTACTGAGATGAAGACTAAGGGGAAGCAGGTTGGAAGTGAGGTTATCAAGCACATGATTTCAACATTTTTTATAAACATAGGCTTACAACGAAATACACACATACTCACACATACAAACCCATTTTTAAAAACATTTTTAATTTAAATACAGTTGATTTACAATGTTGTATTACTTTCTGGTGCACAGCATAGTGATTCAGCTATACATATACATATCTATATATTCTTTTTCATTACAAGGTACTACTCGTGCAAAGGCTTTTAAGTTTAATTAGGTCTCATTTATTTTTGTTTTTATGTTTGTATTTATTATGCTAGGAGACAGATCCAAAAAAATATTCCTGCAATTTATGTCAAAGGCTGTTCTGCCTATGTTTTCCTTAAGGAGTTTTATAACATTCAGTCTTACGTTTAGGTCTTTAATCCATTTTGAGTTTATTTTTGTATATGTTAGGGAATATTCTAATTTTATTCTTTTACCTGTAGCTGTCCAATTTTGTCAGCACCATTTATTGAAGAGATTGTCTTTTCTCCACAGTATATTCTTGCTTCCTTTGTCATAGATTAATTGACCATAAGCTCGTGGGTTTATTTCTGGACTTTCTATCCTGTTCTATAGATCTATATGTCTGTTTTTGTGCCAGTACGATACTTTTTTGATTACTCTAACTTTGTAGTATAGTCTGAAGTCAGGAAGTGTGACTCCTCCAGCTCTGTTCTTCTTTCTCAAGATTGTTTCGACTATTTGGGGTCTTTTGTGTTTCCATACAAATTTAAGAATTTTTTGTTCTAGTCCTGTGAAAAATGCCATTGGTAGTTTGATAGGAATTGCACTGAATCTGTAGCTTGTTTTAGGTAGTATGGTCATTTTAACAATATTGTTTCTCCCAATCCAAGAACATAGTGTATTTTTCCATCTGTTTATATCAGCTTCAATTTCTTATTGAAATTGAATATAGTTTTATAGTTTTTTGAGTACAAGTCTTTTGTCTCCTTAGGTTGGTTTATTCCTAGGTATTTTATTCTTTTTGATACAATGGTAAATGGGATTGCTTCCTTAATTTCTCTTTCTGAAATTTCATTGTTAGTGTATAGAAATGCAACAGATTTATGTATATTAATTTTGTGTCCTGTAACTTCACCAAATTCATTGATGAGCTCTAGTAGTTTTCTGGTAGCGTCTTTTGGATTTTCTATGTATAGTATCATGTCATCTGCAAACAGTGACAGTTTTATTTCTTTTCCAATTTTGATTCCTTTTATTTCTTTTTCCTCTCTGATTGTTGTGGCTAGGTCTTCCAAAACTATGTTGAATAAAAGTGGCAAGAGTGGGTATCCTTGTCTTGTTCCTGATCTTAGAGAGAATGCTTTCAGTTTTTCACCATTGAGTATGATATTAGCTGTGGGTTTGTCATATATGGCCTTTATTATGTTGAGGTATGTCCCCTCTATGCCCACTCTCTGGAGAGTTTTTTTTTTTTATCATAAATGAATGTTGAATTTTATCAAAAGCTTTTTCTGCATCTACTGAGATGATCATATGGTTTTTATTCTTCAGTTTATTAATGTGGTGTATCACATTGATTGATTTGCAGATATCAAAATATCCTTGCATCCCTGGAATAAATCCCACTTGATCATGGTATATGATCCTTTTAATGTATTGTTGGAGTCAGTTTGCCAGTACTTTGCTGAGAATTTTTACATCTATGTTCATCAGTGTTATTGGTCTGTAATTTTCTCTCTCTCTCTCTCTTTTTTTTTTTTTTTTGTTATATCTTTGGATAGTTTTGGTATCAGAGTGGTGGTGGCCTCATAGAATGAGTTGGGAAGTGTTCCTTCCTCTGCAATTTTTTGGAATAGTTTCAGAAGTATATGTGTTAACTCTTCTCTAAATGTTTGGTAAAATTCACCTGTGAAGTCTTCTGGTCCTGGACTTCTGTTTTTGGGGAGTTTTTAAGTTACTGACTCTATTTCAGTACTGATAATTGGTCTGTTCATATTTTCTATTTCTTCCTGACAAATACATATATTTACACACACAGACACACAGACACACACACACACACTTGTGTAGATTTTTTTTTTAAATAGCTAGATTTCTGATAATAGTTTTTTGTTCTTCACAAAATTTTAGAAAGCTTTTCACATCAGTACATATAAATACATCCCAATCTTTTTAATCCTCATGATATCCCATAGTATGAATAAGCCATAATTCATTTAAGCATTTCTCAATTGATAAGTATTTAGGCTGTTCCCATTTTTAAAAATTATTCTTCTAAAGGAGACAAGAATATACAATGGAGAAAGGACAGTCTCTTCAATAAATGGTACTGGGAAAACAGGACAACTACATGTAAAGGGATAAAATTAGAACATTCTGTAACACTATATACAAAAATAAACTCAAAATGGATTAAAGACCTAAATGTAAGACTGGATGTTACAAAATGCCTAGAGAAAAACATAGGCAGAACAGTCTTTGACATAAATTGCAGCAATATTTTTTTGGATCTGTCTCCTAAAGTAATAAATACAAACATAAAAACAAAAATAAACAAATTGGACCTAAATAAACTTAAAAGCTTTTGCACAGCAAAGGAAACCATCAACAAAATGAAAAGACAACCTACTGAATGGGAGAAAATATTTGCAAATGATGCAGTTGACAAGGGATTAATTTCCAAAATGTACAAGCAGCTCACACAGCTCACAACATCAAAAGAAATAAACAACCCAATCAAAAAATGGGCAGAAGGTCTAAATAGACATTTCTCCAAAGAAGACATACAAATGGCCAATAGGTACATGAAAAGATGCTTAACATCACTAATTATTAGAGAAATGCAAATCAAAACTACAATGAGGTATCACCTCACTCCAATCAGAATGCCCATCATCAAAAAGTCTACAAATAACAAATGCTGGAGAGGTTGTGGAGAAGAAGGAACCTCCTACACTGTTGGTGGGAATGTAAATTGGTGCAACCACTATGGAGAACACTATGGAGGTTCCTTGAAAAACTAAAAATAGAGTTATCATATGATCCAGCAATCCCACTCTTGGCATATATCCAGAGAATGCTCCAATTCAAAAAGATACATGCATCTAATGTTCACAGCAGCACTATTTACAAAAACCAAGACATGGGAGCAACCTAAATGTCCACTGACAGATGAATAGGTAAAGATGATGTGGTATGTATACATATATATATATATATAGAGAGAGAGAGAGAGAGAGCCATAAAAAATTAAATAATTCTACTTGCAGCAACATGGATGGACCTAGAGATTGTTATACTAAGTGAAAGTAAGTCAGACAGAGAAAAACAAATATCATATGATATCACTTGTATGTGGAATCTTTAAAAATGATAAAAATGAACTTATTTACCAAACAGAAAGAGACTCACAGACATAGAAAACAAATTTATCTATACCAAAGGAGAAAGGAGAAGAGGGATAAATTAGGGGTCTGAGATTAACAGATACATACTACTATATGTAAAATAGTAACCAATAAGGACCTACTGTACAGCACAGGGAACTATGCTCAATATCTTATAATAACCTATAATGGAAAAAAATCTGACCAAGAATATATATATATATATATATAACTGAATTACTTTACTGTACACCTAAAACTAACACAACATTGTAAATCAACTATACTTCAATAAAAATTAATTTTAAAAAATTAAAATAAAATTATTCTTCAATGTACATACTTCTACATTTATCCTCATAACTTGGTATTTTTGTATGACTTCTATAACCATTGATTCAGGATTTTCATTATCATTAATAATTATTTTGAAAGAAATAATATTTCAGAGTTTTTCTAGATTCATCAAAAGGACAGGATATCTAACTCTACCAGTTACAATAGACCAAGAAAAAGGAATCTGAAAGATTCAGAGTGGATTTAATACAAGTATTTGTTAGTTAGAAGATGGACATGCTGAGAAACCAAATAGAAGAAGGCAAGGCAACTAAGAGGTTAGAAATGATAGGAAGCCATGCTCACAAAGGAAAGGGAGTTATTACCAAGCCTAGAACCAGGATCATACTGTAGGACCTAAAACTGAGGCTGGAGCTGGAACCATACAGAAGGAGACAATGCGGCAGGAAGCAAAGCCAGGCAGGGGAAGCAGCCACTGTTAAGGACTATAGGAAGCAGAGAGAGAGAGAGAGTGGAGTATGTCTTCTTCCCTCCTCATGCCCTCCAACTTTCCAGTGCCTCATATTTGCCAAATCTGTTCAGGGAGAAATGGGCAAACATACCTACAAAATACAGTTTGTTTTGATTTAGAATCCAAGGGAATGGATTTTAGAGCAAAAAAGTAATTGACCAGCACACAGACCAAGGCAAATACTCCAATTAATGGGTAGTTTTACCCAAATATGGGGATAGAGAAGTCATCAAACTTTTCCATAACTTGATTAGTTCTCGGCTCATGTTTAGAGATCAATAGTGTACTTATTGATTTTATTTCTGAGATTCTTGATGCCAGAAAGGTAGAACAATCATGGATATTCCAGTATTGGCAAGTTTTCCTAATAATTGTGTATTAACAAGTGGTCATTGCAATGTTTAATGTGAACACAGAAGCTGACATTAGAAGAGGGAGGAAAAGAAAGAATAGAAGAGAAATGGTACAACATAATGTGTCAGAGAAGAATTTATTTTCTTGGCTAGAAACTTTGGGGAATTACTATGGTGCTCAAATTCCCAAATATACTTATTCCCAAAAAATATTTGCTTATATTCCCAAGTATAAATTCACACCACCTCCCAAAAAGGAATGCTTGTGACTGACTTGAAATGATGTTCCCAGAGGTCTTTGGTTTAGATGGGCTTCTCTTACGTGTTTGTACTTGCCAAAGCTGTTTGACACATATTTTGTCTGGAGAATGGTTTATATAGAGAACTCATCAGTGTTTATTGTCTGGCATTAAGTTGATTAGGAACTTGCCTGAACAGTATTTCATTTTCTTGGCTCTGTGTTACAACATCTTGCTCACCACCTAAGACAATTTTTTCCCATAGCCTTATCTACCATTTCATACTACTGTTGAATGACAGAAAAAGCTTTTCTGTCTAATAACACTGTCAACAATTTAGGATTTAAATTTCATGTGTCTTTCTGAGGTTACTTGGAATACTGAGTTATTTCTTTGGTATGTGGACAGACACCTTATTCTGTAAACATTGATGGGGATTCAGTTCATAGATGTGGAAAGAACTACCTATTTTCACCTTTTATCCAACAAGAATCTAATGTCACTGTAAGCAAACTGTATGCTTCAGCAGTCTTCACCTGGCCATTTAGGTATCCACAATGAGAGGAACAATGGAAATGCTCCAGAGCAGTAAATCTCAAATGCTTGTCTACAAAACTGTGCTGGATCAGTGGTCTCATAACCACCAGGGGAATTTGTTCAAACAAGCAAGCAAGCAAGCAAGCAAGCAAATAAATACATACATACATACATACATACATACATACATACATCTTGATTCTTGGACTCCCCCATCCCCACCACCAAATCACCCAGCCCAGGAGATAGTCATATTTTAAGGCTATGCAGGACCCTGGGATTTGTGTTTCAAAAAACTCTCCTCTTATTTCTGCTAATCAGCCAAACTTGAGAAATAATGTTCTAGAGTATCTCACACAGTCTATGAAGGTACTTAGAATGTGCTCATTTAGTTCCAAGACATTACCAGTGTCAAAAGAAAGGTAAATTCGCACACATACTGAAAATTTCTTACAACTGCATCTAAGTTGTCAGTCAAGAGGAGTTTAAGTAGATATGATGACTAAATGTAATGTGGGATCCTGGAACAGAAAAAGAACATTAGATAAAAACTAAGGAAATTTGAATAAAGTAGGGACTTCAATAATAATATATCATATATTGGTTCATTAATTATAACAAATGTATCATACTGATGTGAGATGCTAATAATAAAGGAAACTGGATATAGGTATATTGGAACACAGAACCATATTTGCAAATTCTATGTATATTTAAAACTGTTGTGAAATTAAAAGTTTATTTTAAAAATACACCTATGTGTATTGCAATGTACAAGTTACAAAGTATCTAAACCTATATGATCCATTTTAAACTTATATGATATATGAGTCTGTTAGTTTTCTCATTTTACAAATGTGGAAACTGAAGACTAGAAAAATTAAAGGACCTGCCTGATATCAAAGCTAGTAAATTCAGAGTAAAGACTCTTGTCTATCAGAATTTCTCAAATTCTCACCCAATTTCCTATATTATTGACATTTAAAGTCAATATGGTACATTCATTACGATTGATGAATCAATACTGACACACCATTGTTAATTAAAGTCCATACCATATTCAGATTTCCTTAATTTTAATCTAACATCATTTTTCTGTTACAGAATCCTATTTATAATATCACATTACATTTAGGCATTGTATCTGTTTTGGGCTGAATTGTGTTCCCCCAACATTTGTATGTGGAAGCCCCCAGTTCTTCTGAATTTGACTATATTTGGAGGTAGGACCTTTAAAGGGATGATTAAGGTAAAATGAAGCCTTTAGGGTGGACCCTGGTCCAATCTGACTGGTGTCCTTATAAGAAGGGGAAATTTAGACACATAGACACCAGGCATTTGCACACACACAAAGGAAAGACCACGTGAGGACACAGCGTGAAGGTGGCCGTCTGTATGCCAAAAGAGGCCTCAGGAGGAACCAAACCTGCCTACGTCTTGACCCTAGACGTCTAGCCTCCACAACTGTGAGAAAATACATTTCTGTTGTTTAAGCCCCCCGTCTATGGTATTGTGTTATGGTAGCCCTAGCAAAGTAATACAATGTCTTATTTAAAACATCACCTGTGATCACTTTTCAATATTAAGATTTCAGTGCCCCTAGCCATATTTCAGATTTGGTATATATCGTGATAGCAAATGAGAATCTGTATTTCAAGCACACTGATGCTTGTTATGATAGAGCAATTTTGAGAATATTGCTCTAAGCCAATGGTTTTAAGCCTTCAGCACTCCTAAAAATCCCCTGGGCCTCTGCATTTAGTTAAAATAAATATTTCAGGGTACCACCCTTAAAGTTTCTAAGTCAGTATTTGAAGGGCACAAAACTATTTTAACAGGTATCTCAGGTGATTCTGGTATGAGTGGTCTTTGGATCACAGATTGAGAGATGCTTTTCTTTCTAGTCTAATGTACACCAGAGGTATATGTTCCCCGAGAAGGAACTCAAGATAATTTATTGAGGTTTGGAAAAATAATTCAGAATTACTGTTTATATTTTTAATCTATCCTTTAAAATCTCAATGTCTTGTTTATGTTTTACTTTAAATATCATCTATTTACACAGTAACGTGTGTGTGTGTCTGTGTATATATAATATATATATTTATATATAATTGACTTAATAGGATTTTGTGATCAAAATTATTTTACAGAAAATAGTGTACCATCAATTTGGAGATCCTTGACCAAGAATATATAGATGGAGAGCAAAAGAATCCTCTGGAAGCTTTCTACCTGGGAGAAATAGTCTGTCTGAGGAAGTAGTTTCTTCGTATGAAATAAGAAGGCTGACACAATGGAAGCCTTGGTTAGAATAGTTCCAGAACAAGACATCAGCCACAGCTCTCAGCCAGTCTTCACCTCTTTAAAGCTAAATAAGATCAATAATTTGTAGTTTGTGACCTCATACATAAAGTACTACTTGTTCAGATTCAAACAACAGTACTTCAGGTTTTATGTAGGGCTTCAGGCAGAAAGAGAAATACAAGCATCACCGCTCCTGGCTCTCAGGTACAACCTGGGGATGAACCCCTGTAGGCACATCAACGAATGCTTGTATGTACATAAAGTTCCAACTGAGTATAAAATACAACTTAGTAAGTGACTAAAATGACCTCAATCAATGTATTTCTGTAAA
The DNA here is from genome assembly GCF_048564905.1 of Vicugna pacos. Lineage (NCBI taxonomy): Eukaryota > Metazoa > Chordata > Mammalia > Artiodactyla > Camelidae > Vicugna > Vicugna pacos. The sequence continues at coordinate 108,256,341 of NC_133023.1, read as the reverse complement.
TACCAACAGAGCAATTACAATGTACCAGGCACTGTACCAGGCACTGTACCAGGCACTGTACCAGTAATGCCCGCAGAAGGTTCCTCCAAAATTTTAAATTTGGTAACCCGAGGTTATTCTGGAGGTTAGGGTGAAAGGGAAGAGCTAAAATAAGAATTTACTAGAAATCTGTTAAGACACAGTAAAGATTCTCCAAGTCTCTTCTCACATTTAAAGTAGATGGTCATTATAAGCTTCTGCACAGCAAAGGAAACCATCAACAAAACAAAAAAACAACCTACGTACTGAGAGAAAATATTTGCAAACAATGCGACTGACAAGGGTTTAATTTCCAGAATATACAAACAGCTCATACAACTCAATAACAAAAAAACAATCAAATCCAAAAATGGGCAGAAGACCTAAACAAGCAATTCTCCAATGAAGACATACAAATGGCAGATAGGCACATGAAAAGATGCTCAATATAGCTAATTATCAGGGAAATGCAAATCAAAACTACAATGAGATATCACCTCACACCAGTCAGAATGGCCATTATTCAAAAGTCCACAAACGATAAAATGCTGTAAAGGGTGTGAAGAAAAGGGAATCTTCCTACACTGTTGGGGGGAATGTAGTTTGGTGCAGCCATTATGGAAAATAGTATGGAGATTCCTTAAAAAATTTAAAAAAAGAGTTACCATATGATGCATCAATCCCACTCCTGGGCATATATCTGGAGAAAACTCCAATTTGAAAAGATACATGCACCCCGATGTTCATAGCAGCACTATTTACAATAGCCAAGACATGGAAGCAACCTAAATTAAATGTCCATTGACAGATGAATGGATAAAGGTGATGTAGTGTGTGTGTATATATATATATATATATATATATATATATATATATATATGTATATATATATATATATATAAAATGGAATATTACTCAGCCATAAAAACAATTGAAATAATGCAATTTGCAGCAACATGGATGGACCTAGAAATTATCATACTAAGTGAAGTAAGTCAGATTGAGAAAGACAAATACTATATATATGTGGAATCTGATTTACAAAACAGAAATAGACTCACAAACATGGAAAACAAACTTATTTCTCCCCAAAGGGGAAATGAGGAGGATGAATAAATCAGGAATTTGGGATCAGCAAATAGAACTACTATATATAGAATAGATAACTAACAAGGTCCTACTGTATAGCACAGGGAACTACAATTAATATCTTGTAATAACCTATAATGAAAAAGAATATGAAAAAGAAATTGTGTATGTATATGACTGAATCACTATGCTATACATCAGAAATTGACACAATATTGTAAATCAACTATACTTCAATAAAAATAAATAAAATAAAGTAGATGGTCAACAGCACCTCCCACAACATGGGGTCTGGATTAGGGAACAAGTGAAACAGTTGAGGACAGGAAAGGAATAGTGTAGCTAATAAGTATACTGAAAATAGAATGTTGATGTAAATAAAATTACTTTCTTAAATTCATTTTCAGATTGTTCATTGATGGCATATAGAAACATAACTGAATTTTGTACATTGATTTCATGTCCTGTAATCTTGTTCAATGTATTTATTGCTCCAATAGTTTTTTTGGTGTGTGTGCATGTGTGTTTTGGGGTTTTGGTGGGGTTTTTTGTTTTTTTTGTGTGTGGTTTGGTTTTAGTGGACTAATAAGATATATATTAAGTCAAATACAAGCACAAAACAAACTTTAGAGTTATCATAAAACCTTATTTAGAGATTGTAGGTTGAAAGTCATACATTGCTGACACCCAGTGGTAATCAGATATAAAGCATGCTTGTTTTATATAATGATTTTCATTTTAAACTATTACCATTGAATGGTTTTATTCTTTATTTTATATTTATATTTTATTTTATTTTTGTATACACAATATTTTAAAACTTTTTGGTACTTTGGAAAGTATAGAAATTTCTAAGAATATTGTTTATTAGCATATCATCAATAAACAATATCTAATTATTTTGATGTAATTTTCATTATAACTGAGGTAATAACTATACTGTTTTTAATTGAAGTATAGTCAGTTTACAATGTTGTGTTAATTTCTGGTGTACAACATAGTAATTCAGTTTATATATATTCCTTTTAATATTCTTTTTCATTAAAAGCTAATACAGGATATTGAATATAGTTCCCTGTACTATACAGTAGAAAATGGTTGTCTATTTTATATATACTAGTTAGTATCTGCAGATCTTGAACTCCCAATTTATCTCTTCCCATTCCCTTTCCTTCCTAGTAACTATAAGTTTGATTTCTATGTCTGTGAGTCTGTTTCTGTTTTGTAAATAAGTTCATTTGTGTCTTGTTTTTAGATTCCACATATGAGTGATATCATATGGTACTTTTCTTTCTCTTTCTGGCTTACTTCACTTAGAATGATGATCTCCAGTTCCATCCATGTTGCTGCAAATGGCATTATTTTATCATTTTTTATGGCTGAATAGTATTCTATTGTCTATGTTTACCACAACTTCTTTATCCAGTCATCTATCAATGGACATTTAGGTTGTTTCCATGTCTAGGCTGCTATGTTTCCATGTCAATAGTCCTGCTATGAACGTTGGGGTGGATGTATCTTTTAGAATTGAAGTTTCCTCCAGATATATGCCCAGGAGTGGGATTGATGCATCATATGGTAAGTCTATTTTTGGTTTTTTAAGGAGTCTCAATGCTGTTTTCCACAGTGGCTGCACCAAACTGCATTCCCACCAGCAGTGTAGGAGGGTTCCCTTTTCTCCACAGCCTCTCCAGCATTTGTCATTTGTGGACTTTTGAATGATGGCCATTCTGACTGGTGTGAGGTGATACCTCATTGTAGTTTTGATTTGCATTTCTCTGATAATTAGCGATATTGAGCATCTTTTCATGTGCCTATTGGCCATTTGTATGTCTTCCTTGGAGAATTGCTTGTTTAGATCTTTTGCCCATTTTTGGATTGGGTTGTTTGTTTTTTTGTTAAACAATAATGCTTTAGGAGTATCCCAACACACAGCCTAGGTCTTTAGCACACGAAAAGTCATATCCATCTAATATTAAAATTATAAAGGAAACAAATAAAAACTTAGAGGAGCTAGTTTTCAAGTGGGTACCATCTAATAGTATTTTGCATTTCTTTAGTGCTTTAATCTTTGTAAAGCATTTTAAATACCTTATTGATAGATACCTCAGTGCAACATGTTATCTCCTTTTTTGATAGAATTAATGTGAAAGCATTAAAGAGCAGAATCAATAGTTCCATTTAATAGTCTCATGTCTTGTTTAGCTGATAAAAGCATCGAAAGTCATTTTGGTGATTGTGAAGTATATAAATAATTCTAAAATGACAAGTAAGTTCATTGCCACCATTGTTAGGAATCTTACCTCTTATTCAAGGTGCAAGCAAAATCTGTTGCTGTGTTTAATGTCGAGATGGCAACTGCTCTGTGAAAATTGTCAACTGAAAACCAAAGTCACATTCAAAGACAGTTGGAAAAAATGGGTATTTGCCTTAGTAGAGAGCCAAAGGAATTGAAAACTTATGCTTTGATGTTTCAGCTTTATACGTATTTCATAGTGATCATGGACCTTTGTATAGTGGTTCTTAAATTATTTTATCTCAAAGACCAGTAAAATTTCAAAAATATTTGAGGGTCTGACACAGGTTTGTCATTAAAAATTTTTTTCAAGGACAGGAATTTTAAAAAATGCCACAAACCACTATATCATTCCCTAAGGAGGGTATTTTAATCCTCCAAAATGTGGGATTGAAATAAATCTGTGTCTAAAGAACATTCCTTTTAAAGAAATGACATTTGGCAATTATACCATTTTATCTTTCTCACTTTTCACAGATTGGTGAAAATATAATCAAGTACCAATAACTGGAAACCACACCTCAGAACACATTGTTAAATTTTGCCCTATGTCAGTAATTAGAAAATGCAGTTTCCGTGTGAGAGGTTGCTTAATTCAAAGAAGTGTATGTTTTAGAGAATGGGATTAGAATTCTATGGAAATTCTGATATACTTTTATGGAAAATTCTTTATTAGTTATGATGATATATAAAGAAATATCTAGCCTATCTTAAGTGTCAAGAACTGTTTAAGTGAGTTATATTCATTATCTCATTTAATTTTCACAAAAATCATATGAAGTAGGTACTATTATTATCCCTATATTATTTTTGAGAAAACTGAGGCACAGAAAGTTTAAGTAACTTTCCTAATGTTATATAGCTGGCAAAGGGTAAAGAAAATATTTGAACACCAAGAGTATGAATCCAAAGTCTGCACTGTTGACAAAAAATGCTCTAGCTTTGGATTTGAATATTTCATTTGTCTTGCTTTCATAGCTAAAACACTACAAACAGGAAAAAGTTAAATAGCTTTGAATTGGATCCTGTTAGTCCAATTTGGTTACACTTGAATTTTCCATCACAGTATATAAATCTCTATATTTCTAGTAAACTTAAAAGTGGTTTCAAGGGAGTCAGAAATTGCCTTGTTTCTTCTTCTTCATTCCAGAAGAGGACGTGTCTGATACAAATTAAGTCATTATGGTTACACAGCAAAAAGTTATCTCCTATTCACAACAAACCAGTCCTCCTCCCTTACTTGGATCAATAAATGAGCATCCACTTTGTGTGAGCATTGGGCTATTGATTTTGAACAATATAAAGAAGTAAGAAACATCTTACTCTGCTCTCAACAAATACAGACCTAGAGAAGAATACATTGTATATTTCAAGCCTGGCTCCTCATTGAAATCACATGAAGCGCTTTTCAAAAAAAATTTATATTCCCAAGCCCCAGAAATATGGTCCAGGGATGTATATATTTTTAACAAGTGTCCCAAGTGATTTTTTTTGTATGTGTATACAGGTTTGAAACTTACGCTGTAGAGTATTAGAAGCCTTTGTTGTGACTGAAGGATTTTTGTCTGTCAGTTACAACTCTTCTTTTCTAGATACCATGTGGGGGAGGGTCCCAAAAAATCTATTTCAAAAGTACTCCCTACGACTACAGCAGAAGCTGAAAATGTAAAGGTAAGCTAGAGCATGGAAAGCCTGGAATGCTGTGCTAGGGAAGATGAATATTACTTTCTAAATCAGTGGTTCCCAAATCTTATTGCAAGTTGGTTTTATAAAAAATGGAATTTTATAAAATGTACATAATCATTAGTTCCAGGAACAGATCCTGGGCATCTTTAAAAAGTATTGGCAGAGATTCTGAAGCAGCCATCCACAGAGCAGCATTTGGGATCTATTACACGTAAGACCTGGACTACATGCTCTATCAGGAGACTGCAGACTTGGTCGCAATTCAAACTTAGTAGTTCTGCCCTGGCTTATAATAACAATGATCATAATTTAAGAATAGCAGCGGTCATGTACTGAATATAAGTTACGAGTAAGGCATAGTACAAAGTGATTTATGTGCACTATCTCACATAAATCCGTGAAGCAAGTAATATATTTAGTTTCATTTTATCAAAGAGGAAAAATGAGATGCAGCGAGGTTTAGTGATTTTACCAAGTCACTACAATTACTAAGGGGCAGGATCATTATTTTAATACGATATTTCTCAAACTTAGCTTCCCAGAAAATCCTTTTATTTCATATAATACTTAATAACTATCAAAAACCTATTAACTAGGATTCTATGGGGAGAAACTGAGAAATACTGAGGTTTTGCCTTTCTAGGCAGGGTATACGTAGCCAAAATGAAGGAGACGTATATGCTGATTGTGAAGGAATGTTTAAAACTAGAAGTCCAGTCTTCTCAGAAGTTAGTAACAGATGGACTTTATCTGAAAAGTTGCAGATACTAGAGAGAATAGATGCCAAAAGATGTGGTAAAGATGAATTTTGGTCATCAGCTTGGCAGGTGATGGTTACTACCGAGAGCTTAAGGAGGAGGGAGGCCTCAAACAGCTGTCATAGATCATGAAGGGCAAATGGAATAATTCCGTAGTAGACAAATTCCATTGAATCTGAGTATCAGTTAACTCCTTAGAGGAAGACTTTACCTTCCCTCCCATAGAATGGTACTCTCTCCATAGATTGAATATATTGGAAAAATGAAGTGTATATAGTATGGTATAGCAGACAAGAGCGTGAAGTCTGGAACCAGACTGCTTGGGTTCACAGTTACATAACAGCTATGTGACTGAGCCAATTACTTAATCTCTGTAGGCTTCAGGCTTCTCATCTGTAAAACAGAAATAACAGTAATTACCTACGTCTTGGAGTAGTTACCAGGGTTAAAAGAGATAATACAAGTAAAGCTGTTAGAATAGTACCTGCCAAACAGTATAAACTATGTGTTATTATTACCAACTCATTTTATGCTCTTAACAGCCATGCCCTTATCATTTCTACTTGTGAAGAAAGACTGTGGACTTACAATAAGAGCTAAGAAGTTAGTAACCAGTACCATGAAATTACCATATAAAAATGAAGCAATTAAGTCTGTTAGTATAAGAAATTTAACATTCTCCTTAGTGAAGCTTTCACAAATTTTTACCCTATAATATTAGATTAAGTTCCAGTCTTTTCATTCTATTTCCATCCAGTACAAATTGGTTTGACCTTGAACGTCTGCCTATATCACTTACAAATTATCACCTAATAAAGGTTTTTCTAATTAAAAGGAGTAAACCATTTAACATATTTCTACTTATTTTATGACTTTCAATTTTCAGAATCAATTTGCTAACGATGGAGATAAATGTAAGCAACACACACAGATATATGGCATATTATCTACACATTCCAAACTCCATGAAACTTCCAGTGACAAGAAAGAGTATTGGTATGAATTTATTATTGTTCAATAGTGCTACAGAGTGGGATTCTCAATGTGAGGAGCAGTGAAGTTAAGGTTTCCCCTCTAAAGAGTCTCTCTTGAAATCCTATAAAACTAGTGCAATAAGATGGGGGTGAGGCTTCTTTCTCTTTGGAAGAAGCCTGCTCTTGAGAAACCTAAGAGGATCAAGGAGAGATCCAAGGAAAGGAATTTAGAGTGGATAGCTTAAATAAGCTCTGTTTTTGACTCAGGGATACTCTGATGTTTGATAACATATTTCCTTGGGGTTACCTTCTGATGACTTTAGATGTCAAGACTTTAGAGTCTAAAGCAAAGCTCTACTTCTCACTAAGTCATGTGACCATAGGCAGGTCATTTAAACTGTCTAAGATTTGAGCTTCTTATTTTTAAAATGTTAAAGAAAGTACCTATCTCACAGGGGTGCTATGAGCATTAAATAATATCATTCAAGTGCTTAGTACATGTCAGGCACATATTAAGTGCTCAATATATGGCACTAATAATTCTTCCGAGAGTAGTAAGATCTTCAGGGCCAAAATTTAAGTGTGGTGCTAGAGTAAAGAGAGCAAGGAAATCTATTTTTTAAAAAAATTAGCTGAGAGAGACAAAGCCCAACAAACTCAGGATAGGTTTACAATAAAGGGAGGGCCATGTTTGAAAGTAGACACCTTGAGAGTGTACACCCTAATTTTACAATGATCATATTGCTTAAGACATGGTTGGAACTACTCTTTCAGAATTATCTTCAGAGCTTGTTAACCAAAGACACAAATTTTAAAAACTGTCCAGGAAACACAGTTCAATGTTGTTGTTAACCAGCCTGAATACTCACTTGTAACCCACCCTTGGCTACAAATTCTTTTTGGAAGGTTTCCCAGCTCTGAGGACAAATTTTTTTTCATTTTAAGATTATCAAAAGTTATATGACTCTAAGCATAATTGCAACTCTTCTTTGTTGCATTTCTCTGCCAAATTTCAAATCATTATTAGGTGACTTTTATTTCAAAGTTTGCCTCTATTCATTTTGATCTGATTTTAAAGATAAACAATTTGGTGGATGAAAATAAAGAGTACCTGATGTAATCTGCCTTAAGGCCAGAATACCGTGCGTGTTCCTAAGGGTAGTTGTCATTCTACTAATGAAGAAGATGCAATTCACTGTCATATGCTTTTGTGACTAAGGTAAAAACCCTAAACAAAGACATCAAGTAAGAATGCATGGAACATGCATAAAGAATGCCCGTTAGTCCAGTTTGACTGAAGCAAATGTCTCTATTGAAGCATGATGGGAAATAAATAAGGAGTTTGGGTGGGGATCTTATTGTGGAGGCCTTTAATGCTAGGCTGAGGAATTGTATTTTATTCAGTAAGGAGTAAAGACCCATTGAATGTTATCAGATAACATATGATGGGTCTTTAGGAAACCTAACCTGGAAACTTTTTATTAGATAGAGTGGAAAGAGATTGAATACAGAGAGATCAGTTAGAAAACTTAAAATAGTACAGGAGATGAGAGTTGGTATTGGGTCTTGATAATAGACCAATAGAGAAGGATGGAGGACATAATGTGGATAAAAATGCTACAAGTCTTTTAACTTATAGAATGTTGGACTCAAAGAGGAAGGAGCCAAAGATGCATGATATGAGCCCTAGTGGCTGAATATACGACCATGCCATTAACAGAATTCAGAAGTTAATATAGCAGGAAAAAAATTTGTTTTCAAAGTCCCTGGTGTTAGGTGCAGGTAAATATAGAATGAGCAATTTCAAATTCAACACTGGTTCTTGGAAGAGGAAATGAAAACTGGAGAGATATTATACCTCACAGACAACTATGCAGAAGTAACTTGAAACTATGGAACTATAAGAGGAAAAGAAGATAAGAAGATAAAAAACAGAACTTTGGGGAATACCCACATTCATAAAGTGGGAAGAGAAAGGGGAGTCAGGGAAAGAAACAAATTACAAGTGGTCAAAAATAGGATTATAGTTACAGTTTTATAACTATCCTCCTTGCCTCCATTCTGTGCTTCATGGCCATGTTCGTTAACTACTAGAGTGATATTTTCAGTATTAGAATCTGTGTCACTTCCCAATTTAAAGTAGTTCAGAGGAATTCAGTATCAGACAACTTTGTATTCTAAGTGTTCATTGATGGTGCAGTGAAAATGTTATATATACATTTGTAATTGGAGTCTCCAAAGGAGAGAAGAGATAGAATGGGAAAAACACACTATTGGTAGAGATAGTGGCAGATAATTTCCCCAAACTACAGAAAGACATCAAACTACAGATTCAAGACTACAATCTTCAGTCAGGATAAATAATAACATTACCGCTCCTAGGCACATCATAGTAAAATTTCTAAAAATCAAAGATGAAGAAAAAGTTGAAAATAGCCAGAAAAAAAAAGACTTATTTTCATTTTCGACAAAGCAGCAAAAATAAAATCGACAAGTCACTTCTTAAATGAAAATGAAAAGTAGGAAACAGCAGCATAACTTCAAGTTACTAAAAAAGAAAATGACCAGATTATAGATCTATATATAACAAAAATATACATTAAGAAGGAAAGACATTTTAAACAAACAAACAAAACACTTAAAAAATTTGTCAACAGCAGACACACAGTTGAAAAACTACTGAAGGATGATATTCAGGCAGGAAAAATAAACTAAAACAAATCTGAAGATGAAGGAAGGAACAAAGAGCAACAAAAGGATAACTACGTGGCCACACCAAAATTAGCACTAGTTATTACTAATAATGTATTGAATGGTCTAAAAATGCAGACAATAAATATTTGTGACAAAAGTAACATATAAGACAGAGAAGATAAATGGAATTTAAAAATTCTACAGTCATTGAATGGTCCAAAAAGAGGTAAAGATACTAATTTATATAGTAATATCAGAGATATACTTTACAATATCTATGGTAATCACTATGAATATTACAATAATATTTAAGTATAAAGTTAATATGGGAAATACAATATAATAAAAATGATCAATACAAATTAAGGCAAGAAAGAAAGAAAAGGGACATAAAGCAGTTGTACAAAGAGAAAGCAAATAGCAAGGTATTAATTAAGCTAAAATATATCAGTAAATACATTCCACAAAAATGGACTAAATGATACAGTTAAAAGATAAATATTTCCAACAGCTACATGTTGCATTTAAAAAAATTTTTTTAATGTAAAGATATAAATAATTAAAGTAAAAAGATGGAATAAGATATAGCAGGCAAAAACTAATTAAAAATAAAGTTGTTATAGCAAAATTAATATCACAAAAAGTAGATTTTAAGGTAAAAATCATCACTAGATATAAAATGTTATATTTTATAGTGAATAAGTTTAACTTACTCATGAACACAATAGCGAAAATTATAAATTAACAAAAAAGCTAAGTTTTTTCCAGGAACACAAGGTTGATTTAATGTATTAGAAATCAATCAATGTAATTCACTACATTAACAGAAGAAAAGAGAAAAATAATCATCTCATAGGTGCATAAAAAGTACATAAGAAGATTCAACTCACATTTATGGTGAGAACTCTAAAAGACTAGAAATAGGAGGTAACACATTTAATCTAATATATGGTATCCACTGGGGGAAAAAAAAACTATTACAAACAAAGGACTTAGGGATGAAATGTTGAAGGCTTTTCTCCTGAGGTTGGGAAAGGCAAAAGAAGTCCACAATCTCTACCAGTAGTCAACACTGTACTGAAAGTGTTCCAACCAGTTCATTAAGGCAAGAAAAATAGTAAGTACAAGAATTTAAAAAGGAGAAATAAAACTGACATTACTTGCAAATACATGATTATGTTTGCAGGAAATCCAAAGAATATTCAAAGTACAAGATAAGTGTGTTTAGCAAGCAAGCAGTTGTTTTAATCACCTCCTATTCACTGTGTTGATGAAGAAGGGATTCATGCCCTAGAGTTATGAGGCTGGCAAACACATGACACCCAGTGCTTGTCAGATGGGATGATAACAGTTTGTTAGTCATGTATATCCCCAGCCCAAGGGAGGAAAGCACTACACATCACTCAAGGCCACACAGTTCTCAGGAACAGAGTGGGCAACCAAGATCTGTAGGAGGCAAGGTTTTTAGTATCAAGAGGATGAGGTGACTCTGGTTTGTGTAGGATGTGATTGGTTTCTTTGAATAATTCTGTGGGTTGTCAGGGAGGGGAAATGAGCTTGCTTCTCTAGGACAAGCAAGAAATATGTCTGGTCCCCCTGATAAGGAGAATATTTTAAGCCAGGGGATTTTATCTGCAGGAGAAGAATGCGAAGGAGAACTTCTAGTTTTACTAGAAGTTAAGGCAGCACATAATAAATGGCCTTAATTTTAGATCTTACACCACAGCTGTATACAAAATCAATATTTATATACCAGTGACAAACTAAAGATGAAGTTTTAAAATATATACCATTTGAAATGGCATGAAAAGTTAATGCATTCCTACTAATAAGTCTAATGAGCAATATGTAAAAATTCTACACTGAAAACTATAAAACATTTTGAAAAGAAATGAAAGAGAACCTAAATAAATGGAATGTTATACTATGTTAATGAATTTGAAGATTCAATATTGTAATGATGATGCTTCTTCTAAGCAATCTTCTATCTAAGCAATCTAAGATAGTCAATACAATCTCAATAAAAATCTCAGAAAGTCTTTTTGTCGAAATTGTCAAACTCATGCTAAAGTATATATGGAAATTCAAAGGTCTAGGGATACCCAAATAATTTTGTGGAAGAAATAGAACAAAGTAGAGGACTTTTACAATCAGATATCAAAACTCATAAAGCTACAGTAAATAAGGTATTGTGATATTGCACAATGATAGCAAAATAGACCAATAGAACAGAAGAGTCCAAAATAGATCCATAATTATTCAAATACTCAAATTATAACAATGATGGCACTGAAAAGAAGTAGGGAAGAAACTTTTTTTTTAATAAATGGCAAGGGATCAATTGAATAAAAATACAAGAAACAGAAAAAAATTTACATTTGCCAGACACACAGATCAATACTAGGTGGACTGTAGGTCTAAATATAAAAATTAAAACAATTCAGTGTATAGAGGAGAATATATCTTCATCACCTTGGGGTAAGAAAAGCTTTCTTAAACAAGATACATAAAAGGCTAATCTTAAAATAAGTGATTGATAAACCACATTAAAATTAAGGATATCTATTTATTGATGTCATAACAGACTAAAAAACAAGTCACACTTTACTAAAAGATATTTGCAACACATAACCAGCAAATAATTCATATCATTAAAGGATAAAGAACTCATAAAATCAAGAAGAAATGACAGACACTCCAATATAAAATTACACAGAAGACTTCAACAAGCATTTTACAAAAGAGTATGGCCAAAAATATATTAAAAAGCCTTCAGTCTTATTACTAATAATAGAAGGGCAAAATTTTAAAAATGAGATACCATTACACAAACAACAGAATAGAAAAAAGTTAAAAGACAGACAATGTCAAGTGTATGTGACTGGAGTAACTAGAACTCTCACATACTGTTGGTGGAAATACAAAATGTTACATACACTTTGGAAAAGAGACAAGATATTTCTATAAAGTTTTATATACATTTTACAAAGTTAAAAGTACATGTACCATGTGACCCCAAAATTCACTCCCAGATATTTATTTAAGAGAAAAGAAAACATATCTCCACACAAGTAACTGCATGTGAATGAATGTTCATTGCAACTTTATCCATAATAGCCAAATGCAAGAGACAATCCAAATGTCCTTTAATCAATAAATAGATAAAAAAAATCATTGTACATCCAAACAGCGGAAGAGTACTTTAAAAATAAAAAGGAACAAACTACTTATACAACCAACATCATGGATGAATCTCAAAACCATTACGCAAAATGAAGGAGACCAGATTCAAAAGACTACATGCTTAATGAGTCAATTAAAATGACGTTCTGGAAAAGATAAAACTATAGGAACAGGAAACAATGAGTAGATGCCAAGGGTTAATGGTGGGGAAAGGAGTTTGAGTACAGTGGGTCATAAGGAAACTGTTTGGGGTAATGGAAATATTCCATATCTTAATTGTAATGGTACTTACATGAATGGAAATATTTTGAAGCATCATCTAAATGTAATGGATGCATCTTATTTTTATGTGAATTAAACTTCAATAAAATTTATTTAAAAACAAACAAAAAATGCTAAAGAAGATAAAACAAAATAATAGGATTCTGATATTAAATGCTATTTAATCAGTGATGAAACATTCACTTTAAGTGAATAGAAATGTATCCTGAAAGAGAAAAAAAATTATACCTGCTTATCAAAGACACAATTTAGAGGTTAAAAAGACAAGGACACAGTTGGGGAGAAAGTAGTTGCAACACATAACCAGCAGTGTGACCTAACAAAAAGTTCTCTCCTTCATCAAAGCAGGGAGAAAATTGGCAGAAATGGTTAGAATCGATATTTTTAGAACTCTGTAATCCAGGAATCTAGGGAGGATTTATTCAAGAAATACAGATGAATCTTGATAAAAACAACGAGTTTTGTATATGCTGACTTGTACTATTGCTATCCCCATCTCTAAAGTTCCGTGAGACCCTTGAAAAGTCACAGCTAGCTATCACGGTGAAAACCAGCAGCCCAGAAGTCACCACAGAGGTAGAACAGGATCGGAGGTCCTTGATAACTTCATTCTCACAGATATGCTACTCCTTCTTGTAACTAGTAGTTCCCCAGAACATCCTAATTTCAGACTATCTTCACCTGACCTGACTCAGCCTTTTCCCCAAGGAATTGAGGTGAACTCATTTAGAGATAGTTGTTTGAATTTGAGGCTGCCTGAGAAGGTTGATAAGAGTTGGGGCAAACGGTAGACTGATCAAAATCCTAGAAAGAAAAAGCTGGAGAATGAGATATCCCTAGGGATTCAAAAAGCTCTGACATATTCCTGGGACTCCAGAATGCCACAAGCATGTGTAGAGATATGCACATGCCCAGAAATGTTCATATGCTCAGGAAAGACCTGAAAAAGTCCTAAGCCCATGTCTGGCTGACCTGGAAGCTCTGCACAAGCAGTAAGTAAAGGCTGAGGGAGAGCTGCAATTACCTGGCTGAGTGTTTTAGGTATGCCCCAACATGCACACAAAGCCCTTCAGCAAATATTAGGAAACTGCTTGGTTCTAGGTGTTTAAGGAAATCTCTACTGATTCATCAGCATATGAGTTACCTAGGTAAACAGAGACTTCAGTGACTACACAAAACAAAAAAATACTTTACAGAATTAATTCAGTAAAGTTACTAAGAAACAATCAACAATAATATTAACATAACAAACAAAAACTTAGGAGGAGGGCAAGAATCTGATTTCCAGAGTTAATACATTATATTAATTAAAATATCTAGTTTTGAAAAAAAATTATGAGACATGCAAAGAAATAAGAAAGTATAGCACATACACAGGAAGAAAATAAAACATAGAAACTATCCCTGGAGGACTTACACTTCCTGATTTTGAAACTTGTTATAAACCTACTCAAATCAAGATAATGTGGTATTGATATAGGAATAGACATAGAGATCCATGGAGCAGAATTGGGAATACAGAAATAAACCTTACATTTAAAGTTTTCAACAAAGGAGTCAAAATAATTCAATGGGGAAGGAATAATCTTGTGAACAAATGATGCTGGAACAAATGGATATCAACATGCAAAAGAATAAAGTTCAGCCATCATATACAAAAATTAACTCCAAATTAATTATAGATCTAAATGTAAGATCTATAAAATGTAAAGCTATAAAAATCTTAGAAGAAAACATTGGAGTGAATCTTTCATGATGTTAGCTATGACACCAAAATCACAAGCAATAAATGATAATTTAACTTCATTAACATTAAAATTATTTGTGCTTCAAAGGACTATCAAGAAAGTGGAAAGATAATCCACAGAATGAGAAGAAATTTTTACAAATCATATATCTTCTAAATCTTTTAACACCTATTTTCAACTCTCTTAGATATATTCTTAGTGGTATATACTAGAATATGTAAAGAACGTTTATACTTTCATCATAAAATAATAAATAATTTAAATTTGGGCAAAAAATTTTAAAAATTAAAATTAAGCAAAAGACTCAAAGACATTTTTCCAAAGAAGATATATAAATGGCCAGCAAGCACTTGAAGAGATTAGGGAAATACAAATTAAAAAGCACAATGAGATACTATTCCACAACCAAGGATGACCAGAATCAAAACGACAGAAAATAACAATTGTTGGTGAGGATATGGAGAAAATAAAACCCTCATACATTGCTAGGGGAATACAAAGTGGCACAGCCACTTTGGAAAAGCATTTGGCAGTTCCTTAAAATTTAAACATAGCATTATTATGTGACTGAGCAATTCTACTAAGTGTATAACCAAGAAAACTGAAAACAAACATTCAAGGAAAACTTTGTTCACAAATGTTCATAGCATAATTATTCACAAAAAAACAAGAGTGGAAATAACCCAAACGTCCATCAATTGATGAATGGATCGACAAAATATGGTATATATTTTATTCATACAATAAAATACTATTCAGCCATAAAAAGGAAGGAAGTACAGATTCATGCCACAACATTGATGAATCTTGAAAACATTATACAAAGTAAAAGAAGCCAGACACAAAGGCCACATATTTGATGATTCCATTTTTATGAAATGTCTATGATAAGCAAACCTATAGGACATAGAAGATAGATTAATGGTTTCCTGGGTTGAAGGAGGGGTGGAGAGAGAATGAGGAGTGACTGCTGATAGGTATAAGATTACTTCCTGAGTGATGAAATGTTCTAAAATTAGATTATATGATAGTTACACACTGTGTAAATATACTTAATAATTTGAATTATACACTTTAAATGGGTGTACATAAATCCTATATGAATTGTATCAATATTGTTTAAATGTTCAGACATATTTTAAATTTATTTTAAACTAATTTAAGAGGTTTCTACCTATAGAAATAGGAGCCTTAAAAATGGAAGATTATTCAAATCTTTCAGAGACTAGAAGAAAAAGGAACACACCATTACTTTATTTTAGATTTAAAATAACAGTATGAGTAAGAGATGAATAAGGGTCTTTACAGGCAAATCTCACTTGTGATCTTAGATGCAAAGATCCAAAAAAAAAAACCAAACAGAAACTAGTGGTGTGTAAAGATAATAATACATTATTAAAGTTAGGTTGATCTCGGGAAAATAAAGCTGGTTTAACATTATCAAGTCCATAAATGTAATTCAACTTTTAACAGATTAAAAGAGCAAATATATATAATAATCTCAATAGGCACAACATTTTAAATAAAATTCAGCATACATTTAAAAATTTTAAGTCTTACCAATGAAGAATAAAATGAAATTTTGCTAACCTGATAAAGGGTATCAACCAAAAAAATATAGTAAATATCATTCTCAATAGTTAGTTTGAAGCACTTTCTTTAAAATCCAGAAGAAAACAATGATATCCACTATGACTGCTTCCATTCCACAGTGTACTGCTGAACAGAATAGGGAGACTGGAAATATTCATTCACATATGGAAACAATATATGCCAGGGCTCACTGTAAATCAGTGGGGAAAGGAGGAATGGCTCAGTGAGATATACTGGGATGAACTGGTTACCCACTTGAAAAAAATGAAGTTGACGTCCTATATTACATGATACACAACATTTAATTCAAGATGGATTCAAGACTTAAATATGAAAGAGAAAACTTTAAAATTTTACAAAGGAAATATAAAAAGAGTATTTATATGAGCTTAGATAAAGAAATGATTTCTTAAACAAGAAAACACAAGAACTAACCAGGAAAACATTTCCCATAGCACCTATTCCTTATTTTTACAATTCCATTATATCTAATTTTATACAGGATTGTAACTGCTTACATGATTGTCTACTCTGAACTAAAAACTACTTGAGGATAGGGACTGTATCTTACTAATTTTATCTCAAAGGGTACAATTACGTGAAGAATAAAGGTCTACTAATAACTAAAGGAAAACATTCCAAGTATTGTTTGTTCAGTTTTAAATTAGATCTCTGGAGGCTAATCTCCAGAAAAGAGATTCTAAATGTGTAATTACATTCAGAATGAGAGGACTGCATCACTCCAAACTAGTCTTAGATCTAGAAAAGACCTTCCCAAGGTAATCTGGTCTAATTCACCTTAAATGCGAGAATTTCTTCTACGTTCCTGACATTTCATGAACTAGGTCAGCTGTAATCCTTCAAGCAGTGCTGGGGACAAGAAGCTCACTGTTTGAGAGGGAAGTCTGTTTCATTTTGTTTTGTTCTAACAAATCACTATTAATCTAGAAAAGGGAATGCACAGGCCCCAGGAAATAGGATCATTGTCAAAATTTCCATATTTCTGTAGGTGGTTTCCCAAGATATTTTCTCCAGAAAGGTTTTCAACACAACCCCCTCGATTGCATAACTAATGACTAATACAGAATGCCCCAAAGCCTCTTATATAAAAATTACGTGTTTATTTTATGTAATACATGAAAACAACTAGTTGAAGCTAGTCACCATCCTCTAAATTGTGCATTCCAGAAACATGGAGTCATTTAAAAGGCACAACAAATTGCCTTTTCACTAAAGTCACATCCCAGCAGCTCCATAGGGTGTGTCAATAATTGGATTATCAATGAATCAGAGATGAATGCTTAAGGCTGCTTTGGAAATGAGTCTAAAGAAAACATAGAGGTCAAGGGTCAATTTCACTAAAATAATCAAAATATGTCATAATAGGAAAGGCCCTGAGAAATCATTTAGTCCAGCTGTATTATACAGAATATGAGTTCTACAAGGGATTCTAAATCAAAAGGACTTCATGCTTAATACATATAAAAAAAAATTCATAGTGAAGGCTCCTCTATAGGACTCTAGAGGACATTAGCATGTTACAGGATCTTGATAATTCTAAGAAAACTATTCCACTTTGTTTAGAGCATTTCAAATGTATCTAGTTGCAACCAACTTTTTTTAGTAACACCTAACAAAATATTAGCACACCTAATATACTCCAAGAAATGCTAATAACCTAGTTGAATTTTCTCATTTTAAAGATGAGAGAAGGAAAACCTAGAAAAGGTTTTGAAATGCCTAAATCAACAAAAATACTTAGTTGCAGAGCCAGGACTACAACTCAGGTAGCATGGCAGCTTGTAAATCTGGAGCACTCTTTTCTTCTACCTTTAGTGTCTCCAAATTCCTGGGGAAGGATGACATTCCAAACATAACCACAAACTGGTTCTTGGCACTCTCCTTCATCTCCTCTTTAAATAAAATTGTATTACTTATAGCAGTGATTTGCAACCAGATGGGTGGGATGCTAAAGAAGATCAGAAAGGAGTGTTGACAGAATCTGTAGGGCAAGGAAAGGTATATTTTTTAAGCATATTAAATGTTACAGTATACTTTTTTATTTGGAAAGAAAGATACTTTCTTTCCTTACATAAGGCTTTCTGTAGGAAATGACTCCCAGAAAGAACAAGGAGAAATCAGCCAACACAGCCAAAGCAGGAGTAGTTGAAGGGTGTTGCAGGCAGAGAGGGTAGTAAATTTTAAGGATGAGAGCCAAGAGAGTTCGTGCCATGGTTAAGGAACTACAAGTAGCTTAGTGTGGCTGAAAGACAGACAGAAGGGTGTTGGTGGAGGGAGGAAGAACCAAAAGAATGGGGTGGTGGAAAAAGGTATGTACTCAGAGTTAAGCAACATAGTGAAGAACTAGTGAGGGGCCAGATCATGAAGGGCCTTGTACCTCATTCAGTGGAATTGATCTTTATCATGACAGCAATACTAACACACTGAAAAGTTTAAGCAAGAGAGTTACATTATCAGATTTGCATTACAGAAAAATCACTCAGGGAACAGCCCACACTTTCTCACAGAAGGAAGTTTTCAATGTGCTCAAATTTTTCTGACACTTCATTTCCATCTTCTTAACCAGTATGGCCTTTATCCTGGGTGCTGAATGATTAACTGACATGGCCTAAGGAGAAATTCTGACAGTCTAAATCACTGAGATTAAATTGCAAGAGTCAGTTCACCAACGGGCACAGCTGGGTCGTAAGCAGTAACATAAATTGCCCAAGTCAGTAAATATTTCAGCTGGGGTCATCGAGAGTATAGTTCACAAGGAAACTCACACTTACTATTTCCGTAAGATAGTAAATTCAATGGAAACATTTTATTTTTAAGTTATGTTAACGTTTGTAATATTCTAACTGAAGAAATGAAAATTTTGAATGTTCTTTCATGAATTACTCTCATTTATCATTTTTTTTCACCTCTGACCACCCCTAATTCATCATTTTCTTGCAATCAGTTGTCCAACAGGAAATTATTTCAGCCACCCGCACTCCAGGACCTCAACTGAAGAAGTTCGTTACCACATTTTGAACACAGCTCCAGTGTAGTGATCCTCATGACCATTCTTTGGTGCCATAAATTCTTTGTCACCTTCAAGTCCCTGTAGAAGCACAAATATTAATTATATTAAAAACATAAATAATAACAGAGACAAAAACAATACTAATACTGCAGTACTGTCTATATCCTATGCACTGGGTTAGACACTACATACTTTATCTCATACATGTACAAAATCCCATGAGTTAAATAACTTAATATCTCAATTTGACAGATGAGGAAGCGAATCCTTAGAGAAATTAAGTAAACTTTCCAGGATCATACAGCTTGAGATCAAAATCAGAATTCAAATCCAGATCTGTATGACTGCAAAACCCAGCTCTTCAACCTATAGTTATCTGTCATGCAGTACTTGCTTGAAAATAATGCTCGTCAGTTTATAAGCATTATATAATTTAACCTGCAAACTAATCTACCAAAAGGTAAACTTATCCATATTTTACAAATGAAGACATTGATGCTCAGAAAATTTATTTAAATTGCCAATGTTTATACAGGCAGAAAGAAGCAAAGGCAGGATTCAGATCTAGATTTGTCTGATCCTAATTCTGTGTTTAACTACAATCTATAGTATATCATTAGGGTGAGATAACATAAACCAGTAATTTCCTATTCCACATAGAGCTCCATGGCTCTGAGCATGTGGATCAAGGTTCACCATGGTGGTAGATGGAGGAGTTGGCAAGGGGAAGAGAAGAGAAGCTGAAAGAGTATGTCTCTCTTTCCCACTTCTCTTATACTTCAACTGGTGCAACTTCACCTTTCTCTGTTTTATATTTTAGTGTTAAAGATTTCAAACGAAGAAAGCGCTATTTTTAAAAGGTAGACATCTATTGCTCCAAGTTTTTATCCACTAACACCTTAACAGAAAGATTGATTGACAGTCATCTGAGAGCTGAAGGAATGGAACACCAGAATGACACTGAGATCAGTGCAGCTGTTAAAACTCCCTATGTTAGTCATATAATTTGCAAATATTTTCTCCCATTTCATTTTGTCTATGGTTTCCTTTGCTGTGCAAAAGTTTTTAAGTTTAATTAGGTTCCATTTGTTTATTTTTGCTTATATTTCCTTTGTTTTACAAGACAGATCCAAAAAAAAAAAATTGCTACACTTTGTCAAAGAGTATTCTGCTTATGTTTTCCTCTAGGAGTTTTATGGTTTCTGTTCTTACATTTAGATCTTTAATCCATTTTGAATTTATTTTTGTAGGTGGTGTTAGAGAATATTCTAATTTCATTCTTTTACATATATCTGTCCAGTTTTCCCAACACTGCTTATTGAAGAGATTGTCTTTTCTCCATTGTATATTCTTGCCTCCTTTGTCATAAATTAATTAACCATAGCACATGGGTTTATTTCTGGGCTCTCTATCCCATTCCATTGATCTATGTGTCTGTTTTTGTGCCAATACCATACTTTTTTTTATTACTATAGCTTTGTAATTTAGTCTGAAGTCAGGGAGCATGATTTTTCCAGCTCTGTTCTTCTTTTTCAAGATTGTTTTAGCTATTTGGGGTCTTTAGTGTTTCCATACAAATTTAAAAATTTTTCTGTTCTAGTTCTGTGAAAAATGCCATTAGTATTTTGAGAAAGATTGCATAGGATTGGTATATTGCCTTGGGTAATATGGCCATTTTAACAATATTGAGCCTTCCAATCCAGGAACATGGGATATCTTTCCATCTGTTTGTGTGATCTTCAGTTTCTTTCATTAGTGTCATAGTTTTCAGAGTACAGGTCTTTTACCACCATAGGTAGGTTTATTCCTTGGTATTTTATTCTTTTTGATGAGATGGTAAATGAGATTGTTTCCTTAATTTCTCTTTCCGAAGTTTCATTCTTAGAGTATAAAAATGCAAGAGATTTCTGTATCCTTCAACTTTACTAAATTCATTAATGAGCTCTAGTAGTTTTCTACTACTAGATCTTTAGGATTTTCCATGTAGAGTGTCATGCCATCTGCAAACAGTGACAGTTTTACTTCCTTCTTTCCAATTTAGATTCTTTTTATTTCTTTTTCTTCTCTGATTGCTGTGGCTAAGACTTCCAACACTATGTTGAATAAAAGTGGCAAGAGTGGGCATCTTTGTCTTGTTCCTATTTTAGATGGAATGCTTTCAGTTTTTCACCATTGAATAAAATGTTAGATGTTGGTTTGCCATATATGGCCTTTATTATGTTGAAGTATGTTCCCTCTATGCCTACTTTCTGGAAAGTTTTTATCATAAATGGATATTGAATTATGTCAAAAGATTTTTCTGCATATTTTCAAATATGACTGATAAGGGGTTAACATCCAAAATATATAAACAGCTCATACAACCCAACATCAAAACAAAACTACCCAGTTAAAAAGTGGGCAGAAGACTTGAGCAGACATTTTTCCAAAGAAGACATGAATATGCTCAAGATTGTTAATCATCAGGGAAATACAAATCAAAACCACAATGAGATATCACCTCATACTTGTCAGAATGGCCATCATCAAAAAGGACATAAATAACAAATGTTGGCAAGGATGTGGAGAAAAGGGAGCCTCATACACAGTTGGTAGGAGTGTAAATTGGTGCAACCACTGTAAAAATAAGATGGAGTTTTCTCAAAAAATGAAAAATAGAATTACCATATGATCCAGCAATTCCACCCCTGCATATATATCCAAAAAAATCCCCACTAATTCAAAAAGATACATACACCCCAATATTCATAGCAGCATTATTTATATTAGCCAAAATATGGAAGCAATCTAAGTGTCCATCAACAGATGAATGAAGAAGATATGGTATATATATATACACACACACACACACACACACACACACACACACAATGGAATACTACTCAGCCATAAAAAGAATGAAAATTTGCCATTTGCAACAACAGGGGTGGACTTGGAGGATATTATGTTAAGTGAAATAAGTCAGACAGAGAAAGACAGATAATGTATGATATTACTTATATGTGGAATCTAAAAAATAAAGTGAACTAGTGAATATAACAAAAAATAAATAGACTCACAGATATAGAGAACAAACTAGTGGTTACCAGTGAGGAGAGAAAAAGGGAGAGGGGTAAGTTAAGGGTAAAGGATTAAATGGTACAACCTATTATGGCTAAAATATGCTACAAGGATGTATTGTACAACATATGGAATTTAGCCAATATTTTATAAGAACTATAAGTAGAGTATGACCTTTAAAAATTATAAATCACTATATTGTACACCTGTAACTTATATAATATTGTGCATCAATGATACTTCAACTTTAAAAAAAGACTCAATATAGAATCCAGGAGGAAAACCTGGGAATTGGGATCTTATGTGAAGCATGTGGATCTTTTTTTTTCTTTCCTCCTGTAGTGGGTCCAGTCTTTGATTCCAAGAATATAGAAAGCAGGGAGAGTTATCCTAAAACTAACAGTTACAACATCAGTACCCTGACTTATAACATCTCAGTTGGCTTCAGACTCCAAGCCATGAAAGAATGTCCTGGGCCAATCTTGTGGATTATAAGATCTCATTTTCTCTGTTCTGCCCAGAAGCAGGGGGATGGGCATCATGAGACTAAATGCTCTTTACTTTGCCAAAAGATGCTTACAGTCATAGAGATCAAATAGATCCAAAAACAATGTTTCCTAAATATATTCCATGGAGTCCATAAGATGCCCATTAAATTTTTAAAAAATGTCCAGGGACAAATAAGTGTTGGAAATGCAGCATAAGCTCTGTGTCTGAAAATAGGGTGGCCTATAATTAATCATCCAAACTAGGCCACTTCTGAGAGCCAAAGGGAATTTATTAATAATTACACAAAGACATCAAGCACATACAGAAAATGTCCTGGGCAAGTTAGGACCTATGGTTAGTCTGCTATTTAAACCAGAACTTACCAAATTTATTTGGCCACAGAACATTTTTTTCCTTGTAACACCTGCTAACCTCATGAGAGATCATTACTCCGCAGAACATACTTTAAGGAACACTAAATGTAGAGGTTTTAGGAGAATCTGCATGAAATGCAATAGATCAATGCTTACCAACCATTTTCTGTCAATGCACACCTAAGAAGAAATTGTTAATATTTTTGTGGCACAAAAAAGTAAATAGCTGAGGCTCCTTGTAGCCAGAAAGAACTGGGCAGGGGAGTCCGGTATTTGAGGGGATTACCATCTCGGCATTCCTGTAATCCTCTGGTACATAGAGCAATCAGGCATATTGTTCAGGCAGCTGTGAGCAGTCTAAAACACACCCACAAAATGACCTCCATGTATTTCTCTTCCTTGAAGACCAATTACAGATGATTAAATTAAATGAAGGCAATGAAGAGTTTGCCCAAAAAAGTTTTGTTATTTGCTCTTTTAGCCTTCTTTTGGTTTCTCTTGCTGCATACCATTTGCATCAGTGTCAAAAGTCTTGAAAAGTATGGGAAATGCAGGAAATCTCCGACTGACTCAATCTATTTATCAAGACACTGGGAAAAAAAATTCCAAAGAAAAAGATAAAACTATATTAGGTATTTCAACACAGTCTAATACAAGGAATCAGCAATGAAAGATTGAAAAAGCAAAAAGGGAACTCTGAGTTAACACAGAGGCCTGGCTCAGGCCTCAGAACTCTGAGGAGGGTGCACTGCCCCGGTGATTCTGGCACATCAGAGGTGTAGCCCCCCGACTGTGGGAACCAAGGAACGAGCCTTGGGCTGGAAAGGTAAACAAGGTATAAAGAGCTGCAGACTCAGAGGTGAGAAGGCTGGTTAGCCAAGGACGGGTAAGATCCCCAGAAGGGGGCAACCTAAGACAGGCACAGCCGCCTGAGGCCAAGAAGAATGTTGTGAAGCAGCTGTTTCTCATACATTCCGCCCTGATAAGCTGTAAGGCTCGCTGGTGCCAATATGAACATGATTTACCAAAACATAAAGGGTCTTCTGACCTTGAGCCAGACACTGCCTGTTAACCATTTCCCTTGTCATTCTTCTTTGCTATATAAGACTATGTAACTTAATAAAGCTTCCGAGTAGCCATCAGCTCACTCCGCATACAGTGTGTATGTGTACATGATATTGCGACACCAACAAGAGGGGCCCCCGTGAGTCTGGCTCTGGAATGCTAAATGAAGATGGAGACTTGATCTAGACACAGCTTCCTGATCAATAAACCAACTGCAGATAATTCAGTCACTCAATTGTGGAAACACTTCAAAGGCAGACACTTGAACTCTACATCTTCAGGTACTGGATTTACTACCAGCACAAGCAAATACTCCCAATCCGAGACTCTGGCCATTGAACTGACGCCTGTGCTCTCAGGTAGCTCTTGATAAGTCTGGGTTTATTTACCTTGAGAACCGTACAGAAAACAACTTGAAGAGGGGTTCAATTTAATTGGAATTTGAAGCCCTGAAGCTTTATAAAGCTGCTTTGAAAATTTTAATGAAGAAGAGGGAGGCGAAAGGGGAAGGGAAGGAAGAGAGGGACATGAGGAGAAAATATGGGAAGTGTTCCCACATTCTCTATTCAGGAGGGAAATGAAACCATTTTAAAGGTGTTTTAAGCAAGGAAACAGTGTTTGAAGGTTAGTCTCCTGCCATGTGCTTTTACATTGTATTATTCATTTCATGGCGCTCTTTTTGCCCTGTTCAGCTCTTCAGTTAGAAGTCAGAAGCCATACCCTTGACAGGCAGCCCTCCAAAGTTCATTTCAGAGAAGGTTACACTGCTTACATTCCTCAAAGTTGCCATGTAAGGAGGAAGGGCAAAGGAATCCCCTACACCCTGGCCAAGGAGCACACAATGCAGTGCTCCAATGGGCCAGAAGGAATACAGTGGGCCTCAGATTAAAAATTATTACCTGAGATTACAAACTGATAAAAAAAAACTTTTAAAACCAACATATTCAGAGAGGTAGTTTATCTTAAAGACTAAGAGTGTAGGTACTGGGATATTATAGAACCAGGGTTAGATCCTGGCTTCTTTGCTTCCTAGCTATTGACCTTGAACAACTTTCATAACTAACCTTTCTACACCCCAGTTTCTTTATCTGTGAAATGGTATAATCTATATGTTGGCAGTATCCACACACATCTCTTTTTGCCCTGCATCAACCATAAAACAAGACTCAGAACTTTCTTGCATTCTCCATAAAGAAGCCCTTTGCATCAAATGTATATCATCCAGAAGATTTCATAGGCAAATTGAAATAGCTTTACAAAGCAAAATATTTTTCTCCAAGAAGCCCTATTTGACCTCTTTCCAAGTTTTATTTCTTAAAAATAGTAGGTCTTTTTTTCTACACTCTCTTCTATGATGCTCGGCCTTCCCAGCTTTGGCTTCTTCCTTCTAGCATCATTATACCCCTTTTCTGTCTATCCCTTTCTTAGGCGGGGTGAGTTATCTCTGCGTGTATCTCACTTCCCAACTCATATACCTATACTCAAAAGCCTACTCAGCAAACAAATGACCGTCCAGTTGCCAGTAGCCCCCCTCCTCAAAGGGCAGCAAAAGATTAGAAATAATTTTTACTGTCCCGTGTATGCAATTAGAGTAGCTACCAAACAGGGTTATTGTGAAATTAAATGAGATAATGGATCTAAAGTGATTTGCACACTGGCACATAAGTGTAACCAAATGTTAGCTGTTGTTATTTTCATTACTATTTAGCTTACTATTTAGCTTTCACTGAGCATATTTCTCTAACGTCTATTCAAATGATAATATGGATGGTAGGGAGGTACTTAACGTTTTAGTGTAAACATTTTTTTGAAAAACAGTCACAAACTCAAAAATCAGATCCTGTGTCTTTAAGGTGATCCACTTGGCCTGGGCATTGTGTTTTCTTGTTCCCCCAGATATTTGCAATGAAGTCCTCACATAGTAAATTGTCTTGAGCAGCATCCATATCCTGTGTTCGAGTGAAAGGCCATCGCTTTACATCTTTTGAGAGAAATAAAGAGAAACATAACTTTTACTGAGCTCTTATTTTGTGATCAGTGAAATACTACATACTATGGTTATTTAATCCTCAAAAAGAAAAGTAAGTGGTATTATTCTCCCATTTGGATTCTTGGTCTCAGAGATGTTAGTTAATCCTAATTTTATCCCTTGGTTTGGATAGGACATCACCAAACCCAAACCAGCCACAAACCTTCTACCAAAACCAAATATATTAATCTAGAAGGAAAAAACACCTTTCCAAGGTGTCTGCACAGTGTTTCAACATATCTTGAAAGCTGAGGACTTTAAAGTAATTTTTTTTCCTTTGCCAATGGCTTTGCTTTGTCATAGACACTTTGTCACAGCTGTTGGATTGCCAAAAGTAAATGAAAGAACATCCTTGCCTCCTCTGATCTTTGTTTCTTTACATTCAGGCAGAATAGAGGGGCTGAGTTCCTGAGCTTCCTCCTGCCAGAAGTGCACATCTATTAAGAGAAATTATGTCTTTATCTCAGCCAGATTTCTCACTCATCACCCTTTTTCTTTCCAACCACTCCCCCAAACACAGGAAGTTATAGGATCTTTGATCCTGGGCTGTCCCGGGTTAGGGACTTCTAATTCTCTACTTCTCCTTTTAAACTAGCATCTAGAAGGAGGCCTGGAGATCGTTGCTCTCACACTCTCATTCAGCTAATTTTCTCAGCACCAACCCATCCCATCTTCTGCCTGTGAACATCCTTTTCATACAGCTCCAAGCAGAGGTAGAAGCAATCGGTTTGAAGTGGGAAGGAATGGGGAGTTAGCTTTTGGAGAGGATGTGTTTGGGGTGATTGTGAGACATTTGAGTGGAGATGCAGATCTGGGTCTCAGGTCAAAGCTGTGGGCTGAAGACCCAGAAATGGGAGGTGGTACTCAAGGCAAAGGGAACAGATGAGGATACACAAAGAGAAAATGGAGGAGAAAGGAAGGGAAATGGGGGAAAGAGAGTGTTCAGAACAGAACTCTGGGGCCTGACTACATGGGAAAGGCTGGGCAAGAAGAGGAAGATAGTTAGGGACGTGAGCAGAGGACAGACTGCCCGTCTATCTATCTCACTTTTTCCATAGTCCCATCAGCTGTTGGCTGCACAGTTCTTGAAGCAGGTATGTGAACTCCACCATGAGCAGTCTCTTTGTATCGCCTTACGTACTGGCTGTCATCTCATTTCTAAACATTTTTCTCCATCCTTAAGGACTCTGAAAGACAATTTGTTTCTCATTCGGCATCAGATTGAAGCACAAATTTTCGTTGAGCAGGCAGTAAACAAAACTAAACCTCTGTGTACTCAAGAAACCCAGGTGCCTCCCTTGATGACTGTCTCCTCCTAAGGGATACTCCAGTCCTCAGGGTTAGTATCACCTTACTTTTCAGGTGGGCAGGACTTTGGCGCCATTAACATATCTCAAACTGTTTTATCCCTGACATACTCTCTCAGGAAATGTAAACAATGGTGGTCTACTTATATGTGGAATCTAAAAAAAGCCAAACTCATAGAAACAGAGTAGAACGGTGGTTACCAAGGACTGGGGGTGGGGCAAATAGGGAAATATTGGCCAAAGGGTACAAAGTTCCACTTATAAGATGAACAGGTTCTAGGAATCTAATGTACAGCATGGTAATTATGATTAATAATACTGTATAATATACATGAAAGTTGCTGAGTTCCTAAATGTCCTTACCACGACAAAGAAGTGGTAATTATATGGTGTGATGGAGGTGTTAGTTAAGGCTATGGTGGTGATCATTTTGTAACATGTGACTGTATCAAATCAACTTGTACAGTTGTACACCTTAAACACACACTGTGTTATATGTTAATTATACATTAGATTATACTAGATTAAAAAATAGCTATGATTTTAAAATAGTGGTTCCCCAATAAAACAAATTTGGAAAATGCTGAATGCTACAATCTGAAAGCCACAAAGCATAATGCAATAAAGGCTCTGGCAAGTTCTGCAGTCAAGAAAAAAAAAAAAGATTTAACTTTGCTTAACTCAGAATTTCCCTAATTATTTGATCCCAGAACCCTTTTTCCATGAAATATTTACTAACATATTTATAAGTTTCTAGGAAACACTTAAATCTCACAGCCTACTCTTCCAATTGACTCACATGTTTAACTTTGAAAATGAGTGCTGGTAGAGATAGCCAAAGCCCAAAATATTTTAAGGCCTTCTGAAAAAGAGTAAAGCTGTTTCTATGAAGAGAACGTTGAGTTCAAATTCTTCCCTTCTCAGGGTATAATTCTTTTGAATTTGACTCTGTTGACTGACTCTTCTGGCATGTTCTCCATACAAACAATGCCATAAAAGGGGTCAATGCATTCACTTGTTTGGAAGAAAACACAATTTGCTTAGCTACCACCTCAAAAATAAAAACCAAAAAATTAATGAACCTTGAATTAAACCTCACATTTTATGCAAAAGTTAACTTAAGGGGATCATAGATTTAAATATAAAACTGGAAAACTTTTAGAAGGTAAAATAGAAAATCTTCAGCACCAAGAGCTTGATGAGGAGTTAGAGATGACACCACATGTACAATACATAAAAGGAAAATTGATAAATTGTATCTCATCAAAATTAAAATACTTTGCTCTGAGAAAGACCTCGTGAAGGAGATAAAAAGACAAGCTACAAACTGGGAGAAAATATTTGCAAACCAGAAATCCCAAAATAAGCATCATGTCTAGAATATACAGTTGACCTTTGAACAACGTGAGGATTTGGGGCACCAATCCTCTGCCCAGTGAAAATCTGTGTACCTTATAGTTTGCCCCCCATACCCATGGTTTCTCCACACCCACAGTTCTGCACCCACAGATTGGACCAAACATAAATCGTGTAGTACTGTGGTATTTACCATTGAAGAAAATCCATGTATAAGTGGACCTGTGCAGTTCAAACCCTTGCTGTTCAAGGGGCAACTGTATAAAGAACTATTAAGACTCAGCAGTAAGAAAACAATCAAATTTAAAAATAGGCAAAAGCTATAAAGAGACATTCTACAAAAAAGGATATAAAGATGGCCAATAAGCACATGAAAAAAATGTTCAACATCACTTATTATTAGGGAAATATAAATTGAAACCATGATGAGATAGCACTACAAACTTATCAAAATGGCTAAGATAAAACATAGTGATAACACCAAATGCTGGAGAGAATACAGACACGATAATGCTCATATGCTGCTGGTAGGAATGAAAAATGTTATGGGCACTATAGAAAATAGTTTGACAGTTTGTTGTAAAACTAAATATGCAGTTAGGATCCAGTAATTGTACTCTTAGACATTAATTGTAGAGAACTGAAAACTTATGTTCTTATAGAAACCTATATATGAATATTCATAACATCTGTATCCACGATAACTAAAGACTGGAATCAGCCCAAATGCCCTTCAGTGAATGAGCCAATAAAATACCTGGGGCACATCTATACCACTGAACTCTACACAGCAATGAAAAAGAACAAATTATTGACACATACAGTTCAGATAATCTCAAGTAAATTATGCTGAGTGAAGAAAGCTCATCTTGTAAGGTTACATCCTATCTGATCCTATGTATGTAACATTCTCAAAAATGACAAAATTATGCAGATAGAGAACAGATTAGTGATTCTCCAGTGGATAAGGACTTTGGGGGAAGATGCAGAGAAGGAGGGATGGTTGAGGCTAAAAAATGGGTAGAACAATGGACTTTTTGGTGATAGAACAATTCTGTATGTTGATATCTTGATTATGGTCTACACACGTGATAAAATTGCATAAAACTACACACACACACACACACAAGTACATGTAAAACTGGTGAAATAAGCTATGTGGATTATACCAATGTTGTTTTTCTGGTTTTTATATCATACTAGGGGTATGCAGGATATTACCACTGGGGGGAACTGGATGAAGAGTGCGTAGGACCTCTTTGCACACATCGATTTGCAACTTCCTGTGAATAGATCACTCTTTCAAAAATAGTTGTTCTTAGAAGAATGTCCAAACACTTTATCATGGTCTACAGGGCCCTGCAATACCTGGATCCTACCTGTTCGATATCCTTTCACATCATTCATCATTTCACATCATAAATGACATCCCAACAAGGTTGATGCCTTTTTGGTTCCAAAATATCAGGATTTCCCTATTCAAGGTACTTTGTGTTTGCTATTCTGGCTGCTTGGTGCCTTTTTCCTGCCATTTCCTTCCATGGCTCACTTCTTTTCATTTTTCAGATTTCATCAGAGAGACCTTTCCTGATCACTTATTCAAAATACTACCAAACACAAAAAACCACATATATAATTTAATAGCATACTATTTTCTTCAAAATATTCTTCACAATGTATATCTTATTTCTTTAACTACTTAGGTTTCTCTATCTCACTAGACTGCAAGCTCCATGGTATAAGGTCCCATTTATTTTGGTCATTTTGTATCCCCAGAAATTAACATTGAAGGTACTCGTTAAATGTTGTTGAAAATAGAATGAATAAATGGCACTAGTCCAGTTTGGTGCTGGGGGTGCACAAAGCCTAATTTACTAACACACAGTTCTCCTTTATACAGAGTATCTGCTCTCCCAAGAAGCTACCATAGTACTGGGGTGGGGTTAACTGATATTTGGTGATATAAAATCCCAGCCCAGGTTTTTGTTGTCTTTTTATTTCATTATGATTAATCCTACATACCTTATAGGTTTGTTGTAAGAAACAATTGGAGACATGTTTATAAACATACTGTGAAGTACATAAGAAGCCACAGCAATACCCAGCAACCCCACCATCGTTATCATCACAGGGTTGTTTGGCAATACACAGAATAGCCGGATGTAGTCAGCTTTATGGAGTGCTGAATCTTTATGCCAAATATACACAAATTCCTGTCAGCAGTTACATATTACAAGGATCCCTGGCATGCAGGGGACAACTGATTAGAAGAAAAAACAGTGAACAAACAGACCTGGAATATTTATTATCTGAAGCAAAGGGGATTTTAAAATTGAATAGTAAAATCATGAAGAGAAACTACATTATTTCAAGACCATGGCCCAGGAAGAATAATGTTTAGTATTTTCTTTTACTAGGCTTTCCAAGAGCCATACAGGCACCTTCTTACAGCGAGCCTATGATAGCTTCAGTTATCCTAAGGATTGATACTTGATTTGCAATTTACATGACCTTCCATTTCTCATTTTTATGCCCACCTACCTCCATCCATAACTCTCAGACACACAATGTCCTCATGCTGCTTTCAGGCTGCCTATGATCCTAAGTAGTGTCCAATGGTGTCTCAGACTTTCTCTGTTCTTCTGGAATAAATAAAAATGGTTTCAAATAGTATAAAGAATAATGAAGCCGGAATCCAGAGATCTGGGTCTAGCTGCAGTACTTTCACTGACGTGGTGAATCTGGATCGATTTCTTTCCAATGTCAGAGACTCCGTTTCCCGTCTGTAATATACAAATA
This sequence comes from Vicugna pacos, assembly GCF_048564905.1. Taxonomy (NCBI): domain Eukaryota; kingdom Metazoa; phylum Chordata; class Mammalia; order Artiodactyla; family Camelidae; genus Vicugna; species Vicugna pacos. Next base: position 108,224,510 of record NC_133023.1, on the reverse strand, counting down.
TTGGGCTGGAAATGAATTACTAAAAAAATCTTTGAACTCTGACATTTATGCATGTGTGTGATTTTAGAAAAGTTTTGCTGCTTCTGTTTTTATTTCAATATGACCCTTCTCTCTGCTATGTGACAATATCTGATATGAGGTTATTTATCAGATAAATCAATACCTATCAGTGTGCTGCTAGCTATTGGGTTACTTCTGCCAGAAAACAGATGTGTTAACACAATAAAAATGTAGATCTCTTTAATGAGGCCTTTTTCTTGAGGAAAAGAACTAAGGGTAAAGATTTCAAAAGTTTTGATGTTCTGGTGGGAAAGAGTCTTTTGATCAGATAGCCTTACTTCTCATAAAGTAAACATGCACTTATGAATTAGAAGGGACAGCGATGGTCTAGATCTAGTATGTGTAACATCACATCAAAATATTATAAGCATATAAAAACTAGTAGTCCCTATTACTCTTAGATAATAAAAATGATTTAATTGTCCAGCTTGTTTTGTTATTTATTGTAATAGAAAAACAAGGATAGTTGCCACATTTCTTGACTCTCTGGCCCTAGGTTTCCATGAGGAGAAACAATTCCTATGGTTTGCTGTGCAGCAGGTGCCCTGTGGGAGCACAAACTGGGGTTAACAAACTTTGACATTGTAATGATTACTTTACCAAATCATTCTCACCTTTATGTAAACACAGAAGAAATGTATAATCAAAACCAGTGCTTTCTATATTTGTCATTATACTGCTACTTCAAAGCAAAATGTCCAAAGGCACCGAAGACTAAACTCTCAATACCAGTCACCACCTTATCTACGGAACTGAGCTCAGTTGCCCTGAAGCTGCTTTGCTAGCAGGAACCTGCTACAATCTGTCTCCTTGCCGTAAAAAGCAGAGACATGCTTTGCTCGCTTTGCTTAGTTCGAGGTCATAGATTCAGGGCTGCTTGTGCTTATGGAAAACCGGACCGCGTCCCCGGCCCTAACCGGCAGGACACGCTTCGCTCATCAGGCGCAGGTGGGCAGTGCAGGCTGCCCTTGCTCGCAGAAGCCTGACTCAGCCCTTAGCTGGGAGCAGCGGGGCTGCTTCGCACGCTTAGATGATTTCTGATCATTGTAGGGAGACTCTGTGGTGGTCTGGGTTTTCATTATCAGTAACACTGAAAACCTTGCTCATGATTGTTTGAGGCTAAAAATGATTGCTTGTACTATCAATATTGTAACCTTCTCTCTAAGTATAAATCAAGATTATAATGTTTCTGTGTTTCACGAACTGAAACTGCTGACCTGCATCCCTGCACGTATACCACACTCCTTACTCATTCCTATGATGTATTTCACTTTGACTCTTTGTTTGACTCTTCTCAATAAATACAAGAGCTTTGGAGGAGCTCGGGGAGTTGGTCTCCAGCTCCCTTTCACTCTCTTGACTTCATAAAGTCTTGAGTAATCTCGTTCTTCCGCAGTGGGACTTTTGCTGGACAAAACCCATGATGAACAGAACCCACAGTGCCCTTCCTGTATTTCTGGGATGATTTATGGATTGGAACTATTGATTCGTACTTTTGTGTAGTTGGATGAAACTGTTAGTAAATTTATCCTTTAAGCTGCCATCAGTCACCTGTATCTACATATTCATTAATTTGTTAAGAAGTGAAAATTTTTTTCAAAGTCACTCAGCAAACAAAATGTACAGTCAAGGCATCCTAATTCCTCTTTCTAATCATTCCCTCTACAAGCATAAGATTCACACACTACCTCCTAAGTATTCAGAAACACCCGATTTGGTGCCCCACTATAGCCTACACTTGCCATCCACCAGTCGAATTTCTCTTTCTCTCAGTACAAACCACTCAGCTAAGGAAAGAAAAAATTAAATAATTATTAATACTAAGACACAAAGACTGACAAAGGCAAGATGCCCGGGAAACCTTCTTAAGGGTATTTACATTTTCAATGATAATGCAAACTGTACATTCAAAATATATGAATTTCACTGGATGTAAATACAAAGAGAGAGGGAGAAAGAAATTGGGAATATTGAAAAAATAAGATGTTAATGGGCACAGGTGTAGTTCATTTGTGGTAACAGAATTAAGTGGCCTGAATGAACCTTCAAATAAAAACAACTGAAAATGTTAAAAAAAAAAAAAAGTTGTGTCAGTAAGTATTGCTAAATAAGTGTCATAATTTTACCAAAAATGAAAGACTATTCAGGCCAAGACATGAGTGAGGGTAAAAACCCAGAGCACTAAAGCTTGCTTTATTCTCAAGAGAATGTAATGAGGTCGTGTTTATTTGCAGAATCATGGGAATCTCAAAAGAAGCAAAATTCAAAATTCAAGTGCTAAAAGTCTAACAGAATAACCCAAATAAAACTGGGAGAAAAAAGCTTAACCCCATTATAAGGGTAAACTACAATTAAACTCACCCCAACCTCTCAGTTCCCAGAAAGATGAGACTGGAGGACTACAAGTTAAATTACCTATCTTGAACTTTGACAGTGAGTAGAAAGAGAAAACTCTCTAAGAATTTGTAACAATGGCCAGCCCTCATGTGGGTCAGTAGCCTTGATTCACATTAACTGGCTTGTGTCACAAAACCTCAAACAAAAAATTTAGTTTACAGTGCTTTCAGCCTGACAGAAGAAAATTAAAATCTTTTTTGAGAAATCCCCTGTACCTCAGCCCTCAAAAATTTTCCACAGAAAAATTTCTGAGGAAAATGAGCAGATCATGATGCAAAAATCTTCAATACTTTAGGTAGTAAATTGCCATGATCAATAGATAGCAAAAACAATAGAAATATTAGAAAAGCAGAACATCACACATTGGAATTACAAGATACAAAATAGGAAATAGGATTGTTTAAAAATTTTTAATAAATCAAACATATGACTAATGCGCAAGCAAATAAAGAAAATCATAAAAAAACTTTTTGGAAATTAAAGACCTAAGTAAAGTTATAGGGCACATTATATATATAATTATATTATAAATTATATATAAATTATTATTATATAGATAATTAACCTAAAGAAGTGTTTCCCTGAGCATTGTGAATTTGACCATGGTGATGGAAAACATGCAGAGAACGTATCTGTGCTACAGATCATGTGCAGAGACAATAGAATACATAGGTGTGCAAAGTCAATGGCACACCTTGAAAGACAAAACCATCTACATCTTGCTTATAACCAGACTGGAGTTTGTAGGCTGCCCAGTCAGTGAAGGCTTCCTAAATCATACAAACATCAAAGAGTAGCAAAGAAGACAAGTCTAAATAAGAAAGCATGAAAATGCATGGTATTTGCAACTGCAGTGCAGGGTATAAGAAATTCTGTGAGTGATAAGAAGCATTTTAGCTGCTGATCTTTGCCTGCTAAAGGGAAATAAAGCTTAAACTGGATATGCTAGACAGAGTTTGGCTAAGAAAAGAGAAAGCACCCTGGAATTTCAAGGATAGCTGGGTGGTATAAAACTATTGGAAATAATGGAGGAACAAAGGTCATGGAAGGACATAGCTAGCTCCCAGTTTACCACTAGTTCTCAAGAAATCAGAAGTTACTAATGTAATTCAGATGAGAAACTGCAGAGGCTATTACCACTAGTCACGTTTGGCTACACCATCAAGGTGGGTGATTTGGGTGAGAATTTAAACCACACTTCTCCCAAGGCCAAAATATTACAATAACTACCAAGAAAGGAGTAACACTTCCTTTCCATCTTGCCCATTTTATGTGAGTGCCTCTTACTAGCAAAATGTTAAGTAGGTGGGAAATGCATTTCTCAAGCTTCCAGCCCCTGCAATATAGGAGAGATCACAGAAGAGAGCAGGAATGGTGTTGAGTACTAAAAACAATTTTAAAGAAAAAGAAAAACACACATTGACACAAAATCTTGTACCTCACCAGTCTTCATTCTGAGTCTGGAAGACTGCTGACTTACAACTCTTCCCTGGCCCTTGTGTTTTTCATATTCTCACAACTAGATGGTACAAGAAGAATTGCCTCATTTAAAAAGAATTCAAAAGGAACCAAATAATAATAATTATTGAAGGAACCACAATAATAATTTTAAAGGAACCATATTTGTAGCAAATATGCTAAGAAAAAAAAAAATAAAAGGTAAACAAATAGATGAAGAGCACTCACTAAAATATATTCTTGTGAAACTGGGCAAATCAAGACCAAACATATAGTTAAGAATTCAAAGAAGTGATTGGAAAAAAAAAAACCTTGTCTTAAAAAAAAAAAAAAGAGCGAGCTCGACACAAAATAAAGTGCTCAAGAAGGAAAGGTTAAGATGACAGAAGAAGATTGAAATGAGTTGGAATAGTTCAGGAAAGTAGAAGAAAAAAATAAAACTATCACAGAAATTAAGACTATATTGGAAGCAGCAAAAAAAAAAAAAAAAGAGAAGAGACATCATTAAAATCACAGAAAGAGACAGGATGAATGTCTTGAGAAAAGTGATTTTTTTTTAATGGAAAAGAATATAAAAGATTTAGAAAGAAACTGTTGACTTTATAAGACATAAATACGGGATCCAATATATACATAATTGGTTTCCCAGGAAAAGAGACAAGAATAAATCAGAAAAGAAAAAAATTGTTCAAGGACTTGATACAAGGAAATTTCCTTAAATTCAAGGAAATATTTTAATTTATATATTAAAGAACACATGACATGCGAAGAACAATGGACATCAACACATTGTCCTAGTAAAGTTCTTGGATTTCAAAAATACAGAAAACCTCCTTTGGACACTCAGGCAAAAAACAAACCAAACAACAAAAAAAGGGAGAAGCTTATGCTGAACTTTTATGTAGAAGCACTAAATGTTAGTAGAGAAAGCAATGCTCAGGAAAAGAAACTGTGGCAGTGTTGTTCAACTAGAAAGAAATATTTACAAAATACATGATCTCAGGGAATCAGTCCTTCATGAAGAAAAAATTATTAGAGTATTTATTTAGCAAAGTTAGAACTGATTGTATAAATAGCAGGAAAAGTTTTGTTGAGCAGTGGATCTATTTAAACATGATTAGAGATAAAACACCTATGGAAATTATAATAAAACACACTGTAAATGCTACAAACAATCGCAATATGGAAATAAAGTAACTTTTTAAAGTAGATCAATTAAACTAAAACAATGATATACTGATACACCCTTATCGAAATGGTCAAAATCCAAAAATCTGACAATATCAATTACTGGCAAAGAATGAGGTGCAACAAGAACTCTCATTCATTGTTAGTGGGAATGCAAAATGGTACAGTCACTTTGGAAGCAGTTTCTTACAAAACTAAACATTTTCTTACCATATAATCTAGCAGTCTTGTTCCTGTGTATTTAACCAACTGATTTGAAAGCTAATGTTCACACAAAAATCTGCACATGAATTTTGTAATGGCTTTAATTCATAATCAAACACACACGCACACAAACTGGAACAAACCAAGATGTCCCTTAATAACTGAACGGATAAACAAACTATGGTATATAAATATAATAGAACATTATTCACTGATAAAAAATAAATGAACTATCAAATCATGAAAAAAAAGATGTATGAAACTTGATTGCATGTTGCTAAGTAAAATAAGCTAGTCTGGAAAAAGGCTATACATTGCATAATATCAATTATATGACATTCGGGAAAAGGTAAAACTATAGAGTGAGTAAAAATCTTAGTGGTTGACAGAGGTTTAGGTGTCACATAGAGGATGTTTTAGGGCAGTGAAACTATTCTGTGTAATGTTTTTACAGTGAATACATGACACTACACATTTGTCAAAATCCATAGAACTTTACAGCACAAAGAGCGAAATTTAATGTATGCATACTTTAAAAAAACATTTGACATCGAGAATGGAATGCAGAATTTGACTGAACAATCTAACTATATCAGAAATGTCTGAAACAACCTCACTTCAGGGGCTCGGGGAAAGTAGTGCCAACTTCAGTAACTTTGGAAATGAGCAGAGTCTGTAAAACTAAAACCAAAGAAAAAAGCACCCTACTCCAGGTGATGATATTCTTCCCATGGAGGTATAGGTTTACAGTCCTGATACTGTTTACAGGTAGACTTGAATTGAACAATTGATTAAACAGATGGCAGATGGTGGGAGACAGATTTCCGATTGTTGGAGTGGGAAATTATAAATAAGCAAAGTGATTCATGTAGTAACGTATTACTGTTGGATACATCAGTATTAATTCATATTTAATTTTTATACAGATGGTGCATATAGAAATATTTATAGATATGTATATATACTAATATTATATGCATATATGGTATGATTATGAGATTTGAGTATACACACATATGTTTCTTTGTTACCTGAAAGGGCCTAAAAGAAATGACACTCTAGAAATCTGTAACAGCTAGGTAGCAATAAGCACAGATGTGGGTTCCTAAAACCAGTTTCCAATAAAAGGAACCAGGTTCCTTGGAGAAACAACTGATTCTAGGGCTCAGAGAGGAAATTTAGGAGATGAGTCAAAAAAGTAAGAAAATGCTAAAAAATTAAAAAGCCCCACAGTGATGGGGTATGTCAAAGAAGACAGGAAAGAGTGCCCAGTGGCCAGAGCTGGAATAGGAATTACATAATAAATGAAGTAATATTGGATTATACTCCAAAGTATAAAATAAATATCTATGAGTCCATACTGATATAAATAAATGATTGAATAAATAAGCAAATGTGAGAGAACAGACCAATTTCCCATGCAGAAGAATTTCAGATAATTTATATAAATAATCCTTCCCTCAGGGAGGTCATATATAACTCCCTATTTCTTAGAAGTTAGAACATTAATAGGGATAAGTCATGTTGATAGTATGTACCCTTGATATCAGGTGATGAAAAGGGCCCACCTCTGTGGTCCTCCTCCCCCAAAATCCTGCATGCTAAGTATAATTCCATAATTCACATGTAAGTTTTCTACCCGAAATGCCCTTTATCTATCTTTGACTGGCAATGCCCACTTGTCCCTCAAAATTCAATTCAAGGCCCTCCTCCTCCTTCCCCTTCTTTCTCTTGCTGAGAAATTCTTCATAAAGCTATTGAATAAAATAAGAAACTATTAATCAAACGATATAAATAAATAACTCTAAATTTGATGAGAAATAGAATATTTACATAGTTTAAAATACAAAATAGTTATTAATTACAAGGTAGAGGGAGAATAATTTTACAGTGAAGAAGTTTGATAGCAACCACTTTAATCAAGTGATCCATGTGAACATCATCAATAATGGGACACGCTGAAATCATGCTCCATCTGATAGAATGCAATGATATGAACACAGCATCACTTCTGTGATGTTCCTGTCAAAGATGGCTAACATAAAACTAATCGTGAGGAAATACTGTGTGAATCGAAACTGAGGAGAATTCTGCAAAATATCTGGCCTCTAGTTTTGGCATCCGGGTAATACTGTCCCTGTGGAATAAGTTGGGAAATGTTTCTTTCTATTCTACATTTAGAATGAGTTTGTGGAGAATTGGCATGGATTCTTGTTTAAATACTGGGTAGAATTCACCAGTGAGGCTATCTGGGCCTAAGGTTTTTTGTTTGTTTGTTTGTTTTGTTTTTTGAGGGGGGTGGGCAGAGAAGTTTAAAAATTACTAATTCTATCTTTTTACTATTCAGATTTTTAATTTCTTCTTGATTCAATTTCAGCCATTTATGTCTTTCCAGAAATTTGTCCATTTCATCTAAGTTTTCTAGTTTGCGGCATAGTATTCCCTTACAATTATTTTCATTTCTCTAAAGTTGGTAGTAATTTCTCCTTTTTCATTCCTAATTTTAGTAATTTGAGTTTTCTTCCTCTCTTTGATCAATACAGCTAAAGTTTTATCAATCTGTTGATCTTTCCAAATAACCAACTTTTGATATTGAATATCTCTGTTGTTTTTCTGTTCTCTATTTTATTTGTTTTGCTCTAATATTTATTGTTTACTATGTATACTTACTTTGAGCTTAGTATGCTCTTCTTTTTCCAGTGTCTTAAGGAAGGTTGAGTTATCTATTTTTTTCCTTCTTTTTTAATATATGAACTTATAGCTATAAATTTACTGCCAAGCACTGCTTTGCCTGCATCCCATAAGCTAGGTATGGTATGTTTTTGTTTTAATTCTTCTCAAAGTACAGTTGATCCTTGAAAAACACAAGTATGAAATGGGCATGTCCACTTACACAAAGATTTTTTTGAATAGCAAATACTACAGTGCTACCCAGTCTGCAGTTGGTTGAATCTGCAGAGGTGGAACTGTGGATGTGGAGGAACCACGTATACAGAAGGCCAACTGTAAGTTATACACAAATTTTCAACTGCAGGAAGGGTCTGTGTCCCCTAACCTCTGCATTGTTCAAGGATCAAGTATATTTTTTTACTGTCTCCTGTGATTCCTTCTTTGATCCTTAGATTACTTAGGAGTATGTTGTTTAATTTCTAAATATTTATGTTTCTCAATTTTTTGTTTTCTAATTTCATTACATTATATTCAGAGAACATACTTTATGTGGCTTCAATCCTTTTAATTTATTTAGATCATTTATTTAGGTTTGTCTTATGTCCTAGCATATGGGGTATCCTGGAGAATGTTTCATGTGCTCTTAAGAAGAATGGGTATCCTGCCTCTGTCTAATAAATTGTTGTATAGATGTCTGTTAGGTCTAGCTGGTTTATATTATTCAAGTTCTCTTTTTCATAGTTGATATTCTGCCTAGTTCTTCTACCCCCTATTGAAAGTGGGTTTATTGAAGTCTAACTATTATTGTTGAATTGTCTATTTCTCTCTTCAATGTATCAGTTTTTTTCTCCATGTATTTTTGGGCTGTCTTGTTAGGTGCATATATAATTGTTATGTCTTCTTAATGGAGTCACCCTTTGATCATTTAAAAATGTCCTTCTCTATCCCTAGAGACATTTTTTGAATTAAACAATTTAAATGTATTATTCAACTTAAGTTTTTCTTCATTTATAATATCGGCACCTTATATACCTGTCAGAATGTGTTGAGGATTGAAAAAATTATCGATATAGTGTTATATAAAGCACTTAGCATAGAAGTTGACTTACAGGAGACACTCAATAAATGTCATTTCTCCCTCTTTCAAGCAAATGACTGCCTCAGGCTGGATAGTTATTGTTTGTGACTATCACAGTGTCTAGAATGTGGTATGAATATGAATATAAAAAACCAGAGGTGATATTCAAAATGTTTTAATGGTACATCTTGAGCAGACTAATCAGAACTGATGCTGGCTGTAAGGAGTGGCTACAAAATTAACAGGGCACAGTAAAGAATAAAATATGGGGCCCCTTCTTCAAAAATGATTAAGAATTTCAAGATGGTGATAGCAGATCATTTAACCATATTTGAGGCCCTTTCAAGTATCCAAGAATAGGGCCCTGTGTACTTGCACAGGGCACATACCCATGAAGCCATCCTCATTCACTTTTGCCTCAGAGTAGGATCCTAGGGAACTCCTGCTGTGAAAGGTGTTATTCCTTAGTTGCTGGCAGGTCCTAAGGGAGGGAGTTCAAAGTGAGGGGCTAGGACAGCCCTAGGTGGCAGAAGATAGGGGGACCATGGCTTAAGGCACTGTGTATGTACCAAGCATTTAAGAAATATTCAATACCTTAAAACTCTATCATAATGTAGAGAGGGAGATTTCAAAAAATTCAATTTCAGAAAATTTGGGAGTCGCATTATTTAGAGGTTAAAACCTATAAAGCTAATAGGCCAGGATTTCCAGGGGTCCTACTCTGTCCAGATTTGGTGCCACATGGTTGTTATAGCCAGTCTATTAGGGCAAATCTGGTAGAGACTTCTAAGTTTAATCAGAGATTTCTGAAATCTTTGATTAGTAGATCTTGTTATGCATGTTCTGAACAGGAGAATTGAAATCCTAGGTCCTCAAGACCCATTCAGCCTCCAAGGATGAAGTTGCCTGCCATTTCCCTGCCTAGACTTGACCTCTCCCCTCCACATTCCTCTTTCCTCCTCAAAATCCCTCAATACACTAAGAACAACTCGAGTAAGCCCTCGTTTGAGAGTAATCTGCCAAACATATTATATCCTAATTCATACTACTGTAGGAGTTTAAATGTTTAATAAGGATAGGTCTAGTTAAGAAACAGTGGTGGTGCATTCTATCATTGATTACAAGTGATAATAGAGGATGGTATTCTGGTTCACACCTCAGTTTTAGTACTTTTTCCCCTTTTAGAGATAGATGATCAGTGCCAATGATAGTCAAAGCTGTAGTTACCCTGCCCATGGGCTTATCCCTCCATTATATTTAGTCTTTTTCATTCTAGAATACTGCTATATTGTTTTTCAAATTGAATGTGCAAATGAATTACCTGGGGATGCTGTTAAAATGCACATTGCTAAATTGAGTAAGTCTGGGCTGGGGTCTGAGATTCTGCATTTCTTCTAATAAATTCCCATTCTATTGATCTGTGGGGCAGAGAGTAGAACCGCTCTGAATAATATTAAACAGATATTGATCCAAATTAAAACTTGGCTCTTGATTGTCATCTGGAGGTCATTACTCTCTAAATCTTAAAGTAACTGTCTATACCTAGGTTGCCACATTTCCTCCTAGAAGTCAACTGGCAATTTGTCTGAAGATTGGATGTACTTTTAAAAAGCTTCTGACTTCAGAGGCTTGTGCTTTTTGGTCTCTGAACTAATAAAAAATAAAAATCACACGATTAGAAAGTAGGAAATGCTGCCAACTAATACAGGAAACTCTCAAGCTTTCATGCATAGTTTGTGACATCTGAATATTTCAAATATGATCTCTAGTCATTTCATTATCTTCAGGCTTTTAAGCACTGCGTTCTTCCCAACTTTTCATGAAATGCGAAGCACACATTTAGGATATGAATGTGTTTAAAATTTCTTGCTTCGTATGAATCCTCTCCACAGGTTATTTTTAAAGCCAAACAACCTTATTTTTGGTAAATACTTTCATCCCAAGTGTAATTTTTAAAAAACTAGACTCTGATCTTCCAAGATGTGACAATATCTCTATGGCTTAGCGCAAGCTGCAAAATCACATTGTTTTATTAATACATCACTAAGGGATTCTGACCCATGCCTGGACTTCTGTACATGCAGCACTCTCATCATGGACTGAGGAATGTTAAAGAGAAAAACCACAGGTCCAAAATGGCATAACTTGTGCTAAAGCCCACAATACCAAACCTAGATTTAACACCTAACCTAATTGCAGTTTCAACCTTCACTGGAAATATAATCTTAATCAACCAGTCTGGAGTTTTCTGGTCAGCACCAATGAGATCATCTGCCACATGGACCCTCTATATGGCACCCAGAGGAAGAAGAGGCAATCTGCATTATAAAACCCTTGCCTTTCCTCCCCCATACTCCCCCCACCACCAAAAAAAGGAGACGTCTTGGCCTAAAAATAATCCTTCCTTTTCTTTTGCTAATAGGTCACTTGCCCCACCCTTCTTCCTATAAAAATCTTCTATTTTGTACAATCCCTCAGGCTACCCTTCTAGTTGCTAGATGGGATGCAGCTTGATTCATGAATTGCCTAATAAAACCAAGTAGATCTTCAAATTTAATTGACTGAACTCCGTTTTTTAACAAGAAAAAAAAGCTCTTAATAGAATCCAGAAAATTTACTATTAGTTGACAATTTGAGTGTTCCAAAGCCTATTTAAATACAACAATGCTTTTAAAATAAGATTTATTGAACATTTGGAGAAAAATTCAGTTTAATAAAGCTCCTATTTAACATCTGGCCTTGAGATGAATTTATTGAGTCAACAGAGTGTCTCTTGATGAGAAAAGACTTCTTTTTTTTTTTGAAAAATCTGAAATCAAGAAAGAACTCCATTATTAACAAATAGTCATTAATAACACAAACTATTTCACTTAGATTAAGAACTCAGAGAAATAGACAAAAAAGCATTCAGCAGAGAAATAAAGCAACATTCACATTTCTCTTTATTGTTAAAAGACTTGGCATTAAGATATTTTTCTCCAAGTCATACTTCCTCCTTAAAGCCCACCAATCCATAGTGATCCCTCCATCTTCTGAAATTCTATAGCATCATCTGTACAACTCAAATAGCAATCAGCTAAAATCAGCTTGTAATGCAGGTTTTATTTTTTGTACAGATTCTATCTCCTCCAACTAGTGTATGAGCTCTTGGAGTACAGGCACCAAGTTTTTTAATTTTTGTGATCTTTTGCCTGTGACACACTAGTCATATATCTCAGTCTACGTCCATTTTAAGTCACTCTTTCCTTTCTCCCAATCCTGCTTTTCTCCTGTAACTCTTGTATTTTCCCCTAATCTAGAGGTAAATAGTGTTTCATGTTCTAAAACATTATTCTTATATCTTATCAAAAGTATATCCACCCCAAAATGTAGTTTTTTAGGGTTAATTTTCTAAATTACTGCACTTTCTGAAGACTCCATAATCCATACAACATCAACTGTACCCTCACGGTGTATAGGCAAAATTATAAATGTAGGTCCATCAGTTCTAAATGCAAAATATTTTTATCTACTATCTCAAACTAAACGTTGTAATGTTACACAACTTACCATTTTCAGTAAATTTTTTTGCTTATACAAAAGCAGACAAGTTATTAGCAAAAGAAATAATGAGACAAAAGCAAATGGTATCAAGAAAAACACCAACGTTTTCATCCGTATGTCACCTAGGATTAAAAATCACAAAAAAAAAAAAGGGGAAGGGTTAGAAGTTTACAATTATTTTTTAAACTGAAATATTTTATAAATAAACTAGCAAATGGTGAAGAACTGAGTTAAACTTGGCAACTTCTGCCATATTTGCCAATACATAGATATGTGAACGAAAAATACTGCAAACCATATCAGTAAACAAAGAATGCTAAAGCCATCAAGTCAACAGCGGCTGCCGCCACCCCACAGTGAGGACAAGCTTGCAGCCCAGCCTCTGCAGCCACTCACAGTGGTGCACCCTGAAGGGACTCAGAATAATAAAGGACAGGATACTGGCCCTAGATAGCTAGGTGCTTGTCAAAGGAATGAATTCAGTGAGCCCAAATGTTTGCTCCCTCCCATACAGAGAAAAGCACTAAATTCTTTAACTTGAGATGCCTGCTTTTCTTTAGATAACAAGTTATCTTTTATTGTTCCAACTACCTGGTCTTTGTTGTAAAGCTCCTATATATCCTGGCTCCGCCCCTGCCCCTTCGGAGCAGTCCCTCAGAGCCATCTGAGAGTCTGTCATCCGAGCTCGAGTCCTCCCGCCAAATAAAACAACTCTCAACTTTTAAGCTGTGCATTTATTTCAGTCGACAGATACTATAATTATGATTGATTACAGCATTCCTTTCATTTGTGTGCTTTTTTAAATAGAACTACTTTACTTAACTGTGAAAGCTCTTCATTTTGCTTACAAAAATTACTCCCTAAAGTCCAATTCTTATTTTCTTATATGATTTTGTTTAAAATTTGACCTTGTGAATTTTCCATAATAACAAAATGATAAAATACTAGCCAAGTGATTAGATAAACATTTGTTGTGTATCTCTTAACTCTCAGTAAGTCAAGTGTTTCTATTAAATTATACAATGCTGTAGTGAGTGAGAGCAGGTCTTCAATAAAAATCTCTATCTGAATAATGGAACTAGTTTTTAAAGGTCATGTTTCTAAAGTTGTCTCACATTTTGGCGACTAAAGAGATGAGGCTTTTTTTTTCAGGGATGAAGTTTTAATAGTTCTTCTGCATAGCAAGAAATGAGTAATCACTAGACAAACTTAAATAGTACACAAAGTCTATCCTTCCAAAACTAGTATCTCCCACTGGTTTTGAAGTACCATGGAATGAATCCTAGGCTGATATCTATACTCAAACCTTCCCCCAACCCCACCTTTTTCTTTGTCCTATTCCCTTAGGATCTTATTTTCTACTAGAAAATTACCAGTCAAATTCGTAGGCTCAGTTCAGTTAAGAATTGCAAGGGTATAATGGAGAGAAATGACTAATAATGGAAGTTTTTTGGCATGCAAAATTAACAGTGGGAAAGCAGGCTTCTTTCATGAAGTTTCCATGTTTTCCCTACACACAGAGTTAATCCTGAAGAAGATATATTATCATTTCAAAAAAAAGTATTGTGCTATTTTTCTGTAAGTTAAAACATCCAATAAGAAATGTCCGAAAGAACTAAGACCACATGCATCTCAGGAAACTCTTTGTTCCTAATCTCAAAGTTATTAAGACTACCAAGAGATATCCATCAGAGCAAAAGAAATCTGTCATCAACGTCATGGTTAAGATAGCATGTAAAATACGTAACAGGATGTATTTTTTGAGGGGGTAGCTAAAACCCCACCATATCCATTTTAAACTATGCATTAATAACAAGTTATCTTTCAGGGCATGACTTTCTCAATGTCAGTTCCACAGCGTCTCCAGGTTTCTTATAGTAGTGACAAAAATGAAAAACATCAAACCAGTAAGTGTTCTTTCTGATTCCATATATCTCTTAATTAACTGAGTTCTCCCCTTCTCTGTCTATTTTTTCTCCATTGCCCTTAATGATTATATGATATATTTGTCTTCTTTATTGCTTATCTCTACTCAACTTGGGAATAAAATATAAATTCCATGAGGGTTTTTTTTTTTTTACTGCTGTATTTCCAATGCCTGAAAAAGTCTGATAACTTCATGTTTAATAAATATTTGATGTTTGAAAAAGAACAGTGATACCACTATATTAATAGGGAGATAATAGTCATACAGGGATTCTATTATAATGGAATAACATGAAAGGAGATGAATGATTGATACAAATGCCATTATATGTCTGTATCTATACCTGTATATGTATTTACTTATCTTTATGTGAAAGATCAATGCTGAATTAATTTCCTGCAATTTCAATCAACTATTAACAATTTCTATTGATAAAGCTAGTATACTGTAAAGTACAATAATATTTTCCCTGACTCTCAAGGCTTTTATTTTATATTGTTATTTAATTTAAATACATGTTTTTATCTCAAGTCACTTTAAATCACTATTGAAAGTGAATGGAATGTGCATTTTGCTCATGATGACATATCAATTAGAAAAATATCCATTAGGCACAGTACCAGACACTCAAAAACGAATGTATGCTACCTATCCTTGCTTTAAGATTTCTGTCCCCTTGAAAATTGAAAGCATAGGAAACTAGTAATTAAAACAGACTTCCCCTCAAAAGAACTAGCATATTCTCTTTACCGTCAGTCAGAAAGACAAGAATGTCGATGATAGAACTATAACAGACTCTTAGTTAAACTAGTGAAAACTGAACATTAGATTTTCCATAAATCTATATTCACTTCAGAGGCTTGCTAATTTATCTTCTCTGTTTATAGACGATTCACAAGAGCATCTTGACTTGCATGATTACAAAATACACTAAAAGAAAATTAATTTTGCTAGCAAATAGCCCCAGATATTTAGTACTGTTCTTTTATCAGTATATTTTCTTCAGTAACTATATCAACATATTTTACAGTTGTTCCTTCTTTCTAACATTGTATGAATGGATTCCTTTAAATCTTAATGGGGAAGAGGCATAGACTATAAAAAACTTGAATAATGAGCATACAGGTTTCCAAACCACATAAAGAAGGCACATAATAACGTCAAGGTTCTCATAAAATACATACATGCTTGTAAGTAAAACCTCAGAGTCATTGTACGACTACAATTGAGAGTGTGGTTAACATCTAGCTAGTTAGTATATAAGAAGCTCAAGAACATTGCCACCATACTTTGGAGCTAAGAGTATCATTGGAAATAATCCACTAGTAAAATGAAAGCAAAACAGGTAAGATTAGCTTGTCAAATGAAAGTAGGAAAAATCAAACAGAATCGATTGAGTCTTGCAATGTGGAAAAGCTCAATCACTGTTATAGACATAAAAATAGGGAATGTAGCCAATATTCTATAATAACTATAAATGGAGTAATCTTTAGAAATTGTGAATTGCTAAATTGTAGACTTGCAACTTATATAATATTGTACATCAACTACACTTTAATTTAAAAAATAATCTTGAAGAAGAGTTGATCCTATCATTTGGATAACCAGTGTCACTGAACTGTAGTGACCTATGGCATCCAGTAAGGCATCTTCTTCTTCAAATAATGCTAGGAATACTCTAGTCACTGGTTTTTGGGCAGTTTTTGTTGTTGTTGTTGTTTTAATCTCATACCTTTCCAGCATTGTTCATCACCCCACTCACTCCATATTCCATCATCTGAGCAATAAATATTCACTTTGCTTCTTACTAAAAAGCATAATCGGTGGCTTTCATTTGATGTTCTTGTGAAGTATATTTCATTTTCAATTGTAGTAGTCTGAAAGTCAAGAAAAAAATAAGATGCCATTATTTTAACTAATAGCAGGTACCCAGATTCCATTTGATTTGTCATTTTCAAAGTGAGTTTTGCTGTGTGAAAGATATGCATCAAATGACTAGAAAGGTATATTTCAGTGATTATCTCCCTGTATGGTATTTTTTTTGTTTTGTTTTTCATTTTTCTCTTCCTTATCTATATTTTTAAATTTTTCTATACTGGTAATGGATCTCTAGTAGTAAAGGACAGGTGTCTCAGGACAAAATTCCTAGGTAGTTTTGGTGTTTTGGTGTTTATGACACCCAGTATTTGGATTAGTGTCAAATTTCCCAGATCCTATAAACTGGAAAATGCTATATATACTGAGTTAGCAAAAAGAGTCATCATGTGAATGTGATTTCTATGGAGATTATAGAGTTCATAAACACAAAGGTTCTTTTTTCCCTCATTCTTATTTTGCTTAACCATCATGAGATCAGTGCAACAACGCTCAGGGCTTGACATGAAACTACCCCTTCTGATATGAAGATATATAGGCTGAATGAGCTCAAAAGGAAAAAAAAAAAATCACTGAAGTGATTACTTCAATTTTGTATTTCAAAGAGCTGAAGAATTTTTCTTATCCAAAATTACAGCTTTCTTTTTGTTATATTTTTTCTTGGGAACCAGCATAATACAGTGTAGGTTAAAGTGGACTGGGAATAAGATTTGGATTCTCGTTCTAGCTGTGCAATTTGACTTTAAGTCACTTCACTTCCTTGGGATTTATAAATCAATTCAACTCCCAGTTTTCTCATCTGTATATGAAACAAACTGATTAGAACTAATGGCTCATCTACTTGTCTCCACCACTCCCTAAATTAAAAACCGATGAATAAAATTAATATATAACAACGTGGGCTAAAGGCATCACCACATTATTAGTGCTGGGGGGTAATTAGTCTTGCAACCATTGCCTGCTTCCACAATTTACCCCTCTTCCCTGCTACAAGCAATTCTCCAGTAGCCCTGCCAGACTCTACGCTAATTTGGACCTGATGGTTGTTCCCCAAGAAGTGGTTTTTATGTTTCTTTGTGCTTTTTGTTTCAGTTTCTTGTTACTTGAGGCGTCTTCACAATCCATCTTATGCATGTGCTTGACAACTTTAATTTTTTGACACAATATTGGAAAGAAGTGACGAGATTATCTCTAAGGGCCTGTGTAGCTTTAAAATCGGTATGATTGATTAAACTTTCAGACAGCAAGAATCTTTCTTTCATCCCCTAGATTATTTGGTTTTCCGGAAATTAAAAGTATATGCCATGTTCTATTCCTCATACTGATAGTAACTGATTTTGGTTCTTATTGTTTGCTATTTTATTTAATAGGCTAACTTCATGATTTCCCCAAGTAATCACAATGTCCATACCACCCAGGCAGTATCATCTTCTTTAAACTCAATTTCATAAATGAAACACTTTGCTGGAATAGGTCCTCTGGGGATGCTCCATTTCAAGTTAATTTCTTTTGAATTCTTCACAGAAAAACTAAGGTCGTCTGGTGGCAAAGGTTTAACTGAAAATTAAAAGGAGACCATTTCAACATGGAGGTTATTAAAGTTTAGCAGTAGCTCTTATCAAAAGTCTCCAGGATGAATCAGGTGGCTTAAGACTATCCTCCAAAATGTGAATTAACACCAAAGCTGCTTGCCAACCAAGATTAGTTTATTAAGAAACTTGGTTATTTGGGGGACTAATTTTTGATAAGTCACATATTGGCAAATATTTAAGTACAAACGTTAGAAGATCCAAATCATTACAGTTATTGTTTCCATTTTACAGCATTAGAAACAACTACCACAACAATTACTACTATTTTTATTAACAGCTAATTGTTATTTAGAGCTTATGATGTGTCAGACACACAACCAAAAAAGTTATGTCATAAACTATTCATGTCTCACAATAAATCTATGAGGTGGTCCTCTATTGTCTTCATTTTACTGACAGGGAAATTGAAGCATGTTTAAAGTAACTCGTCCAAAGTCATACGTTTAGAAAGTGGTAAATTCAAGATTCAGACCCAGATATGGCTGACTGTAGAACCTGTCATTCTTGTAACTGTTAGGACTCAGAACACAGATGCAGACAATATCCAATCATTTGCCTATTGAGGCTTGGGAATAAGTGCTTCCCTAATTACTCCATCACTAATACTAGACAAAAATACTGTCTAGACAAAAAAAAAAATACTAGACAGATTCTGAGGCTGGGAAACAAATTGTGAGTTCTAAATAAAAATGATACTTTATATTCATTCAATTCCTTATCTTCCATACTTTTATATTTAATCAGTGCTTCCTTGTATGCTCTGTTGGCCCCCATTTTTCTGGCTTAGCATTTCTGTAGGTATCTCTCTCTCTTTAACATGGTTGTAAATGATCTAAAACTAGAAACATTTTGAAGTTGTTTGTTTACTTCACCTATATTTTGAAGCTGAAAAATGAAATAGCTCGGAGTGATAGCCTGAGATTCTGATGATCCATTAACACAGATGTAGAAATCTTTATAGTCTGATGACTCCAAATAAGGAAACCTGCATCCAATATTTTTTCCATTAGCCTTGATGTAATCTGCACACTGTACTGCATGGTCCAAGCCCTCATACCTATAAAAAGAAATGTTGTAAGAGTTGTTTACTAGTATCTTCTAGTAGCATGGTGTTCTATTTTCAATTATTTTAAGATACCAGGTAAATAACAAATCATTTAATAACTTGCAATATTTATTGAGGACCAACTATGTGCCATATCCTATAATAAACGCTAAGGTTACAACAGTAAGGAAAACAGATATAGGCGACAGAATTTACAATCTGGTGGGAGTCTTACAAAATCTCAAAGATAAGGCAAAAATTCTTACTCTTACAGTTAGGTTATGTTGACTCACCAACAGAATTTGTGAATCAAAGAATAAGATTCCTATTAAGAAAATGTGGGGTTTATATTGATAATCCTGGATGATACTGCTTTTCTTACATTGTACTGGAGAACTTATTAGAAGAAAGCATATTTAAAAGCAGACTTACAAAATATTCTTATGTTTAATAAAATGAATGAAAATCCTCCGAGGATTTAATATCCATGAAGAGATAAACCTCAGAAAAGCCAACATGGGCTCAAAAAGAAAAAGAAGAGCTGTTTGGCAAGTAAATATTTAATTCCCCACTCTCCTAGATATCATTGCAAGTTAACCTCTTTCCAGTAACAAAGCTAATGGGAATTAGGGGGAATTTCCCTACTGAATTCCAAAGGAACAAATGCCCGGTTTATTTTCCTAAACAATAGCTTATAATGCAAAATGTGATATTGTCTGTAAAAGCAGCCAAAATCTTTTTTTGAAATGAGGCCAATCTAGCAGCTCATAAGGTCCTGGTACCAATATCTGGACTCTACTGAATTCACCTTATGCCAAGTATTTACTTTAGGTCGAGTCTGCAGAATTGTAGTCTCTGAGTTAGTTTACCTGATCAGAGTTTGGGAGACTTGTGTTCTAGGCTTGATACACAGATTTACTTTATGCCAGTGGAAAGCCTCATAGTACCCTTATTTTCCAGTCTCTAAAATGTTAATATCTATCTTTCACTACTTTACTGAGGATAAAGTTATGTTAAACATGAGCTACGATGTACAAGAGGACAGAGATTTTGTCCTATTTACACTTTTATTCTCTTTACCTAGAACAATGTCTGGCATTTAATAATTGCTTAACATTTGTTGAATTAATGGACAAATAAGCCAGACCTTAAAAATTGACCCATCCAATTCCAGATGAGGAAACTGAGACTTCCTCAAAAGGGAAATTGCTTACTCAAGACCATTAAGTTGAATGATGCCAGTGCATAGATTAGAAACCAGTACTCAGGACTGTTAATAGCTTATACCTTATTGCTTATATATTATGATTTTCTAAAGAAAAACACCATAATTTGGGCCTGAAACTCACAAAGAGTAACACTTTGTCCTCTTTTGTTTTTTCTGGTATTTAAAAATGCGTAAGTTCTGACACTTACCTATCAACTTATCAATGCTATCATCATTTGGCATATTCATTTAATGAATATTTAGTGATAATCTACTATGGGCATAGCACAGCAGAGATAGTCAAGAGAAATATAAGAAATTGGCCATGCCTATCAATCTCTTAAAAATTTAAGAGAGGTGACAAAACATACATGTATGACAAAAATTTAAAGGTCATCTGGACAATGAGTAAGAGCTATAATAAGTAATAGTTCAGAGAAAAACTGAACAGAAACTAATGTGATCAGTAAAGAGTTAACGAAATTGAGTACCAGATGGGCCTTGAAGGATGGATAAGTTAGTGACAGAGACAGCCAGATGGTATTCTAGATAGCAGTGCACACAAAGGCATAAAAGATCATAATATGGGTGAGAAAAAAATGTAGAGATGGATCTAAATGGAGTGGAACATTCATTTTGCTAACATTCATTCATACTAACATTCTGATAGTAGAAGGTAATGTTGGAAAGGCAGTGATATAGTGAGGCAGAGATGAGTGGCAGCCTGGATTTTATCCTGGAGGCAATGAATAGCCACTGGAGGTTTTTGAGCAAATGAATGGCATATGAAAATAGCAGAATAGGGAGATAAATCCAGCTACAGCGTGCAGAACAAATAGGAGAGACTAGAAGCAGAAAGATCATCATTTGGGAGGCTATGACTACATATAAAAGTAGATTTTTAAACAAATTTTCCTCTATATAGCACAGGGAACTATGTTCAATACCTTGTAATAACCTTTAATGAAAAAGAATACGAAAACAAATATATGTATATATATGCATGACTGGGACATTGTGCTATACACCAGAAATTGACACATTGTAACTGACTGTACCTCAATTAAAAATATAATAAATTTGGGAGGCTATGGCAATAATCCAGGTGTGGAATGAGGTAAGTCTAAAGAAGAGTTCTTACAGTAGAGATGTGAAGTAAAGAACAGATGTGAGACCTTGCAAAGGAGCATCAGTGTTGATCATGGTGATCAGTGTTACCATGAAACAATTAAGAAATGAAGGAGATAGAAGATTCAAGATGGCTCTAAGTATAAAGCCTCCGTGACAGTTAACAAAAGTAGAAAAGTCAGAAGAAGGATCCAGTTTTAATAGCTTTTTTTAAAAGGCAAGAATATGAAATATGCCAAAATTTTTTAGGTTATAACTCCATCTATCTAAAAGATACAAAATTTAATCCAGTACAGAAACAATTATTGCATTCCTTATATCACCCATAGAGTGCATTCTATTAGCTACAGCCTAAACCTACTTACTCCCATTGAAAACCCCAAATAATTTTAAATAACCTCATCATAAATACAACTCTGAAAAAATATCATTTAATTTAGTGAAAATACAGTTACTCATACTGTGGATTAATTTTGACAGATATCTTCCTAATATGGAATTCTTACTGTTAAAAATACTTACCAGTAAAACAAGCTGTAATTGGTATCAAAATGGACACCCATGCCAGGTTTCCAAGAGCATAGTAAATATTGCCAGTTGTAATATACACAATCCATATCCTGAATTTTAGTTTCCAGATTTCCTAAGAAATGAATAAACTGTGAATGCTTGAAAGACATGGTGATGAATCATTTGGAAAACCATTATGCAATTGTATTTCATTTCCTTGGACTTCTCCATTTCACTTAGCAATCAACATAATCAGGAATACCCCAGAAGGAAGTTGTTGGAAATCACTTCACTGTAAGTGGAGTGTGTAAAATCAAAAATTTTTGAGGGCTCATTTACTGGTACTAGTGTAAGCACAAGCAAAGTACTAAATTAATAATTCTAAGATGCTCTGAGCTATTGTGTAAATACTCATATCCATTTTACTAATATGAGGCCCAAACTGGGAACTATATCAGCCTAACAAGATGTAGGTTTTGCCAAATGTGTTTGCTGATTTAAAGAATTCACAAAGGCCAGTCACCCACTCCTAAGGATTCTTTTTTGTGCCACATTCTCAATTGTACATACAATCTGGTGTATCAGGGTTAAGGGACTACTTCCTACATAGACTGTTCTGACATTATTAAACATAAAAAGAAAGCTTTGTTTTAACCTTGTGTTGATGTCCAATAAGTAGCTTCTGACCATGAGCTTTGAACTTCTGAACCGTTTGTGCACTGCCCTGTCAGAAGTGTGTGTATCTTTGCTTCAACACCTTTGTTAAGATCAAATCCGTCTTTATAATACAGCTTCTTAGTAATGATCGTCTGTTTGATAAAAAGATGAGACAAAGTCAAGCTTCGAAACAATAATGGCATCAGGGGCCACATTAACAAGGCTAAGAAGTCATTAATATCCTGGAGAGTTCCTAATAGCTAAGAAATTTCTGATGATTATCTGATAAAATGCCCCAGATATATTTCTGACAGAGCTCACTTGTACATATTATATCATTTGATGAGATCATTTGAATATTAACATCTCATTCTCCCCCAAAAACCAAGAAAAATGGCTCTGTGGCAGGAACTTGAGCTATAACCATCTTGAGATCAAAAGATAATTTTCACATACCACATGCATATTACAAGACAAATAATTCATCACCTTTCAAATATCATATGAACTCTTCAGGAATCACATAAAATCTTGGAAGTAACTGGAGAAAACCAGACAAAGTGTGTGACCTCCTGAAGGTCTAAAATCATATATCATTTATCCTTCTATTCCTGATACCTAGCTAGCAGAGTGCCTGGCACAAAAATTGCTCAATGAACATTTGGTTTGAATCGTCCCTTGAAACTACCTAGCTGAATTAGGAAGATAACAGAATGCCTTCTACAACAGAAATCTTTGAATGAACGTGCTTATTGACTTTGTATATAGTTAATATTTCAGTAAACTTTCATTGAGCACTTACTGCAATATATGCAAAGAACCATGCTGTGTTCTATGGGCAGAGTACAAAGATAATATGGCTTGATTCCTACAGAGAAAAAGTTCACATAGCTCAGTAGCAAATATAAGACCCATATATAGGTATGTAAGTAACTTCAGAAGATGGTAAAATGTGTAAGTACTCTTCAAGTCCATATTCCATGGGACCAAGTTTTCTTTTTTCCTGTATTTCCAATGTACCTGGGTGGGGTGAAAATATACGTGGCAGGATGCACAGGAGATAGCAGCAGGAATAGCTACTGAGATACAGGAATAAAGGTAGATACTGACATCAGGAATCACAAGAAAACTAATAATCTCTCTAATATCTTAAGTGCCTGCTTTGCTTACCTTCCAACTTTCACTATCAATGTTTCGGTATTTTAATTCATATTCTATTGTGCATTCCTTAAAATTATCCAGAGACAGCGGAGGTTGCCACTGCAAACAGAGATAACCCAAATATCCAGGATCCACTATTTCAAAATCCTGAGGAGGATTAACTGAAATAAAATCAATAAAATATTTTTACTTTTTTCCTATATCTCATGACAAACATTGCTAAATCTAGGTTACTTTCATATGTCCATCAAGTGGTGAATGGATAAATAAACTGTGATACATCCATACAATGGAATATTATCTAGCCATAAGAAAGAATGAAATACTGGTACATGCTACAACATGAACGAACCTTGAAAATATTAAGCTAACTGAAAGAAGCCAATCACAAAAGACCACATATTGTATGATTCCATTTATGTGAAATATCAGAATAGGCAGATCCATAGAGACAGAAAATCACTTAGTGATTGCTAGGGTCTAGAGGGAGAAGAAAATGAGATGTGATTGCTGAATGCATTTAGGACTGATGTAAATATTCTGGAATTTGATAATTGTGCTGTTATACAACTTGGTGAATATACTAAAAATCACTAAATAGTACAGTTTAAAAGGGTGAGTTTTATGTTTTGTAAATTATATTTCAATAAAGCTGTTTTTAAAAATCTAGATTACTGCTATATAGTTGTCCCTTATTTAAGAAATCACATATGCAAAATGTGACTTAACCTAGCTAAGTACTAAGTTTTCATGGAAACAAGAAATTAAACATGGAGTTATCTCTGTGGTCATATAGACCAGAATGTGATCTACATGGGAAGACTCTATTATATAAATCTCTCTAATAGCAAGAATCAGTCAGTATTAATCCATTGTTTACTATATGCATATATCATGGCACACACACAAAAGGGATAGAAAATACAAAATATGGCTACTATGGTTAAGTGCCTTAAGAATTAGGAGAACTGGAAGATCTTTTTGATGCATTCTGGATAATTGAATCCTCTAGCCAACTAGAGTATTGCAAACCAGAGCCAGTCTTTGGAAAGACTCAAGAAAAAGTGGCAGGCAGCCGAGTAGAATGACATCAGGAAACAGCCCCTTTTTATTTTGAGGGAGGGGGCAGTGGGAGGCAGTGGCTATCCCATCTGGTGATTTAAAACAAACAAATTATAAACTTTCCTACTAGCAAATCTAGTAGTACTATAGTACTGTCCTCATGTTGCCTATCTGTTAATAATTTCCTCTCATTCCTGCCCTATTATTCATTTTAATACTTCCCTTAATATTACTTATTGAGTGAGGAAAACAATCCACAGATGAACTGGTGGCACAAATAATGATTTGAAATGGGACCCCCACGAACCAGTAAAGTTCTCAATTCAGGATGAAATGACAATTCTGTTTCAACTCAGGATGAGAAATCTTTGTTGAATGCATTGTTCTAATTACCTTACACAATGAAGAAAGTTTATTAGACATGATTTAATAATTCTGTAATTATCTTTCAATTTTATTTAAATCTCTGTATTTCTAAAATTTATGTAATTGTCTTAAAAGTTAAGGATAGTAGTTTAGAAAAGTTTTCAGTTAGTTGGGGCCTCCGCAATGAAGTTACAGATAATTAACCTATTTGTTAGAAATGGTATGGAAAGTCTTTTAGTTTGGCTTTTATCCCACAAAATGTTTGTTATCATCAGTTACCTTATACATAAGGCCGACTAGTAAGAGCATATCTTTTGTGTATGGACTTCTTGAAATATTTCCAATAACAATCCACCTATTTGGTATACACTTTTACAGAGTAGGTTGAAAAGACAGTTAATATCCCTAATTTTGAAACTATTCCATTGTTTGTTTACCTTTTATCTCGGCATTTGAAGACAAAGTAGAGCCAAATGCTGTGCAAATAAGAAGGGTATATAAGCATCTGATATCCAAATGAAGGAAAGCCATTTCTCCAAAATTTAATATCTTGAAATTTCTACTCTAAGAAGAGAAAAATATAACATATATTTTAAATTTTTTTACTTAAAATATAAATATAAATTTTAACTTTATTGTACTTCAGAAAGGACTAAATGTGATTAAAATACATTTGGAAACTGTCTGTGTGCTTTCTATCAAGAGTGGGGAAAACTGGGCCCCTCTAAACCATAGAAACAAAACAAAAAACAAGTCTCGAACCAACATAATTGGAAAGGGAGAATTTTAGTTTCATCCTTCTTATAAGAGCAAAAACAAAGCAAAAGAAACAAACATATCCCTTCACCCACCCCCACCCCCAACAACCACGTCCCACACACACATACTTTCTATACATCACATGCCATGGATAAGATGACTTCAAAAAGCTTCCAGCCTGAAGACTGAGCCAGACCTACTTAAGTGTTCTTATTGATTGACAAGAGGAATTATGAATGATGGTATCATTAGTGTCCATAGCAATCCCCTCCCCTAGCAACAAGAAAGACACACTAATACATACATATACTCATTTCTGAGATTAAAAAAGGATTCGAAAGTTATCTGAATATTGAGAAGGCTCCAAATCTACGACAAAGCCTCAGGTAACTCAGAACTTTGCTTCATTTCTTCATAAATGTTAAATCATCATCATCTACTCTTCTATCTGTTCTACTCTTCCCTGTATTCTGTATGTCAGTAAATGGCACCATTATCTTCCCAGTTGCCCAAACTGGAAACCTGAGAGTCTTCCTCAACTCCTCCCTCTCCCAACCAATCTCTGCATTATCACTACCCCTTCCTAAATTGAGGATCTCATCATCAGGGACCTCCTCATTTGGTCTTTCCTGCCTCCAAACCACTCTTCATACCACATACAGCAAGAATGACTCTTTTAAAGGATAAATCTGAATTTAGCACCTCTTTCTTAAAACAGCACTTCATTGCCACAGAATACAGTTTAATTATCTTTTTATTATTGAAGAATATTGTTTAATGTTCAAAATTAAAGGATTCATGTCTCCAAATACTCAATCAAAAAATACTCTCCTTTCAATGAAAAATCACTATTTCCAGTTCCATGCTTGTCTTTCAGTCTATATTCCTAAAACCAACAATTTCGCAGGAAATTAAGGATTAAAGGTCACTTACCCTAACAGTCAGAGACTGTCTTTCTTTTTTCCTACATAAATTAATTAACCAGGAGTGACCCTCTCTCCCTGCCCACCCTCTTCATCTTACCTGGCCCATATGTCATGTTCTCATGTTGGTAGGCTTCAATAATTACATAATAGAATCTTGGAATCAAACTGTTAGAGCCAGCAAGTATACTGGAGGTAATGTTAGTCCAATCCCCCTTTATATATTGGGAAGTAAAAGATTTGCCCAAGATTACACAACTAGTATCAGAGTTAGTAATAGAGCTGGAAGTAGGACAAACATGATTCCCAGTCCCATGCACTTCCATACTACTATGCTGGATCCCACATGTTTGACTAAAGATTATGAAAGCTTTTCCTGTGGGACTCCAGCATCTAAGACTTCCTTCAAGTAGCTATCCAGGCCGAGTCAATACCATGGTATTTCTTTTCCTATGTGTCATAAAATCCTAAGAGGATGCATTTTCTCTTACTAAAGTCCAATGAATTTCTCTCCTCTATTCCTTCCTCCCCATCACCAGCTCATTGCTGCCTTCCAAGGCATCTGTAAGTAGTAAGTAGGTTTGGTCAACAGAAGACCACATTTCTGCCATAGAGCTCCACTTACAGATTGAGATGAACACATGGGGTACTTTTGGATCCAAGGGAATAGGTCTGACAAAGAGAAATCCTTTCCTATTACCTGTAAGGACTAAGACAATCAGGCTTCCCTTAAAACGCTCTCAGAGAGATCTTAAAGTTCTCTCTCCCCTATCAATCTGTCCTTAAATATCTCATAGCCCTGTGTCATGTACAGCATAAATGCCAAGTAAAGAGATAAAAATACCTCACTTCTAGTCTATTTATAGGCTACTGAAATTTGACTCAGGCTATCAAATAGCATTTCCTGGATCAGCCCAACACATTTAAGCAAAGGCAGGAAATGAGATAGCTGACTTTCTGAGTCACTTATCTACAAACCCAAAAAAGGAGTTCCTGAAATACACTTAGTGCCCCACCTAGACTTTCTTACCCAAAGGAACCTGAAGATAATTATTTCCTTGGCTTCTGGGTTAAAGGATTGTCACTAGAACAATGAGGTGCTTTATATACTATATGGTTACCAGGAATGATAGAGTTTTTCACAAGAGGGGAAAGGACTTAAAGACAAAGGGAAGATGAGGAATGGAAACACAGACATACAAAATTCGAAAGTTTCTGATATCCTCCCACCCCTAGCCCACAGTTAACAACCACTCATCTGGTCTTAACTCCTTATTTTTTAAAATGAGGAAATACCCAGAGAGGAATGTGAGTTGTCCAAACTCACACAACTTATTGGTGGCAGAGCTAGGACTGAAAACCAGCTCTCTTGAGCCCTTTCCACTGACTAGCAAATAAATCTTCTTGTTATAAGGAGCCTGTCTAACACGTATCCTACCAGAAGTCTCCCCACAAACCTTCCTCAACTTTCTGTCATCACCCACATCATTAACACTACCACACAGTTTATCATCATGACATTTTTGGCAGAGAAAAAATTCAATAAACCTTCACTGAGCATCTTTTTTTTTTTTTGCCAAATACTATTCCAGCTAAATTTTGTCCAAGATACAAGGTCCAAGTGATGAGTCATAATATCTGTAATAATAATAATAATAATAATAATACCTTCTACCATTTAGTTAGCATTCCCAGCATCCCAGGCACTGACTTGTGCCAAGCACTTAACATGCATAACCTCATATGATACTCACAGACAGCCTTGGGTGTATGTATTATTTTTATTCCCTCTTTAGAGACCAGAAACTGAAACAAGGAGAAATTTAACAACTTCCTGCAAGTCACTACAGGCCATAAGTGGTGAAATCTGGATTTAAATCCAGACAGTCTAGTGCCAGAGTCCTTGATGATAACCACTATATGAGGCATTCTCCATACCTAAGATCAATGTAGAAAGTAGCTTCCTGTTTCTACGCACTCAGTTTCACACAACACTTTTGCTTAGACAGTTTCCCATTAAGAATATCCTTTGAAGTGGCAAGCCTAAAACTATTTCCTGTTTTCAGCTTCACTTGCCCACCTCTTCAAAGCCATGTTACATAATCCCTTCATTCTAAGAGCTGGCTGGGATAATCCTTGCATTATTGGAGAAACTCCAGGTACTTACCAATAATATGGTTTCTCAAGAAATGGACTATCATAAGCAATTATCACAGCTCCTCTTTTTTTCTCCTCTCCACTTAAGAGACATTAATTAAAATCTCTAACACTTCCCTTTCTGTCTGATAATGAAGTACACTAAAAAAAGATAGGAAACTGACAACATAATGCCATTTGCAGCAACATGGATGCTCCTGGAGAATGTCATTCTAAGTGAAGTAAGCCAGAAAGAGAAAGAAAAATACCATATGAGATTGCTCATATGTGGAATCTAAAAAAACCAACCAAACAAACAAAACATAAATACAAAACAGAAACAGACTCATAGACATAGAATACAAACTTGTGGTTGCCAAGATGGCGGGGGGTGGGAAGGGTTAGACTGGGATTTCAAAATGTAGAATAGATAAACAAGATTATACTGTATAGCACAGGGAAATATATACAAGATCTTATGGTAGCTCGCAGAGAAAAAAATGTGACAATGAATTATATATATGTTCATGTATAACTGAAAAATTGTGCTCTACACTGAAATTTGATACAACATTGTAAAATGATTATAAATCAATAAAAAAATGTTTAAAAAAAAAAAAGATAGGTATTCCTGAAACAGCCAGTGGGTCAGGATACAGATTCTACAAGTTGCAAGACAGGAGAGGTTATGGGTGGAACTAAAAGCTAAAAGCAAATTTAGAATCATAGTATGGTGTTGTAAAAGCTGACAGAACTAATCTTTGAGTAAACCAATAGATATAAAGCCGAGGAGCTTTCTATAATACAGGCATAATAGTACAAATATCAACCTGGATTTCAGTCCTGCTTCAACCACTAATGTGCTTGGAGGTAAATTAAAACTCAATTTCCATCTATAAAATGGAGGTAATGACACCAGTCTGGCAGTTTTATGTTTAAGACTAAATGAGGTAATGTACGTGAAAGTGAAAGAGGATAAAAAATTGCTTTATGTACTTGAGAGGGGTTTACTTCTAAGCAAAAACTTGAAAACGACTTGTTCCAGCCTACACATTTGCTCCAACTAATCCAGCAAAATTGACCTCTGCACAGTTCATAACTAGGCACTTATTATTAACCTCTAGATTCCACCACCCTTGTTGATCCATTAGCTACCTTTACTGACTTTTGTCCTAGTAATAATAATTTCTTACACTTGTTTCCTTTTTATAGTTTACAAAGAATGTGTTGAATTATTGTAACAAATCTGCAGGTGTAAAAGGTTGGTATTACGTATTTACAATCAGTAAAATTGGATCTTTGAGAAGTGACGCAACGTGCACAAGACCCCACTTGCTGGCACAAGACCCCACTTGCTGGCACAACCCAAAGTGAAAGGGAAGGTAAAAGAAGTAAGGAGCAGAAATATGTTTTAAGGCTAATAACTCAGTCACTTACATGATATGGTTTTGTAGAAAAGTTCCTTCTCTACCTCAACAAAGAAAAAAAAAGATTTTTCCAAAGAATCTGAAATGACAACAGGTTCTTGTTTTGTTCATAAAGGCAGTGACCAAGTTGCAAAGACAAACAATTATCTATTAGAAAATGATAAATGGAATTTTGCAATGTCACTAAAGTGGTTTCTTAAAAAAACAACACCTAAAAGAAGTATGGCCATGTTATTTCTTTTGCCATTGGATAGGGGAAAAAAATCAGTGTTATAAAATGTGATACTTTCTGTTTACATTACTTAAAATATCTAAAAAAAATCAGTGAAAGCAATTAGAATAGGACTAGGAGGAAAAATGGGAAAACAGAAGAGAAGTAATGCTTGAGAAGAGAAAAATGGAAAAGCAGGGTGATCGCAAAGACTTAAATGTTGTCTATGGGTGAAATGATAAATTTCTATGGTCTTACATGAGAAGGCATTGACTAGGAGCTCTGGGCTCTAGCACTAATTTTGGCAGGGAATTTAGAAAATAATAATAATAGGGAATATAGTTTATTAAGCACTTACCAGGCATCAAACTCTGTGTCAGATACTTGATATGGATTAGCTCATTTAAGTCTTACAAATGTTGATAGTTACTACTATTATTATCTCAATATTACAAATGAGTTGCTTGAGGCTCAGAAAATTTAAGTAAGTTACTCAAGTTCATACAATTTAAGCAAAAAAAGATGTGTATGTCTGATTCTAAAGACTATGCTCTTTTTAACATATGATACTATGTTTCAATCTCACTTTAGTGCAGCTGAATTTCCTCTTGTACAAGTTATCCCTGGGATATCATTTTGTTTCATCGGTTAATCTTCTGTGTATCCATCCATGGTTTCAGGATGTGACTCAAAAGCACTGGCTTCCTGAATAACTAATCTTATTCCAAGGAGTCCATCCAACATATGCAAATACCTAATCATAGTTTTTAGAGAATAGCCAGGACTCAACATCACAATGAGCACGTCTAGAACCTGTCAGATCTTGAGGTCTGACAACATACTGAGATCAGTACATAGCTCAATAGTACAATCAGCCTATGAACTGTTGACGAGTTGAATCAAGTTTAGATAATAACTAGTAAATAATATTTCCTGCAGTGGAGTAGTTTACAAAGAATGCTGAAGATCACTTTGTGTACTTTCAAACATAAAAGGACTATTCAATCAGACAAGACGCACTAGTCAAGTGTAAGTCATTTCCTACCACAAAAACACAAAGAAGTTAGGCACATGCTGAATGATGAAAATCACTATAGACAAATGAAGTACAGATAGAACGTCTTTTTAACAAATACCACTTTAACACCCATTTATACGTATCATGATTATATTTGCATCCTGCCAACATTACACACTAACATTGTTTCTTGATGTTTATGAAATACATTCAATAAATCTCATAAAACATAAGTAATCATCTTATTTCCTAATTCTTTTTTTATAATCATTTCCTGTATGACATCCTGAGTTCATTCAGCTAGCAAGTATCCTGAAGCACTGTGAAAGCTACAAAATTTGGTTTTGAACTACCATAGCAAATGACAGGTTTATAGCGTAAGTTCATGAATCAGTTTACACATTTCAGAATCTGCTTCTAATCTGGGCAGATCAGAGTTTTTAGTTTATAATCCCATCCAATAAACCAACAGCAAGCTTTTACAACCCTTTAAAAAAAAATCCCCCAGTCATCAATTTCTTAAAACAGGTCAAATTGTTATTATTTAATATACCTTACATTCGATTCAAATGAAGTCACAGCTGAAGAGCAATGCAGTATCTTGAAAGGCACCAGTGCTCTGGAACTAGCAAAACAATCTCTTTTGTTCAACACCCTTCTCCTTATTTCCAGATGCTCCCAAATACTTGTTAGCAAGCAAACACTGTGTACCCAAAGCATTCACTTTGCATAACAACTTTAAAAGTAAATAATAGAGTGTGTCCTACCCCCTCCATACTAAGTAAAAGCAATAGAAAATGTGCAATAGCAGATTTTACATTGCTTCAAGGTTATTCTACCAGTACGTTCTCTAATGTCCATAAGGTATAAACTGTAAATACATGAAAATATGGTATTATGTAATCTATAGTGCCATCAGTTATGGGAAAGAATGTCAATAAAAACATAAATATTTCTATCATTATTCAACGATTATTTCTGGAAAGCTTACTACATGCCACGTACTGTTCCAGTCACTGGGGATATAAGACAAAGAACCTCCTTTCTTGGAACTAACTTCCTGGTGTGGGAGACAGATAATAAACCTATCAGATAATCCAAGGTTGCATAAAGAAAAGTAAAGCAGGATAATATGAAAGAGAGTAATGAGGGTTCATTTCAGATAGGGTGGTCGGGGAATGCCTCTCTGAGAAAGTAACCTTGAGGACCTCAACGAAGTGAGGGAGTGAACCAGGTAAGGATACAGGTGAAGAAAGTTCCAGGCAGAAGAAACAGCACATTTAAAAGCCCTGGGGAGGGAATCAGCTTAGCAGTGCCAGGAATAGCAAGACCAGTAGGATAGGAAACAGAGGAGGTTAGATAATGTCACAAAGATAGGCTGACTGTGGGTCATGGTAGTGCATTTCCCATTTATTTTTACTAAAATGTGAAGCAATTGGATAGTTGTGAGTAGAGTGACGTGATATAACCTAGATTTGAAAAGCTACTCTGCATGGAAGGAAATGGTAGAAGCAATAATCCAGGTTAGAGCTGATGGTGACTTGGACCAAGGTGACAGCAGTGAAGATGCTGATAGGATTTTACTGATGGATTGAGCGTGCAGCAGCAGAGAATGATGCCTCCAGTTTTGTCATGGGCAACTGAATAACTGTTTATGGGGCCTTGGGATGATGGACAAGAGTTCAGTTTTGGGTGGTTTAGTTTGAACTGCATAACTAAACATCCAAGGAAAGAAGATGAGTAGGCAGTTGGACACTTGATTCTTGACTCTGGAGATTAGGGGGAAGACCAGAGCTATAGATACATATTTGAGAGTCATCAGCATATAGATAATATTTAAAGCTACAGAGTTAAAGTCACCTGGGGTATAGTGTAGGTAACATAAAGAAAAGATGACCAAGGACTGAGATGTGGGACCCTCCAATATATGGAGGCCAAAGAGATGAGAAGGTACCAACAAAGGACACTGAGGAGAGGCCAAGGAGGTAAATATACCCAGAGTTTGCAGTGTCCTAGAAACCAAGTGAGGAAAATGTTTCAAGGATAGAATTATTTTCAATGTTGTTTTTCTACATTATTGCATTGTGTGTTCATAGGTTTTATCTCTATTAAATGGTAAGAACAATAAAAGCAGTTTTGCACAAATATTTTTACATTCTGATCATTCAATTCTGCCACTGTAATCTGGAGTCCTGTAAATTTTTGTAATGCTATAAATTCTGTTTAAATTGTGAACTGTTGATTTTCTGCTGAGACTATTGCAAATTTGAGCTTTGGTGGTGGGAGGGGGTTATATTCTTGGGTCCTTTAATTTGTACAGAACACAAAACTTATTTCTCTCTGTAAATTATTTAACACATTGAACATTTAGTTAAATGTTCAAAGAGACAAAGTGTCCCCTAAAACAACAATCTTAATGTTACAAAAAATTAGTCATTAAAAGATCTGTTGTGATATTTGGTGGATATTTTTCTTTAATTTCAGGTATAAATTCTGAAATGTATATAGTATTTCTTTTTTATCTTAAACATTATTTCTAAGTCAAATGGACTGATTTTTCAACATTGTGCCTGCCAGGATAGTCATCTATAAATGTCCAGATGAACCCAAATTGTTGGTCATAATTTTGATCATGCCTCTATTTCATCTTTCTTGAAAAAGGGTGTTACTTTGACAATTAGGCTTAACATACTGTGTTGTAGATTAACCTTCAATGAACTATTTTAAATGTTTAAATTAGGTGCCATTTAAATTTATTTTATTACACCATCAATAGCTGATTAAAAAGAAACAACTATTTCTAGTAAAAAAAATTAACATTTCAAGTGCTAGACAATGCCAAAAGCTGCTGTTAGGCCAAGTATGATGAGGCCTGAGGATGGTCTACTGAATTTGGCAAACTGGAGATAATCGGTGATGTTGATAAGGGAGTAAGTGGAAAGTCTGAAGCAAAACTCAGATTGAAGTGGGTTCAGGAAAGAATGGAAGGGTGAAAACTGGAGACAATGAATATGAATAACCCTTTTGAGAAGTCTGCTACGAAGGGACATAAGGTACTCTTGCTAGGAGAAAACCACTCATTTCTTCCATCGTGATAACATGAATGAAGAACATCTCACATAAAGGCTTGACCATGCTGTCCCTTGGACTTCTGTTACACCTGTTCAGTAACAGTGAGTGTTCTTATTTGAGGGATGCAGGCCAGAGTATTTTAGGATTGTACTTATCAAAGGGTACCATACCAATGTAGAATATATTTCTGAGACAATTAGAAACTATCAAAGTTTAGTTTCACCGGTAAATACTTTCCATCTGCTCAAATTGTTTTGTAAAGTTATCTCCATCTTCTCACATTTCCAAAGAAATATTATTTTTTTAAAAACCTGCCATTTCCCCAGACTGTAGAACATCTTTACTTTTTATGTGCAATCTGAGATTTCATTTTTTCTTCTAAATTTGTCTTCTGTAGCAAAAGTCATCAGAAACAACTTTAGCTGTATTTCTATAAAGCACTTTAAAAATCTGGCTGTTGATATAGAAACACGATTGAAGATCTGAATCAAGGGATACCAGAAATTTTGGTTCTAGTCCCAATTTCAAAATACAGAATGGGAATATAAAGCCTTGATTGTATTTTGAAAACTTGGAAACTGAGGGATCAAACAATATAACTGCACATGCTCCCAAAGGGTTCCAGTAAGTACATATCTCTACGCAGGACGATTTGTATTCTGGCTTAGATAGGTAGCCTATTTGAGACTCAGACAGTGGAGGATCCTATTTCATCCTTCAGGCTCTTATTCCCTCATGTCCCTCTCTCTCTCGGCCCCCTCTTCTTCTTTTATTCTCTCTACTTTTCTTTTTCCATTTTCTCCCTCTCTTCCTCTTTCTTACTGATGTTTTCACTTTTCCATTAAGTGGAAATAAATGTATTTTAGGATCACTGGCTGTCCTTATTTTTAAAATACCTTAGCATTCTCTCTTTCCAATACATTTTAATTAGTTCTTTGGCTTCAGAATATTTTCCATGCGTCACTTGAAGGTTAGAACAGTTTTGTAACCTTTTAAGTTTACTTTTTAAAAGTGCTTATGAGAAAAAAATTGTTTTACTTGTATGTGGGCAGAGCTTTATTATTTTTCACTTGAGTGATTGTCCTTCATAAAAATGAATTTCCTGCTTTAAGGGAACTGGTTCTTTATAATTATTTGCTTAAAAGCTCTAAATGCACTTCATAATCTTAAGTGGTAAATCTGCCTTCTCACCCACTTTCTCACTGTTTTTGATAGCTGCTTTTGAGCCTGGGTTAGATAACGTTTCCTAAATGACTTCAGAATCTTCTTATCAAAATAGAACCTCAGAGTCTCTATTTTTATGGCTGGTGCTTTTGATTGCTTCATTGGTGCTGACATCCATCTATGGATGGACAGCCATCCATCCTACGCTGACATAGGCATCCATCCAAATCTTCATTTCACAGACGTTTCCTGAGCATCCGTTTTGCACTCAAGGCTGCAGATACGAAAACAAGCAAGACACAGAGTACCCTGCCCTCAAGTTTACTGAAGGAGCAGCAAAAAAAAAAAAAGAAAAAAAAAAGAAAAGAAAAAGAAGTTACTCACTACGTATCTATTAGAATGGCCAAAATCCAGGACACTGACAACAACAAATGATGACAAGGATGTGGAGCAACAGAAATTCTCATTCATTGCTGGTAAGATGCAAAATGGTACAGCCACTTTGGAAGAAAGTTTGGTGATTTCTTACAAGACTAAGCCTACTTTTACCATGTGATCCAGCAACCATACTCCTTAAATTATTTACCTAAAGGAGTTGAAAATTTATGCTCACACAAAAATATGCACACAAATGTTTATAGCAGCTTTATCCATGACTACCAAAACTTAGAAGCAACCAAGATGTCCCTCAGTAGGTGAGTGGATAAATAAACTGTGGTACATCCAGACAATAGAATAGTATTCAGTACTAAAAAGAAATGAGCTATCAAGCCATGGAAAGATGTGGAGGAAACTTAAGTACATATTACTAGGTAAAACAAGTCAATCTGGAAAGGCAATATACATTATGATTCCAACTATATGACATCATGGAAAAGGCAAAACTCTGGAGAGAGTAAAAACATCAGTTGAGGCAGAGGGATGACTAGGCAGAGCACCGAGGATTTTTAGGGCAGTGACAACACTCTGTATGATATTATAATCATGCATACATGTCATTATACATTTGCCCAAACCCATAGACTATACAACACCAAGAATGAACCCTAATGGAAACTATGGACTTTGTGTGATTACGGTGTGTCAATGTAGATTCATCACTTGTAACAAATGTACCGCTCTGATGGAGGACATTGATAATAGGGGTGGCTATGCACGTGTGGGGGCAGGAAGTATATGGAAAATCTCTGTACCTTCCTCTTAATTTTGCTAAGAATCTAAAACTACTTCAGAAACTAAAACCTTTAAAAATCAAATTATATAAACTTACAGCTAAATTAATTATAATCTAAGCAAAAATTAATAAACAAAATAGTTACTACAAAATGTGAACCTTCTCTTAGGCTACTGGCAGAAATGTGAATTGGTAAGATCTTTTTTGGAGGTGGTCTGGCTGAGATTACTAGCTGTCCCCTAATATTCATTCTCCTCTCCTTCAATGGTAATGAAACCCTCATGTTTTAGCTGGGCACATGGCCACACAAAATGAAGGCTACTGTGATATGTATCAAGTTCTTGCCTAAGATATAAACAGAAGTATTATCTCCAGTCTCTGGGTCATGCCTTTAAAGAGAATGGATCATTTCTTCTCTTCCCCGTTTCCCCTTTCTCTATCCTGCTGCTTAGAATATAGTCCTGGCAGTGAGCCACCTGTGATCAAGCAGATGAGAGAAAAACTCTACGTATGGCAGAACGAGTCTGGAGTAGTCCAGGACCTTTGACCTCATGCAGTAAACCTGCATACTCTTCCTGCAGCCCTAGATTAGCTACCTCCAGACAGTTATATGACAGCAAAATAAACCACTTTCTAACTCAAGGAGAGCCTGAAACCTAATTAGAACAGTATTTAGCATTGTGTATAAAATCCTTTAAAAATTCGTAATCCTTTAAGCCCAAATTTCCAAGTAATCAAAGTATGCACTTTGATTATACAGTACAACCTCTCATTTTCTACATAGCCTTTGAGTCAGAAGTTCATTCCTTCCAAGGGTTATATTTAAGCTATGTAGCACTTCCTTGGTTAAAGCCTCCAACCTAAGGGGAAAAAAATCATGCTGAACCATCCCACTTACAAATACTATAACCACAAACTGCTAAAGTGGAAACTTTTCACAGCGACAAAATACAGTGTGACAACAATTCAATTCAATGTCCCCCTTTGATACTTCAAAGTCCTTACTGTCCTAAATAAGTGCTAGAGAACTCTCTCTGGCCATCTGGAGATTCTGCTAATATGAGCCGCTCTCAGGTACCACAGCACTTTTTCTACCACCATGAGCTGCTGCCACAGTTTTCTGAATGACGTTCCTTCTGATGGTGCACTTACATATTTTCAATCTTAGGCTGCTCCACATTTTCCGTATGTTGACAGCTCATTCTACATGCTTTGGATAGTATCAGAATGCCCTAGGGTTTAAGTTTCCTCTCAATAAATCAGTACTAATTCCATAAATAATGTACACTGTTCTTCCTGCAAAAGCTCCAGATAAAGGAGATGGCTGATTCCATAGTTAGAGACTAATCAGTGCTGGATAAGCAAAGTCAAACATGCCTAGATAAAAGAGAACTACTTGTATAGAATCACACCTATGGAAGCATGGTTTTGTCTTCCTTTGAGCATCCATGGGAGAGTTAGAATGACTAATACCTCCTACCCTCCAACCCTGCTTCGTTCCATAGAAGTGGGCAGGATGCTCTTCAGGAACTCCTAGGCCTTCCTGATTCTCTTGATACTTACTACCAAAAGACAATGAGATACATGTATAAACGTATACAAACACAAAATATACTTGGCTTCTACCGTCTATCACTGTGGCTTATATACAGATGAGAAAACAGATTTTCCCATCATCTCCTTTCACTCTAGCTTATGTTTGTTTGATTGCTTGTTTTAATGTTTTTAAGTACATCCCACGAAACTCCTTATATCTGTCTCCCCTCCCATGCCAGTCCAAATCACCATCATAATTTGCCTGGACGATTGCAATAGTTTCTTGATACATGTCTCTGAATTTACCCTGGCCCTACTCAATTTCCACACTGCAGGCAGAGTGCTTTCCTTCTGTTTTCCAAATCCAAATATGATTATGCAACTTCCCTACTAAAAATTCTTTATGGCTTCCTTCTTATGTTGGGATACAGATAAAAATGTTTGACTTGGCTCTCAAGGCCCTAAGTATTATGGCACTGACTACTTCCACAGATGCTTTTTCTACATTCTCCTATTTTGTGCCCTGTAAACTTACCACAGAGCCTGTGCACATGCTGTTCCATCTTCCTGGAATATTCGTATATCTTTCTATCCCCCTTTGACAAGTTCACTTCTCCTTATTTTATTTTCTCCATTTTATGCAAGAAACTGAGACACGAAAAGGTTAAATAACTGACCCAAGAGCACACAGACAGTAAGGAGGAGGAAGCAGTATTCCAGCCCAATCAGTCTGATTGTAGAACCTTTGCTTTTAGCTCATAATATACTGCCCCTGGAAACTTCCGTTCAAAGTAGTTAGAATTTAAAGTTATACATTTATCATTGTTATTATTTGAATAATATCCATCAACTTTGGTTAATTGTAAGGTTCATGAGAGCAGAAATGGCTTCTGCTTTTGTGTTATTATAATGTCTGTCACAGAGTAGGCAATAAATGTCTGATGAATGAATGAATAAACTGGCATGACTTTAAGACTGTGAATGAATTATTTCCAGAAATCTTCTCATTTTGGAAAGCTGACAGACCCCTGATTCAAAACAAAGTTACCAGGGCTCCATCATGGTATCTTGATAATTCCACAATATCAGTCACCAATAATATTTTCAAGCTATGTAAGTAATAAATCTGTACTTATCAAAGAAAGGCCCGGAGAAGAAAGTATATCTTCCCTAGAACAGTGATAAATTCCATTTATACAAATTTTCTTAAAATATCTATGTAATCTTTCAATACATGATTTCAAAACACTGATGACTGATGTAATTCAGTTTTGTTTCAAAGAATATGAATTCACATGGGGATTATTAATACTCAAAACATTAATGTGACTTATCATCATCTCCCTTTCTTCTATTTCCAGTACCAAACGGTAGCATGATTTCCAAAGCAGTGTCCTAAACCAGAAACAGATGAGTCATCCTAGATTCCTTTCTCTTATTTATCTTCAACCATCATTTCATACCCACATACATCACGGATTCCCTTCTCTAAATACCTTGGTGATCCATCCATATCACTTCATCTTCACTGTCATGACCCTAATCCTAATCATCACCATCTCTTGACTGATGAACTGCAATGACCTCCTGATGAATTTTCCACCTTACAGTAAGTCAGATGCAGGCCATTTTCAATGTTGTAGCCAGTGTGACCTTTTCAAAACACAAACATGTCCATTCAAACTCCTTTACTGGTTTCTCATTGCTCTACAGGATAATTTATAATAGCTCACAATTCAGTATGCTTACAGTGGGCCAAGTGCTTTTATATACACTTCACTGTATTGATTCACTTAATTCTCACCACAGCATTATGAGATAGGTATTATGTCATCCTGTTTTACCAATAAGAAAACTGAGGCAAAGAAAAGCTAAATGATCATCCCAGGCTCCCACAGGCAATAAGTGATGGAACCAGATTCAAAGCCAGGCAAGCATTGCTCCAGAATTTGTGCCCTAACCTCTGTGCAGTATTGCCTCCCATAAAATAAAGTACAAACTCTAACATAGCAATCAACACTTTTTATTATCTGGACCTTACCAACACTTTCAGTCTCATCTCCTACCTCCAGATCTTAAACCTGAGGGTAATAAATGATACTGACAGGAGGAAGACATATCATGGAAACTAGTGAAGCAGAAGATTTCAAGGAAAAAGTATTCAAAAGCCAAGTGCCTCACATGCCAAACAAGGGAAAGCATACGGAGGAGTAGAGCAAGAACTGAAATGTATCTGTTGTACTTGGAAATAACAAGTAATTGGTGGCCTTGGTAAATGTATGTGGTAAATGGTAAATGTAAATGGTAAATATATGTGTGGACCCACTTTTTATTGAAGTTTGATTGTACAAGGAAGGGTGAAGAAAAAGGTCTTTTTTTTTTTCCTTTGCTGAGAAAAGAACTCATAGAGAGGAAGAGGTT
The DNA here is from genome assembly GCF_048564905.1 of Vicugna pacos. Taxonomy (NCBI): domain Eukaryota; kingdom Metazoa; phylum Chordata; class Mammalia; order Artiodactyla; family Camelidae; genus Vicugna; species Vicugna pacos. The sequence continues at coordinate 108,183,541 of NC_133023.1, read as the reverse complement.
AAAAATTCAGAAGAGAAAGTTGATAATTATGTAAAAAGTTATCCCTGAAAAAGCAAGAGGAAGGCATGGAATCTAAAACAAAGGTGGGGAGATTGAACTTGGATTGACAGAGGGCTACTTTTTCCTCTGAGACAGGCCAAAAGCATAGGTAAAGATACAAATCAATGTGTGCACAAAAGATGGTGAGGTAGGTGGAGAAGAGATTCAGACACACCTGATGGCTCTTATTTCCCATGTGAAATAGGAGGCAAATCCACCTCCTGAGAATAAATGTGTAGTAGCTGAGTAGAAGGCTTAAAAAGAGAGGAGAAAGTTTGCAAAAGCCAACCAAGTGGGTATAAAAGAGCTGAAGGAAATCCAGAAGAACCTGAATAAGGACATGTAGAAGGATGACCTGGTTAGCTCCTATTCATTTTTCAGATCTCCGCTCAGAAGTCACTTGCTCAGAGAAGCTGAAGTGAAGCCTCTTAGAGCACTGATCACCTTTCCTTTAAAGACTTATAATGGTTTTAATCTTATATTAATTTGTGAGATTACCTGATTAATTTCTACTCTATTAGACTATAAACTCAGTGAGGTCAGGGATCATTGCTCACCACTGTATCCTTTCACCATCAGTTCCCACCTCTAAAATGTGAAGAACATTAATCCTTCTTTACATGACTAGGATATGGATATAGTTAGGTTAGTACAAAACTAGAATTTAAGCTATAAAAAAGCAGGAACTTCAAATTGTTCACTGTTGGACCCTCAGTGCCTAGCACAGTGAATGATGCATAGTGGATGCTCAATACTTACCTAGATGAATGGAACTGATAAGGCAGGACACCAAGTCTCCTGACTTCCTGACTTCCACTCCAGTGTTCTTCCCTCTCTACCACAACTACCCATAGTAGCTGCTTAATATATTATTATTATTGTAATAAGGGGCTCTGAATATGCATTATTATCTCTATTTTACTCAAGAAGAAAATGAAGCTCTGAGAGATTAAGTATCACATGCAAATTAAACAGCTAGGACATGGTAGAATCAGAATTCAAATCCAGGTCTTCCTGGCTCCTAAATCTGAGCTCTTTCTCCAATTCCATACTGCCTGCTAAGGTATTAAATAATAAAAGATTTAACACATGAACCCTCCTAAGGTTATGTGCATTTGAAAGTCCTCCCAACCTCCTCACTGGAAAAGAAAAACAAAAGAAGCAAAGTAATGATTTTAGTGGTAAAATATCACGCAAAGTGACTGTGACAAGCCATTGAAGGTGATATTTGTGGGCAGGCACCTGTCAATGGTTTCTCAAAATCATACGATGTAGGCAGCTGCCTACCTACTCTGTGACTCTGTACATAATCCATCTTCTCAGTATAAGTCTTGGTCCCATAGTGAGAATGGAAGACATAATTCAAACCTTCTCAGCATTGCCTCCACAAGACCATAAAAGCAGCATGAAATAATGGAAAGAGCACAGACATTGCAGCGACACAGATCTGGGCAAGACACTTCGCCTCTCTGTACCTTAATTTTCTTATCTATAAAATGAAGGCAGTAATACTTGGGGTCTAGGGAATGATTCTGTGGGATAGTGCACATTAAATGTCTGCAGCATAGTTGCAAAATAACCCAATTGTTATTAGCTGCCTTCCGCTTCTCCCATATCCAGGAGCCACCTCCTATTAGTTCTTTGAAGACACTCTGAAAAATACATCAAAAGGAACTAGCAACCTACCCATGCCCACTCTTCCAGTTGTAGCAAAATACAGGTGATATTTCTCTAGTTTTCAAAAAATACCCCCTCAAAGCAGCTTTTTGTTTACAAGCAAGGTCTTGGTACTTAAAAAAAAAAAAAAGAAAAAGAAAAGAATCCCATAGTTGTTTAATCCTACTGATTAATCATTTTTAACATTTCTATTGCTTTTCACATTAGGCAGAGTCAGCACATCTGGTTTATTTTACAGATGAGGAAATTAAGATGGAGAGGAGGTGGGATGTCCAACCCTAGGTCACAGGGTTATAGGGAGAAGATGTAGAACTGAAAACCAGATCTCTTAGTCATTAGTTTATTATTCAGTAATAATAAAATAACAATAATAAAAAAATTCATGCAATTTACTTAAGACTTGAATTTTATAAAAATTCTATATTTTAATAAAAGTTCGGTCAAAAACAGCTAATAAATACCCTGTATTCACGCTCTGGTTTTATATATCCTTTTATATATTAAAAAAAGAAAACTAAATGTAAAAGCATCCAAAATGAGTGCAGTATATAAAAGTGATGGTCAGATTTAACTGTTAACTATGTAATCTCTCAGAGGAAAATAAGCATCAAATGTATAAAATACTAGTTCATTTCAGAGTAAAAACAGTGAAAGTTGGAATTTTTATTTAAAAAACCCTCCTATATGTGTAACTATAATAGACAAATAAATGGAATCACCATATATAGAGGTATGCACGTTCTATAAATTAAATCAAAACATCATATATATATATATATATATATATATATACATAAATCATTCATTTTATATGGTTATTTCTGAGCTTAAGAGAGAAAGTTACTGCAAAGTGGAAGATTCTCATTTATAGAAAAAAAAATCACATAGACAATAGTCTCAGAAAACCTCTTAACTCTAAAATGCAACTATCCTTACCATTTCCAAAGGACCAGTTTTGCTTATAAGAGGTATGATTTTTACAGAAAATACAGGCTAATAAGAAAACAACAGTAAAATTTAAAATCAATAATGTTACTTATAGTGATTATCCAACACCTATTAATTAGCTTCATGCAAAAAGTTGCAATATTTCCCCAAATTATGTCAATTCAAACAATTTTTGCCACAAAAGAGATCTATGAGCCCATATGAAAAGAGGTGAAGAAACTGAAACAAATAATTATTCAAAACAACTTAGCTCCAATCCCTAAAACCCTCTACTGCAAATTTAAGTTCCAGACTTACTATAAGTGAATAATGTGTCCAGTCATAATCAAATTCTTCTTGAATACCAGTGAAATCTGTCTCAATGAACAGCTTCTTAGCTTAAAGGATTTTAAATGGCCTTAGAACTGAAGTCTTTAGTTTACATAGGAGGGGCTCTGTTTTATCCACCGAACATACCAGCAGGAGGAAATTTGCATTCAAACAGGTCAGCATTTCAAAAGATTCAGAGGAAATCACAAAGTTCATCTGAGTGATGTTCTTTCCCTTTTAATTAATTCCTGATAGGGCATTTCAGTCTGCTAATGTTATTTTACTATGTGACTCACCACATCAGGAATCAGAAGATAATCCAAAGGTAAGTATGTGTTGCCAGAACTATGTTGTTCCCTCAGAGTGCAATATCTAAAGCACGTCACTGTCTTGAGTTTCAAATACCTTACAGTATGAAAAGAGCCAAACATAGACAAGGAATCCGGAAACCTGGACTCTACCCTAGGCTCTCCTTCCCACAGTGAGGTGATCTTCAGCAATTTCCTTAACTTCTTTGGGCCTCAGTTTCAAAAAATTTATTGAATGGAACCTCAGAAGTCATCTAGTCTAACTTTCAATTCCAAGCAAAAATTGCTTCTGCATTTTCCTTCAGAAATGGTCAGTTTCTCATCTGTAAAATTAGCAGTTAGAACTAGATGATGTCTAAGGTTTCCCTGATTTCTAAAGCCCTTGGTGTTGTAATTAAAATCCAGTAAGTGTCATGTATATTTTTTCCTGTTGAAAGTTTATCAAATGGTTCTTTACATAACCAAACAAAATTTTATTTTGGCTCAGATAAAATTAAAGAAAGAAACTCAGATCACCACCAAATTGTCCCTTATCTTTAAAGTCTCCGGAATTTTTAATCCACCCCTGATTTAATCTCCATGACCTGGAGCTATGCAAAGCCATAAGAAGCCAGGATACTTTTGATGCTTTTCTAAAGTAGATGAAATGATGACAGTGATTTATTTAAAAATAAGAATGAATTGAGATTGGATCCAGTCTATATACCATCTAACATTCCAATGGGTAAAAAATATTTTCCTTGCTTTGAAACACAGGTTCAGACTTAACTTCTCGCAGATACCAAAGATATATTTCACACTAAATATATGAATAAACAAAAAGCAAAGAGTCTGAATTCAGAGGGGATCATGGATTATGGTATTCTCTCCACTACTAACTTTATGTTTTATCAAAGGGTTTTTTTTTTTGCCTTTTTATTTATTTGCATAGTTAATGCCTCTCCCCTAAATTGAAGTTGGAAGGCGTGAAGGAACTGAGAATTGTTTAGAGTTTGGTATCTACTTTTCAGATGTCAGCTAGTTTGGCTTTTTCACAATCACTGTTGTCAGAAATTATTTATCAGGCCTACGTGAGGAATTTTATAATCAGAATTTGCTGACATGATGTTAAGGAAAATGAGATCTAGATTCAAAATCTTCTTTCCTTCCCCTGTGATTACAGTTCCAATTAACTCATTTATCTTCTTCTATTTAAAAAAAAAAAATGTCCAGAAAGTTTTCTCCAAGCTTCCTGTTTCCTCCAAATCTTCTGGTCCTTACAAATATTTTATTATACTATACTTTATAGTATAATGGAGTACAGTTCAAAGAAATAGAAGTATAATAATATCTTGGAATAACACAGTGCATTTATTTGTAGACATGCAAACCATAAATTAAATACAGTAGTATCCCCTGGTTCCTGTGGGGGATTAGTTCCAGGCTCCCCCCACCAATACCAAAATCCATGGATGCTCAAGTTCCTTATATAAAATGGTGTAGTACAGTCGGCCCTCCTTATCAGTGGATGCAGAACCCACAGATACGGAGGGCTGACTGCATAGTTAATAAAATGCAGTTGGAAACAATAATGTACCACGTCTCAGATGTTTAAGTTGATTAGACATGAACTGCTAATCAGTGAAACCATAGGCTTAGATTTGTCCTTGGTGTGAAGAGAAAGACACTAAAAAGACAACTCATTTTAATATACCGGAAGTCCTATTTGATGGCTTTCTAGTGACATCAATAGAAGTTGCCAGTGATAGCTGTGTGCTTGTACCTTAGTACTCATTACTCTACCCCAGATATAAGGCATGTCGCAACTGTTAAGAAAAAGAGAATTTGGGAGTAAACCTGATTGGTGTAGAGAAAGGAGACTGGAAAAAACTAGTTAGAGTCACCCCCTAGCTGGAAGCTCGTCTACACCAAAATCAAGAAAGGGTATAAATCCACACTGATGCAGGCCAGGGTCAGTGTGACACAAGGGACATGAAATGAAGAGGTTCATCAAGCCTCAGGCTGGGGAAGTTTCTAAGGACAGTTGGGGTCATGTTCTTCTGAGATAATTGGGCAAGATGATACACATGATTCTGCAAGCAATCAACAGTCAGTCCCTGGAAGAGGGCCAGCAGAAACTAGGCAAAAAATTAAGGCCTGGGCCCCAATTTCAACAGAGACACAGAGGAAGAACTGAGCTTCCAGACTGCATCCCAAGTCCAATGACAGAGCCAAAAGCAGAGGGTAGGGTAAGAGATAAAAGCTAAAGCCTGATGCTTACAAACTTTCCCAGGGGCCCAGATCAATTTCAGAGGCATAGCACACACTAGGCTATTTCCAGACTTCCACCTCCTCAAAAAGAATGGTTGTCATTGGGCCAGAGCTATGTCAGAACTGAGACTTAGGCTGACACCGAGAAGTGAAGCCATGATGGGCCTAAGGCAGACAAGTACTATCCCTGGGCTCTTTAGCAGGAACATATATTTTACTTTATTTTATCCATTATCCCCCTGAGATAGCTAAGTAGATAGTTCAGTTTTAGAAATGGATATCACTCAAGTTTCAATAGGTTGAATTACTTTCCAGAAGTCAAAAATTCAAAAGAAATAAAACCTAGGTAGACCAGACACCTCGTGCAGAGCTCTTCCTGAAGAGTCACACTACTGCTGGGGTTCTTCCTGATACTTCAACAGCTAAAATAGTTGACTGGCAGGGACTGAGATATCTCTTTCATTGTGTAAAGCTGTTAACTATCAAAACAGGAAATGGGTATTACTGAACTGCTGTTCAAGTGAGGTAATCAGCAAAGGCATTATCTAATGTCCCAAAGTGTTATTTCCTTTGTAATGTTAAAAGACATTAAATAAGCATGAACAGGAAAGATGTTTTTAAAATAAATAAAAATAACCATTGACTATTTATTTTATATGTATATACACGGTACTTTAAAAAATTCTCTGAGTTTGAGAACAGTTTTTAAACTTTCAGGCAAATGTCAAACTTACTTGGTGTTGTGGGGATTTTTGAAAGTCTTAACATTCCAGAAAATTGACGTCAAAAGTTATTTGGTAGAGTTGACGTATATTCAGAAAAGCAGTGTCCTATAAAGAACACACGCCGTAAGACAGAGGGCATCTAGACTGCCTGCATTCCTCCAAATCCAATTTTAAATTTTTGAACTCTGAGTTCCCCTCCAGATGACCACAGATTCAACAGCAGGACACCAGAGCTGAGATTCTCAGGAAATCCACATGAGTTTGGGAATACAGTTAGCAACATCATGATCCACGATCCAGTCCCCAGACTAACACCAAACACACTTAAACACAGACCCACGGACTGTCGAAGGCAAGCAGGGCCAGCCTCTGCTTTCTAGTCACTCACATTCATTCAAAGGTTTTACAGAGCAATCATGTGCCAAGCACTGCACTGGATGCTGGCGGTACAAAGGTGAGTTAGGTACTACCTCATGTAGCTCACATTCTAGTTAGAGGGATAGAAACTAGAAACTATTGGTAATTACAATACCGTGTGATAAGAACAGTACACTATGATAGAATCATTGGCAGCTAAGGTTGCTCAGAGGAGAGAACAACTCATTCTACTACTTAATGTGTTATTCTTCCCAAAGGCATTTGCACATGGAATCCAAAAATCAAAGAATGTATAAATTCCAAAGAAAAAGATGTTATTGTTGTTTCAGATATAGTGATAGGACAGAGGTTTCTGGTTTTGATTTTATTTTGTTTTTATCTCCCTTTAAATCTCAGCATGCCAACAACTGCCTACTCTGTTATTCCTTTAAGTTTAGCCCTGACTCTTAAGCTTTCACATGTCTAGTTTCTCCCCTTAGTATGTGATTTCCTTAATAGCAGGAAGTGTGCCTTACTTGCCTCTATAGATCCAGTTCCTAGAGTATTGCAGATGTTCAATAGATATGTCCTGACTACTTCTAATGAAGGTAACCAAAACAGCCGTATTTCCTCCCTTTAAAAAAAATTCTTCCACACAGCTTTATTCTACTAATGCAAATAACTAAGCAAAAAAATAATAATGACAGAACAGTTTGATGATGTTGATTTAAATTGCTGGTCAGGCAGTATGTTTAATGATTATGTTCTTTGGTCCTCACAATAACCCCATGATGTATATACTACTACTGATATTCCCATTTTATAGAAAAGATAACTGAGGCTCAGAGAAGTTAAAAAACTTTCCCAAGATCTCACATTTAGGAAACAGTTGAAATAGGGATTTGAACCCAGGATTGCTCAACTTCAAAAGACACTTTCTTACTGCAATGTAGTCTGCCATATTATCTTCCAGGAATGACCTGGCAATGTATAGGGTGGCAAGGGGGAAAAAATCAACTTGGATTTAAGAATGAGGTACAGATAATTAAGCCAATCTAAAGTACATGTTATGAGTTGCCAAGTCAATATAAATTGTATCATGCTTGTGAGAAACTCTTGTTAGTTTTCTGACAAATGAACACCCTCACATTGAAAATCTGTACGTGGGGATATTTTTAATCTGGTCTGAACCTTGGCACAGTACCCAAAAGCTGAAGAGAACTGCTTTTGAAATGATCATAAGAGAGATTGCTATTTTATATAAAGTTATAGAGAACACTGGAAGGAAACAGTATAGACATGAAACAGACTTCACAAGATCAGTTTGAATATAGTATATTATCTGCTCTCAAGCATTTTATTCATCAATTATTTCTAAATTTGTTATTGTTTAAGAATATTCAAATATGCCTAAAAGTAGAAATAGTACAATGAAATTGCATTTACCCATTATCTAGATTCAACAATTATCAAGATAAAATTTTTATTAATCATATCATGAGAACTGATATTCCTACTCTCAAGGATAAGAAAGTATCCTGTTCACGTTATCATGTTCACTGCCGAAGTGCTGAAACAAATCTAAAAATTCTAGCCTATTTCCCTCTTACAGCCAAGTAAACCAAGGCCCTGAATGCAGGGATGATCTAATCAAGGTCATTTAGTAACAGCCTATATAAAAATCAGTTCCCACTATATCACACTGCTATTTAGTATTAAATACTCTTTAATTTATTTGAATCCTTTGAAAAATAATTGATTAAACATGGTAAAAAGCCTTTTTTCCATAAATGTATTAAAGCAGACTAGGCCATTCTCCAGATGAGTCTTTTCTACCTAAATTTTTTTCTAGGAATGCAAGTTACAAAACAACTCTCCCATATCCCCTTTAACGTCTAAATGTGTTGTACAATAAACAGTTTTTCAATCAAAAGAGTTCAGAGAAACAATCATATAGAATTTCACCGTAACATCACAATCTTTCCTGATTTGTCTCTTGATAATACTGAGACAGGAACAAACACATAATGAAGTTGTTAATGAACTATTAACAGGAAACCAGAGCATACACATGTGTATCCCTGGATTGAGTCTTAATAAAATTAGGAAGTTAAGTCCCAGCTGGGGACTGGATAAAGAGCAGAAAATTCCTAACAGCCAGGGTACAGCATCATTTTATCAGAAATAAAGATCAACAATGCATAGTAATTCTCTCAAGTTGTCATTCTATTAGTGGTGTGTGGGTTTTAAAATGATTAAACAGTCGTTAAACTCAGTTTCAAAGCCATCTCATCTATTAATCTTTGCATTTAATTTAGAAGAAAACCACAGATTTTATGGATCAGATTTACTGCATATTAACATTTGGCTTCCAAGTGGCTGTATCACCTAAACAGAGAACAGCTGGATCTTTTACACCAATATTGAGATGGTCTTGTGAACTATATTTTAGATTGGTAGCATATCTTTGAAGAGATGTTTTCTTTCTTTCCTCAGACTATGACCTACTTTCTCCCTAGATTACTGCCATTTAGTGATTCATTCGTTCAGTCACTCAGTCTTGTACTCAACAAATAATTGAGTTCTGTTCTAGGTAATCAGGATACAGCAGTGAATGAACAAATTCCTGCCCTCACTGAACTTACATTCCAGTAATGGAGATAGACCATAACAAATAAACAAGCAAAAGTATTAGGTAATGATAAATGCCATAAAAAAGAGGCAGGATAAGAGGCTAAACAGTGACGGGTGGAGTAAGGAAACAAGGCTATTTTAGAAAGGATGAGCAGGAAGGCCCTCACTGAGGAAGGATCTGCCCAGAGGATAAAAGGATGGAGGCAGTTAGGAAGATAACCAAATAGAGAGTATTTCAGGCAGATGGAATAGCAAGTGCAATGGCCCTGAAGACTAGTGGGTTTTGACAAGGAAGCCTCTGTTGCTGGAGCAGAGTAAGCAAGGAAGAAAGTGGGAAGAGGAAATGTCACACACGAAGAGAGGGCAGTTTGTGTTGTGCCCCATAGGGCATTTTAGACTTTGGCTTTTGTTCTCAGTGAGATGAAAAGCCATCAAACGGTTCTGACCTGGGAGTATATGAAATTAGTTATGTCTTAGAGACAACTCCAGTTGCTGAGTGGACAATAAACTGGATGGGTATGAAAAGGAAGTAGCTCTCTAGCAATTTTCTAGCCAACACATTTTCGCAAGTTTCTAACAAAGAGATGATGACAGCTTGCACATGATGATGGGAAGTGCCCTATTCTGAATATATTTTGAAGGTAGGACTCATGTGATTTTCTAAAGGATTAGATGTGGAAAGAGAGGGTAATCAAAAATGCCACCAAGATTCTGATAAATCGCGGTGCCACGTATTGAAAGGAGGCACACTGAGGGAGGTGCAGGCTTGCTGTGGGAATAAAGAATTCAGTTTTGGACATGATAACTTTGAGTTGCTCATTAAACTTTCAAGTAGAGATACAGAGTAGCCAGCTGGATACATAAGCCTGGAACGTAGGGGATAGTACAGTACTAGAGATAAAATTTGAGAGTTAATGGTATGTACATGGATACACTAGATAAAGCGAATGATGTTCATTGGTTTTAATCTTTCTGTCCTTTATTCTCAATTACAAAAGCTTATTATCTCACAGGATAACCTGTCAGAACTAACTCAATCTTCTTTCTTTTAACTTACTCTATTTTAAATAGTCAAAGTTTCAGCAATGTTAACACTACATTGCTAATCGCTAAGCTTCTAAAAGCCACACAGTCTTTTATTTATAAGACTCGTTTTTACAAAGCTCTTTTCTAGAACTTTTCCTTGCCTGGATGGTGGCATTACTGCATTGAAATATGAAACCTTCTTACTTTTAGACACCTCATTCTCTTTCTTTTCTATTCAAGTTTGAAGACCAATTAAAAAACTTTTGTGCTCATGTGACAACTAGAGGGCAATAAATGAAAATTTTCCCAAAGAGAAAGTTGTTCAAAGACTCATAATTTCAGGGCTCAAAAGATATCTTAAAAAAAATCCTCCAAATTTATCAAATTGTACACATTAAATACATACAGTTATTTGCATATCAATTATACCTCATTAAGGTATCAAAAATAATTTAAAAAAATCTTCCTCCATTCCTCTGTCACAAAATTGTTGCACTGATTTTCTGTAACTACTGGTTTCAATTGATCTTTTTGGTAGATTCCTCATTAATCCTTTTGTACTATAGTTAAATGTTGACAGCAAAGTTGCATACCATTTTCCTTGGTTCTGAAGCTGGTCTCTAGCATATACACGTGACACACATTTAGAAGACACAGAATAGCTAAAAGAAATACAGATATACATACTTAATCATAACAGTTTCAGAGTTTAGTGTAGTAGCTAAGAACATTAAATCTGGAGTTCATATTGTCTGAGTTTGAGTCTCAGGACCATCATTTACTGGTTGTGTCAACCTAGAGAATGTACTAAACATCTTTATGCCTCAGTTTCCTCATCTTTTAAAATGGGGATAGCAATAGGGTTTACTTCACAGGATTGTAGTGAGAATTAAATGAATATGTGTAAAGCACCTACTATGTGTCTGGTGCACAGTAAGCCTATGTGTGAATTAGGCGATAGAAGATTTTGATCAGAAGGGTAGGCAGGGGTTGAATAAAATGAAGCTCCATCTGTCCATTTACTTGTTAAGATTTACCCTTTGCCACCTACTAGGGTTACAAGTCCCAATTCGGTATCACTCCTTTGTGACAAGCTCCCAAAACAGGAATTATTTTCTCTTGAAAACCCATTGATATTCAAATAAAGTACTCAAGAAGTCTGTGGAAAGGAAGCAGGTATGTGTTGGTCTTTCACATTTGCACAGTATGCCTCATTCTTAGCTTGAGTATTTTGCAAAGTATAGAGAGACTAGGACTGGTACATTTTAGTGATGTGTAAAGAATGAAGGTGCGAATACATAGATGCACAAATGAATGAAATAAAAAAAAAATCCTAGAAGAAGAAAGATAAGCATAATGAAAAGACATTGAAAGGGAGGGACATGGGAAAGTAGGGATTGCTAAGCCACCAAAGACCTCATTCCCACAGTTGGCAACTGTGTTTCCTACTTTTTTTTTTTTTTAACTAAGAGGGACAATTTTCTGTAAATGTTTAACAGAAATCCCTCAAGTTCCACTGTTGATACAAAAGAGGCCCCTCCTTTGGAGAAAATGAAGCAGAGTGTCTCAGGATATAACACCCGCAGATAATTATAAGTCCCAAATGTTACATAACAATGACCAGATCCCTTCTCTTGTTTATCAGTTCCATATGCCAGAGTGGACTGCAGAATCTCAGCGACCCAGAAGATAGAATAAAGGATTGTAAGGAAGCAAGTGTAGAAAAGCAGTTATCATTTCCATTTCTTCCTAAAGTTTGGAAAATCTAAATTAGAGGAAAGGCATAAAAATATATTTCCTTCCCTCAAGAAGCTCATAGTCCAGTCCAGGGATGTAGAGAGGTGAAGAGACAATTATGATACAATCTACTAAATATTATGATGGAGGGAAACCTTTTTTCCATATGGGTCTATGGAAACCCAGGCTATGGATGTCAGCAAGGGGATGATGTCTGAGTAGTTTTAAATGAGAAATAGGAAATAAATGATACATAGGAGATCTCATTATCTTCTCCTTGGATTATTGAAAGTATTCCCTATCTTTCTTCTGACCCATCCTCTCTGGTCCCACAAGAAAAATATGAGGGAGGACTTGAGTTGTCTAGGAAGGGAGGACTTGAGATGAGTCTAGCAAACAGTTTTTATTTAGGACAAGGTAGTTTGACTGTGTGTAAATTTGAGCTATCCGCCTTTTCTTTCATTTACTGTATCAGTGTTATTGGCCTTCTCCATTACCATGAGTCTTTTAGAAAGAAACACTGCTTGACAATTCTCGTTGGCTATTTCATTCAAATATTTAATGACACACACAGGCTCTAATTCCAAGCTACATAGATGCTACTTACTATGAACACCTTAGAAAAAAATTCAATAGCTGTGAACACTCTTTTTCGCAAGGTTTGGTGGGATTTGTTGTGACCAATGTATGCCGTATTTAACTTCTTAACTATCATCTATGATATTTAATGAGGCAAATTCCCATGATATCAACCTTCTTTTTTTTTTTTGCATTTCCATACATGGTAAGTTAGTATCTCTCCCTTCTCCTCCTCACTCCTTATTCTAGAAGAGTCCCAAAAGAAAAAGTTCATCTCTAAAGTCATAAGTAATATCTTCTGTGTGAGTCTCCCTCTGCCATGGTACCCTTACTATGTCCCTCGTTTTAAAGAACATGATCTTCCGAATCATCTCTCTCTTTCATATACCTGTCACATTTCTATGGACCAGTAGAGTCTTAGCCCTCACAAACATACACATACTCATGACACCTCACCAGACAAATAACCACCAAAACAGAGAAAGATTTAGTGATGTGTATTGTAAAGAGCACTAGACTGTGAGTTAGGGGATCTGAGTTTTGGCCCTAATCCTATCACTGTTAAATTGGCTACAAATTTCACTTCCTCAGGACCTCAATTTATTCAACAGTAAAATAAGCTTGATGACCTACAAAGTCATATCCAGTTCTAATAATCCTCAAAAAATACTTTAAAATAAAATTTGCTTTATTACAAATACATTTATTTTATACAAGTTTATTATAAATTTTAAGGAAATTAAAACTTACCTTTCCAAATGTGTGAGATCCAGCCACTCCTTGTGAATTGTCTCTATAAGACCTATGTAGAAAGAGTAATATGGGTTAAAAGCAAATGAACTTATAGGGAAAAAATATTAAATGTGGTAACCTCTTGATGATATCTGTGGAAAGAAAATTATTCAAATAAATACCATTTGCTTTCACAAAATGCTTAAAGTAACAGAACTTGTGTGGACTGGCATAGTTCACATTATTTTTCCTCCTTCCAAGAATTAGTAATATTAATATGAATCATCACCAATGAAATTTATTACCAACACAGTAAAGAAACATATTGAGATATTACTCAGATTATCATCATGTTTTGAAATGAGAGAAAAATTACTAAAGATTATAATTTATTTACAACAGTATTTTTAAAAAAAATCACTTAACCAATAATTTAAATGCAAATCATGCCAGTACACTCCAACATTATATAAAGACAATATGATTCCAAATGTAATACTACAGAGGAATCCTTAGGGTTCCTAGGTCTTGCTGCTATAGTCAAACCATCATAGACAGATCAGACTTTCTCCTATTTATAAACTTCTTTAGAGAGAAAATTCCACAACTTTCCTCAGGATTGATTTCCAGTGTTACACAATCAAGTTTCCTCCTTAAGGTCTAACAAAAAACTCCCATGCCCTTTCTTAAGTCTATTTAATCATCTAAGAGTAAAGAGACTATTACTGACTATCCTCTGCATCTGATTTATTGATATTTTAATACAATTATTAAATTAGCCCTCAGACTTCCCTTCTTTGGGTTGATGAATATTGCTCATCAGCATTTCCCTCAGAACACATCTCTTACGTCTTGTGACCTATTTTCTGTTTCTCTAGGTAAATGTCTTCCTTCAATAGCTGTGCTTCAGGATTCTGGTAGGGTATGCCTGGATTTGAGTTTCTATGTTTATTTTTTACACTGTATAACTCTTTAGAATGTATTTAGAATTTCCATGGGGTCTATAGTCTCTGCTCTTTCTCTAAGATTTTCTCTTTCAGAATTTTCTCAGATTATCCAAAATACAGCTGTATTACCACAGTGCAAAAAACCTATAAATTTAAAACATATAAAAGCCCTGACTCCAGCTTGAAATAAGAACAATACAGTTTCAGTTTTGTGGTATCCTGTCCAGAGGCCAAGACATTATTCAAGTGGTATTTCTCAGGAAAGAAATGTTTAGACTCCTGGGGTGAAGCCAGAAATCTGGAGTGGGTGATACATTTCTTGGCTCCGTAATTCTTCTATCACCAGAGAAATATTTTGGCTGAGCACTAGATACTCGTCCTCATTTTCAGACCACTTCATTTTGTGAAGTTAGATTCTTTGGAGAACTATGTAGTGTATCCCAAGGTGCATTTTAATGGTCTAATTGCCATGTGCTATATATTTGAAATTTCAACTCTTGGAATGTATGAAGGTATTGTCAATATAAAAGTTGTCTTCCTATATATTAAACAATAGCACAAGAACTAATGCCCTTCTGAGGCTTCTGTCTTCTACTGAATCAGACTCTCAGCAAGAGAAAGGAATGGTGCTCTCTAGATTTAACCCTGACATGGCTTACAATTGGGACCAACCCTACACATAGGCAAACTAGGTATAACCTTTGTAGTGAGATTTGAGGGGCCTTAAAAGATCAGTCTGGTTCAGTACCTGACTTGCTCCTTTGGGGTTCTCAAATGTCTCCTTCTCAATAAGACCTATACTGTGTCCACACTGTTTAGAATTGAAACTTGTACCAAACACACACACACACACACACACAGAGCACATCAACTATTCCTGTATTTTTCAAAGCATGCATTTCCTTCTAATATACAATATCATTTAGTTAATGAATGAATGAATGAATGAATTGGCTACTTTGGCATTTATTGCCTGTCTCCCTCTTCTAGACCATAAGCACTATACAGCAGGTATTTTTACCTATTTTGTTCACTGGTGACACCCAAGTACCTAAAACAGTACTTGAGCACTCAATTAAGCACTCAGTAAATATGTTCTAAATGAATGAATGAGTTGAATAATCCCTGAGAAATAGCCTGTATACAGATTGGCACTATGACATGCTCTATACTGATATATTATTGAAGGCATCAATCATCAGTTAAATCATCGATTGAAAACAGAAATAGCAAGTATAATTTATCCAACTGCAAATTACTATTGGATGTTGCTTTCATTTATTTCAAAACATTTATATAGTGCTTACAAGTTGCTCTTCATCATTTATATAGATACATCTATTCACATACAGAATCACATATGTATTACCTATAAACATTTAGACAAGGGCACACATGGAAGAAGCGAAAGGAGTAAAGGAGAATAGCAGAAGGAAAGTGAAAATAAAATGGAGACAATCATGGACTGATTTGAGAAGTGAGAGGATAGTCAGTAGTTTGTGGGTAGCTGAAGAGAGTATAAAAATTCAGGAAAAAATATAGAGGTGATAGCAGAACATAATCAGGAAATATCTCCCCTGGATCTCTCGTGGAACTTAACTTTAGTCAGGTAGGATAGGTCAGCCTCACTCCACATAAACCTCACTCCTTTTATATTCTGGTTCCTGGGATCCCTACCCATTACAAACCTGAGATTTTAATAGCGAGTTCCTTTCTCTCAAGGTGTTACATCTACCTGATTTCATTAAACTACTGTAGTATGTTTCCTCCCACTCAAAAAAAACCAACCAACCAACCAAACAAACAAAAATATTCAGTTACCTTTGTTAACAAAATAGAAATGAACTATTACACTTGCCTTCTCATGTGACTAGAAGCCTTCACACGCTCAGGAAATGAGTCTCAAACCAAATGGGGAACTTGCCCTAATAGTTTCCCTTTTATGCTTTGCATTTTCCTTTCTTATCTCTGAATGAGTTCTTTTTAAGTAGAATTGACTAAAACAAGAACAAAGGGAATGCTGACATCACGTGGAATATAGGAGGCATTTGGAAATGGTAAGCAATATCTGCATTTCCCTCTTTTTCCTTTTCAAGAAAACCCTGTAACATTTACTGTATGTTCATTAAAACAATTTGAACAGTTGGAGGAAGGTGTCAGCACTGCAAAGGCAAAACACACTAAAAGGTATTTATTTTAATTATTATGACATAATTAATATTTTTCTCCTCTGTCATTTTCTTAGTTTTTCATGGTACTAAGCTTCTAGAGTAGTTGATATTTGAAAAACAGTATGAACACATCAGATTTGTACATGGCTTTACATTTTATATTTATTTTTACATGTGAGTTTCATGAGAAACCACTGAGACAGGCAGAATAGGAAGCATTCATCCCATATTCCAAATGAGGAAAATAAAAGTGCATTTTTCAAGATCACATGACCTGAAATTGTCTATGTTGGTTGTCTTCCTGTATTCTTCTATTTCTATTTAATAGATGTTAATTGAGCACCTACCACTGAAAAACAAAGAGCTGCATACTCTAGATACAAACATAAGACCCAGTCTCTCTCCCCTCAAGGAAATTAGTATTTAGTATAGAAAACAGATATGTAAACAAATATTGCTAAAACAGTAAGATAAGGGGTTATATTATAACCCATAAAACACCATTTTTACATGAAAGAAAAACCGACAGAGAAACTTTGATTATTCAGACTTTGGTTCTTGGCAGATGTTTTCTCTATAATTAACAAAGTGAGCTTATCACTTCAAGGAAAACAACTGACAGCATTTCTTGCCAATTATAAAATTCAAGTTCTTAAGTAAAAATGAGAATTTTAGAAAACTTGTATCTGCCACCATGAGCTTGACAGCTTTCCAAAACATGAATAATTTCCTGATGAGATCAATGATTATAGTAACAAATGTAATATTTTTATATTGTATCCTGAAATATGTCAATATTTGGAAGATCTGCATAACTCAGTGAAGCAATATTTTTCAGATGATCAATGCATGATGTTACAAAGTCATGCATGGGTAAAAAAAATCTATTCAAAGTGAGGATATACTGATGGACTTTTCATGCATGAAAACACAAAAAAATTCACTGACACCGTTTCAGATTCCATATTGGAAGTAACCTCTAAGAAACTACCACTTGTCAAATTTTGGTATATTATCAAAGAATATCCACAATTATCTTAAATGGCTAATAAGATACTCTTGCCTTTTCCAACTCCATATGTGAGTGAGAAATGATTTTCTTCCTGTATTTCAACCAGAAAAACTCATCACAGCAGGGTAAATGCAAAAGCAGATAAGGGAATCCAGCTCTCTTCTATTACACCAGACAGTAAAGAGATTTGCAAAAATGCAAATGCTACTTCTTTCACCAAATGTCTTGTTGTTTTGAAAAATATAGTTTTTTTTAATAAAATAAATAACTGTGCTAACTTGTAATGGATATTTATCATTTCAAATGAATTCATAATTAAATATTTTTAAATTTTCCAGTTTTAATTTCTAATACAATAAATACAAATAGGCATAGCTCACATAAACAAAAGCTCTTTGGGGTCCTCCATGATTTTTAAGAGTACAACCAAAAAGTTTGAGAACTGCTGCCCTAGACAAACTCTTACACATATAGTCAAGAAAATATGTCCATTGCAGCTTTGCCTGAAACAGTGAAAACCTGTAAACAATTTAAGTATCCATGAAGAGGTAAAAGAAGAAATAAATTGTGTACATTCATACTGTGTAATCATATATCATTGTTAAAATGCAGAAAAGTTACAAGTATTACAATGGGTGAATATCAAAAATATAATGGTAGTAAACTCAAAATGGCTTAAAGACTTAAACATAAGACAATATAAACCTTTTAGAAGAAAACATAGGCAAAACATTCTCTGACATAAATCTCAGCAATGTTCTCCTGGGGCAGTCTACCCAGGCAATAGAAATAAAAGAAAAAATAAACAAATGGGACCTCATTAAACTTAGAAGCTTTTGCACAACAAAGGAAACCATAAGCAAAACAAAAAGCCAACCTATGGAATGGGAGAAAACATTTGCAAATGATGTGACCGAAAAAGGCTTAACTTCAAGCATATGTAAACAGCTCATACAACTTAATAACAAAAAGCCAAAAAATCCAATGCAAAAATAGGCAGAAGACCTAAACAAGCAATTCCCCAGTGAAGACATACAAATGCCCAATAGGCACATTAAAAAATGCTCAATATTGCTAATTATCAGAGAAATGCAAATCAAAACTACAATGAGGTATCACCTCACACTGGTCAGAATGACCATGATTCAAAAGTCCATGAACAATAAATGCTGGAGAGGGTGTGGAGAAAAGGGAACCCTCCTACACTATTGGTGAGAATGTAGTTTGGTGCAGCCATTATGAAAAATAGTATGGAGATTCCTCAAAAAACTAAAAACAGACTTACCATATGATCCATCAATCCCACTCCTGGGCATATATCTGGAGGAAACTCTAAATCAAAAAGATATATGCACCCCAATGTACATAGCAGCACTATATACAATAGCCAAGACATGGAAACAACCTAAAGGTCCATCGACAGACAAATGGATAAAGAAGGGACATCCATGTTGCTGCAAATGGCATTGTGTTGTTGTTTTTTATGGCTGAATAGTATTCCATTTAATAAATATAACACATCTTCTTTATCCATTCATTCTAAGTGAAGTAAGCCAGAAAGAGAAAGGAAAATACCATATGAGATCGCTCATATGTGGAATCTAAAAATAAAAAAGAACATAAGTACAAAACAGAAACAGGCTCATAGAGATAGAATACAAACTTGTGGTTGTCAAGGGGGAGAGAGATGGGAAGGGACAGAATGGGAGTTCAAAATTTGTAGATACTGACAGGCATATGCAGAATAGATAAACAAGATTATACTGTATAGTGCAGGGAAGTATATACTAGATCTTGTGGTAGCTCACAGTGAAAAAAAAATGTGACAATGAATATAGGTATGTTCATGTATAACTGAAAAATTGTACTCTACTCTGGAATTTGACACAACATTGTAAAATGACTATAACTCAATAAAAAAAGTTTAAAAAAGTGGATAAAGAAGATGTGGTATACATATACAATGGAATACTATTCAGCTATAAAAAGGAATAAAACAATGTCATTTGCAGCAACATGGATGGACCTGGAGATCATCATTCTAAGTGAGGTAAGCCAGAAAGAGAAAGAAAAATACCATATGATGTTGCTTATATGTGGAATCTAAAAAAAAAAAAAAGACACAAATAAACTTATTTAGAAAACAAAAACAGACTCGCAGACATAGAGAACATAGTTAAGGTTACCAGGGGGCAAAGAGAATGGATAAATTGGGAGTTTGAGATTTGCAGATACTAACTACTATATATAAAATAGATAAACAACAAATTTATACTGTATACTACAGGGAACTATATTCAATATCTTGTAGTAACCTATAGTGAAAAAGAATATGAAAAGGAGTGTATGTATGTATATGTATGACTGAACTATTATGCTGTACACCAGAAATTGACACAACATTGTAAACTGACTATACTTCAATTAAAAAAAAAAATAAGACAACAGTGAAGTTTGCTGCATCGACTGACTCCCTTTCATGAACAATTTCTCTGTCACATATAAT
This sequence comes from Vicugna pacos, assembly GCF_048564905.1. Classification (NCBI taxonomy): domain Eukaryota; kingdom Metazoa; phylum Chordata; class Mammalia; order Artiodactyla; family Camelidae; genus Vicugna; species Vicugna pacos. The sequence goes on along the minus strand of NC_133023.1, from coordinate 108,163,584 downwards.
GCTGTTTGATAGCATTTTACCCACAGTAGAATTTCTTTCAAAACTGGAGTCAATCCTCTCAAACCTTGCCACTGCTTTATCAACTAAGTGTATGTAATATTCTAAATCCTTTGTTGTCATTTCAGCAATCTAAACAGCATCATTAGGAGTAGATTCCACCTCAAGAAACAACTTTCTTTTCTCATCCATAAGAAGCAACTCCTCATCCATTAAAGTTTTGTCCTGAGATTGCAGCAAGTCAGTCACATCTTCAGGCTCCACTTCTAATTCTAGTTCTCTTGTTATTTCCATTACATCTACAGTGACTTCCTCCACTGAAGTCTTGAACTCCCCAGAGTCATCCCTGAGGGTGGAATCAACCTTACCCAAATTCCTGTTAATGTTGATATTTTGACCTCTTCTCCTGACAGGAATGTTCTCAATGGCATCTGGAATGGTGAATCCTTTCCAGGTCTTCAGTTCACTTTGCCCGGAACCATCAGAAGAATCAGTATGGTAGCTATAGCTTTATAGAGCTTTACAAAATATATTTTTTAAATCAGAAGGCTTGAAAGTCAAAATGACTCCTTGATCCATAGGCTGCAGAATGAATGTTGTGTTAGCAGGCATGAAGACAACATTAATCTTGCTGTACATCTTCGTTAGATCTTCTGGGTGATGAGGTGCATTTTCAATGAACTGGAATATTTTGAAAGGAATTTTTTTCTCGGAGCAATAGGTCTCAACAGTGGGCTTAAAATATTCAGTAAACTGTGTTGTAAACAGATGAGCTGTCATCCAGGCTTTGCTGTTACATTCATAAAGCACAAGCAGATTTAGCATAACTCTTAAGGGCTCTAGGAATTTCACAATGGTAAATGAGCACTGACTTCATTTTAAAACCACCAGCTGCATTACCCCTAACAAGAGTGTCAGCCTGTCCTTTGAAGCTTTGAAGCTAGGTATTGACTTCTCTCTATGAAAGTGCAAGCCGGCATCTTCTTCCAATAGAAGGCTGTTTCATCTACATTGCAAATCTCTTGTTTAGAGTGACCACCTTTATTAATTATCTTAGCTAGATGGTCTGGATAACTTGCTGCTTCACCTTGCACCTTTATGTTATGGAGAAGGCTTCTTTCCTTAAGCCTCATGAACCAACCTCTGCTAGCTTCAAACTTTGCTTCTGCAGCTTCCTCACCTCTCTCACCCTTCACAGAATTGAAGAGAGTTAGGGCCTTGCTCTGGATTAGGCTTTGGCTTAAGGGAGTGCTGTGGCTGGTTTGCTAATCTATCCAGCCACTAAATGTTCTCCCTATCAGCAATAAGGCTGTTTCTCTTTCTTATCATTCATGTATTTACTGGAGTAGAGCTTTTAATTTCCTTCAGGAACTTTTCATTTGCATTCACAACGTGGTTAACTGTTGGGTGCAAGAGGCCTAGCTTTTAACCTATCTCAGCTTTCAACATACACCTTCCTTGCTAAGCTTCATTATTTCTAGTTTTTTAATTTAAAGTGAGAGACATGTGACTCCTCCTTTCACTTGAACACATAGGAGCCATTGCACAGTTACTAACTGGCCTAATTTCAATATCGTGTCTCAGGGAATAGGGAGGCCCGAGGAGAAGGAGAGAGATGGGAGAACTGTAGGTCGGTGGAGCGGTTAGAACACGAACAACATTGATTAAGTTCACTGTTTTATATGGGTGCGGTTCATGGTGCCCCCAAATAATTACAATAGTAACATCAAAGATCACTGATTACAGATTACCATAACACATACAGTAATGAAAAAGTGTGAAATATTTTTGAGAATTACGAAAATGTAACACAGAGACATGAAGGGCGCACATGCTGTTGGAAAAATGTCACAGACAGACTTGCTTAGTGAAGGGTTGCCACAAACAAACAAAATTTGTAAAAACCACAGTATCTGCAAAGTACGATAAAACGAAGTATGCCTGTAATAATCTCATCTGTATCTTTATTCATTCAAGCTGCTTTTTTCCCCAAAGGGATTGTAGATGAACGTCATACTAAAGCAGATGATGACCACATGGTCTGGCAAGTTTAAAATTTTTTTCTCTTTTTTTTACCTCCAGTCCATCTTTATAATCAGAGTGGCCTTCAAAAGAATTAAGCCTCTATGTATTCTCTTTTCCCTCCCACATTCCCCAAGGCCATTTTAGTTAGTTCCTATCATTTCCTAAAGCAATAGGGAATAATTTCTATCCCTGCAAATACATACTGTTGCCATGGAAAAGGGGAGAAAAGCTAATTCAGAGGGAACACAGAGAGAGAGAGAAGGAGAGAGAAAGATTGAGGGAGACTTGCTAAATAGTTTCTGAGTAACTAAAAAAAGGTTATTTTCAAGCCTGGAAAACAATCCAAGAATAATAATAGATACAAGAAGAGTTTCCTGAAAAAAATAAGATACTCTTTTCCTGAATACAATGGTCAAGCAGATGTCATCCCCTGAGAGACAGGTTCTTGTGTCATTATTCATAGTGACTGGAAAAGGCTTTATGCCTCAGAGACCAGCACTATAACTTTTAGTAAAGCCCGTCCCTGCACACGTATGCGTGTGTATGCTTAGGTACTGTCCACTCTCCTCATACCATCCGCCACACTTCACTTTGACCATCCTGGTGAAAGTAGCAATATCTTCTGGGAATTGAACACGTACAAAGCCTCGTCAGACTAGGTAGCTGGAAGAATGGAGTTGGGGAAGGAAGCAAGAAATATGAAAGTAAGAAGTATGAAAGTTAGGAGCACAAAGTACACCCATATACAAATGGTGAAGCAAATTCCATTAAATCATTAGGAATGCATTCTTGGACCTAGAAAGAATTCTACTCAGTAATATACTCTTAGAAAAATGAAAATGCATGTGTGAAGGATACTTTTAGATGTGTCTGCTACTATCATAGAGGAAACAGTTGGCAAACCAGCAAAGGGCAAGGCCCTTTAGAAAGGAAGATCAGGCTACGCAGGAAGGGGATGAAAGAGCAAAAGTAGGATGGTGGCGGTGGGGAGAGAAGCTGAACAAGGCAAATAGAAGGTACCAAAGATATGTGTTTGTCTGCTTCATAAGTTTGTTTAGGGTACCAGATGTTCTTCCCCCTTTGTTTTTCTTTTCCTGCAGATTCTTCATTCTATACTTCATTTCCTAATTTCTGTTCTTTAATTCCTAATCCAGACAAGGCTGACCTAGCAGATTGGAAGATAAAGAATCATTGTGAAATTCTGGGGCACAACAGAGGAAGTATACAAGAGTAGAAAGCTAAGTTATAAGCAAGAAAATATTAAGCACAGGCAAGCAAGTATTATGGCTCTTTTTTACCCATTAAAGTGCTTCAATCTTTGTTTTCTCACCCCAAGTAACATTCAGAATCACAATCACATTAGACAATCTTTAGACTAGAAAAAGCTAGGAGATAGTCCAGAGAAAACATTAAAACAAAATACATCTGGGAAGATTGAGTTATAAACTCTGTCAATTACACAATATAACTTAAATTAAACAAAGAGGAAATTGGCAGTGGAAATTCCAAAAGAAGGAATTGCATTGAATTAAAAGGGGGAGAAACACCCACACCTTGAAACTCCTGAGCATCCAAAAAATCTTGAGGTTTTACTTAGATTCATAAATCTATCATTTCCATTTAAAAATATTTTCAAAATCATCAACCATTTACAGCTTAAAGATTTATTATCCTACTCTCCTAGGAATATATAAGATAGACATCTTTATTTATATGTCATGACCTGAAAAATTCCAATAAAAATAAAGACCTTGCTACTAACGTCTTCTCTTTGTTCAAAGCCTGCACATACTCTTGGAAGGCACAGATTGTGACCATAATTAAGGAAATGTTCTTCAGAACCCAGTCTTTGTGGACGTGGTTTATCGGTGTGTAGCCAGCTGTGCATGCAGCTCCATGTCATACTGCTGGCTTATTTTCTCTCTTTGTTCATTATTTTCTTTCTCCTCTAGGGGATTTATTTTTAGCATCTATTGAATTAGAGAGTTCAGTGGAATTGGATATAATAAATAAAAACAGCTTTGTCAGAAAAACAAAGAAATTTGAGGAAAAAACACTTGATTTACCTTGCTTGGGACTAGTATAACAAACCCGTGGCTTCTAAGGAAACATTTTATCTGATTAAGCCTTACAAATCTTTAAAAGTTAAGTATTAAACTGTGGGTTGATTTTCTCATTTGACTGAGAGATTAAATGGTTCAAGTCACTTCATAAAGCACATCAATGAATAGGTACACAAATCCTTTGAGAACAATCTAAGCTTGTTCAGATATCACAAAAATCAGATTGCCAATGTATAGCCCAGGGAACAATTGATTCCTTTCTGGTTATCTTTTGGTCAAAGAAAATATTTTGCTTTCTGCATGTCCAATTGAAATTTGTGTTGTTCACATCACTCCAGTTCACTCCTTGTGATCCAAACAGAAATATGTAATAAAATGGAGGAAAAAAAGCTTCATAAAAAAGATGAAAAAATCAAATGAAACTACAATAGATAATTGTACATTTTAGGTAACTCAAATACAATATACATAGAACTTATCTCCCCTATCCCAAATCTGCTTCTTCTACTACCTTCCTTATATTGGTAATGGCATCACCATTAAAATGATTCAAGTCAGAAAGCCTAGAATATTCTTGACTTCCTCTCCCAGTGCCTACGTGTAGCCTCTGATCAACTTCTGACTTCATCCCTAAAAAAATCTCTCATATCAGTCCCTTCCTTTCCTAGCCACTGCCACTCACCTAGTCTGTGCCCTCATCATTACTCACAAAAACCTGTCTCTCAGACTTCTTGCCAATCTTCCCTCTTATTTTGCCACACTGCCATCCATACATCTCTCTAAAAGCCCAAAATGAAGATCCCTTTGCTTAGAAACCTTCGTTAGCATTCACTACATACAGAATCATGGCTAAATTCCTTAGCATGGAATTCAGAGGTTTTCATAACCTATCCTAGTCTACATTTCCAACCTCATCTCCAGTCACTCATTTCTATGCATCTTATATGCTCAAGATGCTTTTTCCTCCCAGCTGAACCATGTAATCTCAGGCCTCTATTTTTGTTTTGTTTTGTTTTTCCCTTCATGCTTTTCCTTTCAGCCTGGGATGCCCTCACCACTTTCAACCACTAATAAACTCTAACTCATCTTTGAAGATCCAACTCTCAAATATTACTTTTGCTCCACAGCTTTCCCTTATTTCCTCCACAGCCACCATCCCCACCCTAGACACACAGAAATAAGTACTCCCTGGTATATGTTCCTATAAGCAATACTTTTACAGCTCATCAATTTATATTGTACATGGATTATATGTATACACCAGACATGGCTTATTGCCTGTTTCTCACATCCCTGCTGGGTATATATTACCATGGTTTATACCAAATGACTCTGTGCACCCTCAAGCTATGGCTGACTGAACCAAAGGGGAAATAATGCTTTACAATGGACAGAACTGGTGGTCACCAGTAGTGAAGCTTAACCTCAACAGTAATGGAATGGCTTGACATAATGTGCCTCCTAATATGATGATGTGGGAATTACGCACACTGCTCATGTCATCTTCTTGCTAGATATGTTTCACCTGAAATTAATCATAACAAAAAAATTAAGGTAAATCTAGAATGTAGGACATTCCATAGAACATCTAGCTTGGATTCTTCAAAAGACTTAATGAAATGAGAAAGAGGTGATGAGAACCCCACATCTACTCAGAATCTTTAGAGCTATGAGCCAGACCTCTTAGAATTCAAGCCAAATAATAACTCCCTCCCTTGAATCCAGCAAAGACACAAATCCTCTCAGAAGTGTAATGGACCTACACTTGTTTGACACTATCCACTAGGGGAAAGCCAGGATTTCTTATAATTGTCAAGCAGCTTAATTCACACATCCCTGTCATCTTTCATCATCTCCCATTCAGCTGTCTGTTCTTCCTCTAACAACTGTTACTTTTCCCCTGACCGAATCTACCATAAAGATAAAGATAGATCAGTGGTAGATTCGGTCAGGGGAAAAGTACCTCTCCATTATACTTTTAAAATCTCCATTATATTTTAACAGACTGTGCTACAATTTAAGCTCCTTCACTGACTGCAATTTTCTTCTCGGATCTAAACAGGTTTAACTCTGGATAATACTTCTCTTGCCATACTGTCAAGTAGAGGCTATTTCTCCCACATCCAATTTAGCTCTGGGTAAGTGATAAGACCAGTGTTCTCTTCATTTCATGCTACTTTTAGAGCCTCACACATCTGATTGCCTGTGAAAAGCTTGATTCATGCCGTCCAGCTCTAAGCACACCTTCTTTGGTTGTGGAACTACCAATTCCCGCTAATACGCCTCCATTCAATGAAGATTTGACTCCTGGTTAGTTCATATGGTGTATGGTCTTTTGTGACTGCCTTCTTGGCATGTTTTCAAGGTTTATCATTCCTTTTCACTGCCTAATAACTTTCCATTGTATGGATATACAACTCTGCTTATTCATTCATCATGTAATAGATGAATCTGGGTTGTTTCTTCTTTTTGGTTATTATAAATAATGCTACTATAAACATCCATGTACAAGGTTTTGTGTGGATATATGTTTTCCTTTCTCTTGGTCATATATTAGAATTGCTAGGTCATATAGTAATTCTATATTTAGCCATTTGAGGAACTGTCAGACTGTTTTCCAAAGCATCTGCACCATTTTATAGTCCCACCAGCAATATACAATGGTTCCAAATTCTCCACATCTGCACTAACACTTCTTATTGTCTGTCCTTTTGATTATAGCCATCCCAGTGGACATGAAGTGGTATCTTACTGCGGTTTTGTATTTACAAATGTAAATGTAATATTTTCTATTTATCTTGTGTCTTTTTGGTTCCTCTGTTCCTCAATTACTGCCTTCTTTTCTCTTAAATATTTTCTAGTGTACCACTCTCATTCCCTAGTTTCTTTTAACCTATTTTTATTTATTTTCATAGTGGTTGTCATGAGAGTTACAATTAACATCTAACCTTAAACCAATGTAGTCTCAGATTAGTACCAACTTAATTTCAATAGTATTCAATTTGCCCCAATATTTCCCAGTCCCTCCCATACTTTGTTTCATCATTGTCATACAAATTACATCTTTATACATTATAAGCCCAACAGTGCAGTTTTCTAATTATTGCTTTATGCAGAAGTCTTTCAAGTCAGGTAAGAGAAGAGTTACAAAGTTGCATTTATACTGACTTCTATTTTTATCTATGTAGTTACCTTCAATGGTGCTCTTTATTTCTCCATGTGGATTCAAGCTCCTGTCTAATGTCCTTTCATTTCAGGTCTTAGTATTTCTTGTAGGGCAGGTCAGCTAGTGACAAATTCTATTTTTATCTCAGAAAAATCTTAATTTTCCTTCACTTTGGAATAATAATTTTGCTAGTTATTTTTAATTGAATCTTTCTTTTAGCACTTTGCCATCCCACTGCCTTCTGGCTTCCATTCTTTTTGATGAGAAGTTAGCTGTTACTCTTATTAAGGACCCCTTGTACATAGTCATTTTTCTCGCTGTTTTCAAGTTTCTCTCATTGTCTTTTGACAGTTTGACCATAATCTGTCTTTGAGTAGATCTCTGAGTTTATCCTACTTGGAGTTTGTTGAACTTCTTGGATGTGTAGACTAATGTTTTCATCAAATTTGGGAAATTTTATGTGTAAGTCAGTATGCTTAATTGTGTCCCACAGGTTTCAACTAATTTTTTCATCTTTTTTTCTGTTCCTCACCTCTCAATTGTCCTATCTTCAAGATTGCTGATTATCTCTGCCAGCTCAAATGTACTTTTCAGCCTACCCCTAATGAATCACGCATTTCAACTGCAAACTTTATACTTGGTTCTACTTTATAAATTCTCTTTATTGATATTTCCTATTTGGTGACCACTATTCTCAAACTTCCTTTAATTCTTGAGATATGGTTTCCTTCTATTCTTGTAACATTTTTATAATTGCTTATTTATATTCATTGTGTAGTATATCAAAATTCTGGGCTTTCTCAGGGGTAGTTTGTATTGACTACATTTTATATGTCTGTACCATATTTTCCTGTTTCTTTCTGCATCTTGTAAATTTTTGTTGTTGAAAATTGGATGTTTTAAATAATATAATGTGGCAACTTGGAAATCAGTTCTTCCTTCCCCAGAATTTGTTATTGTCACCATTTGTTGTTGCTATTTGTTTAGTGACTTCTCTGAACTGATTCTTTAGTTTATATTCTTCGATTTTTGTGGCCATTGAAGTCTCTGTTCAGATACGTTAGTGGTCAGCTAATGATTAAACAGAGATTACCTTAAACACCTCAAACTAGTGAGCCTCTGATCTTTTGCTGAGGTATGATTTGTTGAAAAATGCCTTCAATACTTTGGCAGTTTACAATCTCACCTTAGCCTTTATTTCCTGCTTCTGCAGAGCTTTAAGGTCAGCCAGAGAAGAGATTGCGGTCTTCTCAGTTCTTTCTTGGGTATATGCTCAGATGTGCACATATTCATGGTCATCTAGATCCCTAGGAATATGTCAGAACTTTTCAAAGATCCCTATGGACATTTCGTTCCCCAGATTTTTAAGTTTTTTGGCCTTCTGTCTGTTTGCCCCAAATATTATTGCACCCTCAGGACATGTGATGTGAAACAATTGCCTCTAATTTTTTTTTTTAAATGAAAAATGTCCTGAAGACAGGGCTTTCCTCATTGAGCAAGTCAAGATCAGGTCAAATAAAGGCCAGTCCTGATAATGAGGATTTTCAAGGGAACTGCCCATAAGGTTAAATGGTGACATTTCTCTGGGGAGGAAGCTCATCTGGGAGCTCCAAACCAATTCTGTTCCCTTCTGTGTCTGCTAGGCTGCAGTGATTTACAGCTTACACATGGTCCTGAGGCTGCTGATTTTCAAGGCTATCCCAGAGCTCAGGAAAACAGGATGGGAATAAGGCAAGTTAAAATTTGACAATGCTCACCATTTTTTTTTTACTGACATTCAGCTGTTTTCGTAAATAAGTGTTCCTTGGATTGTCGCAAGCCTTTGGTAAATTTTCAGAGTTGTGAAAAAGTTAATTTTGACAATTTTGCTGTGTTCCCATTTCTTCTATGAAGGAGTGGATTTTCAGATGTCCTCACTCCATCAATATGAAAGTGCTTCTCTCATCATCTTCCCATTTCAATTGACTTTTTTCTCATGCAATTTCCCCCTCTTATTTTAAAATACTTGTTCTTTAATCTTTTAGTTGTTACCCTAGGTATTTTCTCATGCATGCTTAAAGTCGAAAGTTAAAAAAAACCTTACCTCCTCCTGAAAAGAAAAGCATCATAAAACATTAACTGAAATCACATCTTCATTCCAAGATACGTTAAATATGGTCTGGTATTTTAATTGTATCCTATATAGTCTTTAGCCATTGTTGCTATTGTTTAATTGAATCAGTATTTCTTTTGATTTACCTATATATTTACCTTTACCCCTATTTATCATTTGTTCTTAAATCTCAGATGATTTCAGGTCATTCTCCTTCTGCCAAAAGTTCTTCCTTTAAAACTTTAATTAATGTGACTTTATGGGTGGTAAACAATCTTAGTTGTTACATGTCTATAAATACTATTTTGGCCTCAATTTTTAAAAATATTCTAACTATACAATCCTAGGTTGATAATGATTTTCTATCAGATACTGAGGATATTATCCTATTGTCTTCTAACTTTCATTTTTTTAGGAGAAATAAGCAACCAGCATAATCACTGATGCTTTGTAGCTCTTTTCGCTCTAGGTGGTTTATCATTTTCCCTTCTTCTGGTATTCTGTATTTTACCACAAGGTTTGTCAATAGTGGCCTCTATTTATTTTCCTTGAGATTTGTTGGGCTCTTCAATCTACGAATTATTACCTTTCTTCCATTTTGGAAAATTTCAGGTTTCATCTATTGAACTGTTCACTCTCACCCATTTTCTTTCACCTCTCCTCTTGGAAATCCCATTACACAAAGATTAGACATTCTCCTGTTTATCTTCCATGTCTAAATTTCTCTTTTTCTCACTATGATGAATTCCAGGTAATTTCTTCTTCATTTTGTCTTCAGCTATCTCCAATATGCTCCAAAATCTGTTCACTGAGTTTTTAAATTTAGTGATTATAACTTTAATTTGTAGATCATTTTGATTTTTTTTAATATCTGCCTGGCCCTTTTTATAGTCTTTTGTCAAACTGTCGATTTCCATTTTTAATTTCTTTAAACATTTTCTAAATTTTAATTTTATATTCTATGCCCACTATTTCCAATATCCAGTCTTTTCATGTCTTGGTTGGTTTTCTGTTATCTCTGCTAAACCCTTGTAATCAAAGTAGGTTTGAGAATTCTACTTTGACCAATAATCTTTCCTTTTCTGAATAAATTGCCTTTATAAAAATATAGTAATATATCCCAGATCACATTTTAAAAGTGTTATAAATATAAGGCATTTTAAACTCGTACTAACTTGTACCAACTATAGTACAAGATCAAGTAATATTTCTGCTTTGGCATCACATTCTGCAATAAGGAAATTAGCCCCCTTTATAATATCACAGCCTTTTTTGCAGCACCTGCAAACTCTTATCTACCACCACTGGCTAATATTTTTGAATAGCGTATCTATTGACAATTGCTTTGTAGAATGAATTATCTTAATGAAGAGATGTGAACAAAACACTTCTTTGATGGTTCACCAACCTTCCAAGTTAGAGACATGTAGACATATGCTTGGTCATATCTATCTAATCACAACTTAATCTAGTTAAATGATAATCTGTGGAACAGGTCAAGATAGGCGCTCACTCACATTTTTAATCAAGTGAAAAAAATTATTAGTAATTAGTCTTTCTCAACTTATCATTACTATAATTACATTTCCCTTGATCCCACTCAGTGACAAGACCAATGCACAATGTAGACTGAGCCCCATGTTTTACAGATTCCAGAATCCTTCCTACTGGAAAACTAATCATTCTACCAGTTACAGTTCATTTTATTAATTAATTAATTAATTAATTAACTACTTTAAGTTTAAAGTTGGAACCCTTTAAAACTTTGTGCCAAAGCTTAAAAACTCCAAGGAAGATCTGTCATAAGAATTATCTAAATCATTGGAAATTCCAATCTTTGGAAAACATTTTACTCTAAATTCTGAGGCGTAATTTAGGCAGGATGGAATCACAGTACAGTTCATTCCATTTGTTAAAGCCCTCTCTCTCCAAGATTACAATTCATCAGTTTCCTAAATACTTCCTCTAAATTGTCCTCTCCTCTTCCATCCTCTCTCCCTCTCAAAAATGCTCTGTTAAGAACACAAATGGCCTCCTTTTGACTACTACCTCTCTGTTTTCATGCAATTGAGAACTTAGTAACTACATAAGAATTTTACATAACTTAATGAAAAACTTCTGATCTGTGAATATACAGATTGGAGCCATCTATGAACTGTGCTAAATGATCTACATACAGTTCCCAGGGTTTACTATTTCTTCACAGCCTTTACTGTAACACTATCTTAAAACTGGAATAGGTAGGAATGACCCCATCTCTAACATTTCTAAGTAACTTCATGTAGTCTTAGGTTATTTTGATATATAGTTCATTGACTGAACAAATACTAGGTAAATAATTTTTTAAATTGTGTATGAGAAGGTGTAAAAGGAAGCTTAAACTAATGTGAGGGGAGGCAGTTGACAAAGGGAGCCATAAGAAATCCTGAACATAAATGATGACTTGGGATTTGTTAGGTTCAGTGAGAAGGGAGGAGAGGTTCATTTAGTTATCTGGGGATATTAATTAAATTTATTTATTCATAACTCATATTTGTATTGAATTCCTACTAGGTGCCAGGCACTGTGTTACTGACTGAAGGTATGTAATCAACAAGACATATTAAGATCCCTGCCCTAATGAACCTTACAATCTAGTATGGCAGTATTATAAACACATAAAATAAAATGTCACATTGAAAAGTACTATGAAAGAAATAAACAGGGTGTTAAGTTATAAAATAATAGGGGGGGGAACTTTCTGAGGAGAAGACTTTCAGGTTGAATAATAAGAAGCCAGCCATGGGGGAACTGCATTTCAGGCAGCATACAAAGGCCCTGATACATTGGTGAGATCAGTGAACAGAAAGGAGACCCATGTGGCTGGACCACGGTGAACTGTAAGAAGAGAGGTAGTAGAGTTGAAGTGGAGAGGTAAGCCCAGGCCTATTATAAGTGAGATATTTTAAGTACAGGGATGACGTAATAATTCATGGCTTTAATAGGTCACTTGAGTTTGCCATGTGGAGTGTGAAGTGGAGAAGCAAGTGTGGAAGCAAGGTCAGTTAGGAGTCTACTGCAGCAGTCCAGACAAGAGATGATGGTGGCTTGGGCTGGCGTCCTGGCAGTGGAGGTGGAAAGAATGAGACAGAGTTGATATGTATTCTAGAAATAAAGGTGACAAGTCTTATTAATGACTTGAACATGAAAAATAAGGTTAAAAAAATCAAAGATGATTAGCTATTTCCTGTCATAAGCAGTTGAATGGATATTAACATTTATACTTCTATGGGTATGAATGTGTTTGAGGCCAGGTTCAGTAAATGTAATACTAAATGATCTCCAAAGCCTATGGAAACAATGATCTTGATATAGTAATGTAATCCTTATCTGGCAGGAGACTCAGAGTTAAGTTCTGAATAAAACTGCAGTAACTGACTTGAGTCTCGGTTTCTGCTGTAATTGTTCCACCATCCCATTCATTACTTAGCTCTTGTTCAATTGAATACAATTCACTGATTACTTTTATTGCAAGTCATCTTATTATTTTTAAGAGTAGGTGAGTTACAAATCAAATAGTAAGTGATAAACTCTGTAAAGTACTTAACATTTTTAAGAGTCATAGAAGGCTGAGAAAACAGAACTCTTAAACAAGGCACTCTATATGGAATAGTGCAATAATTGTGAGCCCTTTCAGGGTATAGACATCTGTCTTATTGACCAGTGCATACCAGGCACCTAGGACACAATTCTTGGCAAGTAATAGATACTCAGTATTTCATGAGTGCTTTACAACTCAAGTGTTAAGACATGCCATGGTACCTATGTTTACCATTTCAAATTTCTCATCAAGTTTCTCAACACAAGAAAAATAATTAAAATGCAAATATGTAAGTACAGAAAAGAAATGTACACATAGGCCACAGAGAAAATATTGTTTAAACTGTGAAAATAAGCAAATGAAGGATGTCTAACAATTAATTCCTTAGAAGGAAAAAAGAACTATATTTCCTATAGATGATGTAGTAGAATCAACATTCTTTGATGTTGCACAGACTTAGAATCCTAGATTTTCCACCTATGAAAGGGGAAAATTTAGGCAGATCACTTAACCTCTGGTCAAATTTTCCTTATGTGCAAAACTAGGATAATTACAGTACCCATCTCATACAGTTATTCTGAGGATTACATTAGATAATGCTTGAAAATATACAATACAATGCTATACACATAATAAGAACTCACTAAATATTAGATCTTACTATTTAGAGTCCCATCTCATCCCTTTGTCAACTAAATCTTATTTTATCAAGTCTGGCCGGAAAACACTTGGGTCTAGGCCACAGAGTAAAACAAGATCATTTGTGGTAGTCTCCTCTTTGATTCCTGCAGATTAACCAGGCTAAAAGTACAAAAGCAACTTTAAAGAGATACCTTGGTTTATGAAAAGATCTAGGGGAAAGAAAAACATTTCCACTTGCATTTATCACCTGAAACTTCTCCATACAAAGAAAAGGAATTTGGAAATAACTAAGTCAAAGTAAAAGATCAATTAAATCTACCAATATATTTTTCAAATATCAAAAGCACCAAGAAACAAGTATAGAAAATAGTGAAGGATTTCCCAGTACTTTATAATTTGTTTTTAAAAAATACTTTTGATTAACATTTCCACAGAACAAAATTACCAGAGCTTCTAAGCTGTATTAATGTTATATCTACAATAGAATCATAAACATAAAAGCATTATATTTAACATGAAATAGTCTAAAACTTCACAGAGAAAGACTTCAAAGGTAACTGCTTTAGAAATAAATTATTTTCTAAAATAAAAAATTTAATGAAATACAGTGTTTTCAATACAGAGTATTTTACAAATCTGCAAAACAGATATGTTAATTTTCTCTATGCAAATGTAATATATAATCATTCAAAATAAAAAGAATGATTTTTCAAAGAAACATGACTGTTGAGTCCAGCTAGCAGAAATGAATACTCAGTGACAAATGTAGTACTGAGAGGTAAACTTTAAAAATACAGCTTGTAAAATATAAGCATGAAAAGTGATAAACTTCAATAGACAGTAGCCTCACTGACATCAGTCTTAGTGATATTTTTGTGGATCTGAATCCAAAGGTAAGGGAAACAAAAGCAAAAATAAATAAATGAGACAACATCAAACTAAAAAGCTTCCACACAGCAAAGGAAACCGTTACCAAATGAAAAGGCAACCTACTGAATGGGAGAAGATATTTCCAAATCTGATAAAAGGTTAACACCCAAAATATATAAAGAATTCATACATCTTAACACCAGTAGAAAAACAACCTGATTAAAAAATGGCCAGAGGATCTAAATAGACATTTTTTCCAAAGAAGACATACAGATGGCCAAAAAGCACATGAAAAGATGTTCAACATCACAAATTATTAGGAAAATGTATATCAAAACTACAATGAGGTATCATCTGCCTGTTAGAATGGTTATTATTGAAAAGACAAGAACAACAAATGCTTCAGAGAATGGGGAGAAAAGGGAACCCTTGTACACTGTTGATGGGATTGTAAACTGGTGCAGCCAGTGTGGAAAACAGTACGGAGATTCCTCAAAAAATTAAGGACTACCTTATGACTCAGCTATTCCACTTCTGGGTATTTATCTAAAGAACACAAATATCTGATAGATACAGATATCAGATTAGTGGTTACCAGAAGGAAAGAGGGCTGGGGAAGGGCAAAATAGGTGAAGGGGGTAAACTGTATGGTGATGGATGGTAACTAGGCTTGTGGTAATGATCACTTTGTAGTGTATATATAAATGTTGAATTATAATGCTGTACCTGAAACTTATATAATAAAAAGAATCACTGCCCTAAGGTATAATTTTAATTACCACTTTATAAATTACACAGCATTACTTCATATTTCTTTGCATTAGAAGTGATTGAGGTATCTGAACAAAGTTCTGGAAAATTCAATTTGCTATCTGAAAAATCTACTTCTCTGCACTTACATAATGTACATAACTAATACATGTCTCACCTATTTAGGTAGGTACTTAATGCATATAGTCGAGTACAGTGAAAATGAATTTATTCCTAACTATAAATGGCAGGGTAATCAAAATTATATATTTGAGAATGCAAAATATAGTATGCAATAACTTCTTTAAAATTCTTAAAAGATCACATTTTAAAGAATCTTCCCCTTTTATAAGTTTTGGTAACTTTCAAATGATTCAACTGGCAGTTTTCCATTCTTAACACTGACGCCAGAATTCTCATAGCTTCTAAACTCTTGTTTTCCAATACAGTAAGGCTCTCCTTCACTAAAGTAGCTGGAGCCTTGCATTAAACACACACACACACACACACACACACACTTGTGGTGGAAAACCTAAGCTATTTAAACACCGTAAGCAGAAGGATTTTTTTTTTCATGTTTTAAAACACATGAATAGAAAGGATTACACCTTAAGGAACAGAAGCCATCTGGACATTTCCAAATCAATCTAATATACAGTAAGGAATTAAGGGGAACCTAGTCTCTCAGAGTGCTACGGACACTGGAATAGATTCCTGAGACCCTTATGACCATTCCATGTAGAATATCAAAATTTACTAAAGCAAATAACAAGCTCAGTACCATTATCTAAAGACAATTCAAAATTCTGTGATAAACTTAGAATAATTTTCAAACAACTTATGCCAAGTATTTATTTACTTAAGTTCTTCTTTAAATCTGAGACTTTAGGGTGAGTAAGTAGAAAACAGAGGTGATATTACTTTTATTAATTATTACCTAAATAACTTCTCTACTTTTAGGATAAATAACAATCATGAATAAATAACAGTCATTTTAATAAAACATGTGAATGTTTTAAAAATCAGAATTACTTGAAAATGAAAGATTAAATTTTTACGAAACAGTTTAAGGGTAATTCAGTCATATATCTCCCATTAAAATCTACAATAAAAATAATCACAATTTGACCTATCTTAGCTTTTATTTTATGTAAAGTTTTATCTGACATTTATGTTATACAGAGTCTATCTTATATAATGGTGACATCATTTTGTGAAGACATCCTAGGAAATCATTTTTTTAAAGAAAACATTACTTACTAAAAATATCATGATGTAAAGAGAATCTAGACTGAAATAACTTACTTTGAATGTCCTCCTGAATTCTATTTTTCCAAACTAGAGAACATAGACACAATCTGTCAAATACCTACAAAAAAATGGATGCTGTGATGTTAAGAGAAGAGGTAGAAAGGGAGAAATGAAATCTCAGACTTTAATTTTTTCGTTCAATTTTATCCACAGTTTGCATCGGTAATATACATTTAGTGTTCCATTTATTTTTAAATGCGTCAGAAAATCAATCATGATAGATCTGTGACCAATACAAACATTTCTGAATTCTTCAAGAAATTCAGTTAGAAAAGTCAATAAACTAGCATTCTGTAAAGATAATTATTAAACAAATGGTAATGATTTTTACTCCTTATTTCAATTCTAACATATCCAACATCAGTTCTTTCTTGTGCCATACAGTAATAAAATTTAGCAGAAGTAGCTATCTACTGCATGTTTTAGGGCCTAATAAAATAGTTTAGTTTCACTATTTAACCCTCTTCAAATCACAAATCCAATTCATATAATGATGATCATTCTTAATTCAATAACTGATGAAGTAAATATATGAGAACCATAAAAACCATTTAGAGTAAATTCTACACTTATTTAAAAACTACTAAAAGAAATACATCAGAGCCTTGATATAATATATTCTTGGGAACTATGCTGTGAAACTGTCATAGAGGTGGTGTTGCCTTTTGCCATTACAGTAAATAAACTGCCATGGTATGCACCTCAGAGAGACTATCTTAAATGGAATTTTGCTTTGCAGTAAAGAATGCTACAGAGCTTCTGGTGTATTTTCTCTTTAAAGTAATAATTAATTGACAAGTAAGTGAAATGCAAAAAGGAAATGGCCTATACTTTCACAAATATTTCAATGATATGAAACATGAAAATACTTGTAAAATAATTAACATCTAGGTTGATTAACAAGAGGAATCCTACAACATAACTTTGCAAGTAGTATGAATGATTGCTGCAGCTTTTAATGATCACTTTATTTGTAACATTGTCAAATTTTTA
This sequence comes from Vicugna pacos, assembly GCF_048564905.1. Lineage (NCBI taxonomy): Eukaryota > Metazoa > Chordata > Mammalia > Artiodactyla > Camelidae > Vicugna > Vicugna pacos. The sequence continues at coordinate 108,146,095 of NC_133023.1, read as the reverse complement.
CATTAAAAACTAACAACTAAGATATTTAGTTGTCATTTTTTATCTTTATTACCCAAATTTTCACTAGGGAGATTGATTATGTCAATGAGGTTTTTTTTTTTAAGATCCAACTGAAAAATAGTAACTAATTAGCTCAAATATTTAAAGTAATAAATTACTAATAATTTAATTTTTAAATGTTTTAGTCATAAAAAGCTTTAATTCTTTAAAAGCTCCAATTTGACCCTTGAAATGTAAAGAACACATCTGTATCCTAAAGCCAAAACTTAATTATATGGCTTCATGCCAACTGATCAAAAAAAAAAAGCAGAGTTGTTCCTAAACCAACCCTTACTATATCATTTGGCACAATAGTTTTTAACCTTTCATATATACCTTTGAAATACCCAGGCCAACATTTTCAGTAAGTTGCATCCATATTAAGAGGTAACAAGTGCAAATAATCACATATTTAAGATATGATACTTGCTTGACTACTACAAAAGTAATTTACTAAGTTTCTTTATAGGAAATTGAGTTATTCATTACAGTAATGTTTTTGAAAAATATCTGCACTACTACCAACATAAATTTATCCACCTCTAAATTAAACAAGGACTTTATGTAACACCGTATACTTATGAAAAGATTTATAGAATGGTCTGTGTTCATTTCAACATCTTGTTAATTGAGGATCATAAGATTTACAGGATCCACAAATGGGCAGATTTCAAATAAAAACCTACTCTTCAATTGCTGCTCTCTGAATCTGAATATAACAAAAGGCAGCACACTGATGTAATAACGTTCCTGAAAGTCAAGACAAAAACCCAAACTTTGGCAGTTTTATCAAAATGTCCTTGATAATTAAGTACTTTGCTAGTTCTCAAAAACCTTACTGCTTTGTGTAACATTTTCGATACAGAAATAAAATACTCTTCAAATAATACATTTTAAAAGATGATTAAGTTTTGCAAAATTAAATATCATAAATTAAGCATATTAACATTGTTTTTGACAACATGAAACAACCAATTTAAGAAAACTGCAACGGACTAAATAAAAACCACAAATGTCACAATGTGAGGCATATTTATCCTCACATATTACTGAACTTACAAAATCTACTAAAATATTTTAAAATTCCATTGATTCCATTAATACATAAAAAGAAATTGCAAAAATGCTTAAGACTATATGAGTCATCAGTTACACAGGCACTTCACATGTAAACAATCTACAGTACAACTGAAAATATTTTGGCACCAACCTATAATACTAAAAGAATTTAATATAAAGCCAGAGTTCTGTATTTTCTACTCACATTTTTTCTAGAAAACTAAGACCAAAGATTGAAGAAACTGTGTATAAACTAGGATTACAAGTGTATTAAATAACTCAAATATAGAACTGTTTTAAATTGGTAAAAAAATGATTTCCTTATCCAGATGTTTACCAGTATGCTATGATATAAAAAAATTAAACCTAATGTGATTATTAAATTGAAACCATGTTTTAAATTTAGTATTAATCTGATTGTTGAAAAATAATCAAGATTATCAACTGACGTAGTAAGAAGAGAATTTGAATTTAACACAAACTCTTATTGGGTTGATCCAGTTTTCCCCCAAAAGAAGTATGGGAAACTCAAAATTTAATTTTGATGTTTTAACAGAATTTCCCTTAAACCTAAGGCTTGATCTAATAAAATCATTTTTGATCAGACATCCTTATTCATACATTTGAGATCTTTGAAATCACTTCAAATAAATGAAACTAGACAATTATGATTTTTAAATGTTAACATCAAGCTGTAGAAAGCTGAGATGCCTTGGTTGTAGGTAATTCAAGAAGAGCCTGAACTGTGACACCAACTTTCACAAGACCTCTTTCTTCCAAAATATGATGAGGCAAACAAAGTCTTTCCTGAAAAACAAAACAAATGGTATCTGAACATCTGTTTTTTTAATAGTGCAGCAAAGCCTGAGTAAGTCAGAACTGGGTTTTTAAAACATACTTTCGATAGAACTTCAAGTAAAAAGTACACAATTCTAATTAAATTAAATTCTAATTCTAAAATGTCTGTTTCAATAGACCTTTATGGTAGGGAATTATATTTTCTTTTGATCTGAGGTTGGTCTGATCCATATAATAAGCAAATATTTTAAAGTGAGATGGTGGTGCTAGATGTTCCCTAAGCTCTCATGCTGGAGCAGAAAGAGTACATTTCCATCCAACAGATGTAAGGGTCATACAATATGAAGTACTAAAGGTACTAAAATTCTCTGAGACTCTGTTTCTTCATCTGGAGACGGGACTGTGTGAGAAACAAACAGAACAATCTATCTATGGAAGCACTTTGTAAACTGCTGAGTCCTGTACAAAACTAGCCACTCTCGTTCTTTCTACCAGTTATGAGGTTCCGTGGTCTGTGATGTATGTAGCACTTCAGTACTTTATTTGTCTTAAGGTTACTTCCCTCCAGCTTCTAGTGATGTTGTGTTGCTTCTTAGTTCCAATAGTCTACAATTTGATAAATAACAACTGCCTCCTCTTCTAAGACATCACATGTGTTATTTGATCTTCACAACTCTATGAGAAAGAGGGTTTAGAAACAACTTTACATTAGGTTTCATTAGCCTTCACTGATCCTCTTCTAACAACCTTAATGTCTTCTAACAACCTTCTGTCTTCACCAGCTTCTCTTCTTATACTGTATCTTCTCCTTGGTATTCTCAAAGCCTTCTAAAAACTGCAAGGGTTTTAACTGAGGGTTTGCATGCATGTGCACAACATCAAATAAATTTGGTGGCAGTTTTGAAGAAATGATGCAGTCCACTGCTTCAGTTGGGACACTCATTCTTCTCAGGAAAATAAGCTAGCAGTGAACAGAGTGGGTGGCAAACAACAGGTCTCATCTGGTCCATAATTGTGTTTTAGTTGGCTAGCACAATGTTTTACAAATCTAAAAATATTACTTTTTAAAAATCCAGTGTTTCTTGAAACATTGGTAGACTTGGCAAGATTGAGCCCCTATTCCCAAACAGTAACAACTGCATCTTCCATCCTGATGACTTTCAGATGTTTATTTCCTGCCAAGATTTCTCTATTGAGCTCCAGATACAAATGTCAACTTGACACAGCCAAACAGATGCCCAAGAGACATATTAAAATCAATTCGTCCACAACAGAACGAATTCCTCACTAAATTAACTTCCCCTTCTGTATTCTATACCTCAATCAGTAATACACTATTCAATCTCTCAACATAAACCTAGGAATCATAGTAATCTTATTCTTCCTTACTCTCATAACTCAATCACCAAATACTACTGATAATATCCCATTTATCAAGAGTTCTCAAAAACTATCTTCTCACTACATTTTCGCTGCAACATTTGTTGCCCTCCTATTATTTTCCTTTTTTATTCAAAAAATCCACTGACGTATATATTAGAAAAGAAAAAAAAGGTTTCAAATCAATGACCTCAGCCTCCACTTTAGAAACTAGAAAAAGAGAAATTAAAACAGTGGCAAGCAGAAACAAGGAAATAATGAAGATGAGAAAGAAAAACAATAAAATTTAAAAAAATAATTATACAAAAAAAAATCAATGAAACCAAATTAGTTCACTGAGAAGATTCCTTAAAATTCATAAACCCCTAGCTAGGTTAATCAGGAAAAAGAGAGAAAATACACAAATTGCCAACCAATATCAGGAATAAAAGAGGGGATATCACAAGAGATTCTACAAATTCTAAAATGATAATAAGGGGGGCATTATAAACAATAGTATGACAGTAAGTTTGACAAACTAGGTGAAATGGACAAATTCTTCAAAAGACACAGAATACCAAAGCTCATGCAAAAAGAAATAGGAAACTAGAAGACCCTCATATCTATTAAAGAAAATTAAATTGTAGTTAAAAACTTTCCCACAAAGAAAATCCCTTGCCTAGATGGGTTCAAAGTTCAATAATGAATTTAACTAGATATTTAATAAAGAAATACTATCAATTCTACTCAAAATCTTCATGAAAACTAAGAGCAGGGAATACTTCTGAACAGATTCCATGGGGTCAGCATTACCTTGACACAAAAGCCAGGGAAAGACATTAAGAAAAAAAGAAAACCAAAGCCAATAACCCCATCAACTTAGAAGCAAAAAGTCTAGACGAAATTTTACCAAATTTAGCCCCAAAACATAAAAATAACAACAACAAAATCTATCATGACCAAGTGCGGTTTATCCCAGGAGTCCAGGTTTGAGTTAACATCTGAAAGTCAACCAATGTAGTTCACAATGTTGTGAAAGGAAAAAAAGTTATCTCCGTAGATGCAGAAAAAGTACTTGATAAAATTCAACATCCATTCCTGATAAGAACTCTCAGCAACTAGGATAATATATCTCATAAGGAACTTGTATCTGGAATATATAAAGAACTTAATAATAAAAAAGTGACTAATTCAATTAACAAATGGGCACAGGATTTGAAAAGACATTTCTCTAAAGAATGTATATAAATAGTCAATAAGCACACAAAAAGATGCCCAACATCATTAGCCTTTAAGGAAATGCTAATCACACCCACTAGGATGACCAATCAAAAAGGTAAACAATAATCCCTGTTGGTGAGGTGTGGAAAAATTAGAACCCTCATGCATTGCTGGTGAGAATGTAAATTAGAAAATAACTTAGTAGTTCCTCAAAAGATAAACACAGAGTTACCATAGAACCTAGCAAGCCCACTCCAAAGTATTTAAGTAAGAGAATTAAAACAAGTGTTTAAACAAAACCTTGTCCATGAATGTTCATAGCAGCATTATTCATAATAAACAATGAGTGGAAACAGCTCGAATATCCACTAGCTGATGAATGGTAAATAAACTGTGGTATTTACGTACAATGGAATAGGACCTAAAAAATGAAGTACAGGCAGACCTCAGAGATACTGGGAGTTCAGTTTCAGACCACCGAAATAAAGCGACTATCATAATAAAGTGAGCCACGTGAGTTTTTGTTTTCTAGTCCATATAAAAGTCATGTTTACACTATACTGTAGTATTTAAATGTACAATATCATTACGTCTAAAACACAAACTTTAATTAAAAAATACTTTATTGCTAAAAAGTGCTAATCATCATCTAACAATGCACAGTTGCCAGTTAACCTTCAATTTGTAAAAAAATGCAGTAACTGTGAAGCACAATAAAATGAAACTCAATAAAACTGGGTGTATCTGTACTACTTTATGCTACAACATGGATGAAGCTTGGAAACATTACACTAAATGAAAGAAGCCAGATACAGAAGACTCCATATTATGTGATGTCATTAATATGTAATGTCCAGAACAGGCAAATTTATAGAGACAGAACAGGGGAGGGACTGCTAATGGGTAAGAGGTTTCTTTCTGGGCTGATAAAAATATTCTACACTTACACTGTTACCCAACTCTGTGACTACACTAAAAACATTTTAAATGGGTGAAATTATGGTATGTTAATTATATCTCAATAATAATGTTTAAAAAATGTGTATGCCCAATCCCAGGCCTTAAATAAAGAGAACTTCAATTCATACTTTTCAACATATACAAAAATTAACTAAAATTTGATTATAGACCTAAATGTAAAACTTAAGATTATAAAACTTCTAGAAATAAATATAGGATAAAATCTTTGTGATCTTAAGTTATGCAAAAACTTCTTTGGTTTGACACCAAAAGCACAATCAATTTTTTTTTAAATGACAAATTTTACTATAAAAATGTACAGTTTCTGCTCTCTTAAAGATACTATAATGAGAATGAAAAGACGAAGCAAAAACTGGGATACAATATTTGTAAATCACACATCTGATAAAGGACTTTATAATTTATAAAGAAATCTCAAACTCAATGATAAGAAAACCCAATTAAAAAAGAGACAAAAGATTAGAATAGATGCTTCATAAAAGAAGTCATATAAATGGCAAATAAGCCCTTGAAAAGATGATCAACAACATTAGTCTTCAGGAAATGTAAATCAAAACCACACTGATGAACTAGTACACACCTATCAGAATGGCTAAAATTAAAAAAACACTGACCATATTGAATGTTACTGAGGATATGGAGGAACTGGAACTCTTACCCACTACTGATAGGAATGTAAAATGGTACAACCACTTTGGAGAAGAGTTTTATGCTTTCTTATAATGTTAAGCATTCACCTACACTTCACTCCCACATATCTAACCAAAACTAAAGAACACATATATCCAAAGACTTGTATATAAATGTTCATAGCAGCTTTATTTGTAGTTATCTCTAAAACTGGAGACAACATAAATGGCCATCAATAGGTCAATGAGCTGACAAACTGTGGTATATTCATATAATGAATTACTATACAACAATAAAAAGGAATGACCTATTTATACATGCAACAACATTGATGAGTCTTAGAATAGTTATATTGAGTAAAAGGAGCCAGAAAAAAAAATTGTACCTACTGTAGCATTCCAGTTATATACAACTCCATACAGAAGATACAAACTAAACTGTAATAACAGAAAGCAGATTAGTGGCTGCCTGGGGAAGAAAGGATTGCAAAGGGACACAAGGAAACTTTTGCAGGTAATGGACATGTTCATTACCTTGAATATGGTGAAGATTTCATGGTGTACGGATATGCCAAAACTTATCAAGCCGTACACTTTACTTATGTGCACTTTATTGTATGTCAATTATACTTCACTAAAACTTAAAAATACAAAAATATCCTAAAACAAACAAAAAAATTTAAATAAAAAAAATCAACAATATATTATCATTTCCAAGTCAGGGAAAAACAAATTGAAGCTAAAAATAAAACTCTTCCTTCATGGCCAACAGCTACAGAGTTTCAAAAATGGGAGTCGATGCCTGGTCCCTCCATAGCCCCCCTTATGATGAGGATGGGTGAGGAACTAACATTGCCCTAGAACAAGCTGGAGAGAGAAGACAAGAGTATGCTAATAGTTTTCATAAGACTTTCCCTTTTATCCTCCTTTTCTAATGTATCAAGAAGGTGTCAGGGATATGTCGGATTATCTTTTCTTTCAAATAAAAGAACAGAAATAGAGTATTCAAGTTAGAGGGTGGACTCTGGAATTAGAACACTGGGGTTTATAGTTTGGCTCCATTGATTACTAAAAGTGTGACCTTGGCCAAGTTCCCTAACTTCTCTGCGTCTCAGTTTCCTCATCTGTAAAATGTACATTCATTCAATAAATGGTTATTGAGAACCCTTCCTGAAAACTCTTAAAACTCAAAAATGACAAAACAGGAAATTGTATATAATGTAATAATAACTTGAAAAAAACCTTCCTAACTTCTCTATTTTCTCACTAAGAGATTGAGTACAAGAAAAAAACCAAAAAAATGTTTAAGAATCAAATTTTTAAAACATGTCAACCATAGAGAAGTAACTAGATGAGAACAGCATGTAGCTTCCACATTACACAGTAATTCAACATTTCTCTCTACATAACTTATATTTATTCACTTGAAGAAAGAGGTTAAAGTAGAATTTGTATACCATATTATGACACAATTGCAAAGAGAGGTTAACAAACACAACTCAATATGTAAGTGTATCAAATCAACACACTGTACACCTTAAACTTATAAAACATTATGTCAATTCTCTCTCAATAAAAATAAATTTTAAAAAATAAAAGGAAGAAAAGTACAACTAGATTGTGATCTGCTATTAATGTCATGCCTTCTTAACAGTCAAACATGTTGATGTTAGGCTTATGATGTTCTCCAAAAAAGCAATATTTTGATTTTTTATCTTCATTATACATTAACAATATTGCTTTATTAATTGTATAGTATTAAAATTATTACATGAAACATAAGCCTATTCCTACAGATGTCAAAGTTTATTTAGTGAGATATTACCATAATATGTTACTAAGATCTCTAATTTGACACTTTAAATAAAAAAGCTATCCACCTTGAATGCAAATCTGCAAATCAGATTCTAGCCATGGATTTATAACAATGGAGTCCAAATGTCCCCTATCAGGAAAAGTAAGAATATCAATGGCATACAACCAACCTGTCATATGGCCACTAAGTTACGTTTATTCAACGATGTGTATAATAAGTAAATTTTTTCCATATATTTAGCTGTTTTATAATACTTTAAAAGCAGCTTAAAAACATTCATTAGGTAGCTATGACAGTTAAAGCTAGAATTCAATAGAAGGTACCAATGCAAGGCATTCATTTTCACATTCAGAAAGCATTATTCATTCCTATTGTGAAGAAGAAGAATCCAATACACATGTAATAAATTAATATTTAAATGATCATTTTGTTAGAAAAATAATTACCTGTGAGACACCCAACTTTTTACAAGCATCAAGAAAATTTTCTACATTTCTTCGACATTTTGCCATGCTCAGTTTAGGCTGTAAAGTAAGAAAAAAAAAAAGGTATATTTTCAGGCATATTTATACAAAATTAATCGATATTGAAAATTAAATTTATTGAGGTACATTATTTAAAACCTGTTTCAAGAAGCTCTATCTTCCTTTAGAGAACTAACAAATTGTAGACAAAACTTACCACTGCTGGTGATGGCACATGAATACTAGCTACAGAGCGTGGCCTTATATGATTGGCTAAATGGCAAAGAACAACCCCATCCATCAGTGCAGCTCCAATGTCATCAGGTAAAATTACTTTTAACCTGGATTCGAGATTCTGTAAAAGAAATAGGTATAAATCACAGATATTCTACCTAAATATCTATGCTACATACTTATATTACTAATCGTTATATAATCCAAAATTTTAAAGAGTTGTTAATTTTCCAAGCTAAATTCATCTCACAAAGCAGATGTGAAAGGTCGATCTGACTTACGTTGCGAAGTTGTCGTATTTGCTCTCGTTCTTCCCGTAGATGTTCCATCTTTCTTCTCATTGTAAAACCTGGATCTGCTGCCCCATATTCCTGGCGTGATGAGCGGCTAAAAGCTATAAAAACAGAAATTTCCCAGCTTATTACAAAGCTAACGGGAAGGATCAACCATCGGTGGGGAAAGAGGCATGATAAAAAGAACCAGTACAAAACTACATAAAACACTATTACTTATTAATACATTCTAAATATTTTTTAGAGAATATAATTGAAATCTACTTATTTGCATAATTGAAAGCAACAGGGAAGACAAGTGTAATGACTTCTACCACCTATACATGTTCTTAAACATACGTAATTAGAAACTTATGATCCAGGTTAAAAATTATTATTGAACACAAATCAGCCTTTATTATCTTTAAAGAAAAAGGAAATTATTTCTGAAGGTCAATAACAGTTATTCAGGAATAAAAACTATAATTCAATACCTTGCCAAGTAACATGGATCCACTTTCTTTTGGGCTTGCCAAATGCGAAAAGATCCCCTTTTAAAACCACAATATAATGGAGTGCTATAATTTCAAACAGTGTTTGGTTTGCTGGCAGAGTGGTCAGTCTAATAGCAGTCACAGTAGAGTAGAAATAAGACTGCAGTATATCTAAGGCAAAAAGCTGAGGTTTCAGGAGCTTGAAGGTAAAGAGGAAGAAAGAAATGGGGAATGGGAATTGGAAAGACAAATAAGGTTAAGAGAAAATTACTTTTAGGAGAGGGGAAAGAATCTATGTGTACTTAAAACTATGGAATCAATCCCATTTAAGCTGAGAAACTGTTGTTTCATATATAACCAATAAATTTTATTTGCAGAATATTTATTTACCTGATCTGGGCTTCAAGCCAAAGGGGCCATGTGAAAAACCATCAGTTCTATCATATTCCTAAAAACAGAAAAAAAAAAACAGAAACTTTTTTCTTTCAAAATAATCAAGGCAGTTATTCATATCCATTCCAATTTTGAAAAGTATTTATTTCTTCCATGATTAACCAGTGGAGCAGAGAAGGGTAAGTTGCATTTTCAATTCAAATTTATACATTTCACTTTTAAAAGGTTTATAAATATTTGCTAATTGACCTGAGCCTTTATATCCTTCTCTCTCATAGTATAAGGAAGATGAAAAAGAAAATTATTAAAGTATATAAAATAAACAGATACTATTTTTTGAATGAAGAACCAGGTTAAAGTGTCCCCCAAAATGAAATAAACTTCAATGAAAAGATAAGTGAAATTAGCAACACTCTGTATCTACTGTGGACTTGACACTTAGTGGATAATCTGAGGCAAATATACATATTGATACTAATAGGGGCTGCTGAGCAATAGATAATAAAGTATTATTTCTCCTGTCTGAATGCACATTGTTTCAAAGTGCTTTTCACACATTAGTGTGCTATGGAAAGAACTGTGGTATATTTTAAACATCTGAACTTAGAAAGTTTAGGCTAAGCCTTGAGCAAAACATTTCATTTGTCTGGTGACTGTTTCTTCATCTCTGAAATAGGATGTTGTAAAGATTAACTGAGATAACTAAAAGAAAGCACTTTGTAAATTATAAAATTGTGAAAAAATATATATCATTTTAGTAACATCTTATTTAATCTACACAACTGTGAAGTAGCTCGAGTTTGGGCTTTAGTCACTTCTCAACCATATATTGAATGGAATCTTTAGGAAAAGTTAATTATCTCTTCAGCTGTAAAATGATGAGGATAGTATCAAGCTCATGGGACTGCTCTTAAATTTAAAAGTACAGGCAAGCACTTTCTTAATAGTAAAGCACTATATTAATTGTTTTTACAATTTTCCTTTCACAGATGTAACTGAAATAATAATTCTGTTGATTCTCTGAATCTTCTGATTAACATGTGATATTCAGGACAAGCTGAACGTCAGTTGAGGTACTAAAACACATGTTCACTACTCTATCCATTTACAAGCCTCACAGTGTGTCTTGATTATGTCGGTTAAGGTATTGTGAACTTTCAGACAAAAATCTCATTTATCCAAATGTAAGCAAAAATGTATTATAAAAGCAATGTAATTTATTTGAAAAAACACCCTAACACTCTCCCCATGAGCATAGATCATAAAATCATAAAGCAACTATGTAAATAAGTCATCACTTGTATTTGTTATACTTGGAAGTAAAAGAAAGGATTTACAAAAGCATGTGACAAAGACTAATTTTAGAATACCCTAATTTAAATTATTTTTTAAAAGAATGTAAACCATTTTACTTGCCATATAAATAATTCAGAAACACATTTATAAAACTAATGCCCAAGTCCATTTAAAAGTTTTATAATGTAATTCATCCAAAACAATAGACAAAGTATCCTGGCTTTTTAAAAAAATTACTATCATCTATGCAAAATGAAATACTGTCTAATTAACCAAAGTTATACAGTGAATTTGGATCATCCAAACATTTAGACAAAGTCCTGAACTCACCATATGAATGCATAATCATTTATTTACTAATGCCAATACACTTTAAGAATACTAAATAAGGTAATCTGAAATAGAAGAGATACTATTTAGAATTTTTAAAAATTTATCTTTTATTGTGAAGCAACAGGTTTAACTAAATTAGAAGAGTCAACAATTTAAACCACAGAATATTTGGTTGAGATCTCAGAAACTAATTTTCATCCACCCCTTCTTCCTCACATCCCTTCTTAGGTCTAAGATGCTAGGAAATGTGTACCCTCCTGTCGATAGGAACAACCCACAGCAGGGATGTTTCTCGTGGAAAAAGGAAAGTTTTTCTTGCATTGCTTTCAGACCTAATTGGTTATGAGAAAAACCAAAGGCCATTGCACAATGCTGAAATATTTCTTTTCAAATTGAAAATTTGAAAGCTGTTATTTATTTCAAAATATGAATCAAATTATAAAACATAAAAACCATATGAAGTGAATTCTTTTCTGTGATCTATAGGCATTTTCCAATAAGTAACTTAAGGGATATTCATTATGAATATTTGTACAAAGATATGGTGTTCTTAGAGTCTTTTTATAGGCTAGGTTTGCACAAATCAACCTTTTAAATATGGATGAATAAATTACATTTAAAAAAAAGAAAGAAAGATGAGGTTAGAGAGAAGAGACAAAGAAACCTATGTAAACACATTTAAAAACAGAACTTGTACCTCAGATGACACTGGAGATTGTGGTGACATATTAGCATTATCACTTTCTTGCTAAAATATAAAAATAAAAAGATGAAAGATGAAATTAAAATATGAATGATGATTCAGACATAAAAAAGGAAGATTGAAAATTGTTCTGATCAACTACTAAAGAAGAATCTGGAAAATACCATCTATCACCTTGCCAAAGTGTGGTCTGTGGACCAGCAGCATCAACATCGTTGGGAGCTTGTTAGAAATGCAGAATCTCAGGCCCCACCCAAGACCTACTGAATCAGAATCTGTATTTCAGTAAGATTCCCAGGTGATTCATAAGCACTTTAAACTAAAGTTTTAGAAGTAGTATCTACTCACATCAAATATTTTCTTATAAATTCATTTCCTTTAAATATCACAAATGAAAAATCTTTCTATATGTCTTAGAAAATATCCATGAGTCAAGATTAATTCCTAATAGAAAATGGCAACAATATATTACAATCTGAGACAGGTACATGGAAGCATGCAAAAATTCCATCACCCCAAATAATAGTGTTTACCTGGAAAATTATGTGTATCTAAAATAGGCTTAGAAATAATTACAAAGAATTTAATTGCATAAGATAATACTAAATGGTCCATTTTTTTTCAATGACTACTAATAAACAAATACAAAAATCTAAACGTTTAACCTTGAATACGCATACCACATAGGACATGTACTCATCATACAACATATGATTACTTGAGCACCTACTTTATGTCAGACACTGTGCTAGACTCTGGGAATACTGAAATTTAGTAAAATATCATCCACTCAAGGATCTTTCAGTCTAGGGGGAAAATAGATTCATTTACACGGGTAAAACAACCTTCTCAGTACAATGATAGAGCCATGCATGGCATATTATGGGGCACAGATAAAGGGTGCTCAGGGAAATAGTGGGACTGGGGGAGAAGGCAAGTTTCCTGAGAAAGTAAAAAACCGAGTAAATGTTTATCAAAAAAAGAAGGGAACAATATTCCAAGATAAAGGACAACAAGGACAAAGGCACAGAAGCAATAAATGAAAGGATGAGTGCAGAAAACCTTGCAGTTCCATGTTTTTGGAGAGTATGGTGAAAGGAGGGCAAGTCATGAGTTGAGGCTGATGTGGTAAGCAGGAGCTTGATCAAGGACCTAGAATTTACTTTCTCAGTAATGAGGAGACACTAAAGGTTTCTAAGCAAGGAAATGGCCTGATCATATTTATGTTCTTTCAATCACTGGCAGCAGAGAGGAAAATGGACCAGAGAAAGGGAGAAAAGCAAGGATGCTATTGCAGTTACTGGTAAGAAATGATAAGGGCCTGTGCTAGAGCAGAAATAGCAGAAATGTAGATGAGGAATGTATTCAAAGTACGTCAGTATCAAAAAAAAGTAGGTCATGGTAACTGATTAGATATTGAAGCAGGCAGGACCAAAGTGGATATAAAATATAAAGAGACAGAGAGAACAGCCAAGCTGAACCTCTAGTTTAGTGTACAGCAAACGTTTTGGGGGTGATCATATTTCCTAAAATTAAAGTTTTCAGAAGCCCTGCCAAGTATCCAACATCAAATTAACTACCAATTCCACCAAACAAAAATACACAAAACTTAAGTAGATGGTGATGAGATGACATCATTTCAAAAATGCCAGGCTGCTGCACAGCTTAAAATGATGAGGTAGAAAAGTTTATAGCAATGCACAAACCGTAGAAATCTAAGCTTAAATGCTAAAATAGCATACAGAGTTTGTGAAAAGAGACTAACAAATTCCAAAGAAAAAAAATCTCAACTGACACACCAGGTTGATTTAGGAAGATAAAAACTAGGAAAATGTAAATATTTTAAATTCATGAGTTACAGTTTTAAGATGAATGTTAGTAAAATTCTAAAGTTGAACTACAAAGGACAAATGGATACTGCATGATTAAATTAATACTTGTATAATGATGCTCTGTTTTCATTATTGGAGAAAACCCATGCATTAAATCAGTAACAAACTGAAAAACTGATCACATTTTACTCTGATTAAGCCAACTACATGCGAAACGTAAATATTTTAAATAACTGCTAATATTACCCTCTTGTCTCACCTCATCATTTTCATTGCCACTTGAACTCTTCCTTGATGATTTATACTGAAAAATATTTAAAGCACATACTTTATTTTTCCTTGAACATATGAATTCTCTAACTAGTAAATTACATATGAGGTTAGTCACATTTTGGTACTTTTACTAAATTATCTGAATTATATATAAAAAGTAAATTATATGTAAAATATACAAATTAAACTGTTTAATTACAAATGAGTTTAAATAGTCCTACTACTTACTAATGGCTAACACAAACTGTACTTTCTATGTACAAGGCATTGTTCTAAGTCCATATATCAAGTAACATTTCCCTTCTAAACCAATTTATTTCCTATTCATTTAGGTTTGCGATCTGAGTGTTGTCTTAAATCTTCCTTTTTTCTTAATCCCTTATAAACAAAAATATCAAGTCAATTCTTTCTGTAATCTCTCTCAGACTTACTTCTTCTGAGTTCTCTCAACTACTATTCTATTCTAGGTGCCATTATCTCACACCTAGTCGTAATCTCACCATTCAAAAATGTCATCCATTTTTAAGAAACCTACTAATTTTAGGTTAAAAGATACTACATTAAATGTATATATTGACTATACAGTAATAGTGATAACAGCTAACACTTATACTACTGCTTACTATATGCCAGGCACTGGTTGAAGTGTGTTACATGTATTAATCCATTTAATCTTCTTAACAACCCTGAGGTAAACACTATCTATTTTATACTGAGGCAAGGGGTAACTTGCTTAATATCAAAAATGCTAGAATGTGAAAAAAGTGCTCATTTATAGGATCAAGAATCAAGGAAATACAGTATGACAACCACTAAAGTTCTTCTGATTCCTTCTCACCAGAAATAACTCATAACTCTTCTATTGAAGAAAACCTAACTTTCAGATTTTATACAAATTTCTCTGCCTGGCATTCAAAGTTCTATTTAATGGCCCCCTTTACTAATGCAGCTTTAGCTTTCACAAATCTTGAAAAAATAGATAACCTATCTGATAGCTCAACCACAAACTGGAGGATGAGCAGTGTTAGGGATTACAAATACAAGACCTAAATTCCTCCATTGTCTCTCCTGTGACTTATGACAAAGTGCTCTTTTTAGCTGATCCCAGACATAGCCTCAATATGTTTTCAACCCAATGGTTCAGATAGCCACTAAATGGAGTTGGTATGTGTGAATAAACATATTTGCCATCCTTAGGCATGATGTCCTTGATGGCACTTGTTCTTGTTCTATTCTACTTCAACAAAAGAATGACACTTGGACAGTGAACACCAGGACCCCAGGATGGCATCAGTCATACTAGTGAAGGAGATGAAACTCCTGGATGTCAAAAGAGGGGAGCTGCCCAAACTGGATGTTGATGCAGGATTTCACCCCTAAAGGCACTGTTGGAGCGTTTCAAAGAGGTTACTACCAGTATTACGAGTATGTCAATGTGAAGAAAGGGAGCATCACTAGGGTTTCTATGCTTACATATTTTTCAACTACTGCTTTTCTTACAAGGAACCCAAACATGAGCGGTTATCCAAGTACCACTGAAGAGGAAGATGCAGCCTGCATTCCTGACCATGACCTTCTTTGCCCCGATCTTTGCTGAATCCTTCTGAATCCTAATTGAGAATTAACACCTTATAGAAATGTCTGGTAGAGAAACAAACAAAAAATGAAATAAAAGAGTAACATTTTAGTGAAAAATAAGCTTTTATGAAGTGTGTACTCTGTGGCAAGTGCTGTTCAAAGTACTTTATATTATTTAACAATTCAATAGTTAAAACAATCCTGTGAAGGATGATCCCATTGAAATCATTTGAAGATTAAAAAAAATTGAGTTCAGCAAGATTAGGTAATTTGCCAAAGTCATTCAGTTAGTAGAAATCTAAGTAAGGACTGGAACCAAAGTGGTTTGATTTTTGAAGCCAAGACCCTTAACCACTGTACTATACTCTCATTCCTAAATCTTGAATGACTGAATTATTAGTAGGAATTTTCCAGGAATAAAAGAATGGGCATGCTCAGAAGAAGGAAAGCACAAAGGAATAAAAATGCTCAGCCTACACAGAAAACAAAGAGTAGCTAACGAAAGTGAATTGTGGCAGGTAATAAAACTTAGAGAAAGAGGTAAGGATGGCTATGAAGTTTTTAAAAAGTCCTAACTTTATGTTATTGATAATGGGGAGCCAATAAAGAATTTTAAGCCAGGTATTTCTCTAAGGACTGTGAAACTTGAGGAAGGGGAACCATTAAGAAATTATTACAATTGCCCAAACAAGAAAGAACGAGGGTTCCAACAAAAGAAAGGTCAGTAGATATGGAGAAGAGGTGATGAATCCGGGAAAGATGCATAATTAGCATCCTAGTGACCAATTAGTAAGGAGAAAGAAAGAGGGAAAGATCAAGGAGGACTGAGATATAGAGCTTAGGGGCCTGGGTGGATAATACCACTAACAACTAAAATACAGAATAGAGGGGAGGAGCAAGCTCAATGGTGGTGGGGCAGGAGGGGTAGACATATTGAATTTGAAATATATAGCATCCAGACAATTCGAAACACAGGTCTGGAGACCAGAAAATTAATTTATAAGATGTAAATTTAGACCCAGCAGAATATGAGACATCTGGAGTCAAAAAAGCTTCAGACAGAATAATAAAAGGGGATAAGATCCTGAGACCAAGTAGAAGAAAAGTCAGAAGAAAAGTTAGCCAGGAACATCAAAAAGAAAACATAAAAATCAGAGAAGGAAAATGAGGCAGAAACCAAGAAAGCAGTTTCAAGAAGAAAGATGTGGTCACCACTGTCAAATGCTACACTGGATTTTGCCTATAGTAGGTACGTGTTAGGCTCTAGTGAGGGGCTATTTCAATGGAGGTGAAAGCCAGACTGCAGTAGTGTAAGGAGTGATCAGAAACTGGAGACCTAGGAATGGCAAGTTTGGCCCGAGAAGAAAGCAAAGAGATAAGGCAACAGCTGAAAGGGAAATCAGAGATAATGGTAGAGGTCTGAGCACATTTATAAGATAGAAGGTAAAGAGATAGTAAGGACATAGAAAAGTGAGCAGATAATTGATAAAGAAACAGAGTATGATGCAGAAAAGAACTTAGATAATGAGACTTATATTACTGTCACTCAAATGCTATTCTAATTTAAAATATCCATTACACATGACAACTTAGAAAGATACTAAGTTTTGCATTACTGCACATATTTAATGGTCTTAAAATCCAAATCTAAATATATACATAGATTCTAAAATATTTCATAAGTTTAAGTTTTTACTAATTCAACTCAGCTGTGCTCAATTATTAGTCTGAATAACTTAAGTTTTATTATATATAAGTTCAAATAAAGGCCAATTCACAAACAAAAAGGTCAGTTCATCTCTGAAGCTTATATCACAAGAGAGACTAACTTGTGCACAAACTCTGACTTAGAATAACTCAGGTTATTTCACAAGCCCAATTGGCTTCCCTATTCCAGTATAAAATTAACCATGGTCAGAAAAAATACATAAAAATATTTTTCTCAGTATTCGTCTTTAAATTTAAAATACTGTACTATATTTACAAAATCAGATATGTAAGTTAAGAGTCATTATAATGTTTTATCACAAAAGTAATGGGAATACATTTGAAGACAAATATATATGGCATTTAAATAAATCAAATAATCCTTAAAATTAATTGGGTATAGTTAATCTAACGCTTTTTAACTTTTTATTTAGAAATCAATCATCAAATGCATTTAGAAATGTATGTGTTACCATTCTTATAAGAAATTAAAGCTGCGAATTTACACTGAACATTACCAATAAAAGGTTAGATTTTCATACTTTGTTGTGTATCTTATTCAAATAATTAATATTAATTATTTATTATAACTATATTTGTATAATTATATTATATAATATAATAATAATTATAATTAATTAATAAAATAATAAATTTCTGTAAAAAATTTTAACACAGTAATGTATTTCCTGGAATACCTTTACATTGAGAAACACACTGATTTTATTTCAGCAACAATGACATTAAATTTTATTTACTAACAGTAATCTATGTAAGAGTGGCCGAAGTCTAAAAGGATTACTATAACTCTCCTAGAACGATTTACTTACTCATATAATCTGAGAATTCATCTTCTTACTCACATAACCTGGCTAATTATGTTGAAACATTTTTTACTTATTTTCAGGGGCTTACCTGAAAAACCTACTACCCAAAATCAGTCTTAGCAACTAAGAAGCTGGAGAGCTGAATTTCACACAAACACAGACACACAGAGAGACACACACGCACTTTCAATAAATCTTCTCAATAACAGCATCATGAATAATTTACCATAGGACACAAAGAAATCCCGTGGTTCAGGCATTTATATGTGTTAAGGTAAAGTTGCACAAAAGCTCTGTATGTTTCATAACAGCAAACTAAAGGAGCCATCACTGAGTGAGCTTAGTGATAATTCGATACATATCTCTAGAGTAGTATACTTTAACTATAAATCTAGATTAAGTTCAATACCGTATCTTATGAATAAGCCTTTTGATTCTTGAGAAATAAGTGATTAAGAGAAATTTTCTTTTTGAAAGAGACACTTCATAAAAATCGATATTTTAAATTATGAAAACACTGGCAAATCTGAGTAACAGTTTTGACTTCATTTAGAGAGTAGTACCTCAATTTTATAATTTTTTTTAACATCTTAGGAAAAAATTTTCTTATTCAATTTTTTTAGTGTCCTAATACTGACATCTTCTGACTGCTGAGGAGAACTACATATCTCCTGAACATTTCCCAGTGACTGAAGCTTACCTTTGCACCTACTTTATTAACCATAGAAGAAATCAACATTTGTTGAATGATGATTAAGACATTTTAATTTTATTTCATTTGCTCTCTTAGCAATTGATAAAATAGCAATATCATACAAGGTATACTTAGGCCATAAAAAATAAAATACTTAACAAATGATACTATTACATCAAAGAACCATTTTCAAAGGTTTACTGAGGCTTCTATTAAGACTTAATTGAGAAGTTTACTTGAGTTACAATAAAATATTTAAAAAACAATAAAACTGTATTTATGTGAAAGTGTTTGCTCCTCTGCTATTAGGCTATCCTCAGCAGGTCAGCAGGCAGCGCAGCGTAGGCTGTGGGTTCAGGTCTTGATTCAGGTGTTGATGAGCTAAGTGACCTGAAGCATATTACTGAGCCTCTCTGTGCCTTTATTCCCCTGTTAGATAGGAGTGATATTAATTGCACTTACTTCATAGAGTTGTTATGAAGATTAAATGAGTTGATATTTGTAAAGTACTTAGAATAGTACCTGGCACTTACTAAGTGCTATGTAAGTATTTTGATAAAGTCAGAATTTGTATGCTTTTTACTATACTATAGAGCAAATAAATACCAAAACTCTTTTATTAGTTAGAAATACCTAAATTTCTACAACATCATCAATCATCCAAGTTTTTTTTTATCTATTAACAAATTTCCTTTAGTGCCTTTGTTCAAATCCCCTAAGTGGGGACTTTAAATTAGTAAATGCCAGAATGTAAATATAACTGCAGATTTGTAAAGGGTACTGACCAGGGTTCTGCTTAGACTGTCCTTCCCTTTTCTATTTCTTTATTATCTCATATTGACCAGATAACATAAGGCTCATTAAAAGAATTCAGTAATTATTTGCTGAAGGAGTAAACTCATCACAGACTCACTAGACATATAACATTTTTGTTCTGGTCATACTACTTCCAAATATATGTTACACTACCATAATAAGGAAATAGATCAATGTGGATCGAGACTCACTTTTACCAAACTGAAAGAAGCATGAAATATGATCCTATTTATTGGTGATATAAACTTCAAATTACCTATAATTTAGCTTAGAACTATATATCAGATATGTTTATTATTAGATAAAACTAGGCTCTGGAAAACAGAAAAGGTTCATAAACACAACGAAGTTTGCTATTCATAGTACAGGAGCTTGTTGGAGCTTCTTGGCACTGTTCACTCGAGTCAGAAATTCGAATAACGAATTCTGACTCGTATTAAAGATTACTCCAATTCCAATGACTGGCTACTATAAACACAGCAGACCTTAACCACAAATAGACAACATTACAGTATTCACAAAGGTGTACACAATGAAATTTCACTAAAACCCTGCTAACTAGAAATTTGAGATAATTCAGATGGTCTGAACCTTTAATTTTAGCTAATAGACTATTCTAAGAAATATATTGAGGTAGTAAGAAAAGAAAATGGGGGAAAATGTTTTCAGGCATTTTTAGAACCATGTCAACAGCATTTATTTACAAAGAAACATTTAAATGCTAATTGTAAATATGAGTCAGTCCTTTACTGAAGCAAATCCAATGAAAGACCTTTTTGGGTAACTCTTTTAAAATATTATTACATATTGCTACAACTAGCAGTGTAGCAAATATTCACCTTTCTTGGAAAGTATCTGGCAAATCACAATTCACATTGATCTATTCACTCAATTATTTTGAATTATTGAAATTTTATGGAAAAGACTGGATCATATACCTTTATCACATGTGGGAAATCAAAATAAAATAACACATCCACTATATTTAACTAGTCACATTTTGTCGTATTAATGTAAAACAAAATGGATAAAATCAAAACTAATAATTACAAAGTAAATTTCAAAACTTAAGTACCTTGAAATATTCTTTTCTAATCTGTTTGCTCCGCCTCCTTTCTTCACTCTGCCAGATTATTGGTTGAGATTCTGGCCACTGTTGTTCATCTATTTGATCCTTCTGATTCTCTAAGGACTGTAATGAAATGATTCCTTTTAACTAAATAAATGACTACAAAATATTAGATATAATAGTAATTTAATTTCTTCTTACCTGCCATGTGAGGGGTGATAACGGTGAATTAACTTCATCTGCTGAGACACTAAAAAAATTAAAGATGTCTTAATATGTTAAAATATTTAGAACTACCTTTAGGTGTAAAATAACATTATAAAGTTATCTTTTTTTTTTAAACAGAAATCTAAAGAATTTACCAATGCTTATACTTTGAACTAATAACATAAAACTTAAATTTGACAGAAACCTAAGTTCCAAATAACTTATGTTCCTTAAAAAAACATCAAAATAGACTTATTTAATATCAGTCCATGCACAGGGCTACTCTAAGGACTTTTGTTACATTAAAGTCATTACCAAAAACTAAAAAAAAGCAAACCTAACTTCTTTAGATGAATTTCTTTTGTCTAAAAGCCAAAGTGCTTAGGAGAGTAATTCTTTTCTGTCTACAGAACTACTGATTATGAGATAAGCCTCAAACCTTTCATTTTGACACACAGGGCTATAGTAGAAATTCTTTTCATCTAGTTTTTTATGTGGTAAGGTAGACAGCATACTGTTGTTAGGTGGCAGATTTGAACAAGGAGTTACTTTGGAAAAAACACAAACAAAATGCCTACTAGAGCTGCTATTTTTCAACACTGTTGTGGAACTTCTCTACGGTTTAGTAAGAAAAGAAGCAACATTTAAAAATTACAAGGAAACAAATTTTCAAAGTTTATAGAAAATATGACTGCCCAAGTGTAAAAAGCACCAAAAACCTATTAAGAGAGGTAGGGTTACCAGTTACAGAAAAATATATAAAATTTGACAGCTTCGCTACATATCAACTATAATAAATTATACCATATATTAGGAAAAATCTCATTTATAAAAGGAAGAAAAAGTTGAAAAAAGAAAACCTATTGGAAGAAACTTAACTAGACATGCACAAATCCTACATAAAAAAACTACAAATGTCTAGTAAAGTACTTGAATAGCTGGAAAGTTCTTGAGCAGAAATACTAAATATTATAGGCATAATTCTTCCTTCAAGATAACTGATAATGGAAATAAACTTTAATTTTTAAAAAATCCAAGAAGTTATTTTTGGACTTGTTTTAGAAACCTGATTTTAAAAGTTTCAAAGTTAATTTGGAAGAATGGATGACCAAGAAGAGAAAGGTTATATAATAAAGGGGACTTCCCTATTAGGAAATTACATATATTCTATTAAATTACAATAGTAAAATAGTAGTCACTCCAGAATCTATAGATTTTTCAGTGGAAGAAGAGTAGTTGACCACAAGTATAACAACTTATGATAACAATGAAATTTAGAATCACTGTGAAAATGATGAATTAAGTAACAAACAGTGTTGAGAAAACTGGTTAACCAACTGTAAAATACACACAGAAAGAAAGAAAAAGAAAGGAGGAGGAGAGGGAGTGAGCAAAAAAAATGAGAGAAGGAGGGAGGGAGGAAAAACACTAGAATTTAAATATAAGTAAAGATAAAATCACATAAGCATCTGAAAAACACGGGCAGTAATTTTTTAAATGTTGGAGTGGAGAGGACACATGGAAGAAACAATCAAAAGTAAACACTGATTAAGCACATAAAAGGTAAAAATTAGACTTTGCATCTGGCCAAGGTAGGATAACAGTGACCAGATATATACCCTGACTGAAAAACAAAAAGAATAGACAAAAATATATCAAATTATGCTTTCTGAGACTGATTATCAGGCAAAGAAAAAAAGATATTTATCCCATAGAGATGGGTAACAAACAAGGCAAACGCCACAAGTGAGTCAGGTTGCAGCAGGAAGAGAGTTTCTAGGGTACAGCCGAAAGAGGGGGAACTAAGGCAGGTAAGGCAGAGCCAAGGGGGTACTGAGGAGGCAAAATTGGGAACCAGGGAGAAAAAGGCAGATGGAGTTAACAGGACAAAGTAACAAAGAAAAGAGCACTGAACAGAGAAAGAAATTTAAGAGCTTTACAGAGGCATCCTTCAAATTTTCAGCTGACTACTGATCACTGATCATACATGTAAGGAAACTACACTACACAAAAGAATGAATCACCAGAAAGATTAGGGAGAATAATTCTAAGAATCACAGAGGACTAAGTAGTACCATTTTCCATCAGCCAGACTGGAAAATCTGACAGTTCATGGGAAATCAGCTAGAGTACTAAGAAAGGTCTTGCCTCAGCAGGGTGGGCAAATTTGGCCCTAGACTAGATGCAGCACTGATTCCACATAACTAGTCATAAAACTGTGTCCCCAAAATATCAAATTATAGCCAAGTAATTTAACCACATCTCAGAACAAAGTTCAAGAAGATTTATAACAACATTATAATATCCAGCACCCAAGAAGGTAAAGTTTTCAATGTTAGGCATTCAATTAGTCAATGTTCAGGAAGCTAAATGAAAAAATTAAACATGTTAAGTACAGACATGATAGACATAAAATAGGTAAAAATTGAAGTTGAAGAAATAAAAAGTACAACATCTGAAATAAAAAAATAACCTGCATGAGATTAACTGCAGATTAGACATTTCATAAGAAATTATTAGTGAACATAAAGACATAGCAAATGAACTAGCAAAAATCCAATACAGCAAGAAAAATATTGAAGAAGAATGAATAAAAGCATCAATGATCTGTAGGAAACTTCAAGTGGCCTGATATGCACATCATTGGGGTTCCAGAAGAATAGGTTTGGTGATAGAAAAGATACTTAAAGAAATAAGGACCCCAAGGTGGAGGGGGGTGGGAAGAGATAGGCTCGGAGTTCAAGATTTGCAGATACTGACTGGTATATATAAAATATATAAAGAGTTTATGCTGTATAGCACAGAGAAGTATATTCAATATTGTGTAGTAGCTTACAGTGAAAAAGAATATGAAAATGAATATATGTATATTCACATATGGCTGAGGAATTGTGCTGTATACCAGAAATTTACACAACATTATATATTGACTATACCTCAAAAAAAAAAAAAAAAAAAGAAACTGAACAGGAAAAAAAAAAGAAATAAGGACCCTAAATTTACAAATTTCATCAAAACAATAAATCCACAAACTTGAGACGCTCAGTGAACTCTAAGCAAAATATAAGAAAACTACACCAAGATACATCATAATCAAATTACTTACAAATAAATAATAAAGAGAAAATGTACAAATCAGCCAGAGAAAAAACACAATGAGTTTAGTGAATCACTGACAACAGAGTTCTCACAGGAAACAATGCAATCCAGAAGACAGTAGAAAAACATTTCTGAAGGTACCAAAAGAAAACAAAAATGTCAACCTAGAATTTTATACTAGCAAAGTATCTTTCAAAAATGAAGGTAAAAATAATGATTTTTTCAGACATACAAAAACTGAAAGGATTCCTCATCAGCAGACCAGCAGTGAAAGTAATGCTAAAATATCTCTTTCTGGAAGAAGGAAAATGCTATACATGGAAATATAGAGCCATACAAAGGAACAAAGGGCAGTGGTGATGGTAACTAAGGAGGTAAAGGTAAAGGACATTATTCTGATCATTTAACTCTCTTTCAAGAAACAACTGACTACTTAACGCAAAAATACTAACAATGTAATATGGGGTTTTAAACAAACATAGAAGTAAAACGTATGGCAACAATACAACAAAGGCCAGAAGGGAAGAAACAGAAGTATACTCTTCTGTTGATACATAAAATGGCATAATAGCACTTCAAGGTAGACTACGATAAGTTAAATATTATACTTTAGACCCTAAAACAATCACTAACATAACAAAAAGTTATGACGAATAAGTCTACAAAGAAAATAAACAGGAACTTTAAAATATAATTCAAAAGACAGGAGGAAAAAGAGGAAAGATGGCTACAAAGAATGGATATGACAAAAACACAATAATGTGGTAGATTTAAATCCATTAATAACAATACTTTCATTAAATCTTAACAATCTTAACACTGAAATGAGAAGTCAGGTTGTCAGATTTGATAGAAAAGGAAGATGCTACCAAAATTTAACTACAAAAAACCCCACTTTCTTGATAAAGACACGAATAGGCTAAAAATAAAGGGAAGGAGAAAGATATATCATGTTAACACTCATCCAAAGAAAGCTGAGGTGACTATATAATATCAGAAAAGTACACTTCAGAGCAAAGAGTATTACCAGAAATATTTTAAAAGTCACTTTATAATGACAAAGGTATAAATTCACCAAGATGACATTACAATCCTAAATATTTATGTATCTAATAACAGCTTCAGAATATATGAAGGAAAAATGATGGAACTTTAAAGAGAAAGCTAAATCCACAATTAGTGTTGGAGATTTCAAATAGTCTTCTCTTAGTAACTGATAAAAATCAACACTGTAGTGTGCCCAGGGGGTGATGGGGTGATGAAGACAAACAATAAACAAATAAAGAAGTATATATTCAGAATGTCAGATGGTAAAAAGTACATATTTACAACGTCAGACAGTACTAAGTTCTGTGGAGAAAAATAAAGTAGGTTATGGGAAAAGGACAAAAGGAGTAGGGGAGGCACGCTCTTTTATATAAGTTGTTCAGGGAGCCTCTTGCTGATGAAGTGACATTTGAACAGAAATCTGAAGACAAAGGAATAAGCCATATGGTTATCTGGGAGGAAAATCATTCCAGGCAGAGGACAAAGCCTTGAGGGGATGGGAAATGCCTTGTGTACTGAGAGTCAACAAGGAGGCCAGTATAACTAGAGAACTAACCAGCAGGAAGAGTGAGGCAAGAGAGGAATACAGAAGGGAACTAAATAATGTAGAGATTCACAAGTCCTTAAAGGACTCTAGTTTTTATTCTGAAGGAGATGGGAGGTTAGTAGAGAATGCTGACATGATCTGACTTACATTCTAAAAATACCAATCTAATATTTTTTTGGAAAACAGACTAAAGGGAAGCAAGGACACAAAGGAGATCTGTTAGGAGGCTGCTAAAATAACTGAAGTAAGGGATTGTTTGGGCTAGGCTGGTAGGTGTGGAGGTGGTAAGATGTGATCAGATTCTGGGCATATTTTGAAGGTAGAGTCAAGAAGATTTGCTCAAGGGTTAGCTATGGGGTGTGAAAGAAAGTGACAAGTTAAGAGACTGAGGTTTTTGAGCCGAGCAACTAGAAGGATGGACATTTCCTAAAATGGTGAAAAATGCAGGAAGAACAGGTTTAGAGGTACAAGTAAGGAGATTAAGAGTGTGGTTCTGGAAGGTTAAGTTTCACATACCTATAATACATCCAAGTGGAGGTGCTGGGTAGGTAACAGGTAATGTAACTCTGCAGTGTATGTGTATACATGTACACACATGCAAATGTTCATGTACATTTATAGAGAAAAGCTTTAAAGGGAAAAACCAAAATACCAAGACTTGTCATCTGAGGAGCAGGATAACAGATAATGTTTACCTACTTTTTTCTTTGTGATAAAATTTTCCAATTTTTCAACAATAAAACTACATTATTCTTATAAACAGGAAAAAACTAAAAGATTTTTTGTTTTGTTTTTGAAGAAGAAATTGAGTGATTGTTCTGAAATGAGAAAAAGGTTCTGTGAAGGAAAAGCCAGGATTGGATATCATAGTTTTGAAGTTTGGGCCATTGGGGCTTCCTCAAGAGAATGTTAGGAACCTGGTAAGGAACCTTAAGATAGAAATGAAAGGAACTGAGAGGGAAAGTAATAACAGAAACTTGGAAGAAAACAAATATGTAAGATAATAGAATCAATATTCAAAAAGGGACAGAGTGGGTTAAATCCAGGTAAATGAAATTTGAGATAGATGAATGTTTCTAGATTTGGGTATGAAAAGTCATCAGATGCCTGAACTGAATCATAAAACTCTAAGTGAAAAGCGGAGAAAGAAAAGGCAATCCCAGCAGAGACACCAGGATACAGAACACAGAGATGTGAAACCATGTTGGAATAAAGAAAAGAAAACTGTTCCTAGGCGCAAAATGGAAGAACTTATGAGATGAGGTTCTCAAGCCAGGTTGACTGAAACTAACTTCAATCCTGTGGGTTAAGCCAAACATTTTAAGTTTTATTCTAAAAGTTAGAAAGAACTATTAGAAGGTAAGATAATAAACAGGAGTCACATAGTGCAGGCTTGTGTTTTAGAACCATCACTCTTACATCAGTATAGAAAACAGATTTAAAGATAGGCCAAACTGAAGAAAGGAGATATGTCTAGGGATTGTTATGGTAATCTAGGTGGAAAAGATGGGCCCCAAACCAACATAACTGCAATAGGAATGGAGAGGTTGGGATAAATGCAAACAATGTTAAGAAGCTGTAATTTTCTATGACTCAATGGATTGGGAAGGGTGCATAAGAGAAATGAATTTCCAATAATTCCAAAGTTGCTGACTTGGATGGCTATATAAATAGTGACACACTCACTCAGGCAAACTATACAGAAGAAATAGGTTAGGTTTGGGGAAAAGTAAGTTCAGTTTGGACTGTAAAGTAGTTAGGAAAAGACATCAGTGAAATGTGTGAATCTGGAGGAAGCAAAGTGTTCTTGTTATCATATGTTAAGACTTGAGGTTCTGGAGCTACACAAACTGGGTTTAAATTCTCACTGTACCACTTACTAGCTGTGTGATCTTGAACAAGCTATGGTAATTTCTGAGCCTCAGTTTCTCACCTATAAAATGGGGATGACAATAGTAACAACTTCATAGTATCAGGATTAAATGAAATAATACATCTAAACCACTAAGAGCAGTATACACATAACAAGCATTTAGCAAATGCTAATTCTCTGTGTATACTTCTGTACCCACATCCCAGCCTTAGACTTTTACACTTCCATAGGAATGACTTAGGAGTTGAGTCTGATGCAAATTTTCAAACCACCAAAAAGAATAAATGGAAACACTCAAGGTCTTCTAGTTCTCTGGAATTCATATATGTGGACTTAGACTATGTATTCACATAGAGGAATTCAGTAAAACCTAATTGAAAAGAAATTAAAAAGTGAACAATAACATAGAGAGTAAATATAATCAATGATGAAGAAACACACTATTCCTGACAGTAACAGTAATACAATAAATGTTCGCTACATGGATAAATGATTCTATTAACAACACAAAATGCAGGTATAAGCACAGAAAGATCAAATCAGCATTTTGGAATTTGTTCATATCAAAGGTCAATTTAACTTATCCTGTAACACATTACTTTAAGTTATCTGGTTATATTAAATTGATATCAAATATTCAATTAAAGCCCACATAGGAGAAAAGGGAACCCTTCTACACTGCTGGTGAGTAAGTTGGTGCAGCCACTGTGGAAAACAGTATGGAGGTTCCTTAAAAAACTAAAAAAATAGAGTTGCCACATGACCCTGCAGAGAAAATTCAAATTTGAACAGATACATGCACTGTAATGTTCATAGCAGCACTATTTATAATAGCCAAGATATGGATTCAACCTAAATGTATATTGATGGATGAATAAATAAAGAAGATGTGGTGTCTGTGTATACACACACACACACACACACACATATATATACATACAGTTGAATATTACTCAGCCATAAAAAAGAATAAAATAATGCCATTTGCAGCAACATGGATGGACCTAAAGATTATATACTAAGTAAAGTCAGTCAGATAGGGAAAGACAAATACTACATGATATCACTTACATGTGAAATCTAAAATATGATACAAATCAACTTATTTACAAAACAGAAACAGACTCACAGACATAGAAAACAAACTTCTGGTTACCAAAGGGGAAAGGTAGTGGGGTCATAAATTAGGAGTCTGGGATTAACATAAACAAACTACCATATATAAAACAGATCAACATGGTCCTACTATATAGTACATGGAAATATATTTTAATATCCTATAATAAACCATAATGGAAAAGAATATGAAAAAGAATATATATGTATAACTGAATTACTTTGCTGTGCATCAGAGACTAACACAAAATTATAAATCAACCATACTTCAATTAAAAAAAATAAAGCCCACATATAGGAACATCACTGTCAAAGGATCAACTCTCATTATAAAATATTAAATATAAGAACTAAGATATTTTATACCTCTTTTCACATTCCATGGTTTGTTTTGGCTTGTTTCTTGCGATAGAAGTTGAATGATTAAGAATCCTAGAAGCAAATCAACACATTAATTCCATAATATATTAAATAGAATAGTGTACACACATGATATAAAAGATCTCCATAATAAACTGCATCTGGTCCATGAAGATCTTTGCTAGAAAACAATATTTAAATATTATTTAGATCAGATGCCCATAAGCACACTGGCTATTATGAAGAAATGAAGCTCACCAACTCTTCCATGTATCTTCTTTTATAAACCTTTTCTCAAGGCTTGGATATCTTCTAACATGCTATTTCCCTGTGCATATCTAACTTTCGGCTGAGACAGAAGATAAAGAGATGTAGATTGTTTAGGTATCATCACAATTGATTTAGTTTTCCCAGCATAGCAAATGATAGGATCACACTGATGTAATAAATAATCTTTTTGCCAAAAGCCAAATAATAAACCTTAATTCGAAATGTAAAGCCAGTGCTAAAGCTCAACTCTTAAAAAAAAGTCCACAAGTTTATTAAACTTTTAATAACCAAATGAAACAGTATTTGAAGAAAACAAAAAAAAGAGAAAAATAAAGAATGATAAACCACTACTGCATGAGCAAACTATTTATCCACAATTTTATATAATTCTAAGTAGTAATCTCAAAATCATAAGTAATGAATTATAAACGATCTTTCTTTAATATAAGTAACTTACACATTTAAGAGTTCTTAATATTTATTTAGTATATAAATGTAACTTAATTTTCAATTTTAAAGTTTAGTTTTTTAAGGAGTAAAATATCTGCCTTTTACTCAAATTAGCGTTTTCAGATGTTAACTATCAAAAGAATATAGAGAAAACAAGGAATTTAAAATTAAAGCTACATATTGACTACTAAAATACATAATAAAATAAATATAAGCTGGCAATAACAAAAAGATGGTTAACATAAAGAAGCCAATTTGCGCTACTCCAGTTTCCTCACTAGCTTGGATTTAGTAGAGGCTACCAGAGGTCACAGTGAGGGGCAAAGGAAAAGTACCACAGGCAAAGCAGTATATTTTTGCACCAATTTTGAGGTTAATGACATCTTTATTCTTCTTTCTATGGGCAGGCACTAAAATTGTAGTGAATTCCCAAATGCAGAAGAATTTAGGTAATAAAATACCTAAGACTTTTAGGAAAAAATCCTTAAATAGTGATTTTTTTTTTTAAAAAGGAAGTAAATCCTAAGAGTTCTCATCAGAAGGGAAAAAAATTATTTCGTTAGCTCTGTATCTATGAGATGACAGATATTCACGAAACTTCTTGTGATAATCATTTCATGATATAGGTAAGTCATATCATTATACTGTACACCTTAAACTTATACCATGCCATATGTCAATTACATTTCAATAAAACTAGAGGAGAAAACAATTTTTTTAATTTAAAAAGGAGATGCGGCAGTGCAAACTATCCTGGGGGGAATGTCAGAATTATTCCCCAGGGAGGGGGGTCAAACTACAATGACCTTCACTATAGTAAATTCTCAATTCTCCCCACACCACACTCACTAGTGCTGTGATTACTGATGTGTATGAGTCATATAGGAGCACAAAAAAAAGTTGAGATCTACTTACCTATAAAATATATTTTATGTACTTGAAAATACTTCTACGTAAAATTTTGCTGTATACATTAATACTTAATGTTTTACTCTGTGATATTCAAAGTCAAAATAAATGCATTGTATCTAAATATCTTTTCTAGATTATTAACACATATCCCTAATCCAGGTACCAGTACTGTATTTTAAGTAAAAGACTAGTTAACTGCATCCACCTAGCCCCTTAATACTTAAGGCTTCCACAAACTCTAGATACCTTGATGCACGTCCTGCTGCTCTGGTCCTCTGGAAGAGTTTTTCACTGAATGACGCTCTATAACATAAAGGCTTCCGTCTGTATTCACATTTCACGTACATCAACCAAACCAAAAGATGGAAGAAGTAAGATGTTTTGGGAGAGGACAGGGAAGTCATTAGTAAAGCAAGCAGAAAAGGAAGAATGGATAGATTTTAAGGGTTGAGAAAACTACCTAATTAGTTATAACAAGCTAGAGGTTAACATGATGTTCCTCAAATCAGAATGTCCATATGATCAGAAAAAAAAAAATCACATGAAAAGGTAACATACATAATGTCTGTAATCCTAAACCAAAATAATAAACTGCTCAAAATCTGATTTTGCTTTCCATGATCCTTAATTAATTATACTTCAATGTAACTTTTCATAATTAGTTTTTAAAATTTAGCTATATTACATGGTACTCTGAAGCATATCTCTCCATAATAAGTAAAAACTCTCAGGACACACCTAAAAGCAAATAAAATAATTATTAAAAGGAAAGACATAATAGAAAATACTATAGAATAAGTTAGCAGAAATGCACATGCAGTGTGAACCAGTCAACTGATAATCAAACAAATTTTAACATCTACTTATTAAGCCACATAATAAGAAAATTAATATAAGAAAGACCTGTAGCCACTTCTCTGATACTAAGCAGGGTTGGTAGAAATTTGAGGAATTGGCTAAATAATTCACAAAGTAAACATTATTTTAAAATAATGATTTTTTTAAGATAAAAGCTCTTAATTTCGTAAATTATAGTGAAGATAAAATTATGATTTGTGGAACAGCTATTTTAATATAGACAAGGTCACTGATTCAGGGGGACTTCAATACACTCAAACACAAGTAGAAAAAATCCAATATTTTGACAACAGGGATAAAGATTAGCTTCTAAAATCTTAACAATAAACTGTCAATATCAAGTAGCTTAATCTGTGTATCTCAGAAAAAGAAGGAGCAGTCTTCCAAACAACCAGGCTTCAGATTTTGAACACTTACAAGTTTACCTACTTGGTGGTTTATTTGCTGATCTCTTCTCCCACCCTTTTTGAGTCTTAATTCTGTGCAATATCCTCCTGTTACTTTCTTAGGATTGTTTCATCCACCAAGTACTAGCATAAACTTTCTTAAAGAATCAAAGATAATTTTAAAAGTAGTATGAACTAAACAAGTGTCAAAACTGCTCTAAGAAAATCATCACTGAATTCAACATAAGCAGTTTTTAAATTGTCTATAATTTTGGAGTACATGCACGGGTTCTTTTAGCTGAGAGCTAACTGCATTTTCCTTCGACTAGTAACGAGCTAAGAAACAGTTAAGTGGTTAAGTCTACAAAGTAGGAGTCTTAGGCAGTACTTCCTGATATACAAAGATAATCTTACCTCAAATAAACTATTTTAAACCAAGACTAAAAACAAACAAACAAAAACATTACAAGGATCATGTTAAAGCCTAAAAAGAAATGTTACAACTCCTGGTTGACTT
Source organism: Vicugna pacos (assembly GCF_048564905.1). NCBI lineage: Eukaryota > Metazoa > Chordata > Mammalia > Artiodactyla > Camelidae > Vicugna > Vicugna pacos. The sequence goes on along the minus strand of NC_133023.1, from coordinate 108,113,566 downwards.
GCAATCTTAAATAGCATTTCAGATTCTTCATTTATAAAGTTGGAATCTAAAGCACAATACAGTGTGAAAGGGAAAATCTACAACCAGAGAAGATATAAAAACTCAAATCCTCTAAGAAATATATCCTTATACAAGATTACTTTTTACTTTCTGGACTCACTTAAAGTTAAGTATTGTAACAGTAAACAATAAATGTTAATGATCTACATCTAAGAGATGTAAACAATAGCAACATAGTTTAGAAGGAAGGATGAGATCATTTAATGGAGAAAACAGTAGATTTAGCATTAAAAAATTCTGAGATCAGTTTAAGTTCAGCCATTAACAGAACTGCCTAGGGATCTAATTTAATCTGTCTATAGATTACAAATTTTAAAAGTAAAATGTGCTCCTTACTTTATGACCAGGTATCATAAATTTTAATGCCTTCAAAAATTACACATAATTACTACAACATTAATGTCACTGCATAGTAATACTTAATCCAAAAAGATCTTATATTTGTATGCACTAACATCTGAAAAGGAGGATGAAGAAGAGAAATAGTCAGAGAAAGACAGAAATTAATTTTGCATACATCTCAAAAAATAACAGAAGTTATGTAGAGGAAATATATTAACTAAATTAATGGTTCCAACTAGCTTTAAATTTGTTCTAATTTTCAAGCAATCAATTAATAAGTAACAGTATTACTGAGTACCTACTACGTACAAGGCAGTCCTAGATGCTGTTTTGCACTGATTACAAAACTATCACAAAAACAAGACCTATGAAACATCACTTGATGTTGTATCTAGGCTAGAAAGAATAATTTAAGTCAGAAGGCTAGATGGAAAACTAACACAATAGGGGAAAATTGAAAATATAGAAATGGTATACATGGCAATGTTAAAATCTAAAATTATGCACTCAAATGCTATTCTTAACACAATGAGTGAAATGGATATTTTGTGGGTTCTTATAAAATTAATATTCTCTGTCCTTATAAATGCAATTCTTTCACCTGACAGGTAGAGAAGATAGAAATTCAACTAATTTTTAAGCTACACAGAGTAGGTGGTGACTTGCTTATTCAAGCCTCTTAAACTATGGGGGCAATCAATACTTTGATTATACTGAAGGGGAAACACACACAACCTCATAAGTAGCCAATAAAAAAAAGGGGTCCATTAGAAATAAATCATAGGAAAAGATTAGAAGATAAACTTCACAGAGAAGGGTGACAGAAAATTATGGCAGAAGAAAAATGTGAACTGGGAATGAGGATACATAAGATACAGAAGGGATAAAAATGAGTGATGTTTTCTAGTCTGGTTTTTAATTCTATAAATGCAGTGGCTGTGCGGGAAAAAAAGATGTTTTTTAGTAGTTAATCCCTTGATATAAATCTTAAGATGGTCCTATTTGTTTACTGTTTATTTGATAATATTTAAATACCCAGATTTTTTAAAATAGTGGCCACTAAAAACCACTCATTTGTCACTGGATAAGTTTTAATAGTAATTATTTTTCAAAGTCTCTTTAAACAAATGCCAGTATGCTTTTTCAAACTTCCCAAAACATGGTCATATGACCCATAAGCATTTATTGCTTTGAATAAGTAAGTAAAATACTTCTTATTTATCCATGTTAAATGCACCAAAATTATTCTTTTAATTCTCTCAAAACAAAAACATTTCACCTTCCTGATTATTTCAAAACTATAAATGTAGCACTCTCAGTACATAAAGATGGCAATAATAGCTAACTCTCAGTAGCGCAAAGAACTTTTTCTGTATTAAAAATGGACTTGCACTGATTTCATACTCATTAACATAATGTCCTCCTCATTGCCAATAACATGCATTTGGAGAAAGCCTAGCCAGGGGGAGCAATGCTCGCTGACCATGTTCACGTATAACTGAAAAATTGTGCACTACACTGGAATTTGACACAACATTGTAAAATGATTATAAATCAATAAAAAAGTTATTTAAAAAAAAGAAACGAAAGTTACCCTGTGACCTTCATATCAACATGATGATTTAATCAATCGTTACATATTTCAATTCAATTTTAAGGAGTTTATGTATATCCCAAATAATTCAGAATCTGATAAAAAGTACACTATATATTTAAGACATATACTTGGAAAAATGCTTATAAAATATCTAATGCTACTGTGAGCTAAGATGAATATCAACAATGATTATTATTTAGCACACAGGAATAAAAAAAAGACAGCCAAGCAATAATTAAATACAACGACTATGTGAATATAAAGTATTCTGCTAACTTTACATTTCTCCTCTAAGTGTTTCCTATTGTCTTTTAGTAGTTAGTTCCTTGAAATAGATCTTAAGATGGTCCTATTGTTTACTGTTTACTTCATAATCTTTAAAATACTCAGATTTAATGATTATAAAATTTGTCTATTTAAATCTCATTACTGAAAAAAATACCTGTTCTTCTGTTCTTGCTGCAATAACTGAGCGGCTATTTTCCTCAAATCAGTTACTTCCTTCAAATCATCATCCTCTTCCTCTGCAAATAAGTGTTCTTTTCCAAGTCTGAAAGGTGACACAAAGGTTATCCAAAAAGTAAGGCAGGTGATATTTTATGCCAGATTCAAGAAATAGAAACCATTTTTTATTTTTAACAGCATGTGAAAGCTAAAATCTTAATGTCCTTATATTTGAAACATTAAAGTGAGAAGCAAAGACTATTTAAGGAATATAAAAACATATCTAGCCTCTCTACTCAATAGGAAATGTAACATACTGGTTATATTAATATAATCAATGGCTAACAAAGTAATCTATATTACCATTTTGTAATTTCTGAAATGTGTAATGGTAAGAATAATTTAGCAATGCATATTCCCCAGTCTTGAGTATAATAAGGAGTGCAGTGCTGTATTTAGTCTATCTTTAGAAATAAACAGAAAATGTTATGAAAATTTCTCATTTTATCAAACTACTCTTCTTTTATCAGTTTATTCATTTTGATTTTTAAAATCTCTGTGTAAAATGTTTAAGTAGTGGAAATAAAAAATAGGTTTAGATAAGACTGGTAAATTTGCCAAAACAATATTCATTAAAATATATAATTTTTATCATTCAAAAAGAACAAAGGAATTTTAAAATTGTTCTGCAAACTCAAGTAATTTTATCCCAAAGGTATTTCATTTTAAAAACAGTATCAAACCTGAGACTATATCTTTACCATATCTTGCATGCCACTCATGGCTGATGAACTGTCCTCATGAGATAAGGTGAGAAAGTACGAGAAGAGTGAAATATGGAGTACAAGACAAAACATTCCATCTCCTTATGGGTACCAGAGATTAATTGATGACTCCTTAAAAAGTTACCAACAAGGTCATTTGGAGGAAGTACAATATGGAGAAAAGAGAAAACTTGGGGATAGGAGAGAGCTAGTTTCACACTCTTAGGTTCTAATGAACACTAGCTAAGTGGTTCTAGACAAGAAACTTTAGAGTCTCTGAGCTTCACCCTCCTCATCTATAAACATGTGGACAATATCTACCCTGCAGGATTTAGCGAAGGTTAAATAAGAAATATGGGAAAGCACGTAGCACAGATCCTGGTACAGAGGAGGTATCCAACAAATGCTCCTTCCTGCAGCTATGAAGCAACTTGAAGGAGAGACTGAAAAATGTGGTAGGTCATATTCCACCATTTCATTAGATAAATGATACAGAAAAGACCTAAAGTATAACTATTTTAATAGAGAAGTAAACACCCTTATAATTAACATAACCTGTCTGATGAAATGGAAAGTATATCAGACCAAAAGTCAGAATATCTGAGTACAGACATTTGAAACTCCAGGCCTCAGTTTCTTATTGGTCAAATTAGGCCAATACCATCTGTTTTAAAGAGTTGTTAAATAGCTCAAATGGGACAATGTATGGGAAGGTACAGTCTTCCTTGGTAATAATAACAGGGGACATTATTATTACATTTATGGGGGGAAAACAGCGTACATACTACACTCAGTTTACATGCTTACTATAATTTTTTTTAATTAGGGAATGCAGACAAATGAAATATTTACAAATTAACTATCTGAACTTAACAGGTAAATGAACAAAAAAAAATTCTTTCAAGTAGAAATATCTAATGAATATTCCAGGTATTAATAAGTGACATTTCAAATTAAGAATTCATGTGTGCTTACCTTTTTTCATCTCCCAATTCTTCATTTTTCTGAGATTTTTCAGGACCTTTTTCTTTTCCCTTATATAAAAAAAAAGTTATCATTTTAAATTGTATGGGTTACTTTTATGAGATTAAGAAGATACTATTAATATTTGTTCAAAGTTTTCTTTACCTTAAAGAAAGAGACAAATGATCCGATATGTGCATCTCCTTGCTCAGGAACTGCTACATCGTCTGTGTTGGGATCAATAAAATCATACACCTCCTGGTCTAAGTATAGATTAATTTTTATTAGAAAATATGAATAGTAAACAGTGTGCTCTGACACTGCAGTGCTTAGAAAAAATATATTTTCTCAATAAAAGAGTTGGCCAAAGATATTATTATTTTTCAAAGCCCATTTTTAATAAAATACTCATTTTTAATAAGGGCTATGAACATGAAATAAAAATACCAGACACCATATCAATTACCTTTCTGAGAATCAGGTTTACTTCCTATTGAGTGGCTGTCATTTCTTGATGGTTGCTCTCTATTTGATTCTGAGACTTGAGAATGAAGGCTGATTGTGTCGTCGTCTGATGGCTGAAAGGAATAAGCAAAAAGTAAAAACGAGGTATTTTAAATATATGATAAGAATTAAGTTGCTTTAATTTCACATATAAAGTATAGAATATCTGATTTAAATCTCCAGTTTTCAAATCAAAAATTAGTAATGATAAGGTTTACTGTTCTGCTTTTTAAAATGTACATGTCCTTTTTTTATTTGAAGTCATAAAATGCAATGATGATATTTTAAGCAAAATAAATGAAGTGTGTGCAAGTATCCATCTATTTCAAAGCTCTAATAAAATTTTAAAATAAAACAGATGAACAATAGAAAAGACTCACTTCCGTTGTAGATAATCGTTTCTCTCCATTATCACTTCCAATTCCAGAGTCAGGGCCATGATTTTTATTTGGATAAAAATCTTCCATACTATGGAAATACAAATTCTAATGGCAGTTAGGGTTTTCTTCTTAAATGGATAATACAGAATTGACCTAAAATTTCCCTAAATAACACAGAATATATACTTTTGATGCTTAAGATCCTTAAAGACATGAGAAGAAAAATATCAGATAATACATAATACTTTATTTGTGTCCTTCATATAAAACTTTTTCTTCATGTGCTCTGTTGTAAAAATTGTTAACAACAGCCTATTATTTCTCCTGAGAGATTCAGAAAAGCAGACATCCCTGCTAGAAAATCATCTTAATAAAGACCTTTCCATTTTTCTCATCAGTTTGACACATTTCACCATAGAATGCTGAAATATTTTTAAACTTTGATTCATACCGTTTCTTCTTCATTAGTTCTAAAAATATTTTCAGTTTTATAAATAATGCCCATTTAATAACTAAGAAGAGAAAAAAGGTAAAAAAAAAAGTCTACAAAGCACTGAATAAACAATTGTTTTGGTGTGAGGATAGAGCTGTCTTTGCAAATTTCTGAATTACAGTATGCCTCCCAGGTTGCAAAATATTTTTCCCTTTAATTTGCAAAATTACCTTATATTCAACTGACCACTGATTATGTGCCAGGAATTGGGCTAAGTGCTTTAAAGATACGTTATACATTCCTGGTGAAAACTCTAGCAGGTTATTGGTGCTTCCCCATCTTATAGAAGAGGAAACTGAGGCCAGAGGGGTTAAACAAATTGCCCATGCACTTGCAAATGGCAGTCTAAATTTGATCCCAAGATTATCTAGCACTAAAGTCCCTGATCTTAATCACTATGTTATACTTCTTCCCCAAATACTGATTTTATACTTTTCAGGAGTATATCAACAAAGTCAGGGAAGCTATTACCAAGTGTCAGGTACTACACTAAACTCCTGAGGTGAGATGTGATGAATTTTAAAATGTTTGGCTTCAAAGGGTTCTCAGCCCAGAGGGGAAGAGAGTATGTTTATATGTTTTGAAGAATATGACAAAGGTAAATATAAAGTGCTATTAGAAAAGAGAGATCAACTAATTTGCCTTGGTAAGGTTAGGAAAGGCCTCACCCAAGAAAGTGACATTTGAGATTAATCTGGAAGGATGAAAAGAGGCAATAATTGTTAGCATTTGTTAAGTGTCTACATTATGTTAGATATTGTGCCAGGTGCACCTCATATTTTATTTATAATCTTTACATTATACAATTTATGCATTATTATTTCCTTTTACAAATGAAAATAATAAAGCTTACAAAAGTTCACTTCTGACGGGGAAATTTTGTGATATTTACTGAATATCATTTATTGAACTAATTGCCAAGCATAGATTTAATTCTCACAACAAGCTTATGAAGTGGCTATTATTAACATTGAAATAAAGAAACAGGCTCAGAGGGATTAAATAACTTACACAGGGCCACAGAGGAATTACGAGGTTAAACCATGATTAGAATCAAAATCCATCTGACTCCACTGCACAATAATACACCCATGGGTAAGACATTGTGTTAAGTATCCCATATACATTATTTTGTTTAATCTTGACAGCATCCATATGATTATTTTCATTTTCACATATAAGAAAGCTGAGGGCCAGCGATGTGACACAAGGACATACAGTTATTAAGATTTGGAGAAGAGCTTCACAGGTATACTATGTCTGACTCCAAAAGCTGATGGTAAGCATACTTACTGTAATGCTTATCTATGTAGAATAAAGAGTTTACGAAGTAGTCAAGGCATGCAAGAGTATTCTAATAAGAACCATATAGCCAAGGACATGAGTGTGAAACTTGGAAGTACATATGAGAACTTTCTAAGTAATTCAATACTGGCTGTGGGTAAGATTAGCACACCCAAGAGCCAGCTCATAAATAAACTCTACTGACCTGCACTGTCCAGTACAGAAGCCACTGGCCATATATAGTCACTGAGCATTTAAAATGTAACTAGCCCAAAGTGAGACATGCTATAGATGTAAAATACACACTAGATTTCAAAGATTTAAAAGGAAGAAAACGAATATGAAATAACTCACTAATTTTTATATTTAATTATATGTTGAAATAACTTAATATATTGGGTTAAATAACAGGTATTATTAAAATCAATTTCACCTGTTTATTGCTTTTTTAATGGGTAGGAAAATTTTAAATTACTTATGTGGCTCATATTGCATTTCTATCGGACAGCACTGGTAGAGACCATCTCCAAAATACATATCAACTCTGTCCACTCCTTTTCATCTCACTGCAATAATGCTCAATCTCTTGGCAGTACCACAACAACTTAACTCTGTCCTTCTACTCTTGTTTACTTCCAATCTATTCTCTCTATAAGATCCAAAATAGTTTTTTTTAACATATTTCAAATCATGTTATTCCCCTGCTTATAACTGCCCAATGACTTTCTATTGTACTTTAAGTAAAACTCAACTCCTTATCACTAAGCCTCCAAAGACCCCACACGGACTTAAGCCATGACTACCTTTCCAAAATGAACTTGTACCACGATGCTGGCTTCCTTTCAGTTTTTTTTTTTTTAACACACCAAGTTTCTTTCTAGCTTAAGGTTTTTGCACATGTCATTCATTCTGAAATGCTCTTCCCCTCCCTCTTTACACAGCAGGCTTTGCTCCTTTCAGATCCTGATTTAAAACCTCACCTTCCCAAAGACACATTCCCTGACCATACTTCTGAAACAATCCCCTTTCCTTCAAAGCATTCATCACAATTTGAAATTATACATGTGTGTGTGGTGTGTGTGTATTTTCTTGCTTTGTTTACTGACTGACTCCTCCTCTGCTGGGATGTGCGCTCCACGAGGGCCAAGACCAATGTGTATGCCATTCAACAAAACATACCCTGAACCCATCAGTAGACACTCAACTGATATTTGCGGAATAAATGAATGCCTAATATAATGAATGCTGTTACTAAAGTAAATTAATTTTTAAATAAATATAAAGCAGAGTAATAGAGATTAGTATATGAATTAAGTCTAATTTTTATAGAATTGCGTGGTCTACTATCATTCATAATATTAAACAAAATAATCTTTAGTAACTAAATTTAATGTTCAGATATTTAATTCTACTAAGGCAACAGAAATATTAAAAAAAAAGTCCTATTTGGGAATTCAACAACTTGTACTGTTAACAACAGTGCTTACTACACTGCCATTCCAAGTAGTCTAAACTATGTCATAAATACAATGGCAAGGCTTTAAATATTTTAAGCAGGAGCATAGTCTCCCTTTCTGTAGTCTCATCCAACTTCAAATTATTTTCCTTACTATTGGATGGAATTCTGTTTTCATAAAATCTTTCAGATCAACCTACATCTCAAAAGGATGAATTAAAAACAGAGCATTAAATCTAACATCTCAAAATCTCACAAGGAGAAAAACACCAGTATCATATAGAACACCAATGATAAATCGTTTTTGATCCAGACATAAAGAACATGAAGGTGAAAGGTAACCCCACATGTCTTGCTCTTCCACTAACCCCAGTTCAAAGTCAAATTCTACTTGTTATTACAAATGTACAATAGAGTGATCGCAGGACTGAATTAACAGTTGTCAAGTGCTGAGAAATTATAGTGTTTCTGCATTATAATGTCAAATGTTTACATTTTACTATTAAAAGCTTTAATAATACATTTTCTGAGAAAATTCCAAATTTATCCTAATATACCAGAAGTTCATTGTATGACGGTGATATTTCATTTCAGCCAATTACTGACTTTTTTATTTGTTTGTTTTTCAATTACTGATTTTAACGCTAGGCCAATCAGCCTAAATATATTCAGTACATTCAAGATCAATCAATATCTTTTATAGAAAGAGAAGGCATAATCATGATGAAATGAGACTGTCAGAATATTACATTACCTGTCTGTGAGAGGCTGGGAGGGCATTCTTTTACTCAATGATGGAAGATCCAGAGAATCTGGTTTCTTATCCATTCTACAACATGCTTGGATATTTAAGTATTTAAATATGTGTACTTTACCCTTTAAACATATCTGTCAATAAATAACAGAAAAAGATTTAATTATATAGGTCCAAATATAAATGTCATCTACCAATTTATTTTTACATTTTAATAATCTCTAATTATTCTGAGACACCACAATCACAATAGATACTTTGCATATTCAAATAACTTGTACTTCTGATTCCAGTTGAAAAATAACTGACAACACTGACACCAACTAAAATTCTACTACGGTCTCTGTTCTTATTAGAAAAAATAAGTTCATTTTTCTGTATTTCACTAAAGCATTTTTGTTAAAAGAACAATGTACAAACCACTAAACAATATAAAACTTATAATTCATGAAACTTGCCTTAAAAAAAAGCAAAGAGATAAAAAACAAAATAAATTTTAAAATAAAAAATAAATAAAAATGAACAAACAAACAAAAAACAAAAAGCCAAAAGAAATATATTCATTGTAGTGGTGAGAAAAGAAAAAAAAATCCATGTAATTCTTTAAAGTAATCTCATCATAACCACTAAGTCATTTGGTCTAAACACTAGAAGAAAGCTAATCAAAAGAATCTAAATACAGGAAAAATGAGTTTGTTCAAAGGTGTGACAGCAGGTCAGTTAGAATGAAACAATTTTTTGAACACTCAATTCAACTAAGATAATATCCTGAAAGTTATTTTCATTGGTGATAAAGAAAAGGATTAATGGGGAAAAAAATACTATGTGAAAGAAAATATTCTACATAAAAAAGATAGACAATGAGCAGTAGGGAAACAAAAAGCCAGCTTTCCAAAGGTTAACTGTAGTCACCGTGTTATCAAATAAATATTTCTTAAAAACTAGAATTAAAAATGTTTTATTTTATGGCCTCACATAACTGAGCAACACATACAAAAAGAATCAACAAAGAAAGCAGTAGGAAAAGTACATTAAAATGTAATTATCATCCCAGGTATAAAGAAGAATGTTTGTTAGCTAAATCTAATAGGTAGCAGATCTGATCTGACCATTAAAAAATTGCATTTAAAAGAAAAATTTAAAACTTTTGAGCTATTAGAATATAAATACATTACCAATTAAAATGTATCCTATTAAAACAATTATGGTTCATTACCGAATTAAATGCCGGTAAATTATTTTCTTTTGTAAACTTAATTTACATCATAATAATTCATGTACATAGTTTTAAAAATCAAAGAGAATTCTAAAACTGTTGACAAAAAGTTAATTCCCCCATTTCACCTCTTTCAATCTCTAAGACGCAGTCCCCATATTCAAATCTTTTACTTGGCTTCTGCTATATACCTTCCTGTTTATAAATAATATGCTTCAGGTGCTTTTTTAATTTTTCAATTATAGATTTTATTTATTGAGGTCTTACTAAGCAAGATGAGAACTTAGATTTCTCATATCACCACAACTACCATCCCATATCATTAACACCACCACTACCATCCTCCCATTGCCAATCCTCATCAACTCATATAAACATACTTCTCCTTCAGAAGCATAGCATAGTTGTTAGAGGATGGACTCTGGAGTCTGACTACCTTGGTTTGAAGCCACGGATGCTAGCCGTGTGACCTTGGACAAGTCACTAAACATCTATGCCTCTGTTTCCTCCTACATAAAATGAGGTACAATGACAGTACTTGTTTATAGGGTTGTTATAAGAAAAGAGTTAATGCATAGTGCCTGGAGCATGGTAAGTGCTATATAAATCTTTGCTATTATTGTAAGTAGGCCATAATTTTTCATTAAATCAAAATCTCATATTTATAATATTATGACCAAGAAAATATTCACAGATGAACTACATAAGTTAGTGAGATTACATTTCTTTTCTCATGTAAGTTTTTGTTTTTCCTGAAGTGACTAATTGCCCCATTTTTCCCTTTGCATAATCTTCTGTATGCCCATTACTAATTCATTCCTGACTCTGACAGAACTGTAAAACATCTCTCTCCATATTGATAAACACATCATCTATCAGTTTCTTTCTTCTTTTTCTATTTTCTTTTTGGAGACAATCCCCCATTCCAAACTGACTGGTTGCTCTCTAGGTCTATGCATACCTGTCAATCTTGGACATGAAGAATTCTTCTTTCTTAATCGACTCCCTCATTCTCATATAGGACCCCTCTGCTAGCTTCCTAATTAGGGGTGCAGGAGGCTAAAATTTCTGAGAACTTGCATGTTTGAAACTGTCTTTTTCCTACCTTACATTTGACTGATAGTTTGAGTGTATAAAGTAGGAAATATTCCCTCAGTCTTTGACTGCATCATTCTAACAACTTCCAGCTTTCCACACTGCTACTGAGAAGTCATTCTGATCACCACTGCTATGAATGTGACCCATTTTGTTTCAATGGAAGCCTCTCAGTGCCTTGGTCTCTGCCTTTCATGTTAGAGATTATTTCTGCAATGTCTAGTGATCCGTGGCTGTCTGTTTATTTTCAAAAGTGAAACAATAAGAAGTCAAATGGAAGCTCTGTATGTGAGATGGAAGTTTATAATGAGCCTCACTGTCTAGTGATCAGACAGGGACTACACAGTTCATCAGGGGACTGCCAATGATCAGTGTATCTATAGGGTTTTTTCTCCTAGTTCAATCAACCAAGAGAGAAATCCACCAATCCCGCTTGAGGTATATAAGACAGGCTGCAAGCACTCTGGAAGCCAAGCAAGAGAAGTCTACTGAAGGGTCCCAACATTCAGTGTGTACGCATTCAGTTTTCAGTATGGGATCTCACACCTGCCCATAACTATACCTGGAGTCCTCGACTCTGGCTGAGTCTCTCTACAGCTATGCTGTTCAATACAGTAGCCACTAGCTACATGTGGCTATTTCAATTTAAATTTATCCTAAATAAAACTAAAACTTCAATTCTTCAGTCACACTATATACTTTCAAGTACTCAATAGCCACCTGTGGCTACCATAGTGGACAGTGAAGATACAGAACATTTTCATCACCACAGAAAGTGCTAGCAGACAGCGCTACTTTAGAGTAAACTCCAGGCGTATGCTGAGGCAAGGAGCAATACTCATTTGGCTGCTAAACTGAAGAAAGGAATCTGAGAAAATCTACCTACTTCTCAGAGTCAACCCTAGGCTTCTGCTAAGGCAAGTGAGGGGAAGCCATGCGGCTGCAGAGCTAAGGGCAAGAATCTGAGAATGTAAATCTTATACCTGTAATGTCCAATATGTTAACCGCTAGTCATGCAAAGCTATTTAAATTTCAATTAATCAAAATAAAATTAAATTGCAATTGTGATTCTTTAGCTGCACTAACCATATTTCAAGTACTCAGTAGCTACACGTGGCAAGTGGCTATGGTAAGGGACATCACAGATTACGGAACATTCCCATCATCCAGAAAGTTCTACTGGATAGCACAGCCTTAGATATTGTAACAGACCTTCATGTTTTCAGTCTTTCATCCCTATATTCAGAATTACATGTTTCCTCCAATAATCACCGAAGAAATACTCAAGACATGACCAGATTTAACACAGTAAAATCAATTTGCTTCTTTTTGCCTTCTCCTATAGCAGACACAAGTTTCAGCTTTCCTCATCCTACTAAAGCAGCTACTATCAGAACCCCAGCCAGTTTTTATTTGAATTTAGAAAAGGTACCTCCTTTGCAATGAGTGGAATGTACCCTTGTAGGAAGAAAAAGGTAACCCATCTTCTGGATGTATACAAACCCAGTGCCAGGACACACAGCCTGGAAGCAGAGTTCAGGCTGGCACTTCACTACCATGTGCCTCCTCAGCCAGATACTCCTGTCCAGTGCAAGCAGAAACCCTAATCACCACTATTCCACCTATTTTCCATTTTCCAAAATTCTGTTGCCATCCCTCCCTTCCTGTCCTCTTCTCTGTCATTCTTTGTCCTTATGGGCTTAGAGCACAGTGCATTCCTTTGCTACCACTTTAGTGGATTCCACATGGATTTAGTCCTCAAACTAAAAGTGTAGATTAATACTTTTCCACTTGTATCTTGTTCTTTCTCTTATGATCCCACCTATCAGTGCTAAAAATGTGTTCCAATCAATCATACAATAAATCTCAAGTAGATATATACCTGAGTAGGACAGAAGCAGAGACTCCATAGTCTATCCTTTCAAAATAACATAGACAACCAGAACCATCAGTTCACAAGCAGGAAGTTGATGTCTGTGTTTTCTAAATCCTGTTCTCTAGAAGCTAGGCTAAAACACCTACCAAGGTGAAAAAAGTCACTTCTCAGAAAAACTGTTTTAGACAACAATAATACCTCAAAATCAAACTGACTCCTAATTCTGATGTTTTTTGGCTTACCAGTAACATACAATTCTGAATAAAAATATAAGAAATAAGTATCTTTTTTTTATTACAAACCTGTGCTGGTGGTACTTGCAATGGATTGTTATCCAAAATTATTACTTGTAAATGATGCAGCTTCCTGTAACAAACTGGAATTTCGGTCACTTTATTACAAGAGAAATCCAGCTTGACTAAGGGAAGATCTCCTAATTCTGTTCAGAAATGAAAAATAATTAAATTAAATTTTACATAGTTATTCTCTTATTCACGTCAGTAGAAATAGTGAGCATCTTACCATCTGGCAACACATGAAGATTATTTCTTCTTATATTTAGCTCTCTAAGTGAATGTAATTTCCCCATTTGTTGGGGAAGAACCTGAATCTCATTGCAGCTAATATCCTATGGAAAACAAGAAAATAAAATTATAAGAAACTGAGAAATACAGATGTATTTCAATTTTTAAATTAAAGCACATGGCTAATAGCTAGCAAATTACCTCTAATGTTTTTCTCTAAACATGGATTATCTGGCAGATTTCTAATTATATTGCATCATGGAATCAACTCAGCACAGGTAACATGAATTTTTTTGCACAAAAATGTGAGGTTATAACTTGTACTACATAAGTCAGCCTTTGGAAAATCTTAACTAAAGACCACTTTCACCAACTAAAACTAGAAGTAAGCATGATCTAGGTGCTCTTCATTCAGAGGTAAAATAAAAGACAGCTATCAATTGTGATAATTTGTCAATTACAGTAGTTGTTTTGAGATACTCGTTGGGCAGAAGCTGAGAAAGTCGAGGATTTACAGACGTGAGTTGGAGAAGCAAGGATCATGGTCAGAATTGATTTAACTAAATTTCTTTCTCATAGGGATACAAAATATGAGGAATTACAAACTCAAAGTGTTGTGTGGCTCACATCATAACCCAAAGACATTCTAGGAGATGTAAATCAGAAATGTCTTAGGGTTAAGTTAAAATGCAAGCCCTGGTTTAAAGGTAAACAGTATATATTTCCATAATAAGAGGATAAAGAAGAGCTTAAATTAACTGTGCTCTCCTCTCCCTTCCCTTTCTTATTATCACATCAACAAAAAAGGAAAACCTGCAATAAGATTTCTCTCTGGCAGCAGTCATTCCAGACATACTGCAAATGATACTCATATTCTACTGCTACTGCCCCCAATTTCCAACTTTCAGTGGAAATGACATTAGCTTGAAGGAAGACAAGTGACAGATACATATATTGTTTTATGGAAAGTAAAAAAGGCAGGAGGGCAAATTCAAAAGATAAAGAATAGTAAAGAATATCTAATCATCTAACCTACAGATGATTTTAAAAATGTATCCTACATACTCCTTTCAAGCTATATCTAAGGCATCTTCATTCAACAAGTATTTACCAAATACAAACTATTTGCCAGGCATTGTTCTAGGTGCTGGGGACTCATCAATGAATAAATCAAACAAAAATTCCCACCCTCATTGCTCCTCATGGAGCTTACATTCCAGCAAGGGGAGTATATTATATAATATGCTAGAAGTTGCCAGGTGTCATGGAAAAAAAAAAGAGCAGGATAAACGACAATGGCAGTGCTAGTAGTAGTGGTTGGACATGAGCAATTTAGACTGTTTCATAAAGGAGCTGATATTTGAGCAGTATTATCAGAGGTGAGAGTATGAGTCTTGCCAATATATAAGAAAGGAATATTCCAAAAAGAAGGAACAATAAACGTAAAGGCTCTTAAGGAGAGAATGCTTGACGTACTAAGAACAGGAAGGAATCCAATATAACTAGAGGGAAGTGGGCAAGGGGAAGACTAGGATGGAGGGTGGGGTTTTACTCAGAGATGTGGGCAGGAACCAGAAACTTTTACACAGAGGTATGATCTGACTACGTTTTGACAGGATCACCTTTGCTGTTGTGTTGAGTATATATAGGTTATTATCCAAATGATAGGTAATAAAATTTGGGGAAAATGCCCTTTAAAATAAATAATATGGCTTCTTTCTGAAGGTGTCTAATACTGAAGATTTCTATACAGAAAACCCATAGAAATTTGATAGGTAGCTATCACATTCCAGAAGAAATAAACCCAGGCACAGGAAACTGACCCACTCACCAATGGGTACTCTACAAAATACTCTGCTGGGGATTAGAGGCTTGAGAGCATTTCCTAGGTCTAATGACAGAACTTCACTGTAGCTGGCTACCACATTCTTATAGAAGAGTGTTATGGGAAAAATGTTCCAGTGACAGGTAATACTCAAACAAATTCATTATGTGGTTTATAATTGTCAACTAGCCTTCCTAACAGAATCTATCCACTATTACTGATTTTGAGAGTTTAAAGCACAATAATTTTATAGTGTCTAATGACATAATGATTTTCTATATTTTTTAGTATTCTATTTAAAAATACTAGACTAAATCTAAAAATCCTAAATATTTTTGAAATTTCATTTATCCAAAAACTATCTCACGTAATATAATTTAGAACGTAGGGCCAAAAACTGAATGAAAAAGAAAGAAAAAGAAATTACAGAGCCATAGACTCAAAGTATAACATTTATAAAATCTTTAAAAATATTAAGTGTCCAGGTCAAAGAAAGTAATGGTCCCCTTTTATTATGAATTTGTTAGATCACATCTGGCATCTTCTGTTCAGCTGTGAGTATAACATTAAGAGAGACCTTAATAAAAGGGGATATTTTCAGGATGGAAATAGCTAAAAATAAAAAAGAATAAAGAATAGAAATATAGAAAGAAACACAAGTAATAAAGATATTTAAGCTACAGAAAAACAGGTCTGGTAAAAAACAGGTTTGGTAAATGGAAAGCAGATACATAAGAGATTACAAATATCTGAAGGAAGAAAAGATGTCATTATCTATACCTCTTCACGTGGCAGTCCTAGGACCAAGAGATAAAAATGGTAGGGGTATGTATTTTAGTTCAAAGTAAGAAAGAAAACAAATAAGAGTTCTGCAAAAGAGAATTAGGGCTGCCTCAGAGACACACACAAAGATTTGTTCATCACTGAAAATATACAACTAGATGTGTCAGGGATTCCTGCATTAGGAAGTGGTTATATCTGATCACTTATACGATCACTGACAATATTAAAATTCTGTGGTTCTAAGGTATAACCATACCAAGTTCAAGAAAGTTTCCTTGCGTTCAATTGCACGTGCAGGTATTCTCTACTGAATTTTTAAAAAGACATTCCTGAAATTCTGTTCATTACATTCTATTTGCATATTAATTTCCCATTATAAAATTGTACATAAGTTCCTCAAGAAAACTTGTCCATCCACACATTCAAAAGTCATACTTATGAACAGTTTTAAAGATCTATGTATCTGGAAAGCATTACTCAAGATAAAACAGAAAACAAAAATAAACAGCACAGTATACTGTGTGAGGTAGGAGCAACAGATGTGAAAATAGTTCAATGCTTTGAAGATTTGATTATATTCCTCTCAGAGTTCAATATGCTTTAATACCTAAAATGTTATGTTCAAAGAAATTACTTTAAATTATTTCTATATTTCTATAATCAATTATATATAATGGCCTCTTTCCATTTATCTTGGTCCCGAAAGTGTTATAAAATCACATGAAGATTCTGTAACTCAATAAAAAAAGAAAATCACATGAAGATATAGGACAGAAAAGTTATTTCTTTAATTCTACTTAATTTGCAGGCATTGTACTCTCTTCTTTTATCCCCTTTCTCTGAGGCTTTCATAAATGCCCTGTAAAACCTTAAAAAAAAAAAAACCCTTATCTTTTTTTGGTCTAAGAACTTAACTGCCCACGCAATGGATAGACAAATGCTCATTCGTTTCAAAAGCATTTCTTAAGATTTATAAACAAGACTTCTGACCTCACTAGGACTGAGAAATAACCAGGCTTTTATTGTAGCTATGAGCTAAAATCGGACATAAGCAATGGTACCTCAAAATTTTACTGAAGTGAACTTAGGCATATACCAGGTTATTTTCTTTAAATCACAGTTAAATTCCATAAAGGAATTAATCTTCTAAAATATAAAGGCATGTATTATGCATGTTATACACAATCGATGCAACTATTTTACTCACCAATTCCATTAAATCTTTTAACTTCCCGATCTCTTCTGGAATGGATACCAGTTTATTATTACTGAGGACCAAAACTTTAAGGGGAAGATCAAATAGGTATTTTGGCAATGTTGATAAAAGATTTCGACTGAAAAGAATAAGAAAGTCTCATTATGAGAAATATGTCTGAAATGTGACATGCTATGTTGAAAAAGAACAAATCACCTCAAAAGTAAGTAAGAAGTTTTCACTAAATAATAACTATCATTTAATGAGTTTGTAACAGGCTAAAATCTTTACATGCACTCTCTCATTTAAACCTCACATTAACCCCACAAGACAGATGGTATTATTATTTCCATTATACATATTAAAAAACGAAGGTTAAAATTGGTTAAGCCCAGGCACAGCAGACCCATGATCTTGTCCTACATACCACCAATCCTCAAAAGGCAGAATCATTCTTCTGAACTAGAGAATGCCAGAACCTTCCCCTCTGGCATAATTTTACTGTATTCAATATCTCTGTGCCTCTAACTAGGGAAAGGCTCATGGATAAACTTGCATGTACTCTGTTCAAATTTATGAAAGAATTTAGATTATATCTTTAAAAACATGTAGTAACCCTAAGCCCTTCCCCTTTGTTACGGGTTTATGGTAGAACAGCCTACTAGCACCTTTATCTCAGTTCAAAGTTAATACAACATTCCTGTCTCTGTGGATACATTTAAATATAAGGACAAATAACATTTATTGAGTGCTTACTATGTGCCAAGCTATGTTCAGAGCACCTCATGTGAATTACCTCGACTAACCCTCACAACAAACTACTTTAGGAAGATAGATACTATCATGATGCCCATTTTACAGATGAAGAAACAGTCTAAAAGAGATTAAGTAAACTGCTCAAAGTCACAGAACTGGTAAGTGGGAGAGCCAGGATTCAAATCCAGGCAATCTGGCTCTAGGTCCCTTACCCTCTAACTAATTTTGGTCAAGTTTATATCCCAGAGTAGACTGATCCAAATGATCCCTGCTATAGACTAAATGCGTCCTTCCCACCAAAACTATAATATTGAAACCTGATCCCCAATGTGATGGTATTTGGAGGTGGGGCCTTTGGAAGATGATCAGTGGCCTTATAAAAGAGACCCCAGAGAGCTCCCTTGCTCCTTCTGCCATGTGAGGGCACAGTGAGAAGCCAGCCATCTATGAATCAGGAAGCAGGTCCTCACAAGACACCAAACCTGCTGGCACTTCTTGATCTTGAACTTCCTAGCCTCCAGAACTGTGAAAAATAAAATTCTGTTGTTTATAAGCCACTCAGTCTATGGTATTCTGTTACAGCAGCATGAACAGACTAAGACAATCCTATTACCAAAATATATAATTTACCATTACATTTACATACTATCAAGCATTCATTAGCAATTAGCTATTATTTTTCCTGCTTTTCAAAGTGACATTTATAGACCTGCACCCAGCATTCTGTGTAACATGCACAGCAACAAAAGCCCAGTGTTACCCCAATGGGGGACTTCAAGATCTTTCACCTCATTTTATGCGTGCAGAGGATGTCCAGAAACACTAAATTGGCTTTAAACACATGATATAGACCTTAAAAAAAAAAAGGGACACTACCCCTAGACCAGCAATCCTGGCCAGACTGCTGGGACGTCAAATATGCTAGGAGTTTGTCACAACCCTTGACACTTTATGGACCAAGTAGGATCCTTGTGGAAGTGGTCTGTCTGGGGCACACAGGGACCTTCCTGCAGATGCTACTGAAAAAGGAGGTAGTATACAAGAAGAAACAAAGAGCTGAAAAATCACCTTACAAGTTTCTCAAGATATTTTTACCAAAATAAAAATAAAATAAAAAGGAAAAATAATGACACAAACAAACTCATTTTAATCTCCCTCAGACCAAAAAAAGTTTTAAAACTGGCTTCTTTTCTTCCCTTAAGAAGCAGGTTCATTGAGTTAGCAGCCAGCTTTCTCCAGAATCTGATTTCTTTATACATAGTTAATAAGACATCAATCTTCACTTTTATGACACGTTTTAGAAACAGTCAAAGGAAGTCAGTCACTAGAACAAATGCTATTTCAATACAGTGTTTTCAGAAATTTTGTGACAGTAAACAAAAATCAGGAGTCAACTTTTAGATATCAAAATGGGAAAGAATCAAAGAAAGTTTTAGAAAAACTATTTTAAGATATACCATACATGTTAATATACAAATGCAATTCAATTTTGACAAATCATTTTTTCTATAAAAGAACAAAATAAAACAAAAACAAAGCCAAAAACTTAAAAATACCTCACTTTCCTTAAACCTCTCCCAAGCCAGCCAAGGAGACATGTACCCAATCAGAGGAAGGAGCAACCCAAATGACCAACATCTATGGAAGGAAATTCTTCTCACACATTTTAAGGTTTAAAATGGTTTCAGTTAAAATTGTATGTACTGCCAGGTGACACCACTGGGGGAAACATATGTAAGAATTAATATATCACAGAAAGAAAGGAGCATTACTATTTATGTATATTATATTTACTATTTTCCTATATGAGAATTTAGACAAGTAACTTTGTTAAGGAGGGTGGAAGAAATTATCCCTTACAACTCAAAACAAAAAAGAAAAGTAAGAAAATGATTCTAAAATTCAGTCACAATATATGAGTTTCCATTCAATGCTACTCATCTGATTGGGCAATTTTTTCCCTTATACTTATTAAATGTTCCCTCTATTATAAACATACGGTAATAGTTAAAAATGAGAGTTCTACAGCCACACTGCTGCTTTGATATGAATCTTAGCTCTACCATTTGCAATATATATAAACTTTAGGCAAATAGTTAACCTCTCTGTGCTTCAGTTTCCTCATCTGCAATGCAGGGATAATAATGGCACATATCTCAAAATGCTGTTGTGAAGATGAGATGAGGTAACATGGGTAAAGTATCTGTAACACTGCTTGGCACACAGTAAACAGTTTATTATTACCATCAACTGTCATCAACTTCCTAACATTCCAATACTCCCATCCCAATTTATCCATCCTTGAAGTAGCAACAAGAAGTCACAAGAGTGTGAACAATTAAGAACTATGTCTTTATAATGTTTTACTTTAACTGAGGATGCACATAAATAAATCTTTATTGTGGTGCTATAATTTCAGTAAAATACTTCTGATCTAAAGCCTTGCTACTCAAAGTGATCTAAGGACCAGCAGACATGGGCATTACTAGGGGTGGAGGGAGTGTTAGGAATGCTGGCCTCACTGCAGACCTATGGAATCAGAATCTGCATCTGATTCCTGTGCAATTAAAGTTTGAGAAGCACTGCTCTCAAGAGCAAAACCAAAAGCCTATACAGTAATGGGAATATATAAAAAATACAAATAAGATACTGTTGCGATACAGGCTACATAGCTAAACCAAACACAGTCCTTTGCAACTAAAAGGATTATAATTGTAACAAAAAAACAAACAAACTAAAATTTACTCCCCCAAAATTGTTTCCTTACCTAATGTTAAGGTATGTTAACATCTGCAGGTTTTTAATGGCTTCAGGAATGGTTTTGATGCAATTATGATACAAGTTTAATGTTTCAAGAGGTGCAAATAACCAGACATCAGAAGGAATTTCTGTAAAACGATTTCTTGAAAGATCTGAAAAACAAAAATAATTTTTGAGTGTCAAACATACACCTATATCTATGATAATTAACAGAACTACTTTCATACTTTTGCTGAATTGCTTGGAATCCACGCAACTAAAGAAAGTATTTAAAATATTATCCACCGTGACGTTGAAGGCAAAAAAATATATAGAAATATACTCACAGAAAGTTTGTTTAATAACAAACTGTACTTGATATACTTCAACATATTTAAAAATTATCTTTTAAAATACCACTAAGGAATTCTCTCTCATATTTAAAAACACACACAAAAAAACCTCCCCTGATCCCATATCTCCCTCCATTCATCCCTTCCTCCTTGACAGCCAAACTTAGTAAATCTACAACGTAACTAAATATCTTACTTACCATGGACTTCTCAGCCCACCGTAATTTGGTTTCTATTCACTCTCATGCTCACCAAGGTCACCAACAGCCTCCCTATCAACAACCCCTCATCAATCTGGAAATATTTCTCTTCTCTTGAAAGACTACACTTTTGGATCATTTCCTATTGTCTCCCTGGTTATTTCTTAGTCTCTTGTTAGATTCTCCTCTACCCATACTGCAAATGTTAGTGTTCCTACGGGCTGTGACATAAGGTACTCTTTCCTGAAGATATACACTCTAATACATGATTCTCTCCAATACCAGGGTTAGTATTCATATATCAACAAATTTCAAATTAAAGATATATTTGAACACATATGTTCTGATCTTTAGGACTTCCTCTTGATATCTCTCAGACACCACAAATTCTACAAGTGTAAAATCTGAACTGAAGCTCTTCCATATATCTGTTTCTTTCATCTCAGGTAATATCACCAACATCCTTCTGGTGAGCTGCTCAAGCCAGAAAGCTGACATGCACCCTTGATTCCTTCCTCTCCTAAATTATTCCAAGTACACACAAATAAACTTCCATTCATTTAAGTTTTCACAAAAATAAAATAATGGAATTATTATGACCATTATACCTTTATTAAAGGTTTATTTGTTACATGAAATTTTGAAAAATACTTAGAACACATGTGGCACGCTAAAAAAATACCCTAAAAGAGTTTCTAAACCAAAGCACCATGGACCTCTTGAGCTGTATAACTAGTTGTTACATGGGGCTATCCTGGGCATTGTAGGATATTTAGCAGAATCCTTGATATCTACCTACTAGATGCCAGTAAATACCCTCTAGTTGTGGTAGAAAAATGTCTCCTGGGGTACAAATCCCCCTATTCCTGTTGAGAACCACTGCTTGAACAATTGTCAAATTAGCTATCTTGTCATAGGAATATACTCTGCTTATGCTACTTCATTAAACTTTTTTGGTTAAAAACATAAGAATGCCATTTACTCCCAATTTATCCCTTCCTACCCTCTCCCCCTTAGTAACCATAAGTTTGTTTTCTATGTCTGTGAGTCTGTTTCTGTTTTGTAAGTAAGTTCATTTGTCTTTTTTTATATGCCACATATGAGTGATATCATACGATATTTTTCTTTCTCTTTCTGGCTTACTTTACTTAGAATGACAATCTCCAGGTCCATCTATGTTGCTGCAAATGGCATTATGTTGTCATTTTTATGGCTGAATAGTATCCCATTGTATAAATATACCACCTCTTCTTTATCCAGTCATCTTATAAAATAGATAAACAACAATTTCATACTGTATAGCACAGAGAACTATATTCAATATCTTGTAGTAACTTATGGTGAAAAAGAATATGAAAACAAATATATATATATATGTATCTTCGAGTATGAGTGAAGCATTACGCTGTACACCAGAAATTGACACAGCACTGTAAACTGACTATACTTCAATAAAATATCTGTATGTGTGCTAAAAAATAAATAAATAAAATGAAAATTTAAAAAGAATGTCATTTATCTCTTTCAAGGAAAACATCTATGGTATAGTTTAGCCCACTATATCTCATTTAGCATCTGGTCTGCCCTCATTAGAACAGCTTCCTATCAATAATCAACTTCCTCACTCTGAGGAATAAAGATCTATTTATTCAGCAATATAGTAAATTCCGTATTCAGAATATTAATATATATAAATTAACATGTTTTACACAAATGTGTGTATACACAAGCACACTCACCTAATGCAAAATTTTATAATTGGCTAAAGAAAACATTAGTTATGACTACATAATATAAAATTAATCTGGATTCTTCTTCCCATCATAAGATTCCGAGTAACTAAATAAAAGGATAGACAGAATTATTAGAAACCAAAATCTGAACTTGAAACAGAAATTTCTCAATTTCCTGGCTCACCTCCTCTGGACACCCAAGCACCATGCAATTCTACTGAAGGGGAAAAATTCCTCGGGGGAAGGTATAGCTCAGTGATAGAGCATGTGCTTAGCATACACAAGGTCCCGAGTTCAATCGCCAGTACATCCATTATAAACAAATAAAAACTGAGTTATCCCCCCCACCCAAAAAAAAAAGAAAAAAGTAAAAGGAAGAAGAGAGATGACCAGGTACCGAAGGGGAAAAATTAAGTCATAGGGTTGTTTTTTTTTTTTTTTTACTTTTTAGAATATTTCTTTTACAACTAGGTTATACCTCCTATTCTTGTAACTTGGGATTCCCGGGAGTTGAAAATTATTGCTCACAGTTATTTGAAATTCTAAAAACAAAAGTACACCCAGTTTGTTATTGTGTATAACATCTAGTAAGTACTCCTAAAATACAGTGGTCCTAGAGATAGATGATGGTACCTTGCATTAAGATTACAAGAATAGGTAATTAGCAATACTGAGCATTTTTTCATGTGCTTATTGGCCATTTGTATGTCTTCACTGGAGAATTGCTTGTTTAGGTCTTCTGCCCATTTTTGGATTGGGTTGTTTCTTTTTGTTGTTGTTATTAAGTTGTATGAACTGTTTATATATTCTGGAAATTAAACCTTTTTCAGTCACATCATTTGGAAATATCTTCTCCAATTCCATAGGTTGTCATTTTGTTTTGCTTACGGTTTCTTTTGCTGTGCAAAAGCTTGAAAGTTTATTAGGTCCCATTCGTTTATTTTTGCTTTTATGTCTATTGCTTGGATAGACTGCCCTAGGAGAACATTGCTAAGATTTATGTCAGATAATGTTTTGCCTATATTTTCTTCTGGGAGGTTTATAGTGTCTTGTCTTATGTTTAAGTCTTTAAGCCATTTTGAGTTTATTTTTCCATATGGTGTGAGAGAGTGTCCTAACTTCACTGATTTAC
The DNA here is from genome assembly GCF_048564905.1 of Vicugna pacos. Taxonomy (NCBI): domain Eukaryota; kingdom Metazoa; phylum Chordata; class Mammalia; order Artiodactyla; family Camelidae; genus Vicugna; species Vicugna pacos. The sequence goes on along the minus strand of NC_133023.1, from coordinate 108,089,098 downwards.
ATGCTGCTGTCCAGTTTCCCTAACACTACTTGCTGAAGAGACTGTCTTTTCTCCATTGTATGTTCTTGACTCTTTTGTCAAAGATTAATTGACTGTAGGTCTGTGGGTTTATTTCTGGGCTCTCTGTTCTGTTCCATTGACCCATATGTCAAAACTACAATGAGGTATCACCTCACACAAGTCAGAATGTCCATCAATAAAAAGTCCACAAGCGATAAATGCTGGAGAGAGTGTGGAGAAAAAGGAATACTCTTACACTGTTGGTGAGAATGTAGTTTGGTGCAGCCATTATGAGAAACAGTATGGAGCTTCCTCAAAAAACTATAAATAGACTTACCATATGATTCAGCAATCCCACTCCTGTGCCTATATCTGGAGGGAATTCTAATTCGAAAAGATACATGCACCCCAAAGTTCATAGTAGCACCATATACAATAGCCAAGACATGGAAACAATCTGAATGTCCGTCGACAGATGACTAGACAAAGAAGTTGTGGTGTGTTTATATAATGGAATACTACTCAGTCTTAAAAAAGAATAAAATAATGCCATTTCCAGCAACATGGATGGACCCAGAGATCATCATTATAAGTGAAGTAAGCCAGAAAGAGAAAGAAAAATACAATATATCACTGATATGTGGAATCTAAAAAAAAAAAGGAAAAAAGAGGACACTAATGAACTCATCTACAAAAGAGAAACAGACTTGCAGACAAAGTAAACAATCTTATGGTTACCGGGGGGGAAAGGGGGTGGGAACGGATAAATTTGGGAGTTCAAGATTTGCAAATATTTATTATATGTAAAATTATGTAAAAAACAAATTTCTTCTGTTTAGCACAGGGAATTATATGTAATACCTTGTAATAACCTTTAATGAAAAAGAATATGAAAACAAATGTGTGTATGTGTATATATGGCTGGGACCTTATGCTGTACACCAGAAATTGACACAATGTAACTGACTATATGTCAACTTTAAAATAAATAAATAAATAAATAAATAAATAAGATTTAAAAGAATAGGGATAAAAAAAGTAGACAGAATTTGAAATGTATTTTAATATTAGTACTTACAGGGACTGGACAAGTGACTGTCTATGTGGGATAAATAAGAGGTAATAATCAAGGATAGCACACAGGATTCTGGCCTACACAACTAAATGATGCTACTTAACAGAAGAGTGAGGAATGGAACAGGATTTTTCTTCTTGTTTTTGTTGGTGGCGTTTTGTTCTGTTTTTTGAACCACAGGTTAGAATCAAGGGTTCAATTTTATATTTGTATAAACTGAGATATCTGAAAGAGATCCAATCAGGGGTTGTGAAAGTTGGTTAATCAGATTATTCTAGATCTCAGAAATGAGCTCTGGGATGGATATAAAAAACTGAAAGTTGTGAGATTACGGTTAGTACCATAAAAATCACAGAAATGGAAGACATTACCTAAAATCAGAGTATTTACTGAGTTAGAAAGAAAGTTCAAGACTGGGCCATCCACAAGACCAACATTTACAAGCTGAACAGAGAAAAAAACAGCAAGCAGAGAAGACTGAAAATAACGGTCAAGAGAAAACACAAAAACCATAGTAAAGAGAGTGCTCAAAGAAGTAACAGGAGAAAAAGCCAAAATACCAGTATTAATAATGAGTGGTTTTAATAATTTAAGTAATATCAATATATTAATTTAATAATTTATGTTTCTTTTCATTACCAATTTTGGTTTTATTCACGATCTATATTGTTTTCCTCTGTTCTGTTTAATTATAATCTGTACTGTTTTATGTCTCTGCTTGTTTTGGGTAAAAAAAAAAATTTAATAATTTATATATTATTGTGTGATGCTTTATGTTCTTTGCCCTCCAAAACAAGATTATTTAGTTAAATTACAAAGTAATATTATGAGTTCCCTTAGGGAATTTAATTAAATTTGCATTCATAAACTATTTTCTGAATAAGTTACTATATTTATTTAATAAACACCACTTAAAATCACAATTATTATTCTAATTTAGCTGAATTAAATCAAGTAAAGCATAATAAAGTCAAAACTCAAGCTATTATAAAGCCTCTAATTAAGGAAATCTTCTAAATTTTTTCAGATTTTAAATCTGTATAAACATCCTTTCTAAGAATTGGGTTAAAAAAAAAGAATAACATTGTCAAAAGAAAAATACATCTATGGAAGCAAAGATAGGCAATAACACAAAACAATCTGTATTTTAGTTTCTTGAACTATCTTACACTAACAGCATCTCATATTTTCCTTCAAAAAAGTGAATATTAACTTTTATATAGATATAATGGATAAAATTTAAACTCTCATTTAAATTTTTTACCTTGTAATATACAATTAAACCATAAGGAAGATTTTGTATATAAAAATCATTTAATTAACATGCACTAAAGCAACTAGAATAATATGACTGATAAAGAACATATTATACTCAAGAAATACATGCAAAATTGGTATTTCATTTAATATGAATCCATCTAAAGATGGGAAAACAAACTTAACTTATTACTTAAGGGAGATTCATTTCACAACACCTTTAAAGTCTGCTTTCTTTGGGGACAAATAGGACTTGGGAAAAGACAATTATAAAGATGTTTCAGCTTTCTCACATACACAACAAAAAGAAATTAAAATTTGCTCCTTATCTTCCTGTAGTAAGCTTAATGGTAGCCCTCATAAATATCAGGTCCTAACTCCTGGAACCTGTCAATGTAGGCTTACTTGGTAAAATTTTTGCAGATGTAATGAAGTATCTTGCAGTGGAGATTATCCTGCATCATCCAGGTGGGCCCTAAATGCCATCACATTTATCTTTATAGGAGACAGAGGGAGATGCCACAGCCACATTGAGGAAAAGATCACATGAAGATAGAGGCAGACAATGGAGTGATGTGGCCAGTAGTCACCAGAAGCTGGAAGAGGCAAGGAAAGGATTCTCCCCTAGAGCCTCCAGAGGGTTTACAGCCCAGCTGAAACCTGGTTTTAGCTTCAAAAGACTTATTTTGGACTTCTGATCTCAAGAACTATAAGAGAATAAATTTCTGCTGTTTCAAACCATCAAGTTTGTGGTCATTTGTTACAGCAGCCATGGGAAACAAACACATTTCTCAAAAATAGTTCGTCAGAATTAATGAGAGAATGCTTGCAAAAAAAATTTTTTTTAATTGAAGTACAGTCAGTTACAATGTGTTAATTTCTGGTGTACAGTGCAATGAAATTTTTTAAAATTAAGCAGTTATGTATTTTTTCTTAAGCAGTAAGGTGATAACTCAGTTAATTAGTATCCTTGGGGATAAGCATCTTTATTCCTAAAAAAAAATGGACTGTTTTTCTTTTGTCTTGGTTTTTATCATAAATCATATCAAAAAGTATTGGCAATAACTCAACAGTAGACAGACTATTACAAACTGTTTCCTGCCTTCTTTCAAATCGCTCCTTGTAAAACTGCTGGGAGCTGTTGGAGACATTAATAGATCATTTTAAATAATCTGATCTAAGTTATGTTCTGTATCACTCTTAAGCTTCAGAGGTCAAGGAAGCTAGAGAAGGGAGGAAAGGAGTCAGATGGAATGGAAATGTTTGCTGCCTCCCAAGCTGCAGCCACAAGAGCCACAGACGGGTCCATGTGTCGCCCAGGGAAATTCCTAGTCCACTGGCTAGCATTTCTGCCAAGGTATAGAAAAGACTTTCAGAAAGTATACTATTATATCTACTAATTATAGTACTAATTATAGTTTTATCTTATTCAGTGTCCAAAAGGCTGTATGGCTTCTGACACAAACTGCTAAAACAAAGACATGTGAGTCTTATTTGGGTGACATTTACTAATATAGATAGCTTTAGTCCCTTTTATTTTAAAGAAAATCCTAGATAATGTTTGAAAATCTGTCACATTCTCACTTATGGAAAAACTAACAATGAAATGCATTGTTGGAACACAGCCTCATCATTAACAGAGATACAGAATTTTCTGCTTGAAGAAACATGGCAGTTAAGTGGAGAAATAATTTGAAATCCGAACTTTAAATTCACATCAACAATGACCTAAGTGGAACTGAAGCAACTGATACATACACACACACACACACACACACCCTCTACATTTGCTAGATCAGAAAACCACATGCTTTGCATAATTTTTAATCCTCATAACAACCTTATGAGGGAGCTATTATTCCTCATACATATGAATCAAAGACAGATTGAACAGTATGCTTAATGTTTAAAAAAAAAACTAGTAATAATTGACAGCAAACTCAGATGTGACTTCAAAGTTCATGTTCTATGTGTGCTTTTCCATTCCTTCAATACACTATTGTGATTTCCTGTCCCAGATTTCAAACATTCTGTTCCACTCGAACCACAAAGCAGGGTCAGAGAAATTCTAAATTTCGTAACTACATTCATATTGTATGTTTCTTCCTACAATAGGAAGCAGAACATAAATCTAACTTCAAGTCCCAATTTTTAGTTAAGAAAATAGTGAGCACCATTATAAAGCTCTCAGTTGTCCCCAATTTACCATTTCAGAATTGTTTAGTCTAAGCCAACACACAGCTTTCTCGGCTTCTTAAACAGTGAACCATTATTAATTTCTCAATATTTTTAACCAAGTCAATAAACAAAGATTAAAGAAAATTAAACAAGTTTCTTCAAAAGGATGGCAACATCTTATAGGCAAAACCATTGTGCTGAGTACCTGTCAAGAACTCCAAAGGATCTGAGACTTTAGCCTACTTGTGAGTCAACAAGTTAGCTTAACACAGTTGTATGGATGCTAGTAGAAGGCACGAGACTCCTTTGTGAGTCACTTTATTACTCACAGCACAGCAAGTGGCATGAGCAGCATGTCTGTATCAGATCCCCTTGGCCCCCAAATCCCACAGGAGCAACATATATGGATATAGATGGATACCTGCATATGCAATACATCACATTATAAGAAAGGAACTCTGAGCTGAGAGAACCCAGATCTTTTATAGCAGATAGTACACATGTCTGCACTTTGTTCAAAGGGAGATATTATTTTACTGGATAGTAAGCATGGTTGTCCCTCGCTCTGGAGAAAGAAATTATCTCTTTCAAAAGATAGTCCTGAACAAAGGACAGTTAGTACCTCACTTGCAAGATGTGCAGAAACAGGAGACCCATGGAAAACCTCCCAATCATACCATGTACCTTCCTTATTGAGTAGGGATTAGAAGTTGCAGCCTCACCGCAGAAAATATACAAGGGAAACTAATTAAATATCATAAGCAACATATCCTCAGTGGTCCTGCACTTAAGAGTCTGGGACTGAGGCAGGCAAATCCCAATTCTCACCTTTACGTCTCATTCTTATTTCCCAAGCAGCATTCTGACTTGACTCACAGCCTGTGCCATTCATTCAAAATTCCATTAAGTCCCATGAATTAGGTACCATGTGTTAAGGTAGGTAAAATGCCATCCAGGCACCAACCCTAAGCAATCCCAATTATTGTTCCACTCTAGCACCAAATACTATTCTGCTTAGATAATAACACTTCAGCAAAAGGAACTATGTACACACACACACACACACACAAAATCATCCCTACCTAGTTCAACTAAAATTGTGGATTTTTAGTGATGGGACCAATACTTCATCATCCTTGGGGTATATCCCAGAGTTTACAGGAGTCCTACAGACGGGAAAAGGAGGGATAACTTATTTAGCAGATAAGCACTAGACTGTATGTGAACTATATGCTAATTCTACTGATGATTACCTATAAAACATTGCCAAAATCACTTAATTACTACTCCTCACTACCTCAGAGCTATTGGAAAAGAGTAAACATTCTGCAACAACGTACAATCCCTGGAGGAAGTAAGCAACAGAAATGAAAGGAAAATTATCAATTTGCACCTCATGATATACAATGTTCATAAAGGCTCAAAATAAAGCGATGGAAACTGACTATTGTATTCAGTTCTTACGACATGGAAAATATGTGCCAGAGTTATATGCCTTTAGGAGAGTGCATAAAAACAACCAACTAAAATACTTATTTCCTAACATGAAAATAAAATATTAAACTTTTTGTGCTCTTCAGTAACTGGTATTACTCAAATGTGAGCAGTTACATTGTGTAAAAATCGGATTAATATGCTCTCAAAAACTAATGCTTCCTTATTTCTCCATCTAAAATAAATTTCAGGACTGGAAACAAAAGCAACAAGAAAACAGGAGGCACCACAGCTGTCTGCCGTTGCAAACATGGAGAGTGTCTTTGAAGTATTAGACTCTGATGTTGGAGCCTGATGTGAAATGACAACCCCATGGCTCTGGCATCTGCTTTTAACAGATGCCCTCTGCGAAGACAGGTGATTTCTTGATTCAGTACTCCCTAGAAGGGTGTTGTGCTGTCATTCGGGACAAGATATTGAAAAGTCAATCTATAACACTGAAGCCTTGTTGAATGAGTAAGATGTACAGCCCACAGAATTTCTAAGCTACTCCATGATGAGTTAAAATACTAACCATAAGTACACTGGAGAGAAAAAAGTGTAAAAACTGCTTCAAAGCCAACAGTTATGAGAAACAATAAAAGCAGACCTCACTGACCTGCAACAACCAATAATGGAAGGCTCTTTTTGAGCACAGGGACTTAGAGAAGCAAGGGTGCAAACAAAAACAGATGCTGCAAGGAGAAACCACAGCTGCTAACCAGAGGGCGGATTACATGCATGCTCAGTGAGAAAAGGACTCTGAGTCACACAACTATTAAGCCACACGGAAGGACAAGACTTTATTTTTTTTAATGGGGGGGAGGGAAGCTCTATGCACAGTTGTCTGTAGGAAATTCTACAAAGTGCTTCAGTTTCACCAAGAAATAATGCAGTGTAATGACATTCAAACATCAAAGTGATGTTTGAGAATGGCACTATATTTCAACCCCTGTAAAATTTATTATACTGTAAATTTGGCATTTTGACTCCATGTAGTATTATTTATTAAGTAGTTCTTGAAAAACTTCTATTTTCAAAAGACAAATGTTACAGCCTCATCACATAACTTTTACTAAAATAAATTCCAGATGGAAGAAAAAGATAAACATGAAAAATGAACCATAAAAAAAAACTGGAAAAACACTTTAGTGATTAGTCACTCAATACTAGAATGAGGAAAGACTTTCAAAGTATCAAATAAAGTAATAACTCACAAATGAAAAGATTTTTAGATTTAGCTACATAAAAAGAAAGGAAAACTACAGTATATCAAAAAGCAAAATGACATCAACTCACAGATAAGACCTGGGCCAAGGACATCAACAGATTCTAAAATGAAAATTATCAATGATCAAGTTGTATATGAAAATATGTTCAACTTCACCAGTTAATCAGAATAAATGTAAAGAATAAAACACTATAATTCATTCATCAAATACAGGGTTTTTAAAGATATTAGTGTTGGCAAAGCTACTTTGAATTGGGCACTTCCCCATATACCACTGATGGGAATTCAAAATGAGGTAACCTGTCTAGAAAGCAATTTTGCAGTATGAATCAAGGTCCTTAAAAATGTTCATACCCATTGATCCAAGAAGTCAATATCTAGAAATTTCTGAAGCCAGACAAAGATGCATAAAAAGTATGTACATTTCAGTTATTTAAAAGAGGAAAAAATTAGAAATAACTTAAATGCCCAACAATAAGTAAAGACTAAAATATGGTATACCCTCGAGGTGGAATATCTTGTAGCCTTTAAAAATGATATTATAGACTTGATTTCTTAATATAGAAATAAGAATGCTCACAGGGTAATAACCAGAACACTCAAAATATAAAACTATATACACAGTATGAGCCAACTGTTTCCTTTTAAAGTGTACACTTTATACATTCAATATATGTACATATAAAGACCTCCAGGTATGTACAAGGTGATGAGTGTGGCAGTAAAAAGGAAACATACCAAAATGTTAATGCTTACTCAAGGTTGGTAGTGAGGAATGACTTGTATTTTCTTCTCTACACTTTTATTTTCTAAAGTTTCTACAATAAGCAAGGATTGCTTCTATTTTAAGAAAACGGTATTAATAGTATAGTATTTTAAAAGTATTATATTTCAGAAGGTAAATTTCTGAATATATATATATACACACACACATAAGATATATATCCCATTCATAAGAATAACATCTGTAGACAGTTATAGGCTAATTATAAGTTGGTATTGTATACAATTATTTTGTTTTTATGGGGTACAACTCAGTCTGCTACCAAACATCTATCACTGTGCTGTCATGTTTTATTGCTTTCCTACTCTATGTCATAATTTTTAAATACAAATTACTGTGAAAGTATGCAACTTTAAATGTAAAAAATCAAACTTTCATCTAAATTATTTCCTTAAAGCAAAAAAACAAAAACTATACAATCTGAATTGTTATAATTAGTCTGATTAATGAAGTAAGCAATGACAAAACATGTTACCTTGACCATCTCTAAGACATCTGAATTGATGCATGATTAATCTAATGTTGATGTTCTTTCTGCCTAGGTCAATGTCAACTAGTCACTGAAAATCAAATGGATCTGTTTATACAGTAGGCCCCCCTTATCTGCAGATGGGGAACCCACAAATATGGAGGGCCAATTATAGGCCATTTTACACAAGGGACTTCAGCATTCATGGATTTTTGGTATCCACCGGGGGGTCCTGAAACCAATCACCCATGGATACCAAAGGACAATTACATAGTATACCTTTTACCTGCATTAATTATGATACCTCAGTACCTTTCTACTGCATGAGAAAGGAAAGTCTAATGTAATATGAGGACAGTCTGCATCAAATTGACTTTCCAAGATAACTCTAGTAGGCTTTGGATTCCAAAACAAAAGTAGTCCTGGAGGAGGGTTAACAAAAAAGAAAAAAAAGTGCAAGCTACCATGCTAAACAAAACTAACTGCTTCATCTTTGATGTATCCAGATTAAGACAAATTTTATAGCCAGTATACTGTGCCTCTTAAAAAAATACTGTATTTGCACAGCAAGGCTCATCCTTACTTGAGCTATTTAACAACAAAGCACTAAATACTGGATGCTGAAATTAAAAGCAAGTTACAGTAAACTCATTACAAAGTAATGAGAAATCCCACAAACCAGACCAAAGAAAACCCTATTAGTTTATCTTAGTGGTCAAGCGGCTCCAACACAGCAGCACACTGGTAGCTACCAGTGAGACCAAATGGATTCAGACAGTTTATTACTAACACAGACAGAGAAGGCATGACCAGTACAGTGTCAGTTCCCCATGTCCCTAGTCCCACAGGACAAAACCAAACTGGAGGGAGGGACCCAATGACAGACAGCATGCACAATGGATTGCTCTGTCACTGAGTCAAATCTAGACTGCAGCTTTGCAATTTTAAACTCACAGCTGTACCCAAAAGAATGTCCCATGTCTCAGCAGAATGAGGGAAGGAGAAAATAGACTGCCTTGAGGCAGCCTCCCACAAGATAGGGAGGTAGACAGGATATGACCTTATGTCACCTATCTATCTTGCCTTGTACCAGGGAGGATCAGAGTCTTTCTCCAAGATTTAAGTCAGATTGCAGTTGAGCCTTGTCTAAGTGGCCTATGTGGAGATATGCAAGATCACCAAGATACCATGGCAAAATCGTTCTTAGTTTATAGTCACAGAGATAGAACAAGAAGGCGGTATATAAAATTGTCATGCACCTTCCCATAATTTTAAGTTTAGAAATTTGACAAGCTTTTACTATTAACTGTTGCAGAGAGACACAGCAGTCAACCAAACACTGTAGGGTATTTTTGTATAGAAAGCATTATCTGCCCTCAAGGAGTTTCAATTCCTCTTAGGGGAAGCAATGTAAAGCTAGGAGCACAACTGCACCTGGCTGCATATTCATATTAAATAGTAACTTAAACATCTAACAATATAGGAATGGTTAAATAAAACATGGTACATACTTAAAATAGACTATTAGGCAGTCATCAAAAATCATGTTATAAAACATTTTTCTTCAGCAGAAGAGTGGCATAAAGAAAACTCTCTGGAAGAACAACTTGGAAGAGTCTACAAAAGACTATAATGGAAAGACTTTTAAGGCAACAAAATTACATAGATTAATGTTGAGAAAATATTCAGTCAGGAAGTGATGAGTTTTTCACAAGAGAACATACAGAGCAATCGTTTGTGAGGGCTCATGGCAAATGGAAGACAGCAGACCAAGGTAAGAAAAGAGAACTAGACCAAGATATGTGAAAACAATTTTAAACAATTTAGAGCTAAACACAATCACAAAAAGGGCATTCATCTCCCAGTTTTTCCTGGACTTCACCTACAAATAAGATTTTCAAGATGGAATTGATTAAAATAACAGGTTAACCCTCAAAACATTCTATAATTTAATATTTCCAATGCCAAACATATTATTTAATGTCATAAACACTACTTAAAAATCTATTTTAGTAATTAACCTAAACACTTAAAAGCAGTCAACTATCCTAAAATAAAGGTATATACAGTGATATAACAACGTACAAAAACTACAGCTAATTTGCAACCGTTAAAGTTTAATAATCATATCTCTGCTTCTGAAGCAATAAAGCTGTTATTTCTTTTTCTTCCTGATAGTTTTTCTTTTTTAAAATAATATAATAAGACAATAAAAACAAAAATAAGAGAGACAATGAGAAGTTCAGTGCGACTGGAGAACAGGTACATACATGAGAAATAGTGGAAAATATAGAGGAAAAGGAAAGAGACAAACTGTCAAGGGAACTGAAAAGGCACCCAGGCTAAGAAGCAGGCTGAATTGAACAAATGTGCTAAACACCTACTATGTACCACACATTGTACTAAATGTTGAAGTGGCAACAAAGCAACTACACTCAAAGAACGCCAAAATCAATAAAAGGACAAATGTAAACAACTATCGTTTCTTTGATTTTACAATGTACATTTTCTTCTGTTAACATTTCTAAGATCCATGTATGTGCTTATTGCAGCAGTGTTCTTTTTTTCTGGAAAAGTTATTAAATTGATGGAGAATGCTACAACAGGAGAAATAATTGTAATAAAGGATCACAAATGCTATATTAGAGGTATAGTGTAATCACTATATGTAGAGGATGAGGGGAAAGGGAAAAGATAATAAAGAAAGGTCTGATCTGGGATACAAAAGATCAACAGAAGTTCACAAGATGGAAAAGAAGGAGAAGGACATTAACAATAAGGGGGGAAATAACATGAAAACATGGAACAGCATGACACTTTCAAGGAACAGCATGTAGTTTGGTAGGCTGGATTGCAAAGCTTAGGGGCAGTATGAGACTAAAATGAAAAGTAGGTAGGCCAGGAATGCAAGGTGGATATAACATCTAAAAAACAATCAATGTAATATACCATACTAATGCAATAAAAGACAAAACCCATAAGACCATCTCAATAGACACAGAAACAGAAGAAGCATCTGATTAAATCCAACAGCCTTTTATAATTTAAAAAAACTCAAAAAATAGATATAAAGGGGAATTTCTGCAGCAGCACAGATGGACCAAGAAATTATCATACTAAGTGAAGTAAGTCAGACAGAGAAAGACAAATATCATATGATATCACTTATATGTTGAATCTAAAAAAAAATGATACAAATGAACTTATTTACAAAACAGAAAGAAACTCACAAACATAAAAAACAAATTTATGGTTATCAAAGGGGAAAGAGGGAGGGAGGGATAAATTAGGAGTTTGGGATTAGCAGATACAAACTACTATATATAAAAAAGATGAACAACAAGGTCCTAACGTATAGCATGGGGAATTACATTCAATATCTTGTAATAACCTATAATGAAAATGACTATATACGTATAACTGAATCACTATGCTGTATATCAGAAACTAACACAACACTGTAAATCAACTATACTTCAATAAAAAAAATTTGTTTAAGGAATTTCTTCAACCTGGTAAAGCGCATCTACGAAAAAACCAGAGCTAATGTCATATTTAATGGTGAAAGACTGAATGCATTTCCTTAAATTCAGGAACAAGACAAGAATGTCCACTCCCACCATATCCACTCAACACTATATTAGAAGTTCTAGCTAGGACAATGAGGCAAGAAACTGAAATGAAAAGCATCCAGATTCAAAAGGAAGAAGTAAAACTATATTTGCAGATGACATGATCTTTTATACAGAAAATTCTAATGAATCCATTAAAAAACTATTTGAAGAAAGAAGCAAATTAAGGTTGCAAGAAAAAAGATCACTATATAAAAGTCAACTATATTTCTATATACTAGCAATGAATACCCCAAAAATGAAATTAAGAAAAAACTTGCATTTACAACAGTATATTAAAAAATAAAAAGTTAGGAAAACTACAAAATATTGTTAAAGAAACTAAAAATACAAATAAATCAAAAAAAATCCCATATTCATGGATTAGACAACTTAATGTTGTTAAGATGGCAAAACTTGCCCAAATTGATCCAGATTCAACACAGTCCTATCAAAATCCCAAGCTGCATTTTCTGAAGAAATTTACAAGCTGATCCCGAAACTCATACGGGCCCCATAATAGCCAAAGCAATCAGGAAAAAAGAACCATGTTGGAAGATTCACACCTCCTGATTATAAAACTTAATAAACAGCTTACTACACAGCTACAGATATCAAGATAGAATGGTATCAGGGTAAGAGCAGACATACAGATCAACAGAATAGAATTGAGAGTCCAGAAATAAACATTCACATTTATGGTCAACTGATTTTCAACAAAAGCAACAAGAGAACTGGGTAAGGAAAGAAAGATACTTTCCATAAATAGTGCTGGGACAACTGGCTATACATATGCAAAAGAAGGAAGGTGGACCCTGATCCTACACCATACACAAAAGACTCAAAGTGGATAATACGTGTAAATGTAGGAGCTAAAAGTATAAAACTCAAAAGAAAACAAAAGAGTAAATCTTCAGAACCCTGAGTTAGGCAATGGCTCCTTAGATGTGACATGAAAACTACAAGCAACGCAAGAAAAAATTGATAAAACAGGCTTCATTAAAATTTTAAAATTTTGTGTTTCTAAGTAGATAACCCACAGAATAGGAAAGAAATACCTGCAAGCTATATATGTCACAAGAATCTTATGTACAGAAGAAAAAAAAAAGAAAAAAACTCATAACTCAGTAATGAAAAGACAACTCAATTAGAAAATGGATCTCTTATACACGATAATGGAAATATAAACTGTTAACCAGTTAGGCATTATCTCTTTAAGTTGAACACTGAAATACCAGATAACCCAGCTATTCCACTCCCAAGTATATACACAAGAGAAATGTTTGCACATGTACAACAGGAGACATGTATAATAATGCTTATAGCAGTACTATTCACAAAAGCAAAAATACGTTAACAACTCAAATGGCCATTAGTGAGAAAGTGAATAAATAAAGTGTGGTACAACTACACTGTGAAACATAATGCAGCCATCAAAAAGAATGAACTACAGCTTCATTCAACAATTTGGATGAATCTTAGCAACCTAATATTAAGTAATTAATATTACTTATATATAAAGTTATATAAAGCAGAGCTATGTGTTAGCTTTTTTACATTTTTTTAATGTTCAATACAAGGAATAAGCAATGTATTATTAAGGAGCTGACTTACTGGCTTGAAGGTGTTTTAGTAGGAACAAATGACAATCAGATTTGCATATTAGAAAGAGTACTCTAGCTACAGTGTGAAGGACTAACTGGACTTGCAAACTGAAAGTGAGGTAGAGATCATTTGGGAAAACTGCTGATAGGCCCAGTTAGAGGTGAGGAGAGGAGGACATGAACACCACCAATGGCAGTGAGAATAGACGGGAAGGAAACAGATCTGAAAGCTATTCAAAGAGCTATAATCAAGAGGTCTTAACTCCTAGCCAGATACCGAGCATGAGGGAAGGTGAAGAGTCAAGAATAATTCCTAAATTTCTGGTCTGGGAGACCAGGGGGCCTAGGGTCAATAACAAGACTTGATTTTTTTTTTTTTTTGACATTTTGAATTTGAAGAGACTCTGGGATGTCAATACTCATGTAGTTTCCTCCTTTTATGATTAAGTATGAAATCTGATCCTTCCCCCTTCAAGGCCCATCCTCTATCTTCGTTATAAAGCCCTCTCTGATGTTCTACCAACACGATCGATGTCATCTCTCCCTCATGCACATTGCTTTGTTTTCACTTATGGTATTTACCTTACTGCAGCCCAGCATTGCTCAGTCTTGGCACCACTGACATTTTGGATTAGGCAAGTCTTTGTTGTGTGGGGCAGTCTTGTTCTTTGTAGGAGGTTTAGTAGCATCCCTGGCCCCTACCCACTAAGACGTCCCCCAAGTTGGGACAATCAAAAATGTCTCCAGATATTACCAATATTCCCTGGGGGCACATCCTCCCACTCCTTGAGAACCACTGACTTAGCCTATTTAATAGATAGGAGTACTAATTTTATACCACTATGAAATCATAAATTCCTCTAAGGCAGAAACTTTACCACCTGTCCATTTACATAAAATAGATACAACAAATCTATTCTTACATACTCATCAAGATAGGTTAAGGAGACAGTTACCTATGTTCAATTTACTACTTTTAATTTATAAATATCTTTAAAAGTAACTGATTTCCCATTGACATAGACATGCCAACCAATTAGCTTGAAGTATTAAGGATTTACATATTGTAATAACTTTTTTTAAGACAGGGAAAATTCTAGGCTATACATTCTAGTCTCTTAGGGACATAATCATTTAACAAAGCCATTTTTGAGTGAAATCCAAATTCATAAACACTCTAGAACTGGTTAGTTTCCACAGAGTTCAAATAAGAGTTTATGGCACAGTTATTTTATTTTTGTTTCTTGTCATCTTGAATCCTTAATATAATGCATAAAATTCTACTGAAAGACACTTAAGTAATTAATTTAAAAGTGACAACATTCTCTGTCACAAATTGTAAGAGTACACAGATTAACAATGTCCACAAACAGGGAAGGACTTACCTTCCTATTTGGAAAGAAAACTTTTTTTAAAAAGTTTCATATCAAAAAATATATTAGATAACATCCATTATTTAGTTATCCATAACAGTCCATTGACTGGTGTTCTGTATGTGGAATGCTATCAATTTATAATTTATTTGAAACAGGAGAAATGTAAAGATTAACAGTTAGACCCTTAACAGACTAAATATAGCTTAAAGTCAGACTAAATACAAATTATTGTTATAAAACTCACTTGTACAGGTTTCTTTTATTACATTAAATGGTTCCCTGGAGTATAGGGTTTTGTTTTTGCATTTGTTTATTTTTTCTGTAAAAGGGAAGCAAACAAAACTTTCTGGAACTGCTCAGAGAACTGATTATAAGAGTACTACAATGCTTCAAGAAGTACCCAAATACCCACAAAGTGTAGAGAAAACTAAAATATTTCCCCTTCTAGGTCATGATGATAAACAGCCTCTGTACAATGGGGGTGGGCCTCACACCGTTTAAGTATCCCTTAGAGTGCGCTGCTGGGATGGGCTAGGAGGATGATATGCCCTTTTGCAAAGTTTCACTGTATGCCTTGGAACTTAAACACCACCTCCCAGGAAATCAACAGGCTCTAAGCCTTCAATTACTTTTATTTGTGAAAAGTGTCCCTAATATCATCTCTCGTGTTGTCAATAAGGTTCTAGACTTTGTCCATCTGTATGCTTTTGATAATAAATAAGTGCTTCAGAGTGTATATTACAAATAATCTAAATCAAAATATTAAATTTTAAACTTTAAGCAAAATGTCTCTATAACCCCAGTTTTAAAATATTCCAATAAACTACTCTGTTCTTTTACCTGTCATGCAGTATACATGATTTTTTTTTTCAGAAAACATGGTAAGCTCAAATTTTTCAAAAGCAAATTTTTGTAATTTAGCTGCTTATCACACAGTATAATTCTAAACTGTGGCTTATTCTCCATAATGACTCCTTAAAGCATTTTGCTCTATCTATGGTGGCAAACTTGTTTTCCCAGATGACACTGCCTGACATCTTTAAGATTAAAATTTAAGACATTAACGTCCCTAGATGTCCCCTTTACCTTAGCAAAAGTCAGGTAACTCCTCCCTCCCATTGCTAACAGCTCCCCATCCCTCCTACCCACCCCACAATTCCCCCCATCCATGAAGATCCTTCCTCCACTTCTTGCATTCTAACACTGAACTCTCCACCAGCTCCCTCCTTTCAGTCTCCAAGTATGTTTAAGAAAATAAGAGTGAACCTTCAGTTAACATCGGCCTTTAACACACAATGCCATTCTTAACTCTGTATCTGTACAATTTCTCCCCTGAAAGTCTGCAACTGTCCCTCCTGCATAATCATAACCTGATCCTATACTGACCATTCACCTCATGATTCAGCAAATACCTAACTTTACAGGAAACTTACTCAAACTATCTTAACCCCCAATAATATTAAGTCTTATGCCACAGTTCCATATCACTTATCTGTACAGTTTATAAATGTATACAGTTTTGAATATTGTTATATATTATAGCTCTTTTCTAACTGTTGCACATAGTACTATACATATCCACCTATTTTATAAACCTTTCAAGAAAAAGAAACATGTCTCTTTCCTGTTGACTGTAATCATGTTTCCAAAGTGGGAGTTAAATAAAAGCTTGCTTAATGAATCTATACTAAAACCATCAGAGGGGCATGAAGACAAGTTATGCAAACAACCATGCACAAAACAAAACACACTACACTACAAAAACTATATAATCTATGAAGTTAAATAAGCATTCATCTTTCAGATTAAATGAACTATTTATTAGCAGTGTTTATTTTCATAATAGCTTTGTTATTAGAAGAGAAAGTATTACAATGGAAATAACACTGAAACACTGCTAGAGTTGGAAAACCTAGCTTCTGACCCACACTCTGCTATATACTAGCCATTTAACTTCGGGCAAATCACTCAACCTCTCTCAACAACAAGGAGTAATTACTATGCACTCTGTCAAGCTCACAGGGTTATTATTAGGCTACAATAAGGTAATACATATGAAAGTGATAAGAATTTATAAAGAGTTATATAAATGGTATTATTTTAATGAGAAATGTACCCTCCAACTTAAGATGACATTTTATTTTAAAATGTGAACTTGCAAAAGAAAGAAATTAAGAACCAACTATCTATGCTATAGAAGAATTCATCACCGAATAAAATCACTACAAGATTCAGCAACTCAAATTCAACTAAAACAATTAAAATGAGTCAATCATCAAAAATATCCCTCACATTTGGTTTTTCAGTAAGATATCACATGAAGCAAGACAGATATTTGAATCAGGCCACAAAATCACAAGCTTATTCCACTGAATGCACTAAGATGGCCTTCACCTATGTAACAAAATCAGATGCTGTGAAGTTTATCTGGCTCCATTTTACAAGCTGATACAATGCACCATGCCCCACAGTTGAAGAGGTGAAACAACACATGTAGGAAATGCTAGAGTTGACTCCAGGTTTACAGGAAAACATGTGATTAACCAGGGCACAGCACAATCTGATGTATGTAAGAATTCCTAAATCTGTTTCACAGACCTATTGTTTACGGACATAAAGAGGTATGAAGAAGCAGAAAGAACAGCGGTCTAAGTAGACTGAGACTTATTTGTAGCACTGGTGACAAAGTCAGGACTTTGTTGGGGGTAGCCATTAAAATCATTTTCACGCTCTCTTAAAGTCAATAAATTATCACAGTATCAAACAGACTAAAAGGTTCTAGGCAGTTCCCCTTTGTCCTGCCAAGTCTACCTACAGACCATGAAAGACAAGACATCACAACCAGAGTCAGCTACTTTCCTGAAATGGGTTACCAACTTTCTGATCCATGTTTTAATGTCTTTATATGGGTGAGGATTTTAATCAAGAAACATCTAGAAGGCATATCAATTCAAAACAGGTCACGAGCACAAACCACCAATTAGAGATTCAAGTAAATTAACAAACTCTCCCTTTTAAATGTTAATTGCCTGGAAAGGCTGCCATAATTAGTTAGCTTTGCTCCCATCCCAGCAAAGGAAGGGGAATGAGGATGAAGAAGGAAAAAGAAATAAAGAGGCAGCAGGAGAGAGGGGACAGGTGAAGAACACACACCAGAAATTCAAAGAGAGGTAAAAAGATACCAAAGATAAACTTTGCCCAACAGCTACCTATTATCCATTTTCCCTCACTGGACGACTATTAATAACGAAAACAAGATTTTGCTGCTACATGTTTTAAGGGCACTATTTTCTTAATGCAAATTGATTGAACAGTATTAAATGTAAACCAGCGTTACTGAAGGGAACTGGAGAAACTATATCTTCCTGGTAAGTTTCTAGTCGCTACAGACATAATATGATGAAAAAAAATAAGTCTCTGCTTCACAGAAGCCTATTAAAAAAATACTGAACTAGAACTTGAACACTTAGTTCTTAGCTTTGGTTTTGACCCTCTTGACAAGTGGCTTTAGGTTAGTCACTAAACTTTTATCAATGTCCTCATTCACTCAAACAATAAATATTTCTTCAGTGCCTAAAAAATGAGCTAGAGTTTCTCAACCCTGACTGCATATTAGAATTGCCTAGGAATACTTTAAAAAAAAAAAAAAAGAAGCAGCAGCTCACTTGGCCCTTGAGATTCTGATTTAATTGGTCTAGGGTGGGGCCCAGGCATAGTTTAAATAAAAAAAAAAAATCCCTCACGACTTTAACATGCACACAAGGCAGAAAACCAATGGTTTTTTCGTCTTATGTGTATGTACGGAACAGCAAAACAATACAAAAAGCCTTCCCACTACCTTTGAAATTTATCAATTCCCCCTTCTTATATCATTTTGTTTTAACCCAGATTCTCACCACCTCACACCTAGATTAACAAATAGCTTCTACTTATTTTCCCTTCCTCCAGCCTCTTCCCAACCCAATAAACCATTATATTCTCATCTAACTAATCAGTTTGATACTGAAACATCATCCCACTGAGAGTCATTTTAAGTATAACAATATTAACAAACAGAACTGTTTTCATCAAACGGAGAATATATTGTGTATACATATTTGTATGTTTGTGTGTATATATGTATGTATGTATTAATCTCAAACATGCTCTATCTTCCCTCAGTTTCAGTGTATCTACCTTCATTTATATACAATGGATACTAGTCTCTTTACGAACAAGAATATTGCCCCTATATACTGGAATTTGGCACAACACTGTAAAATGACTATAACTCAATAAAAAAAAGTTAAAAAAAAAAAAGAATATTGCCCCTAACTAGTTCAAGGCTGAATTTGGTCAAAAATGAATGGTGAATGAGTCACCCACAGATTTCGCATTTAAATGTTGAAGTGTTCTCACAAGGAACACACATTCAACTTTAAAAAAGGTAAAAGGAGGTGGAATTATCTCAAAAATCCTGTGTAACTGCAGACACTGATAAAGTTTATGATGAATGAATGTTTACCAAGAGCAAATAGGGCTCTGGTTTGTGTTAAAACTTGCCTAAAAAAGCCAACTGAAGGCTTAAAAGCTAAAGGTTATAACCACATAAGATGATATTCATATTTATGAAAAATATTATCAAGTACAATGTAAGCAATGTATAATGAGAAAACTGAACAAGTATATGACTTATTCCTTGCCTTTCAGGGGCTCTCCGTCTTCTCAGGGCAAGCAAAATATAAAAAGAAAATAAAGCCAGCACTAGCAGGTAAGCAGTAAAGACAATAAGTACCATGGGAATTCATAGAAACAGGAGATTGCTGTAGCCTAAGGGAGCTGGAGACAGCTTCTTGGAAAAGCTGGAGCTTGAACAAAATTAAATAGGTGGAGAAAAGAAGGAGATCTCAAGCATACGGAGGACCTATAAAATGAGGCAGAAATTCACAAAATGCATTTGAGGGACAGGGGTTTGATGTAGCTGGAACAGAGGGTTCTACATAGGAGCATCTGAGGAGGTAACACTGCAATAATAAATTGAAGTCAGACAGTGAAAGCCCTGAATGCCAGGACAGGATGCTTAAACTCTGTCCTACAGATATAACCTTTATAGGTTATAAGGAACAACAAACAAAACAATATATCCCTATAATGATGCAGTCTGAAACCATTTTTCTTAAAGCATTTGAAGAACATACCAAGTAGTATAATATCTTTCCAGAATATGTGAACATACTGTTTAGGAAATCTGTTCAGAGTAAATACTCAAACATGCTTTCCAAAATACAAAATCATTGATCAATTACGCATTCATAGTTCTTAGGATGATTCCTAAGAGAGTAACTGAATAGAAGGCTTCAATTTTAGGTTTTCCTCCTCTGCCTACACTCATCCAAACACATACCTTGATTTAATATCTAGAAACAGAATACAATGAAATAGTGTTATTCTGAAAACATCTTTTATTACTTTTCATTATGAGCAAATTTACTTACTAAATTGTTTCAAAATCACTAAATCTATTAAAATAATTTGTCCAAGATTTCTTACAGCAAAGGATATGAAAACACGCACATAAATAACACGCTTAAAGATTATGAAAAGCAAAAAACTCTTCATCAAACCAAAACACATCTAAAACAATCAGCAGTGGCTTATAAGGAAGAGGGGAGAGTGTGTGTTTGTAACAAAAAATGCCATCCAAAACAAAGAATACCAGAGAGTATACCAAGAACATTACAATAGCCAATTTCTCATCCAAAATGATAAACCATTAACCCACAACTCCAAACAAAATGGAGTTAATTTTCCTCTCAAAAATGCCCTTAAAATTTTTGGCTGTATCTGCTATAAAAATTAAGACCCTAACATATCTCAAGACAAGGATTCTTTTCCTTAGTAACCAGACACATAAGTGATTGATGATTTAATTTGCCACTGCAGCCAATACTAATTTAACCACCACTGCCACCACTACCTCCTCAACATCAGGAAAAAGAAAATTCTCAGTCTTTAAAGACATAGGTGGTAAGAAGGCAAGAATATTCCAGGATGATTAAAACACACACAAAATAAGGCAACAGACACAAAAAACCGCGGCAATACTGCTGCTGTACTAGGAAAAGGGATATACCATTCTTGCAGGCACCTATGCCTTTAAGGAATATGTAAAGATTATGATGTTCTGTATTGTCTTCTTTTTTTCCCTCCGGGAAAGATGGGAACATCCACGAGAGTTGGAAGAAGTGCATTCAGGAAGATGTCAATACCTCCCTCCCCACCCCTTACTGGGGAAACTAGCTTTAACAATAATGCTTTTTCACCCCTCACAAACCACCCGGTTTTCAGACATCCTTTACTCGGCATTCCCGCCCCCCACCATTCTCTTCACTGCCCCACACATTCTGAACTGGCTGCTGCGACTTTGTCAGTCTCGCCGCCCCCGCGCACCCGCCGGGGCCAGCAGAGTCCAACAACGCAGCCACGCAGCCACCCACTCCCCCACCGCTCCCTACTTAGCCCAGCTGCCCCTCCCCCTCCCCGTCCTGTCACCTGCTTGGGTGGTGTCCGTCAGGTCGTAGCCGCTGCCGGGGAAGTCTCGGAGTTTCCTACCACTGAGGCTCAGGATGCCGGAGTTGCCCGCCTCCTCCAGGGCCCGGTCCAGGCTCCTCACGGTGTGTTGAGGCTGCAGGCTCCCCGGGTTCCACTGCGGCCCGTTGGGGAACGGCTGACCGAAAAGAGTCGGTACCGGGATGGGCACCACCAGGGTCCCGCCGCCGCCGCCGCCTCCCCCTCCGGCTCCGCCACCTCCCCCGCCGGCCGCGCCACCGCCACCGCCGCTTCCACCTCCACCACAACCGCCGCCCCCACTGTTACCACCACCTCCCTGACTCGCCGCCATGTTCCTGGGAGAGAGAATAGCCCCCGACAATACTCTCAGCTTGTGCCGCGAGTGTAGGGGGTTCTTAGGACGCATGCGCAGGCTGGGGGCGGGGGTGGGGGGGCGAGGTAGAGGGTGGGAAGGAACCAGGGGGCGGGCTGGGAGGAGGTGTTGGGTAGAGAAGAGACGACGTTCAAACGTGCAGAACGCTTGCTTTGAGAAATGTATGAATCAGAGGAAGGATGCTAAATCCCGGTTCCGCTGCTTTGGGTACCAAAATCTTGCAAAGCGACACCAGTTGAACTATAGGTTGTTTGGCGATATGTCCCCAAATCTCTAAATTGCTTCACCTTTTGCGTTCTGCAAAACAAAGGCAAATATATTAGATAAAGATGAAAGGGATTCGTTTCAGAATATATTGAAACAGCATTTAGAGGGACTATCAGCCACCTGATTGAAATGCTTACCGCAAATGCCTCAGGAACCGTTTAGCAGTGTTAACACGGAGAGAAACTTGGGGAGGAAAAAGTGGTGCAGAATTCAGTTTTAAGCATATATGAATTTTCCCATAATTTAGAATTCCAAAATAGGAAAAAGACTTTAAATGTTTTCAAGGAAGCCTCTCGTTTCAGTGTGTGTGGGTCTCAGCCAAACTGCTGCCTTCCAAAACTTGGAAAAGTTCTCTGCATTCTGTTCTATCGGTCTTTGAAGTTATGCCAAGACCTCCAAAATATCTTGAGTTTCTTCTCATCATGTCAGTATGGCTGATGGAGAACTCTTTGATCATCAAACAACCTTAAAGTTTATTTTTGAAATATAGGTTTTGGTTTTAGGTGGAATTCTGAAGGTTTAACACTGGGAATATGAAGCTAATCAATCTTGGATTTTAGGAGTTCATTCTTAGAACCTGAACCCAACCATTCAAGCCACTGCCACCTCTCCATCTCCACTCAGAGTTATTCAAATCTTTTTCACTAATAGCAAAGTTATACAAGAAAACTATCAGAATGCTGGGCATATTTAGCTATCAGTAATTTGAATATCCTATGCATCTCTTTTACATCCACTTCAGTTTAAGCAATCTGTCAACAGTCTGATTACCTTGGAGAAATCTCCACAAAAGTTTATCTGCCATAAGCTCTACTTTGGAAAAAAAAAAGATACAGAAAGAATTACAATTTATCTAAATTGCTTTATGACGATACAGGTTAACTAAAATAATTATGTTGCAAGAAATTACATTTGTCAGGTGCATGACCCACAGAAGGAACAGAACTGAAAATCAGACTCCACAGTAAATTAGCAAGTGAACCAGATTACTTAAACCCACTGGTATCAGAAAGAATGTTGTACCTTAATATCTCATCTTTCTTATATTGCAAATCAAATCAGGTATCAATTGAGAATTTCCAGAATCAAGAGGGGTGAGAAGGTAAACTAAATTCATTAGAGGGAAATAAGAAAGGAAATTTTAATAATTAGCCAATAAAAATGTTTGTAATTCTTTAATGCAATGTATTGGACTCCAGGAAAAATGTCCTTAGGATCAGGATACCTGTCAAGTGAAAAAGGCCATGTACAACCAAATTTAAGAAGGAAAGTAATCTTTGAAAGAATTTAAAAAATAGTCTAAGTATGAAAAAAGGGAAGCCTACAAAGTAGGCTAGGTATACATGAAAATCAGGCAAAATAACCCATTCTGGAACTCTTTGACAAGAGCACCAAGGTCATAAGGAATGTTAAATAAACTGAAGCATATTAAAATTTTCAGAATTTGAGCATTTATCTATTGGAATTGGGCAGCACCAAACAGGAAGTAAAGAGTGGTCACCAATAGGAACCCAGGGAAAGACTTACATAGAGAAAGTGAGGAAGCAAAGAAAGGAAATTATTGCTTGGCTATAGCTGACATTCTAGCTGGCTGTTCGTGATTGGTTGTCCTTAGCATTTTGATTTCCTAACCTTGAAGCATTTATAGGCTTAGATTTTGGTTTGCTTATGTAGGCTGCCGGGGCATTTACACCACCTCAGTCTAATGGTCTCCCTGTTTGATTAATTTAGCAGGACGTAAAAGATTTAGAAAGAACATGAAATTTAGAAATTTGTTCCAACCCCTTAACTGCTGGCGTAATACTCAGAAAAGTGACTTAAGAGTTCTGTACTTTAGTTTCCTCATAAGTAACACTGGAAAATAACAATAATATTTAGTAATAATAATATATAAATAGTGCTTACTATTTACCAGCAATTGTTCCAATTGCTTTATATATATTAAGTCATTCAATTCTCATAAGAATCCTGTAAAATAGGTACTATTATTCTTCCATTTTATGGATGAATAAAAATACCATATACTTCACATAGGATTGCTGTAAGAATAAATCAGATCAGTAAATAAATAAGATGTAAAGTAACACCACAATACCTGGCACTCATTCATTCATTTAATAAATATTTATCAAGTGATTACTCTGTGCCATGAACAACTCTCTGTGCAAGTAACAGTATAGCATTAGGTGCTCAATAAATGTTAATTTCTCCACTATGTCCCTGTACCCTTCATGAAAGAAAATAAAATGATAAAACAATATACAAAATGGAAGAAGCCAAGGGAGAAATCAGTTAATTCCTTGATAATTTGAAGCAAAGAGGGTATCTGACATATTGCATGAATTTTTTTGTTTCAGTTTATACTAGATGTTTTACAACGATTACCACTTCGATGTTATTCCTGACGTGAACACATTGGTACTTGGTTAAATTATAGACAATACTCAGCATTATTCAAGTCAAACTTACAAATTCCTGTTGACAAATCACCAGGACTAGATGACATATACCATAGATTATAGAAGGAAAACAAGGGATTTTGAACAAAATATGCAGCTTCTATTAAATAAAGCACTGGCTGACTATAAATATGATTTGTATTCAAAAGAACTCTAGAGGGGACTTTTAAAATTCTAGGCCAGTTTATAGTCACAGCTATTCTAAGGAAATCGGTCGTTACCTAACATTTATAAGTAATATAGGGAAGGAAAGGCACAGCCCAAAGCTCTAAATTCTTCTATTAGAGGTCAAGATTATTGGGATAGACTACAAGATGTTCTTACCAGTTTATAAAAAAATCAGAAGTGAGATATGTTTTATCTCAGGATCTAGAACAAGGCAATGAACTTCAAGATTAACTAATATCAAACTATAATATGAATTTTTTTTTAATCCTGATCAGTTTCCAGGAAAAAGTCATGGGAGTCTCTGTAGTTTGTTTCCTGAAAATATCAGCTCAGTTAAATACTAAACTCAGGGGGAAAAACAATGAAATGTTGAGTATCATCAAGACATGTAAAAGAAACCCTAAAAAATATTAATGTACATCATACTGAACTATTCCATAGCTGCCACTGGAATGTGATGTGAACTTCTGCCCACTCCACTCTCAGCACAAGTCCTGACAGAGAAAACCCAGTAAGTACACTTAAAATGATTAGGGATATGGGGGAAGGAGAAATTTACTTGGCCGTCATCTCTCTGGTGACTTGATCTTCAGTCCCTTCCAAAATCCCTGTTCTGGCATGGAACCTTCAGAGGACTATACATTAACTTATTTTAGCATAATTTATAGCACACTCTATATGACATCTCTGAACCTCCTTCCCCTGTCTGTCCTTGGTTCTGCCCTTGTACATAACCCTTTGCATTGCTTTAACCAATCCTAACAAACTCATTATTCTCAAACTTAATATTTGCTAACTCAAAAGAGATTTGGACAAATATGTGATCACTATTACTTAAAAGAAGCTATTACATACCTAATCTTTAATGTTGATGTTAACAAGCACTTTAATGTTCTAGCTTGGTTAGAATCCCTGCTATGACACTTACAAGGTGCAAGGTAGACAAGTCATTTAAGCTCTCAGAGTCTCAGGGTTTTTTCATCTATAAACCAGAGATCATAACATTACTAGCTATCTCACAGGATTGTAGTGAGGATTACATGAGATATTCACAGAAAACACATCATATATTATTGTGGTTATTTTTTTTTCTAGGTTCACTTTGCCAATAGAACACTGTGCTGAGTGAACCATGAATTATCAACATGGCAGTTCTTAAATTCCCCTGTATTATTGTGCTACCGGCACTAATAGACATTTTCCTCTCTGCTGCTGTTGAAGTTACATCCTTATTGCCTCACCCCAGGTTTCTGCCTCTCCTAACTTTTGTGTTTTCACTATAATCTAGTAATTCAATTCCAATTCCTGCTTACTGTCTCCAATGCAATCCCAGATTTTGACCTCTGTGTTTCTACTATGTTAACCTGATATCATGAAATCCATTTAAATATCTGTTCCAAATCCTCCTTTAAAAATATATCTTAAATGTTTTGCTTTGTGTAAGCCACACATGCCTAAGTCTGTTAAAAATCCTAAAGAGGTTTCTTATTAGAGTAGTATGTAAAAGATACAGACTGCTGGATTTTGCCTAGTTTAGCTTGGCTAAAGAAAGTAAATAAAACATCACATAAAATTATTGAAACTGTTATGGCCAATTAGAAAACATAAAGTTGAGGAAGAATTTTCAGTCCTCTTTAATATTACATTGGAAAGTCTCCTCTTTATATATAAACATGGAAATGTGCCATATGCCTTTTGGGCAAGCTTGTCTTATATAATTATCTTCCTTTTCTTGCAGTATGTGAGAGAGAATGATGAAATAAGGCCTTTTCAAGCAAAATCCAAATTCCTGAAAGGAAAATCTAGACAACTATCATGCTACCTCTAAGCAGACTATACCTGTGACAGAGAAACACAGATGTTAATGGTATTTCAGTAAAGCCTATTAAAGAAATTATGATGTCAAACTAGATTAAAACCTCAGGAGAAAATATAAATCCTAAAAGAGTTTAGATTCTATATTTCCTTAAACAGAATGAAATAGAAACATGTGGACCAAAACCTATGTATAAAATGAAGGTTGGAATGAAATGATGAAAAATCAAGTTGGGCATCTACCAAAGTCTAATCATATTTGTTTACCTTAAATTTTGCTTCAAATCTTCATCATTGTATATAGCAAAGTATGGGTGTTACAGGTTTATGTTTTTTGCTTGTTTGTTTGTTTCTCTCAATCAAATAAGGATAGCACATACATCTCTGTGGGACTGTGATTGCAGTGACTCTGGGCCTGGGGGGCAGTGTACCCTAAGTATAAGATTCTGTGGGGTTGTTTTTTTTTTTTTCTGTAAACCTGAAACTCTCAAATGATAATTGGGTCACTTAAGATCCTAAAATCCAATTTTTCTACCATCAGGTTTATTGTTAGCTGTAGGTGTTTCATAGATCCTCTTTTTTCCAGTTGAAGAAGTTTCTGGAAACTCTCTCAAAGCACTAAGATTGAGCATTTGCAGGTCTCACTTCATTTGTGTCTCATACCCCAAGTATTACTGTTTTTGTTGACTGATTTTGAAAGCCACAGTTCTATATACGTTGTCCAAGTTTTGGTTGTTTCATGTGGTAAATTTCATCCTTTAGGTAGAAGATTGAATGATTTCTCAGGAGATCAGGAATAAGACAAGGGTGTTCACTCTCACTAATTCATTGAACAGTGTACTAGAGTTTTCAGACAGAGTAAGAAGGGAAAGAAAGAAAGAAAGAAAGAAAGAAAGAAAGAAAGAAAGAAAGAAAGGAAGGAAGGAAGGAAGGAAGGAAGGAAGGAAGGAAGGAAGGAAGGAAGGAAGAAAGGAAGGAAGAAAGAAAGAAAGAAGAGAAAAGAGGGAAAAGGGAAGATAGGAGGGTGGGAGGGATGAGGGGAGCATAGGAGGGAGGAAATGTGGAGGGAGGGAAGGAAGGAAGGAAGGGACGGAGGGAAGGAGAGAGGAAGAGAAGTAGGCAGGCAAGCATCCAGATTGGAAAGGAGTCCTTATTCACAGATAATATGATCATCTATGCAGAAAATAAGTGGAATCTACAAAAAAGCTACAAGAACATATAAGTGAGTTTGACAAAGTTGTAGGATAGAAAATCCAACAAAGACATGAAAGACATACACTGAAAACTACAGATCATTGCTAAAAGAAATTAAATAAGACATAAATAAATGGAGAGATATATCATATTTATGGGTTGGAAGAAAATATTGTTATGATATCAGTTCTCCCCAAAGCCTCAGCAGGCATTTTGGGAGAAATTGGCAAGCTAATTTTTTAAATTCATGTGAAAATGCAAAAGCTTTAGAATAGTGGAAACATTTGGAAAAATAAAACAAAGGCGGAAGACTAAGACTACAAAAATTCAAGACTTACTACAAAGCTACACTAATCAAGACAGTGTGGTACTGGTGTAATGATAGAGAAGTAGATCAATGGCACAGAATAGAAAGTCCAGAAATAAACTCATACTTATGGACAAATGACTTTTGACAAAGGTGTAAAGACAAGTCAGTGGAAAAAAGACAGTTTCAACAAATGCTGCTAGTACAATTGAATATCCAAATGCAAAATAAGATAAACTTGGATCCATACCTCACATCACATGCAGAAATTTACCAGTAATACATCATAGACTTAAATGTAAAACTTAAAACTTAAAATAAAACATAGGAGGAAATACTTGTTGCATTGACTTAAACAGATTTCTCAAATACAACAGCAATAGCACAATCCGTGAAAGAAAAAATTGATAAATTGGACTTCATCAAAATTATAAACCTCTGCTCTTTGAAAGACACTGTTAAAGGAATGAAAACACAAACCACAGAATGAGAAAAAATATTTGCAAATCACAGACAAGAGATAAAGATTTGTATTTACATTATGTACATAACTCTCCAGAGTAATGAGTCATAAGTAATAATAAGAAAACAAACAACCCAATAAAAGATGAGCAAAAGATTTGAACACTTCACTAAAAAAATAATTTGGATGGCAGACAAGCATATGAAAAGATGCTCAACATCAATAGTCATTTAAAGAATGAAAAATGAAACTACAATGTGATACTACTACATGTCTATTAGAACTGTTAATATTAAAAATATTAACCATACCAAGTGTTGACAAGGATGTGGAGAAACTGGAGCTTTCATACACTGCTATTGGAAGACCACTTTGGAGACAGTATAGCAGTTTCTTAAAATGTTCAACATATACTCACCATATGACCCAGCTATTCCTAGGTATTTACTCAAGGGAAATGAAAGCTCGCATACATGCTAAGACTTACACGTGAATATTAATGGAATATTTATTTTGAATAGCCCCAAAGTGTAAACACCCCAAATGTTCATCAATAGGAGAATAGACACCCTGGATTATGTCTATACAATGAAATACCTTTTGATAATAAATGGAATTAACTATTGATACAACATAACAGTGTGGCTGGATCTCAAAATAAATATGCTGAATGAAAAAAAAACAGAAAAAAGAGTACATAATGTATCATGCCATTTACATAAAGCTCTAAAAAATGCAATTAATCTATATGGACAGAAAACAGATCAATGGTTTCCTGAGGGCATGTAGAGGTTGGGAGCATGGGGAGAGAAATCACAAAAGAGCACAAGGAAACTTCTAGGGATGATAGATATATTCACTACCTTAACTGTAGTGATGGCTGCAGCATCACCATATGCCAAAATTTATCAAATTGTACAATTTCCCTATGTACAGTTTATTGTATATCAATTGTACCTCTATAAAAATGTTAAAATTGACAAATATTCATCGTAAAATGAACATGGAAAAGATTGTTTGAGATTAAAAGTTCAGTAAAATAAAAATTTATACAAAAATATTTAAATGTTTTAATAGAATTTAATATAAAAATTGATCAAAGAATTAAATTGGGTGACCTGAGTTTACTCTTAATATGCTTTCTTGACAAAAATAGTGAAATGTAATTCTGAATCACTTGTACAAATAATTAAGAAATTGGCATGTCCTTAGAATCCAAATATCTATACTATCAAAATGGCCCAAAATGTTAGAATAAAAATGACCTAGATCCAATTGGGATAATTGAGGTAATAGTGAATTATATCCCCTTGATGAGTTTGCAATGTAGTTGTAGAAGCAAGACTTACATATAATAAATAAATAATAAATAATCTGTAGAGTATGTGATTCCATTTATAATTGTACTGGGAAATCAGAGAATAGAGTTGAAGAAATCTTTATGGAGGGGTTGGAACTTGATGTGAGTCTTGAGGAATGATGGTCCAGACAGAGCAGAAGGGATACGACACCTCAGGAAGGGACAAACACAGAAATGAGCATGTGGTATTTTAGGAACAGTATTCAGCAGGCCCGATCAGAGCAAAAGGGGCATATTGAAGAGAATGGAAAATAAGCTTGCATAGGTAGGATAGAACTGGGTTATGGATGGTTTTAAAGTCAGAAAGAGATGATTAGATTGAATTCATTAGATAAATTTCTCAAAGACGATCTGACATTATTATGCTCGATGAGTTTAAGCAGAGGGAAACTGGAGTGGTGGAGATTAACTGTTATGTTAGACTAAGGTAGTGGTATTAGAAACGTTTAGGAGACAAATTTAAGAGAGATTTTCTAGGAGGACTCAACAGGACTTGGAGACGGATTAGGCATTTATTCTCTCACATCGCTAATTCTATTCCTTGTTTCCTTGACATTTGATTGATATCTAGTGTCAATTTAACATTTACGTCTCCTTTCACATCTATATTTAAAAATAATTACATCATCAAGTTTATGTAATCTAAGCCTGGAATCTTTTCTCTTCTCATTCAAGCATAACATATCACCTAATTCTTCCTGATTAATTTATTCAGTATTAAGAATTCTGAGTTCAGTTTCATTAATGTGGTCTGTATAATGGTATTTTATCATGACCTTATTTCATAATCTGATACACTGTTTATTCTGATTTTGTTTTTGCACAAGATTCATTTTTAAATGGATGTATCAATCCTTAATTATAAAAACTTCCTTACGTATTTTAAACTTAATTCTCTGCGATTCCCTATTATGCCTTAATAATTTACCGTTTATTCTGGTCATATCTTCTTACTGTTCTTGTACGTTCTAAACTGAATATCATCATCTATTGCATTCCATATGGTCTTCTGGACTCTTCCTTTGCTAAATAAACAGATTTCTGGCACAGAAAGCTCCTTTTTCTGTGAGATTGCTTAGAGGGTATTTGTACTTTCAGAGAGAGGGAAAAGAGACAGCTGGCAGAGCCTCTCTCTCTAGCTCTGACCCTAACTTTCTTTACTCCCGCTGCACAATTGCCTACAGCAGAATAAACCACATGAGTTATTAACCCCCAACAGGCTAAGCAACCAACCTCCAGCAAATAGTTACCTTGCAAGCTGAGCAGAAAAGAGTATTTTTTGAAAATAACACTTTCAGAAGAAATTTTCAACAAATAGCTCATCTGAAATTAGTTTTGTGATGCTGCCTCATGCCATCCCATTATCCTCTTTCTACAGCCACCACATCAACCACTTTGACATCAAGGTCAAACTCAGTCTTGGACGGAAACAAAACAGAACAAAACAAGAAAACCAACAAAACTCTTCTTCAACAGTCTCAAACTCAAACCCATCCTAATCACCTTTTTCCTGGACTATTACAACAGCCTCCTAACTAGTCTCCCTGTTTCTGGTCTTGCCTCTGGTCCTTTCTGTTCTCCACACTGCTTTCAGAGTGACCTATCAAAAATGGTGACTTACCAGCTTTCCCACTGCCTACAGAAGTCCAGCTGCCTTAGCATGGCATATAGGGCCTTTCATAATCTGACTTCTGCCTATTTCCCCAATCTCATCTCTCACCACTCACTTTCTTTGTACTTCACGCTCTAGTCTAGTCATACTAAATTATTTACTTTTCCTGCCACACACCCTGCAGTTCCTCTTGATATAAATGACTTCCCCAGATTCTTTCCTCCGAGTAACTGCTACTCACCCTTCTGAATTCAGTTCAGCTATCACTTTTCCAAAAAGTCTTTCTTCAACTTCTCATCAGTTGACTTCCCTCCAGTTTACTCTGTCTTCAAAACACTATGGTTATCTCTGTCATATTATTTATTACAATATATTATCACCTTTTTGTCCTGTTTCCTTTCACTCAGGTATGAACTCTTAAAGGCAGGGACTGTGTCAAATTCATATTTGTGTTCTGGCACGTAGTAGATATTCAAAAATATTTGTTTCAGAAGAGAGGAATGCAAAGGTGACTACCATATAAGTGTTAGGATCACCACCTAATATTTGGTTCTTTGGGTACCACTTAAAAAAGTGTGGTCCCAGCCTCTGTTGAGGCATACATATATATATATATATATATATATATATATATATGTCTGAGAATTGAAATCATTTAATCCTATCTCCTGCAATAGGATGATCCTCTTTTCCCCCTCAGAATCACGTTCTAAACTCTCCTCTTTCCACAACATAGTAGGGGTCAGCTCTCTATCCTTGCATTTAATACAAAACTACCATGTTTCAAAGCTTTGTTATCTGCAACCCTCAGTCCCTTCTCAGATTTATATTTTCATCTAAAGACACTAACAACCAATTTTACTCAATGTGACTTCCCCTCCTCGACACACACACACCAATTTCTGTGAGCCTCAGACTCCCGCCTTGTGAGCAACTACATTCCACTGCTTACTGCCCTAAAGACAAATCCAAGAAAGGTTTTCTGGCTTATAAATTTTTCTTGCTGTTTGGAGTAGAGGGCACAGAGCCTGGGTGTCATAACAGAAAGTGCTAATCTGTACACCGGGTGTATTGAAGCGTGTAAAGTCAATTCATAACATTCTATGACACTTTTATGAACTTAAAAGCATCTTGCCAGACCTATTCAAATTGTGTGCATGTGTGAGAATTGTGCTCATTGCTATTTCTAGAGTTTTAGATCATCTTCCACAAATATGCCAAGGTACCCTCTACTGAGATTTTTAGAGATCAAAAATTTTTCCAAAGAAGTGTGCCAAGGTTCCAACTCCTTCTCATGTGGCAGGGTTGATTACGGATTGCTGGTTCTTACTGTAGGTTAAGCAGGTCTACCAGCTTTCTAATAAAGAGCAAAACAGATTGTTAATCTGCTGGCTTCAGAGAGAGGATCAGTAGGTGACAGTGAACAGCAGCTCTTACAAATGGCTGTTGGAGAGGGAAACTGGAGTTATTGAGAAGTCTGTGTGCCACCTTTGGTAGAAATATTATATGTTGCTACCCCCTTCAGGCTATACCTTCACTTCTGTCATCTCACCCCATTTCCTCTTTCTTTTTGGTGACTTTGGGTTATCCATTCTCTGTAATTCACTCCTGCCCTAACAGGTTTTAGTTAACAACAAAATCACTGTCAATAATATGACATGTCTACAGAAAACTGGTGACACAACGATGTACAATTTGAATAGAAGTATATGAATCAGGTTAAATGAAATAATATCCTCACCCTACTTTTTGTGAATCAAATACAACTGAATATTTGGTTCTAGCGTAAGAGTTACACTTCAACAGAATAAACAGAAATATCCAATGACTTTGAAGGTCAAGTGTTACAAGCACCATTTATTGGGAAATTTTTAAAATATATTTTCCTGGGCAGTGTTTCTTGACAAGTGGTCTATAGATTATCTGCATCTAAATTATCCAGGATGCTTGTTAAATTTTCAGATCCATCCAAGACCTTTTGAATCAGTCTCTGAGGATGGGATTAGATGATCTAGATTTTTAACATGCTCCCTAGACAATTCTTTTGCACATTAAAGCTTGAGAACTAATGATTTACAAAGTACGTAATGATGGCCTTTAACAATTTGTAAGGGTTCTTATATGGAAAAAGGAAAAGATTAAATTTGAGTTGCTCAAGAAAGGAAAAAATTAGTTTTGTGTTGTTTAAGAAGGCAGAATTTAAACCATGAATGAAAGCTATAGCAGGAAAGTGTCCAAATACGAGGAAGATACTTTTGAAAACAATTAGACATAGCCTTCAATAGAAATAGTAACCATCTTGCAAAATAGTGAATTCTTTACCTCTTTATTCATAGATAGAGGATAGAGGGTTCTCTTTAAGGGACGATACGGTAGAGATACTTACACTGAGTGGGAAGTTGAACAAAGTGACTTCTCAAGTACCTTCTAGCTCATACATTTGCTGAATTTATACAAAACGCTTTAAATCATAAAGATTATGCCATGGCCTTCAAAGTTGATAATCCTGGCCTCTTTGTTCTTTCGTTCATTTAGCACCTATTTATAAGCAACTACTATGTGCTGAACACTGTGCTAGTTTGTAGAGATACAATGGTCAACAGACAGCAGTGTTCCTGTCTTTAAGGAATTTACAGTGTCATGAGTAAAGGGTAAAGTACCAATATAGAGTGGTAGGTGCTGTGGTTCAGGAAACAGAAGGTGCTAAGAGAACACAGAGAAAGGGTACCTAACTGAACTTGAGAGTCAGGGAAAGTTTTCTGGAGGAGATACTACCTAAACTGAGAACTCAACAATTCGCAGATGTTAGCAAGGCAAGAGAGGGAAGAGCTTGTGCAAAGGGCAGGAGGCAAGAGACAGCATGCCCATTCAAGGAAATGAAGGTAGCTCAGAATGGCTACCAGGAATGCCAGGAGACACAAAATGAGACTGAAATGGTATATGGCGTCCAAATCTCTCTGGGCCACATAGATCATAACAAAAAGTTTTGCTTTTATCTCAAAGGCAATGTAGAACCACTGATGGGCTTTAATCAAGGAAATAATATGATCAAATATTCAGTATACAAAAAAAATTCCTAAGTACACAGAAAAGTCCCTTGCTCTGACTTTCAACAGCAATGTTCTGGAAAGCTACCTGCTTATCTAGTGTCCAGCTAGCTTTGGTCTCTGGCACAAAGTTTCCTGTGACTACTACGTGCTTTCTGATTACTACCTCACAGCCATCACTAATATAAAGTAGAAGGTAAATCTGTGGATGTGGAGCCACACAGACCGACCCTGAGCTAGTTATACACACTTTCTAAGACTCAGTAAGTGGCTCATCACTACTAGATCATAAGCTCCATGAAGACAAGGGTCTTGTTCACTATGATATCTCTAGAGCCTGGCACATCTTTATTACTCAATTAATATTTGTTGATTGAATGATGAATCCATACAATGGGGACTCTGGCACATACCTACCCCATTGTTGTTATTAGTACCAAAAGGGATGACTACATAACAAATATGATGCCTGGAAATCCACAAATAGTGACTGTCATTATTATCATGATGTCTTGTTGCTCTTGGCCCTGGAGCATCACTTTATCTCCCTACTCTAATGTAATTTACAGTTGTGGCTGGATACCATTGACCCTGGCTTTTTTCCTCCTTTGCATATGATTACCAGTTGACCCAACACTTGGTAATGATTTCAGTGTTCTCCGTATTTCTGTAACTATGATTCTAATTTCATCCAAATCAAAAAGATTAACAAAAATGTCATTTTAAAAAGTCTACTATTGTATTGAAATTAATGCTGAAATGTGTAATTTAGAGTATTAGGAAATAAATTGTTTACAACCTTCATAACAATAATCTTTGAAATTAGAATTGTATGCTATAGTTAAAAATAAAAGGAAGATGAACCAATCAAAAACAAGGAAGCATAATACAAAATTTTGTAAAAGAAAACACTGTCAACTAATAATAAAACTGATGTACAAGTTTAGGTTCAGCTGCTTTTGTATATTAGATATCCTAAATCCTTAGAGGGCAAAAGCAGATGATTTGGAAATAGTGATGATGTGAAATGAACTAGGGAAAGATGAATTTGGTGAACTGCTTTATCAGCCCTGAGGCAGGGAATGAGTCTGTTTACCAGCTGTCTGCCTATTCTCCTAATGTATGTGTTGGTACATCAATGCTGTAGAAACGAAAACAAACAATAGTCTTGCCAATATAGGTGAAATTCTGAACAAGTGGCCTAAATAAAGTTAATTGCTATGGAAAGACAAAGAATACTGTTATATAACACTTCGCTGAATTATGTATATTTAATGGTCTAATCTCTTAAAAAGACATAGAGAAGTTCATAGGGATGGGATTTTAATTTGTATAGGCCTAATAGTCATAAAGATTTTAGTTTGTCCAAAGATAAAAATAATTAAATGACTAGAATGAGGAAAAGACATAAATTTTTGTCAGTACCTTGGTTAGCTCAACATCATAGATCAGCTTTAAAACACTATTATAGAAGCAAAAGTGTAATACATGAACATGAATTTATTTAAATATTTGATATATATGAATTTGCCTAATGATAATGTAATAAGTAGAGAGCCAATCCTATTTTGTCCTAACTTATTCCATAACAATTAAAAGAGAGTTTAGAAAGCAAAAAATACATGTTATAGTAAAAATAATAGCAGAATGATACTCCCTCCATGTATTAAAACTCTTCAGAGAAAAATAGGCTTCATAAGTCTATCAGCTGGATTACATAATGAATCCTACCAAAGAAGATCCTCTCAAGAACATAAACAGATTTTAAAATTCATTATTTTAACATATATATAGCAACAACCACAAAAACACAACAAGAAGAACGCATGCAGAATTACACTTACCAAATGAAAAGGTGTAGGCAGAAATAAGTCTTTCTCTCCAAGATTTAATAGGTCTCCCTGTGGAGGAGACACACTAAGCAAATCTCTCCTTTCCTGATCTGCCAGTCCAATGCTGAATACAGGCCTTATTGTCTGAGCTAACTAACATTCAGGAAATTATCATGTGTCTTCACTGTAAGGCCTTTCACAAAGAAAATACGAACTGAGGCAGAGCACAGAAGAGAATGAAACAAAAATGTGTAGCTGAAATGTTGTCAGAAAATCTCTGACAAATTAAGGCTAAGACCCATTTATTTGTGACAGAACCAGTTCTGGAAGGCTGCAGATACCTGAAATACATTAAAAAGAACTGTTTTTCTATCCATCTGATTTGGCAGTGGAGTGCCTCTTAGTGTCCATGGTAACTCCCATAGAGTGGTTTGGAAATTCATCATTAAAAGGCTTGCACATTAAACTATAATGGGTCAGCCATAGTACTTAGGTAATGTTCAGTTTCTGAACTTCAAAACAAGTTTAAACCATTCTACATCTTTAGGAACATATTATCAGAAGAGTCAATATATAAAAACAATCTGATTTTTTAAATCCACAACAATGTAATTTTTCAAGTACTATAAAGCATAGCTAGTAGATATAGTACAGAATAGACAAGACCACGAGAGCATTTGGAAATCTAAAATACTCTCACAAAACATAACTAAAATATATGAGCTGTAGTCATAGAAATACTGATAAAGGAAAATGGGGAAGTACTTCTATTGATGTTCTCAAGTGGCCATTTTGTTTTGTGTTCTTTATTTTTACCTTCAAAACTTCTAACATTTTTTGGTTATCCTTTCAGCATTAAAAAGCTAACCGAATTGAAGCAAGACAAGATTTAAAGTAGTGAATTGAAACTAAAGAAATCTGTCTTGGTTCCTACTTAAACTCCTTCCTTGGCAAGTTTCATATTACAGTTTGAGAAATTGGTTAAATGCATGGAAATACTTCATTGGCCTGCTTGAAAGCAACTGACCTTTACTCGGCCCGTTAATCAGTGAGTGAAGTCAGTGAGACGTGACTAATCCCAAAGGAACAGCTTTTGAATATACCTTAGTGTGGGTAAGACCTGGCAGAAATTCAGGATGTATTTAGCTAAAATTAAGAATATGAAAGTCTTAAACCTTTAGTGGTTTGAAATGCATTATATACATTTAAAAAAATAGTTGTCCCTAAGTGAACTGTATTCAGTCAAAAGAACTAAAGGCTGCAAATATAATACACACCAAAATTTTTAGTGAGGTCAGGAATATTATGGTCTGAAGGGGAAAATTAGAATAATCAAAAACAACTGGATAATAGTTACCTGAAAAAATATTGCCAGGAAAAAAGCCCATGTAAGAGATGATTTCTGAGCATGTTGACATTGGACAAGAAGTTCCCTAAGTCAGAAGCGCTCCCTTTAAAAGAAGACGTCAATTTAAAATATAGCAATGAACTATAATCGAGGTCATTTAAAAATTCCTTTTGTGGGAGGAAGGTAATTAGGTTTGTTTATTTATTTAATGGATGTACTGGAGATTGAACCCAGGACCTCACGCATATTAAGCTTGCACTCTACCGGTTGAGCTACACCCTCCCCCACAAATATTTCTTTCATGAGGAAACTTTGAAATGAAAAGTCTTGATGACTGATAGAGATATATTAAAATAAGGAACTCAGAGTATAGCAATTTGTACATTTCTCCAGTACCATGCAGTTGAGAGGACTGAAGGAGGATTCCATTCTTGACACTTCCATCCCTGTAGAAGCAATGGATGCATCTAAGTATTTTAATTGGATTACACTAGACTATTAAGATAATTTAGTCCTTCATGCTTCCTTTATACCAAAGGAGACTTTTATCTAGAATATTCTTCATTGTGAACATTGCCTCTCAAGTTCCTGACAGGTAGACTCTGTATTCATTGTGACTCTCCATCCTCTACCATGTATAGACATCCTGTAAGATACAGCCTAAGCAGCCAGCTAGACTCTTTCTGTGTAGAACATAGATATACTTGAACTGATGCTCTGCCATTGAGAATAGACTTCTATAATTTCATTCAGGAAAAATATTCCTGACTCACAGACATAGAAAACGAATTTATGATTACCAGCGGGGGAAGGGGGTGGGAAGGGATAAATTGGGAGTTCAAGATTTGCAGATACTAACTGCTATGTATAAAATAGATAAACAACAAGTTTATACTGTATAGTGCAGGGAACTACATTCAATACCTTGTAATAACCTGTAATGAAAAAGAATATGAAAAGAAATATATATGTATAAATGAATCACTATGCTCTACACCAGAAATTAGCACAATATTGTAAATCAACTATACTTCAATTTAAAAAATAAATCAATAAAATAAAGCTCAGAGAGGTTAAGTAAGATGCTCTGGGGAGGTAGGATGGATAAATTAGGAGTTAGGGATTAGCAGATAAAAACTACTATATTTAAAATAGATAAACAAGATCATACTGTATAGCACTGGGAACTACATTCAATATCTTGTAATAAACATAATGGAAAAGAATCTAAAAAGTATATGCATATGTATACATGTATATATATATATATGTATATATACATATGTAACTGAATCACTGTGCTGTACACCAAAAACTAATATGACATTATAAATTATACTTCAATTAAAAAAAAACACAGACCCCCCCAAAACAATAAAAATATTCCTTATTTTCAAAAAGTATTGAAGAAATTCAAAGTCTTACAGTGGTACAGCCATTATGAAGACAGTATGAAAATTTCTCAAAAAAATTAAAAATAGAACCACTATATGATCCAGCAACCTACGGAAACATTATTCACAATAGCCAAGAAATGGAAACAACCTAAGTTTCTGTTAATGGATGAATGGATAAAGAAAATGTGATATATATAATGGACTATTATTCAGCCATAAAAAGAAGGCAATTCTGCCATTATGATATCATGGGTGAACCTGGAGGACATTATGCCAAGTGAAACAAGCCAGATACAGAAAGACAAATACTGTATGATCTCACTTATATGTGGAATCTAAAAATGTTGAACTCATTGAACCAGAAAGTAGACCAGTGGTTGTCAGAGGCTAGGGTGTTTGGGATATGGGTAGATGTCAGTCAAAGGGTACAGACTTCCAGTTATAAGATGAATAATTTCTGGGGAGTTAATGTACAGTGTGGTGATAGTTAACAATACTATACTGTATACTGGAAATTTGCTAAGAGAGTAGATCTTAAATGAGGTGATGGATATGTTAATTAACTGCATTTAATTAGAAATGTTATTCCCATTCTTGTCCAACACCTGTTCTCCTCAAGATGGAGGGGTATCAAAGAAAAGGGGGAATTGTAACTTAGCAGTACCCAATGAGTTCTTCCTGGACAGACCACTCCCCCGTATCTTCTGCTTTAGCTCCTCTCTGAAGTACCCAGATAACTGTACCTGATGCACATTTCCTGAGTTGTTTTGCAGATGGGAAAACTTCCACCAAATGGAAGTTAACAAGTTGATGACCATGAGCACGTAGCCCCCAGACCTACCTGAGCCTGAGGATTGATAACGTTAACCCCTGTTACTTCACCATCAGCCAATCAGAGAATCGTGCATGAGCAGATCACATACCCTGAGACACCCCTCCCTCATTTGGCCTTTAAAAACGCGTTCCTGAAACCAATAGGTGAGTTCCAGCTTTTTGAGCACTAGCTGTCCGCTAGATCCCTTGTCTGGCGCCACGCAATAAACGCCGCACTTTCCCTCACCACAGCTTGGTGTCAGTAGCTTGGCTTTTCTGTGCGTGCATGTGCAGACCCAAGTCTGGTTTGATAACAATTTCACAATGTATATGTATATTAAATTGTCATGGTCTACATCTTTTTTTAAAAATCACATTGTACAACTGAAACATACACAATTTTTATTTTCAATCAAACCTCAATAAAGCTAGAAAAATTAAATAAATAAATGGGTCTTACATTTTATGTAAAATGAGAGGTCTCCTGCTTTCAGAAAAAATCCATAATATATATAAACAATTAGGGACCAAAACCAGAAATTTGGGACTTACTAAATTATTTTGTCTTTTTCTTATAGATTCACTGTGTTTGTTGTAAATAATAAATTACTCTGATGGATCTGAAATGTGAATCAGTTATATACACTTCACTTTTCAGAATTGTTTTTAATACTTATAGTGAGGAATAATATCAAAATATGTAGAACATTGACAATCTTGGTATCTTCATTTCTTTCACACTTCACATTCAATTTTGCTCTTTCAAAATATACCCCAAATCCAACTACTTTATACTGTTCCAACTACCATCATTTATCACCCGCACAACGGGCCTCCCTATTTCCTGCTTCCACTCTTGCCCTTGACAGTCTTTTCTCAATACAGCAGCCAGAGTGATTCATATTTTGAAAACATAAGTCAAATCACCATTTCACTCCTCTGTTCAAAACCCTGCAAATAACTTCCCATCTTAGTCATATAAAAAACCAAAAATTTCATGATGGCTCCTGCCTAGCTATGCACCATTCCGCCCCCCCCATCTTTACTACTCTGACCTCCTGTCCCTCTACTTTGCCCTCTCTCTCACTCTACTCTGCCTACTTTAACCTGTTCCGCTAACACACCAGCCACTCTCCCAACCTCAGGGCATTTGCATTTGGTTATTTTCTCTCCCTGTGACACTCTTCCACCAGATTTCTCCGTAGCTGATGTTCTCCTCTCCCTCAGGACTTTGTTCAAATGTCACTTCTCATCAAGTCATTTCCTGATCATCCTATTTAATATACAACTTCCCCCTACACACACACACCTTCTTATCCTCCTTTATTTTTTTTGTACACAGCACTTATCACTTACTGTATCTATTTTATCTACTTTGTTTATGGTCCATCTTCCTTCACTAGAATTTAAGTTCCGTGGGGGCAGGGTTTTTTGTATTCTTTATTCACTGCTATATTCACACAACTTAGAAGACTATCTGGCTCAATACGTATTTATCAAATAAGTGAATAAATGAATGAAGCACATGAGATGATGCTTCCAACTGAGAGCGTTCCTTTCCATATATGTTAATATGGAAATTAAGTTCTCTGGGTTCTTCTTCGCCTCTATCACCAGACATTATTCTTAAGCATATTCCTGAAGAGCATCCAAAAGTTCCCACTAACAACAGACACAGCAGCTTGATACTTTTTAGGCATTGACCATGTGGAGCATCTGACAACAGTGAACTATAATATACTCAATTCACGTACTCGCTTCTGATGGCAATCTGGAGTGCTGACTTCTATCTTTACAGAACTAAGTGGTCCTGCATTTTGCCTTCCTATGTTAATAATAACAAGTCAAATAAAATGTGGAATTGCAGCTTTATAACTGTGCCACCCAGAAGAATTGGCAACAATGATTCCCTATCATTCCTAAGTGTACACACCCGGAAAAACTGCTCTCAGTTACTTCCTGATGCAGAGCGATGGACAAGTCTGAAAACTGAATTTTTGTTCATGGGGTGCAGTTCTAGCACTGACTACTTTTTTTCTTTTTTCCCTGAGAAATCTGGTATACATAAGTGATTGTGTATATGTGTACAGAGTTTTCATTTGAACACTTTGTAACATATTTAAAATTGGATATATGGTTCAAAGACTAGTCAAATTCTACATGTAGAGTTAAATACACTGTAAATTCTCCCACAGAAAGTGAACTAACGTAATGAAGCGTAGCAGAACAAGCCACCCGAAAATACGCCTCTTTCGCATAAGGATTATTTTGAGCTGATTATTTTGAGAAATAGCAGAGATGGAGAAGCTCTGAAAACAGAAGTTACGCTTTTGCAAGGGAAATTTACATTTATAAAGTAAATATCCACTTGCAAGTGTCTCCCCCTCTGTACCAGGAAGAGAAGAAAGACTCCAAATCACAAGAGAATCTTATCAATGGAGAAGGTGCCCACTTGAATCTGCATAAGAAAACTTACCCTTGTTTATTGTGCTTTTCCTGGTCACTCCCATAGCTGGTTCCCCTCACAATCAACATCTGTCTTTTGTCTCTAACTGAAGATGGTATTTACTTAAGGTGACGACTTGGGCCGTCTTGGGGAATTCTTCAGTTTCCCTGGATATCTCCCATGTATACATGAAGTATACATGTTAATAAAGTTCTGCTTGTTTTTCTCTTGTTAATCTTTTATTACCGGGAGGGGGGTCTCATCCAAGAACTCAGAAGTGTAAAGGGAAGATTATTTTCCTCTCCTACAGTAGCTGTAAACAGTCCACAAAGTTGTGGTATATTTATACAATAGAATACTACCCACCTATAAAAAAGAAAAAATAATGTCATTTGCAGCAACTTGAGTGGACCTGGAGATCATCATTCTAAGTGAAGTAAGCCAGAAAGAGAAAAAAAATACCATAAGATATCACTTACATGTGAAATCTTAAAAAAAAAAAAAAAGACATGAATGAACTTATTTACAAAACAGAAATAGACTCGCAGACATAGGAAACAAACTTATGGTTACCAGGAGGTAAAGGGAGTGCGAAGGGATAAATTAGAAGTTTGAGATTTGCAGATACTAACTACTAAATATAAAATAAACAACAAGGTTCTACTGTATAGCACAGGGAACTATATTCAGTATCTTGTAGTAAGCTATAATGAAAAAGAAAATGAAAAAGGAATATATGTATGTATATGTATGACTGAAACATTATGCTGTACACCAGAAATTTATACAACATTGTAAATTGACTATAAAAAAATACACAAGTC
This sequence comes from Vicugna pacos, assembly GCF_048564905.1. Classification (NCBI taxonomy): domain Eukaryota; kingdom Metazoa; phylum Chordata; class Mammalia; order Artiodactyla; family Camelidae; genus Vicugna; species Vicugna pacos. The sequence continues at coordinate 108,045,766 of NC_133023.1, read as the reverse complement.
TTTAGAGGAAAGGGAAGCCTGTAGGAAACCTTTGCAGGTGAGGGAAGTTAGTAGTAGTTTGCTGTGTCCTAGTGACAGTACCTTCATTTACTAGTTAGGTAGTACTATTACCAAAGTACGTGCGCAAATAGCTTTTACTACAGAATTATCAGTCATGACAGTAAAGCAATAGAAACATCTGGAAAGCAAGCTCTGGCTCTTAACAAAGCCAAGAACAAGCCCAAGGGCCCTTATAGCTAAATTCAAAAGCTAAAGGTGAAGGTATTGATTTGATATCTTTTAAAGGTGTTACAGTTCCTTTATTTCTTACTGGTTCCTGTGTTCTGAAAAATGAAAACTGGAAGATGCTGCATCGTCTTTAAAACATCAGTTTGATATGTAAGGCAGCAACTATGGCAAACCGTTTTTGTATTAAAAATTAAAAGAAATGGTGAATGTTACTTAACAGAAGCACTTGAGCATGAATGGATTTTCAGTGAAATGTTTAATGAAAGAAAATAATTGTGATTTTATTATGTGGTAGTTTGTACAATAGTAGAGAAACCAAAAAAAATGTTCCTTTCTATTCATTTTCGGAAGGTTCTTAACAAAGAGTTCATATATGCCTAAGAGTATCTCAGAGTTGCTGAATATGCCCAAGTATACAGCTAGCAATGCTTCACTGAGCTTGTGAAAGTAGGTAATTTATCTGAATAGCAAGAGAGTAACAGACAGGATGCAGCCCAGAAAATGAAGCAGTCACATTAATGAGGGGTGTAGATCTCTTACTGAATGCATTCTTTTACCCCCAAAACATAAGCTATTTGACATCACAGTTGAAAAATATGGCAGAATTGAAAAATAGTTTTCTTATTTAGAAAACACATTTCTTTGACTTTTACAGGAATGAAATTTTTGAAATACCATGTCTGAAAGATGGCTTCAGGCATAGATACTAAATTATGAAACCTGAACCAAATGCTCAGGGAATAGGATGTCTTGACCAAATCGATTTTCTGATGAAATGTAGCTAAATTCATTTCTGTTCAAATTCATGTTGAATAAGAATATTCTAAAGAATATTAACAGAACCAAATTCAATTGAATTGGATTAATGAAAACCAAAACTTAAGCTTTTTTTTTTTTTAAAATACCTTGAACATGTAGTACCTTTTGGGGTTATCATTTTGAACAATAATCACTTTCCAGTAGTCTGGATCTAGAAGGTGAATTTGAATTTGTTTATTTGTGTTGTCAACAAATAGGAAAAAAAAAAAAAACCCTGACAGCAGATTTATTGTGATGTTTCATTTTTATCCTTTCTCTCACTTTCCAAATTCAGCTTTGTGCGTTTTCTGCATGCAGCTATGACAGAAGCCGTGAGCCCTGGCCCCAGCTCCGGGTGTCGGTGCAGGTCAGGCTACATGCCGAGTGCTAAACAATTCACCAGCTGTGTACTAGAGTGTGTGAGCACAGGGGGATCTGCCACAAACTATTCCTATTCATCGCTTGGGAAAAATGAGGAACCGAAAAAAATGCATATTTTTCTGGGCTCTACTCTTTAGGAAAGACCTCAATTACATCTTTTCTCTGTATCTGAGCTTACATAATGGAACTCATGAGCCTGCAATCTTAATGAGAAAAAAAGGCTACGAGTTGGGGAGGAGAGGCACTGTGTCCAATGTAGTGGAAAGAGAAAAGAAGCAAAGACAATAGCTTTAAGCAAATGAGAACATGTGAAGCATGTTGCTCATAAAAAACCTTACCATGACTTTGTGAAGATTTGTGAATTGATCCAGAAAATGTAATTATGAAATGGATATTTTTAATGCCACAGGCTACACAGAACACAAGGGATAAGAAAGGGAACAAGCTTAGTTGATTATTTGCCCAATTCATTTTCTGGATGCATTTATTTTCACTTCCCATTTATTTGAGGGTAGGTATTTCAAAACGGTAGCAAAATTATCACCCCCAAAACTTCTTGGCTAACTTTTCTAAATTTTAAGGTGTTCTAGGTACGTTTTGACAGTTAAAAAATAAAAATAAAATATCCCACCACCTTCCTCTCACAAGGTTACTTTGATAGGCCATATAATGTAACTGAGGAAACTAGTTCTCTAGTCTTGTTCTGCCAGTTCCTTCCTAGCTGTGTGTTATGAGACAAAGAGCTAACCTCTCTGGATCTAAGATTCTTTGTCTTTAAAATGATAGGGTTGGATTGGACCATCCACAGGGCTTCCATTTTAAAATTCTGTACCTTTCTAAAATTATTATTTTTATTTTTAAGCTGAATCTACTTGGCATAAAGAAAGACCTGAAAGAAAATGAATTAGAAAATTAAAATCAGTTTAGGCCAGGAAGAAAAACTGTAGGCTTGAATTATCCAAATGTGCATAAACGAACATAAGAGATAATTCCTTGAACTTTCATTTACTTTGTAGCATACAATTACATTCTTTTGTAATGCAATTAACAATATTCAGAATGCCTCCATTTTGAGGAAGATTAATTTAAAATCTTTTACTAAAAGGTCACTTCTTTTACAAGTAGAAAACATTGTTAAAAGCACTTAAATGGCAAATGTGATATTTATCAGTAGCACCATCTGAGGCAGAATTGCTTTCCCGCATTCCTAGCAAAAAGACATTTTTAAAGTCACACATGCAGTGAAAGTTCCATACTGTGCAGTTGTGATATTTATTTATTATCATGAGATATATTTTTTCTGATATTTTGGTATAAAAGGCATTATGACAACTAAAGACAAGTTGATGTTTTATGTGACTCGAATTCCAATGTTTAAAAGTAAATGCTCTTATGCCATCATGAAAATAGATAATGCCAAGAAGAATAAATGGAATAAATTATTTTTTCTGACATCAGATTGAAAATAATAAAAGTAACACGTGATTGAAATAATAGTAACCTAATTAAATTGTCTTCTCAGAGTTTAACGAATTTTTTTCTTTTTGAGAATAGAGAAAAATAATTTAGAAGTATTTTCCTAGGGATTATTATTTTCTAAAATTAAACTTTAAGGTCTATGGCTTTCAATATAAATTGAATTAAACAAAATGAAATATAGCATAACCTCCAAAATCTTATTTTTGCTATTCTGCACACAAGATTTGCCATTATGACAAATACAAAATAATCTTAGACAAAAAAATGGCATTAACTATGTTGACCAAGAAAATTATATTTCAGAAATAATACTGGTCCAAATGTGTTACACCTCAATGTTAGAACTAATTTACAAAGATGCCGTTTTGTAAGTTTGTATTTTTAAATGAATATGTGTAACTGATGAGATTCAGGACACATTACCCTAAAATATGGCACCTTGACTTACTGAATATTTTAAACTGAAGGAGTTTCAGAAAACAGCAGAAGCAGGAAGGTCACTCGGAATTTCCCCCCTCTTGTCAACCCCTCCCCTGAAACAGGTCATAAAACCCTCTTGTAAGACTGTGTCCTTTCTATACCCAGAGAAAAGGGCCCATCCTTGTCTCCAAAGACTAAGGGGATGCCAGCAAGAATCTTGACAAACAGACCTTGTTAATTCTCCCCCACTCTACTACAATTATCTCCTGTTAAGTTAATTAAACAAGGAGACCATTAGACTGAGGTGGCTCTAATGCCATGGCAGCCTATATAAGCAAATCAAAATCTAAGCCTGTAAATACCTCAGGGTTACAAAATCAAAATGCTAAGGACAACCAACCACAAGCAGCCAATCAAGCTATAAGCTATAGCCAATCAAATAATTTCCTTTCTTTGATTCTATAAATCTTTCCCCTAGCTCCTATTGGTAGAGTGCCCCCAACCACTCTGGTTCAGTGCTGCCCGAATTGAATGGACAAATGGTCAAATAAACTCTTAAAAAATGTTAATATGCCTCAGTTTATCTTTTAACACCTCATAATTCTTAACCTATCATATTCCTCCGCTGCTGTCCGCTCTTCATTAAACCTAGCATGAAATATTCAGGTCTGTTTATTTAGGTCTTTATTTTCTTATGAAAGCTCTTGTGTCACCAAAAACTTTTATATTAAATCAATTTGTATGCTTTACCTCTGTTCATATGTCTTTGTCAGTTTAATTTTCGGATCCGGCCAGGGACCTTAAAAGGGTCAAGGAAAACTTTCTCCTGCCCTACATAACTTTATTTTCTTCAAAATTACCCTAATTTTCTACATATTTATTTGTGACAGGAATCTTTCTTTTTCTAAACCTGTTTTAAATTTTTAATTATGGAAAATACTCCTGTGGAAAATTAGGTATATATTTTAAAAATCTCCAAGAATAAGTCAAATTGCTAAGTACTAATTACTAGGAAAATAAGGTTTATCGTATTTCTTTTATATGTTAGGCACTGTGCCATATATTTTCTAATGTAAAAGATGGTCTACTTGCAAATGGTTTACATCATATACAATTTAAATTTTAAATTTTAAACAAAATAAATTTTAAAACTAGATATGCAAAAAGTATTCTATCTGCAAATTAATTACTGAAATCTGCATTCTGAAGTAGAAAAAAACCTTGCAGTTCTACTTCATATCAGTAGAAAAACAATGCCATCAATTGTATTACCAAAGATATTAACTTAAAATAATTCTATTGAATTAGAAAATGGTGAGTAAAAAATAAAGGAGTTGATTTACAAATGACCAACAAGCGCAGGAGATGCCTACATCACTAATCATCAAGGAATGTAAATCAAAACTTCAGTGAACCGTCACCTCATACCCCAGTACAATGCTACTATCAAAACAAAAAACAAAAAAACAGAAAATAACAAGTATTGGTGAGGTCGCAGAGAAATTGGAACTCTTATGTAGATAAGATAAGTAGATACCACTGGGTGGTAGAAAAGATGATTCTTTAAAATTATGTGTAATACACTTTTCTCATATAAATACATATATTTATCATTTATCAGTTTATCAAAAATGCACATGATAATGTTCCTTTACAAAATCAGCAAAGCTGAGTTATTTTTGCATGCATATTTGCCATGTGAAGTCTTCCCTACCAAAGCCCTTCTACATCTTATAAAAAAACAGATATGTTGAGATATAATTCACATACCATAAAATTCACCCATTTAAAATGAGTATTATATTGATTATTGAAAGTGTGCTATTGAAATTTCCAACTATTGTCAACTTGTCTATTTCTCTCTTCAATTCTGTCATTTTTTTGTTTTATGTATTTGGAGACTCTGTTGTTAGGTGTACATGTGTTTGTAATAGTTTTTTTTTTACACTTCCATACCATGAGAGTTGTTATTCCATCCTATGTGATTCCACAGCACATTGTTCATTAGTCTGTTATATCAATTTTCACAATTTATCATCATTTTCATGATTTTGTACTTGTCTCTCTCCCTACTGTGTCTCAGCTACCTGCACTGTAAAATCCAGTGAAGTACAAGGGAGATAATAAGTAGTAAAGAAACATTAAATGAATAAATGAATGAACTAATCCCCTTGCTTTATATTTAGCCTCAAAGATATTTTTGCCATGCTTATCATTTTGAGTTAAAAATAACGATACACAGCATTCTCAAATGTGACTCCAAAAAGCACAACTGACACTTGAAAGTGACAAGTGTAATTTGGTTAAAATCCCCCCTCCCAATTTCTTTGCACATTTCAGTATCTGTTATATGCAATTCAATTGTGTGAAAAAATTAGCATAACTGCAAAGATTGAGTTCTATTTTTTTGTAACTTCTGCTTCTACATATTTACATCTCTACATAAATTATTTCATTTCTCTCGTTTTTTCAGAATTTAAATTCCCCCATCACTAACACTATCAGTGGGATGTCAGAAATAAGAAACTGGAACAGAAAACTGGAAATACTATAGGAGTATTAACGTTTGCCCCATTTACTTCTATTTGCTATCTACCATTAGCCAGGCTTATAACCTAGAATTGCAACCTAACAGGAAACAACAGATGATTTACTTTCTAGGAAAACACTCATTGTGCAATTTTGAGAAATGTGAACATGAGCTTTGATAAAGATTTAAAGAGTTTACTGTAAAAATTATATTATTCTCTTTAAAAGTTAAGTAATCCTCTTCTTATATGATAGTATATACATATACCTAAATATTTGGAAACCTGCTTGGCTACCTAATATGTAGCAAAAAAAAAAAAGTACTTATGAGAAAATGTTTTTTAAAAATCTAGCAGTATATCTAGTAATCTTGTTAGAAATATTAGCCTTTAAATGAAAGTCTCCTTGGAAACCTTCTGTTTTAAATATATGTACAAACATAATTTCTACAAGATCATAATCCATAATTTTTCTTGCAAAAAATTCAGCAACTAAGTTCAAAGAAAGCATTCCAAGGAAGCAAGATGTTTGAATTGTGTTCTATTAAAGCATGTGATTTAAAAATCAATTAATGTAATCCATCACATCGACAGGCTACAGAAGAAAAATCACATGATCATAGCAGTAGATGATGAGCAAAAACCTCTCGTAAAATGGTTTTTAACCATTTGCAGCAACATGGATGGACCTGGAGATTGTCATTCTAAGTCAAGTAAACCAGAAAGAGAAAGTAAAATACCATATGATATCACTTATATCTGAAATCTAAAAAAAAAAGACAAACTTATTCACAAAACAGAAACAGACTCACAGACATAGAAAACAAAGTTATGGTTACTGGGGAAGAAAAGGGGTTGGGAAGGGATAAATTGGGAGTTCAAGATTTGCAGATGCTAACTACCATATATAAAGTAGATAAACAACAAGTTCATACTGTATAGCACAGGGAACTATACTCAATATCTTGTGGTAACTTATGATGAAAAAGAATATGAAAACGAATATATGTATGTTCATGTATGACTGAAGTATTATGCTGTACACCAGAAATTGACACAACATTGTAAACTGGCTATATTTCAATTATATATATATATATATATACTTATGCATATATATATATATATATATATATACACACACACACACAAAAATGATTTTTTAAAATCTGGGCAAAATTATCCCAAAAGAATATCAACTGTGAGGGCTATAGCAATGATTACAAAATTAAGGATGTGTCCCTGAGGTTACATATCAGTAATATTAGGCAGGCATTTAAATCTATGGGTGTAAAAATTTTCTTTTGTTTTTAGTTACATAAGCAAACCTTTATAAATCTTAGGGAGGAAGCAAGAAATATATATATTTGGTGTGTTTTTCACCATGTAAGTTTTACCTACACAAAAAATTTTATGTAGAAAGCATAACTGAAAGGAAATATACAAAATGTTTAGTGATCTTTGAATATTTTTCTTTTTCTTTTTTCTTTTCTTTCCTTTTTTACTTAATTTTTCTGTTTTCCAAATTGCCTACACATATATGAACACAATTGATAATTTAATTGTACAATTTAAAGTTTCTTTTTTGTTAAGGAAGAAATAGGAGCTTACTTTAAATATTGCTGGGACATATGTTTAGTCACTCAGGGATCAACTAATTACCAACAAAACAATAAATTATGCTTATGTTAAAAAAGACGTAACTGTTATCCAATGCAAGTTTGTGTGTCTGGCACACAGTGAGGCCAAGTAAATCGAAATGCTGGCGTTTGGAGCAGAGAAATGTTTATTGCAGGGCCAAGCAAGAACTAGTGGCTTGTGGTCAAAACACCTGAACTCCACATGGTTTCCAGGGAGAAGTTTTTAAAGGCAAAATTTAGGGTGAAGGCTGTATAGTGTGTGACTTTCTTTTGATTGGTTGGTGGTGAGATAACAGGATGGTGTTCCAGGAATCTGGTGCTTTGCCTGAAGTTGAGACAGGAAGGGGGCAGGGCACAGCCATTCAAGGAATGCCACAGAAATTAACATCAAAATGTTGGAAGATTCAACCCCCAGTAGGCCTTAAGGCTCGGGATGATGCGACATTTAACTTCTAGTAGATCTTGAGCTTCATTATACACCCACTGTAATATATTAACATGTTGAATAACATGCCCACAGGCACCATGGCAGTCCCACGGCTAGCCACAAAAGGTCAAAGAGTGGGAAATGGCCAACTTCCTGGGAATCCCAGCCCCTTCCCCGGGCTACTTAGAATGGTCCTTTCACTTATTAGCATATGAAGCCACCAAGCCCATAAAAACCAGCAACATGGGGCCTCACGGCTACCCTCTCTCTCCCTCTTCAGAGACAGCCCACATTCTGTCTATGGAGTGTGTACCTACTTTTAATCCGGGCACCCAACCCCCACATCTCGTGGCCTTTCTCTTGCCTTTCAATGTATCTCTCTGAATAAATCTACCTTCACTCAACTGGGGCTAGCTCTTGAATTCTTTCCTGCGCGAAGCCAAGGACCCACACTTGGCCGGGCGCGTCCCAGGGGCTCAACTGAGACCTGGGACACAGCTCTCCTCATGCCCCACATCTGTTTTCCTGCATCAAAGTCACCATCCTCCACCTGGGTGGGGGTCTTAGTTCTTGCAGAAGAACTCAAAGATATTACTATCTGTATTCCTTCAGGAGGAACCAGGACCTTGCCCCGTGGCTGCACTACTGTTTCTTGATTTCAACATTCTCCTTTGTTTCTACATTCTCTCCTTTCCTTGGTTAGCGACTGTTTGAATCTGCCCTTTGGAACTCAGGGAAGGTCTAGGAGGCTGAATGAAGCCTATTTCCTACAAACAAGAAATAGGGGACATGGAAAGTATTTGTACCCAAGGTGGCCCCACAGGGTCCTGCTCAGTTTCATAACCTAACAATAGGAATGATTGTATTCCTAAAAGTATCTGATAAGAACAATATAACAGGGCTCTTTCCCTAGAGAATGGAAAACTTCTTACTGAAATATCATAGTACTTAATCTCCATTCTAGATATAAAATCTTCTATGTTGCTATCACCTTCTAGGTGGGAATGATTACCTATTTTTCCTTTATTATCATGCCTACTTACTATTTTAAAAACCTGAGAGACTGATACTGGTTTCTAGATTGTAAGACTGAAATAACTGGAAGTCACCATGTGTTCATTTTACTTATACTGTGATCTCAGATATTCAACAAACCTCAGAGGTCACTGACTCTAACCCACTGAAGTAATCAATAATCTAGCTTCTGCTTCAATATTTCCAGTGTCAGTATCTCAATTCAAGGCAGCTTATCCCATTGTCATAGTTTTGTCCCATTATTGTGGTTTTAATTATTGGAGTATCTCTGTACAGTGCAGAAGTTGGTTTTCCTGTTAACTTTCATGCATTTGGGCTGGTGCTGCCCTCTAGTGCTAGACAGAATAATAAATTCCTCCTTTCATAGGATTATTTCAAAACAATTACGGTCCCCTGAGATTTCTGTTCTACAGCTACACATCCACAATTTTGTTGATATTGTTTCACATGACATGATTTAAATCTCCTCACAAATCTAGTTGATTTTTCCCTAGTTTCGATCTAGTTCATGAGTTAATATATAACAGTCAATACTAAAGGAAAACTTTCCCTTATACTGGATATTTATTTCCCTTTTGAAACTGAGGCCCCCTAAAATCGAGTTCCTCTGCTGAGTTTATGATTAACCTCTCTACCTAAAGCTCTATTCTCTTTCTTGTCCTGGACTTGTTCCCCTCAAGACTGAGGAATATCAAAGAAAAGGTGGAATTTAAACTGAGCAGAACTCTGTGGAGCCCTCCCGGGTACAAAAACCTTTTCATGTCCCCCATTTCTTGTTTGTAGGAAAAACCTCCTAAAACTTCCCTGAATTCCAAAGGACAGATTCAAACAGTTACTAATTAGGGGAGTGAAAGAATGCAGACACAAAGGAAAAGCAATCAAGAAACAATAGTGCAGGGAAAGAACAAGTGTTAGTTCCTCCTCAAGGGATAGACATAACAATCTAGTACAAATTGCTGGATTCTTCTACAGAAACTAAGGCCTTCACCCCTCCACCCAGGTGGGGGATGGTAACTTCAGGCTGAGCACAAGCACCTGCACCCCAGACTTGTTGGAACCAGAAGGTTGATAACTGAGATTCCTGGAACACCACCCTGTTACCTCACTACCAACCAATCAAAGAAAGGCACACATCCTGCAACTCTCACCCCAAATTTGCCTTTAAAAACTCTTCCCTGAAACCCATCTGAGAGTTTGAGTCTTTGGAATATGAGCTACCTATACTCCTTGCTTGGCTCTTGTGATAAAACTTTCTCTGCCCCAAGCTCTGACGTTTCAGTTTGTTTGGCCTCACCATATGTCAGGCACATGATCTTGGCTTCAACAACACTTGTACTAGGTATTTCTACTGATGCCAGTAGGAGCAGAGTTTTTATGACTGTGACAAACTCTAGTTGCCTTAAGCATGGAAGGAATTTATCGAAAGTCAATTGGGTAGTTCAAGGACTGGCCAGAGACTTTAAAGAACCAGGTTCAAGAAAAAGGGCAGGAGTAAGTGTAGACACAGAATGTTGCCTGACATTTCAGTAAACAAAGGATGTTTTGGTCACAAAGCCATCAACCACTGCAGCCGCCCCCCAATGGTGCACCCTGAAGGGAATTCAGGATGGAGAAAAACAGTTACTGTGGAGTCCACAGACATCTGGCAGATTACTACTCCAAGGCCACTCTGCACCAAGGCCCCTCAGGCGCCCGGCTGCTGCCCTTTAAAGATAAAAAAGAGCATTCCTTTCCTAATAGGTACCTGCCTTAGCTGAGGTAATGATCATCAATACAATGCCCAGAAGCCTGACCACCGGGACCAGTCACAGCCCCCTACCAGAGTCCGGTAGCCCTACTATTTCACGGCCCCCTCCCTTCTCTATAATCTCAACATCAACCAGAGACTTGTGCACAAGCCGATCATGCACCTCATGACCCTTCGGTATCTGATGTAACCCTCCCTAATAAAAGAGCTCAGCAACCAACCCTCAGGGTTCACACAGGGACCCTTGTGTGGCCCGCTCTTGTCTATGGCAGTGTACTTAACACATTTTTCTATTTTCATACTTTGTCTTTGGTAAGTTCTTTTACCACCCAGGCACCAACCAAACCAAATAGATACTACCCCTAGATAGTTAAAATATATATCAAAGTAATAATTTCAGTGAGCCCAGATTCTTGCATCTTCTCACATATAGAAAAGCACCAAAACCATTAACTTGAGATGTCTGGGGTTTTTTGTGATTAGCAGTAACCTTTTGATGTTTGACTACATGTGTTTTGTTTGTTTTTCTCAGCAAAAACTCCTCTATATCTTGTCTCCTCTCTTACTTCTTCAAAACAGTCTCTCAGAGCTATATGAGATGCTGCCTTCCCAGGCTACAGTCCTCAGTAATGCCCCAAATAAAACATAATTGTCGACTTTCAGGTAGTACCTTTTTTTCAGTTAACACAAGAGAGGCTAGAAAATAAGAATTGCAACTAAAATCATGCCTCAAAATTAATCTGATTAGGCCACCACTGCCATACACTGATACTGAAATTTGCACCACTGCTACTGCAGCCCCTAGAGACTAGCTATTGTGGGCCTGAATGAATTCTACACTGTCCCTGCTCCTGTGTTGTACCAGTGCCAGATTTCATGTACCTCTGGTCTAGGTCAAATTTTTTTTATTGAAGTATAATCAGTTACAATGTGTCAATTTCTAGTGTACAACATAATGTCCCATTCATGCATAAACATGCATATATTCGTTTTCATATTCTTTTTCATTAAAGGTTATTACAAGATATTGAATATAGTTCCCTGTGCTATACAGAAGAAATTTTTTTAACTCTTTTTATATATAGTGGCTAACCTTTGCAAATCTCAAACTCCCAAATTTTTCCCTTCCCACCCCCTTTCTCCTAGTAACCAGAAAATTGTTTACTATGTCTGGAAGTCCTTTTCTGTTTTGCAGGTGAGTTCGTTAGTGCCCTCTTCTTTCTTTTCTTTTCTTTTCTTTTTTTTTAGATTCCACATATGAGTGATATCATATGGTATTTTTCTTTCTCTTTCTGGCTTATTTCACATCGAATGACAACCTCCAGGTCCATCCATGTTGCTGCAAATAGCATTATTTTATTCTTTTTTATGGCCAAGTAGTATTCCATTCTAGAAATATACCACAACTTCTTTATCAAGTCATCTGTCAATGAACATTTAGGCTGCTTCCATGTCTTGGCTATTGCATATAGTGCTGCTTTGAACATTGGAGTGCATGTATCTTTTTGAAATAGAGTTCCCTCCAGATATACAGATTTTTTTTTTTTTTTGCTCTGTTTTCTTGGGAATTTTCTTGGTCTATAATGGGAGGCAGGTGCTGCCTCCCAATAAGAATCTAAAGGTGGGATTTCTCCCAGAATAGGAAGGGACTTCATTTGCTGGATAGCTGACTAATGTTTTAAAAGCCTCATTTGATTGATTGATTGATTGATTGATTGATTGATTGATTGTGGGGTTTTTTAGGGGGGTAATTAGGTTTATTTATTATTATTATTTTTAATGGATGTACAGAGGGTTAAACCCAGGACCTTGTGCATACTAAGCATGTGCTTTACCATTGAGCTATATCCTCCCCTTAAAAGCCTCATTTTAGCTTTTGTGTGGAGAATATACATAACAAACCAGGTCAGAAGTAGAAAGTTCAGTTAGGAAGCTATTTCAATAATCCAGGCAAGAAATAATGGCTTGAATCAAGATAGTAGAAGTGAAGTGACAAAAAGTGGTGGTATTCTGGATATATTTTGAAGGAGAGGCTCACAGGATTTGCAGATGGACTGGATACATGGTATGATAGAAGGAAAAGAGTCAAGCATGATTTCAAAACTTTCGTCCTGAGCAAATAGAAGAATGGAGGTGCCATTTACTGAAATGGGGCAGAACGTGGAGGGAGTAAGTTTTGTGAGGTAAGATAAGAATCGGGTCTTGAAAAATTGTTTATGATGGCCGTTGTATATTTGAGTAGACATGTCAAGTAGATAGTCAGTTACACAAACTTTCAGGGGAGAGGTCTGAACTAGAGATTCAAATTTGGCAGACATCAGTGTACAGCTACTTTTGAAAACCATGAAACTGGATGAAATCACTGAAGCAGTTTATGTAAATACAGAAATTGTCTAAGAGCTGGGCTCTTGCTTCAACTTTGAAGCTGTGGTTCTCAAAGTGTGGGCCCTAGACCAACAACATCAGCAACACATGGGAACTTGTTAAAAATGCACATATTCCTACCCTATTCCTGACCTACTGAATCAGAAACTCTGGTGATGGAGCCCAGTAAGATATAGTTTAATAAGTATTCCAAGTGACTCTATTGTATGCTAAAATTTGAGCACCAGTGGTTTACAGCTCAGGAGGATGAGGCCAGACCAGAAAAGAAAATTTAAACGGAGCAGTGAGTAAGGTGGAAGAAAACTCTGGAAAGCATAGTGTCCTAGGAGCCAAGTGAAGAAAGTATTCCAAAGAGGAAAGAGTGATGAACTGCATTAAATACTGCTGGCATATCAAATAAACTAACCAGTTCCCACCTTTTTGGAGGATAAAGTACACTTCATACTGTTGATCTCCACTGGATTCTTCTAATAAATCTTCCTTTTTGTTTAACCTAGTTGGAATAGGCTTCTGTTGTTTCCAGCTAAAAGACCTTTGACTAAAAAAATACCTGATTGTTCTACAATTGATTTGGAGAAACAACTTTCTAAACTGTACATTAATCTTTATATGGTAGGGGACCCAGTTTTAACGTCTATTTGAATGAAAGCAGAGGAAAAGCTATACAAGGCTAGACTCATTGAATAACAAAGTCTTATTTGTCAGAGGAGAGAAGCAATTTTCATGCAAAGTAATTTTATGAGAGGTCTCTCTCTAGTTGTCTTCTGGCCCAATTTCTACTAGACTCAATTCTAGAAACCTAGAGAGAGGGTGGACTGCAAATTTAAAATAAAAACAAAATACCAACAACAAAAACTGAAACAAAAGTTTCAGTAAAAGTCTTTAAAACATTGGGGTTCTAGAAGTATCACTTTGGTATCCCTCTAATAAATGTGACCCCGAAGAAGAGACAGAAGTTCTCTACTTTAGTATGTGGTTTTTGACTTCTTAAGAGTTCCATATGAAAAGGAATATATGTATGTATATCTATGAACTATTATGCTGTACACCAGAAATTGACACAACATTGTAAACTCACTACACTTCAATTTAAAAAAAAAGGGGGGTTCTAAATTCCTTATTTGTAGCCAGAGATGGTGAAGCCTGAAAGACATGGTGGTACCAAGAAAAGGAGTCCAGAGGAGAAAAGAAATAGCAGATTACGTATGGCAGCTAGCTGAATTGTTTGTGAGTACATTTATGAAAGACTGCCTTCACCTCAGGAAATATTAGGGAACATTTTTCAGTTTTTTTGGAAACAAAAAAAATTCAAATTTGAGTTATTGCTACTAATGGAATCTTACTAATATCCAGAGTGAAGGTGAGGTCTAAGAATGTTTGTGTAATATATAGGACATTTTTTCACTTATTAAGATTTTTCTTTTATTATACGTATATTTCTTCTCTTATTCAAGACTCATCCTTCCAACTGCCCTCTTAATTCCATTCTTTCTGTTTCCTCCAGGATAGGGAATATGCCCATTGATTATTTCCTACTCTCTTTCCTTTATTTTTAATGCCTCTCTTTTCCCTACCTCCTTTCCCATAGCCTCTAAGCATGTTTAATTAAATCATTTCTGCTTTTTTAAAAATCACTCTATTTTTACCTCGTGGAAATATTCATTAAAAGCATAGGTTTGAGTGTAGCTCCACTATTTACTAGCTATGTGTCCTCGTGCAAATTTTTTAATGCTTCTGTGCCTTCATTTCCTTACCTGTAAAAAATAAATAATAGTAGTTCTTACTTTATGGGATTATTGTGAAGATTAAATGAGTGAATAGTAGAGCTGTTAGAACAGTGCTTGGCAGATAATAAATGCTATATGTGTTTGTTAAATAAAGATTAATTAATTAGTTGATCAGTTATCAACTTATGGCCTGTTAGAACTCTGCTGAAAGCTTAAAAAAAAAAAAAACCCAACTCTTAACTACTAAATTTAATGAATTCTTCAGTCTTAGCTAATTTGACCTTCCAGCAACACTTGACCTGGTGGACTACTAATTTCCTCTTGGAATTATCTCTTTATTTCCTGGATACCACTTTCTTGGTTTTTCCCATATCTCTCTGATGTTTTCCACTCAATTTCCCTTGTAATTTCCTTGGGGTTTAGTCCTTGGTCCTCTTCCCTTCTCACTCTATAACTCAATAAATCTTATCGAAAAAATGCTCCAAATCTTTCACATAATATTAGAGTCCCTCAATAATCTAATCTCTGCTAATCTCTTCCGATTCATCTTTTCATACCCTGCCACATAGAATGGCTTGAACTTTCCAGAGTGTGTTGGTAGTCCTGCTTCCTCTGCCAGGAAATACTCTTCCAGCCCCTATAATTATCCCCTAATTTTCCTAATCTTTAATGATTTTTCCTGATACACTAGTTGGATTTTCTCCTTTAAGTCTCCCATATATATTCTGTAGCTACTAGTATCCCCAGAGCCTCACAGAGAAAGCAGCTCAGTATTTGTGATGGACTGAATTATGGCACCGAAATTAATATTTTACATATATTTATTATCTTCAGGCAATTGTATATACTTTGAAAAAAAGATTTATTTATCAGTCTTTAAGATTAAATCTTTAGGTGCTAAGCAATGACTTAAATACAACAAATAGTTAAATAATTTACATTTTGATAACTTAGGACATTTATGTTGTGATTTCTGAAACAAATTTTTGGCTCTCAAAATTTATTAATTTCATTTTTAATTCCCCTGAAGAACCAGTGACAGGATTCCTTTAACATTTAAAAATAGCGTATACTGAGCAGTATTAGGCGATAGGAGGAATAATTACATTTCTCCTAAAAAATGTTATGGACACACCTTTAGGTAAGTCATGAAAAAGTATGTGGTATTGTATGCCTGTGGATGAGCCCTAACTGCTGGATTTGTGGTAGTTCTTCAAATTTGAGGGAAACAAAGAGCCAGTCCATCATCACGTCAGGAACATAAGGTTTTATTTGCCAGCGATATCAACAGCAAAGAGGAGAAATGGGTTCCTCTAATAACTATGAAAAGCAAGGATCAAGCAGCCACAGGAAAAAAAAAAAAGTTGCGGCTGACTAGATGGTGGATGCACAGAGGAAGAGACAGTTCCTAGAAAGAGCGGGAAAGATGTGGGCGGGTCTTCTTTCTCTCTCTCTCTCTCTCTCTTTTTTTTTTTTTCTTTTCTGGTGAGCCAGATTGCTGATAGGCGGCTTGTGAGGGTGTAGATGCCAAGCTCCACCCCCTGAACCTTAGCAACAGCGAGGCGAAGTGCTGTGATTGGGAGATGAGTTTAGTCAAGATCCTCGCGAGCAGTGAGGGGGCACCACACGAGCCTAGTTCAGCTCGGAGTGTGGTGCAGCCACGCTGAGGAGATGGCTTCGTTTTCCAAACTAACATTTTCTGGAAAGGTGATGACAGACCCTAGCAATGAGGGAAAGATGGCCTTTCTAGATATGTCTCTAGGTACGTGGATTCCGGATCCCATCCCCAGGTAGTTGGTAGTCGGGGCTGAATGGCTTTGAGCGGGAGCCCTTCAAGCCCTTGAGCGAAGGGCGGGCTGGAAGCGCCGCTGTGAGGCACACGCCCCTCGGTACCGGGAGGCTTCCCCTCTGTGTCCTGAACCCGCCCCAACGCGGAGAAAGCCTTGGTCCAGCCCGCCCAGCTCCTGCCCTTCCCTTCCGTTCCCATTTTCCCGCGCCCCCAGCCCTGGCCTCTCAGGTGGCAAACTGGACGAAACTGACAGAAGTCGTGTGGGGAATAAGGATTGCTGGAGGCGGTGAGGTGCGGGAATGTATTTTTCCTTCCTAAGGAGTGATAGCAAGCTCCTCGCCCCCTTCGCATCGGCCTCCCTCGCTCTTGGCAGTCCCATCTCGTGCCATCAATGACTGGACTCCAGGGGTGGGAGGAGCAAACCTTAGGGTGGTTTGCCAGGAGTGGTGATCGGGCAGCCAGACTTGGCAAAGGTTTATTTGGTTGCTTGCCGGTTGGTTGGCGCGTATTCACCCTAGACCACCTTTCCCCTCCACTGGCGCCCTCTAGTCTTTCACCTCAGACCGCTACACGCTCTCATCCACTGAAGGGCGGGGGCGGGGCGGGGGGAGGAAACAGACTTCATCAATTGGGGGGAGGGGCAGAGGCGGCGGGAGGTGGGGGCAGGAGGTTGGGAATGGGTGCGGCAGCAGGGAAGGAGAAAACCTTAGCGATGGACGAAGGAGCAACAGAGCATCAGCGACTTCAGAAATGGAGGGGAGAAGCAAGGAGGGCTGGGAAATGGAAGACCAGTAGGAAGAGGTTTCACCTTAGAGATGAGGACGGGAGAGCAGAGCAGGGAGGGCAGAACTTAGAAACGGAAGGGCACAGAGGGCAGGGAGGGTTGATCTTATAAATGAGGAGGGAGAAGCAGGATGGACTTTAGAAATGAGGAAGGAGCAGGGGTTCCGACTTGAGGTATGAGACACGCAGCAGTGGTAAGGGCAAACATTAGAAGTGAGGAGAGGGAGGAGCAAGGAGAGTGGTCCTTAAGAATGAGAGTAGAACAAGTGGGGAGGACAGACCTCAAATGAGCAGAGAATTGCAGCCAGGGAGGATCTCAGAAAGTGGCAGGGAGCAGGCAGAGTGGACTCTAGAAATGAGAGTGAGGGAGCAGTGCAGGGAGGGTGGACTTTTGAAATGAAAGGGAATTGTCTTCTTATTGTTGAGCTGTAAGTGTTCTTTTTATACTGTGGATATAGACTCTTCTCAGATATATAATTTATAAGTATTTCCCCTTATTTTGTGGCAGTCTTTTCACTTTCTTGATGGTGTCCTTTGAAGCACAAGTGTTTAATTTTGATGAAGTACAATTAATTTTTTTCTTCTGTTGTTCATGCTTTGATACCATATTTAAGAAACGATGAAGATTTACCCCTATGTTTCCATTTAAGAGTTTTCTAGCTTTAGCTTGTACATTCACATTTTTAATCCATTTTGAGTTAATTTTTTGCAGATAGTGTGAGGTAGGATTTAATTTTTTTTAAAGTCTTTTGCACGTGCATATCCAATTGTTTCAATATCACTTGTTAAGGAAACTGTTCTTCCTCCTATTGGATGGTCTTCTTGGTGGGATTGCTTTCTTCATTTGGGGGTAGTTAATTGCTCGGGTAGAGAAGGAGAATTTAATTTTTGTGTATGGATCGTGTATTCTGCAACCTTGCAAAACTTGTTTATTAGCTCTAATTTGGGTGTGTGTATCCTCAGGATTTTCTGTATATATGATCATGGCATCTGAGAATAGGGATAGTTTTACTTCTTTCTTTCAAATCTGGCTGCTTTTGATTTCTTTTTCTTGACTAACTGGCCTGGCTATAATTTCCCATGAAATGAGAAATAGATGTGATGAGAATGGATGTCCTTAACTTGTTTCTGATCTTAGGGGGAAAGTTTTTAAGTCTTTTACCATTAATCATCATTTTAGCTGTGGGTTTTTCAAAGGTGCCTTTTATAAGATTGGGGAAATTTCCTACCCTTCTTTCTCCTTTACCTCTGAAGGGGAATATCCATGAATAGTACCTAAGACATTTTCTCGTTGGTTTTTTTTTTTCTTTCACATATTTTTAACGATCTATTTCGTGTTTGGTATCAATAGGCTTTACTCTCCTAAGACATAGTCCTTGTGGATTCCAAACTGCTGCTTGCTCCCCACCACTGGCTCCAACATGAGTTCCTAAATATTTTGTGGCACTAAAATGGGTTTTAAAAAATAGTATTTGGTCACTCGGCAGGGCTGGGACTATGATGAGGCAAGCAAGGCACGTGCCAAGGGTGCAAAATTTAAAGAAGCACCAAAAATATCAAGATAAATAGTATTTTAATGAAATATCTTAAAAAACCAAATGGACAGACTATAGTCCTCTGGCTGGTCACCTGTTTCGGTAAGCAATTTTTTTCTTTTGTAAATAAGGGAATTAGAGTGAGGCAAGATTGTGCAAGTGCAGAGTCTGATCTGGTCTTTTCTTGTTGATGTTTTTGTTCATCAGATCTTGTTCTTGTATAGATTTTTATTTTTGAAAATGTCGTGTTAAATATTATTTTTATTTTGCATACTGAGTTTTTTTGAGCCTCCTTAAATTTTATACCTGAGGTGAGTACCTCACTTGACTTATTCTAGGCCCTGCCCTGTCACAGGGACCCTGAATGGGGGGAAAATCCCTGAGTGAGGGGAATTTATAGCACTAAAGTAAAATTAAATGCTTTCTGTACTTTTTTTTGTGTTGACTTCACTGATTGGTGTTTTAGCAGCTGCTTGTAGAGGTAAAAATACAAACTGATAAATAGCCAAAGCAATGGGTTTCTCTCAAAATTCAGAGAAATAGGGACCATAGTTGCAGGGTGACATGGTCTCCCAAATTTAGTGGCTTTGTGACCTTGTGCAAGTTACTTTATCTCTTGGAGCCTGAGTTTTCTTAGTTCAGTAGTATTTGCATCATAGAGTTGTTGAGAATTAAATGAGATAATACAGGTAATGTGCATAAATTAACAGTGCCTGACATATGGAAAAAGTTGAGTGGATGTTTGCTATATGTCCTTCAGAAAGTGGGCCTAAAGCTTCACTTTTGGGTAGCTAGCAGTTTGGCACGCTGAAGTAGTTACTTCCTCTCTCTGGATTTGGATATTGAACTTAAGGGATGTAGCTGACTTGAGAGAGATGAAAAGTTATTTGGTTGAAAGATGGGGTTTAAACAGTGGATAATGTCAAATTTGGGGAGAGATGGTTGTTTGGTCTAACTTGGACTAGAGCAGATTCAAGGGAGGCACTGTCACTGAAGTAGATGATTAGAGCTAAGAGGATGTTGGAGTCTAGTTTTGAAAAGATTGGCTCAAATCATAGTTGCAAGGCCAAGGAATGATGTCGAATTGAATACAATAAGTTAGATGGAGGTTGTGCATGATAGTAAAATCTCATGATCATAGAGTTGTAAAAAATCTTATCAAGTCACTATTTTCATGCTCTTAAACATTGGTTCTCCATATCCATATTATACCATTTCAGACAAATGAGAGTCCAGATTTTGATCTTTTCAGGGGGAACAGGGAAAACTTTTGATGAGTCATTTAAGGCCCTTCTAGTTTGAAGCCAAGAAAAATACATCAGAAAGAGCAAATATATGTTGTTTCTATGAGTTGGTGAGAAATCTGTACTTTTCCAATAAATTCCCCCATGTTTTTATTAAAGTGAAAAGATTACTTTTAACAATATATATCTTTGACTAACTACATCTATGCATTAGAAAACCAGTTTTATATTATTTATATATTATATATAATTATATGCATACTTATATATATTATATAAATAGATTATTTATATTATTTACATTGAATGCAAGGATATTACTTCCATTGTAATAACATGTACGAAAATAAGAAAAGGCTGTACAAATTTATTTTCATTCTTGTCTCTAATGAACATTCCTCAAAGGTATTATAGTGGTTTTTTTTAGAAACAAAAGGCAAAAATGAGACCAGAATTGGAACTGGCAACAGCAAGAACTTAATGGGAACTGCACCTCCCCGTTCACTACTTGAATCTAAAGGAGACTAAGGCAAAAATACAGCAGTTAGAAAAAGACTATCCCTTTCTGCTTGCTCCATGTTTTAGGTCATAGATCCATAAATATTTATAAAGTAGCCACTCCATATTAAGCACTGTGCTAGGCACTTAACACACTGATAAATAAGCAATGGCCTCTTCTCAAGTAGCTAATAATATAGTTGGAGAGGCAGCCAAGTAAATGCATATGTTGTTTTAAGTGTTCTGGAAGTATGTAGTCAGAGTCTCTTGAAACTGAGAGGAACCTAAGTCACATTTTATGAGGCTTCTGGTATTTTAGGTATTTTTTTTAAATGACAAAACTGTTTACAAAATTGGGGTGTATTTTAAATGTTTGTAAATAATAAAGCAGTGCTTCTAATATATTCTAAAATACCAGGCAAAATAAGCTTTTCACAAGAAAATTATTTAATTTTTATAAAAATTTAATTATTAATATTACTCAAGCAGTGTAATCTATTTTAAAATGTATGTGGAATGTTGTCTTTCTTCAACCCTGACAGAATATTTCTGAGACTAAGTATATCTCACTTAGGTCAAGAATTCAAATTTGAGGATCTTTGGTGAGGCCTGGACCAAATGGTCCTTCCTCCCTGGGAACTTGGCTGGCTAAGTGTTCTCCAGATGGAGTCAATGTCATCACAGAGAGTAGCAAAAACAAAGCATCACATCTCTGTAATGACATATTTTGAGAACTAAGGAAAGGGACATAAGAATCTGCAAAAAGGTTGATTGTTATATTAAGGACACCTTCTTCTTAACCTCATAAACTATGTTGAAAGGGTCCTTACGCATTGTATCCAAGTTCAAAAGCATTTGCTTTCTCTTCTTTAAGGAGAGGCTGAGCAACAATTGGATTTCATCTCAAATCATAGCTGGCAAGATCTTTGATTTCTAGCTATGTATATTATTGTACAATGCCGTTACAGTGCAACAAATCAAATGGGGATCTCTGGAATTACAAAATCCAAGGATTAAAAGGATGTACAATCTCACTTTAAAAAAAAAACAATTGCCATGCATCCAAGGGTATAAATAATTGAAAGTTTTAAAAAGTAATTAAGGTTTTAAAAAAATTTTATTCTTACTAGTTTTGTTGAGATGTAATTGACATATGCTATTGTGTAAGTTTAAGGTGTACAATGTGATGATTTGCTACACATATATTGTAAAATGTTTACCTCAGTAAGAAAGTAAGTTTTTAAATAAGTTTGTAAATGACCATTATGTTTGGATAATCAAGACCTCTGGTGTTTCTCAATTGTTTTTTTTTCTGCTGTGAAACCATTATTTATCTTGGCCCACTTAAGATCTACCTGTATACTCAGAGGAAAAAAAAAAAACCAAAATAGAAAAATAAAATACTTTTTATAGGCCACAAACATACACATGAGAAAACTTTTTGGTATCAATAACTTTTAAATGCCAGTTCAATTCAATTCAAATATTTATTAAACATTCACTCTGTATCTAAGAGAATTCTTACAAAACAGAGATACTTCTTACACTATAGGGTTTTTTCCTTCAATTTTCTCATGTTATTAATAGAATTTTTGAGTTAGAAGGGACTATAGAGACTCTCTTGTAACCTAACAGTCAAATAAAGAAACATTAAGAAAACAAAAGGAATGTAATTGCTAAATTCATTTCACTTAGGCAATACCTGACATCTTTTTTTAGTCTCATGGTACATTTTTATGCTGGGGTCATACATAGATTTTCCTAATACCATTTCAGTTTGAACATTTGCAAATTTACTATGAAATATTCCTGAAATACCAAATTCTAGGTTTATTTCCAGAAAATCTAGCACAGAATGGATGTTCAAGATTATGTACCTGAAGTATATTTCTTTTCTACCTTTTGAATCTGAAGCACCTTCAAGATTAAAATTTTCTACTCACTTGACTTTCATCACAGTTGGTATATTTTAAATACTGATGTCTGGACCTTGCATTAATTTAGATGAGTACTATGCCATGCAGACATGTCCTGAGGTGACCATACCATATCAGTGTTCTAAGTGCAAAGATAATTGGAATAGTCAGCATTTGACAAGAGGCGTGGTAAAAGATCTGTATTATACAAAAGTTTTCTGCTTTACTGTGAGCCATGCAGAAATTGACCTGGAAAATAACAAACATTGCTTTTAAAGATCGAATGCTATATTAAACGCATCCATCTTCCACGTTTTCTTTGACTATCCTCCTTTTATGGTCTAGGCAGCTTTACAGTTTCTGCTAAAACAAGTTCCATTTATTATTACTTTTTTTTTTTTTTTGGTGAGGGGGAGAGAACTAGATTGATTGATTGATTTTAATGGAGGTACTGGGGATTGAACCCAGGACCTCCTCTATGACAAGTACGCACACTGCCACTGACCTATGCCCTCCCCACAACAAGTTCCCTTTAAAATGAGGAAAGTTTCTAAAGACAGTCGAATGAAATAAAGATTACTAGATAACAGGAAAGATCGTGGTTCCCTTTCAAACAGCTGTGCAGTGATAATATAAATTCCCTCTCTATTTAAAAAGTGTTGATTAATTTCCTGATTTCATGTGATACGGAGCATATCACCAAGCACATAGAAGCTCTCAGAAAGTGCTTGTTAATTTGGTATACTGACATGGCACTGTGCTAGAGGTTATACGGGATTCTCCCCTTGTCCATAATCCTCACTACCTGTGCCTTAGCCTCTGACATGCAAGGCTTTTCATCCACCTTATCTGTCTGACCTTTTCCTCCATAACTCTCAAGCACTAATCTTCCATTCGAGCCAAGCTGATCTTCTCCCTGAACATTCTATATTAATTCCTGGCTCCAAGGCTTTTCTTGTGTTGTTTCTCTTTCTCGGAGTGCCCAGGTCTTTCCCCTCATTCAGATCGTATCCATCTTACCCACCTCTACCACAAAGATTTTGCAGTTGTTCCAGTACACAGTAAGTAGTCTGTCTTGTCTTTGCGGTCCTGGAGCATTTAGTCTCTATGTCATTCAATTGGTACTTAATCTTATACAGGCAATTCCCAGCTGGCAAATGAGATGTTATGTTCCAGTACCTTATTTGTATGCTAACTGTTGGGTTCATGAAGACTTGCCTCCATAGAAACAATACTATAAAGAGTGAATAGATTTCTAGGGCAGTACACACAAAAATCTATTTGGTTCACTTTTATTTGGATTGCAACAACCATTTATAATAATATTTTATGCAAAAATGAATTTCAGGGTCAAACTGAGAATTCTAAGAAGGCGGCTCCCCGGCCAGAATTCTAAGAACACCTCCCTATGGGTTCCTCCTCCTTCTCAATTTGGCCTCATTTCCTTGGTGACCTGGGGAGGTCTTTGATAACTGGTGATTGAGAATATTGTGAGCTCTGAGGGAAGAGTTTTATGCTTGCAAGGGGGGTGGTTAGAAGAGGATGAGGCCAGGGAGGCCCCTGCAGCCAATGTTCCCGATGGATCTGAGGTGGATAGGGGGAGGACATCCTGTCTTTCTTTTACTGTTTCCCTAACACCACCTTAGAATAAACTTTTATCTCTTCATGCTTAGAGTATTGGCAATCCTTCTACCTACCTCGTCTTCCTTTTTGTAGTCTCACTGTATTCTGCAATTTATTGCCAATCACAAATTGATACTTGCTCCAAACCATCAATTTCATAATCTTACTCCTATGCTCCTTGAAGATTCTCCATTGCTCACAGCAGTTGTTTGCAATGTTAGCTAAGCATCAAAGTTATTTGGAGGACTTTTTTGAAAGATACACAAATACTTGAGACCCACTCTAGTCCTACTGAGTCATAACCTTGCATAGGGGCTCTGTATTTTAAAATAAATGTCTCCTGGTGATTCTGATGGATTCAAAAAAGTCCTGTGGGATTAATGTGGCACTGTTGGGATGACACTAAAAACTGAAGTCTTTATAATGTTTTGTGTAGGCTAAAAAGTAAACCGAGAAGGATTTAACTATGGTATTTCTGAGTATTTCTAGATATTTCTGAAGCCATTTTATATATTTCACTCATGCGTTTAAAGGATTATGTGACTTGCAGGGTGGTTTGATTGAAAGTTCAAGTGACTTAAGTTCTTTTGGGCAAATGAGGCCACAGGCAGGATTTAAAGCCATGTCATACTTTTCCTGTATAGCACTCTGTGATTCAGAGCAAGCCAGATAACAGTTGTATACCAAATCGTAGGCTGAAAAATCAAGGCGACAGGGCAAAGTGGGTACTTGAATACTGGATTAGAGGTTGCTGTTACACTACTTGAATTCCAAACTTGACTTTATGCAGTTAATTTAAAACAGAATTGAAAGGAAAGTGCTATTTTAATAAAAATACCACATTCAAATGAATGGTCACTAATCCCAATGCCGCTGTCTTAATTCTGAGGGTAGCTGAGCTTTTGAAGGAGGAAGTGTAATGTAGTGACAAGAATCTTGGACTTAGAATCTGTGCCAGCTTGTTAACATATTAATTTTGTGCCCTCAAGTAAGTCATGTAACCTTCCTAAGTCTGTTTCCTTCATTATAAAGTGAGGATAATCTCTGCTGACCTTTAAGGGTGAGGGCACAGTACCTGGCATGTATCAGGCACTCAGTAAATGTTTGTTCGTCTATTATCTTATTTATTGAGTGTCTCATATATGCCACGTACTGTGCCAAGGGCTTTTATGTGGAAATGCTCTATAAACTTTAAAGTACTGTTCAATATAAAGGTGTTATTAATCCACATGGTTTATCCATTCAGCTATCCTTGTCATAAAGCATTAAATATTTCTTAGCTGTAGCTGAAGGTCTGCATGAACCCCAAGAAATTTTCTTTTTTATTTAATTCTTACATGATTCTAAGACAGAGCTTGCTATTATTTTTGTTGACTTTGAGGAGTGGAAAAGTTTAAGAAAAGTTTGTCACTGTCCATTGTATTTGAGTGCCACAAGGCGAAAGCACTTAACCTCATTGTGGAAGGTACCAGCTCTTCACTTTCTCCTCTCTGGAAGTTTTGCTCTCCTATACAGAAAGTCACCTGTCTCATTGGGTTCTTGGCAGCTGGGTAGTGATTGTTTCAGGACCGATGAGGGAGAGGGGTTGGAGATTCAAAACTCTTCCTGTGGTGGCCTATAAGAGGCTGTCTTGGTGCACTCCCTTATACAGTTAACCCTTGAACAACATGGGTTCAAACTGTGCGGGTCCCCTTATACCCAGATTTTTTTCAGTGGTAAATACTATGGTCTACACCACCTATGATTGGTTGAATCATGAATGTGAAACCATGGATACCAAGGAACCATGTATATGGAGGGATGACTATAAGTTATATGCAGATGTTGTTCAAGGGTCAGCTATACCATAATGAGAAAAAAGCTCTGTACAGAGATTTGTGCAGATTTTAAATGTAGAATACAGGAGAAACAACAGCAGAAAAATTTTGTGAATACAAGGAACAGAAAATTAAAGACTACATCTGCAGGAGATGTTACAGACAATGGCTGCTGACAAAGGCTTAAAATGGGATTGTCAAGAAATGATATTCAATTGATTGTTGGGCTTTAAACTGATTTTTACTTTTGGAGATGTTAGCCATTTCAAAGAAAATCAATCAGATTTTTGGAGACCTGAGACAGGCTAGTACTAAGCAAATAATAAAGCAGTGGTTAATCTTTGGTATCCAGTTACTTCCTCTTGGCACTCTTCTCAGCTCCTCCTCTTTCTTCTATTATCTGTAGCTCCTTCCAAATGCCTAATTTGTGCTTATTTCTAAAGATACCTGACCTGAGTAAGCTTTTCTCCATTGATAGAACATTCAACCTTTAGACCTTTCCATCCCAGTTGTTAGGAGAGATGTTTTAGAGCAGGTTGTACCTGTCTCACATCCTTTAAATCATGCCATGTAAATGCTTTCTACATGAGTGCATAAAAACATGACTGACTATAAAGTAAAATCCAATCGCTTTCTGCTACTACAGTAATCTTGGTTCCTCAGCTGTTTGGTATCTCCTGTGAATGTCCATCACCATTGTTTCCTTTCTTACTTCTCAAGATAATAAATGCAACTAATTTTCTAGCTCTTACATTTACTCAGGGATGATACAATTGTTCTATGTTTCTCTGAAACTAAACATACTAATCATTTATTTAAATGATTTCCTCCTTAAGCTACTTTACTCTGAGAGTATTTTATTTTTGCATAAATGAAGTTACTATATATCTGTTTAACAGGAATTTTTCTCTTTATTGTTCCAGGAAACTAAGCCTAAAATATCTGCATTGTTTGATCTCTGTTATGGTTTTACAAGCTCATTATTATTATAGCATTATTTTTTCGGAGCTACCAATTTTTAAAATATTCTGAAATATGATGAGATAGAATATAGATTATTCTCTTGAGATACATTGTTGTAATTCAGCTTTTTCCATTGTCTTCTTGTTTTATGTGTTTTCTAATACAGATGACATTATAACTCTTAGAAAGATAACAGATACAAGCACTGAAGAAAGAAAGACTGGGACAGAGAACCACAAAAAAAATTACTTAATTTCAGGACAGCAATCAAATGCTGAAGAGCATCACTGGGAGAGAGGTAAAGTATACAAAAAGTAAAAATAAAAACACGTGGTAAAGAGTCTGAAATGTTTGTGAGGAACTGGGTAAGCAAATTCACAAACTTGGAATGTGTTCTAAAGTTGTGTCATGTTACTGGTTTTATCTTTCCTGGAAATATATGCATAGAAGATTGGTAAGAATTTGTGCCATGACAAATGAAAAAAAATTTTTTTAATTGTATCAGTTACTTCCTTAAGGGAGAGCAGGATAAGAATGAGAAATGTTTTGTACTTGTTCATAGGCCTCTCTGGATGATCCAGTTCCACTTTCAGGAGGCAGTACAGGAGGGTTAAGAGCATGGTCAATAACCTGGACCCTACGGCACCCACATTTTGAGAAAACAAATGCTATAAGGCAAAGAGAGTACAGAAGAACATGAAGAAAGTCCTTTATATCCCTAAACACATTGGTCAGTGCAGGGTGCATATTTTAATATTAACATACTGTACATTGCCATAGTAGAGAAGTCTTTTCAACAATTAAGGATCTCCACGGTCTAGTGAACAGGTTGGAACCATCTTGACATTGTGGGTACTCTAAGCCCCTGACAGCTGCCTACCTGGCTTCATTATAGTTCTTATTTGAATCCTTCAGTGGCTTAGTGGGTTCTAAGAAAAGGAGGGACGGTGATTATTATAGGGGCAAAGCTGCTAAGGATGGTGAGGTGGCCCACTCTTGTGTTTCTAACTAAAGATAAAATTGATCTTTGTGAGGCTTTTAGAGATACGCATTCTTTGATCAGTCCTTAAGCTGTCTTTACACCCAAAGCAAAGCAGACGATTGAGGTAGATATTCACATAGTTAATACAAAAGAGTTTCTCTCCATCTCTCCTTTTCTTATTAGAGGATTCTTTCAATTAATTTCAGATAATGTCCCAACTTTGGTGGCATATGAAACTAAATTTGAGGTATTTTATACGGATTCTACCATATTAAGTTATGCAGAAAGAAATAGTATGGCAATGACTGTTCTAGAATTCACTGAGACTCTCAGATGGTGTCAGACTAATGGAATATCAAAAGTTTTGCAAAACCTAGTGCATAGCTTTAAAAGAATGAGATCACAGATAATACTTCTGAAAGATACATTGTATTTTCTGACTAAAAATACAGAAAATAATTATTTTTTGAAGGACATTCAAGATTCAGAAACAATGATGAGGAAAGTAATGATATAAAATCAAACCAAGAACTTTTTGGAATCAAGTTTGGACAAAGCCCTTTAAACAGGCAACCTTTAATTAAGCAGGTAAATAAATACCAAGAATTAACCAATGTAAAGGTGCTAAATTTAATATATTTCTTAATATTAAGGATTATTTTAAATTCTATCAGGAGCAGGGATTGTTTCTTAGTATTCCCGCATTCTGTGTTGAACATAATTTAAATTAAAATATTATTGATTTTCCCTGTAATTGTTTTAATAAACATTTAATTTTTGCTATTTTCAGTCATTGCTAGAAATTTTGAATTTATAAGATGCCAAAATAGATTATTGGTTTCATGATTTGTATTGTATAATCATTCTCATTTTAGTCCTCATCTAAAAAGAGTCCTTGATCTTAAGTTTTAGTATAAAAACAGATGACATAGTATATGACATAGACTCTGAAACCAACAGGTGGGACATACTATAGTTGTACATTTTATGGTGGTAAGTTCATCACCTATAAACTTGTATAGATGAGCAGTCACTGGACAAAATTTGAGAGGTATTCATATCTAGATTCATAAGTTAATATTGATGCAGTGATTTTAGTGTGGCCTATAAACTGATACTTCTTAAAGTATTATGTAGTCATTTAGTGAAAAATGGTGGTTCTGGGGGTGTAAACCATTTTTTGCCAAATTATGTAAATGCAGATCTGGGGAAGGGGAAGGGAACATGTTGCATTTTCAACTATTTAGAGAATTGATTTAGCAAACACTAATTAAGTGTCTACTCTAGGCACTATACAAGGTACCAGAACAGCCCTGCTTAAAATATTATATGTGATGGTGGGAAAGAAAGATAAGGTAGAAATTTAATGCCACACAGTTTGCAGTACATGTTCTAATAGGGTGTAAGTTATATATTGTGGGGATATAGTAATTCATTCTGATTAGGGGAACTTGAGAAAGTTTGATGGAGGAGATGGCATTTAATATGTAAGATGAGGAGGTTTTTGATAAAGTCTGGAAAGGACATGAGATTACATCTGCTACAGTCTGAGATGCATAAATAATCTGAGAGTATTGTAAAATAGTATTTTCAAATTGAAAGCATCTTTCTAGTTCTAATACTTTTGAGACTGTCATTATAGCAGAACTCACTGGGAAAAAAGTACTCTGCAATAAAGAAATATATTAAAATTTAATTATCTACCAATAAATTGAATAACAATTATAGTTTTTAATCATGCTTTGAAATTCTAATAAACCTGTTTTGTACTTCATAAGATTTAATCATACTATTAGTAGAACACAATTGTATTTATTCAACACAATTTTTGATAGTTTCTATTGTTTATAAGGAAAATTTCTGTCGTTTATGATAGTTTCTTTTGTTTCTAAAGGTAGAAATCTGTAGTATCCAATTTGATGAAATTATTTCTTATATAAACATTTGTAAAAAGACTGTAAGTTCCCTTGGAACAGTACTTGGGTGCATATGGGTCTTTAGGAGATAGGTCTTAATCCTTCCTGCTGACTCACTGTGTTCCCAACATTAGTCACTTAGAAAAGAAAAGAGGTACGTGTGCATTCCACACAATCTCCCTAGTTTTATGTTTTACAGTAGAAAACGAGAGTGACTAGGGCTTTATGCTTTAGCAAAGCAACGGATTTGTCATGTTTTTTATTTTATTAAAGTTTTGTGTGAATAATATTCTTTATACCAATAGCTCCCCTGCCTTTTTACAGTTGCTTTCAGCTTCTGGTAGTGTTATTCTGCAAAGTCACAATACCAGATCTAGGACATGTTTTGTTTGCCAGGCGATATTTGCTAGTGCAAAGCTTAATTTCTTAGCACGGCCCATATTACTTTGCCCACTTACATTTATGTAGCCTCATATATATTTGTCAACTGTCTCATTATTTCCATTTGACTGATTCACTCCACTGACCTTTTTGATTTAAAAATTGAAAAGGTAGAATGACTGAGTTGTTGCCAGGCCAATTTACTTGAACAGTATTTAAGCCTACCTTCTGCTTTCTTTATAGCTACCTATCCCCTCACTTATTTGTCTTTCTCTCTAGAATTAAGTATTAATTTATGTGGAGGAGATAAATAGTTTCTTTCAGTTTTTCAGTTTGAAGTATCATTTATTTACAATGTTGTGTTGGTTGATAGTTTCTTTTCAATAATCCTGAACAGATGAAGAATAAATAGTGTGATTTTGAACACTTCCCTCTGGTTCTAAGGTTTTGTGCTACAAAATATTATTAACTATTCTGTCTCTCAACTATAAAGTCACAGAATCTGTTGTTTCTTTAGGTAAAATATAGATCCAGAAAATGGTAGGTAGAGCATAACCTTGAAATGTATTCAAATGCACAAAGAAACTAATTTTCCATATTTAAAACATTTTATTAACATTTTATAATATTCTTTGTGCTGATGACATGAGACATCAAAGCTTTCTACAAATTAGTTCTAAAAAATGTTTAGTCTATAAAAGTAGGGGCAGTGGAATTCTAAAAAACATTTCCCAAAGAAATGGTGTTGACAAAATATCACTATGACTTAATGAAATCATGGGGTATATATTTCATTTGTTTTGCAGAATTGTGATTCTTTGCAGGATAAGTGCAATGACAATTCTAAGGCCCAAGGAGAGAGAAACCAACACCAATTGGAAGGATCTAAAAGCCAATCAGAAAAAAATCGGTACTATTCAGAGAGATCTCGAGGCCAATCAGAGAGATATCGTGGCCGAGCAGAGAGATCTCATCGCCGAACAGAGAGATTTCATGGTCAATCAGAGAGAAATCGTGGCCAAGTAGAGAGATCTCATAGCTACACAGAAAGATCTCATGGCCAATCAGAGAGATCTCGTGGCCACTCTAAGAGATTTTATGGTCACTCAGAGAGATCTCCTGACCATTTAAGGAGATCTCATGTCCTAGCAAAGAGATCTTATGGCCAACCAAGGAGATTTTATGGTCAATCAGAGAGATCTCATGACCAATCAAGGAGATATCGAAGATACTCACCAGTAGGAATTGAGTCTGAATTTGACAGGTAAAAATGTAATGAATATTTAATTATTAGTACAATGTGTTGAGTGGTGTGAAAATGTAAAGGTATGCTTTATATATCTATCTTTTCAGGGATAAATATATATTTGTTGTAACAGACATTGAACTGGAACAAAGACATTAATAGAATAGAGGCGATATTTACATAGCATCAATATTCTTTCAACTTGCTAATGCCCTCTAGCTATCATCCAGTTTTCCAATTACTCTAATTAAGTTGTTCCATCTAGGTCAGCTTCCCTGGAAGAGCCCCAATGCACTCAGTCTTTCCTACTGAGCCTTCTCCACAATCAAAATATATTGACTCAGTGTCCCATTCCCTCTGAACTTTCCAATCTGCTAGGCTAGCTAATTTAACAACAGACTATTGCTAGATTGATAATATATAATCTCTGATGATGAATTTCTGTTTCCCTCCTCTGTCTCCTTTCTAAAGAGTCTTCAGAGAGTCCTCAGCAGGCAAATGATAGACATATCTTTGAGCAGCTGAGCTTTTCTACTTTCCACAAATCAGACTATAGGAGAGAATGCTTCTTTATGCATAGATGCAACCCTAACCTTCCAAATGTATTTTGAATATTGTATATATTCACTATGGCCTTATAAAACTGTTTGGCTGACAAAAGAACCAGAAAAATTTAATAGTATTGCAGATTGTTTTAGTTTCAAAAACCACAAGACATTTTTATTGTGATTGGCTAGGTAATTGAGTAAAAAATTATTTTTAGTTTAAATTTCTCAGTGATTGCCTTTAGTTCACATTGCCTATAAATGTTTAGTCAAATATTTGAGCTCATATTAACTGCATAGAATTGCTGATCTCAGCTAAAAAAATTATTTCCAAAATGTATATATGTGGGTTATTGTATATATAGACAACATCTGATGTAGGCACTATTTTAATGCTAAAGGTCCCACCTTAGTTATATTAACAGTATACAAATAAAAATTAAAATATATTTAACATTCTCTCCTCCCCCAACCCCTGGTAACTACTATTCTACTTTCTGTTTCTATTAATTTGACTACTTCAGATATCTCCTGTAAATGGAATTGGACATTTTTTGTCTTTTTGTGACTAGCTTATTTCACTTAGGATAATGTCTTCAAGGTTCACATATGGAGTAACAGGTGACAGGATTTCCTTCCTTTTCAAGACTGAATGATATTCCATTGTGTGTATATACCACATTTTGTTTATCCATTTATCTGTTGATAGACATTTGGGTTGCTTTCGCCTCTTCAGATAAGCTCTCTGCCCACCCCCACACCTTCTCGGATTCTCATAATGTATCTATTGGCCTGCTTGATAATGTCTCATAAGTCCTTTAGGCTCTCTTCGTTTTTCTTCGTTTGTTTTTCTTTTAGCTCCTATGACTCGATTTCAAATGACCTTTCTTCAAGTTTGCAGATTCTTTTCTTCTGCTTAATCCACTCTTCTGTTGAACACTTCAGTTGTATTTTTCAGCTCCAGGATTTCTGTTTGGCTCTTTTTTATAGTTTTGCTCACTTTGTTGATATTCATATTTTGTTCATGCATCATTTGTCTGATTCCATTTAGTTGAGCCAACATGGGTGGGTTCTAGTAAGAGATTTCTTCCTGGCTTCCTGGGTTTGGTCTCATTTCCTTCTTATAAGGACACTAATCCTATCACGGGAACCCCACCCTCAGGACCTCATCTAAACCTAATTCCCTCTCAAAGTCTCCACCTCTAGATACCATCACATTGTGAGTTAGGGCTTCAACATATGAATTTGGGAAGGCAAAACAAAAACATTCAGTCCATAACAGCCAGCTTTGCTGACATCATTCCTGAAAAAAATTTTTAAACAAAAATATTCAGCCATATGCCTGGTTAACTTCTGACCTTTGTTATGCACATAGTAAGTAATAATTTACAAGCTGAAAATCACTTATCAAAACACTATTCTGGATTTTAACTACATCTAATACCCAGTCTTAAATCAGATGTTTAAATTTGTATAATAAAACAATATTGCTTGAAAACATACAGTCCAAATACTAATTCTTTCCAATAAAAGATTGCTTTTTAACATATCACATTTATGATTCATATCAGGACTTTTGCAATGAAAAAGAAGAGTGATTACTTATGGAAAAAAATGCAGCAAAGAAATTACCCAAGGAACATGATTCGAAGGGTAAGTATCAGCATGTTCAACTTTATAGTAGGGAATCTGTGTGGTTGTACAGCTTTTCATTTGAATAGGCTTTCCTTCTGCAGTCCTTGTTGACATCTACTTATATTGATGATTATTAGTACATTTTAAGACCTGTTTACCAACATCAAATGTAGGAAGAAGCCACGTATATCATATGTATCTTCACAAATCAAGTTTTTCCAGCCTTATTGCTTGCAAAAGTTTCCTGCTCATCTTCCATTACTCCCCATCGTAACTTATATTATTTAGCTTCTAAATTGGCATAGGACAAAAGTGCGAAAGAAAGGATGATACAAAGAAAACTTATTAGTAGAATGTATTATTTTAATCATTTACAACCATTGAATCCCCAGGATATTGTCCTTATTTTATTATTTATTTACTGAAGATCTATGTACAGCAATTACAAGAAATGAAGTGAATAGTTTATTGGTTAAGCCAATTAACTCTATTTTGCTGGACACTTCCATATGCATAACACATGTATTTGACATAAGGATTTAGTTGAAATTTCATAGAGCTAGCTCTTACATGAAACGCCTAATACTTATCCCTACCATGACACTCCGGTATTTCTTCCAATACCTCTACCTACTGGAAAAGACAGACAAGCTTAAATGGCAATGTGGTATACTGTAAAGAGATCTAGTCTGGGTCTCAGAGACTTGACTTCCCTGCCTGGCTAATCCACTTAGTAGCTGTGTTTGACCATGAGCAAGTCACCGCCCCTGCTCTAACTCTTAATTTTCTTCCTTTGAAAATGAGATTAGAAAGAAGGACATCCATGAGACGGCTAAAGAGATCTAAGCATTGTGGTTTAGTGGTTAATAACAGGGACTTTAGATTCACACTTGGATGGAATCATATTTCTACCACTTAATATCATATTTGATCAATTTTAAGACATACTTTTGTTTCATTTTTTATTATCTCTGAAGTCAAGAAGTGTCTTGTATTCAATGGTATATCATAGTTAAATTAAGAACTTAAAATCTTTTCATTGATACATAAAATAACAGTACATTTTACAATCGTGGTATCTTAGATTTGATGAAACGTGGTAGCTGAGGAACTATGGGCAAATCCCTTCGAGCCTGTCTTCTCAGCTATAAAATGGGAACAATATTGATCTTTTAGGTTGTTGTGATGATTAATTTAAATATTTGTAAACATTTTAGGCTATAGACTGGATTGTGATAAGCATTCTATAAATTGGAGTTCTTACTACTTTATTATGATTATATCAACTTATTCATTATAATCACCAGATGTTCATTATGGCCATATTAACATGATAATTTTAAAAATACATGACTTCTTAAAAGTTCTTATACTCAAATTAATTTTATATGATTCAGATTCTGATTCAGATTCAGATCATTATACACATATGTATATATAAGCACACATATATATGTATATATACACACTCATTCATTATTGAAGGGATTTTCAATGTGAACTGAGAAATGCCCATAGGAATATAGGGGCAAATATGAATATTTTTTAAATAGGAGCAAAATCCCTAATAAGCTTCCAGAGATAGTTAAAACCTCACAGGTGTTTCTGTTTGTCCATTTATGTCTTGAATTTCACTTTAGTTCCTACCATTCTATTACATTTTGCCATCAAAAATTTTTATTTACTTCCTTGTTGTCAAATTCAATGACCTTTTCTTAGTCTTCTTCTTTGTAGTATTTCATTTATTCATTTGGCAGTTATTGAGCTCCTATTATATGCCAGAAATGTGCTATGTACTTGAGAAAGAATCTTTACTCCAAGAAAGTAAGAAAGAAAAGAAAGAAAGAAGAATGGAAGGAAGGAAGGAAGGAAGGAAGGGAGAGAAAAAGAGGGGAGAGAGAGAGAAGGGGAGAGAGAAGCATAACATAAATACTGAGACAGAGGTGTGCCCAAGGTACTGTGGCAGCACCGGGGAGGGAATCCCATACCAGCTAGGGGGATGGGTCCAAGGAAGGCATCCTAGAGGAGATAGTGCT
This sequence comes from Vicugna pacos, assembly GCF_048564905.1. Taxonomy (NCBI): domain Eukaryota; kingdom Metazoa; phylum Chordata; class Mammalia; order Artiodactyla; family Camelidae; genus Vicugna; species Vicugna pacos. Next base: position 108,010,062 of record NC_133023.1, on the reverse strand, counting down.
TGAGTTGAGTCCTAGAGGCCAAGTAAGAGTAAGAAAAGCAGAAAAGGTAGAAAAGGCATTCCAGTCAGAGGAAACGTCATGTATAAAAGTCTAGAAGTGAAAGAAAGCATGGCATATTTGGTAAACTGCTATTAACTTCATTTGGCCAGACTCTAGTGGTTTTCAAACTCGTACTTCAGAGTTCTGGAGGTTGTGAAGAGGTGCCTCAGGAGCCAAAGAAGGCAGTTTTGCTTTTCCGTATTTTACACATTGGGATACCAAGTAAGATTTTATTAGAACTAAGGGTTCTTTCACTTTAAAAAATAGTTTGAAACTCATTGACCTCAAGTGTAAAGTATGTGGGCAAAACTGTTGAGAGATGAGTGTGGAGAGGTAGAGACAGAAGCCAGATCATGGAGCATGCACCAAGCTGGAGTAAGGATTCTCTACTGAGGGCAATGCAGAACTATTGAGAGACTTTAAGGAAGGAAGTGGCATTGACCAATTTATTTTAGAAATAACCACATTAGCTCAAATTCCTTTCTTCCAGTAGTTTCCAGTTCTAATTCCTACCCGTTTTTCCTGTATTTCCATGACTCCTATTCTCACTTCTCCAACTTTGGCTTCTCTACCACCTAATTAAGCTTCTGGGCAGTCTCTGCTGAGATTGCCACTCATTTCCATATAAACTATACCTACATTCTAGTGGCATTCTTATCTTTCTTAACTTCTTGGCAAGAACCATGTTAACGAGTGTTGCCAGTAGAGTATGGGATGAGGGTATGTGAGGTTCTGTTAACTCATGGAGTCATTGCCATTAGGCACACACGCATCTTGAATTTAAGGCTGTCTTCAATAGCATGTCTACTAACATAACATTAATATGTGCTTCCAACCGAAACGTGAACTTTCCAACAAAGGAATATCTGACCTGTAAACATTAGCTTTTAAGAATACCATGTGTTATTGTGCTTTTATAATCTATTGACTCTACAGATTTCTTGGCTGCTATAATATTTGTGAGGTTCTTAATACCAAACCCAACTGCAAACTATAAATGTAGCTAGGACTTTATATAGAAAACAACTGGACCACCAAACACCAGCTACATATAACTGGATGCACTGAAACCAATTTAATTGTGGCGTAATCTGGGCCAATTAGCATTTGAGTGGAATGTTTTGATTATGCTTTGGTTTGTTTCATTGACCACATGTAGGTATAAACTATTTGTCACAAAGTAATTACAGGAATAAGACATTTAAGCTAATTATTGATTAAAAAATCCTAACTTTCACTTGAAATGTCTGATTGGGGTAGAAGTAAGACTTTCTAAAGTTAAGTTGTTAGGATAATACAGTTCTCCATCATACCTAGCTCTCTGGAATACAGTCTAGGTCGCAAGTCTACTATATAAAGATTATAAGGACGTCTTTTGTGAATTTTATCTACAATCATTATCTTTCCCCTTGATCCACACAAATGTGTGGATCCAGGCCATACCAAGATCTTGAGAATTTTCTTCTGGGTCACTACCAGCTATAAGGCCTTGGGGAAGTCATTTGATTTTTCTGAATCTCTGTTTCCTTATTTGTTATGTGAGTGGGTTAGACTTCTTGATCTCTAAGGGTCCACTGTCTTTGACATTCATACGTCTTCAAATAGACAAGAGAAATCTGAAATTGAATGTTAGACTGAGGATCAGGCAAAGAGAATATTGTCTCTGAAATGTTAGTCAATTTAAAATATAGAAAATAAACACCTTGTGCTGAGTAATGAAGGCTTTTGCATAATTTGTTTCAACCTTTCCCATTTAGATGTCACCGGAAAATGACCACAGCTCCTATGAAAATTTTCGAAGACGTGAAAGGTAATTGCAGACAGATATCTGTATAGCTAAATTTAGTTAGTTTTAGGAGAAAAATGAAACAAAAATGAATGAATATAACTTCCAGGAGGGGCCTCTAGAACCTGATTCTGAACAATCCGTAACAATTTCTGTAAACAATCTTAATGTAGAACCAGAAAATTCATAAGTAAAACTGCCTGGCTTGATTTTATGTTTACATTTGAGATTTCTATCCATCATTTTCCTATGGTGAGTATAAATGTCTTGATGTTGTATCCTTTCTCCTTAAAGCATGCAGGAATTATCACCCAGAAGAATTTGGTGCCATGAAGATTTTCCTCATTTTCAATCTTAAGATTAAAATCCTCCTGCTCTTTAATAATAATATGTACTAGACATACTAAGTAAATTTCAGTGTTCCAAATGATCTTAGTTTTTTTAATCATGGAGGGCTTTGCCCAGTGATGATTATCCGGAATATTTGTGTATCCTTTAAGAACTACAGCTAGAAAGGGAAGAATGATATTACACTGCCTTTAAAATGGGTCTAACCAAAGGCATCTGTGGAAGGGCTGAAAGAGCTGTGGACATAAAAGCAGATCAATAATAATAGCTAGCATTTACTGAGTGCCTACTATGTGCTAGGCACTGTGCTAAGCCCTTTTACATTTGTGATTTAATTTAATTCCCAGCAATCCTGTGAAGTAGGTATTATAAATGAGTAAGTTCAATGGAGTGTATTAATTTCCTTGAAGTCATATAACCGATAATGTAATTCAAATTCCAAATAATATATTCAAATTTGGCTTATGTAGGTATAAAACCAGTGGACTTTCTGCTCGAACATATTGTGTCTCTACTAGTATAAGTAAAGATGAGGTTAAATTCTTTAAAACCCTTGAGTATTCGTTTTCTATTGCTGCTGAAATAAAGTATCACAAACAGCAGCTTAAACCAGAACCCATTTATTATCTCACAGTTCTGCAGTTCAGATATCCAGGTGTGCTTGGCTGGTTTTCTACCGAGGGTCTTACGGAGATGAAATCGATTTGCTGGCCCCGGATTGCTCTCTTGTCTGGAGGCTCTGGGGAAGAATCTGCTTCCAAGCTCTTTCTAGTTGTTGGGGAAATTCAGCTCCTGGAGGTTATGGGAATGAGGTTTCTGTTTCCTTGCTGACTGTCAGCCAGGGGCCTCTCTGCTTCTGGAGGCAGCTTGAATTCCCCTTCATGCAGGCCTCCTCCATCTTCAAGTCACCAACAGCATGTCCTTCTCATCTCTGAATTATTCTGACTTCCTCTTCTGCCCAGTCTTTTGATTATGTTGTGTGATTACATTAAGCCAACTCAGATACTCCAACATAATTTCCCTATTTTAAAATCATTTGGTTAGTAACTTTAATTACAGATGATCTCTTTTGCCAGATAAGGTGATATATTCATGGATGTGCTAGCTCATCATATTCACAGTCCTGAGGGAACTCTTTAAGGGCCATTTTTAGAATTTTGCCTACCACATCTAGAATGTTACACTTATCTACTTTTAAGAATGTAATATATTGTGTTCAATAAATCAAAAAACATGTACACATTCTACAGTATGTGGTCAAAGAAAATAAAGAAAAAGAAAGAGAAATTATGACTAAAAGTTAATTAAGAAACCAATAATTACTCAGAGCACTCTGTTTTTTCCAAATCAAACACTGTTTTTGGTCCAATTGGATCCTAGTAGGAATGGTATTTATAACTAGAAAAAAAGCAATAGTGAAAAAGTACCTGACTTATTTAAAACCGCTGACTACAGTAGCTTAACTGACACTATCAAGATAACCACACAGCATTCGGGCTTTTATTCTCTACCTCTGATAGTATGTGACTACATGCTATGGTTTGAATGTTTGTGTCTCCTCAAAATTCGTATGTGATGATGTTAGAAGGTAGGGCCTTTGGGAGGTGACTAGGTCATAAGGGTAGAGCCAATGAGATAAGTGCTTATAAATGAGACCCCACAGAACTCCCTCACCCACTCCACCCTGTGAGGACACAGCTGGAAGTTGGCAGTCTGCAATCCAGAAGAAAGCATTCATCAGAACCTGGCCATGCTGGCAGCCTGCTCTTGGGCAGCCCACCCTTCAGAACTGTAAGGAATTAATTTCCATTGTTTATAAGCCACCCAGTCTATGGTATTTTGTGACAGCAGCCCTAACAAACTAAGACACTACATGTGGTAAACATTTTCCCTCCAACTATTTAGCTATCCATTAAAAAAAAAGCTGCACTGTTTATTTCCATGAAGAGCTGTTTTAACAAGACAAAGCAAAAACCAGACCCACTAGCAGCCATTCAGGAGATCCTATATAGAGAATACTGCTGCAATGTGGCAGAATGAATATTTTGGATAACCAGCTGCTTTTTGATTAATTTTTATGTATCCATATGCTCCAGCTACTTTTTTGGTAACAACTTTATTGAGATGTAATTTTGTACTATAAAGTTCACTCATTTAAAGTATACAACTAAATGGCTTTTAGTATATTAACAGAGTTGTGTCACCATCACCATAATCTAATTTTAGAACATACTCATCATCCCCAAAAGAATCTCCTTGAACCCTTAGTAGTCCCTCCCATTTACTCCCTTTCCTTTCTTCCCTCCAGCCCAAGGTAACTACTAATGCATTTTCTCTTTATATGGAAGCTCTGGCTACTTTTGTTCCACAATGCCTATAGGCATGAACATACATAAATAAGAAGAAAACTGCTTTGGCATTTAAACAGTGGAAGAACTTATCTAGTGGATTTGAAGTGACAGTATAAAAAAGGCTGGATTAATGCATGCATGTAATCTGCTTGAATGCTGTACAAACACTCCCAGGTTCAGTACTTGTAATCTTAATACTACTAAAAGAAACCTTGAAGATTCTTGAATATACCTTCTTAATTTTATAGCTGGTGGAAATGAGACCTAGAGAGGTTAAGTTGAATGGCTCAATGTTGTTCACCTAATTAGTGGCTGTCAAATATGGCTTTATTAAACACTATGCTTAATTGACAGAAACAAGAGTTGTGGGGTTAAAGCTTCACTCGTAACAGCTAAGCATAATATAACCAAGAGTTCCCAGCACCACTACAGAGGAAGATACCCGGAATTCAACTTTCAAGGAGTTGGTAATCAGGTAAATGTTATAGAATTGCACAATAAGCTTGTTCATAAGATGTGAAAGAATTCATATCTGTTTTAGGTATATACAAGGATATCTTTTATGTATAGAAAATATGTGGTTAACCAGAGCCTGTTTGGAGCCCTTAATGCACAAGAAATGTCTTCCTGTATTCTACTTTTGTGAAAGTCACAGAGGTCAAGGAAATAAGCCAATTTCAATTAATTATTTTGAAAATGAACTTCAAGTTAAACATGGATTTAGCTCAGTTTACTATAGGTTAACATCTGTGGTGGCCTTCAGGCTCAACATGGTTCTCACTTGCCAAGGAAACAACCATGTTTACCAGACTATGTACTAAAGCAAAATAATATACTAACACATTTTTAATGATTTTGACAGCTGAGGTTGTTACCAAAAGAGTTATCTGCTAACCTTCAGTTAGCAACAGGTTAAATTAATCAGAGCACCCTATTCCATTCATGTTCTGATTGTATTCTGCATAAAAGTATATGACCCGTACACAGAAAATAGACAATATAGAGTAATGGACAGAGCCCATCTAAGCCTCAGAGCAGTATCAGTCTGATTTCTGATTTAGGTTTTGGGGTGATATTGAAAAGGATATGTTTTAAAGATGGAGAAAGAAACTTACACTTAGTGGCAGTCTATATAAGGATGAAACTGGAAGTCAAGTTTGGGGAGATCTTTGAGGTGTTTTATCTGGTTGTAGACTAATAGCACCAGTGAGAAGTCACGTGGGCCTAGGGGTATCGTCACAAGGCAGATTGCCAAATACCTGAGCACAGTTGAGGCATTTAATCTCCACTCCATAGAAGTAAGCCTGACCTTCATCCCACTGTGGGAGCCTACCCACTTACTCTGTGGAGTGATAGTATGCTTTTTCCCTCCTAACTCTTCAACTAAACTTCTTTGATACATACCACTGTTTAGCCTGTAAGTACCAAGAGGTGGCCTCTGTGATACAGTGTAGATCTGGCTAACTACTTCATGCTTCCAAGATCGCAGAGAGGAGTTCTGTGCAGTTTCTTCAAACTCACTCTTCCTCCTGTAACTCACAGTCTCCTCCAACTATCCCGTCTACTTTAAGTAATCAAGTTACACGAATATTTTTGAGGATTGTTAACCCTCTGAAGTCATAGCATTTCTCTCCTTCACAGACTAACCTTTCACTCCATGAGAGATTCTCTAAGCTGAAAAAATGAAGAAAAGACCAGGACCAGTTGCCAATGTTGAAGACTAAAACGTTTTTCCCTCTTAAAAGTTTGCTGTTAACAGATATTGTAGTGACTTTTATTCAAGAGCATATGTATTTTTCAACATGTAACTTTTTATTGCTTTTGTTAATGTATTTTTCCTTCAGTAAGCTTTGATGTGAGTAATCTGTCAAAACTAAGTGTTTACATAAAAGAAAAAAATGTTTAGCTTTGTTTGCATAAAAGAGCAGAAAGGTGAGCAAGGAGAAAGGTGATTTAGAATGAGAGATGTTAGGAAAATAGCTGTATTTTCAGAAGTACTTGTCTTTTCAAAATTACAAAATTTCCTTCTATGGTTTAATTTGTTCTTTGAGCTCTAGAACCCACATATGAATCCTAAGTAGACTATTTTGACAATAGAACAAGGTAATTGATATCTTTGATGACTAAACCTTCTGTGCCTCAAAAGCTCAGACAGTAAGTTTGAATTCTACTCTTTGATTATTAAAATGCTAAACTTGTATTCAAGCTTTTATATTTTTTCAAGGAATTTGTGCTTTTACTTTTGACACGAATTTTAAATTGTTCTGTCACTTTCTGTGAGCACATTAAGTTAATAAATTTTACACTTAAGTGTGACTTGTTTCTTGTCCATTGATACTTGGGATCTAAAGATTTGGATGCAGATTATCAGTCTGCATCCAGCTAAGCTTGTTTTTGGTACACTGAAAATATTGGTTTATAATTATTCAGTACTTATCATTTTTAGGTAATCACCATGCTGGTAGATTTTAACTTAATTTAATAAATTCTGTTCTTACATTTAATAGTTGCTTATTATGAATATATGTGTGTATATGCACGACTGGGACATTGTGCTGTACACCAGAAACTGACACATTGTAATCAACTGCACTTCAATTAAAAAAAACATTTTTTAAAGTGCTGATAATCAGGGGAAAAATAGTTGCTTATGCAAAGAAAATGAAATACACTATAGAAATATAGGAAACATTGGTTTCTATTCTGGCTCATATATAGCATTGCTTTCTGAACCAAATTAACAGATGGTAAAGATTCTCTTACTAATAACATTGTGTTGGGAATCAAACAGTTTCATTTAAGGGCTATATACTTTGCTGTAGTTTTGCTGCAAATTCCTAATCTTGAATATAAGGAATGACAATGTGTAAGCTTTGTAATATAATTCGTATCAAGTGATTTGGAGAGAGAATGTTTCTTCTGACCAAAAAAACAATACATGTTTATTGAAGAAATTTTAGAAAACACAAAGTACTAAAACTCATGCATAACAGCTGTAATATCTACCTCCATATTTATTTTCTTGACACTAAGATATCTTCTACAGCAAAGCTTTCCAGTGTCTATGCAATTCCCCATTGCTAGACATTTAGGCAGTTTCTAGTTTGAGCTTTTATAAATTAAACTTGTGATGAGCATCCGTGTAGCTATATCTTTGCAGTGTATCCCAGTTTCTTCCATATGATCATTTTCTAGAAGTCGAATTGCTAAACAAAACAGTACTTACTTAGAATGTTACACATATTGATAAATTACTGTACAGAATATGTACAGAATATGAAAAGGCTTGTTTTCTCATACCCTTACCAACAGAGAATATGGGATAGATATGTACTGTTTTCAGTGTCTTGCTTGCTGATGGGTAATAATGGGTGAAGGGCAACAGCATAAGTCATTGAACCTAGCAATATTTTCTAAGTGCCAAATCATTTCTTTTCTGCATTAAACAATAGCTGTATATAACTCACTACTCTCTCCCTCTCTACCTTGAGTAACATTAGGAGTACAGAAGCACAAACAACCAGTTTGGTCAATGCCAAGAGACAAACACTCTAGCTATTTGTCAGTACATGAACAAAGAAACAAGCTGACTGAATTTTCCTTTTTTTTTTTTTTTGCCCCATTTGGCACCAATCATAGCATTAATTTTCAAAGTAAGGTCCTCAAACCAGCTGATCATCAGCATTGCCTAGGAACTTGTGAATTCTCAAGCCTCACCCTAGACCTACTAAATCAAAAACTCTGGATGTGGGCCCCAGCAATCTGCGGTGCATGCTAAAGTTTGAGATTGTATAGTATACCACTCCTTCGTGGTAACTAAAATTCCCACCCAAGAACGGATGAAATTGTAGAGCCTCTCCCCTGTCTCCCTCTTGCCATCTGTTTCAGTCTTTCTGCTTCTTACTTTCTACGTATGTTAAACACCCTCCCCTTCTCCCCTCTACTACATTTCCACTCTAATACTCCATCCAGTGTGTCATAGTGGATTTTGGAAGACCGTCTGCTTGGCTGCATCTGCACCTTCATTGATCTCACGTTTTCTAGAGTTAGAGCCTGGAATGTACCAACTGATTGCACTCTATTAATTGAGGAAGTGGGGAATCGTGGTACAACTCTTAAGTGGCAGAGCTGGCATTTGAACCCACATCTCTCAAGTCATAGAATCCATACTCTTAAGAACCTCTTTGATATTCATGTCTTTGCTGCAATATTATTGTCTCTTTCTGGGATGTTCTTTCTCTCTTTTGCTGACTGTGGATCCTGCCGATCCTTCAAGCTGCAACTCTGTTATATGACATGAGTTTAAATGAGGGAAAACACTACAAAGTTGTCTGTACATAATTTCACCTCTGTGATTTGATCCCTAGCTACTTTCTCATTTCCTTTCAGTTTTCTTCTCCCACACACACCCTTCCAGCCACACTAGCTTCCGTGTTGTTATGTCTCTAGCAGTGGAGGTATGCTCCTCCTGAGAGCATTTGCACTTGCCTTTCCATCAGCCTAGAACACTTTTCCTCCTAGAAGACTTCCCGCCTAGACATTTGCGTGGCTTCCTCCCTTTGATCATTCAAGCTTCTGTTCAAATGACACTTCTTCCACGGCCTCAGAGGGACCTTCTGTGACTGTCCTATCTAAAATAGCACTACCTCACTCTGTCGCCTCATCGAGCTTTCTTTCTCTTCACAGAATTTATCATTATCTAACATGTCATTATATTTTCATTTGTTTATTGTTACCCCTACCCTTAAATGTAAGCACAAGGGACTGGGCAAGGACTTTCTTGATTTTCATTCCTCACTGTTTATCTCCAATGCCTAACAAAGTACCCGGTACACAGAAGGTGCTAATAAATATTTGTTGAATGAAAGTCAGGAGCATGGGAAAAAATTGCATTTTGAATGAAAATCAGGGTATTGCAAAAATGCATCATGTGTTAGAATTTGGGAACTACAGGAAATTGATGTCTTCCTATATCCACTTTTCCAGATTTTACAAATTGTCTAAAATAACCACATTTTACTTATATCAGAAAAAAATATGTTCATAGGTAAAATAATAAGTCTTAAAAATATTTAAGTTATTTTTGGTTTGTACATCAGGAACCTGTAGTTTTGTGGGGTTTGTTTGTTTGTTTGCTGTAAATCTGGCAGAAAAATTTCCTCGCTCCAACTGAGAGTGCTGCCCCTCAACCAACAGATGGCAGCATTCAACTAGTAAAAAAGATAGCCTTTCACTAACCAGCAAACCTCCAAGAGACAGAGAGAGACAGAGACAGAGACAGAGACAGAGACAGACAGAGAAGAGAAGAGAGGAGGGGAGGGGAGAGGAAAGGAGAGGAGAAGAGAGAGATGACAGAAGAAAGGGAGAAGGAGAAGGAGATGGGAGAAGGGAGAAGAGAAAAGGTGGAGGAGGAGGGAAGAAGGAGGAAGGGAGGAAGGCACCTTTATGGTTAAACAAGTTCTGGAGGATTTGGATACCTCAGAAAATGGACATTTTGTTTGAAGCTGGAGAACATTTCACACTTACAGTGCAGTTCCCCAGTTTAACTCAGACAGATGACCTTCAGGCTATTTAAACAACTAGTCCTGAAAGCTCACTAGTAAAGAGGAATGATGGCATCATTTTGCATTTTCCAGAGCCACACTCGGTAGTCGTAGTCAAGACCAACCTTCTGTGGCAGCTGCTTTCAAAGAGTAATTTTAAGACCTCTGAACCATTACTCACCCATTCCTGCAGCTGTAACTAATGCTCCCCAAAACTACTTTACTTTGCCAGATAACAGAAGTACATTAAGCATTTGTCCCCTTTTAAAATTCGGTTATCCCCAGAGGAATTTGAATAGTCACAGAACTTTAATGTTATAAAGTCGTAACATCTTGGTTTTTTCTTTCTTAGAGGAAAAATCTGAGATTAAGGACTTAAACAACTTCCCCATGATCATATATATCTAGCCAGTGGCAGAGCTGAGCAAAACAAGGCGTAGGTCCCTGATCTTCAGCCCAGGGTAGATTTTATGTTCATTTGTTTGTGTTTTGCTGTATCATAATGCTTTTCTTTAACAATATATATACCTGTCTAGGACTTGCTTTACAATATTCCAACAATAAAGAAACAAACAAAAAAGTAAAATATAATTATATATAATTTATAAATAAGTAATATAGATGAATATTCTATTATAAAAAATTTAAAGAGTATACTTTATTACATCTTGGTTTGAAAAAGTCTGCTGGACTCTCTCTTATTATAGCATATCCATATTAGAGTACTGAGGAAAGAACATACGAAAAGGAAGAGTGGAAAATGGAGAGCTTGAGGAGGAGGACCAACTCCCCCAGTTACTTCCTCATTTAGTCTTGGTTCTTGACTGAATCAGCTGTGTGATCTTAAACAAGTCATTTCTATAAACTTCAGTTTCTTCATCTGGTAGGTGAGATCTTTCGAAAAGATCATCTTTTAGGTCTCTGGAAGCAATATATATCTCAGCTCCTTATAACACCCCAAAGTATTTAAATTCTTTTTTGAATTTTCTGAAAAAGATGCCACCAGAAGTCTCAGATCAGAGCAAGCCCCATGGTCCTGGCCAGATCATTTCTCACAGCTAAGCAGCCTTATAGCCCCACAGTTCCACAGAAGTCCCCAAGGCCACCAGTTCTGGAATGGGACTGAAGTCTTTGGCAGGCAGCCATACTCACCCACTGTAGGGAATTCCCAGTGGCCTGAGGGTACAAAAGGAACATGGCTAGGTACCACTCCCATGGCTACCACAGGCTTCCATTTGAATGTAAGAGCACAGACTTGTGGTAGACCAAGGTTTAAATCTAATCTCTGCTACTTCCTGGCTGTGTGTGATCTTTGTTAGCTTATTGTTAGTCTTCAATTCCCCCATCTATAAAATTGATGTGAGAATTAAGTAAGATAATAAAAAATGTGAGCAGAAATGTGGAGAGGTGATGGAATAATACATTTCAGATATTATTAAATTTTTGCCCTCCAGGAGTTCGCCCCACTTCCCATTCAAGTTGCTAGTCACTTCTGTACTCATTGCCTCAGTGGTGACATGTGGCTATCATAAAGCATAAACAGTCGGATCTTCCAGACTTTGGAGGTGCAAGGTCTTCAGGCAGTGGTGTGGTGGAGCCAGCTCCAGCTAGCTCTTTGTTTCTTTCCTTGAGGTGAACTTAATATAAAATTAACAATTTTAAAGTGAACAATTCAATGACGTCTAGTTCCAAAACATTTCTATACCTCCAAGATAAAATCCTGTATCTATTAAGCAGTTACTCCTCATTTGCCCTCCCCCAAGCCTCGGGCAACTGCTTTCTGTTTCTACAGATTTACCTATTCTGGATGTTTCGGATAAATGGAATCGTGTGGTCTTTTGTGTCTGGTTTCTTTCAGTTAGCATAATGTTTTCAACATTCATCCATCTTGTAGTGTATATCAGTATTTCATTCATTTTCATGATTGAATAATATCCCATTGTATGGATATACAACATACCACATTTTGTTTTTTCATTCATCAGTTGATGGATATTTCAGTGGTTTCCACTTTTTGGTTATTATGAATGATGTTACTATGAACATTTCTGTATAATTTTGTGTGTGTGAACATGTATTCAATTCTTTTGGGTATGTACCTGAGAGTAGAATTGCTGCATCATATGGCAACTCTATGTTACCAAAGTTGGGAAAAGATGCCTTTTTATCTGTCAAGAGCCAGTTGGAGATAAGTACATGAAAAGGTATTCAACATCATTAGCCATCAGGAAACTGCAAACCCCAACCCCAAACACTAGGATGGGTATAATCAAAAAGACAGATAATAACAAGTGTTGGTGAGGATGTGGAGAAATTGGAACCCTTATACACTGCTGGTGGGATAGTAAAATGGTGCAGATGCTTTGGAAAATAGTCTCAAAGTTTCTCAAATTGTTAAACATAGAGCCCTCTTATTTGTGAATGTTTCCTGCTTACGGTGGGGGCCAGGGTGCAGGGAGACTGGTCCGGGTCTGAAGAGAAAATAGTGGAGAGCCTCCTCCCTCTCCCGGGGGTGAGGATCAACATTCATTAAACACATATCCATTCAGACAGACAGATGGATAGATGGGTATGATATTCATTTCTTTAGTGTCACCTCAAGTCCTATCCCCAGCCCTATCTCTACTACTCGTCTCCCTAAATGGTAGGCATCCTACTACAAGAGGAATTCTCTTCCAAACAACTGGTGCAGAAAAGGCCACCTGTGGTTTCCCCTTTTTGTGATAACTGATTTTTTTTTTGAAGAATGAGCAGAAGCTTATCATGTAACTCATACATGCAGTCCCCATTATGTATTTTCCTGCCTCTGGATCTTAGTCCTACCATTCTCCCTCTGCAAAGGCCTCCCTCATTCTTTTCATGCTGTTTAGATCCTTCAAATGCTGTGAGATGCAGGTCAAATTTCACCCCTCTGTAAAGTCTTCTCTCAAGCAAATTCAGGATGGATGTGCCCAGTGACTCAATAGCGTAATTCCTGGATACCATAGTATTCTTAACTAAACACCATAAGTACTGCTGTATTTTAATTTAAGATAGTTAAATACATTATTTTAAGAGAGATAAGTTTTTTAAACATTTTTTATTGATTTATAATCATTTTACAATGTTGTGTCAAATTCCAGTGTTCAGCACAATTTTTCAGTCATTCATGGACATATACACACTCATTGTCACATTTTTTTCTCTGTGATTTATCATAACATTTTGTGTATATTTCCCTGTGCTATACAGTGTAATCTTGTTCATTAAGAGAAATAAGTTTTAAGTGGAGCAAATGTGAACTAAATTTTCTGTATAATGCACTGGTAAAATACCTTCATTGTTCAATTTTACTTGGAACACTAATGCTTGTATCTATATTGTGGGACTTTCCTTGGGTGGCCAAATAAGTGTGATGAAAAGTCAGCAGGTTTGGGTTCTGGTCATAGCTTTAGTTGCTAACTTGGTACATAATTATTAAGCTACCTTAACCCTCCCTATCAGTCAATTGAAAATCATTCCTATGAATCAACTGAAAAATGGGAAAATTATTGAGCTAACTTAACCCTCCCTGTGAATCAACTAGAAAATGGGGATTGAAAAATTTATATAAATTCTATTTTCTTTCCTCTGCTACCTCTTTTCTCCAGTATCACTTCTCTAGTTCAACACTTTTATCATCCTTAGCCTATGGTGCCCTGGTTACTTAAAATATGGTCTGCAGCCAAGCAGCAGCTTGCTAGAAATGCAGAATCTCAGGCTACACTCCAGATCTACTAAAACAGAATCTGCATTTTAACAAGATCTTTAGGTGACTCACATGTACATTAAAATTTGAGAAGCAGTGACCTAAACTAATTACAGCCTTTTAGCTGGTTTCTCTGTCTCAACTCTGGCCCCTTCCAATCCACCTTCTACATTGGAATCAGGAAGATCTTTTTAATAGGTCAAGTTGATTATACTACTTCCCTATTTTAAGTCCGTCCCTGTTAAGAAACAGCAGTATGGAAAGAGCACAGGCACTAGAATCAAGCATAGCACGTTCAAGTGTTGCTTGAACCACCTACCAGTTTTGTGATTTTTGACAAATGATTCAAACTTTTCTTGGTTTCAGTTTCTTCATTCATAAAATGGCAATAAAAATCTCTAACCTCATGGGGCAGGATGAGGATTTAATTAGTTCTTATATGAAGAAGTTTTTCCAGGTGAAAATATGATGTCTGGAATTTAGTTCTGAATAGTCCATGGCAGTGGGGAGGGTGTAGATGAAGGTACAAATGAAACAAGATTGGAGTGGCAGGTTGTGTTTTCCAAATATGGCTGCAACAATATCTCCCATTCCACACACTCTTCTACTATGTGTCCTTGACACCTCTCCACTTTAAGATGAGAGCCTGAACAGATACTTGTTAAATCTTGAAAACATTATGCTAAGTGAAAGACAGACACAAAAGGTCACCAAAAAAAATTATGCAGGAACATTTATAGTAGTATTATTCTTAATAACCAAAAAGTGGAAAAAAATAATCAAATGTCCATCAACTGATGAATGGATAAGCAAAATGTATAGTATACCCATACAATGGAATATTATTCTGCCATAAAAAGGAGTGAAGGATTTGATATACATACAAGGTGGATGAATCTTGAAAATATTATGGCAAGTGAAAGAAGCCAGGTACAAAAGGTCACAAGATCCCATTTACATGAAAAATCCAAAATAAGTAATGAAGTCAGAAGAGGTCATGAAGCTTTCACCTAGTTCTTTTAAGACACTTGCTCAGGGAGAAAACAGCAAGAAGTCTGACTACCCTGAGAACGCCATGCCAGAGAGGCTACGCTTATATACTCCAGTCCACGTTCTAGCTCATCTCAGCCTTCCAGCCATTTCCATCAAGCCACCAAATGTAGGAGTGAAGCTGTCGTGTACCCTCCACACCAGCACATCCACCAGGTGAGTACTACTGAGTGGCCTCAGTTGGTGATATTTATAAGGAGCAGAAATGCCCTGCCCAAATTCCTAGCTCCCCTAATCATGGAATATAATACAAAATTGTTTTTCAATGGAGACCTCAAATGGTTGTTATTTTATGCCACTAAGTTTGGAGGGTAGTTTTTATGCTGCAGCGAATAACCAGAGCAATTGGCATGAGCTGATAATTGTTGAAGCTCGGTAATAGTTACATGGAAGTTCTTATCATTCTCTCTATTTTTATATATATGTGAAATTTTTCATAAGAATGAGGTTTTTAAAAAGACAATGTATAAAGTATTCAGCCCTAAGTTAGTAGTCGATAAATAGAAGCTATATTATTGTGAATGGTAGTCAACAAATGGTAACTGTTGTTATTGTGAATGAAATAAAGTTCAGATTGGGTAGTTCAGCATTTAAGGTCCTCTTGCTTACCTCGCTCCTGTTTACTTCTTCAAGCTCATCTCTTACCAACTCACACCTTTCATTTCCTCTCCTATGCTCTAGAAATTACCAGAATACTTACAGTTCTTAGAATGTGGTGTGCTGCTTTATGCCCCCAAGCTACTGTCTATGTTGCTTTCTCTTTGAGGGAGTATTTACCCATCATTGTTTCCCTATAATCTTTCAACGTTCAGCTGAAGTGTAACCCCATCAGGGAAGCTTTTTCTGACACATAGAAATAGACTTTGTTCCTCCTGTTTTTTAGCCCCTACTCTAAACAGACTTTTTCCACAGCATCAGCACTAGTTTATTACGCTTCTGTGTGTGCTTGTCTGTTTCCCTTTACCAGACTGTGAGCTCTTTTCCACTGTGCTGTGTGTGAGGATTCAGCAGGGGAACATGACAAAAATCTCAACCCTCTTGAAACTTACAGTGCAAGTAGGGAAGCCAGACTATAAACAAGTAAGTCTATAATTAAACTATGATAAGTCCTGTGATGGATACAAGCAGGATATTATGATAGTGGAGGAAAAAAAAAAGTCCTCTCTGAAAAATAATGACGTTGGGGTTGAGATTGGAAAGATGAGTAGGAGTTAACTTTATTCATATTCTTAAGCCATGGCCTGGCACATAGTAGGATGCATTAAATACTGACTGAATGAATGTTCTGCCTAGCTCACAAGTTTCTTGTGAGGATTACATGTAATAACATCTGCAAAAGTTCATTGGGGAGCATATAGTGCAACAAAATGCAGCTTTATTATAACTATATCCTGAAAGGATAAGAATCAGAATTCACTCTTTTATTGGAGGGAGACTTAGAAAACTTCTGCAGACAGGCAAGTTCTGCCCTAGCCAAGTTTATCCAGGCATACAGTCTTCTCCCCAAACATAATTTTCCCATTCTGTTTGGTTCATCAACTTGGCCTTTAATAAGACACAGCAGGGAGTAGACACATGGCTTGTGTGGGCGTAGATTTGGATGAAGTCTTCTGGCAGGAAGGCAGCCAGCTCTAGTACATTGACTTGATGATCAAACTGGATGACTTTCACGGGTGGAGGGGGATACTAAAGAGGGTGGGAAGTGGGGAAGGTGATTAAAAATAGTGATATTAACAACACGTATGTCCCTCAATATGATCTGATTCTGTGTTTAAGTGTTTGAGTTCCCCTCCTTTTTTTACCTCCCTGACTTACGGTTCTCCAAATATTTCCTGTTTCCGGTAAGACCAGAAGAGAATTAACATGTATGTAGCATCTACTATGTGAAAGACACTATGGTATGTGCTTGTAAAACATGTACGTACTTCTAAAACATCAAGAACACAGGCTCTGGAGTCAGGCTGTCTAGACTTGAACCTACCCCCCACCCTCCATCACTTTATACTAACTGTATTACCTTGGTCATGATCCATTCTCTGTCTGTGTCTAGTTTCCTCATCAGTCATAGAGATAATAATAATAATACCTATCTCATAGAGTTGTGAAATGCTCATCCCAGTTCCTATATATGCTATGTTAGACACTCAATAAATTAATGTCATAGCAGTTATTACTTCTTGATTGATTCCTGGATTGAGCCAAGGTCAATGTCAGTATCCACCTCCATGCACAGGTTTCTATGTCTTTACTTACAAGCTGTTGCGTACGTCCATAGGAATAATACCTGAGTAAGCTGCCTTGATCACTCCCAGTGGTTGCCAACAGTGCTGCAGTCACGGACTTGAGGCACATGCTTTAGTGAAGTGATATTGTACTGGTTTCTTAAGACCTTTGTTGGTTAACCAACTAATTAAACTCTCAACAAGCATTTACTGAGAACTATGTGCTAAGTCCTTGGAATCTAAGAATAAATAAGACAATCTAGGGCCTAGTTCAGCCTTTGCCTCCCAAGGATTAAGGTGTAGCGCTTCTTTGAGTATTACAGAGAACCAGAGCTTTAACCTCAAGGATTTTAACCTTGGGGGACCAGAGAGAGATGCAAATAGGAAGAATACTATGGTAAGAAGTATCTGAGAGCTGGTAAGCCTCTCTTGCTTGTAGGCTTTTCTATTACAGTGTTTATGAATGTTGTGATCCACAGTAGTTTGACACTGGCCTTGGCTCCATCCAGGAAATACAAATGGAGACTGTTAAAATAAGTTGCTTCTAAGGAGTGGCACTGAGGAATGGGAAGGGAGACTTGCTTTTCATCACAAATTCTTCTGCATACCTTGATTTATTACTGTGTGCATGTATTACTTTGAACTTACTTTGATGAAGTTCATAGAAAAAATTAATAAAATATGAAACTGACTTCAAAAAATTAGAACCTAACATTTTCTATTTCCATTTTGACCAGCTATTTGATCCAACTAGGATTTGGGATGAGGTAAGCTTTGACAAAACTGCTTGACAATATTTTATTTAAGCTGAAAGGTTTTTTGTTCATTTCTTTTTATGGTCAAAGTATTTTCACATCAAAATATCTGGATCAAAACAACCTACTTAAAGTGTTTTTACCGTAATTCTTTGCTTATCTCCTAGTTGAAATTACTGTTATACAGGAAAAATCCATTGCTATAGTGTTTGTATGTTGTGTGCTTTCTAGTCCCAGCTCTCCCTCCAAATAGTTGGATGGCACTAGGTAAGCCCCTTTCCTTCTCTGAATCTCAGGCTCATCTGAACATGAGGGTGTGGATTATATAAATGATTTTCAAATAGAGTTTCTGTGGGAATCTAGGGTTCTGAGCAGGGGCCTCGTGGGACTTTACGAGGGCCAAGAAGAGCAGAATTGCAAACACCCACCTTTGCTTCAACCAGAGCTGCTAAATCCTATTTTTATCTTTTATTTATTGCTGTTTATAATAAGGCTTCTATTGAAATAAGGGTTTTATTTATAAAAACTTTTTTCCAATCACTGAAGTAGATATCCAAGACAAGTTTCCATGTTACAATTCTGTGGTTTTAAAGGAATTCTATAACTAATCAAATACTTAATCACTTTGACATCATTATCTC
Source organism: Vicugna pacos (assembly GCF_048564905.1). Classification (NCBI taxonomy): domain Eukaryota; kingdom Metazoa; phylum Chordata; class Mammalia; order Artiodactyla; family Camelidae; genus Vicugna; species Vicugna pacos. The sequence goes on along the minus strand of NC_133023.1, from coordinate 107,991,600 downwards.
ATTTGATATCCAGAATAACCCTATGGGAGTTGAAGAATGAAAGATCAAGAGAAGGGGAAACCCTTGCCTGAGCATCCACAGCTAGACAATAGAAGAGCCATGACTGGAAGCCAGTCTTCTCATGTTGATTGCTTATCCAGTCTCCATTCCACTGTCTTACAGGACTTCTAAAAATGTGGTTCTAATGCAAAAAATTAAGGGAAAAGTTCCTCAGAAGTGGTGTTGGGCACCATAAATACTGGTCAGAAAGGTTTTTGGCATCCTGGGAAGTTCAATGAGCTCAATTCCTACAGGTCATATTTGTATGAACCCAGCTAGAGTTGTTGAGATGTTTCGCCTCTCCTTGTACAAGAAAGAACTTGCCAAGGAAAATGATGCAACTGGCCATCTAATGAAAGCACTCTCCATATGAGAATGACTAGAGCACACACAAATGCCTTGCGGAATCCGTAAGGAAAGACCTTAACTTAGACCTTTGCATACATGGTTATGACTGGAAGAAAACTTACAGATCACTGAGACCAACAATGCAAAACTAGGCACCCAGAACATTTTTACCTATGGATGTAGAGCTGGCTCAGTGGCAATTCTGGACAAAGACTTTGGAAGGCAGTGTAGTATAATGCAATGAGTGGACCTCTGAGTCAAATAGATAAAGGCTTGAATTGAAGGTCTTGTGTTTCTACCTGTGCAGCCTAGGGGCAGTTTACTTAATCTCTGAGCCTCAGCCTCCTCATCTGTGAAATTGGGACAGTACCTCACGAGGGGCATTCAAAAAGGGGTAAATGAGCTAATTCACCTAAAGCTCCACTGCTTGCTATAGATTCTCTTAGTTTCCCTGAGACTTTATTTGAAAAGTAGACAAAAATAACTATTATGTAGGATTAATATCTATTTTGTAGGCTTGGTGTGGTTTTAAATGATATTCCAAGTGTTGAGCAACTGGTGGAGCACAGGCACTGACCAATCAGAACAACACCTGCTGAAAACAATTTGCTTGACCATATGGTGCATAATTGCTACCCAGCCAAATGTCAGCCTTCATGTAGAAATGAAATTAAATGATATGGAACATAAGGGATATGTAAGAAATTATATTTATGTCTCTTTCCTTTTCCACTTCCTCTTTTAGTCCTCTTTCCCTCACATCTGGCTACTTAAGTAGAAGAATCTAGTGTCTCCCTCATGTGAATTACATACATTATGTTTGTCTTTCTAATTTAATAATTTTATTTGGGCTCCTCATTTGCTAGTGTGGTTTTAAAGTCTTAATGTTTTGATGTAATAAATTTTATAGTCCAGTGATTTGAAATTCATATTTCCATATCAAGGTGGCCATACTAACTATTCTAAGGAATGTTGGGAGAGTAAGTTAGACATCTTGAGAAACTGCAATACAGCTCAAGTGAGTTCACTTGAATAGTTCTGAGGAAAAGATCTCTCTGTAACATAAAAAGATTGTTGTCTCTTGGAAAAGAGCCAAGTTCAGACCTAGGGTGTCCTTTGGCTTAAAAAGATATAAACAGAGTTGGAAATAGTAAGAAAAAAAGATGCTACAGTCCTCTGGATTCACAAATTAGTAGCTAAAATCTCTGGATTCACAAATTAGTAGCTAAAATAGTGCCTAATACTATTGGTAACAAATACCTGAGGGAATGAAAGGGGATGAGAAAAAATAATGAACAAAAAGTGGTTAGAGTAGAAATGGTTTAGAAAAGGAATTAATCAGTAAGTTAAATAATTAATCAGTCCACCCAAAGTCAAAGGAAAACCTGTTGCGTACCCAGTACTGAGATGGGCTAGACTTTTCCCGGGCACCTTATAAAGCTGTTGCTCGCTCACAAGTCCCTACTGGTCCTTTCATCTTTGCCTACTTCTCAAATTGAGGTAGGCGTAAGGTCAAAAAGAGATCCCTCTTTGCTTGGTTACTATGTCTTTTTGCATTAAGTATCTCTAGCCCTTTTCAGGGAAAGGAGGTTCTCACGTCAGATAACTGGGCACAACTCTGGCAAGAAATAGTTCGGCAGTATAGGCTATTCCATTAGGGAGATGACAAGACCTCTTAGAGCCACCTTAGTTTCTTTCTTCTGATTTTACATCATTAAAGTATATTGCGATATAAAAATCCATCCAGTAAGTTGTTTCTCTGAGTAGATCTCCTGACCAAGGAGATAACCTATGCAGAAAACAGACAATTCAGGCTTAGGGAATTCAGACTTGGGTTTTGGTGCAGTTCAGATTTGGAATAGTATAAACCAGTTATCTGGTACTCAGACATCCTTGAGCAAATTGACTCTCAAGATTTTGGACCCACAAGAGCTGAGAGGGAAGACGTGTTACCTTTGAGAACCAATCTCATCTTCTCCCACTCCATGTGGACAAGTGTGACCGGCCATAAAGCCTCTATCCGAATGTACCTTGCTCTCCCTTAAACCACTGCTGATGGGGCCTGCCCATTCTATTCTACCACAGCCCAGCAAGCTTCACTGTGCATCCCAGCTTGGTTTTTAAAATTGAGTCTTGTAGAAATCTCTCAAACAGAATAGCCTGTTCTGTATTCTGTTGTGCCCAATAGATAACTATTAAGAATTATAGTCCAGTGGGCTACTGTTTATAGTGACTATTAAAGTATTGTTCACTGCTTTTTATTGTTAAAATGCTGAGAACCCACTTTATGGTATTTTACTGCTTTTACATAGTAGTAGAAAATGGCTCCTGTGTATAATTTTTATTGGTTTCCCTTTTGAAAATTAAAAACAGTGGTTTTTTGTGACTGTGTCTGTAGGAAGCAAGGCAAGGTTACCAAAAAGTGTTAACTGTCTGTGTCTCTGTCTTCTCAGACCTGGTGAAGGTGCTAAGGATGAAGAGGGTGGGGGCAAGAGGATTGAGAAGGGTCTGAGGAGGGCGTGGTTGATCAGACATTAGGAATTCTCTTGGTGCTGCTTTGAAACCACACTAGAAATCAAGGAAGAGAAAGGGGAGAATGAGTTTGGACTTTGCAGAACCACAGCCACATGCAAAGGTGCTCCTTGCCAGGATTTACATGTGCAATTCTGTAGATTCAGGCAAAAATCAGGTTACAGTACAAGTTCTCCAGTGACACATTAAATCATTCTTTGAGAATCTGTCGATTTAGATCTAGTTTCTTTTCATGCCCCAAGATGGAGCTAAAGCAATACTGTCCTCCACAAACTCAGTGTCTTTGAAGAACAGAGAAGAACATGGGACCTTCTGCACGTTCACACAAGTGCAAGAGAAAGGAAATATCGTGTTTTCTCTTCTAAAGCATGACGTTTCACAGCTGAGGAACATGCTGGAGCATGAGAGAAGTACAGAGTCATTTGCAGCTGTTTGGACTGGCTTCCTTTCTCAGCAAGGTCACACTATCTTCTCTGGAAAGGCAAGCCCACTTTCCATGCCAGGCCACAGGTGAGGTTTTGAGGGCCAGGGGTTTGTTTCTTTCCCTTGCCATCCTTCCCACCCAGGTTTTCACTATTCAAGAAGAATAAAGGATAGATTGAGAGATCCTGAGTGGGCCAAAAGTTTGACAAATAACCAGGCATCTTCATAAGATGAAGGAGTTTGGTAATTGCCAACTTATCCTGGGTTTGTTTCCAGCTGGTTCCCTTTTCAGCTGACCGGCCCAAGTGACTCTTGAGACCATTAAAGCATCTAAGGGTTGAGGAGAGAGGAGTTCGATTTTCCATTTCCTACTCGCTTGGATAACTCTGCTTCCTCCTAAGCAAGGAGTTAATTAAGACATCATTACTATTTTTTAATGGAGTAAGATAATAGCTTTTCAATCTGCTTCTTGTATATACAGGCCTCTTAGCATAGAGTGAATCTTTAAAATATTACCTAGTATTTAAATAGAGCCAAGACTAGGGAAAAAAAAAACATGTGGGGCTTCTAGAGTCACAGGGTCTTAGGCATATTCTATGATTATTTATCATTTATTGAGCACTTACTATGGGCCAGCCACTATGTGAAGCATTTTACATGGTTTATTAATCCACCCAACAACTGTATGAAGTAGCTACAGTTATTATCCCTATTTTACAGATGAGGAAATTGAGGCTTACAGAGGTTAGGCGACTTACCCAAGTCCAAACAGCTAGGAAATGGTGGAACTAGGACTCAAACCCAAGACTGTCTTACTTTTAAAAAGTTGTGTTCTCAATAACTGTGCCACACAGTGCATGAGAGGCTAGAATACCTTCAGGGCCTTCATAACATTAATAGTTAACACTGTTATCGAGGGCTTATCATATGCTAGGTCCTATTCTAAACTCTCTACATGTATCAACTCATTTTCCTCTAAATCTCACAACCCCGTAAAGAAAGTATTATTATTTTACAGGTAAGAAAAATGAAGCACGGAGAGCTAAATTTCCTACATTCACAAAACTAAGAAAGGTAGCCTGGGCTACACATTCTGGCAGTCTGACTCCAAGGACCATCCTTTTAACCGCTAAGCTGTATTGAAGGTAATAGGTTCATTTCTGCATGAGGCAGCCCAGTCCTCATGAGGATCAATTTCCTCTGTCAGAAAGTTGGACCTGTAACGCTAGGGGACTTCTCAGAAGCAAACAGTAGAGTTCAAGAGTCCAGCCTTCAGCCGAAGCTCTTGCTCAATTCCTTCCCCAAGTGCATGTCTCCATTACCCTTTAACCTGCATCTTTGAACAAACTGATATATGGGGAGTTCAGCCATGGCACAGCTCAGCTGTGCCTTTAATGTCTGATGAGTCTGCTTGCACACTGTGTTTTTCATTTGATCTAAAGAAGATCTAATGAGAGATCATTTCCTGATAATACATTGTCTGCTTTCAACATCACTAGGAAAGCACTTTGCTACAAACAATCCCTATTTTGGTATAATTGCCTTTGAAAGGGGGGCACAAGAGGCAGCATAAACTCCTCAGAGTTGGGTCTGATTTCCTGAGGTGTTCCATTTCAGAAGAGGCCCCTGACAACAGGCAGAGAATAAAAACAAGTGTGGTCTGGGGCAGACAGTGTTTTTCAAACAGTTGGCCAAATCTCTCCTGGCAGCCGGGAAGCAGCTGAATCATCAAACGCTGGGCGTCTAACGCGATGGAGGCTGGGCGGTGCTGAAGCGCATTCCAGACCGACGGAAACCCAGAGCTGCTGCTGCGCTTCACCAGCGCTGGCGCGCTTCCAAGGGGCTGGCCCGGCTGAACTGCTCGTCAAAGCCTGATTTCATCTCTCCTCTCTCCCTCTCTTTTTTTCCCCTCCTCTTTGTGATTTCCCACACAGCACTTGCCTGCCTTTGGATGGAATATCTGAATGGCTTTTGGGGTCACCTCAGGTACAGCCTCCACTCTGCAAGCTAAAAGTTAATGAAATCCCATTTCCTGGTCGGAAAGTCAAAATAGCAGAGAAGAAAGTCACTGAGACGGAGCACTCCGGGGATGGACAAGAATGGGCAGACATTCTTTTCCGAAAGGCAGGAATGACCTAGGCATTCAGAAACTGAAAGCCAGATGTTTGGACAAAACTCTAGACCCAGTCTGAATCTTAGAAGTGTTGAAATCCTTTATGAAATCCTTTGACTAAAACTTCGGAGAGTGGAGGGTAGGAAAGGGGGCCTAAGTAGAGTAATTCACTTTGAAAATAAATAGATCCCCCATTTATATCAGAAACAGAAGAAATGTTTGGACTCATTACGCATGAAGAGTGAACAGTATTTTCTGTGTCTTAAAGATGACCACCTGTGGCATATACCATTCTAAGCCTAATCAGGAATGAGCACAAAAAAAATCTGCTTTGTTTCTCCATCTCTGCTAATGTGCAGATAACTATTGTTTAATACATTTGCCTCTAATAACAAAGGGGAAAGATCCAGTGACTTCCTGACTGACAGTGCCATGTTGGGCACTGATGGGAACCTGGAGCTGACATCAACCTGCTCAGACAGATTTTGTTTTACCTGAAGGAATGTTGTGGAAGGAGGAGCCTTCTTCACTGTTAACAGTAAACTGTGAACACATGAAGGACGGGGGAGGGTGTGAGTTGGAAAGAACCTTGAAATTCCAAAATATATTCCAATATAATCCATTGTCTGGACTCTGATGGGAAAAAGAAAGAAACTGGGGTCTCCTCCCTTCAGTCCTTGCCAACAGCATTCCTTCTCCAGTGTGTTCTCCCTGACCCCACCCATAATAATAATAATGTGTGTTATTTTTATAGCACTCCAGAGAACTTTCATACACATTTATAGTTGATCTATACAACTTTTGAGGGAATGGAAAGAAGAGATGTCCCTTTTTACAGATGAGAACACTGAGGCCCAAAGAAATTAAATGATTTGCTCAAAGTCATCCAGGAAATTATTTGTAGAGCCAGGTCCACTAGGTCATCGGTTGCTGAGACTATTACTTCTTTTATACACCAAACCATTGTGCTTTGGAGAACTGGTTTTCAAATTTTTTGGTGCATTAGAATCACCTGGGAAGCATTTCACTAATGCAGATTTATAGACTTTACCCTCAGAAATAAAGTAGGTCTGGGATAGGTGTCCAGAAGCTGCATTTTTACCAGGTCCCCAAATGCTTCCGATACAAGTGGTCTTTGAGCCATGCCTCAAGTAACAGTAACTCCATAAGCCCTGAGCTGCTCAGAGATTTTATTTAAATCTCTATAGATAATCTTTTAATTAAAAGTTCACATAGAACTAGAAGAAAACTAAGAGGGCTATTCTTAAGAGGATCATGAGATGAAGGAGTAGAAGAGAGTAGATGCCTTTGGCAAAGGACACTTGCTCCCCCAATTCTCTCCCTCCAAAATCCCTTTTCCACATGAAGGCAGAGTCAAATGAGCATCAAAGGAATCCTTGAACATAAGGATACCTTGCAAAATGACCCCTGAGACATGTGGCCAATGGCCAAAGAAAGGGAGTTTGCAAACATGGCATGGGGCAGCTCTAAGTGAATAGGATAGATGTCCTTGAGCCTCAGGTCTTTTTTTAGCACAGCTGGTAGGTTCTTTACTCTGGAGCCAAACTGCCTGGGTTTGAATCCTCCCTCTTACAATTAGTAGATGTGTAACCTTGGGCAAGTCACATAACCTTTCCATGCCTCAGTTTCCTTGTTGATAGGATGGACACAAAATTACTTTATATTTCATAGGGTCATTGTAATGATTAAATGAAATAATGCATGCACACCACTTAGAACAGTGCTGGCAACTAATAAGCAGTAGCAGTGTTATTGTTAATTATAATTTTCCTGAGTCATTGCTGAGCTGCAGTTAATAAAGAATGACTTGTGCCTAGAATCAGTCACTTCAATGGTTTACATGCCTGTGCCTCTGAAGAGCCATAGATGGCACTATTGTGGCAATCTGCTAAGTCCTTTTCCCAGACTAAAAGACGAACCCTGATGAGATATGTGGCTTCAAGTGGCAGCACCAAAGGGCAAAGAGACATTTAATCACCAAACACAACACTTTTTCTCCCTCTTGAAAAATTATTCAGTGGAATTTAATAAAAATCTAGTCAGTGTTGGTAGATAGAAAAACACACATTCCAAACTCTGTGATGCAATGCTATATTATTATTCCTCTTTTAACTTTTCCATCTCAAAATCGTAGTGTACATGATAAAGAACGATGATGATGATGGTGGAGATACCAGGGCACTGGGGCTCCTCTAGGAGTATTAGGAAGGCCCCTGGGGACACAGCCTCAGTTAGCTACCCAGTGTGGTATGGTGGCTGGTTATAGATGTTACACTAGAGATTGTCTTCCCAGAATTTGCTGATGGGTGATATTTTAGGATTTTGGCAGGGCTTCAAAGTTGGTAGGTTTACGGGAAGCATATTAGGTGTCTGGAGTCCCTAGAGTATAGGAGTGTGTGTGGATGGAGGGAAGTGGGAGGAATAGAGACAGGGGTTGGACGAAAGAAAAAGATAAACGTTGACAAAAAGAACAACTATGTAACTATATATTGAGTGGGAGTGGAGGTTGACAATGGAAAACAAGAGAAGACAATTTTTGAGAAGGGATAGTGGGAGACAGGGAGGGTCTAGCACTGTGTCCAGAATCTTCTAGAAGCTTCTGGAGCACATTATGTCTCATAGGGAAAGCAATTTCATTCTAGTCTGAGTCAACCCACCTTCCAGCATCTTTGTTCCTTTCTGTCTGTACTATCACTCACGCTCACAGGCACATCTACTTCAGTGCCCCCAAGGCCATTTCCCGGTATATTCATCTGTACCTTTGCTGCTTATGTGACCGACAGCCAGCCAACAGGGCGTCCGAGTACCAGCAAGTAGCCTAGGTTGAAGCTCAAGGAAAACACTGACAAATATAAAATACTTCTATTTATAAATGTCTGGTACCAATTGCAGCCAGTTAGCACTTAAAAAATTCAAGAGGCTAGGAGCAGTATGGAGGTCCGAAGACTTGTGTCTTGCATTATGTGCATATGTGCATCTAAAGAACACACTTGCACATAGAAGTCTTTCAGTAACTGGCAGTTTTCTTGAAAATGATGTAATAAGTGTAAGTCCATTCCTGGCTTTCTCTTTCAACAGGTTCAGTTACATAGTGCAAACTGTTCACAGATCAGACCATTTATTCCCCAGTGAGTGTCTGTTTGGCCGGGACCCAAGGCCTAGGATAGAGGGTGACGGCGGCGGCGGCGGGAGCAGCTTTGGCTACTGTGCTTTTTGTGCACATGCAGCTCCCATACTTTACCTTTGGAATTGGATAGTCCCTTGCTGAGTATATTGAACTTGGAGGATTTTTTTCATGTATTTTGCAGCCTCCAGAAACACCCAAGGCTTTTCTTATAATCACAGTTCAGTTGAACTTTGACTAGCTTTTATACAGACGAAGTTCAGTTTAATCACTTAAACAGAAGGACATCGTGAAATACGTTTTCATTCTGATTATCTTTCACCTAACTGGGGGACAATCACCAAATAAAAAGGCTTTCAGGTTTTTTCTCTACTAGACTATAAAATCTCTTTAATTCTTCGACAGATGTACAGTTTGAATGAACTAAAGCCAGGGTTTATAGAATGCCAGAAAAGAAGGCGAGAATTAATGGAAATTAATAGTTTTGCCTTTTGGAGACAAACTGAATAGGACAGAACTATTTAATTAAGTAACTGGCTTTAGTGATACACATCATTTAAAAAATAATCTTCAACAAGTTACATGAAACAGTAAAGTATGGAAAAGAAAATCATCTCTGCCTTGTGTCCAGGATATATATTCCAGAAATCCGGATTGTATTCCTTAGGCCAGTTGTGAAAATGTGCACTGGACCTGGATTATAGACCTTTTAAAAAATCTGGTGAGGCTTGAGCTCTTGAAAGCCTTCCCTGAACTCCTCAAGTTGGGCGAAATGTCTGTGAATATTTTTCGAAGTACTTATCTGTTTAGATGTCTGTCATTCATGGTACATTGTAGAGGGGAGGGTATAGCTCAGTAGGCACGAGGTCATGGGTTCGATCCCCAGTGCTGTTAAATAAATAAATAAAAATAAACGTAATTGCCCCCCCCAAAAAAACAATATAACATAGTATATTGTAAGCTCCTTGAGAGCAGAAACCATAGTCTACCCATATTTAAAACACCAACATGCTCTATGATAATAATATTTGTTAAACTGTTGTTGGAAGTCAGGCAGTGGGACAAATGAAAATTGGACAGGCAGTGGTCTAAAATGGTGCATTTTAACATTTAAAAAATGGTGCACTTTCTAGTCTGCCCTCCATGATTTGTATAAAAATCTGTACTCCTGAATCTGAGCCCATCTGTATGACAGGGCCAGGTATGTTTAATATGATTTAAAAGCTTGTCTTGCTAAGTATCTCTCTCCTAAACTACATTATTTTATTCTGTCCTTTTGCCTGAAATCTCAGGATAATAAGATCCCTTTTGTAAAGTTTGAGAATCTTTGAGGAACTTCCTGGTGATCAGTCTTTCATAACGTAATATGAAATTGTTGGATCAGGTTGCTCTACTTTTAACACCTCGCTAGGATTAACACTGAGGAAAAAAGAATTTTAGCTAAAGAGGTGGGAGAATGAGAGATGGTGCCAAATTAAGAGAGAGGAGAGTGTTTTGGAGCATGGGGAAATAGAGGGGAAATCCAGTCCCGGTAGCTCACTGTAGACCCAGGTCCTAGGTAAGGTATGGGCTGGAAGTGAAACACACACATAAATGCAGAAAAGGATTGGGTGAGTGACAAAGTCAAATTTAGAATCAAGCATAGAGTATGAGCATTAGAATTATTACATGTCCTTAATTCCGACAGGATGACAGGATGTGAAGATATAGAAAGGTTAAATCACTTTCCCAAGGTCACATGACTGTGTATTGGTTAACCTAGAAATAATCAGCAGAATTTTAATCTTTTTACTAAACCAATAATTAAATTCAGTTCAAGTGCTTGTTAAGCATTTACTACATACTCAGCACAATGGTGGGAGTTCAAGTTCCATTTATGATCTTTTACCATCATGAAGTCTTCCATTCTCTTTTCATGGTAATAAGGACTTCTTATTGTGAAAGCCAAAATACATGAGCAACGTTGCCTAATTTGTGCTGTGATATTGGAATTTAAAGATAATGAATGAACATCTTTGCCTTAGGATAGAGTCAAACCAATAAAGGTAACAAATATAATAAAGCCAATTATAAAAAACTAACTCCTCTCTTTGGAATCAACTTAAATATCTCTCTCTCTCTAGGTCCACTTAATCATCAAGTCCTGTAGATTCTGACTTCAGAATCTCTCCCAGGTCTGCCTCTTTACTTATATCGCCTTCATTCTCACCTCAGTCTGCATCTCATTACCTCTCAAATGAATTATTACACATAAGCTGCTACTCCTAATATCTATTTTCTCTTGTCCTTCTATCAACGCACACTTAGGTCAGATTAATATTCCTATAACATTACTTTACATACATACATCACGAATCTGTTCAGAAGCATTTTAATGTTCCCCACTGACCAAGATTAAAGCCCAAATTTTTATACTGACTTCATAGTCACGCCCTTTGTCCTTTTTTGTAGCCATCTGTTTGTGGACATGTCTGGTTCCTGACACTAGGTTATAAATTCATAAGGGCAGGGAACTCTAGCTTCTTGTCTTTCAATTCCTATATCCTAGCACAAATTAGGCACTCAGTAAAGTTTCTTACTGATGATGATCACTTCCTATAATATTAAAATATTTTTATTTAATGTCCATAATGAAATTTACAGAAGACATTTCTGCATTTTCTGAAGGCTTATGTTATTAGTTATTTGATTTAATCTTTATAACCATTAACTTTCAGAGTATTTCATATTATCAATAATTTTACAGGTACACACATTCACATAGAGTTATGTGAAGTTTCAGCACAGAATGACCTAACTCCTTAGTATGTATCCCAAACACCTACACTGTTATGATTTGACTTGCCTCTCAGTGCTTAAGCTTAATTCTGCCTTATCACTACTAAATATACAACCCATCATGGCCAAGGATACTAAGAGGGAAGAAGTAACTCTCCCTTCTCTTTGTGTTTGTTCTTTGTCCTGGTTCCCACAGTGTGTATATTCCCAGTGGATTCATAGCAAGTCAACAGGAGTTTTAGCTGAAGGCAAATGATGGATTATGCTCACTCAGAGAAATTCCATGCTCATTTTTAACAAGCTGGGAAACAAGATGTCATGAAAAATCATTGGCTTAGCAATCAGAATAACAGGGTTCTAGACTTGGTTCTGTTGGCAACTAACAATATGATTTGAGAGTCATATAAATACTCACTGTGAATGTATTTGCACATCTCTCAAACAACAGGGTGGTGGATTTGATTCATTCATTTCACAAATCTTTGACGATTACTGAATACATGATAGGCATGGTACAAGACACTTTAAGGAATACAAAGATGGACCAGACATGAGTTTCTGTCCTTGAGAAGATTATAAGCCTAGAAGGCAGAAGATATGTACCCAAAGGACTGAAATACAATGTAGACAGGCATACGAACTGTGAAATAGGTACAAATAAAGAATGCAGTGATCTCTTAGATCCCTTCAGCTTAAGCATTCTATGATTTGCAATTAATTTTTCATGGAGAAAAGACTTCCCTCCCTAAAACAGAGATATTGTAATTATTTATTAAAGTGTTTCCTTCACTAGCATTACCTCCTACTTCACTGGGAAAGTTAGGAAGGCCCAGTTGAATGATTTTGGCCTTAATCATAAGGAAATGGAAAAAGGACATTTTGCAGAAACAGTTAATAACCTGTAACAATTGAAAAGAAAACAACAGGAACTTTTAAAATGAGATACATTTTTAAAGTAACTCTTTTATAACAGAATGTTGAAGACAAAAATCAAATTACATTTACTGAGGCTCTGCTATACTTCTAGTCCTCAAGAGGTTGCAGGAGTTAAAAATGAGGCTCAACATATGGTGCCCCTCCTCACTCTGATGAGCATGTAGGTAGGGAGATGAGACAAATTACAGAGGAGGTGATTTTAAAACAGTTCAGTATAAAATTGCATAGTGCAAATCATGCTACCATAATAGGTAAGAGAAACATTGCAATGATGGATAAATCTGTCTTTAGAACAGTCAGATCTGACTTTAAAACCTTCTCTGCCACTCACTGGTTATGTGCCCTTGGGCCTATTGCTTAAATTCCTTGTAACTCAGTTTCCTCAACTGCACAATGAGGATAATTGTAGAACCTGCCATGCAGGTTTATTGTGAAGATTAAATGAGCTAATGCATATAAAGTGCCAAACACAGTGTCTGGCCCATAGCGATGCTTAATGGCTATTTGTTGAATTTGATCATCTGAGCGGGTTGGAATAGCTGAGGAAGAAGTTCAGAGCCAACATGGGCATTTAAAGATGACAGAGAAAGGGAGTAGGAAATATATAAATGAAATCTGGTGTAATTTTGATCTGTAAGAAAGAAAATCAAAAGAGAAGAATACAAGTATTATCTTACACACTTACACAATATATGTAGAAATAACCTAATGCCAGCAACCACCAGCTAATAGCTAATGATAATTAACAGTCCAGTACTTGGCTGGTTGGCATGTCTCTTCCCAGCTTAAACGTGAAACTGTCTCATCGGTGAAATTTTAAATATCATAGCCCTATTGAAATTTGGTTCATAGATCGTCAGAATAAATACAAGCACAATTTATCTGCTAAATTCAACAATTTTTCTTTTGATCTGCTAGCAGCCCCGAATGAGCACAACTTTGAGAAATATTTCCAAGTAGATAACTCCTTCTTATATCAACCTTTCTAAAATTGTTGAAACTGGACAAAGTATTTGACCAGCCTTGCACCTTTTTTTCTTTTTACATAGTTATTATTATGATGACTGACAGACCAAAAATATTTTGGTGCTTTGGGATGAAATGTGTTATTAGAAACAGAAGATACAAATCATCAAAAAATAAAATTTGGAAGCAAGAAGCTTATCCACTAAATTCCATTTTCGAGGAAGAAAACCGAACACATTGAGACAAAGTTGTTTTCTGAGCTTGAGAGGAACTATAAACATGCTTTTTTCTCTGAAGCACAAGCAAACAACAGTCTTGTGGTTTCTGACACACTAGAGCTCTTGTGGAAATGTCACATCTCACTTTGATTCATGTACTCTGGGTTAGGAAAATTAATTTGGAAAAAAAAAACCCTATTTAACTTTCCGACAAAATTGGACTCACTTTGCGTGTCCCCATTCCTTGACTTTGAGTAAAGGTAGCCATACTCTCTTCCTACGGCCCTGCATGAGTAGAAAAACTCACAGCAGCATTTGGCCTCTAGGTTGTTTTAGCCTGACCCGGGCAATCACCCCTGGGATCTCAGTAAGGCGTATTTCCAGGGGTTAGGAGAAAGCTATTTTTCTGAGAAGTTGATGGCATTCTGTAAAGAAGGAGGGAAAACATAAAAGCATTTGCACAGACTGAACACTTTTAGAATCAAGTTCTTTTCAGAGAGTTCATCTTTCTGTATATAGCCAGTGCTTCCAGGAAGTAAATCTCATTTCCCCTACCCTCCATAACTGAAGGACTTCTATCATCAGGAAAAGTTATTCCCGCAGAGGTGCATTTGTTGTTAAAAGATGAGGCGTAAGTCTAATTATTGAAGACAATTGTTTAAAATCTCCAAAGTTGACCAGGCAGCAATTTTAGGGTTTAGTAGCTCAAGCATCCTTAAACAGATTTGATGCCTGAGCCGCAACCGAGAAGTATGTCGTGATCCTCTGAGGGACAAACCCGTTATTTCCTCTAAAAGTCTTTTAAGGAAACTTTAAAAATAGTCAATTATTCTTTTTGATAAAAATAATGAGACTTATTCTGAATAAACATACAGGTACACAAAACATGTAATGAAATTGTAATCTTAAAAAAATGTCCTTCCAGTGTCTAACATTAATAGATATTTTTCACAATGAAAGGTTTTAAGATCTTGTCTTTCCATCTGGAGATGGTTTTAACATGAAAATGTGGTGGATGAAATGGATAATTCAGGTTGCAAGTCTATGAATTTTATATTCCTTTCCAACTGCATGTTGTTTCCCTCCCAAGATACCGTCTCCGAGGCTTGCCAATTACAACAGTGTGACTATTTTGAAAGAATGTTCATTTGAGTTCCCAGCAAAAATAATTTCAAGGAGACGTTGCCATTCAAAACATTCACAAATGAACTCCATACTTCATTACCTCAATTGCAGGCACAAATATAAAGGCAGTATGACTCTTTCATTCAAAATATGTTTTTAACTGAAACAAACAAAAAAATCATGCTCTCTGTTAGAAAAAGACATCTGAGGAAGGGTAAAGGTTGACGCCTCTACTGCGAATGTGAACTTGATAGTTGTGTTCTGTTACTGACAATGACATATACGTTTTCCCCTATGGAGCTTGTTTTACTACCTCTGACCATTTTATGATCGTTTAGGTTTGTAGGCTGTCTAATATCTGTACCCATGGCAAACCACTGAAGATAAAATGTGCAGAGGAAAGAGAATGTGGTTTATTGGATGCTAAACTAAGCTGAAAGTCAGCAGACCTCAGTTCTATTTTTGGCTTTCTTTGGACAAATCATACCTTCCTTGACCTTGAACAACTCATTTACTATCATTCTACCCCAGCTGGTGCAGTTAGGCCACATCATAAGAAGGCTCCAATACCGCATTTTTCCATAGCATAATTTATGAAGTAGGGAATAAATGCAAAATGGAATAATTGAAGAATTGCTCATTCAAAATGCTTCAAATCTCCCCTCCTCCATCTAATGGTACCATCAAAAGTATGGCTAAAAATAAACTCCAGAATAGCAGTGGTTCTTATGGCCTCAGGTGAGCTCTGAGGGGCAGTTATGGTGAGCAAAGGAGAATCCTAGGACCGAGACTTGCACTCATCCTCCCTCCTCCCCTTACTTTCTTCTTGTATTGGAAAAGGAGTGGAGATTGCTGAATGCTGCTTGCACTGAGGTCATCCACCATCCACAGTGATGGTGCTGGGTTTTTTTTTTTTTGAGCAGGGGAGGTAATTAGGTCTATTTATATCTTTATTCTTAAAGAAGATACTGGGGATTGAACCCATGTGCTCTACCACTTGAGCTATACCCTCTCCCCACTTGACCAGAGGAAAGTTCTACCTGAACAAAGCAAAGGAACAATAATTAAGGGTTTCATGGGTGAGAGGATGGGGAATGGTCTATCATCTGCACCTCTGATAATGTAATGAAAGTTTCAGAAGAGGAAATTGGTATGATTGCCAGACTATCTGGGATTTTTAATTACCTAGGTTATAAACCAAGCTGCTTTTTTTTCCAAGTCTGGGAATGTGACTTTTTAAAAAGTCATGACCCAGGAATACATCTTGAGCCTGTGTGATTCAGGAGCCCAGCGAGGACCTGCAGCTGAGATTGGGAGACACTTGGTTCACTCCACCAGTGAGGGAGGCAGGGGTCTAAGGTCTTATCCCACACATGCCCGAGGACATCCCTAGAAGTATGTGCTAGAGTATTCCCACTATGCAGGTGGGGACACAGGCCTTGAGAGGCACAGTGACTTATCCAAGATCAGGAACAGAGCTCCATACAGGAGATCAGACAGGAGCTGGTCCATGGAATTTTTTTATACATTGAAGGATAGTTAGACCAGCTGATTATTTCTAATATATCTTATGGCATTAAGTGTATTGAGTATGATAAAATAGAATTAAAGAATTCTGAATTCTGGAGCTGGAAGGAGCATTAGAAATAACTCAATCATTTTACAGCATGTAAACTGAGGCACGGAAAAAGAAAGCGAGTTGCCCCAAATCAACACTTCGTGAATACTGACACTAGAAATCAAATCTTCTGAATCTCATCACAGCAATAAATATTCCATTTGATGTCATGTGACCTGACAAGTTCCTAGAAGTAGTACCATTTGAATTTTCCTTCTTTCTATAAGCAGTTCAAACAGTAAATATGAACCAGCTAATGAGATCAAAATTGACTTTAGTCAGATGTTCATTAGTTTTCATTTTGACTTTGATTTTTCTATCAGTATGGTGTAAGTTATTAATTATTAAGATTGTTATTATTAGTCCCAGCAGAATGAAACAAGAAAAATACTAAAAGGTTGAAATGTGTTACCCAATAAAGCCACAGAACCTACAGAAAAGTTTTAATAGGGAGGAAAATTACTGATGGTTTATTTTTCTGCCTGAAGATAGCAAGCAAGATGAATCTGTCTAAAGCAATCTCCTACAAGTCAATAGCATTGCCAGGACCACTATTGGCATATACAGTGCTTCTGGCAAATTGTAAAATGGCACTTGCTGTAGGCAGACAAATTGAGAAAGAAAAAAAAAAAAGAGTCCCCTTTCAGTGAGTGGATCGATTACAAAATAGCAACAGCTTCCGGAAGTGCCTGTGCTAGTGATTCCCTGTCTCCTGCCCACCCACCCAACGCTTTTGTGCAGGGTACACCTTGCAGAGACCCTGGGCATTATTCTCTTTATTCCAAATGCTGTCACTTCTGTCTGCATCTTCTTTTCTAGTAATAAGTTAAAATTCAGCTGTGGAAAACACACAGTCTCGGGTTTCCCTGGCTTGACTTCAACATCAACAAAGACAGGAGCCCCAAGTCTCTATAGTACCCTAGCAATAAGCATGAACTTTTACATCACCAAGCGCATTGACCCGTTCTGGCACATTTGCAGGCTGCTCAGTCCACCTCTCCTCTCCAGCCAAATCCTACTGCTGGTTTAAGGCTTCTTCTCTTCCGAGCAGTCTTTGCTGAATCATTCCAATTCTCATTGATAGTTTGTCCTTACACCCTTTAAGACTTGTCTGCTGAGGATTTGGCTGGATTAATATGACGTTGAATGGCATTTGGTGAGAGGAACCAGTAAAGCTTAAATCACCAGGCTGCACCGAGATGACGATGGCTTTCCTGCAGGAGCACTTTCAAGGCAAGGCAGAAGTCAATCTGGAGACTATCTAGCAGCTCCGTATGTGGAGTAAGGTAGACTTACAAGTAAGAAAACAAGAGCCCAGGTGCCCCATACGCCCAGTACCAGCATATGCTGCCCAGATTCTCACTTTCTTGGCCTACAGATGCCCACCCAGCCAGTGCTTTTGAAAATGGGGGCTCTATCCCTCTACATGGCAATTGTGACTAATAATTAAAAGTATGTCTCCTAAGTAATGGAGCTTTTACCATCTTCATTACATTCAGCATGGGAAACTTCTGTCACCTGTTTAAAAATGTGGGGAAAAAATCAAGAAAGCTGTTTATTATTAATGTCATAGTAATGAAGAAATTTATTTCAATAACGTAGCTGATCTCCTGCAACACTTGCCCCCTTTCTTGAAATTGATGCGTTTGAGTTTAAAAGACATGAGCGATTTCAGATCTACTTTTTCGTCTTCAAACAGAAAAAGAGCTGAACAGGAACTGGGAGGAATAACAGGAATTGATGTGACCCCTGTTGATACCTTATCGAATATGTATGCATAAGAGTTTATTCTTTTCTACTGGTTTGTAGTTGTGGTGTCAATAACTGTTACTTTTGAGATTCCTTTGAAATAAAGCTTGCCATTCTATGAAAAAAAAAAAAGCAACCAAAAAAAGGGGAGTGGGGCAAAGGCCATTTTACTTCTTTTTCTATCCTAAAACCCATTCTAAATCTTAACACTCCAGTTGAGGAAAGGTCAAGTACGCTGATGAAATAATAGAAGAAAAATGCATACTCATAAGCTTCAGCACCTAAGTGGGTGTGTGTATGTGTATGGGGGGCAGGACGAGTAAGGTTGGTGTACAATTCCTAGATGAGAATGCCTTGTGGTTCCACTTACCTAGCCACATGCAACTGAACTGTACAACATGCACTGTAAGAGAGACAGACAGATGGTCCAGCTCACTCAGAGCAGCCCCTGTGCTCTTATGGAAGGGAAGGGGCCCGCTTCACTCCAGTCACTCCCTTCACTAGCAGTGTGCAACCTCTAGAGGCCAACGTTATTTAGGAGGCATTTGATTCTATCCAATGTAATCATTCGATGTAATTCAATTTAATTATAGTCACTTAGAGACCGAGGATGGTCTCCATAATTATTTTATAAATGTTTATCTTGAATCTCCAGGAAGATCAGAAACTCACTGAGAGCTGGGTCAATAGCCATGCTGCTTCTCTTTCCTCAAGGGTTTAACTGAGACGTAGCCTAAGTACTTGGTCAATATTTGTATGATTAAATATAAAAATAAATCCTTATTTTTGAAACTCAATATAACCTGGTTTTACAGATATGAGGGTAATAGTATGGCCTATTACAGTCAAAGGAGATAGAAAAGAGTTAAGAACTGGCGAAAGAGTTTAAACCCAGAGTAGCTCCACTGGATGAAAAAAGCATACCCTCAAGCCTTCTAATTATAGACCAGGCTCTGTGAGTTAATGACATTTCTTTATAAGACATGGGATTTTTTTTCTGTCTGGAAGCAACACACATTCAGGAATTGAGACGAACGTCAATAGAACAAAAGCTGTAGCTCAGCTGTTTGGAGGAAATCAATTCAAACAACTCATAATTTGCCGGGTGACACATCATGAAACATTAAGCTAAGTGGCGGCACCTGGCTTCAGAAGCGGGCTCTGTAGGACAGCTACCAATTTATTCGTGCTGAAAAGGAAAGTCTCCCCCTCCCCACCTCTTTCATGTAAAGCTTATAAACCAAAATGATAATGATATCAAAGGGCTCTAAAAAAAAAAAGAGCTTCCCGACAGACAGTTACCTCTTTGTCGGGTTATTTTGTGCAACTCTCTCAAACAAAGCAAACACTGAGCTGTACTAAGGAAATGCTTTGGGACCAGAACTTATGAGGTTCAGTGTGGAAGGGTGGCATGTAGTATGGTGGGGTGTCTGTATAATGGAAGTCTGGTTCACAACCTGGTAAGTTTGCCAGGGAAGATACTTTCATTACTAACTGGAGTTAGAGAAAGGAAGCACAAAAACCTCTGTACCTTGAAAACAGCAGGTAGAGAAATAGGCACCAGTTCAACATGATCAGCTACTTAGTGTTCCAGAGAAACCAATGAAAGTGGAGTTCACAGAAGGGCAAGAGGGAGCAGACTGACCTTGGGTTGACTGAAAAAGATGGTCAGTAGGAGTACGCTGTTAGTGATGAAGCAAGGTGTTGTCATGGAGAAGCTTTGGGAAGTAGTCACTACAACATCATTGACCACATCGTTGAATGAAGACGTACTATATGGCCAGTTTCACCTAGTTGAGATGTGGGATATAGAAGAAATGTAGTCACTTTCCACAAAAAGGGTAGCACCTAATAGAGACAAGAAAAAGTGACCACTGACTATTTACTACGTGCCAAATAGTGCTTCTCGTATCTTATCTTACAACATAATCCCTACAACATCTCAGTGATGTTATTCCCTCCATTGTAGGAGGGAGATTGACGTCATGAGGAGATTGATGTCAAAAGAAGTTATGCATCTTGTGCAAAATCATTCATTCAGTAAGTGCCAGAGCCAAGATGTGAACCATAGTCTTACTATAGAGTCTATGCATTTAACCAATTGTAAGACGGGGATAAAAATGTTGTCAACCACAGAATAGTTAGGAGAATAAATGAGTTAACATATGAAAACAAGAGTGTCTGGAGTGGAGCCAATGTTCAAAAGCAATCAGCCATCATCATCTTTACTGTCAGCAGTGTTTTCCTACATCTTAATGCAGGAATCCTTTTTACAACATCTTTGACAGGTCGTTCCCAGCTCCTGATTATACATCTCCCCAGGAGCAGGAAGCTCAGTACTCAAGCAAGCTACTTCATTGTACAACAACTCTTATTATTTGGAAGGATTTTCTTTGATCAGCTGAAATAAACCTTCCTATAACTTTTGCCCACTGGCCCTATTTCTGCTATTGACAATAACAGAATAAGCTGACATCTTCTTCATGACAGATTAAATGTGACGAGAAAGAGGATGAATCAAGATTTTTGAGCTGGAGAACAACATAAGGAAAGTGAGAATGGAGAGAGGGAGACCGAGGAAGAGGATGTGGCAGTGATCCAGGTCATATACACCAGGACAAGAGCAATGGCAGTCAGGATGGAGAAGCAGTACAGATAAAAGAAACCTTTCATGGGGAAATTGTCAGGCTTGGGGACTGGCCAGGCATGGGTAGGGGGATAAATAAAAGAAATCTCATTGATAACCCTAAGTTTACAAACCTACCTGTTGAGAGGAGACAAGTTTGTTGTTGTTTGTTTGTTTGTTTGGGGGTGGGGTGCATTTGGAGGGTGGGAAGATGATGAACTTGGCTTTGAGTTGACAAATAAGCCAAAAAAAAAAATCCAGTACATAGAGATGAGTGATTGACAAGAGATATCTGGGTCTCGAAGTTCAAACCCATGTTGTTCAAGGGTCAACTGTACAATCACTCTTTCACTTTCTCCTGAACTCAGCTGGATGGTTCATTGGTGGGGCTGGATAAGGTACTTTGGGGGAAGATTGCAGTTGCATTCAATAGACTTCTTATATGGAAAACCTAGAAATATCTATTTGTTGTATATAGTTTATGTACAGATATGTAGATAAGTATAAAAAGGTCTGGAGGGTTATATATAAAACAGTTAATGGCAGTTCTGTCTGGGGAGGAGAGTAAGATCAGAAAGCAGCGGTGAGAGCAGGAGACTCACACTGAACTCTAGATCATTCAGTGTGTGGATTTTTATGATGAGAATGTAGTCCTGCATTAACTTGTGTAATATAAAAGCAATAAAAATTCTTGTCTTTTTTTTAAAGACAACTGTTTATTAAATCTGAGAAGCTGGAAAGTTTAGAGTAGCCTTTCTGCTATCACAATGATAAATGACTTCATGTCCCAGGGTGCTTGCATTTTTTTGAATGCTGGACAACTTCCTCCTCTGTCATTGCAAGATCGCCAGTCTCTCTAGGCTCACAGCCACCTAAGAAAGAAAATCAAGAAAAAAAGTATTTTAAAAGAATGTAAAGAAGAAATGACATGTTTCAAATAGCCTCAGGAAGGCTGGGAGGTGGGCTACAGTCCCCAAAGGTTAGCTAAGCAGTGTGTCCGGCAGTAAACCAGAGGGGCCTCTTTAACCTCCTCCCACCGTTTGACAAGCAAACAAGAGGAAATGTGCCTGGTGTGAGTCCACTGCAGAGGTGGGAAGTTCTTTAGTGCGGTAGTGACAATGCCCTGCTTCCCTAGATCTGGCACATTTCAGAAGCTGCTGACGTGTTGATGCCTGCTAAAACATGATGTGGGAAGAAGAATGAATGTGGGCAAGCTTGGCTAGCCACTCAGGGGGAAATGATCTCATTTCTCCTGCTGGGCAACCCCCAGTTGATGGTAAATGGAATAAGACAGGGTAGCATTTAAATTCCATCATTATGGTTTTTTTCTTCAAAGCCACAAGTTTACAGATGATGGCTTCTATTGTCTTTTGAGCTCTTTATCATGGTTGTAGCCAGAAAAGGAGAAAGATTCAGAAACACTGTCTTGGCCAGTATTTCATTCTCCTGCTTCTCTTTGGGTATAATTCCATTATTTTTTCCGCAAGGACAGGGGCGGCCTTTGGCACTTGTGATGGTCTTATGTGCTGGCTGGCTGGTTGGAAGTCATGAATATTGGAGCCTTTAATCCACAACCTCTCCCAGTGCAATTTGTCTATGAGATTCCTTTCCTGTCCTGCCAGAGGGTAGCAGAGTTATAATTCATGATCCTGTGATCTTCAACATGGCTTCTGGCGCAGTCAGTACGTTCTTTGTTCTTTTAGGACAGAACTGTCACTCATCACTAAACAGCCCTTCGTTTTTTTCCTGAACACTGACTCATAGAATCATAGATTCTCAGGGATGGAAGGAAGCCGAGAGGTCGTCTAATGCAACCCCTTACTAGTTGACTCCAGGCAGTGCCTAGGCATGGTGAATTACTTCATGCCCCAGATAAGTAATATTTGGGGAAATAAAAAGGGTGATTTGTGAGGGTCAGAGATAGAACACCTCCAAAAGGACTCTAAAGAGATGCGGGTGCTAAGAGGCATGAGGTAGGAAAAAGGCATATTTAATAATTCCTTTCTTTCTTTCTGTGAGAATTAACCAGGTACAAACCCAATCTCAAAACTGAGAACCTCCTAATTATATAATAATAGTGAAAATAATGATATTGATAATAATGAAAAGTCAGAGCAGTTAAAATCAGTTGAGATTTTTCTGAATCCTGATATGGGGCTAAGTTATCCACGTGGATTATAGAATCATCAGATCACTCCTTTGAGTCTGGTATTATCCTCCATTTTACAGATGAGGAAACTGGGGCTTTAGAAAGGTTGGAGTGGTTTGCCCAAGGTCATATACCTATCAAGTGGCAGAACTAATACTGGAACCCAGGAGTAAATCTTTACCACCAGGCCATTCTACCCTATTGTTCTTAAAAGAAGACACTTACCATAGAAAACAGGTCTCTGCTAGATTTGTCCCCAGCTGCCTGGCTAGTCAGGGATATGTTTCATCATCTTTTCTCTTGATTCCTTGAGATCCTTCTCAGTTTATAAGCCCACATTTGAGCTAAAGTAGAAATATTTATTGCTTCTATTCCTTCACACAAAGGATGTTTTGGTTTCAGCCAAGAGCAGGAGAAATTCTTGCCTGAGCTTTGGTTACCCTCCTGGTGCATTTGGAGCAGGTGGTATGTTTACAGGGAAAAATAATAGCCTATGGTCCCAGACAGCTGGTTTGAGAGGAATTAAAACCCTACTCTGATCCAAAGAATAAGGATCTTTCATTAAAATTCTCTGCCTGGCTAGTCAAAATCTATAAATCCATCAAGTAGAGTGAAGTTTTAGTCTTAAAATATCTCAAGGATAAGTTTTTCTATTAAGCCCATCTTCCTTTGAGTAGTAAATTTTTAAAAGCTGGGTTGCTGTGCTGTGAGTAAACAGCAAAAGGAAGTAAGGATGTCACATAAATAAATAACCAGAATTACGTGGACTAAAGGGCCCAAAGGCTCTCCCACATTGTTGCTTCGCAACAACCCTGTGAAGTAGGCTAGACATATTTTATTTTCCTAATTTGGTGACAAAAATATCTGAGACAGAGTTTAAGAGGATCACTCAAAGTTATGTGGTGACATGGTAAAAAAAAGACAGGCTTAAGATCCAGGAACCTTTTTATGTTGTTCTATCCACATTGAATAATTCTGTACTGATGGAGATCATGTTTATAATTTTTTAATCATTATGAAATATCCCTAGCAATTTTATTATCTTCCTTTGGTCTTAAAGATCTTGGTGGTGTTCTTTGATCTTCATGGGAAATTAGTATACATCAAAGCATTAGTGTACTATGTCAGTGGTAGAATTTCCTATATCTAATTTTTAAAAATTCAATATATGGTCGTTATCCTTACTGAAGGTTAGCACAGCAATAATCTTTAACGAGTTTGTAAATGTGATTGGTTGTACATTTGGAGAGAAGAGGGGGAAATAACACTAACTGAACATCAACTACATGCTGGATACTTTCTATGCATTATCTCATTTGATGCTCTCAATAGCTCAAAAGGAAAAGCTTCTGTTCTACTTTGCACTTAAGAAATTGACTCTTTTTTTAAATATATATTTTTACTGAAGTATAGTCAGTTTACAGCGTTGTGAGAAATTGACTGTTAGAGATGTTAAATAACACGACCAAAGTCCCACAGATATCCAGTGGTGAAGCTAGACCTCAAACTGGTATAGTCTGAATCCAAAGTCCAGGTTTCTAAGAACTGTGCCCATTGCTTTTTAGTAGCTGAAGCTACATAAATACTAATAGCTCATCACCAGAGTGTGTTATCTACCAACCACTGTGTTAATGGCTTTGCCTTCCTTACCCCATTAATTGTTAAAAGTTATGAAGTAGGTACTAATATTATACCCATTTTATAGATGAGGAAACTGAGACTAATAATGTTAAGTAATTTAAGTCACACAGCTGATAAGGGAAGGAACCAGAATAGTTCCTATACGCCTCTGGTCTTCTGTATGCCAGTCAGACAGCACAGCTTATGAAGTATGAAAGAGGAGTAAAGAATCACTTTGCAGCAATAATTTGAGTTGGCATGTATATGCAAAATCACATATCAAAAACCCGGGGCCCATGAGAAATATTACTCTTTCATTCTCAAGATTACTGACTGGTTATAGGTGGGTGGGGGCATTTTTGATATTCTAAAAAGTCCTTAGTGAAGACAAAAGCCATTAAATCAATCAGTAAGGTTAAGAGCAGAAGTATCAATTGGGACACACTTTGTTGGCTGTGATGACATTAGCTAGTTCACGAACATGAGCCGTAATGTATATAACCTTTTACTTTGTACTTGTTTTGGAACTTTGATAGATGAAAGTAATGACGTAATGAAATGTTATGTAATGACACAGGAGCTATGTTGTCAAAACATATAAAGGCTAAAGTATATACAGACAGGTATCAGTTACAATCCCAACTCTGCTGCTTCCTAGCTGTGTGATCCTGGTCAAGATACTTGCCTTCTCTGTCCCTTAGCCTACTTCTCTTTAAAATGAGGCTAATCGTACCTAACTCACAGACCTGCTGTGTGTCTCTGATGAGTTTAAATATGCAAAGCACCTAGTCCGGAATTTGGCACGTAGCAGTAACTCAATATACATCAGTGCCCTCTGCCTTTCCCTTGAGAATCAGAATCACTATTTAAAACTCATCTCCATACAGCAAGGACTTTTTAAGATCTGGAAAATAAACATTTTCACATGCATTTATTAGTTGTCATAGTTTCATATTATTTCACTGTTTCTACCTTGTTAGACAGTCGTAACTACCATAGATCTTGCGCTTTGTAATAGCATATGCAGAAACTGACTCACACAAAATGCATTACTTTGTGGCTGACTTGATAAGATTCGCGCAAAATTATTGCTGCATTTTAATTTGTTTATTCTTTGTTTTCTCTTTTCATACTGTTTGCAGAATTGCCTAAATGGCACTTAGAAAACCAGAAGTACATGGGAAAGTAAGTTATCCAAGCAGACACTCAGAATTGCTTGGCGGGCTTTACAACAACCGGCAAATTAACCTTCGTACACCCTGATAGTGCTGTAGAGTTAAAGGGACGGCTGTATGTGCCTCCATGCAGCTGTCTCGTTTGCTAATGCATGTTCCTAAAATAAAATTTTTAAAAAAAGAACCACACACACACTCTAATTGTCTTTTTCCTCCCAACAATCCAGCTACTCAGCCCTTCTTCTTGAAACCCGTTTTCGTAAACACTGTGTTGACCAAGAAGTGTCTGGAGATGAGAGGATGGAGAAAGCTTGTATTGTTTATTGAATATCAGAGGATGGTTCCTTCAGGCGACCTAAGGCATGTGTGAGTGCTATCATAAGAGCCACATTTTAAAGGGATGAAGTCATCGCAAACGCCGCCTTAGAAGAGTGTGCTGGTGCCAAAGCCTATCCTCAACTGCATTTCCAGATTTGCTTTTTTTAAAAATCCAGAGATTTTTTTTTTAAACACATAAATCAAGAGTGAACAAGGCAAAGGTTCAGCAGTTCACGTCCATGCATTGGTGCCCTTAGTCTTGGAACTCAATTTCTTAGCCAGGTTGCCTTTTGGGGTTAAAAGAAGGGAAAACAGAGATGGAGGGGAGGGGGGGCACCCTGGCGCGGGGTGGAGGGGAGAGGGGGTGATTGGGGTGGAGACAGGCAGGGCCAAGAATCCAATAAAGAAAACATGCTACACAAAGGTATAATAATCAGTAAACCTAAGCAAGAGCAAGCAGAGAAGATGGAAAGTTATTTAAAATCAGAGAAAGAGGAGAGGAAGAAAAGTTACTTAAAATTGGTATATAGCAAAAAAAAAATTTAACTTCCATTTTACTGATAAATGCCCTTTAGTCTGGAATTAGAATTCTATAAAGTCAAACAAAGAGCCACAGTTAATTCCCTGGGAGAATCCAATTTCAACTTGGATTGGCTTTAACAATAAAAAAAAATGGTGCAAATTCAGAAAGCAGGACACAAAAAAATTAAAGAATGTAAAAAGCCTCTCCTAGGTGAGCATGGTAGCCTTACATAAAGGAGAAATGAAAATCTTTTCATGCCATTGCCCTTTACTCTGAAGTCCTACTAATCCTGACCTTTCATGTTTTGTAAAACATCAAAAGCAGGTTAAATGAAAACAAAATTACCGGTGTGGGATTCTAGAGAAAGAAAGGCTAATTTGGCATGCTTTTACTGGTTAGAACTGTTCAGGTGAATATGGTGCTTAGTAATTGTTCAGGCAAGAAAGTGGGTATAAGCTTTCTCTCCTACCATGAGGCTGCGTGCACACTTTGTTCTCTGAGGAAAAAAGAAATCTCTACATATTGAAGAAAAGAGATATACTTACACTGGACTTCAGTGGGAGTCTGGCTAATAGAGGTCTGTTCCTCTCTGGGAAATATGAGCAATTCCCAATGTGCAAAGCACAGAAACGCACGTACAGGCATCGTGCCCACTGTCTCCTTGCCAGGACCTTTTGTCTCCAAACCTAAGGGACCACACACCACCTTCCTTTCAAAGGCCCCTGTTTGAC
Source organism: Vicugna pacos (assembly GCF_048564905.1). Classification (NCBI taxonomy): domain Eukaryota; kingdom Metazoa; phylum Chordata; class Mammalia; order Artiodactyla; family Camelidae; genus Vicugna; species Vicugna pacos. The sequence continues at coordinate 107,964,468 of NC_133023.1, read as the reverse complement.
ACTCAGGCATCTCAGGTTTATCCTGGCAAAGCCCATATTTAATATTCAAGATTAAAATGAGAGACTGTTAGAGCTGGAAGTTATATATACGTAGTTCAGCCAGTCAGCTATTTGCCTGAACCACTTATGTCCCCAGCCCCCCAAGAGCTCGTCCTTTAAATGATAGGCAATATTGACACAATTGAAATAGTTTAACTGGCAAATTAAATTTCCTTCCTCTTTTCAGAAAATAAAATCTATTATGTAAAGTTAGGTTTGACTCTACACAGTATTTGTGCCTTAGCTATAAGCTAGCTGATTCATTTTAGAATGAAATGATCATTCTTGAAAATATATCGTTCTGAGTTCTCTTAGGCATTTAGAGGTGAATTGAAAGTGCTTATTTCTTAATTTGTTCCTCCTCTATTTCTTATGATCTTCTCTATCTCCCATACTCATATACCCAAGCAAAGAGATACAAAAATCTTTTTCTAATGTTAGGAGAGGCTGAAGGTGCTGACTGCAAGTTCCCCTGAATGAATGAGAGTGAAAGGGGCCAAAATGCCTTTGAAATATTCTTTCTCAGCAAACAAAATAGAGTGGATTTTGTGAACTTGAAAATGGATAAAAAATGTTTATGTCTCTATCTCTTCATAATCACCTGAGGATCGAACTGTATTACACATTCAGGATGTCTGGTTGTACTTTAGTTACAATATATTTCCTTTGATGCTAATCTTCCTAGTGTCTGAATTCCCTCAGATTAAAAGTGAGAACTGGGATTGACTTGAGCAACGATGAAGAACTCATAATACTCAGTAGAATTCAAGGTTGTTTCCAGGGATGAAAGAGTGGAAAAACACATCAACACAATGTAGGCTAAAACAACATACAGTAACATCCCATTCATCCAGCCATCTTGCACACAGCCATATACAGAAAGGCTTACAATTTCTCTTGGTAGTAAAAAGTGTGTCACGTTAAGCCCTCCATGGCTAGATAATTGTGTGAAAAGTAAAAAGGCAGATTAGGAAGGATACATCCAGGCATGAAAAATGTCCAAATACATACGGTCCAAGCTTAGCACACTATGGTTAACTACGGAGAGGAGCAAAAGCTGGTTAGTCCTCAAGAGCCCCAGCGCATCACTGAGTAATACGTGGTGTGATAATTACATTTAGGATGCTGCTTTTAACCTCCTCAGGTACCATATTTACTCCTAGGCAGTTACCATCCTGCTGTGTGAGCTCTCTCCTCCATTAGCTCCAAGAATCAAGGGAGTATATGAACTGAAATATCTTCCCTTCACTGAGGCCAGTGTTCACTTTTAAGGCAGTTTCCCATGACTGCTTCCCCACTCAAAAACAGGTTATAGCCCTCCTTACATGTTCTCATTGCACCCCGAAGTTTCATTCAAAGCACCTGTGAAAATTGTAAGTGAATAAGTATTTGTACAATTATTTTATTAATCCATACATTCATTCTTTTAGCAAACATTTATTGACTATTTACTCTGAGCCATGCACTATGCTGGGCACTGGGGTATAAGAGTGAACTCAATGGACATGGACCCTGCTTTCATGAAGCATCAGAGGAGATTGTGAATAACAGCATAATTCATTACTTAGGCACATTTATTTCATGACAATCTCTTTTGCAAGACCATAAACACAATGAGGCAGGAAACATTTCTGTCTTGCTCAGTCTTGGAGGGTTCTTAGTGGGAACCAGCTAAGAAGGCTTTTGCTTCAGTTCAAAGCATCTCTTGGGCTTCTGAGATAGACAATGAGGTTGTTCCTGTAAGTTTTCAGAAGGCAACACACCAGGCTTCCCCTGGCCAAGGGAGAAGACCTAAGTTGGCTTCTTGAGTTCTAGAGGTACAGTGGGTCAGGACCCTAAGCTCGATTTGTCAGGGAGGGCTCTGGCAAGGGAAACCATGCTTGGAATCAGGAATTTACTGGGCCCTGACTTTGTTGCACTTCTAAATTCTCAAGACTGACCTTATGGTCCAGGGGACTTAAAAGCAGTAGCTTTGTAGTATTTCAGGGCCTCATGACAGGTAAGGGGACAGCTTCAACAGCTACATGTGAAGAGTTCAGAGAGAACAAAGCTCCCAAGAAAAGAAAAGAAGGTCTAGATAAATCTCAGGGTTCTGAGGCTCACCAGGAGTGGCTTTCTTCTCCTGGAAATTCATTCATTACCTAGCAGCTGGCCCAGTGGGGAACAGTTGACTACATGGCATCACCCTTCACTAATTTAATAAAATTCTTATTATCACCTTTGCTCATCCAAAAATGATTCCTGGTTTCAACTGCAGGGAAGCTTAAATGTGCAACAAGAATATTCCTAGCTGCCCCAGAACACAATGAGAAGTCCTGAGACCGTGAATTGTCCATTTATTCATCCTGGACGGGGTAGTTCTTGGTCTATATATGGTATTTTTTTAAATTCAAGAAAAAGATTATTGTTTTATTATTAGAAAACAATACTTGTTTCTACGGAAAATCTGAAATGGCAAAAAAAAAAATGAGAAAGAAAAAAAAAAGCCCTACCTCCCAGGAATAATCACTATGAATGTCTGAGTTAACCCTTCCAAACATTTTTCTTGTGGATATATTGCATAGTGCAACAGGCTCAGTATACTGTCAAACCCAAGATCCAAGTAACTTTTCTCTTGCCAGCACTCTGATCTACAGTCTCTCTGACTCAACATTCCTTTCGGGCCCTGAGAAATAGACTTGAAATGAAAGAGCTGGGCTGGAGATACCAGTTTAGGAGTCATCAGCCAAGGTGGTAGCCGAGCCAGTAGGAAGCAACACTATCTACCACTTATCGACAGTTTACTATGTATCGGGTGCTGAGCTAAAGTCACTTTAGATACATTCTATCTAATCCTCACAAGAACCTCTTGAATCTGTATTGTCTCCATTTACAAATGAGGAAACTGAAATTCAGCTGGGGAAAGTGATGTATTAGCTTTCTAATGCTGTTGTAAAAAAAATTATCACAAATTCAGTGGCTTAAAACATCACAATGTATTAGCTCACAGGTCTGTAGGTTGCAAGTCTAGGACAGTTGGCATTCCTGGTTCTCTGCTTAAGAGTCTCCTAAGGCTGCAATCAAGGTGTCAGCTGGGCTGCATCATTTCTGGAGGCTGTGAAGATGAATCTGCTTCCAAGCTCATTCAAGATATTGGTGGAATTCCATTCTTTCAGGTTGTAGGACTGAGGTCTTAATTTCTTTGCTGGCTGTCAGCTGAAGGATGTTCTCAGCTTCTAGAGGCTGCCCTTCCTCCGTCTTTGAAGGCAGCAAGAGTGGGCGGAGCCCTTCTCACACTGCCATCTCTCTGCTGTCCCCTCTGTGTCATTTCTCCTCTGCTTCCTTTTGTTCTAACCACTTTACTGAGGTATGATTGACGTATGAAAGCTGTACATAGTTTATGTATACAACTTGATGAGTTTGGGGATAAGTATATTACACCTGTGAAACCATAACCACCATGAAGGCCACAAACATAGCCATGCCCTCCCAAAGTTTTTCCAGACCTCCCTATTTTATGGTCAGCTGATTAGCAACTCAGTTACATCTGCAAAATCCCTACACAGCTGTACCGAGATTAGTGTTTGGTTAAATAACCAGTGGATGGAAATCTTGCGGAAACATCTTTAAAATTTTGCCTGCCATAGGTGATTTTCCCCAAGGTCACACAACTAATTAAGTGGCAGACCTGGGATTAGAATATATCTAATTCTGGATCCAAAAGAGTTTGCTGCATGTGACTGAATTCGTTTTTAAAATTAATAAAAGGAAGCTGGATGAGATTTCAAGGAAAAATATACAGAGAAAAGCAGAGGGCCAGGACCAAAGATGTCAGAAACACCTGGCAGAAGGTTTTGCAGAAAGTGAGTTCAATAAATACTTAAGTTATTTTACTCTGCTATACATCACCTATTAGAGCCACTCTTCTAGGCCATCACTCCTAAGTGTTTTGTTAAAACCAGGATAGTTTGGGACTCAAAAAAAGCCCAGCACATAGAAACAAGAAGTAGAATGGTGGATACTAGGGACTGGGGATGGGGAAAATGGGGAGATAATGGTCAAAGGATACAAACTTCCAGTTATAAGATGAATAAGTTCTGAGAATCTAACGTACACCATGGTGATTATGGTTAATAGCACTGTATTGTACACTTGAAAGTTACTAAGAGACTAAATCCTAAATGTTCTTACCACAAAAAAAGAAATGGTAATTATGTGATGTGATGGAAATGTTAGTTCATGCTATGGTGGTAATCATTTTCCATGTATAAGTGTATCAAATCAACATGTGTACACCTTAAAATTATACAGTGTTACATGTCATTATATCTCAATAAATCTGGGAGTGGGAGAAAAAATTCTGAATATTCTTGGCCACACACACTTCCCAATAAAATTTAGAGTCAGCTTACCAATTTTCAATTTCTTAAAAAGATAAGATAGTTTTAAATCATAATACTCTACAATTCATCAGTATGAAAACTAGCTTTAAAACTAAAATCATTCTAAGCTGTGTATCTGTGTACATGTACGGCCCCAGTCAGGCACGTTTATGTCCTTGCCGTCTCCCAAGCAACAGCAAATGATTCTTTCAGCACCCGGGACAAGCAAGGTGTCACTGTTGCTTCTCCATCTGCCCCTGGACTGTGGGAGAGATCTGTGGTGGTGAGGAGCCCTCTCTGTCTCCATCTGGCTTTGGGAAAAAGCTTGTCACCTTTGATTAGATTAAGATTTCATCAAGTGCCTAGGTATTTGTGGGATGTGCTTTGGGTTAGCCTTTTGGCCTCTGATTTGGGATATTTTAGAATCTGACTTAAGCCTGTAGATGATGAACAAAGGGCAAGGTAGAGGCAAGCAGATACCACAAGAGAAAAAAAAAAAGAATCAAACACTGGAGGTAGGAAATTAGTATAAGCTCAGAGATATTGGAGGATTTTTCTCTTACTTTGGAATAAAATGCAATTAAAACTCCCCCAATCAACTTAGTTTCTTCCTTTGCCTCTAGACCACCACCTTCCCAAGCCCCAGCCTTCCCCACCAACACACTGCCATGTACACATACACTCCTACACACATGTTCACACAGAGTGCCGGACTAAGCTCATTGAGAGTAAGAAAAGGGAGGAGCTCAGGACTAAAAGGTTGTTGAAGACCCTTTGAGAGACTCTGAGACAAGCCATAAAAGCAATCCAGGAGGCAATGGAACTGAGATCAGTCCCTCTCATCCAAGAGTAATGACTGAGTGCCACAGGGTTTCTGTTTTAAGGTCAAAACCGGCTCATGACGATAACCCTGCTGACTTCAATATGGCCATTTGCTCAGACCTATAAATCCTTTATTTCCCTAAGAAATTCCATCAGTTAAAAAACCAAATACTTGGCCCTTATTAGATCCAGACCTTCATCTATATTTTCAAGGACCTGTCTGCCTTTTTGGATTTAGTTTGCTAAGACCTGGTCTGACTTCAAATAGGAATAAAAGGGATATAAATATAGGAAACAGTTAATTTATTCATATTCTGCTTCTGTTTAGAGTGTGGATGGGGATAACTACATAGCACAATTTTTTAAAGCAATTGATTCTCTAAGACAAGTGATTCAGAATTACAGTTCCCTTTCTTGTGTCCAAGAAACTTATCATACAAGACAATTCAACTAGTGTCTACTGGGTGCCTAGCACAGTGTCCCCATGTCTTTCATGATGTCTCAAAAGTAGGTGCTCAATTATTGTTTGACTCAAACTGCTATTAGTTAATTTTATCAGACAAAAAGTTAGATAATTAGAAAATGTCTTCATTTCCCTGGCTGACATCTTAGGGGTTTGGAAAGAAATAGTACTCATTCCTAGAAATGGATATATCTGCTAATCAGGGTTCTGGAGTGAAAAAAAAAAGTTGGAGCTCAGGCCAGATTAAGAAATAGGTGAAGCTTGTTTTACTTCCCTTGATTATCTGGTGTTTTCATCTTATATCTTCCCCCCCACTTTAGTGCATAAGGAACAACATTACTACGCTCTTCTCTGCTGAGTTGGATGGATGCGGCAATAGAAAAAAAGATAAGCCTTGAAAATTGAAACTCAGTAGAATTTATTCATAAGAGGTGACTCTGGCCACCTTGGAAGGGGCTTTCTTTGGGAGAAGGCTTGTGAATGTGTCATAGATAGGAAAAGTGGCACTGGAAAGTTGTCAGGAAGACTTGCATCTTCCTCAAGGTCAGTCAAGAAACAAGAGCGATCGGAAAGAGACAACTGTGAAAAATTATAATCCATCCAACTGCTTTGGAACTTTCCTGAAATGACATGAGGTTATGGCAAAAATTATAGAAGGGGAATGTAACTGAAAAGCTGGAAATGAAAAGGGGGGGAATTAAAATATGGGAATAATATGCTAGTTTTCAGAGAAGAGTGGGCTCTACCTCTTTCTGAGTCATTTTACTGAGAGAAAACAGCCCTGCAGTAAGAAGGATATTCATCTAGCTATACTCATTTGCTGCAAATAAAACTATAGAACTCAACAATATACCCTCCCTTTGTTCAAACTCTGTGCTCACTAAGCATTCTTATCTACAATTTGGTTCTTTGAGCGATATGCCCATCCAGGGAGAATGCCCTGAGCAAATGGCAAATGTGCATTATCCCACCAAGATCCAGCCGTAAATTAATAAATGACTCTCTGGTTTATACGTCAGTCTTTTCAGTGTAGTTAGTGTAAAGCAATCCCTCCAGGATTTGATGACTTTGCATGCACTAAATAAACTGAGTTTCTGGATCTGCAAAGCTGAGAATCTGACCCTGAAGCCATGAAGAACTTACAATTAGCCTTCTATTGAGCTTTGATAACTTTGGCATATTAAGCATCCGCATGGTTACTCTCTAGTTCTCACATGGCCTGCAGTTCAGATTTACTTTGGCTTGAAATAAACAGCAAAAACAAAAACACCTCCCCCCCCCAAAATAAAGCCAAGAAAGTGGCAGGAAAGTAATGCAGCAGAAAGGAAAAGGGCTTTCGTATCACAAGACCTGAATTTGGAAAAGATACCCAAGCTCCTACGCTCCATTTTCTCATTTGAAAATGGGGTTAATAATACCTACTTTTGGAAGATTTCTTGTGAGATTAGATACATTAAAAGTATCTGGCAAATGGAAGTTGTTTGATAAGATACAACTTAAAAGTTTTGTAACTGCCAACCTGAGCTGAATTAATATTTTAAGTATACTTTAGATTTAATCCAAAGGCATAAATGTCTCAAGGAGTCATTTCAGAGTCCAGCTAGGAAGTAAGGTGGTAAAAGAATTTGGGAGATCCAGGCTCCATCAGGATCTGTGGAAATTGCACTCCAGTGGCCCTTGAAACTAGGTCTTCTTGTTGTCCACTAAACCCATGTAGGGAGGATGAAATAATTAGGGAGCTGCCTCTGCCATAAATTTTGTATAAATGGGTGTTTCACAGAGATATGGTACTCCTGACAAACTGTCACAAGATACCGTGTACTTTCATCCAAGGAAAGCTTGCTCAGAAGCAAAACAAATAATGATAGCTAATATTTGTTCAGCACTTACTTTGTGCCTGACACTGTGTTAAAGAAAGTATGTCTATAACTATTTTCACATGCATTCGTTTATCTCACCAAGAATATTCTAAGCTCTTGGAAAACTTTGTGTCCTCCTTCTTGCCTAGTACAGTGTAGGGTGTAATGAAAGGACAAAGGCTATGGATGATGATCCTGAACTACTAACATTTATTGATTTGTTACCATGAGCCGGGCCATATGCTGAAGTGCTTTTATATGCTTCATCTCATTCAATTCTGTTAATAACCCGATGATCTAGGTACTAGTATTATCCTTATTTTACAGATAGAGGCATCGGGGCTTGAAGGTTAGGTCACTTGCCCACAGTCACACAGCTATAAGTGGCTGAGTATGAATTCAATCCAGGTCAGTGATTCCAAAAACCATTCTACTACCATCCTATTACCTCCAGTCTTGGCTTTAACATTTATCTCAGGCAAGCTATTTAAGTTTTTATGGCACATCTGTAAAACAGAAGTAACGAATCCCACTTTCACCAAAACAGAACATTGTGAATTCACCATTTTGACCCTGAGAATGATAAAGTCCTAAATAAAGACCACTCCTTGGAGTAGCCCTGGAAAATCTAATCTGGTAGATTAAATAACAAATAAATAAAATTTTCCTTTTCATCCAGTTCATACTAAATATTACTGGTGAAAATAATCAGCACAAAATAAAACTGAAAAAAGTAGTAACTGTATTTGATTAAAAAACTATTATAATTTTGAATTTTGAATTCTACAATTCAAAATTGTAGAATAGATAAACAAGATTACACTGTATAGCACAGGGAAATATACACAAAATGTTATGATAAATCACAGAGAAAAAAATGTGACAATGAGTGTGTATATGTCCATGAATGACTGAAAAATTGTGCTGAACACTGGAATTTGACACAACATTGTAAAATGATTATAAATCAATAAAAAATGTTTAAAAAAAAACGCTAGGATTTAAAAAGATAAAAAAAAACCTATAATGGAAAAGAATCTGAAAAAAAATGTGTGTATATGCATAATTGAATCACTTTGCTGTACACCTGAAAGTAACACTGTAAATCAGCTGCACTTCAAAATAAAAATAAAATAAAAGCAAAATAAAAAAAAACTATTATTGACGAAAAAATAAGAATAACCTCTTTTCAGTGAGAAAGTGAAAAAGTTGACCTGATAAATTAGAGTTGGTAGAACTTATTTAGACAAAGGAAATAAAATGGAAAATGAATAAAAACACATTAAGAAAACTATGTCATTAATTGCAAATTGAATAGAAAATAAGATATTGCAAAAATATAGATCTATAGAGTATGACCCAGACAAACTGGACCGTGTAGAAATAATGGTCATAAAAGTAAAACTATGGATGCTAATTGATTCTGATAAAAAATTTAAGCAAATTAAAAATGAAAATGGAAAAATTTTATATATTTTAACTTCAATGCATAGAAAAATTGATGAAAGAAATAGAATGGCTTGGTGGTGTTTTCTCCAGAAAATACTGTAATGAAGAAAATTAATCAATGTCATTATAATTAAGAATCATTGTAACAAAATGATTTAAAAGTGTGGACTTTGAAGCCAGACGACCCGAGTTTGAGATCCAGCTCCACCACTTACTTAACTACAATCTTCAGTCAGTAGCTTAACCTCTCTGTACCCCAATAATCTCATCAGTAAAATGGGAATAAAATAGTATGCGCCTCATCAGGTTCTTGTGAAGAGTAAATAAATATATAAATCTCTTGAAAGAGTGCTTGGCACATAGTAAATGCCATCTTTCCTTTCTCATTGATTAATTCCAGGGCCCAGCATTGATTGATATTGCATCATAATCATTGCATGACAAGTTGCTATAGAGTCATTATGATATGCCAGCAATGAAAGAACTAATGTGTTATCAGTGACCAAAAGTCCCAGGCTTGATAAGCGAGTTTCATGTTGTTTCAATTGTCAGAACTAGATTGTTTTGCAATGTTTCCTGAAAAGTTGGTAGTTCTTCAAAAGAGTTTCCTATAATGCTTAAATGTAGGCTATTTTGTTTTGCTCTTTATTTTGGGGGAAGTCTGTGGGGAGTGTTTGGAGATAGGAATTGGTCTTCATAAAAAAATATATGTGATTTACAAACATGTATATTCAGGCTATAAAGCTGCCCTTTTATTCAAAGATGCTGTCTGAACACATTTCTATTTGGTATTTCAGTGTTCTGCTCATGTTGATCCCTTTGTTTCTAGATAGAAAGTATGTGTCTTCCTCAATAATCCATTATGGTGTTTAATCATGTAGCGATGTTAAGGCCTGGATGGGGTGGAAGGGGGGAAATCTAGGAGGAAAAATGAGTATCTAGAGACTATCTTCCTTTCATCTCTAGTTTTTTTTTTTTAAACCATAGTGAAAATTTTCAGGTTAAAAAATTTTTTTCATTATTTTTTTAATGGCAGTACTGGGGATCGAACCCAGGACCTCGTGCATGCTAAGCATGCGCTCTGCCACTGAGCTATACCTTCCCCAACTCAGGCTTTTTTTTTTCCACTATCCTAGAATTCTTTTTTATCCTTCGTATTACCTGTCACCCTCTCTTTTGCCCTTTCCCTCTTTACTGCCCAGTTTTCAGGCTCAGTTCATGTTCCATAGCCTCCCTCCTTTACTAGTCAAGATACTCTCTTCTCTGAAATCACAGTGCATTCCTGATCAAGACCATGGAAATTTAGACCTCATTATTTGTATTGGTCTCTGTGTCATGTGTTCTCTTAGTGTAGTATTCTCAACCACAAAGCCCACTGGAATTACCTGGGAAGATTTAAAAATGCTAATGCTGAGGTCTCACCCCAAAAATTCTTATTTAGTTGATCTTAGCTGCAGCCTGGAGATGGGGATTTTTAAAAGCTCCCCAGGAGATCTTAATGTGCAGCCAGACTTGAGAAGTACAACTTTAGCCCATCATGAAAGTAAGCTCCTTTATAATAGAGAATGTTTTCCATTAGCAGCCCTCAAACTTGTTCAGATGCTGGTCCCTCTGCAAGTTATGGTGTTCTTTGAAAAACACTAAAATATTGATGCAGTTGATTGATTCATGTAAATGAAGAACAATTTTAGTGGCAGAGAAACTACTGTGGTTTGAGTACAAAATATAAAAGCACAGCCCTGAGCATATGTAACCAAAAAAGGTTTTTTTCCTGTCTTTTTTTTAAACTGAAGTATAGTAAGTTACAATGTGTCAATTTCTACAGCATAATGTCCCAGTCATGCATATACATACATATATTTGTTTTATATTCTTTTTCATTATAGGTCATTACAAAGTATTGAATATAGTTCCCTGTGCTATACAGAAGAAATTCGATTTTTTATCTTTTTTATATATAGTCCTTAACATTTGCAAATCCCAAACCCCCAAATTTATCCTTCTCCCCACCCTCCCACCCCCACGCCACCCCCTCACCCCCACCCTCCCACCCCTGGTAACTATAAACTTGTTTACTCAAAATAAGCTTTTGAACTAAATATGATCCGCTGGTTCCCAGTTTCCCCCAGTATTCTTTGGCTTCTTGTTCTGTCACCTTTTAGCATTCACTAACAGTCTAGCAGTAACAGGTATCAAAGTTTTAAGCAAAAATTATGAGCCAAAAAAAGGTGATTGAATTCTATCTTTTTGTTTTCTTTTTCCTACTAAGAGAGAAAAGCCTACTATTATTAGATTTTTTTTCTAAAATTTTTATTATTTTATTTTTGGACTTTAAATCCACTATCTATCATTTTTGTGTATGATATGAAGTAGGGGTCAGGTTTATCATTTTCTATATGGATAGCCAACTGACCCAGCATATTATTAGATTTTTAGTGTAGTAATACTTCCATTCTGCTTGCAGAACACCCAACACAATAATAATTGCTGGCATTTATTAAATTCTTATTACATAGCAGATGCTTTGCTCTATATACAGTACAACTTATATAGGTTATATATTTATAAAGTATAAATTCATTTTGTAAGGATAGTTTTTGTTGAAAAGAGACTAATGCTATCCTAAAAATGTCTTATTTATAAATAATTGATCTGAAGTAGGCCCCTTAGATCTCTTTATGAAATGAATCTTTCATTAATAACAATGGCATATACATGAATTTGTAAATAGTAGTAGGTACACATGTTAAGTTATTATTTATTTAAATAAAAATTTCGGAGCCCTAGAAATAATTCCACAGTTGGTTAACAATCTGAGGTCCGTAGGTTGTAAACTAAATGTTAAATGGCAAATCTGTAGGCTGTGGTAGGCTGAATAATATTCCCTAAAATATCTAGGTCCTAATCTCTGGAATCTGTGAAAGTTACCTTCTAGGGCATAAAATAGTCTGCAGGTGTGATTAAATTAAGGCTTGAGGTGGGGGAGAGGAGCTTAGATTGTCCAGGTGGGCCCTAGAGGCAATCACATGTGTCCCTATAAAATGGAAGCAAAAAAAGGCTCTTTGACGTAGAAGAAGGAAGGTCATGTGACATCCTCAGAAGAGGATGAGACAGAGACAGACAGAAGGAGAGATCCTTGAATATGTTATGCTACAGTCGCTGTAGAAGGACGAAGGAGAGGCAAGCCGAGGAACGCCGCTCTAGAAGCCGAAAAAGGTAAGGGAACAGATTCTTCCAGGAGAGTTTCCAGGGGGCGCGGCCCTGACAATGCCTTGATTTCAGCCCAGTGAGACTGATTTTGGACTTCTGGCTTCCAAAACTGTAAGGGAATAAATGTGCATTGTTTTAGGTCACCAAGTTTCTGATCAACTGTTACAGCTGACTTAGGTATTGTCAGCAAAAATGAAGGTCATGATTTTAGGTATAGGCCATTACTACACTTAAAAAAAAAAAAGAGGAACACTTCAAAACCGAGGAAATATTGACTGAACCTATTGCTTGTTTTTGAGTTGATATGGTGTGCAGTGGAAAAGTGGGTTTATTGCTAATGTAGAAACCATTTTAATTGAATCGTTTTGGAAGAGATTTGGCTCTATTCTTGAATAATATCCACCCGGCCCGAGATGTGCCAAACCAACCCCATCTGTGTGCTTTACATCAGGAGTGTTCTTTTTTTTTTTTTAAAACGATGGTTTGAAAAACATGGTTGTTATATTTCAATTTGAACATTTTTTATCAAAAAATTAGCACTAAATGATCCATGGTATATGGACTATTGGTTGTGTTAAATTAAACTAAAAGCCCATTAGACTGAGGTGTTTGTAATACCTTAGCAGCTGATGTAAATGCCTCAAGGTTAAGAAATCAAAATCTAAGGGCAACCAATCACAACCAGCCCAGGAGGCTTTTCCAAATCGGGCAAACACTTAAGCTATAGCTAATCAAATAATTTCCTTGCTTTGCTTCCAACTTTTCTCTATAAAAGTCTTTCCTTTAGCTCCTGTCCATGGAGCACTCCTAACCACTTACAGTTTGGCACTGCCTAATTCGAATCACTTTTTCCTCAAAAAAAAACTCGGAAAAATTTTAATATGCCTGTTTATCTCTTAACAGTTCTTTGCTTGTATATATGTTTATGAATCAGACTATCAAGACTTTAATGACTCAAAGTGTCTTCAGATTAACCATTCAACTAAGAATTTGGGGTTTTTCCCACACCGTATAAAACAAGGCATTCACAGCCTGGTAATAACCAGATGGCAAAATCATCACATATTTGGCATCACTTACATTTTCTGGAAGATAAACTCACTTTATCTAGAAGTCAACATGGATATTGGTGTGTCATTTATAATTAAAAAAAATGGGGAGTCCATGTGAAGAACACAAAAATAAAACATCATTTAATGAAACAGGTGTTTTCTTCAGAAGGGTTGTCAGGGTTGGGCTGGGGAGTGAAACTTTATTTTTCAAAAAGGTTGGGTAATTCGAAAATGACTGACCCCATTAAGGGTCAGTTTAATGACCACTATAGAAGGCTAATCAAAATAAATAACTATCCCTACCAGTACCAAGCCACAAATTCTCTATCATTGAGTCCATGTTTTACAAAAGAAAAAAAAAAACCTGAGTTTTTGTTCTGGAAGGTTTTTGTTTTCTCCACAATAATATGCACCCTGGAGATTAATTATCTGCCTCTGTTTGCTGGTTACAAATTACTTCTAAGCCTCATCTTTGTTTTAATGTCTATTTTGTAGCATTTATTTCTGTCTCTTAGCCATGAATACAAACAGTAGAGTAAGGATATGTAAGCACTGTATAAGCAGTAAGGATGAAAAGCAATTTACTACACATGCAGCCAATGTTTGTCATTTTAAGCCACTAAAGCTTATAAAAGCAAATTATTTGCCCGTTCTAGGACCACTAAAATCACATTCACCGAAGTGGTCTTAGCGTAACATAGTTACTGAATTAGATACTGCTGAATTAGTAAGTTTATACTCCCCCAAAGAGTGTTTAGTAACTCAGCACATCTGCAATTTTTAAATTACTGCTCTTATAAACAAAGACCAAGATAACTGGAGGCTACAGTCTAATAGCTCTCAAGACGGTTGTCTATTCCAGTTCATCACTGGGTGATATCTTTATGGGGATTCTTTATCATGCAACTTGATATAGGAATAAAAAAGTGTCAGTAGCAGACGATAGTGACAAGGTCTCTGGTTTGCATGACAGGAAGCGTGGGTGCTTTCTCTCTAGTGAGGACCCCTGAAACACAGATCTAACCTCAGAAAATCTGAATCATCAGTATTGATAGCCAGGAATCCTATTTAAATCCATCAGGCCTTTGAGGGGTAAAACAGAAGATGGCTTTTTATAATTGAAGTGTAGTTGATTTACAATGTTAGTTTCAGGTGTACAGCAAAGCGATTCAGTCATACATATATACACATATTTTTCAGATTCTCTTCCTTTACAGCATTTTACAAGAAATTGAATATAGATCCCTGTGCTATACAGTAGGTCCTTGTTTATCTATTTTATATATAGTAATGCATATCTGTTAATCCCAAATTCCTAACTTATCCCTCTGCCCTTTCCCCTTTGGTAACCATAGTTTGCCCTCCATATCTGTAACTCTAGTCTCTTTCTGGTTTGTAAATAAAACTTGTATCATTTCCACATATAAGTGATATCATGATATTTGTCTTTCTCTGTCTGACTTCACTTAATATGATAATCTCTAGATCCATCCATGTTGCTACAAATGGCATTATTTCATTCTTTTTTGTGGCTGAGTATGTTCCATTGTGTACATATACATCACACAGAAGAATGTCCTTTGACTGATAGTAGGTTCCTGTGACAGAGATTAAGACCCTTAAACAAAGGAATGGGACAATAGTTGCCCACCCCCCACCCTTAGGGAACATGAAGACTAGTGATGAGCATGACCAAGGAGCCCCAAAGTAGAATAGGCTTGGGGGAGCCTTATCACAGACACTGGGTTTCATTTGCAGGGATTAATGTTTTCCAGTAAAATCCAGGTGGCTATCACTCAAATGTCTATGGTAGGGGTTGGCAAGCTTTTTCTGTAAATGGCCAGATGGTAAATATTTAGGGCTTTGGCACCAAGAGGTAAAATTGAACCTATTATGTAGCTGTTTATGTAACAAGAGAACAAATTTCCACATATCCACTATTCAACAATAGTGATTGAGGGCAGATCTCATTCAGAAAAATTCCAATCTTGGCCCTGAACTCTAAAAATTTCAATAAAACCTTACCACTGCCAAGCCGTGGAACTTCAGTGTCCTAGGGCAGTCATTTTCTGTTTTCGGGAAAAACATTTTTTTGCAGAACTGTCAATGGCTAAGTCTAGGAGAGTGTATGGAGTTCACCACTGACACTACTGTTTCAATAATACATGGTAGACTCCAATATTTGCTGCAAAGTACCTTCTGATAAATAATGTAATGAATAACCACAGGCTATAAACATCCTACATTTCCATAAGTCTTGTAAATTTGTTCAACTAAACCTTTTTTCTGTTTCACACATTTTTACCGTCAGTTGTAACACATCTTAACATATTCTACTTCAAGTTGTACTGAATTAGTGTTTTCTCAACTTCTCTGAAAATGCTCTCTTCTGTAGCTGTTCCACACAGACTATTCATAGGGCCTAATTCTTCAATCACTTCAAACTTAGCTTCCTCAAATAAACAATTCAGCAGTATTGATAACATCTGTCAACTCATCATGAACCAAGGAAAATCACTCAAAATCACTGGCTTGTTTTTAATTGACTACTGGTGGTGTTCCCACTGTCCTCAACTCTGAGCAACTGTTCTCACCAAAAGGCTAATAGTTTTAAACAAGTTTATTTTCTGTAGACACATTTCTTTAGCTGCTGCAATCAAACATGATTTAATTAACCCACCATCAGTAAATGACTTTCTTTGCTTGGCTAAGAAATGAGCCACTTGGCAACTTAGTTTTGTGGCAGCCTTGTTTTTTAGTTTATTTCTGAAATTCTGCTGTGATGAGATATTCCATTTTAAGTGTTCCAATTTTTCTGACCATTACTTTCCTGTGGGTTGGGGATGTTGTGATGAGTGTTTAGTTGGGTAATGTTGGCATATGTTGTATTCTTCTAACACAGCTGTCGTGTCAGTGCATAACAAAAACAATATTTTGCTGTCTACTATGGATTGTATTGTGTTGCCCCAAAATACATATATTGAAACTCTAGCCCCTAATGTAATTGTATTTGGAGATTGGGCTTTTAGGAGGCAATTAAAGTTAAAGGAGGTTATAAAGGTGAGGTCCTAATCCTATAGGATTGGTGGCTTTGTGAGAGGAGGAATAGAGAGCAAGATATTTCTCTCCACATGCATATATAGAGGAAAAGCCATGTGAGGATATAGCAAGCAGGCAGCCATCTCCAACCCAAGGAGAGAGTTGCCTTGGACATTGACCCTGTTGGCACCTTGATCTTGGGCTCTCCAGCCTCCAGAACTGTGAGAAATTAATTTTTGTTGTTTAAGCCACAGAGTCTATGGTGTTTTGTTATGCAGCCTGAGCTGACTAATACACCATTTAATTAATTAGACAACCAAATAATCCACGTTCCATTGTGCCTTAAGAACATAACAATCAAAGTTCACTTTCCTTTTCTTGTTTTGACATGTCTATGCACTAGTAACTTTTTTAAAGGTGCAGTATGGAGATACACAGCACTTAAGTACTATAGAGTTATAGATGAGTCACTGAATTATAAGGATAATAGTGCACTATTCAACAGTGTGAAGAGATAAGAGAACATTTGGTCTCTGTTGTAACTACTCAACTCTGCTGTTATAGCTCAAAAGCAACCATAGGCAATGGATAAATGAGTGAGTGGGGCTATGTTCTAATCAAACTTATGGGCATTGAAATTTAAATCTCATATAATCTTTATATGTCAGGAAATATTTTTCTTAGATTTTTCAACCATTTAAAAACATTAAAATAGTTGGGGGAGGGGCAGTATACAGGTGGGGAAAAGGGGTTACTATAGAATTACATGAAATCATGTGTATGAAACTTTTGAAAATTGTAAGGCAGTATAGAATTTAAAGGGAGAAAGTTTGACATTGGAGTCGAGAAATTCTGACATTGGAGTTGACAATGATTTCTTGGATATGACACCAAAAGCACAAGCAGCAAAAAAAAAAAATGGGACTACACCAAATTACAATTTCTGTGTATCAAAGGACACAATTAACAGTGAAAATGTAACTTATGGAATGGGAGAAAATACTTGCAAATTATGTCTGATAAGCGGTTAATATCCAAAATATGAAAAGAGCTTCAACTCAATGACAAAAAATAACCCAGTTAAAACTTAGGCAACAGACTTAAGTAGACATTTCTCCAAAGATGACATATAAATGTCCAACAAGCATGTGAAAAGATGTCTAACATCACTAATCATTATATAAATGCAAATTCTTGAGGTATCACCTCACACCCCTTAGGATGGCTACTGTAAAATAAATAAATAACAAGTGTTGATGATGATATAGAAAAATTGGAACTTTTGTTCACTGTTGGTAAGATTGTAAAATGGTACAACTGCTATGGAAAATGGTATGGCGGTTCCTCAAAAAATTAAAAATAGAACTACCATAATGATCTAGCAATTACACTTCTGGGTGTATTCTCAAAAGAATTAAAAGCAGAGTCTCGAAGAGAGATTTGCACACCCATGTTCATAGCAGCATTATTCACAATAGTCAAGTGGTAGAAGCAACCCATATGTCCATGGATGAATGGATAAAAATAAATTGGTACATACATACAATGGAATACTATTCAACTTTAAAAAGAAAAGAAATCCTGTTACATGCTACAACATGGATGAAACTTGAGGACAGTATGCTAAGTGAAATAAGCCAGTCACAAAAGGACAATTTATGATTCTACTTACTTGAAAATGGTTAAGATGGTAAATTTTGTCATTTTTTAAAAACACAAAAAGAAAAAAAATTCTTGGATTGTGTTCCAAAAACACACAGCAGGCCAGACTTGGCCCACAAGTCGTAGTTTGCCGACCCTTTCTCTTCGGCCCAGCCTCAGGAAAGTTCTCCCAGGCTCTATGCCTGACAGGACACTTTAAGACTCATGGACCTTTTGGAGAATCTAATAAAACACATGCAACACCAGTGGGCACAAGACCTTTTCCTCTTATAAAAGTCGACAGTGGGTACAGCAGTGGGAAGACTAGCAGACTTGGATTGGGGGGTATTAAGAAAAGACTGGATAGTGGACAAGAGGGTGGTGTGGACAACCAGCAGAAGAGAATATGGGAATGGTGAGGAATTTGAGAGCCCATCTGAGGAAGAAGAGGGAGTGTGGACATTGACAATCCGTTGCTCACCCTCTCCCCAGGACGGTGTCGGTTAGGTGAGTAAAAATTAATCCATTCATTCACTGTGCAAACTTAGACAAGTTTGATTCCCCTTGCCTGCTCTGTGAAAAAGGAGGGTTGGACAAGATGTCTAGTGCCCCTCAGCTCTAAAAACCATGCAACTTACCAAGCTGACAAGGTGCCGATGACTTTATCCCTTCATTTGAACAGCATTTAAGACTGGAGACCTCTTATGTCTCCTATTGGGTTGATACATGCTTACCCTAGTGAGAAGGGGTAAAAAGCTAATTACAGGCTGTAGAGTCCTGACGGACTCCGTTTCCACAGCTGGGCCTTCTCCTGACACCTCAAGCTCTCCTTCCCCTGAGGACCCGAGGAAGCAGTGCAGACAGGGCAGGGAGCCGGAGCCGGGAGCCGCGGTTAACTCTCGTCTTAGTCCCACAGCAGCGATGTCATCCAGTTAAAAATCTCTGTAGTCGATTCCAGTTCTTTAACAAGAATGGTTGGGGAATGAGTCTTGTTTATGAAAAGAATGTAAATCTCAGTGTTCATGTTGAAAAATCATCATTACGTGTGACAACCTTGTCAGAAAACAACAGCAAAATTCTTTGAGCTTAAAAAAAAAAATTCTCTCCTCCGTAATCAGTGACTACTTGGAGAAAAGCAGGAGTTCAAAGGGAGTCATAAACAGCTTCCTCTTCCCAGCCGCGCACCAGGCGCTGTTTTCCAAAAAGGAAGAGGCTTCCTCCCTCTGGGCCTCGGCGTGCCTGTCGGGGGAGGGCCTTTATCAGTGGGGTTACCCCAGTAGCTGTCTCATTTGCTTTCCAGTTTGCAGCTGTCCTGTGATATGTTTGTTTGAATCTCAGCCTCAGAACTGACTTGCCTTTGTTTCTGGCCCGAGGAAGCTCTCTAGTCAGAATGGGAAAGTTCAGCCACTCTGTTCAAGTTAAACACATCGCAGTGGGAAAACATAAACTTGGTTAGACTTTTCCAAGGAAATCCCTTCCCCCGTGTTGTGCTCCTGTTTACTTCCGGGGCCGGTTGTCGTGTTGACCTCATGTTGGCTCAAAAATTTTCCTGGGGTAATTTAATTACCATGATATTTTGTCCAAGAAAAAGGAAATGAAAAACTCATTGGCTCCCTTTGTGCATTCATTCCCATATTACAGTTAGGACTTTAGTATATCATTCATAGTTTTATTATTATTAATCAATAATGCCTTGCAGGTCTAAGGTGTAGTTGGTCATACAATGCTGGCACATACATGTTCTTATTTTTCTTTTTAAAAACATTTTTCTTCCAGTTTCAAGATATAATCAGTACACAGCACTGTATAATTTTAAGGTGTACAGCGTAATGATTTGACTTATACATCATGAAGTGATTACAGTAAGTTTACTGAACATCCATCATCTCATAAAGTAAAAGAAAAAAAATTTTTCCCTGCGATGAGAACTCTTGATTGACTCTCAGCTTTTATGTATATGCATAGTCTTATTTTAACACAAACCCTAGGAGGTAAACAGTAAGTTTTATCCCCATTTTTGATGAAACTGAGCCTCAAAGAGGTTGAGTGACTTGCCCAAGTTGGTGGTTAAGCCAAGACCAAGACTGAGCTTTTTGCAGAACATCACACTGCCGTCATTTTTTAGAAAAGCAGAGATGTTGCTCATGACAGAGCTTAGATTCAGCCCTCAATTAGGCAGTAGTAGTCATTTCTTTAAAAGTGAAGTATCGTCGATTTACAATGTTGTGGTAATTTCTTATGCACAGCATAGTGATTCATTTATACATACATATAATCCTTTTCATATCTTTTTCATTATAAACATTACAGGCCATTATAAGGTATTGAATATAGATCCCTATGCTATACAGTAGACCCTTGTTTGTTTTATATATAGTAGTTTGTATCTACAAATCCCAAACTCCCAATTTATCCCTCCCCACTGCCTCCCCACTGGTAAGACTAAGTTTGTTTTCTATATCTGTGATTCTGTCTGTTTTATGAATAAGTTCATTTGTGTCCTTTTTTTAAGATTCCACATATAATTGATATTATGTGGTATTTATTATTTGTAGACTTTTTAATGATGGCCATTCTCACTAGTGTGAGGTGGTGCCTCATTGGGTTTTTTTGTATATATATATATATATATATATATATATATATATATATGTATATAGTATATATATATATATAAATCATTGTAGTTTTGATTTGCATTTCTTTAATTACCCATGTTGAGCATCTTTTCATGTGCCTGTTTGTCATCTGTACTGTCTTCTTTGGAAAAATGTCTATTTAGGTCTTCTGCCCAATTTTTGATTGGGTTGTTCATTTTTTTATATTAAGTTGTATGTTTTGATATTAAGTTGATATAAGTTGTATGTTTGCATAGTTTGGATATTAACCCCTTGTTGGCATCATTTGCAAATATTTTCTCCCATTCCGCAGGTTGTCTCTTCATTCTGTTGATGGCTTCCTTTGCTGTGCAAAAGCTTTCAAGTTTAATTAGGTCCCATTTGTTTAGTTTTGTTTTTATTTTGCCTTGGGATATTGATTCAAAAAATATTACTATGATTTATGTCAGAGTGTTTCGTCTATGTTCTCTTCTAGAGTTCTGTGGTTTTACATCTTACATTTAGGTCTTTAAACCATTTTGAGTTTATTTTTATATATAGTGTGAGCGGATATTCTAATTTTATCCTTTTACATGTGGCTGTCCAGTTTTCCCAACATCACTTGAAGAGAAGGGACATCTTTACTGATAGTGGTCCAAGCTCTGTGGGAGGTGGGTCAGAAATTAGTTTTTGAGAGCTGGCTTTTCTGCCCTCGAGATGTATCATTTAATAAACACCCACAAAAGAAAGTAGTTTTTTGATTGTTCAGTGTTTCCAGTGAATATTGAAACATCTCTAAAATGCTTTTTAAACTTTTGATTATCTATTCTATAGGTATTTAAATACAAGAAATTTGTTTTGGAGGAGGGCATTCCCTCCAAAGGCATAACTCTTAAAATGATCATAAGACGCCATATTATGTGGTTAAGATTACAGGCTTTTGATTTCTTTTTACAAATGGCAAAAAAAAAAAGGAGAAAACTGTAGATTAAAAGAGACTTTAGAGACATGTTAACCAAACACCAACCAAACACCATTATCTGACATAGACCTTGTTTGGATCATGATTCAAATAACCTACTGGGGAAAAATTATTAGACAATTGGGGAAATATGAACATGGACAGGACACTTGATGATACTAAGAAATGATTGTTACAGGTGATGGTGTTGCGTTTCTAAAAAAAGTCCATTTCTTCTGAATATACATATTGAAATCTTTACAAATGAAAAGATGAAATTCTATGTGTGTTGAATAGGGGCTTGGTAGAGCATGGATGAAACAAGTTGGCCATGAGTTGGTAATTGTTGAGGCTGGGTGATAGACACATGGGGATTCATTATACTGTATTATCTACTTTTGTTTATGTCTGAACATTTTAATTAATAACAAAGGCAAAAAAAAATAGAGCACAAAATTGAAGTCAGACCTTCATGAATGAATCTTGGCTCCACTTCCTAGCCATGTGATGTTCTTAGAGAAGTTGTCTCTCTAAGCCCAAACGTTATCATCTGTAAAGTGATGATAATGTGAAGATTGAATGAAATAATATGTATAAGAACTTAGCATGGAGCCTGATACACAGTAAGCAGTCAACAAATAGTAGATCTAATTATAGTCAAATTATTTTGTCCAGTTTTCTGAACCTATAATTGCAGATACTACAAGAGTTTATGCCCTACAAAATTCTTACCACTAAAGTACAGTAGTTTTGTAATACACAAAATATCTACTGCTGTTTTCTAGATGGGGAATATGTTTGGGAAAGAGAGGCTGAAGTAGCAGCACAAGTGGAAATAATGGCAAAGAATCAGACAATCGGTCCTAAGAAATAAGAATGTCTTGCTTTGCAGCTCTGAGCCTTCAAAAGCATCCTTCAGAGCACACAGCATCTGATAAATTTCTTTTGTATCTGCTTCTCATTTTCCCTCCCCCTCCCAAAGGCCCATAGTGAATGTTGAGTAAACAATTCTCCTTGCAATTCTTCAGGATATAGAAGGGAAAAAGCCTGGTTGCCGCTGAAGCACGAATAGGGGTCCATCCTTGACATGGTCCTTATGCCTCGCATAGGACTAGAGAACTCTGTAATAGTACTTTGATTTTTTTTTAACAAATATTTACCAAATGCTAACTATGTGTCAGGACTCTGCTAGACACTTAACATACATTATCTTGATACCTGGCCAAGCCGCATTTTAGATTTGAGCAGACTGAGGCTTGGAGAGATTCAGTGCCTTACCCAGGGTTACACAGCTAGTCAGTAGCAAAGCCGCTATTCTGAATGCAGAGCTTCAGACTCAGAACCCATGTTCCTTTAATGAGCTTCATTATAGTAACCATTTCACTATGTATATGTGTACCAGCACCTCATGTTGTAGACCTTAAATACATAAAACTTTTATTTAAAACTTTTAAAAATAAAGAAACCGTGTCCTTTACTTCTAAGTCTTAACGTAACTTCATACCCATTTATTATCAGAATGAAGAATAGGAACAAGGGGGTTCTAGATATTCTTCTCTCTGAGCTTCATTAATATCTCAAAGGTTTCTTCCCAGTATGGTTTATGTCGCTAAAGTTGTGATGTGCAAATAGAAAGGTAGCTTTAGATATTCAGGGTATTGCATTGGTTTCTAAATTGTTTTCATGAACTTTAAAGATATGCAGAACTAAAGCCTTGTTTTGCTGTCAGGTCATCAATGCTTCCTAAGGCCACGTGGCCTGTGTAGAGGAGAAAGTTGCAGAACAAAGAGGCCCTTTATGCTCAGGCTCAGTGCAGCACGGGAAGGTCCAGGGTGAGGGAGCAGCATGGAATCCATTGAGCTCAGCTGTGGAGAGGTGGGCTGCCAGACAGGACCCTTGCCAGCTCTGAGTCATTTCAGGCTTCCCGAGCCCAGCCAATTTACCTGCGTCTCAATAAGATCTTTATTTGTCCTTCTATTCTAGTCAAGAGCTGTTGTCATTTCCTTTTCTGTCTGGAGACACTGGGCGCTGCCTCCAGGCAGTATGACCGCACCGGCCCCTTGTGCAACCCCGCAACCCACCAAGATGAAACATATCTTAGAATTCCCCTTGTTTGGCTTTTTCTTCCTTATTGGGCAGAAAGCATCCTAGTTCTCACATTTGTAGAGCTTCAGCTATTCAAATTCTTTATTGGATCAGCAAGCAGCTTGGGGTTTGAAGTAAATGAAAAGTGCCATCCTGGTAGCTTTTGTGTCATGATTTTGTGGTTGCATTGGGGGGCATACAGATTCATAGGGTCAGAACCTCTTGGACCTGCAAAGCTCTCGGAAACTGCAGAACTAAGGGCCAGACTAGAATGACTGCAACTCTGTTGTTGAATGTTAATTTGTTCATTCATTCCTCCCTTATTCTTTTTTTTAACCAAAGTATAGTTGATTTATAATATTGTGTTAGTTTCAGATGTACAGCATGATGATTCAGTTACTTTTTTCTGATTATATTCCATTATAGGTTATTATAATATATTGAGTATAATTCCCTGTGCTGTACAGTAAATCCTGGTTGCTTACCTATTTTATGTGTAGTAGTTTATATCTGTTAATCCTATACTCCTAATTTGTCCCTCCCTTCCTTCATCTCCCTTTTATTAACCATGAGTTTGTTTTCTATGTCTAAGAGTCTGTTTCTGTTTTGTATTAATTTTTAGATTCTACATATAAGTGATATATAGTATTATTTTGTATTATTATTTGTATTATTTTTTAGATTCTACATATAAGTGATATATAGTATTTGTCTTTCTCTGTCAGACCTATTTCACCAAGCATAAGATTCTCTAGGTTCATCTGTGTTGCTACAAATGGCAATATTTCATTCTTTTTTAATGGCTGAGTAATATTCCTCTGTGTGTGTGTCTGTGTGTGTGTGTGTCTGTGTGTGTGTGTGTCTGTGTGTGTGTGTGTGTGTCTGTGTGTGTATCATATCTTCTTAATCCAATCGTCTGGTCACTTGAGATGCTTCCATGTCTTGGCTATTATAAATAGTGCTGCTGTGAACATTGGGGTACATGTATCTTTTCAAATAAGAGTTCTTGTTTTTTCCAGATATACCTAGGAGTAGAATTGCTGGACCATATGGTAGCTCTACGTTTAGTTTTTTAAGGAATCTCCATACTGTTCTCCATAGTGGCTGCACCAATTTACAGTCCCACCAACAGTCTACAAGGATTCCCTTTTCTCCACATCCACACCAACATTTATTATTTGTAGACTTTTTGATGATAGTCTTTCTGACAATTGTAAGGTGATACCTCATTATGGTTTTGATAATAATTAGGAATGATGCGCATCTTTTCATGTGCCTATTAGCTATCTATATGTCTTCTTTGGAAAAATGTCTATTCAGGTCTTCTGCCCGTTTTTTTATTGGGTTGCTTATTTTTTGATATTGAATTGTATGACTTGCTTGTATATTTCCTTCCTTTATTCTTTTATTCCAGAAATACTTCTTAAATGTCTACTAGATATCAGTGCCTTGGCCTCACCTTCAGGAAGCTCTCATCTTGATGGCTGGGGTAGATGGACGAGTAAACAGTTGGTCATAATACAGTATGGCCAGTTCTATGAAGGAGATGCAGTGTCAGACACTGGTTTAGAAAGTACACTTTATTGTAAATAGTGCTGCTATGAATGTTGGGATGCATGTATCTTTTCAAATTAGAGTTTCCTCCAGATATATGCCCAGGAGTGGGATTGCTGGATCATATGAAATATATAACTCTATTTTTAGTCTTTTGAGGAATCTTCATACTGTTTTCCATAATGGCTGCACCAAACTACATTCCCACCAACAGTATAGGAGAGTTTCCCTTTTCTCCACACCCTCTCCAGCATTTATCGTTTGTGGATTTTTGAATGATAGCAATTCTGACTGGTGTGAGGTGATACCTCATTATAGTTTTGATTTGCATTTCTCTAACAATTAGTGATACTGAGCGTCTTTTCATGTGCCTGTTGGCCATTTGTAGGTCTTCACTGGAGAATTGCTTGTTTAGGTCTTCTGTCCATTTTTGGATTGGGTTGTTTGTTTCTTTGTTATTGAGTTGTATGAACTGTTTATATATGCTTGAAATAAAGCCTATTTCAGTCATATCATTTGCAAATATTTTCTCCCATTCTGTAGGTTGTCATTTTGTTTTGCTTATGGTTTCCTTTGCTGTGCGAAAGCTTATAAGTTTAACTAGGTCCCATTTGTTTATTTTTGTTTTATTTCTGTTACCTCACTACACTGCTCTAGGAGAACATTGCTACAATTTATATCAGAGAATGTTTTGTCTATGTTTTCTTCTAGGAGGTTCATAGCAGCACTATATACAATAGCCGAGACATGGAAGCAACCTAAATGTCCATTGACAGATGACTAGATAAAGAAGTTGTGGTATATATATGTATATACAACGAAATGCTACTCAGCCATAAAAAAGAATAAAATAATGCTATTTGCAGCAACATGAATGGACCTGTCATTCTAAGTGAAGTAAGCCAGAAAGAGAGAGAAAAATACCATATGATATCACTTATATATGGAATCAAAAAAAAAAAGGATACAAATGAACTTGTTTTCAAAACAGAGACGGACTCAGGCATAGAAAACACAGTTATGGTTACCAGCGGGGAAGCGAGTGGGGAGGAATAAATTGGGAGTTTGGGATTTTCAGGTACACATTACTATATATAAAATAGATCAATAACAAGGTCCAACTGTATAGCACAGGGAACTATATTCAATACCTTGTAATGGCTTATAATGGAAAAGAATGTATAAAGGAATATATATGTGTGTGTATAAATGAATCACTATGCTGTACCCCAGATATTCACACAAATTTGTAAATCGACTATAGGGCAATAAAAAAAACTAATAGCAAAAAAAGTACGCTTTAAAAATCAGATGGTCTTAGTTTAAACCCCAAACTTGTGATTTATTTCTTGTGTGGTTTAGGTAAGTTATAAAACCTCCTAAGTTAACTCTGGAGCATGGGGATAATGGATTACACAGTACCAGCGCAGCACAGACGGCTAGCAAAACATCCATGCTGGACTATTTGTATTCTAGAAATCCAGGAGGTTGTGATAAGCTAGTAAGATAGAATTTTACCCTTAAAACTACTCTATGGTGAGGGCAGGCAATGGCCAGGTGGACAGCTGGGGTAGAAGACACTGGCCCATTGGATTGAGGAGCTAGCCATGAGGGTTTTGGTTCAAAGCCAGATTCCTAATCTATAAAAGGACTTGGAAAACAAAGCCATATTTTCCCTCTGAGATTGAAGTCTGCTGAGTTTTCAGAGGAAAAGGTATAAAGGACTTGGAGGCAGGATGGAGGTAAAAAATAATCTACAGGTGTACAGGTGTATTCTAGGTAGTAACCTAGAATATGAGGAAGATATGAAGCCAGTCAGGAGCCCTGCTGACAATGCTGGCGTTGGCAGGCGTGGACCATAAGAATGTGCCGCTCAGATCTCTTACTGCTCGGAGACTGACCAGAATACAACTACGCTCTGAAATCATCACTGCATCTGCACCACGGCCACACTTCCTATGGCTGTTCCTGGTCAGTGTATGAGCACAGGAGGGACACTAGACAGGCCTGTTCATTGAAGACATTGGACTCCTTTTTTTAATTGAAGTATATTTGAGTCACATTATTGCATTAGTTTCAGGTGTACAACATAGTGACTCAGATTTTCTGTTTTTTGTTTTGCACATTATATTCCATTATAGGTTATTATAAGATAATGGCTATAATTCCCCGTGCTATACATTAAATCCTGTTGCTTATTTATTTTATGTATAGTAGTTTGTATCTGTTAATCCCTATACTCCTAATTTGTCCCAGCCTCCTCCCTCCCACCTTTGGTAACCGTAAATTGTTTTCTGTGTCTATAAGTCTGTTTCCATTTTGTATCATATTTTAGATTCTCTGACTTACTTCACTTAGTATGACAATCTCCCAACCATGTTGCTGCAAATGGCATTATTTCACTCTTTTTATGGCTGAGTAGTACCCCATTGTATAAATATACCACATCTTCTTTATCTATTCATCTGTCAATGGACATTTAGGTTGTTTCCATGTCTTGGCTATTGTATATAGTGCTGCTTTGAACATTGAGGTGTGTGTATGTTTTTGAATTAGTGTTTTCATTTTTTTCCAGATACATGCCCAGGAGTGGGATTGCTGGATCATGTAGTAACTCTATTTTTAGTTTTTTAAGGAACCTTCATACTGTTTTCCATGACATTGGACTTCTTTGACTGCTGACTTTTGCTGAAGGACTCCCTGATGGCAATGCTAAACTTTCCTTAGAACTGTACACAGACTAAGACACTCCCCTATGACTTCCTTTCCTTCTCTGTCTCCTTCTCATTCTCCTTCACTCAGGGTCAGACTTGCATTTCATTGTAGTGCATACCGGTGGCTCTTCCCAGGCTCTCCCAACTCCCTCCTCATTTATTACTGTGGTTGCCCCTAATAAATTTTTTGTGCTTTTAATCCTATCTTTTTGTTTCCTCCTTGGAGTACCTGGACCAACACAGGGGGTCACCTACATGTGTGGTTTAAGGGACCTCAACTTAAAGGATAGACAGTTGCCATGACAAAGGTTTCCTTGGACATATAGTCCAATGGTTGTCACATTTCCTTGCATGAAGAACGCAGATTCATTGTGTAGGCCTCAGGGGCCAGGCATGTTGGTAGGTTCTAGGAATATAGTAATGAACAAGATGCCCTTATGGAATTTATCAGGAAAGACACAGAGATTAGACAGGTAATTGAGAAAATATTTTTGTTGCCTTTTTTGGTCAAAAGCTAGTGATACAGTCCAAATCCCTTTCCACAGCTTGTAAGTTTTCATGACCTGGCTCCTACCTATCTCTCCATCCTCTTTTCTCACCAGATGTGTATTGTGCTCTGCACCAGCTAGTAGGAAGTGCTTGCAGTTTCCAGAACTCTCCATCTTCTACCCTTCACCTACCAGCCTTAGATCATGTCCATCCACCAGGCTTCTTAGCTCAATCTTCCCTGAGAAACTGAAGGTGTTCCTCTTCTGTTCTCCCCTTGCACCCTCTGCCCCCATCATTGGTTTCTTTACAGGGAAGTAAGTGGAAAACTACTGAAATGCAAAAATGATACCAGAAATAAGAAATATGCATTCCTTCTTCGCAAATCAGTTGGCTCATATTTAAGAAATGGTATCTCCACCCTTTATGCTCAAGCCAAACTTGACTTCTGTTCTGTTGCAGAGACTACTGCCTACTCAGTATCTGCTCTCCTCTGCCTCTTCACTGTAATGATGTGCCCAGTTAAAAACAGCTATGCTTCCTAGTGTCTTGCAGATAGAGGTGGACAATGAGATACAAGCAGAAGTCGTGGGGTGGGGCCTCTGGAAAGCCCTTTTTGCCTTTGACCCTCCCTTCTACCCACCACCTGGTATTTGACTGTGATGCTTAAAGTTCCAGCAGCCATCTTGGGACCATTAGGGAAAGGTCAGGAGAATTACAAACAGCCGTGACATTCTTGAGCTGCTAAACCAACACCAGCAACCGCCTACCTTTGGGCTTTTCATTACATAACACAAATAAACCTTCATGTGTTTTAGCCACTGTGATCAAATCTTTTTAACTTCAGATTAATACAGTTCTGTACTGATCCAACTCAACAAATTCTGTTCTCTTCTTAGCTGTACTCATGTCTGGAATGTCTCCCTTCCTCCTCACCATCTTTTCTCCTAAATCTCTGCTTACCAAATCTTAGTCATCATTGAAGACTCAGTGGGAACAACAGCCGCTTTGGGGGATTTTATTTTATCCCCTTCCAATTAGATGTGCTAGTTCTCTCTTTCGACCCATCTCTATTGCACTTTATCTGGACCTCTTTGTGGACTATATATATATATATATATATATACACACACACACACACACACACATATACACACACACACACAATTCTGCCTGTGTGATAGGCATTCATGCTCTTATTTGCATTGTACATTCCTTTGAATTTTCTGCAATAAATAGCATAAACACATGTAATAGGTATTTTGTAAATCCTTGTTGAATTAAGTATAAACTTGCAATAAGAACATAACTTCTCTTTACACACATATGTACACATACACACATTTAACCATTGACTACAGTGTTTTTTGGAATGAAGTTGGGCAGAACACAAGCAACCCAATAGACAAAACATTCTTTCAAATAATATATTCTTTAATTGATTTGGAAAATTAAATTAATCACAATGACAATGGGGGATATACTTCTGTTTAACTTTATAGTGAACATTCTTTCATTTCAACTCTTATTCATCAAACGTCTCCACTATGAAGTCAGTGTTATGAATAGAGTTGTATTAAGATGAATGAGGGTTTGAGCTGGGAATATGATGATCAGAGCTGAAACATGAGAGACTATGAAAAGCCCAGGTGAATGTGGTGAGATCCTGAACTAAGGTGAGGGCAGGGACAATGGGAAGGAGAGGAAAGCCTGTACTATTTGACTCAGACTCTGAGAACAGGTCATTAAATATGATTAAAAGGTGTGCCTTTAAATTCATGCTCACATGAGATATTGGAATTTTCTGGATTATTGCATGCCCCCAAATGATGTTGCTAAATAGGGAGATAGAGCTGACAATCTGTGTTGAAAAAGGCATATTTCGATGAAAGATAAATATTTATTTGGAATTTCTAAACAATCATGGGATAAACATCTAAGGAGAGTTCATTAGAAAAAAATATCATCACACGGGAAGAAGCCTCCACCCCTCTGCTCACCAAGCACTTTGATCATGTCTGTTACAGCCTTAGTCACATTGGATTGTAACCTCTTATTTACATTTCTCCTCTCATTTTGAGCACCAGGATCATGTATTATCCATCTTCATGTCTACCTAGCACAATGCCTGACATACAACAAATGATTGCTGATTGTGCCTTACTTGACTTGTCTGCAACAAGTAGATTCTTGACCATGGCCTTCTTGAACCCCACTCTTTGTTTTCCTGATTTGCTTTCTTGATTCTCTTCATTCTTCTTTCGTCTCCCTAGTAAGTCATTTTCCATTTTCTTTTGTCGATTGCTCTTCCCTTCAATTACCCTTTCAGTTCCTCAAGATACTGTTCTCTTTTTGCCTCTCTTCATTTTTACTAAATCTCTAAAAATATTAGCACTGTATCTCTTTGAATATATCATTCCTTTAATGTTCTTTCTACTCTTGCTTTTTTAAACTTCATTAAGATGTATTTCAACTTTCTTATGCCATCTTCAGTGTTTTAACCTCGTTCAGACATTTTTCATATCTTTGTCTCTTTGTGCTTCTTACTGGGTAATATCACCTGACCTGTTTTCCAATTCACAAATTCTCTCTGGCTCTCTGTTTAATACATCAAAGGAGGTTTTATCTTGTACTTAAATTATTATGTTTTTTTATTTCTCAGAGTTCCATTTGGTGCTTTTTCCCAAATCTTCTGCTCAGTGTCCATAATTTATTTCTCAATCATCTTTAAATTTCCTTTTCTTTTAGCATATCAAACACATGTGTGTTATATTCAATATCTTATAATTTTTATATCTTCAGTCTTTGTGTTTCTGTAGACTGTGACTCATAGTGGCTTATTTCTTTGTAGGTTTAGTGATATTTTTTCATTGTGAACTCATGTTCTTTAGAGTTTTATCTGTGGGAATTCTTTGAGGCTATTTTAAAATTCTTCCAGAGAAAATTTTTATTATTTACTACTGCCATGTGCCTAGAGACACTATCAACCAAGGACCACTATAAACTAATATTTCTGTTTGGTGGTTGTGAAGACACAAACATAGTATTCTGCTCCCCAAAGTGGTTGAACATCGGCATGTGAATTAGAATTCTCAGGGGAAATAGCTTTTCTCCAAATTCCCCTGCCTAATCCCTAGGTTAGGTAGTATCTTATATAGAGAAGGGGGTATTTTAGGTCAGTCACTGACGGAGTCACCCTTAGGGGATTTTGGCTTTTTGACAGGGTCTCCAGTCAGCCCACCTACTTTGCTTGGGTCTCAGACTTTATCTCCTGTCTCTGGCCCTACGACATGGTCTCTTAATACCAACTCTACACCACCAGGGATAAGCAGATACTCCCAAGATAAACTCTGGCTTGATTACCTCTAAAAAAAATCAGGCTTTATTGCTTCCTCTGATTGTTTCCTTCACTTAACTGCAGCTCAGCATCACTTTAAAAACAACATTTAAAATATTTTCTTCCAGCCCCCCGCCCCGACCCCACGCCCCTCGCACTGTGCCTGCTCTGTCGGGCGCTGCTCTTGGCGGGCGTGCTTTATTGGGAGGGATTTCTCTACACACTTATCCTAGTGCCAGAAATTGTGTTCCTATTTAACAATATTCTCTCTGGCTAGTCTTATCCTCTCTTTAGATTACATTCTCTTTCTGGGTGACTCTCAAATCTGTATTCTTGCCTCTTCCCTGAGCTTCAGATATGACTAACAACTGCCTGCTGTATAGCCCCATGTGAATCACCTAATTCATGATCTCCCCTGCCCTCCAAATTGACTCCGTCCTGCACCCCCTGTCTTAGCCAGGGGTACGATAAGCTATCTAGTCGATCAGGCTGGAAATATTAGTATCCTCTTGAAACGATCCCTCTCCCTCACACTCAGTTACCAAGTCCCGAGTTTACCAGCTGTGTTTCCAGTTGGCTGCTTCCACCCCTTTGCCCATGAAAACGTCCTGCTTCAGGCTCTTCTCCATCCCTCACCTAGACCATATCTCTAGTCACACGACTGGTCATTGGCCTTTAATACATTTGACACCCCTTCCATTATTGATGCTGCCACCAAAACTCCAAGTCACAGATCTGACCATATCAAACTTGTCTGTGCAAAAACCGTTATTGACTTTCCATGGCCTATCATGGAAATAATAAAATCCTGACTTCTTGACTTGGTATTCAAGGTACATGACAATGGGGTGCCAACCTTTACAGCCTTTTAATGGTGACCCTGTATTCTGTGATGCATGTAATGCCCCAGTTACACTGTACCTGTCATTCTGTGATTTAACTCTTTTACCTAAAATACCCTTTCCCTCGTTGCCACCTACCAAAATCCTACTTTTCATCTAAGGCCCAGTTCAATTTTTGCTTCCTCCATAAAGTCTTCCCAGAAATTAATTCCTCCTGACTCTGTACTCCCACAGCAGTTTGCTTGATCTTTTGTGGCACATCATATGGTGCCTTTTACTAGAGGTCACTGTGTTTGTTTCTTCCCCTTACCAGACGCGAAGTCCTTGAAGACACTAGAGCATAGCGGTTACACACTCTGGTTTTGGAGTCAAATCAACCAGGCTCAAACCTTAATCCCATCACTAGCTGTGTGACTTCGGGCTTAACCTCTGAGTCTCGGTTTCTTCATCTGTGAAAGGGGGTATACAGTATAGTTGTAAAGTTTAAATTGTCCGATTCATGTAAAGCCGTTAGCACAGAGTAACTGTACAGCACATATTAGCTATTATCATTAAAGGCTGATGCTACAGCTTGTTCATCTTTTTCTCTCCCCAATACTTCCTCTAGCTGCTCCTCTTTCCCCCCTCCCCCTTCCTGTTCCAGGGCTCATCCTAGTACCTTGCACAGACTACATATTCAACGAATTCTTGAGTGAATGCTGAAACCATCACACAGCTTTTATATAAAACATTTAATTCAGTCTGGGTAGAAACAGTTGACATTTGTGTGAGACACCAACAGACGAACTACTTATGGGCTGTCCCAGCAAGATATATCAATGGAACATCCTGTTTGAGCACCAAAGAGCAGCCTCTTTCAGTATTGTCTGAACAAGCTGGCTTTACTAGGAGGGGTGAAAGAGAAAGGGGAGGTTTCATATCCTAGGGAAGTGTTTGGAACTTAATGAGAAGTGTAGGCTGAGAAAATGCCCCTGTTCTTTGAAAACCAAATGCAGCTACTGAATGTGCGACTTACACACAGCCTCAGCCATGTGTGAGCAACAGGGGCCAGAGTTTTGCAAAATCTTTTTCCTGGCTTGTGCTGAATTTTGAATCAAACCCACTCAGCATTTTACTCTCTATAGACACAGCACATTTTTTCTCTAAATCCTCACTCTCAGCACGCTTACTAACCAACATTCCTGATAAAACCAATGAAACCAAATGAATTATTTGGGGCTAGATATGAAGTTGGTCTTCCCCCTATTTCTTGTTCCAGCACCAAAAACGTTTATGCTATTACTTTACATTCCTTAAAACTACCAATATTTGAAAAGGATTACTGTTTACTTGGATTCTATATTTTTTCTGTTAAAGATGAGCACACCATATTTTATGACATATCAGTTCTAATTTTATCAGTAAGTTTCCCATAAAAGTGACTTTTGTCCAAGTGACTTTTGACAAGTCCAACTTTTGTGTTTTAACTCTTCCTGAATGATATCTTGCATAGCTGCAGATCCATCTAAATGCTCAACTGGGACTCTGTATGTTTCCAATTTTATTTGTTTTATGAATTTGAGAAAGATTTAGACTTTTGTTGCTTTAAGCTAACTATTTTAGGAATGTTGAGCTTTATCATTCAGAGATGATAAAAATGGAATTTTCCTTTAGTTTAATAGCACAGACAGCTCAACGGTATTCTTCAGATCTGATTATTGCCCCTTGGGTAAAGAGGTATGGAACAGCTCAATTACATGATATACTTCAGGTGACCCTCCCCCACCCTTCAACACACACACACACACACACACACACACAAGAAATTCAATTAAAAGACTTTGTTCTTGAAACTAAAGGTTATACATGGCTGCCTAACTGATCTTTATTTGTATATGTGACCCTTGACTCCTAACCTGTTTCTTCCATTGGAAAAAATCAGTGGCCCAGGATATAGTCAGTGTTACTTAGTTCCATTCCCTAGTTTTTCTTTCATAGTATCTGCTCCCTCCTCCCAAATACCTCTCTTGCTCTCAGCTAGCTGTCAAGTAATCACAGACGAGGTCTTGGCTGATAAGGTTTAAACCAGGGGTTTCCAACAATTTTGTGCGTATGTGTGTAAAAGAGGGAGAGACAGATAAAGGGGAAGAAGAGATAGAGGAAGGGAGGTGCGAGAAGCTGGAAAGTGCAAAATAGCTGGGCATGGCTGGGCATGGCAGCCATCTTAGAGCTCTAGCAAATGAAGCCAGGATATTGTTTTCCGGCTAGGCATTCCTATCCTGAGATGTTACCTATCTCAAGTAACAAGAACTTCTTTAATACCAACCAGTTTTCAATACTTGAAGGAAGGTATTTCTCATGACAGGATTTTAGGCACCTGGAATACTGTTGGGGAAGGTAGTTTGGGGATGGCTTTCTAAGGTAGAGTAACCACCTTAGTGTAAGGTGCTAAGCAGAATTTCCTGGCTCCAGTCACTACTCAAACCTTATCAAATCTGAGAGGTGAAGAATGGAAAACTATTTCTTGCCATTTCTTATGATCCAGACAAGTCAATATGAGCTCGTTTACTTTAAGAGATGAATGTTTTGGAGTCCTCCTTTTTCTATTCCTGTTCCACTCACTCTAATGTTATTGAAAAAGTAGAAAGTGAGGTGAACATAAACCTAGTTTTATCCTCTAAAATAGGCCACCTAGGAATAATTGGCCATACAGAGTCCCCTGGATCTTTTAGATTGTGTTTATGGCCTGATCTCATTTCCAAGTCTCATCTTTTAATTACCCTTGTGATACAGGTGAGGTTTTGGTTGCTCCCCTCTTGTCTTCCCATGCAGAACCCATCCTCTTCTCCTTAGCTTTCTCAACCCCAAGTGCCCAATTCTCTTGGGGCCTTGGGCTGACCCAACCCACTTATAAAAGCACGTTTACTTTAGGTATTGGTCCTGCCCATGGTAACACTTTGTAATTTACAACGCCTCTCCTCCTGTCATCTTTCATCTTTTGGGACAGACACAAATATAAGGGTAGGTGAGCATTTCCAAACAGTTGAATTCAGGGCTCTCAAAGACAGAAAATCCTTTCAAAACCTAACACTTACTGTTTTTTGCTCCTGCCTACTTTCTTATTATGTCTCAAGAGAAAGATGTTTGGTCTTCAGTGGCGGCATCATGGATAATGTAACATGTGGTGGAGAAGGAGAGGCCGCAGAGACCCTGCTAGGATCCTTCAGTCATGCAGCATAACAGCTCATAGCTCCGTCTCTCAGGAGCCCAGCCACATTCACAGTGAAGAAAAGGGGAGCATCATGCTACAGCAGGGGTTCTCAGCCTTGCCTGTATGTTATAATCGCTGGAGGTACTTTAAAAAACACTGATGCCTGGGCTCCACCCCAGGAGATTCTGATTTAATTGGTGTTGTGTGCATCCTGGGCAGCCAGTTTTTGAAGCTCCCCTAGGTGACTTTAATATGCAGCGAGAATTGACAACAGCTGTGTTATAGTGTGACATTCTTTTTGCATTCTCGCAAATGGCATCCTATAAAGAGATCCCACCAGCAACCTGGTGGTGTAATATCAGGGTTTGATTGAATTTTTCCTCTTTCAAAAATCATCTTTGAAAGAACAAGTAAGGGCCCAAAATGATGATCAATATTTACCAAGCTGAATCGTGACAACAAACCTTTTTGTGATCAAACCTCAACTAATGGTAATATTAGTTTTATTTTCTAGCATAAATTAGTAAACTTTGGGATTTATCTAGGGCAACCAACATCACTGTTGCCTGAGAACTGAAGGGGTTCCCAGGATATGGGATTTCAATTTTAAAATCGAGCAATACTGAGAAAACCAGGATGAGTAGGTCACTCTAAATACATAGGATAAGAGGATATGAACCATACAATTATTCGCACACACACATTCTGAGAAACACAAATTGGGGGAATGTTCAACAGGGAGGCTAAGTTGTTTGCAAAAATCTACCCCTTTCTAGGGAGAATTGAACTTATTCTGTTTTATTTAGTTGGCACAGTCATATAAAGGAGTTCACTGTCACAGTGGCTCAACAGTAGCAAAAACAAAACAAAACAAACAAACCGAAAACCACCACCAGAGCTCCACAGTCACTAAGGACTTCTTAACCTGGGCTTGTGTACCTTGGTTAGAGTTTGGCTCCCATCTAAGGGATTCTCACGAGGTACTTGAGTAGCTTGCGTGATGCATGGTATCGGCACAGAATTCCAGTTGTAATCCAAGGCCTAGAAAGAATCCACCTCGTCATGTGGCTGTTGACTAGAATGTGAGAATGGATCTACAACTGGCCATCATATGAAAACTCTTTTCAATTCGAGGATAGCCACAAGAGGCAAAACATGTCATGCTGTCACGTATACGTCTCATGCACCTGCCTCGAGTCTACTTTCTAAAGAACAAAGCTGTTCTGTTGTTCTCAAGAGGAAAGGTTAGAGTTGACAGATGGACCTTTGGTAAACTTAGGAGGAGTGCAGATTTTAGTGTAGTAACAAGTGAAGTTTCAGAAAAACTTAAGGGATATAAGGGTTTTGTGGTAGTCTGTGCATCTTGAGAATGAAATGGCAAGGTTTCTAGCGGTTAAAAATTGACTTTGGAATCAGGCAGATAGGTTCAAAATCTTGTGCTTCTTAGGAACATGTGATGTGACCATGGGTGAATTATCTAACCTCCTCAATTCTATGTCATATATTAGAGAAAAGTATACCTCCCTTGTTGGATTGTGGTGAGAACTACACAAAATAATAAATAGAAAGCAGAGTTTCTCAGCCTTGGCAGTTTTGACATTTTGGGGGGGCATGATGCTTTGTTGTGGGAACCTGTCCTGAGTATCACAAGATATGCAGCAGCGTCGCTGGTCTCTACCCACAGGTACCCCTGCAAGCTGTGACAACCAAAAATGTCTCCAGACATTGCCAAAAGTCCCTAGGATGGGGCCAAGGCTGGGACTGGAGGGAGGGACATGAGTGTAAAATACATGTCCCTGGTTGAGAATCACTTGCTATAAACGAACGAGTGTCAGACCTGGAATACAGTAGGCACTCATTAATTGGTAGCTATTATAATTGTTAATACTATATCAAAGTTAGAACTCTTATCGATGCTGAATCTTAAAATTGTGTCAGTATATTGAATTCCACCTGAGAACAGCCTCTTAGACTTACACTTTTCGGCTGTGTCAACCGGTCTCACTCTGCTAGAGAAACAGAAAATAGCACTTGGCTGCTTCACATCTCTTGCACCTACTAGTCCTGCAACTGTAAGTTCTTTTAGATTTATTGAGGTGTTATTCAACCACTTAAACATTCACAAGCTACTAAAAAATAGCTAAATTACAGGTGAATATTTGTCAGGAATGGTGTCATTTGCAACTTTAAGGCATTTAAGGCACAATCTTTTCTTCCATCAATTTCCCCTCTCCTGACACACATGCTCTGCAGGAACCTCAACTCCCACTTCACTGATTAAATTACAGAGCACATCTCCTTTCTCAAGTCTCCTTCTCCTGTCATTCTTGCTCTTATTAAAGGAAGAAGGGTGTCTCCTCTGAGTCTTCACTCCTTTATTACTCTGTTCCCATGCTCTAGTATTTATCTATTCTTTAGCCAAATCTTCTCTATTCCTCTCCATTGACTCCTTTTCCCCCATCATCAAATAAGATAGGTTTCCTCCAATAGAAAAGGCTTTTGCTATTGACTTTTGAAATTAGTCTTTTTTTTTTTTTGCTACTGACTTCTGAAAGTAGTCCTATTTCTTTGCTGAGCCACACACATACACTTCCTTCTCAGTTTCTTGTCGAATCTTCCTCGCTTGCCCAGCCCTGAAACTTTTGCATCACAGTGTTCTGTCCTCAGACATCTTCTCTTCTCACTCAGCACCAACCCGCCCTCCCCTCCCCTCCCCCAGGGAAATCTCATTTTATCTCATGGATTCAACTACCAATTACTCGTTGTTGTCCCCAAAATCTCGATCTCTGAATTAAATCTCTCTCCTGAACTTGAGATCCATTAGCTGACTACCTACTATATACCTCCACTAGGATGTCCAGTGGGGTACCTCAAAATCACCATGAACAAACCTGAACCCATTATATTCTATTCTCAAAACTCCTCCTCAGCAAACGTTTCCTATATCAGCATTTACTCAGTTGTCCAAGCCAAAAATCTTGATGTCGTTCTTGGCTCTTTTCTCTCCTAAAACCTCCCACTACCAACTAATTACCAAGAACTGTCATTTCTACCTCATGTATGTATTAAGTCCACGTACTCCTCTCTGTCTCTACTGACACCATCATCTCTCTCCTAAATTGCTATAACACCCTCCTGCTTAGTCAACCTGACCTTGATCTTGCCACTGTGCACAGAGGGATCTTTCTAAAACTCAAATTAGATTATATCATTCTCTTGCTTAAACCCTTCAGCACATTCCCAATTCCAATTTGGGTTGAACTTAAAGTCTTTAGCATAGTTCTGTAACAGTCGTCATTAGCTGAGCCCTGTTTACCTCTTCAACAATATCTGTATAAAATCACCCATTTAGACCACTACTTCTTTCAGTTGCTTGAGTGGCTGTACTTTCTTTTCTCT
This sequence comes from Vicugna pacos, assembly GCF_048564905.1. Lineage (NCBI taxonomy): Eukaryota > Metazoa > Chordata > Mammalia > Artiodactyla > Camelidae > Vicugna > Vicugna pacos. The sequence continues at coordinate 107,925,368 of NC_133023.1, read as the reverse complement.
CTGGATCACCACATCAGGTGTTTGCTGCTTGGATCACCCCCTTGCTTCTCATTTAGCTAATTCCAACTTGTCCTGTAGGTCCCAGTTCAAACATCCCTTCCTCTAAAAAGCTTTCCAGCCCCCTCAAGTCTGGGATAAGTGGCCCTCTTTATGTGCTACATTAATACCCTATGACTTCCCTGGGTTGAACTTAACAGATTGTCTTATAATTGACAATTTACTTATCTTCTTCCAGACCCCAATCTCCATGAGGGTGTTTCCAGGCCTCTGGGACTAAGTACACAGCAGATGTATAAGAAATATTTGTGGAATAGAACTGAATTAAATGTCACCAAGGATCTTTACCAAATGCAAGACTTTTATTTTTATTTTTAGTCTTTTTGAATATTCAAACTCTTTGATCCTTCCCTGTCTTCTCAAAATAAGTCTCTGTTTTCAGAGATAGCATTGTGTGCATATTATATTCCCATTCTACATTTTTGAGAATTTCTAGTCCTTATTGTTGACCCCTTTCTTGTCCCTTAACTTTGGACTTTTCCCAAGACTCTGTTCTTTACTGTTTTTTCTTCACATTCATCATCTGAAAGATAATAGGTATTCAGAAATGTTTGTGTCCCTCCTTCCTCCATTCTCCAGCTCATTTAAATCTCATGGCTTCAAATATCTCCCGGATCCACATTTCAATCTAAGTAAGCCAGTGGAGTACTGGTCACCTAATACCTCAGATGAACTATGAAAACCATAGCACTCAACCACTGTGATTCAGTTTATTCTTACAATATAATTTCTGTATTTGCCAGTTAAAACCAAGACTCTTCACCACTGGGACTCCATACATCAGGCATCTCTAGCTCCCTCATCTACTTTATACCATCCAGGTACACAGTTAGCCAGCAAGGATTATATAACTTCCTTTGAAATGTGTCTCATGTATTGATTCCTCTCTTTTTCCCCTTCCATTATTCTGCCCTCATCCCTCTACCCTTAACTACTATAATAGTCTTCTTCCTAGTTGACCATCCTGACCTCATATAGTCCACTTTCAGATCTGTTTTGTATACTGCTGCCAGACCAGTCACTCATACACAGTCCTGTCATGGCCTGGGGGTTTTCATACAGCAGATTCAATAAATATGAGAACATCAATTCACTCTCCCCTCAAGAACTCACAGAGGCTACAAATCCTGTGCTCAGTCCAAATTCCTCTTTCTTTCTTCCTTCCCTCTGGCCCTAACCAACTATTTCAGCTTTAGCACAGCCCTATACTGTTTTTCTGTTCACCCTACTTTCCTGACTTCCTGAATTTCTTGCCTTTTCCAAAGCATCCTACTTCATTCTGTTGCCCCTGTTGGTTCCTCTACCTTGAGCAAACACACTCCCCTAATCAGTGCTAAAAGCCTAATATTTTAATGTCAAATTGAAATGCCACTTTGTCTCTTACCCAGGTAGAATTCATGCTTGTTCTGTGCCCCTGTTGTTCTTTGTACTTAAAACATTACTTTCTTCCTGGTATCATAGTAATGTGCATGTCTGGGCTGTAAACTCCAGGAGATCTGGAACTCTTGTTCATCCTGATAACCACTGAAGCATCCAAACCAGTGTCTGGAATGTGCACAATAGGCACTTGGTAATTATTATTTGAATTGACTTGGCCACATCTGCACGTTTCTTATCCACCCTATTCCCTATATCCCCACTCTTGGTCTCTACTTCTTTAATGGTCAGTCAGGCAGTTCTCTTTGAATAAAATCCAATGGACACACCCAGCTCTAATGAGGCGCTCCCAGTTTTGACAGAAGAACTTCTGGATGTCTGCCTAATTTCTAAGACTCACCATAATCTGACCATCCACTTTATATAGTCTTGTTTCTCATATGTTTCTAAGCATGTGTCCCCCACTCCACGTTATATTAAATATTTCAGCTCAGCCTTTGTTCACACTGTTGCCCATGCCAGAAATACTCTTATTCTGATCAAATCCTCCCCAAACTTCAGACCCAGCTTAAGTCTTACTTTATCCATGATGTCACCTTTAACTACTTGAGCCCACATTTATCTCTCTTGTGTCTGAATTCCTTTGGCAGAGATAATATAATATATTATGGTATTCTCAAATTCCTTCATGTGATCTGTCTTGCTTTCCTCAGCAAGAATATTGGCTCTCTGGGGCAAGGAGAACGTCTGCTTCCTTTGGCATAGTGCTGCTGATTATTCGATTGAGAAATCAACAGCTATTTTCTTCCTTATTACTAATTTCTCATAAGTTGAAGAAAACTTAGATTCTCCATACCCTACTTTTGCCTATAAAAGAACTATATGACCAGGCTTGTAAGAAAACCTAAAGATTTGTCAATATTACTCAAAACGATATATTTTAAAAAATTAATTTTTTGACAACTACATCAAAGTTTGTTCACAGTTAATCTGGCTGGCTGTCTTGGATTAAGGAAGCTCAGAGAAAGAGTGATTTAAAAACGATTGACTTTTGTGGCTACTTATGAAGCATGGTTGGACGAGGCCCCAATAAATTAAACTCATCGGTTTTTTAATTATAGGAGAAATAATAAAGCCTAAGTTCCTGGTGATTAAGTCATTCTAGGACTGAAATTTATGTGGGTTAAAATCTATTTGGACTCCCATCACAGATTTAGTCCATTCACGCATTTAAGGGGATGTTTAAAAGGTGGAAGAGCTAAACCTGGCTTGACCTAAAGGGGTGTGCCTAGACTCCACAGATAACACAAGGAAGAGCTGAAGGGCAGAGTGAAAAAAAAAAGGCACAGTGTGGCTTAGACCTTGTGTGAATTGCACACTGTATTTTCAGGATGTGCAGGAGAGGGGGGTGGGGGAGGGTAATAACAGCATTTCTCTTCTATTTTATTTTTAGGTTCACTTCTTACTCTAAGGAATCAGTTTCCTCTTAAGCATTTTGATATGTTTCTAACACAATAAACTAGTTAACTGCATTTGAATATTCTACTATTGCTTTAAAAGTACTATAATAAACTATGCTATTTACTAGGTCAGAAGGCAGATGAGATCAGACATTTTATGGAGGTCTGGTTTGCTTCTTACAGTCACTCATTTCTATATTTTTTATATTAATGAGGGTAAAAAGTTGCATTCCTTCTTTGTCTCTGTTTTGTCTTTTCCAGCTGCCACAGAATGTGAACTATTCTATCATCAAAGTTCCTCTGAAAGAGTTTAACCCTCACCAGTCACAAGCCAATGTTTTAACAGGTCACTCCAGTCATTTTCTTATGGCCCAGTAATAGCTAGTGACAAGAGTATTTGACGAGAAATGTTTCTCTAATTTAATATAGCTTTCTAGTTTAAAAAAGTGGAACACTTAGAAACGATGTCCATACAGAAACTTGAACATGAATATTCATAGCAGCATAATAGTCAACAAATGGAAACAACCCAAATTTCCATCAACTGATGAATGGATAAACAAAATGTGGTGTATCCACACGATGAAATATTATTTGGCACTTACAAGAATGCTATAACGTGGATGAACCTTAAGCACTACACTAAGTGAAAGAAGCGAGACACAAAGGACACATATTGTATGATCCTATTTATATGAAATGTATAGAATAGGCAAATCTATAGAGACAGAAAGTAGATTAATGTTTGCCAGGGGCTGGGGGAAGGGGTGAATAAAGAGCGAGTACACATAGGTAACAGGTACTCTTTTGGGGTGATGAAAATATTCAAATGAGATTGTGATGATGGTTGCACAACTCTGTGAATATACTAAAAAAACTTTGAATTGTACACTTTAAACAGGTGAGTTTGTGAATTTTATCTCAAATTTTTTTAAAACTTAGAAACTACCTTTTGAGGACAGAGCTAGATCCCAATTTCAAATCCTGGTTTTTACATCAGAGCCTTCAGTGATGTGGATCTGGAATCTGCATTATGACAAATTTTGGGGTGATTATTATGCACAACTAAAATTTGAGGATCACTGAATTATAAGATACAAACTTTACATTGTCTTCATGAGATCTAACTGCAAATGTTTCCACTCAGGGAGAGGTTGTAGCTACTCAAATGAATAATACTCAATTTCTTTGGGTTTTTTCTGTTATTGCTGTTGAAGTTTGGGTATTCGAGTTTCTGATGAATCTTTCTTGGTGTGTCTACTTTAAATTTTCATATCAAATTTCTTTTAGTGAACATATAGAAATGGTGAGAAATGGTGAACATATAGAAACCGCTACTAAGTAAAATCAGAGTTGTTAATCACCATCACTTTTGAAGGCATTAGTTAAAAAAAAATAGTTCAAGTTTTTCTTCCTTCCACAGCTAAGGGAAGAAAATCAAGATTCAGCAACATAGAGCAAGTTAGAACTGTAAGTGAAGTTAGAACTTGTGATTTCTTTTGAGTGGCTATTCTTTAGTCGTCATCAAGGTTTTAAACTGTACATCAGTCTGTGGTATTGATTTCCTAAAAGAAAGGAAAAGATAACCATATACCACGTTCTACCTTTATAAAGAAAAATCTCTTCTTCCTCTATCATTATAGAAATTAAAGCTCTTTCTCATGTTATGCCTACCCAAAAGGAAGAAGAACAAAACACAAACTCTGTATAATATTCAAAATAGTGGATCACTCAGTATGATTGAGATTTGGGGGCTGAATGAACTTTGACTATCATTATGGAAAAATCCTTTTCTAGTCATCAATTCCAGCTGACTTGGTGATTTTATTATCAGAAGTAACAGAACAAACTGGATTGACATTTGATGAGTAGCTGACAGTGGGCTAAATTTTAATAATCATATAGAACCAATTTAGGGAAGTATTTGGTTGAGATAACATGAATTTATAAATCCTGTATCTTTTACATTGATGGAGCTATTGTGCTGTTAGTCATCTAATAATTCACGGAGTACAAATGTTAGATCACTTCTATCATAATTGCTTTTCAAATAAAAAATATCCTCAGAGCATAGTTTAGGAAGTTTTACTCAAATATGAGAAAACCATTTATTTTCTTATTTCCTGAAAATCTAAACTAAATGATATTTAAGTGAACAAAGGATAGGGTCTAATGCAGTGCAATTACCTGAAGTTTGATTTTCACATGTGAACAATTAGAAGCAGTTAATGTTCATATAGTCAATAAAAGCCAATAAATATTCATTGATAACATCTGATGACACCAGGAAGTATGCTAGGCAGGCATTCTGCTCTTAGATGAATATGACATCGTTCCTGACCTTGAGGAGGTCAGTGGAGTAAGTAGGCAGCTGTACTTATTCATAAACTCTATCTGTGGTAATAGACTATGGTTCTAGGTACTGAAAAAAATACCTGGAAATGAAATATTAGGTGTTTGAACTTGGCAAAATGAAAAGCTAAAAAATTTATCTTTCATAAAAGTCACAATGATGTATAGGCCATGATAACAGCATGAAATTCCAAATGCTACAAGGTAAATAATGTTGATTCTTGAATAAACTATTTCCTATCATTTTAATAGTTGGACATATAGCTTGGGACATGTCCTGTTTACTCTTAGAGAGTTCTGTGTATTTGCTGCATTTTCATGAGTTTAAATTTATAATCTAGCACTTTGTTATTACAATGCATGGCATTTAATTACTAAAGCCTTAAAAAAGAAGAAACAAAGAAAATACCAGCTGAAGTTAAAAGTCTTCAATCATATGTTAGCAATTCTAGACACTTCTACTGAAAAATAGGATTGATTGAGAGATTCTTTTCGTTTGTTTTCCATTGACTTCTTTTTAAATTGAAGTATTGTCAGCTTACAAGGTCATGTCAATTTCTGGTGTACAGCATAATAGTTCAGTCACACATTCACATACATATATTCATTTTCATATTCTTTTTCATTATAGGTTACTACAGGATATTGAATACAGTTCCCTGTGCTATACAGTAGAAACTTGCTGTTTATATATTTTATATATAATAGTTAATATTTGCAAATCTGCAAATCTCGAACTCCCAGTTTGTCCCTTCCCACACCCTGTACCCCAAGTAACCATAAGTTTGTTTATTATGTCTGTGAGTCTGTTTCTGTTTTTGTAGATAAGTTCATTAATGTCTTTTTTCTTTTTTTTTAGATTCCACATATGCATTATATCATATGGTATTTTTCTTTCTTTTTCTGGGTTACTTTACTTAGAATGACAATCTCCGAAATTCCATTCACAAAGTAATGTTGCTGCAAATGGCATGGAGAGATTGTTTTCATAACCTTGAGTCTATTGAAAATAACTTTTGTAGATCATGCTGCTCTTTGCTTTGTGAATGGGATTTTGGATATGGCCGATGGTGCTATCCTTCCCAGTAAGTCTCGCCAGCTGCAGACTGAAGTTTCTTCCACCAGCACTCTTTTCTTCCCTTCCTGCATCACAGAAATGTTTAGATCCCGATATTGGACTTAAGTGAATTTATAATTGCTCTCATGTGTGTTGCCAAAAAAAAAAAAACAGTCTACTGCAACCTCCTTTTCAGCTCTCCATTTCTAGTAATAAAGGAGGAAAATTACAAGTAAGTTTTTCTAAATCAACTCAGAAACTCAATTTCAGAAACCTCTCATGGGATCGGGCCCTGAGCTGTGGAAGGCATACATCTGAGAGTACTGCAAGTGCAATTTGAAATTGGTCTTAATCAAGGTAGCTAATAGAAATAATTTCCTTTTTTATAAAAACTACAAACTACATGGAAAGAAAAAGTTAAAAACATGTCATGACATTTGTCATTTTGAAGCATAAAGTAAAATTTTTAATTGAAGTATAGTTGATTTACAATGTTGTGTCAGTTTCTGTATATAGCAAAGTGATTCAGTTATATATATATTCTTTTTCATAAAATACATTTTATCATATAAATCTTCAGTTTCCTCCAAAATATTTTAGAATAACGACAACATGACTAATTCTTGAAAGCCAGAATTCTGTTTCCAGCTAATCATCTACTTCTTAAAAAATGGACTATTTTTAGGGCATGTTTAGGTTCACAGCAAAACTAAGCAGAAGGTACAGAGAGTTCCCATATATCCCCTGCCTGCACACACACACAGCCTCCTCCACTATCCACATCCTGCACCATTTGTTACAGTCGATGAACCTACACCAACACATCTTTACCACCCAAAGTCCATAGTTTACATGAGGATTCACTGTTGGTATCGTGAATTTGATGGGTTTTGACAAATGTATATTGGCATGTATCCACCATTATATTATCGTACATAACAGTTTCACTGCCCTAAAAATCCTTTGTGCTTTACCTATTCACCCCTCCTTATCTACTTTTAAAAAGCTAAACTATTCCATATCTCTTATCTGTTCAATCCAGGGTTTCTCAACCAAGGACTCTTAACATTTTGCACCAGATACTTTTCTTAAGGACATATCTCACGCACTGTGGAATGTTTAGCAGCATCCCTGGCCTCTACCCAATAGATGCCAGAGCACTTCCACTCTCAGTTGGCACAGCCCAAAATGTCTCAAGTCATTGTCAAATGCCCCCTGGGAGTAGGTGGCAAAATCATCCCCTGTTAAGGGCCACTGGCCTAATCCAAAGCACACTTATACTTTTAAGAGAATGTCTATATTCTATTACAACTTGTACAGTTGGTCATTAAATGCCAGTCAACAGATATTTATTCTGCCTACTATGTGCTTGGCCATAGCCAACTAAGAACAATTAAACTTCTCAAATGTTAGATGTGTTAGAGCAGAGCATGAGCTATTACAATAAATGTATAGGTATATGTATCTACCTGTGGTAACTACATTGAACATTCAGACATGATTAATCAAATCAACTCAACCATCTTCATGATCTTGTGACCATTTACAGCAGCATGAACCCAGAGGGAAAAATGCATCAATTGATCTTTAAGATTGCTTAACTGATTGGACCTGCTGTGCTGTGGTCTGGTTCAGCAGTCACACACAAGATATGGACTGTGTCCCTACAGGAAAATAGTTCAGAATAATTAGCCAGGGGAGGTAGATTCTATGCAAATCTCCACTCCTATTCCACCTCCAGCACTTTCCCATGATAGCAGGGAATTTTTGCCTGACTTCCATGGACAATTGCCATAAATGCCTCACTCCTCCTTTCATTCAGCCTCTGCAGAGAGAGCAGGGCTAATGGTAAGCTGGAATCCTTTCTGATTTGGTCAGTTCCTGTACTGTTCTGGTCGTTAAATTGGAATGTTACTGAGCAAGTACAATTTGAAATTTTATTCCGAGATTTTCCTTGTAGAGATTTAGGCATTAAAGCACTCATTTAATTCATGAGACAGTTGACAGAAATTAAAAAGGGAATTGAAGTGGTAGGCCTGGGACACCTTAGCAAAACTAATCCTATTTGTATAATGGTCTCAAATTATGGGTTTTCTCCTTCTGGGGGGCAGACTTATTACAGTCTTTTTGACTTCTCCTCACTTTTGTTTATCTGGCTTTTTTTATGATGGACCAAAATGAGTAAATTCAGAATTGGCTCATTAAAGACAGTTTACTGCATTTAATTTAGTTTTTATTTCCAAGGCACTTCTTGGAGGGTATGGGGCTCCTTATTCCTTAGTTCTTAGACTAAATTAATATGTATATTCCCCTTTGTGTACCTCCTAATTGCTCTTCTCATCTGTAAGTAACTTGTAAGAGTCCTTCCAGCTCTAATTGCCTCTGATCCATTGTCTATTATAATTAATATAAACTGGACCATGATGCATGCTGGGACCTCAGCAGAAGGAAAAAGAGGAAAAGGGGTAATAAAGAATCTTGGACATATAATGAAAGGAATCTGAAAAGAAAATACGTATGTATGTATATGTATAACTGAATCACTTTGCTGTACAGCTGAAACTAACACTGTAAATCAACTACACTTTAATAAAAATTTTTTTAAATAAAATAAGAAAAAAAAGAATCTTGGAGAGGGCCTAACTAAATTTCATGGACTAACTTGGTTGTAGGATTATACCATCAAGGTGAAGTTTAGCATGTCATATCAGGGTTCAAGAATGATGCAAACTTGGGTTTTATTAAAGGGATGATATGGTCCTGGAGATGGGACAAGGGAAAGTAGCAGGACTAAACATTTGATGGCGAGACCTGGTATCACGTGGTCTACTAGGATTAGAAAAGGATACCAGCTAAAATAGGAAACCATGCAGAGCAGGATCCAGCTCCCACGGGCAGTGGAGTAGAAAAGGTTTCTTAGAGAATCAGGGCCCCAGCCAATCAGGCTGGAACTTGGAGGAAGGGCTAGCCTCAAGCTGAGAATTATGATAACGCTAATCACAATAGCAAGGCCAAAAGCCAATCACAGACGTTAGCCCAACACTATTGCGTCAGGGAAGAGGAGGCAATTCAGTGAGCACGTACAAGACATAGAGGACCTTGGGGGAGCAATGTCTATTCTATTATTCCTAGTGGCAGGATGGGATGCCTAATATCCTGCTCTCTTGGGCAGGATTTGGCTCACTACATGTAGGAGGTAGAATACTCCTGGCCTCTGTCACAGCAGAGCTAGGAAAGGCAGGGAGTAACAGAAGGCTACCTCATGTACTTTATTTCATTCAGCTCCTCTATTCGACAATGCTTGAATGGTAACAAACACATAATGCTCATTGATTGCTAACTTCTCTCTCTATGACTTTTACTTCGATCAGAATTGAGAGCAACTTCTTAAGGAATGAAACATAATCAGGCCCTAATTATTGGGCTAAGAGATTTCAGTACATCAGTGGACTTAATATACTAAACCAGGATTGGCAAACTTTTTCTGTAAAGGTCCAAAATAGTACATGTTTGAGGTTTTGCAGGCCATATGGTATCTGTCATGAGTACTCAACTCTGTCACTGTAGCATGAAAGCAGCCACAGACAATATGTAAACAAATGGGTGTGGCACTGTTCCAATAAATCTTTATTTATGAACCTCGGAATTCGAATTCCATAAAATTTCCTGTGTCATTAAAATATTCTTCTTTTGATTTTTTTTCAACTTAAACATGGAAAAATCATTCTTAGCTTGTGGGCCATGAAAAAAAAAACAGGCAGCAGGCCATAGTTTGCAACTCCTGTACTTAAAAGCAATGATTTATTTAATGAGCAATGCCCTACCTAATTCTGCCTAGCAGGTCTTCAGCACCACAATCAGGGCCACAAAAATCCTACTGATAGGATTAACTTGGCTCAAAACTCTGATGAAAATCAGGCCACGGACAGAGAGATTATAGAAACTCTACACATTATGCATTCATTAAGTCAGTCTGTTGGGTGGTCCTGCTGTATTTCTGCACTTTTTATTGGAATAGGTCTCTGGTGTGGTGGTTATTGATAACGCCCCTTGAGTTGCACCCCAGTTCTTACAAATATACTACCCTGTGTATCTGAGTTTCTGCTTGGCACTCAGTTCCTACAGAACTGGAGTCTGGCTATGACTCTCAGCCCAAAGTGCTCCTGGAGACTGGAATGTTGTAATTATCCTTAGTGCTTATGGCTGGATTCCTATGATCTTTCTGGTGTTGACCCTCTTACCTGCCTGAATCATCCTCCTGTGGTTGGTCCAGTTCTAGGCCTTGCTGACCTGGCCAATCTCACCAAGCCTGACTGAGGCAGTTAGTATCGTATGAAGAGAGAGCCATGTGGGAAAAGAAGATGGGAAATAATAATCATCCAAAGCTTTAAATAGCTTTCATTATAATCCACAACCAAGATGGTGTGATCTCTGTCTTGTCCTATACTTTACAAACACAAGTGTTGAGAATTAAATTTCTTTCCACCATAATTCAACACTGAAATAAAAATTATACACAGTAAAGCTCTTAGTAACTGCATCAAAGACACAATAAAAAATATTTAACTTTAGCCTTTACAATTCTAACTTTCAAGTCTCTGGGTTCATTTTTCATGGTTTTGGCTCATTGTTGATTAATTAATACTGTGCCAGAATTTAATGGAATATATGAAATGATTCAGTCACACAGCTTTAGTATTTTTTATTCTCTTTCACATGTACCAAATTCTGTACTATGATAGCTATCCTCATTTGCCAATGTCAAACTACTTCAAGATGAAACTAAACATTATAATTGTAGATGATGCTACATTTCAACTTTTCATCAATATATCATACATCCTTTGGAAAGATAATTGGGAAAAACTGTCTTGATAGCTCTCCATTTTGAGTGCATGTATTTGGGAGGATGAAATCTGAGAACATACATTTCTTTCTTTTTTCAAATTGAGATATAGTCAGTTTACAATGTGTCAATTTCTGGTGTACAGCACAATGTCATACATGGATATACATATATTCATTTTCATATTCTTTTTCACTGTAAGCTACTACAAGATATTGAATATATTTCCCTGTGCTATACAGTATAAACTTCTTTATCTATTTTATATATACCAGTTAGTATCTGCAAATCTTGAACTCCCAGATTATCCCTTCCCAGCCCCCTCCCCCGCCTGGCAACCACAAGTCTGTGTTCTATGTCTGTGAGTCTGTTTCTGTTTTATATATAATGGAACATGTATTTCTGATCTAAGTGTTGCACCTGATCTTTTATCAAGAGGAAATCTCTGCCAGGATTTTCAAGTGTGGTTAATTATGAAAACTATGCATTGCTGGCAATTCAGTAACACTTGAGGATAGAGATAGCATGACATAAAAATTTAGAGTGTCCATTATTAAAGACCTAACTAAAAATCAAGTATCTAGACATAGCCCATATTTTTGATTTCCAAATAGAAATTCATAGTCACCTGTTACTCTACAACCAGGAGAAGCCATCAAGTTGGCTCTTTTTGAATGCTTTGGTTATGTTTATTCAGCTATCTTATTTGGCACAGACTAACAAAATGACACTTTGGGAACCACTCCAGGTTTTTTGTTGTACAAATATTACCTCAGAGCAAAATGTATAAACTCTTTAGTGAATTTATTTGTCACGTGGGAAAATGGGTCTCATTATTTTATATTCCCAGGAACCATACAATTATACACACACACACACACACACACACACACATATAGTCAGCTTACAATGCTGCATCAATTTCTGATGGACAACATAATGCTTCAGTCATACATATACATATATATATTCATTTTCATATTCTTTTTCACCGTAAGCTACTACAAGATATCAAATATAGTTCCCTGTGCTATACAATATGAACTTGTTGTGTATCTATTTTATGTATATTAGTTAGTATTTGTTAATCACAGGGCAAAGGAATGATTCTTTGATCCACAAAGGAAATGTGAAAATATAGAGGAAACCAAGGACAGTGTTAACCTAACCAGCTTTACCTTCCAACTTTGACACTCCTTTTATTGGTTTCAAATCATATCAATGTTTTTCTGTTCACTGCTTGGAGCTTGGAACTATAAAGAAGAAATAGGAAGTCTTTCCTTTCTTCACTTCTTCAGTTTGGATAATATGAATTTTTTCTCTAACATTCAGACTTCAAACGACAAAGTTTTTACTTAACCTCATTTATCTTAGATTTGTTTTACATCTGCACCTCCATTCTCTTGTAATGAACATTCCAGTGATATAGAAGGGCCACATAGGGTCCCGGCAGTGTTTATTAAGATTGGAGAAACTGGAATCTATTTAAATGGAGATGAGAATGAGCTAGAAGATCACAGGAAATTGAAGATAAAGGAGAAAAGTAGATGAGAGTGTAAGATTTCTGATAAAGTGGGAATCGGGACACTTCATCCATAATATCACTAGGCAGGAAGTAGGAATCATGCAAACTCTTTGTCATTTGGATGGCTCCCTTCCCTGGATTCTGTGAGAATGTAGGTTTTTCTTTATTTTGATCTTGTCATGGCCATTTAGGCTTAGGGAGGAGCATCATATGTTGGTTGTCTGCTGAGCATGGCCGTGGCAGACTTAGGAATAAAAACTGGCTAGGATTCCCAGGCTAATGTTCTTTCCACACACCATATTGTTGTTGTTGAAAACAATGTTGTTTTTAAAAATTACTCTCATTATTTTTGCTGATTGCTGATTAAGAATTCTCTCTGTACTTCAGAACATTGTGTTTAATTTGGAGCCGGTTCTGCATATGAAATTAATCTGAGGCACAGGGTCTTCCCTGCTTGGGTGTCTAGAGGAACCCTCCTGCTCCCACTGCCCCCTTATGTCCCTTTTGGCACCACTAGCTCACGGGAAAATATGGAAGAAACCAAGGATAATGTTAATACAACCAGCTTCCCTTCCCGACTTTGACACTGCTTTTAATGGGACCGTGACTTTAAATCATTTCTGTGATTCCTTGTTCACTGCTTGGAACTATGACTAGAGAACAGGCAGCCTCTTTCTTTATTATGTACATTTATATCTCTAAATTTCCCATGGGCACACTCAGTAATAAGCCCATGGAGAGTACTCATAAACTCCTCACGAAGCCAGTACTTTGTAGTACTCATTGTTATCCTTTAACTAATTCCTCTCCCACTTTTCTAGGATGTGAATCACCTACTCAGGTGCTCAACCCTTTCATCCCTCAAATAGTGATTTTTTTGTCTTTGACCCTCATAATTCCACTCTGTTTTAATAGGACTCCATAAATCCTTTATGGCTATTAAATTACTCTTTAGTTTTTTTCTCTCATAATATTAGCCAAATGGTTCTTGTGTGACATTTTCTAAACCTATGTCACTACATAGACATAGGGTTGGAAGCTACCTTCCAATTACTGTCTTCTACTTGCTTAAACTTAAAGCACTAAAGCTCGGAAGTATCACATACTTCTCTATTGGTCATGTCCAACATTTCTTTCTCTAGTGACGACCTGCCTTCTGACTGTCATTCCTGAGGGTCGTGCCAAAGGTCTCCACTGGTAGAACTAATACTGTGAAGGGAGCCATACAGTGAACAGGGAACCAGCACCAGAACTTTCTTGGGCAGTCCTGTAATTTCTTGATGAAAAACCTCCCCAAACTCCAGACAGTCTTTTCATTTTTTGATGTCTTTATTCCCATGGACCCAATTTCTTTTAGCATCATATGCCCCCACAAACTGTAGTCAAGGGATCTGACTGGCTCATCTTTCACCTTTTCTTTTTTTTTTTTCAATGAAGGTACTAGGGTTTGAACCCAGGACCTTGTGCATGGTAAGCACACGCTCTACCACTGAGCTATACCCCCACCCCATCTTTCACCTTTTTATCTCACATAGAGACACTTCTCACTTGAGCTACCAAGTTTATAGCTTTCTGCTTTGTTTCACCACTGTTGGATCCTGCCTCTTAAGCATACTCTTCATATATTTTGAATCCATGTTGCCTTTCTTCTGTTGCTCTTGCCAATATGATATCACACATCAGCTGTGACTGGTGTGATTTGCCACGGCTGGACATGACCAAAGGAGGCCCTAGTGAGGACAAAAATGGAAAACTCCTCTAAATCCTGTAGTAAAGGCACAGAAAAGCAGGGATTGTCCCAGTGCAGGCACAGCAAGGACTTCAAGGCCCCACAGAAATGGGCCCTGGGTGATGTGACTTCCTGAATAGACGAATGACTGCCTTCTATAGCAGCATAAGCTATCTCTGGGTGCTGAATATGGGGGCAGAGAAGGTGTAAAACACAGCAAGTTCAAAGTTCACACCTCCCCAAACCTGGTAGGTATTTCCGTCTGTGTGGGGTGCCTAGTTTATGGAACTTAGGGTATGCCTCTGAGAGATGTAAGGAAGACCGTGGGCAGAAAAGTCAACCCTGGTATCTTTCTCTGTATCTGTATCCTTTGGACTGCGGATCTACTTTGAGAGTAAGCCAAAGCAAAAGTGATCTCAGATGTGGCCCAGACTCCCTGATTTTGCTTCTTGTAACTGGAAATGAATTGCTCCTTTTCATATTTCCATGGATCTGTAGCCCTGATCAACAGATCTCCAGGATAACACGGAGAGGAAGGAGCTCTGTGGGTGGGAGTCTTTGCCTCAGCCCTCCCTTCACATTCATTTCTCTGCCCCAACCCTTTCATTGTAATTTCTCTGATCACTGATCCTGGGCATGTGAATGAACTGACATTCAGTTAAAGTCAGTTGCTCTTTGAAGAAAAAATTTTGAACACCTACGATATGCCAGGTATCGTTTGAACACTGAGGTTGTGGAACTGAACAGTGAAGGTAAAAACCCTGCCCTCCTGGAGTTGATATTAGTATGTCAGATGGTGAAAAGTGATAGCAAGAAAATAACACAAACAAGAAAGCAGAGAAAGGAGTGCTCGGGGCTCGTTTAAATTGGGTGATTAGGGAAAACAGCACCACAAAGGTGACATTTAAGGAAAGATCTGAAAAAGTGAGGGTGCAAGTCACACGGTATCCCAGAGAAGACAGTTTCAGGTGAAGAGAGCAGCAGGTGAACACTCCTGGAGTTGGGAGCAGGATGTCTAAAAACAGCAGTCAATGTGTCTGTAAAGGAGTGGGGGGAGGGCGCCATGGAAGGCATTGCAAAGTGTCCACTTGCAGGGTACGTTTAATGTGGCCCACCATGGCTTGAAGAGAAAGTCATGATTTGCTGGGAATCAAATGGCTTTTCTTCATTTACCTATGATGAATATCCTTCCTGCCTCCTTCTATGAGCCTTTTCTGCCATATCTCAAGCTCAAGTCTACTAGTCATCTTCTGGATGAGACACACTGCTAGTCTTACGTGCCAACTTTATGAAATCCACATTCATTAATGCCAGTGAGTGGTATCCAGTTTCTAACACCCTTCATCTTCCTTTTAAAAACAAGTTGTGTTTCCATGGTTTCCATTGTATGGATATATGGTTTGTTTCTTTAGGACTATTCCATTGTATTCATTGTGTAAATGAATGGTTTATTTAACCGTTTACACTTGAGAGCCATTCGAGTTGTTTCCAGGTTTTGGAATTAAAACTAAAGCTGCTCTAAAAAAAAAAAAAAGGAACGTGTTGTTATACCCAATAAGAATAGTAAAAGCCATCATACGTTAAGTACATGCCATGTGCTAGATACTTTACAGATGTTATGTAATTTGATCACCCAACAACCCTGTGAAGCAAATGAGTACATTTTACAGTTGAGGATACTGAGGCTTAGGGAGGATGAAAAGCTTTCTTAATGTTATATAGGCTTGGGCTGACCACGTAATTAGGATCAAATTCATATACAAGATGAGTGATTGTATAAGACATTAAAAATGAGGAAGGGCAGTGCCAGGAGGAACACTTCAAGGGCTGTTCATCACTATAAAGCAGGCAGGAGGAACTGACCCACAAATCAGACTTCTAAGCAATGACCTCATTACATGATAATTCAGTGAACAAAATTTAGACAGCACCTGTCTTCATTAGAAATATAAATATTTCTTTAAAACACCATTTTGGAATTAAATACGGAATGAGACTAAGTTTTTCACTTGCCGCACTACTAGGGACTGATTTTTACCTAGTGGGTGACACTTAACCGTCATCATTCCCAAGAACCATTCATGAGGCCTGAGTTACTGTGTGATAATTCTCGCCTTGCCAGGGCTTCTAACTTTCTTAAAGGAAGCTGCTCTTGGCATCAGTGGGAGCTCTCCAGGAACACACTCTCTAATAGGACTGCCTCGGAATCATCCGGTTTTCAAATGGTGCATGTTTAGCGCTATGCTAAATACTTTTATTTGAATCTCATAAAACATTTATGATATAGATGTTATCATCGCCATTTTATCAGATGATAAAACAGTGTTAGAGATGATAAACAAGTGGTCCGTGTGAACCCTCGTGCACTGTTGGTGGGAATGTAAATTAATACAGCCACTATGGAAAACAGTATGGAGCTTCCTCAAAAATTAAAAGTAGGGCAATCACAGGACCCAGCAATCCCACTTCTGAGTGTATCCAAAGGAAATAAAAGCAGTATCTCAGAGATAATCTGCCCTCTCACGTTCATTGCAGCATTATTCACATTAGCCAACACATAGAAACAACCTAAATGTCCATTGATGAATAAATGGATAAAGAAAGCATGACATATATATATATGCACACATATACATACACACATATATACACATACAATGTCATATTATTCACCCTTAAAGAAGGAAATCCTGCCATTTGCAACAACATGATGAACCTGGAGGACATTATGCTAAGTGAAATAAGACAGACACAGAAAGACAAATATTGCATGGTCTCAATTTTATGTAGAATCTAAGGGGGGAAAAGGCAAACTCATACTAACAAAGAATAGAATGATGATTACCAGAGGCTGGGGTAAGGGAAGTCATGGGAGTTATTATTTAGTTGGTATACAGTCTCAGTTTTGCAAGATGAAAAGAGTTCTAGAGATGGATGGTGGTGATGGTTGCTCAATGTAAATGTACTTAGTAACTCTGAACTAGATAGTAAATTTTCTTATGTATTTTACCACAATTAAAAAAATGAAAAAACTTGAAAAAAATTAAAAAACAAGTGGCTTATGGTCAGACATCTGTTTAAGAGATAAAAGCAATCATTGAAGTCAGATATGCCTGATACAAAATCCATGCTCTTTCCACAAAACCGTACGACTTTTGCAATCAAATAATGAGACTGAATTTATTCATAAATATAACAATCCTTCAAAGCAGTCATCTTGGCCAACTCTACTATACTTTTATTATTTCAAAATTTTGTGGAACTTGTCTTTAAGAATGTTTTCACAGACTGTGGGTCATTGTTTTGATTCTCCTTGATAGTGGTAAATGATAGTGCTTTGAGAGGGACTGATTTTTGGAAACTGACGAAACTCATTTTATTAATTTAAATGTGATGAAGCTGGGTAATACAATTTGATCAGAAATAAGTAATGTTTATAACACAGCATATTTATTTCCTTGCCTGGTTCATACACCAGCTCAGTACCTAAAGATTTTATGAATGAATGGGTAAATAGGTAAACCTATCTCCCAAGAGAATCACACTTTGACTTTGAAGGTTAAGACTCATTAGAAAACATAGGTTCAGAAATATCTGTTTTGTTAAGTTACTTAGTCACAACATGTATTCCCTAGCAAGAGTTCACAAGGATCAGTTGAATTAACTCACAAGTAACACAGGTGGTCCCCTCAATAGTAAATTTCCATTTTATGTCTCATAATTCAGTCTCAGTCTGGCATCCTCCCTAGAGATAAAAGTTTTTAAAAACAGACTAACCATCAACCAGAAAGATTCATGGTGCAATGTGCAGACTGAGCACATAAGAATAAATACAAGTTCTTCATTTATCTGAAGAAGATAAGGACCTCTGAATTTTTGCCCATTTTTATAACCTAATCTCTCTTTGTAAGAATAAAACTTTGGATGCATCTGTTGGACAATAAATTTGTTTTTCATTTTCAACCAAATGCTTGATTCATGGATGGATTACTTCTTGCTAATTTTAGAATCATATGATAGAGAAGTAAGGAATCTATAATTAGGCTCTAAAAGATTCAGTACAGATTATTTTTATGCAATATTATGCACAGAATGAAACAGAATAGCCCAACTACTACACAACAATGACTGTAGTATTTGAGTATAGGTATATTGAAAGAATCCAACTGAATGATACATTTGATTACAGCTACATGTTTGGTTCTATTCACAGCATGCATTTCTTTCTCAGTGTACAGTGTCCATGTATTATCCACCTCTAACCACTTAACTCCAAGCCAACATTTCTCAGGCATCCTCCTTCCCAAATACTAGACTCCTACCCAGTTGTCTTTTGGGCATTTCCACCTAGATGTCCAGAGTCAAGACCATCATGTATGGCTGTGCAGGCTGTGTACTGTACAATTTCCGGAGTGAGGGGGTCCATTTACTTAGACTACCATATAAACGTTACCTCTTTGAGTTGTATAACACACCTACCTGTCCACAGACAAAACATACCCAAAAATAAATTTACCAAGTTCTTCCACCAAAATGAGCTTATCTTGCTGAGTTCCATGTCCATCAAACTAATAGCATTGCCTTTTCTCTCACTTAGCTTGAAGTTTGGGAGTCTTCTTGACAACTCCTCTTGTGCTCTACATTAAATCAGTGGCTGAGCCAAATAGAGGTGCCTCTATCAGATGGATCTGTTTTTCTTTCCACTGGAAAAAAAAAACCTGACCATTCCCTCATTGTTTAGAATTATAGAATTGCACATTTAAAAACAATAACAATGTTACAGATCTAGGCCAAATCACTCCTTTTACATACAGGTGAGATAACAGAAGTCAAGAAAAGTTAAACGACTTGCTGAAGGTTGCATATAGAACTAGTTTAGTGGCAGAAATGGGATTAGAATAGGAATCTCCTAGTTCTCATGCCCCCAATCTTCTCATTATAAGAGGATTCTTTTTTTTTTCCCACCGGGCCCCATCATCTATTTTATGTCTCTCCCCACTTCAATTCATCCTGTATTCTTGGCTAGATTACTCTATATAAAAATATTACTTTTCTTTATAAATATTATTGTTTCACATTGTTTTGTAAAGCACAAATTCCTTGTTCAATGACATAATATAGATGCAACCTGCCTTTCTATTAGAGTTAGAAGCAGAAAATGTATCAGTATAATTCTCCATACTAATAGACTAAAGGAGAAAAAAATGTGTTTATTTGAAGCATTTTAGAAAAATATTTGCTGTTTCAATGCTTATGTATAAAAAAAGAAACCCAGTTGAGCTCATTTTTCCCCAGAGAAATGAAAACTTATGTTCACACAAAAACCTGTGCACTAATATTCATAGCAGCTTTCTTCATAAAAGCTAAAAACTGGGAACAACCTAGATGTCCCTTAACAGGTGAATGGTATAGTGTGGTGCCTGCGTACCACGAGATGACAGTCAGTGATGAAAAGGAATGAAGTACTGATACAGGCAACAACCTGGATGGATCTCCAGGGAATTATGCTGAGTGAAAAAAAGCAAATCCAAAAGGTTACATGCTGTATGAATCCATTTAAATAATATTGAGATAACAGAATTAGAAACACAGAACAGATCAGTGATGGATAGGGCTTAGGAAGTGATGGATATGATTATAGAGGGTACCCCAGGGAACTCAGGGAACAGTTCTGTATCTTGACTGTAGTGGTGGTCATGCAGATCTATATGTGTGATAAAGTTATATAGTATGGCACACACACATGAGCGCGTACACACATACATATGCATACACACACAAATGAATGCATGGAAAATTGGTAAAATCTGAGTAATGTCTGGATTGTACCATTACCAATTTCCTGGCTTAATATTGTAGTACAGTTATACAGGACCGGACCACTGGAAGATACTGGGCAAAAGGTACACAAGACCACCCTGTACATTTTCTTCAACTTTCTGTCAAAGTATCGTTATTCCAAAATAACTTTTAAAATGTAGAGAGAGATTTTAAACGAAAATAAAATCTGACTTGCTGACATCCTTTGGTTTTAATCGTAAAAACCTGGATCCTGCCCACTGTGAGGAAAATTTACTTAAGAATGATTTACTGCCAATTACTGTGCAGGTAGTTAGAGCTTCTTCACTGATGGGAAGACTAGAGATTGAAAGGGAAGGTCAGTGGGCAGTAGAAATAAAGCTGATCAGGTAAATCAGAAGTTATGGTCATCCCTAAGAGGATGCTGACTCAGATTTGAAGATACTCAGAGTTAACAGAAAGAAGCAAATAAGGACCTAAAGAGGAAACTGCCAATAATTAAGGCTTCCTACAAAAGGTACTTAAGAATGCCTCAGTGTTGTCATTTCATTAAAATCCTGCCTTTGAAGTCGGCCTGAGCAAGGTTTTTAGTACCAGCTTTCCATTATTCTTTGGATAATATATTAAAATTTAACCTCTCAGAGGGGGAGGGTATAGCTCAAATGGTAGAGCACATTCTTAGCATGCACAAGGTCCTGGGTTCAATCCGCAGTACCTCCATTTAAAAAAAAACTAATAATAAATAAATAAATAGACCTAATGACCTCCCCCTACAAAAAATATATATATATATTTTTTAATTTAACCTCTCTAAGGCTGTGTTTCTTCCTAGGTAAAATGAAGATAATTGTATTTATTTCTTAAGGGTGACTGTGAAAATGAAAAGGAACAATGGATGTAACATGCCTACCATAGTACCTAGAGCCATAAATGCATAATAAAAGACATTATTAACCTCTACGTCTTCCCTGAAAGTGAAAGGAAATTTATTGGAAAATTTAAAACTACAAATAAAGTTTTTTCTTGAGCTTAAGAAGAAATAGATAAACCTGAATATTCCTATATATATTAAGGAAACTTTATTTGTAGTTTAAAATTTTCCAATAAAGAAAACTCCAGGGCCAGGTGGTGTCAATGATGAATTCTAACAGATATGTAAAGAAAAATAACGTCAATTCTGTAAAATCTCTTACAGAAAATAAAATTAAAGGGAATACTTGATAACTCATTTTAGGAGGGAACACATAAAGGTGAGAGACTGAATCTTTTCCTCCTAAGATTGGAAGTAAATCAAGGATGTCTCCTGTTACCAATGTGATTGAACATCAGAGTAGTAGTCCTAGCCAATGCAGTGAAGCAAGAAAAAAGTACACAGATTAGAAAGGAGTAAATAAAATTGTCTCTTTTCACAGAAGACATGATTGTCTTACATAGAAAATCCCAAAGAATGTACAAAAAAGTTTCTAGAATAAGGGAATTTAGTATATTTGTAGTATTTAAGGTCAACAGACAAGATTTTTCTATTTTTCTATGTAACAGCAATAAATAATTGGGTTCAAAAATTTTTTTAAATAGTACCATTTATGATAACACCAAGAAAATTAAATACTGAGATGCAAACCTAAAAACTATGTGCAGGATCTATATGCTGCTATCTATAAAATACTGGTGGAAAAAAATCAAAGGATTCCTGAGTAAATGGAGGGCTATACTATATTCATGGATTGCAATACTCAATATTATCAAAATGTCAATACTACCCAAACTGATCTAGATTCAGCACAATACTAATCAAAGTCTCAGTAGATTTTTTTGATAATTATCCATGAGCTGATTCTAAATATTATACTTAAAGGCAAAGGAGCTGAATACCCAAAACAATTTTGAAAAGGAAGAACAAAGTTGGAGGACTACCACTTCAGACTTTCAAGACTTACTGTAAAACTACATTAATTAAGGCAGTTTGCATAAGAATAGCCACATAGGTCTATGAATCATAATAAAGAGTCCACAAATCAACAAATATTAGATCAATTTATTTTTTTTAATACAAGCATTCTACAGAGATATTGCAGGTTCAGTCCCAGACCATTGCAAGAAATCAAATATCACAATAAAATGAATCATATGAATTTTGGGGTTTCCTAGTGCACATAAGAGTTATATTTTCACTGTTTATAGTCTATCAAGCATGCAATAGCATTATGTCTGAAAAAACAACAGATGTACCTTAATTTTAAAATTCTTTGTTGCTAAAAATTGCTAACATCATCTGAGCCTTCATTGAGTCATAATCTTTTTGCAGTAGTAATGTCAAAGATCACAGATCACTATAAGAAATATAATAATGATGAAAAAGTTTAAAATATTGCAAGTACTACCAAAATGTGACACAGAGACACAAAGTGAACAATTGCTGTTGGAAAATTGGCTCCAATAGACTTGCTTGACACAGTGTTGCCACAAACCTTCAATTTGTAAAAAAAAACACAATTATCTGTGAAGCCCAATAAAGTGAAGTGCAATAAAACAAGTTATGGCTGTACCTTAATTGAGGTGTAATTGACATACAATAAACCGCATATGTTTGAAGCGTGCAGTTTGATAAGATTTCACATATATGTATAAAATGAAACCAATAGCACAATGAAGATAATGACATTTCCATCACTGCAAAAAGTTTTCTTTTACCCTTTTGTCCTTCTATTTCTCCCCATTCTGCACTCCTGTCCCCAGCCAACCACTAGATCTACTTTCTGTCTTAATTTTATAAAATTTTAGATAAATGGAATCATACAGTATATATTCTGAATTGGTCTTGCTTCTTTTATTTACATAAGTATTTTGAGATTCATTCATGATGGTGTGTATATTCAGTGTTCATTCTTTGATATTGCTGAGAATTCCATTGTGTGGCTATACCATAATTCACCTCTTGATGGATATTTGAGTTATTTCTTGTTTTGAGCTACTACAAATAAATTTGACACAAACATTTGTGTGCAAGTATTCGTATGAACATACATTTTCATTTCCCTTGGGTAAATATATTGAGTAGAATGGCTAGGTAATATGGATAGTATGTGTTTAACTTTTTATAATGTAGGAGAGTTCCAGTTGCTCAATATCCCCTTCAACATTTGGTATGATGGGTGTTTTTAATTTTAGACATTCTAAAAGATGGGTGATCAATTGATTTTTGACAAGGTGCAAAACTGATTCAGTGGTGAAAGGGTAGTCTGGAACAATTGGATACTGATATATCACTATGTGAAAAAGCAGGATCATGATCCATATCTCTCACCCTATGAAAAGTGAACTCAAATGAGAATAATGACTGAAATATAAATCCTAAAATTATAAAATTTCTAGAAGAAAAGATTGGAGAAAATCTTTTTGACCTTGGGAAAGGCAAAGGTTTCTTAGGTATGACACCAAAAACACCATCCATAAAAAGAAATATTGACAAGTTGGACGTCATCAAAATTAAAAACTTCTGCTCTTTGAATGACTATTAATGAGAAAAAAAGCCACGGACTGGGAGAAAATGTTTGCAAATTGCATTTCTGATTAAAGACTTGTATTAACAATATTATTTTATCAACAGTAAGGAAACAAGCAACCCAATTTTTTAAATGGGTAAGATTTGAACAGACACTTCACCAAAGAAGATATATGGATAACAAATATGCACATGAAAAGATTCTCAACATCATTAGTAATTAGTTAAGTGCAAATTAAAACCACAGTGGAATACCTCTATGTCCTAATGGCCAACTTAAAAAATCTGATATTACCAACTGCTGGTGAGGATGTTGAGCAACTGAAACTCACATTGCTAGTGAGAATGAAAAATGGCACAGCCACTCTGGAAAACAATTTGGCAGTTTCCTATAAACACATACTTACCATATGACCCAGCAATCCCACCCTTAGGTATTTCCCCACAAGAAATGAAGACATATGCCTCACAAAACCTACATGGAAAGTTTCATAGCAGCGTTATTCATAATTGCCAGCGTTTAGAAACAATCCTTCAACTAGTGAATGGATAAACACACTGTAGTACGTTCATCTAATGGAATGCCACTCAGCAACAAAAAAGGACAAAATGCTCAAATGCATAATGTGAATGAATCTTAAACACATTACGCTTAGTGAAAGAAGCAGACATCAAAAGTCTACATAGTGTATACTTTCATTTATATGACCTTCTGGATAAGACAAAACTATTGGTATGGGAAATAAGTTTCCAGGGATTGTGGATACAGGGAGGGATTGACTATAAAGTGGCATCATGTCCTATATCTTGGTTTGGTGCTGATTGTGCAACTCCATGCACTTGTCAAAACTCATAAAACTGTACATCAAGAAGAATGATTTTTTACTAGACTTAAGTTTTAAAAATAATATCTAAAAGGGAAAATGGGCAAGTCACAAAAGAAGAAATCCAGATGGCCAATAAATCTATGAAAGGATCTTCAACCTTACTAATGTCAGGAAATGCAAATAAAAAAAAAACCCTATGAAATAAAATTTCCTACTCACAAGGTTGGCAAACGCTAAGATGTCTGTTGATGATTTCGAGAAATGGGAATTCTTATAAACTGCTGATGGATGTGTAAATTGATACATTTTGGTGAGCAACTTTGTAATATTTTTTAAAGTTGAAGATGCATGTAACCTATGACCTAGCAATTCTGCCTTTTGGCTTGTATCCCAGAGAAAACCTAACACATCTACACAAGGAGACATGTACACTAATGATAAATGTAGCATTATTTGTAATATCAGACATTGAAAGTAATTTATATGTCAGTCAAGAAAAGAATGTATAAATAAATCTGACATATTGATATAATGGATTGGCCTACAGTATTTAAAATGCAGGAACAAAAACCATGGGAATCATAAATATCAATAACAAAATGTTAAGTGAACAAAACAAGTCGCAAGATAACACATATGCTGTGCTATTTATATAAAGCTTGAACACAAGCAAAACAATATTACATAATGATTATTGATAAGTATGATCTTACCAGTAGTTTAAAAACTTGTAAAGGAAATATAACCACCAAATGCAGGATAGTAGTAACCTCAGAGGAGGATTGGAGAGAAATGAGATCTGGGAGGGCAACAAAGAGGTCTTCGACTCTATATATGTTTTATTCCTTCAAAATCAAAGTATGAAGCAAATTTGGCAAAATGCTGAGAATTCATTTGTTTTCTTATTCTCTGTATGTTTCACAAAAATGAATAAAAAGTAAATTCTGTAAAGATGCTCTGCACTATCTCAAATCATCTCTCATAGCAACAGAGGTTAGTTTCTGTGCCACTCTTTGGGAAACGATGTTAGAGTGATTTAGAATACAGATCACAGAACTTGGTTTCAGATCTTGCCTCTGCTATGTACTGGCTGTGTAGCCTGAAGAGTCACTTAACCTCGTTAAGTTGCAGTTTCCTCTTTGGTTGATTGGGTAACATCTACGTCATAGAGTAGTTGTGAGAGTTAAATAATGACTTGAGATAGTCATGAAGGATATTGACTTCAAAAAAGTATATTTTCTGGCTATAGGAAGTCCTGCAAAGTGGGAGTTGTTATTGAATCCTTTACTGCCTATGGGGAGAGGTAGAGGAAGACATTCTAGAAGTGACACTTGATTTGACTTGGAAAGGACCTTGAAGAATTAACCAGTTGTGCAAGGGAATCACGGGGTGTTTTATATCAAAGGTACGGGATGGCATGTGGCAGGAGCATAAATGTATGCAATCAGACTTGGGGAGCACCCATGAAAAAATCTAGACATTTAATTTTTGGAGTCCTGGTGGATGATAATATTTCATCTCCAATCTGGGTGTATCCTTTCAAAGTGCAGCATAAGTCAGAACACACTTTGAAGATTGTGATGAATGGTTTTGAGATGAATGGAAAGAATGATGACCTGTGGGAAGCAATAATTTATCTGGACTTGAACAGATTGTGTAGTCAAATGCTAAAAACAGAACATGGTGAACACATCTAAAGATGATCCCCCTTTTCCTTACTTTTATTTCTCTGTTTTCCATAGTATCTTCATTTTCCAGACACACTTTCCAGATGCGCTCTGGAAAACTAGTCTGTTGAAAGAGCATTACTCAAATTATAAACCTTTAGACAAGATTGCTATAACTGACGAAATTAGCTTTTTGTTGGGGTTCAGTGGCTGAGCAATGAACTGGATCACAGCCTGGCTGGTTGAATTATGTTAATCACCAGACTGGCAACTTGCAGGTCTGGCCATTATATTTTCTTAAGGAGCAAAACAACTCGGAATGATTCATATCAGTGCTTTAAAGCTTGGGCTTTATGACAGTCAAAAACTGAAAATGAATAGAAAATGGCTAACATGGGAGAGCCGTAGAACTGTAGCCTAACTCTGAACATTTTTCTCACAAATTAAAAAAATGGACCTGGGTGGGGAAAGTAATAAAATAGCAAAAAGGTCTGTGGAATAAATCAAAATTCTGTGGCCACTCCACCACAACATCATACCCAATCTGTCTTGCTAATCATATCACATTAGCAACCACATATCAGGTGGGTAAGACAGGTTAGCTCAAGACAATTCTCTTTTCAATACCTATGTCCTCAGGGAGAAAAGGAGAAGCAAGACTCTGGAGTGACCACGTGTTCAGTGCTATGAGGAACTGATATTGGATCCAAGGTGTTTTTCCCCTTTGTCCAAAGTTCTGAAAATGATAATTATTCAAAGATGTCAGAAAGCAAAATGGAGCAAGAAGGAAGATGGTTTCTCACCCTACTTCAAAAAGACACCTGCACCCCAATGTTCATAGCAGCACTATTTACAATAGCCAAGACATGGAGACAGCCTACATGTCCATCAACAGATGACTGGATAAAGAAGATGTGGTATATTTATAAAATGGAATACTATTCAGCCATAAAAAACATAACACCATTTGCAGCAACATGGATGCTCCTGGAGAATGTCATTCTAAGTGAAGTAAGCCAGAAAGAGAAAGAAAAATACCATATGAGATCACTCATATGTGGAATCTAAAAAAAAATGAACATAAATACAAAACAGAAACAGACTCATAGACATAGAATACAAACTTGTGCTTGCCAAGGGGGTGGGGGGTGGGAAGGGACAGACTAGGAGTTCAAAGTTTGTAAATCCTGACAGGCATATGCAGAATAGATAAACAAGATTATACTGTATAGCACAGGGAAAAAAATACAAGATCTTGTGGTAGCTCACAGCGAAAAAAAAATGTGACAATGAATATATATATATGTTCATGTATAACTGAAAGATTGTGCTCTACACTGGAATTTGACATAGCATTGTAAAATGACTATAACTCAATAAAAAAAAGTTTAAAAAAGAGCAAAAAAGAAAGAAGATGGTTTCTCAAAAGCCAATACAGTAAAAGCTTAGGAGAACAGGCGTGCAGCTTGGTTAGGAAGTCAGGTATAGCAGCATCCTAAATGACACAGGACCCGACTTCATGGTTTGGCTTGCCCTCTTTTCTGACTGCTGCCATTAAAATTGGTCTCCTAAGTATATTTGTTTGCCAACCTATGAAAACATTCACAGTGCTATTCTTTTAGGAAACAAAACAGAGATTGCTGGTTTTCAACAGGTGAAAAGTTTCATGAAATGCATTTTTTTTAAGGTTGAGGGAGCAACTTTTACTAAAACACATTAGCTTTTTAATTTTTTTAACTTTACAGATTAACTTTTATTTCATTCAGGCTTTAAAACATGCCTCCCTCCTGAAATAAAGAAGCAGTTAGATTAGAAGGGTAATAACACTAGCATGAAGCCCCCTTGAGTGGCTGAGGTCATGAAGCCAGGGTCTGAGGTCCTAGACGACCAGGCAGCCTGTGCCCAGGGTCAGCCCCTGATGTCCCCTGCCCCGCTGGTGGGAAAGGCTCATCCCCTGCAGGACAGCCCACGCAAGATTTCCACTGTTGGATCCACCCCGGTCCAAGGAGCCGGAGCATTTACTTCAAAAAGTGAATGTTATGGAGAGTTGCACCAAACCTAGAAGTTACAAAAAGCTCCTAAACAGACAGTAGGGAGGTGAGGTGCCCCATAGAGCAGTGTCTGGATCCTTGCCTGGAAGTGGCTGCCCTGGGTCTGTCACCTGACATGAAGGAAGTCCCCACCCTCCTGCTGATGCAGGAACCTCAGGTTGTCCTCCATCGCTCCTCCCCCAACCCCTTTCCCCACCAGGTCCAGCAGATGACGAAGGGCAGCAGGATCAGAATCCCAGGCTTGCGCCTGTCCTGAGAGTCCCCCAGCGGTAGAAGCCCTGCTTGATCTTATTGTCTTCGATGTCGCGAAACGCAGCTACCTTGGGCCAGTTAGTGGCTATGAGGCCACCAGCCCTACAGCCTTACACTCCTGCTTGCCTGCATTCCAGACAGTGAAGGTCACCCAGTGTGGGAGGATGCTTTCTTCCAGATGCAGTGGGTCTGGATGGTGGCCTGGTGAACACAATGTGTGGACATGAGCTGGTGGTAGCAGAGAAGCCCTACTCGCTGACCTTTCTGAGCTGGTCGTAGAAGAGCCGGTCCTCTGGCACACCCTGCAAGAGGGACATAGCAGCTTCGACCTTGCTGGTGTTTCCACTCCAGATTGTGAATTTTTCATTCCTATTATTGAGTCTAAAAGCAAGTCAACTCAGTATTAACTAGAGCCCAAGATCCCCCAAGATGATTTCCAAAAGAACACGTACAGATACAATGTTATGACCATTTACACTTCACTGCCGGTATCTTCGGTGACTCCCCAAGCACTTTGCATATATATTCATTAATTTTCATATCTGATTCTGAGGTGGCCAGAGAAGAAAACAGAAAGTGGAGCAAGTAATAGATTTTTTCTCGTTCGCACATTGAGGGCTGGCATTAGAGGAAGAAGTCGACGGAGCCTCTTTGAGATTTCTCTGGGAGATTAGAAGCAGCAGATGGAGAAATCCTTGAGGCCTAGACATTGGGAATCAGAATGTGGGAAAGAATTTGAGAAGGAAAATTCTTCATACTTTTAATTAAACAAACCACATAAATCAGAAGGGCAAATGGAGCTGCCAAAAGGAGAATGTGCAGCCCTGGGAGTAGGAGCTGCTTGTTTCTCTTTGTTGCCTTACAAAAGGGAAAAGAAAAAAAAGATAGTTTGGCAGAAATGCTAAAAGTTCAGTGTTTTTAGTTGAAACATTTTTTCCCAGAACCACCCCCAACA
This sequence comes from Vicugna pacos, assembly GCF_048564905.1. Taxonomy (NCBI): domain Eukaryota; kingdom Metazoa; phylum Chordata; class Mammalia; order Artiodactyla; family Camelidae; genus Vicugna; species Vicugna pacos. The sequence continues at coordinate 107,895,912 of NC_133023.1, read as the reverse complement.
GTAGCTTTCATGCATCAAATGTTGTCTTGCATTCTTCAGCGTCTTAGGCATCTTACACTAGAGGAGTGGGAAAAAATTCATTTTGGAACCATGGTCCCAATTCCCCCCCGACCATGAGCCTCTTCCATGCCATGTGCATTAAGACTGCAGTTGTACCTGAGGGGTAGTCGGAGGCCTTCTGATTGCAGAAAGAGAACAGGGACCATGTGTGTCGTGCTCCAGAATGTCATCTGTCACTATCTCCTAGGAAAGAAAGATAGCCTGTGAAAAGCTATAAACAGCTTGCTCAACCCCAGTAGAAGCTTTTTTGGCAATTCAGAGCTAAAGCAAATATTCATGTGATATCCAAGACCACCAAGTACAAGGGTCTGACTGTTGCTTCCTGAAGGCTTGCCTTAGGGTGTTCAAAGCTTGGAGTTGCCTTTTTGATTGCAATCCATCTTATGGTCACTCCCACCCTGCCTTCGCTGCTAGGCTCTCTGATCCCTTTCCTCACTGATAAACATGTGCTGTATCAACTCAGTTATTCAACAGCACTTTTCTGAACTGTGGAGGGCAATGTCTCATACTTCACTGTACCTGGCAAAAGTTCCTGTCTCAAAGCCAGAACTCTGGAGCCTTAAAATCTACAACCCTTTACTGGACTAATTTAAACTTTTGTTTATATTTAATACCTTTAGATTGAATGATAAATATAGTATTCTTATTGTAAAAAGAGTTCAGATAATAATAAATGTATCCATTTTTTAAATGGTAAAGAATACTTCCTTCTCTCTAGGAAAGGAAACCCTCCCGCACTGTTGGTGCGAATGTAAATTGGTGCAGCCACTATGGAAAACAGTATGGAGGTGCCTCAAAAAACTAAAAATAATACTAGCATACAATTCACTTCTAGTCCAGCAATTCCACTTCTGGGTATTCATGAGGAGAAAACAAAATCAGTAATTCAAAAAGATTATATATCCTTATGTTCATTGCAGTACTATTTAGAACCCCCAAAATATGGAAGCAACGTAAGTGTCTATCCATAGATGAATGGATAAAGAGGATGTGGGGGGGTGTGTATGTGTGTGTATAATGCAATATTACTCAGCTATAAATAAATGAAACTTCACCATTTGTAACAACATGGATGGATCTTAGAGGGTATTATGCTAAGTGAAATAAGTCAGACAGAGAAAGACAAATACCATATAATTTCACTCATATGTGGAATCTGAAAAACGAAACAAATGGACAAACAAAATAAAACAGAAACAGACTCAGAGATACACAGAACAAACTGGTGGTCGCCAGAGGAGAGAGAGAGAAGGGGACAGATGAAGTAGGTAAAGGGAGTTAATAGGTACAAACTTCCAGTTATAAAAGAAGACACGGGGATGTAATGTACACACAGGGGATATAGTCAATAATATTGTAAAAACTTCGTATGGTGATGGATGGTAACTAGACATGTAGTGGTGATTATTTCATCATGTATAAAAATATCGAATCACTGTGTTGGACACCTGAAACTATATAATATTATAAGTCAAGTATAACTTAATAAAAAGAAAGAGTACTCCCTTCCCTCAATATGGCTACCCCAAGAAAACTTAATAGTTTTTGGAATAATCTTGCAGACCTCCTTCAAGGCTTATAAGACTATCTATGTCTTGTCCAAATTTCTCTATTTTTAAAAGAATAAATGGGATCGTGGTGTTCTGAAACTTGCTTTTTCTCACTTCATATAACTTGAACATTTTATATGTCAGTACATTTAGATGTATTTCATTTTTAAGCTTTTATAAAGTCACATTGAATGAATATATTATAATTTATTTAACCAGCTGTCTATTGATGGACACGTAGGTGGTTTTTGCAATGTTTGTTGTAATAACCACAGCAGCAATGAAATACCTGTCAATTTTTGTTTAAAGATTGCTGTTTATCTGATTACTAGAGTAGTACATGTTCACTATATAAAATTTGTAGAGTACAGAAAAATATAAATAAGAAGATTAAAAACACCTGGAATCCTACCACTACAATATAAACATTGCTAACATTTTGGAATATAGTGCTTCAGTCTTTTGTCTGGGCAAGAGGAAAAGGGGGTGTCTGCTTGTGTTACACTTTTTTTTTTGCTATAGTAGGATAACACCAGATATAAAAAATCCTGCTGGTAGTCTAATATGCATTTTTCCCATCTTCCTTACTAAAGAAATACAATGCTGTCCAGTATAGCAATGTTCCCAGCTAAAAACCAACGTTTCCCAGTGTGACTTACAGTTACGGGTAACCATGTGACAGTCTGGGTGAATGAGATGTAAGGAAAAGTTCACTGGAGGTTTCAAGCAACATTCTGCTTGCTTGGTATAGGCAGCAGGAGGTTGCCCTTGCTATTTCCTTTTACTTTTTCTGTCCTGGAGCATGTTTGTGAGGATGGATGTGGAGCAGCCACGTTGTGACCATGAGGTGACAAGCATGATGGCAGAAAGCATAGGCTGAAGAGAGTTGGATGGAAAGACAGAAGGAGCCTGGGATATTGATGACATTGTAGAGACACTGCCCAAGGTTTAGACATTCTACTTCCATATTTTTTTGGTTATGTAAGAAAATTAAAATGCTATTTGAATAACCTACTATAGTCCAGGTTCTACTACATACAACTAAACATAATCTCTGATACTGTGTATATGCAGGTCTCTTTATCTTACTTTATTCATTTAACATTACATTGTGAGCACTTCCCATGCCATTAAATATTTTCAAAAGCATAAATTTAATGGCTGCATAATATATTTCTGTATGGGTTTATCATCATTTTTTCTATCATGGAGGAGAAGGGACAGGGCCCAGGTTTCACAGTTTATAAGTGGTGAAGCTAGCTCAGGAACTCAGTCAGTCAGGCCCATGCTAACAACTATGATATGACCTTGTCTTAGCAATCACTGCTACTGTTTTATTAGAGTTAAACAAATGTTGAGTCCTTTGCAATGTATTTGAATGTTATCACAACTCTGTACGTAATATAGCCCACGGAAGTGGCTTTTAATCACATTCTTTCTTTCACAGACTTGCTACGGATGAACTTAGACAAGCCCTTTAACCTCCTCAAGTCTCAGTTTCTGAGCCACATTCTTTTCAGTATAACGTGTCTGGCCATTTTGCTGGTCTTATGTCTGAAAATGATTTACCCTGTTGTGGTCCAATCAACTGCTCTGTCATCAGTACCAGTGATAATTAGGAAAAACCGGCAAATGATGGATTCCGTAGCTCTTTGTTGACATGGCCTTTAATCGAACTACGGCTCAGGAAAGCTGTAGCTCACTAGAGCTGCAGAACTGCCCAGAGGGAGCAATAGGAAGGGGGAACTTGCAGAAAGCCAGGAGAGAGAGGACAGCCCAGCTGCTGAGGCTGGCACGCTATTCTGTGATGCGAATAAGAAGTTGAAACTCTCAAGAGAGCATCACTTTCTTCAGCACCATGGCCCTACTTTTCATTGTGGACTTGGCTTTTACAGGGGTACACTTTTTTTAATTTTCTTTTTTATTATTTTTTTTGTTGTTGAAGTACAGTCAATTACAATGTGTCAATTTCTGGTATACAGCATAATGTCCCAGTCATGCATATACATACATATATTCATTTTCATATTTTTTTCATTAAAGGTTATTACAAGATATTTAACATAGTTCCCTGTGCTGTACAGAAGAAATTTTTTTAAATCTATTTTTATATATAGTGGCTGACATTTGCAAATAAGATTTACATTTATTTTTAAGTCAACACATCATGGTTCTTTCTGAATCACAGTTTATTAGGTACTAAGACGACTTTACAGAAAAGCAATTTACTGGTTCTAGTGGATAAGGTGACTGGATAATATCTTGAGGTTTGAAGTCATTTTTTTCTGTGTATTCCCCACTTTCTTTTCCCTCCATCCGAGCAAGTAGCTGGCTCTGTTCTCCTCACCTTAGGGGAAAAAACAGACAAACAGAGGTGGCTTATAAGTTTAGTAATTCAAACATTCTAAACTCACAGAGGAAGTAATTCCACATGTGTTAGAGGACCTTTTCAACATAGAAAGGAAGAAGGCTTTCCCTCACACTAGAAATGGAGTCTCCCAAGCTGGGGCAGAAAAGTGGAGCTGAAACGTAAGACTCTTGACTAGAATCAAGGATCTTTTACTACATTTCATAGCGGTTCTAGCAGGGAAGGATTATGACCCTAGAGAGCAATGGCTGTGAGGTGTTTCTTGGCAGGCAGGTCTGCATTCAGTGTCGGCAAAGATTCCTGGGCCCCAAGGGCAGTGAGAAAGCAGGTAGGCCTGGGCCCGGCGAGTGAACATTCCAGCAGTGATCTCTATAGATCTCTTATTAAAACCTGATAACTATATGCTTGTCCTCTCATCACTGCTACTCACTCCAATTCCCCGCATCACCCGGGCGCCACAGACGATGTTGACAGTGTGATGTGTTGACAGCCTTAAGGAAAAGACCTTAAGAAGGACTGAGGTTAGTTTTTTTTTTCCCACCAGTCCCTCATCACTGAGCCCTTGGGGCTCAATGTCTGCAATATAGATATTATAAAAAATAGTTATATTTTTGCACAACAGTGATTGAGGTCTGAGAGTCATACATGCTATAACAACTTTAAGGGTCAATTCTCCCAACGCCACTTTTTTAAAATCATGCAGTGATTCACTATGATGTTCTCTGCTCTGGCCAAGAAAAAAAAAAACAATCTGACAGAAGGGAATTTATCTCATACTTATAAAAAGGCTTAAATATCTGTATCTTAAGATTTTGGCATTAACTTTTACCCGTAATTCATATCCACATTCAGGGTGACACAAACCTGTACCCAAACAAAAGTCAGTTTCACAATGTTCAACTTATTATCAGCCGGCTTGACCACAATTTGAAGTTATGATGCCAGGAAGCCTAGTTATTTCAAATCTGAAAAGAATATCACCAAGCCACACCTTTCAAAAATGTTATTAATGTATGATTCTTTGCTAAACAAGGAAGATGGGAAATGGAGTTGCATTCACAAAGAATGTATGGAGACTGCCAAGAAAGCAAATAATTTTTGGAAATCACCCTTATTTGGAAATATTCAAGTCACAGAACCAGGGCTGTTTAAACAAAATCATCTACCATATCTCCTTTTGAAAATATGTACTTCCAAAATATATGAAAAGAATCGAATACTATGCTACTCAGTTCTTCTGTGATTTGCTTGAAAACAGCTTAGGTTTAAAAAAAAAAAAAAGACAAAGCCTGCCAAGAATTGCAAGTAGCTTCCTGTAGGCATTGTGATGTAGTGGAAAAAGCAGAGACTCCGGAGTTGAACAGACCTGTTTTTGAAGCTTGGCTGTACTCTTAACTAGTTGGGTGACCTTGGGCAAGTAACTTTATCTTCCCTATGATTCATCTGTAAAAATAATTAAGTTATATTAAATGAGAAAACATATGTCACAGTGCTCATTGAAGGATATTCCCTCTCTAGGCCCCAGAATAGGTTATTATGATAGAAAGTAACAAACAAATACATGTCTTAAGACATGCACAAAACCATTTAGATGAGTTCTAAAAGGCTTTGAACAGAGCGAAACAGTGTAGTGATGTCTGGTCAAATGCAAAATTATAACTGGAGTGAGAGACATTGAAATAAATTCTTATTCTACTTTAAACTGCTCCTATAAAAATCCTTTTTAAGGTGACTAGCTGCCTTATGAAATTTGCTACAAGTGAGACATCTAGCAATTCTGTTGTTGTTTAAAAATGCCAGGTGTTGCTATTTCTAAGGGAATTATGAGAATGAAATTAATGAAAAATAAGTATCAGCAGTTTCTACCCTTCTAGCCAGAATAAAACATCAGCTCAAGTCCAAAAGCAGCAGATGAGGTGGTTCTCTGTAGAACGAAGGCACCAGGGTCAAGGATAAAATTATGAAATAGCCACCCAACTCAAAGCATTCTCTCAGTTGTCCAAAAATTTCATGATGTCCCTTGTCTATGTTGAAAGAATTCTTCCAAGACCCTATGCTCTACTCTAAGTGCTATAATCTAGGAGTTGGCAAACGATGGTACGTGGGTTAAATTTGGGCTGCTGTGTTTTTATAAATAAAGTTTTATTGGAACACACCTGTACCCATTCAACTATGTGCTGTTATGACTGCTTTCGCACTACAACAAGCAGAGTTGAGGAGCTGTGATGGAGATCACATGGTCCACAAAGATGAAAATATTTACTACCTGGAGCTTTACAGAAAAAGTGTGCCATCCCCTGCTCTAACCCCTCTTTGTTACCTAAAAATCAAAGGTAATTTATTTAACCTATCCATGGGATGTTTCCATTTTAAAAGATGGCCATGTTAACTCCATCTGTAGATTGCCTGGGAGAAAAGTTTTGAACAGAATAAGAGTCCTTTTGGGCACCTTGCCCATGCTTATTCCCTTTCCAAGATAAGAGAAGTCAGTGGTGTGGCACCCTATGTTGGAAAGTTTGCCAAATTTTGAATTTGAGGTGACTGTAGACTGCATCACAACACAGGCATGTGGAGGCTAACCTGAGCTAGCTGCCTTTATTTCTTTATTTTACTTAAACAAACTTTAGTACAGCCAAAGTCAGCTTTGAGGGGGTCTACCCAACCCTTAGGAGATTTGCTCTGAAATAATATGGCTGCAACACATTGGCTGTCCAACATTCTTTGTAAGATTTCAAAAACTTTGAGAATCATAGCAGTGACATATTTCTTGGAATACTGAGCAATGAGTTGCAGCACTGCTGAGTTTCATAAAACTTCCTCCCAAATCAGAATTGACATTCTGATTCAACCCATAGCTCATCCTCCCAAATAATGTGGCTTGAAAGATAAGGAAGCTGAATGAAGGAAAATAGTGGCTGAAAAAGCAGACAGAAGATGGGAATCAGGGTAAAATCTCCATTCTGAGTATGCAAAGCTTCAAGACAGAGTCATGCTACAATAAGTAATTCAAAAGCTATAACTTACTTGTGTCAAAGGGTCTTTGATAAAAGAATTTGGAGGAGAGAAAGTCAAGAACATTACTCTGGCTTTCTTTGTTCTTCATGGACATATTCCAAGGTAAAGTTCAAACTAATGTTAGTCTTGGTTATTTAGTTTTATTATGCCTACAACAAAAATAAAGCACTCTCCATATTTTTCCCAATAAGTTGCAGATTTTTTAAATATTTTCAAATAAATATGGTAGGGGGGAAGCTTCTTTTTAACAGTGAGATCAAAATAAATGCTAGGAAATTTATAGTCTGGCCACTGAGGAGGGGGGAATTCTAAATGGCAAATTAATATAGCTTTAGCAACAAAGCAACATATAATGATACGGTTTCATATATTTCACAGATAGCTCTTACTCAATTCTATATCTGGTTCTGCCATTTGGTTGGTAAAGAACTTCACTTTTTGGTTTTTCTATGAGAGAGGAAAAAAACCACACACAGAATCAAAGCTATTCCTAGAATAATGTGATGACTTGAGGACTTTATGTTCTAAATTGTGTTATAAGCATATCCCAGTATATGCTTATCCTTTTGGAGGAATAGAAAAAGGGGCTTTTACCACATTCCCTGGGGTCTATTTGCAAATATGTTTTGACCCAGAGGTGTCAGAGCAAGGCAATAGGATAAGTCTCAGTGCACCAGGAGCCTCACTATTGGGCCAGTAATTATCTTGGAGAGCCCAGGTAATGAAGTGCCACCAGGTTCACCACGATAGAGTGACACATCTATCACACAGGCTTAGGGACAAGGGCAACTAGCATTGAAAATGGGTTTGAGCCTTAAAGCTGATTAGGCTACTTTCAGCCAGACACTGATGAGGGACCTTGGACCGTGTCCACCCAGAAGAAAGACAGAAAACTGAAACACTAAAGGCAGAGAAATGGAATACTGCTGAGTTTTCCTGGGGTCTGCTGCTTCCGGTAAATGTCACTTTCCCCGACATAAAAAGGCTTTGGTCTTTTTAGGAGGCCATGTCAACTTATCATCAGGAATCAGGGCAATTTTAACCTATTCACAGACACAGGATAGCAAGCAGAGGTCTTTCAAATTGGAAATCAGATCACAGTAACCCACCGCTCAACATTTTCAATGGGTTCCAATCACTTTGAGAATCAAATCTGAAATGTTAATCGTGGGCCAATATGGCCCTCCATGTTTTGTATCTGTCCACCTCTGATCTCTGGTCTCATTGATTTGAACACCCTACTCCAGCCACACTCTTCTTGCTGTTTCTAGAATGTGCCAAACTCATTCTCACCTCAGAACCTTCAGATTTGCTGCTCCCGTGGCCGAGAATGTTCTTCCCGGGCCCTCACGTAGTTTATTTCTTCACTATATCAATGTCTCTATTCAAACATCACCACCTATGAGTGACTGCCCCTGACTACCTGATATAAAATTACCCCTCCATTCACTCCTTATCCCTTCATCCTGCTTTAATTTTCCTTTCAATAATTATCGTCCTGTGATGATAGAATACCTATTTGTTGAGTCATTTATTATCTATCCCTCACCTAGACTGCAAGCTCCAGGAGGGCAGGGACTTGGTTTTGTTTAAGGCTTAGAAGAGGGCCTGCCATATAGTGAGTACTTAGCTAATATTTATTGAATGGATAAATGAATTAAAATAGATATTCAAATTAAATCAGCTTTGTAGAAATTCTGCCTCCAAACTGTGCTAGAGGTAAAATATCTCAGTTAGACCTATGACAATCAGATTTTTAAGACTTCTGAAAAAGTTGATTCCCTAAGTAACCTTTGCCATTCCATAATTTGACTCACTTGTGTTCCAATTTCATCCTACATGCAACCATTTAAGCTTGATTCCTCTTTAGCAGTAAGACAGAAGGTTGGTATAATGCCTATTACTGGTGTCAGAATATCCAAGCACCCTTATTTTGGCAAGGCTGTAAAGAGATTTAAATATCTCTTGTTCAGAAGGATCCCAGAAAGAGCAGACATAATTACTTTTTTGGAAAATTAGACCCACAGAGATTATTGGTCTATTTAAACAGACTCAAGCCTCAACTTAATATTCTCACCTAGTACTATGTAACTGCATACTCTTACACTTGAAGCAGCTTGTGCCACTTAATCAGTAGGACACTCTTAATCAGTAGTCCATATTTTTTATGGAGTAAGTGTGATGAACTGAACAAATCCACACACTTACTCTGGAGCACTTTGGACAGAACGTTGGCAGATTCTGGATGCTATCTAGGACCACGGAACAAAGACTTTATCTGTATCAGTAAAGTTCAACAGCTCAGCCAAGTGTTGACAGTAACAACATTATTAGCCCCACTGTGTACCTAAGGGAACAAATGTTTCCTGCATTATCTTACAGTATTCCTTCCAGCATCCCATATTCTACTCTGGTCAAATTGGACTACACCCCTTTACTGATTTTTCCCTATGTTTTTCTGCCTTAATACCTTTGCTCCTGCTGTTCCCTACTTTGTACTACAGTGGTTTTTTTGTCATGTATCTAACATACTTCTTCTAGTCAACTCAAGCTCTATTCATTTGCTGAAGTACAATCTAACATCAAAAGGGAAAAGATGAAACAGAATATGAAAATGAATATATACATATGTATATATATATGCATGACTGGGACATTATGCTATACACCAGAAGTTGACACATTGTAATTGACTATACTTCAATTTGAAAAAAGAGAAAAGAAAAGAGGCAAATAAACCTAAAGATCTTATCAGAAGATTTCATTGCTAAAACTTGTAGTAGAAATATGGTAGTAGGGATTTTCGATGCCAGGTCTAGTCACTGAGAGTCTTGGACTCACAGTCAAGTTGCACAAGGGTTGACCTCCAGTATCAGAGAACTGGGTGACATAGTTCTATCTAAATCTGGGCTAGCCAAAAACATAGTTTAATTCAACAAATAATTTTAACGCTTGTGTACAACATCAAATAGGGCACATTTCCTGCCATAAGGGGTGAAAAAAACATGAGCTAACAAATATAATAAATGGGACACGACAAAATATAATATGCTTATGGTTAGGAACATATCATTTTATTCCTCTTTACCTCTGCCTCAGTGCTTAACAATGTCTTGTACATAATAGATACTTCATAAATATTTATGAAATTTAATGTAATTCGGTTTTCCAAAGTAGAAGGCACAGATTCAAAATCTACCTTGGGATAAATATTTTTTGCCCAGTACAGACTCGCTATAGTGTATGTGGACCAAAGGAGGCTCGTAAACATTAATTCCAAGTACTAGGTCAAAATGACATTGAAAAACGAGATCAGTTTAGTACTATGTTCAAACCACTACTCTAAAATGGAAATTGAAAAATAAGGTGATAAGTACTTAAGATGCAAAGTTTCAGATAAGATATATGTTAAGGTATCACTGCATCACCAAAGCTATGTTTTTTTCACCTCCACCATTAAAAAAAAAAAACTTTAAAACATTTTCTCAGATAAAAAGGCAAATAGGAGTAAACTGACTAAACTCAGTTTAAAAAAATCTTTTAAAAAAAGGCAAATAGGAAATCTTTCACATTTCAGAGCCAGTTACCTTTGAACATTATAGACATTATTTCTTTTTTGATTGATCATGTAATGGGCTCATTACCATAAGTTCTCACGTGACACAAGATGGAAAAAGGAGGCTCCCAGTTAAATGCTCAATTTCTAACTTTTAAGGTAAGATGAAGGATGGTAGTGATGTATCTTGAGTGTTCTCCAATTTCCATATTTATTTTTAACCTGTAAATTTCTGAGGTACAGGGCTGGATGAAGGCCTTGAGAGGCACTTAGCCCTGAAAAGATTACAGTGCCCCCATTTTATATATAATTTAAAATTTAAAAGATACTACAATTCATAAAACTGTACATTAAAAAGTTAGTTTTACTATCTGACAACTTGAAAAATAATGAATGACGTACTAAATATACAGCACTCTAAGACATTCTGTTTCTCCTATAATGACTATCTCTATGTTTTATATAAAATAATAAAGACCAAATTCTCCCACCCTGATAAAAAGTGTATGCCCCAAGTTTGGAAGCCTGTGCTCAGACTGTCTGTTGGGTAAACTAGCACTGTGTAATAAGATACATTGCCTCCTCTAGTTTTAGAATGCTAACGACAATATTTCTTTAGTGCAATTCAGGGCTGAGGAATATCCAAAAATAAGTTTGCCTTGAGCAGAAGTGTGAAAGACATAGCACTCATACTGACTACCAGTATAGGCCTTCTGAGATCCAGAGAAACCAGGTGCTGACAAAGTGTGATTCGAGGGGCACCTTAGAGACAATCTCATCTTACTGACCTGTTTTTCTCACCATGTACTCAATCCGATCCTCATGGCTCTTCTTAAGGAGAAATGAACAGCTAATCTGGATTGAAGCAATCTGTTATGTCAGAGAAATAACATCTGTAGGAACTGGTTTATTTAACTAAAATATACTCTTTGGCCACCAAGCCAAAATCAAGTTAGTCCTACATGCAAGACTGGTCAACTGCGGGAGGTTGATCCAAGATGGTGGAGTAGAGAGACTCACAGCTCACCCTCTCCCTCAGATACACCAAGAATCACATCTACAAACCCACTGAATCGCACAGAATGCCTACTGAACTCTGGCAGAGTGTCTCTCACTTCAAAATACAGGAGGATTCTCACAAGATCCAGATGTGTTTGAACCTATGTGACTATCGGTCTAAAGCAAACAGATATAATAAACTACAAGTTTATACTGTATAGCACAGGGAACTATATTCAATATCTTGTAGTAACTTGTGGTGAAAAAGAATATGAAAACGAATATATGTGTGTTCCTATATGACTGAAGCATTGTGCTGTACACCAGAAATGGACACAACATTGTAAACAGACTATACTTTAATAAAAATATATTTTAAAAAATGCTGATCAACTGTGATGGAGCAGGGATGGGGATGCAAGGAAGGGAAAGCTGGAACATGGTTTATATTTAATTCTGTTTAAATGTGGTTTTTACAATTATGCTTAGATGTAGCTGAGTTTTATAATAACAAACTATTTTTAGAGGATGGTCTAGATCAAAATAAAAATACTCTTGCATGTGTCAGATCACTCACAGAGGAGCCAGTGCATGGATGGCCAATTACAGATGGAAAAGAGCAGGAAAGCAACAGCAGAGACTGAAAGGCACTCTGTTTAGGAAAGAACTGGTCAGCAGGGAGGTGAAGGAAGTGAAGGAGCAATTTTTGCTGCAGGGACTGATTAATTTCTCTGTTGTGGAGGCTGGGTGAGCGAGACGGATTCTTCCTTAAGCTCTCAAGAAGGGAAAGACTGAACAGCTCAGGAAACAGAGCCAACTGCCGTAAGATATGTGAAGCTGTCAAAATTCTTTTTCTAGGGTAATTAAGCTTATCATGTGAAAGGTGGGGAGATCCACAGAGGTTTGACTCTGGATTGAACTGTTACAAGTCTAACTCAATAGCCAAAAGGTGAAAACAGCCCAAATATTCATCATTAGATGAATGAATAAACAAATTATGATATATATATATATATATATATATACAATGGAATATGATTCCAGCATAAAAAATGGAATGAAGTACTGATACATGTTGCAACATGGATGAACCTTGAAAACATTAAGTTTAGTGAAAGAAGCCAGATACAAGAGGTCACATATTATATAATTCTATTTATATGAAATGTCTAGAATAGACAAATCCATATGGACAGAAACCAGGGGCTGGGGGAGGGGAATTTGGGAGCAAGTGTTCAATGGTATGAGGTTTCCTTTTAGCATGGTGAAAAAGTTTAAGAATTAGATAATGATAATGGGTGTACAATATTGTAAGCCATTGAATTGTTCACTTTAAAATGGTTAACTTATGTGAATTTCACCTCAGTACAAAATTTAATTTTTACTCAAATCACAGGAACTCTAACTTTCAATATTCAAGGTCACTTAGTTCTTTTAAAGTTTTTTTTAATCTTTGATTAAGCTTTTTTATTGAAGTATAGTTGATTTACAATGTTGTATTAATTTCCGGTGTACAGCATGGTGATTCAGTTGTGTGTATATATCTATATTCTTTTTCTATTGAATGTAGTTGCCTGTGCTATACAGTAGGACCTTGTTGTTTATCAGTTCTGTATATAGTAGTGTGTATCTGTTAATCCCAAACTCCCAATTTATCCTTCCACCCCCTTTCCCCTCTGGTAATTGTAAGTTTGTTTTCTATGTCTGTGAGTCTCTTTCTGTTTTGTAAATAAGTGCATTACTATTATTTTTTAGATTCCACATATAAGTGATATCATATGACATTGTCTTTCTCTGTCTGACTTACTTCACTTAGTATAATAATCTCTAGGTCCATCCATGTTGCTGCAAATGGCATTCTTTCATTCTTTTTTTTAAAGTTTGATACATCAAAATCAGAAAATAGTAACATTTAAGGATTAATGAGAGCATCAGCTAATTATTTTTAAATCTTTCTATTTCTGTATGCCTTGATTTACTTATATGCTTTAATGAAGAATATATTTTATTTAATACAAAATATGTATAACCAGTAGTGATACTCAAAATATTTAGCAGTTTGCATAGCATGGACACTGACTAACAAAATACAATGCCAGCTGTCAACAAGCAGACAAATATTTTACTGACTTTACCTCTAATAACCAAATACAATGGTTAATTTCATGTGTCAGCTTAATGTGGTCACCGGGTGCCCAGATATCTGGTTAAACTTTGTTTCTGGGTGTGTCTGTAAGGGTGTTTCCAGATGAGATCAGCATTTGAACCGGTAGAATGAGTAAAGCAGATTGCCCTCCCCGATGTGGGTGGACCTCATCCAATCCGCTGAGGACCTACAGAGAACAAAAGGCAGAGAGAAGGAGAATTTGCCCCATCTATGCTTGAATGCCTGAGCTGAAATACGGGTCTTCTGCCCTCAGACTAGGAACTACACCACTGGCTTTCCTGAGTCTCCATCTTGCAGATGGCAGATTGTGGGACTTCTTGGCCTCCATAATCATGTGAGCCAATTCCTCATAATAAACCTCATTGTATATATCTATATATCTATATCTATTATCTATATCTATATCACCTGGTTCTGCTTCTCTGGAGAACCCTGACTAATACATCAAACTAATGGGAAGTTTAGCTGAGCAAACAATAAAGCCATCACCAAGCCCCACCACCTCCCCTATGACAGTGCATCTGATTTACATACCTGGTACCCAGGAGAAAATAAATACCTTCATGAGCGCTGGTATTGAAAGCCATGTCATATATGTTTGTAGAGTGTTATGGACTGAGTGTTTTGTCCCCTCAAAATTCATATGTTGAAGCCCTCACCCCCACTGTAATGGTATTTGGAGATGGGACCTTTGGAAAGTAATTAGGGTTAGATGAGGTCATGAATGGTGGGGTCCTGGTCTGATGGGATTAGTGCCCTTGTAAGAAAAGACACCAAAAAGCTCTCCCCTCCACCATGCCACTCCAACACAAAGAGGCCGTGTGAGCCCAGTGAGTTGGGGACTGCCTACAGACCAAGAGGAGAGGCCTCAGATTAAAATCTGCCTTGCCAGTATTTTGAGGGTAGACTTCCCAACCTCCAGAAATATGAGAAGTAAATTTCTACTGTTTAAGCCAAGAAGTCTATGGCATTTTGTTATGGCAGCCTGAACTAGGGCATAAAGTTTCCAATTTTTAAACTTTTCTCACTTGTATAAAGTCTTTATATTCCTTGTGTTTGAGGAAGTCAAAGAAGGATTTATATCCCCATCCCTAATGGCATTCTGTGCATGGACCCTTTTCTACATTCCTTTCTTGGTTATTTTGAATACTGAGTACCCTAATGTGGAAAAGGGACAACAAATCCTTTAACATTTATCCAAAGAATGATGAGACAATAAACTAAAAGTGATCTTTTCATTCTATGTTTTTGCAATTCTACTGAATATGTACATGCTTAATATTGATAAGTTGTAAATAATATAGGGCTTTATTTTTTCATTCCTAGAGTTAGTTAACAACAGTTAAGGTCTTTATTTTTCCAGTAAATTGCTTTGAAGAAGCTTCCTTTGACCTTCCTAATTTATTAGTGAAGAGTTTATTGCTTGGCTTAAATGCTTGTAAGTGACCTAGTGCTTTTCCTTGCATAGTCTGTAACAGAAAAAATCATTAGGCTGCCTGTCATGCCCCACTTTCTGTTGTGAAGTTCAGTCAACAAATGCCAGGGATGGGCATCCATGGACCTTTGTCTGGGATCAAAACATGTGGACGTGTCACATAGGACTGAAGTGATAGATCTGGGTGCCTTTTTTATCATCTTTTCTTCTGTTCTTGAACTTGTCTCAGACAAATGTATTTATGCTCTGATTCCTACAGTTAAGACTTTTATCAAGATGACCTGATTTGTAGCAGTCTGACCAAGGAAATACTGATTCCATTTAACCTGTAGGTCATAAAATAATTTGCCATAAAAAATAAAAGAATGAAAGTCTATACACGATTTGCTGCCTACATCTTTATCACCCAATTCCCTTTCTGTAAGGAGGAAAGCAAAATTTGGGCCAAAATCTGTGGAAGGTAGACTTGCTACATTGAAAACAGTATTAGTTTTGTACAGATTTTTTAAATTAATTTTCTTCTAAAGTGCTTTAAATGAACTATTTGCTTTTCTAGTAGTATTTTAGATATTCATTTTTTATCTTCAAATATTATTCACATGATGTAACATAGTCACGAATATAATCAGATGGCTGGCTTTTTTTTTTTGCAAATTTCAAACTCCCAAATTTATCCCTCCCCACCCCCTTTCCCCAGTAACCATAAGATTGTTTACCATGTCTGTAAGTCTGTTTCTGTTTTGTAGATGAGTTCATAGTGTCCTTTTTTTCCTTTTTCTTCAGATTCCACGTATGAGTGATATCATAGTATTTTTGTTTCTCTTTCTGGCTTACTTCACTTAGAATGACAATCTCTAGTTCATCCTTGTTGCTGCAAATGACATTATTTCATTCTTTTTTATGGCTGAGTAGTATTCCATTGTATAAATATACAACAGCTTCTTTATTCAGTCATCTGTCAATGGACATTTAGGTTGCTTCCATGTCTCGGCTATTGTGTATAGTGCTGCTATGAACACTGGGATGCATGTATCTTTTCAAATTAAGGTTCCCTCTAGATATATGCCCAGGAGTAGGACTGCTGGATCATATGGTAAGTCCACTTTTAGTTGTTTGAGGAATCTCCATACTGTTTTCCATAATGGCTGTACAAAA
Organism: Vicugna pacos; assembly: GCF_048564905.1. NCBI lineage: Eukaryota > Metazoa > Chordata > Mammalia > Artiodactyla > Camelidae > Vicugna > Vicugna pacos. The sequence goes on along the minus strand of NC_133023.1, from coordinate 107,879,607 downwards.
CCACATTCCCACCAGCAGTGCAGGACCACAGCCTCTCCAGCATTTATCATTCATGGACTTTTTAACAATGGCCACTCTTACTGGTATGAGCTGATATCTCATTGTAGGTTTGATTTGCATTTCTCTGATAATTAGTGTTATTAGCCATTTTTTCATGTCAAACGGCTGGCTTTTTGACCATTTCAATAAACTTTTACAAACTGGGAAAGCAAGTTGGAGGTTATAAGTGGTGTGCTGATTTGGAAGAGGAGAGTGAGAGGTTCTCCCTGCTGTGTAGTAGATATCCAAACCCAGAGCAGCAGCCAGTATGTTAAAGTCTGTGGAGAAGGCCATATAGGAAATGAGGTAAAATTGAAGGATCCACCCAGATGAAATTATTGTAGATAAAGAATAGCATACACAAAATAGAAGTAATTAGTAGATTTTGGTGCTCACCAAAATGCATGAATTCATTTTCACTTGTATTTGGATTTCCTATCAAGCTTTCCAGTTGTTGTATGGCTTTCCATTAGCGAACTTACCTTTATGGACACATTTGCAAACATACTGTTCTGTTTGGTGATTATAAATTATTGTAAAAAATAAATGTGGATTCAAATAATAACTTTTTGAAAAGGGGCACTTTTATATAACGTGTCTTAGCCACCTGGGAGATGGTTTGATAAGATGGAAAGGGCGCTGGCTTTGAAATCAGGGAGGCAAGATATAGGGCTCAGGTAAGTGATTTAACTTCTCTATTACTCTGATTCTTCATCTGTAAAATGGGGATAATAATGGTATTTACCTTTTAGACCTCAAGGGTATAATATAAATAAACACATGTTAAATATTTGGCACATACTAAGAACTGGATATTCTTTTCAAATGCCTTATTTACAAGTAAATTCAACTTTATTCTATGAGAAGCATCACTGAAGAATCTCAGTAATATTGTATTCTTTTACCTTACTTGCTGTATCTTATGTTTCTCTCTCTTTTTTTGTTTTGGAAACTTATGAAAATGGTTTATTTATTTTTAATAAAGATGGGAAGGAATTACACTGAATTTACATGTCCATGTTATGCAATTGTAGGCAGTTTTTCTGCTTATTTACACTTGTATGTTTTATTTGAAAAATTAATAAACGTATCATTTTCATAATCTGGTAATCGTTATAAAAAAGGAAAAAGTGAACAAGTTGAATAGTTGGCTTATAAAGGAGGAACTAGTCCCCTTATTTTTCTTGTTCATCCTTGTAGTCCTTTTAAGGCATTATTTCTTTCCTAGTTCAATTTGCCAGTGGCATTTTTATCTTCGAGGACTGCTGCTTCCCTTCTAGTCCACCTTTCTCTCCAGCCCCTTCCCTACTATCTCTAGTCTTTCATCTGCTTTTGCTCAAACCTTGCTTCTTCTGGGACTTACAGCCTCTGAGGCATGTTTAGTGTTTGACAGATTCTTGTTCAGCAGCTGAAGCCCTTCAGAGGAAAGGTAATATACAAATGAGGTGAGACTAGTACATTACTTTAGTAATGTGACTAGATTTTTTTTTCAACACACATGCCAGAACTTATATTTTCAAATAAGTGCTGTTAAAGTCAAAGTAGTCCCTGTGGGACTTTCATCCATTTGTCTGCAATGATATAACTTTTTTTTTTAATAACAGGGGTCTCTGGCAGTCAGCGTACTGTGCTCTAACAAGTTGCTGTGTTCCCCAATTCAGGGGCAGCTTTTCAACCTTCACACTCCATCAACTGCCTCATGGTCCCACGTCCCAAATTATCCATCACGGTGGCCAGTCGTTATAATCACCCCCTCACATTAGTTTACCCCTTGCTTCATCTCACACACTTGGAAAAACCCCAACTCCAGTTAAATCTAACTTTCTGCTATTCCACACCTGCATCCCTGCTGCTGAATGTAGATGGAGAAAAAAAAAACCCACGTCAAATAGCTCCTTAATGCTGTTCAAGAATCATACTACTTTTTCCTAGTCCATTCATTCTCCCACTCTCCTAAATTGCTATTGCACGTTTCTACTCTCCTCAGACTTTCAACATTTCCTCCTCCCACTGTTACCCTTGCCTGAAAGAAAATGGAAAATAGAAAAGAACTTCCACAGTCCTTACCACCACGTGGGTCCCCACTACAAACCATGGAGCTGCGCCTGTTTGCCCAGGTTCTTATGTAATGCTGGCCCTTTCACTTGTCCCCCAGATCCCATCCCCACTCACTTACTCGAGGACATCACCCTAGAAATTCATCTCTCTCTCCCGAGAATCATCCATTTTCTACTTTCTATTGAATCATTGCCATAAATATTTTTTAAATGTGCTGTTATTTCTCCCATCTGAAAAAGAGTCTTTATTCCATGTCACCATCTAGCAATTCCTCCCCTCATTTTTCTTCTCTACTTTATAAGAAAACACCTCTAAAATAAAAACTGTCCATATTACCATTCGCTGTTGAGCCCATCACAGTCAGGCATTTGCCACCACTGTTTCACAAAAACTGGTTTTTTCCAGGATCACCAATGGCCTCCATGTGGATAAATCCAAAGTTCAATTCTCAGTTCCAACCTTATTAATTCCTTAATAGCAGGAATTGTTATGGTTGATCACTCCCTCCTGCTTGGCTTCCAGGACCCCACACTCTTCTATTTCCATGGGCTCTCATTATCTCCTCTGCCAATTCCTCTTATTAATCCAACTTCTAGAGTGCCCAACGGCTCAGTCCTTGGTCTTAGTCTCTTCTTAATCCATTGAACCCTGAAGCACTCTTTGGTAACCTCGTCCATCATTTAAATATTATTTGTGTGCTGATGACTTCCAAATTCACAGAATCAGACTTCTCCTCTGAACTCTAGACTCACACTTTCCACTGTTTTACCCATGTCTCTATTTGGCCGTCTGATCGGCTTCACAACCTTCACAGACCCAAATCGAATTCCTGTTATTGCCCTTCAAACCTGTTCTTCCCACATTTTTTCCTTATGTTACTAAAGAGTGGCTCCATCTTTCCAATTGTCCAAGCTAAAAACCCGTCATCCTTATTCATCCCTTTTCCCCCATTACCTATACCTTATTCATCTACAAGTCCTGTCAACAACACTTCCAAAATATATCCAGAATGCAACCACTTCTCACCACCTCCACTCCCACTGTCTTGGTCCAAACTCTCACTATTAAAACCTCCATTTACAGGAAGAATAATAATTAGGTATGAACCCGTATGAATATCTGCAAGTGCAGGTTTGATGGAGGAGGAGGTGGTATTTGATTGATAGATGTGTGAATAGAGGCTAAGCAATCATCTCTTTCTTCTGCCAACTGAGTGGTGAGTATAGCCAGCTTCTTCTGTATGACTCAGTATTGGCCTCACACAGCTAGATTCCTTCAGTGCCTAACACCTCATCTGCTGTCTCTGGGTGAGTGGTAGCAATCCTCAAGAATCATGAATTCAGGCAAAAGGTCCAACAGCATTGCAGTGGAAAGTAGGGAGGTGGGAGCTAAAAGCCCCATTCTCCTGATGAGACTAATAAACTCATTCAAGGAACTGTGGATAATGAATGAGATACAATCGCTGCACTCAAACAGTTTCAACTCTAGTGGGGATTGGAGTGGGGAGATACGGTCATATAAATAGACCATAATGTCTTAAGGGCAATGATGAATTAAAAGATGCCATAAAAGAACATCAAGGAGGGAAATCTAGATTGAGTGGGTCAAAGAAATCTTTCAGGAGGTGATGCCTGAACTGTGGCCCAAAGAATAATAGGAAGATGGTATAGAAGGAGAAAGGGTATTTTTATGGCAGAGAAGACTACGAGCAAAGAATGAAAGTGACTAAAGGCATGACGTGTTCCAAGGAACTACAGAGCATTCTTGGTTGCTGAATAATGAGGTTTGAGTCAGGAAGTGATGGGGCATGAAGCTGAAGAAGCAAGGAGGAGCCAGATCATGGAGGCCCTGTGTTCCAACTTAGAGACTTTCTCCTGTAGATAATGGGCAGGGGTGGGACGAGGGCAGAGGGTTTGAGCCTGGAAGTAAAATGATCAGCATTTCAGAAACTTTTCTCTCACTGCAAAATGTAAGTGGCATTGAAAATGATAAAACTGGAGACAGGAAAAACAGCAGGGAAGCAGTTATTGTAACTCAGGAGAGAAGATGGCTATTTAGACTAGGATGATAACAGTGAGGATGGAGAGGAAACTTGAAGAAACATTTCAAAGTTAAAGTAAGTAGATCTCTGATGACTGACTGGATGTTAGGATGAGAAAAGAAGGCAGAAGCTAGGATAATATCTAGCTTGGGCATCTGCATGGAAGCGGGTATCACTTTCAAAAAGGAAGTAAAGAAAGAGGAGCCAGTTATTAGAGAAGCTGCTGAGAATTACTGGACTGGGATTAGTGGGTTAGGTGGGGGAGGGGCGCATCTATTAAGAAACTGTGAGAGCAGCTGGATTTAGGGGGGTCAATGCAAGCTGAAAGTTGAGTATAAGCTAAATTGTAGAAGTCAAAGAGGGGCCAACATCAAGTATTGAAAGATGGGATACAGTTCTAGGAACCAATGACCAGAGATATGAACCCAGTAGATGGCACATAAATGAGAGATCCATAAAACTGCACTCCCCTACTCACATGGCACCAAGCTAAGCTGGCTGAGTTTAAAGAACCAGGAGCTGAACAGTGAGTGATATGTGTTTTGAAATCTCTTTGTAAGCACATTTTCAGCTGTATGGAACAGAAAATCCCACTCCAAATCGTGTAAACTGTAAAGACCATGTCTTAACTCACATAACAAGAAATGTCAAGGTCAGGGGGCTCCAAGGTTTGGTTTTGTTTTGTCTTCAGTGTCTCGAATTCAAGGACCAGCTTCATTCCATCTTTCTGTTCTGCCGTCCTCAAAGTGTCAGTTTCATCCTCAGCCTTATTCTTCTCACAATTACAAGACGATGGCTGTAATTCCAGCCATAACATCTAGACATAACTATGACAGTGGAAGCAGAGACCAAATCTTCCTGTGCTTATCTTTTTTAAAGTGAGGAGACTATTTTCAGAAAACCTTCAACAAAACATGCCCTGATGCCTCATTGATGAAAATTGAGTTCTCTGTCCATACTTCAAACACTGGCAAGGGAAACAGGTTGCTATGATTGATTTAGACTAATCAGTGTTCACTATCTAAGCAGGTGACATGGTGGCGGAGATGGTTTCATGGATGTATACATATGTCAAAACATATTAAACTGCATACTTTAAACATGTGTAGTTATAAAATAAATACAAAAATATTTTGGTTATACGTCAATAAAGTAGTTTTGAAAAAGCATCCCATGGTCAAAAAGTTTAGAAATAACATGCAATATTTGCAACATTTCTCCAACCTTGGAGGTTGGAAATGCACACTCACAGATTAAAAGTTCAGAGACGGCGTACAGTAAAGAAATCTCCTTAACCCAACTCTCCCCATTTTGGAAAATGCTGCTCTGAGTGTGGTTCTCAAAGTGTGACTCACACACCAGCAGCATCAACCTCACCTGGAGACTTGTTATAAATGCAAATTACTGGGCTGCCCTGCAGACCTACTAAACCAGAAACTGGGGGGGGGGGGGCACTAATCTGCATTATAACAAGCGCTCCAGGTGATTCTGAACCTGGCTAAAGTTTGAAAAACACTATTCTAGAATGTGACTGATCTCTTGTGTTTCCAATAAACTATGCAATGGTAGTATATTTGGAATAAATGATGAATTGAGTGTGAAAAACACCATTTTGGGATATGTAAACACTGGCATATTTATTTAAAAAGAAAAGCAGTCTCAAATTTATTCTTGAACCTCATGTATCAAAGTAGCTCAGTGCTCTAGGAAAAGCACCACAAAAACGCACTGCGAAAACTGTCACGGAAGTGCAAGGACAACCCCCAAAGTGGGAGAAAATATTTGCAAACCGTATATCTGATAAGAAACGTGTATCTAGAATACATAAAGGACTAAATTCAACAATGATATAAACCCAACAGTATATAAAGAATAACTCAACAATGAAAAGACCGATGACCCAGTTTTAAAAAGGACAAGGATCTGAATGGAAATTTCTCCAAAGGAGATATGTAAATAACCAGTAAGCATGTGGTCAGATGCCCAACAGCTAGTCATTAGGGAAACGCAAATCAAAACCACAATGACACTGATAGAGAAGCCCAGTAAATATTGGCTGAAGGGAAATATAAAAAATGAATTCACCAAAAAAAAAAAAGAAAAAAGAAAAGAGCCATCAAACCATGAAAAGACATCAAGGAACCTTAAATGCATATTACTAAGGGGAAGAAGCCAGTCTGAAAAGGCTGCATAATCTGTGCATCCAATTGTATGACATTTTGGAAAAAGCCAAAACTGTAGAAACAGTAAAATGATCAGTGGTCGCCAGGCGTTCAGGGGAAGGAGGAGATGAATAGGTAAAGCACAGGGGAGTTTGAGGCCTGTGAAACTATTCTGTACGATACTGCAATGGTGGATACGTGATAGTACGCATTTGTCAAAAACTCATAGAACTGTACAACACAAAGAGGGAATTTTCATGTAGACTGTGGACTTTAATTAATAATGATCTATCAGTGTTGACTCATTAATTGTAACAAATGTACCACACTAATACAATATTTTATTAATAGGGGAGATCGTGTACGTGTGTATGGGAGGGGTATATATGGGAACTTTCTGTACCATCTGCTCAATATTTCCGTTTCACATCCACTGAGATGGCTGTAATTCACATTGTAAACTGACTATACTTCAATTTTTAAAAGATATGATAACAGGTGTTGGTGAGGATGTCAAAAAATTAGATCCCATATAGTGATGGTGGGAATGTAAAATGGTGCGGCTTGGAAAAATTTGGCAGTTCCTCATTATATTAAACATAGATATGATAGAACCCAGCAACTCCACTCCTATGGATACAGCCAAGAGAACTGAAAATACATTCCACTAAAACTCTTGTTTACAAATGTTCATAGCAACATATTCATAATATCCAATGGTGAAAACAACCCAAATGTTCATCAACTACTAATAAACAGATAAACAAAACTGATATATCCATACAATGGAATATTATTTGCCCATGAAAGGGAATAAAGTTCTGATACATGCTACAATATAGATTGACCTTGAAAATATATGAAATGAAAGAAGCCAATCACAAAAGACCACATATTGTGATTCCATTTATATGAAACGTCGAGAGTCGGTAAGTCCATAGAGACAAAAGGTACAGTAGTGGTTGTGAGGCACTGACAGGAAGGGAATATTATGGACTGACTGCTAATTGGGCAATGTTTGTTTTCAGGATGATGAAAATGTTCTAAAATGATATAATGGTGACAGTTGTACAACTCTGTGAATATACCAAAAAACATTGAATTAAATACTTTAAAAGGGTAAATTTTATTGTACGTAAATTATATCTCAAAGATACATTAAAAATGTAAGCTGGCTGCTTTTGCTGTAAGGTCAAGCTGTTTCTCAGCACTTCGTTATGCAATATCTAGAGAACATGATAGTTATGTCTTGAATTTTTAAAAGTGAAACCATATGAAGCATCTGTGTTGCTTAATGCTCTATTGAGAACTAAAATTTGATTATTCCATTTCCTCAAGTAAATTTTCCCCTCTTTAGTTTCTTGTATACATATATAATATATATGTTATGATAAAAAATAAATTAAAAGCATATATAAATAACTATGTATCAACCAACATGTATCTGTTTCTTATAAATTATGATGTAACCTGGATCTTAATTAAAAAATTTGGGCAATATGGTGGACAGTTTTAAGTGGCCAGAGGATTATTCAGTAAATAATTGCTACAATAACAATGTACTAAATGGCATTTTATTTGATCAAAAGCATGAACACACCCTCAAATTGTCCAGTGTTAGCTGTGTTCACACAAAGGACCAATGAGACGTCATCCAAAGTTTGATCATATTTGACAGGCGGTTAAATCGAGCTATTCTGCCTTGAAACACTTCCTCCCTTCCCACTGCTCCTTCTGTCCCCTCTTTGGTGGCTCTTGTCTCTCCTCCCACTCCTGACTAGATATTCCCCTTAGGGTTCTGTCCTTACTCTCTGGGATGGATGTGAATTTGGGATGGGGGTGGGGCCAAAGGAAGACTGGAGTGTGCTAAGTATTGGTTTCCCCCCAAAATATCTCCCTGTCCTAATCCCCAGAACCTGTGATTATGACCTTCTATGGCTAAAGAGTGGCTATTAATATTATACGGCAGAAGATGTGATTAAGTTAAGGAACTTGAGAGGAGGAGTTTATCCTAGATTATCTAGATGGTCACTAAAAGCAATCACATTTCTCTTGATAAGATGGAGATAAAAGAAGTTTTGAGACAGAAGAGGAGGCAGGGTGACCGCAGAGGCAGAGATTGGAGTGATGTGGCCCAAACTTCTGGAACCACTAGAATCCGGAAGGGACAAGGAATGGATCCTCCCTTAGAACCTTTAGAGAGAGCAACCCTATTAACACCTTGATTGTGGACTTCTGCTCTCCAGAGCTGCGAGGTAATCCATTTCTGTTGTTACAAGCCCCTCACTTTGTGGTAATTTGTTACAACAGCCACAGGATACTAATACACGACCCTTCTGATTTTGTGAACTAATTTTTTCACTTAATAAGTCAGAGCCTTTGGGACCTCAGTTTCCAGAAGCCAGCAAAATTATTGCAAGGAGTCTTCATGTCCTTATGTGAAAAGAGCCTGGTGTTAAATCATACATATTTATCTTGCATATATACATCTAGTACTATTTTTTCAAGCATGTCCATATATGGTATTTAATAGTATGTGAACTCATAAAGTATTATCAAAGTCATAGTAGCTTTCTGTCATTATCTAATGTCTCAAATAATGGATATCAAAACTACTAACTTTACATAAGTTTACAAATACATTTTAAATTTAATTTTTATTGTGGTAAAATAAACAGAACATAAAATTTATAATTTAAACCATTTTAAAATGTACAGTTCAGTGGCATTAAGCACATCCACAGTGTAGTGCAATCATCACTATTATCTAGTTTCAGATTTTTTTATCACCCCAAAAGAAAAACGCTTACCCATTAAGCAGTCACTCCATAATATCCCCTCCCTGCAGCTCCTGGCAACCCCCAATCTGCATTCTGTCTCTAAGGATTTGCTTATTCTGGATAGTTCATTTAAATGGAATTATACAATATGTGTCCTTTTGTGTCCAATTTCTTTTATTTAGCATGTTTTCAAGGCTCATCCATGTTGCAGCATGCATCATTACTTCATTCCTTTTCATGGCTGAATAATAGTCCATTGTATGAATCTACCACATTTGTTTAGCCATTTATCCACTGATGGATGTTTGGGTTATGTCCACATTTTGACTGGTGAATTTGAATTGTGTCGCTATGAACATGGGTATACATGTTTTTGTTTGAACACCTGCTCTCAATTCTTTGGAGTATTTATCTAGGAATAGAATTGCTGATATATATGATAATTCTGTTTAACTTCTTGAGAAACTGTCTAACAGTTTTCCACAGTGGCTGCACAACTTTACATTCCCCCTAGCAATATACCAGAGTCCCAATTTCTCCACATCTTTGCCAACACTTATTATTTCTTGGTTTTTTTTTAATAGTAGCCACATCAAAAAGAATAAAATACCAAGGACACAAAACTAGTACATAGTAGCCATCCTAATAGCTGTTAGTTGGTATTTCATCTTTTTTTTATATAATAATCTCTTTTTTTTTAAATTGAAGTGTAGTTGACTTACAATGTTGTGTTAGTTTTTGGTGTACAGCATAGTGATTCAGATATATTCTTTTTCTGATTTTTTCCATTATACTTTATTGCAAGATATTGAATATAGTTCCTTGTGCTATACAGTAGGACCTTGTTGTTTATCTATTTTGTATACAGTAGTTTGTATCAGCTAATCCCAAACTCCTAATTTATCCCTCCCCCTATTCCCCTTTGGTAACCATGAGTTTGTTTTCTATTTCTGTGAGTCTCTTTCTGTTTTGTAAATAAGTTCATTTGTATCTTTTTTAGATTTCACATACAAGTGATATCATATGATACTTGTCATTCTCTGTCTAACTTACTTCACTTAGTATGATAATCTCTAGGTCCACCTGTGTTGCTGCTGCAAAATGGCATTATTGCAATTCCTTTTATGGCTAAGTAATATTCCATTGTGTGTGTGTGTGTGTGTGTGTGTGTGTGTGTATCATATCTTCTTTATCCATTCATCAGTCAGTGGACACTTAGGTTGTTTCCATGTCTTGACTATTGTAAATAGTGCTGCTATGAACATTGGGGGTGCATGTATCTTTTCAAATTAGAGTTTCCTCCAGATATATGCCCAGGAATGGGATTGCTGGATCACATGGTAAATCTATTTTTAGTTTTTTAAGGAACCTCCATACTGTTCTCCATAGTGACTACACCAATTTACATTCCCACCAACAGGGTAGGAGGGTTCTCTTTCCTCCACACCCTCTCCAGCATTTATTATTTGTAGATTTTATTATTATGGCCCTTCTGATCAGTGTGAGGGGATACCTCATTGTAGCTTTGATTTTCATTTCTCTAACAATTAGTGATGTCAGCATATTTTCATGTGGTCATTGGACATTTGTATGTCTCTTCTGGAGAAATGTCTATTCAGGTCTTATGCCCAGATTTTAATTGGATTGTTTTTCTTTTTGTTGTTGAATTATAGAAGGTTTTTATATAATCTGGATTCTAGACTCAAATCAGATGTGTGATTTGCAAATATTTTCTCCCATTCTGTGGACTGCATGTTTTTACTCTCTTGATACTGTTCTTTGATGCAGAAAAGTTTTTAATTTTGATCAAGTCCATTTTATTTTTTTTCTTTTGTTGATTGTGCTTCTGATGTCATATCTAAGAAATCCAAGATCATGAAGTTTTGCCCCTCTGTTTTCTTCTAAAAGCTGTACAGTTCTAGCTCTTATATTTAGGTCTTTGACCCATTTAGAGTTAATTTTAGTGTCTATTGTGAGGTAGGGGTACAACATCAATCTTTTGCATGTGTATATCCAGTTGTCTCATTTTTATATGTTTGATATTAGAAAGGGATCCTTAAAGAATATGTTCAGTGATATTCACTGTAGTAGTCTTCCTAGTAGTAAAAAACTAGAAACACCAAACATGTTCAACAATAGATTAGTAAAATAAATTGTGATACACCCTTATGATGTAATATTATGTAGAAAAAAATAGTATGGTGGGTAAATATTGTAATAGAAACTTGTTTATAAAAATATCATTAAGTTATAAAAATATCATTAAGTAAAAATTAATTCTGATTAAAATGCAGTAACTGCAAATATACATGTGTGTGCATGTGTGTGTGTATATATATCTGTAGATGCATAGAAAAAAGATTTTATGGGATGTACACCATGGAGCTGATTGTGGCTATCTCTGGAGATGATATTGTGTGCATTTTTCATTTTCTTCTTTTTGTTTATATTTTTTTCCAAAATTTTCATAGAATGAATAATTAATGCTTTTTAAATTTTTCCAAAACTTGTCTTGTTGGCAATGAGTAGTCTCCATTTTCTAAAAGGTCAGATATGATTGTTCTAGTCTGTTTAAGCCTCCAGTACCAACCTGTTCTATCCTGTGTTAGCTGACCTCCCTGTCCTTGGCATCTTGTCAATCTGATCTCTAACTTCTCTCTGAAACTTCTCACTAAAGCAGGCTATGCTTTCAAGTCAAGTCATTCTACCAGCTCCTGTCTATTGGATTTGCCTATCAAAGGAGTTGTGGGTGTGGGACATGACTGTGGCAGTGATCATCTCCCAGCCTGGATTAGCCCTCATTTGTATCCTAAATCTGTGGTTTAGTTGGTCAGATTAGTCTTTATTCTGCGCACACCTTCAGAACCTGTAATTGTGACTAGTGATTAGTGGAGGCACTGCAGAAATTTGCATAGGTTGAGGCAAGAGCAGAAATGAGAAATAAATGACCCACCAAGATCTTTCTTCCTGGTTAAGACCCATGTATGGGATCCAACATATGTAGCAGTAGCAGATGCTCTCTAACCTAGCAAATTTCTGTTCTTATTTTTATGAGTAATGGTTATGAAATTTTATTGCTGGGTCTGCTCACCCTTAAACAGTTCTGCTCAAATCTTTGAATATAACATGCTGATCTGCAACCAACATTTAGATATTTTTCTCCTTCTCTGTATTTAATGGATTCCAGGAGGCCTGATCTCTTGCCAATGTTTTCTTTGTGATTTTGTCCAATGACTTTCAGGCAGACACAGAGTCAATTTCTCAGAATCAATTTCTCTCTCCTCCTCCTCTCTCTCCCTCTCTCCCTCACCCCTATCCTTCCCTCCCCATCCCTTTCTCCCTCCACCCTAATTCTCTCTCAGAAAGCTTTTATTAATAGCATGGGCTTAGATATTGAACACTGTAATTTTTTCTGTATTACAAGAGATTGGTTTTTCTGAAATGATGTATCTACTATTTGAATTCATAGCTGGGATGAAATTCGGTCAAAATAATCAGCAGTTTGTATCTACTCAGCCTCTTTTCCATTTTTTTTTTCCTTCTGGATTACCACAGAGTTCTTCTTCCTGTTATTCACATGTCAGAATCTTAGTCACAACATTACTAATTCCTTTTTAGCGTAAGCTCTCTTCCTCCAGCATCCAATTAAATCATTTGAAGTAAGCAAGATCAACTTTGATATCCGATCCTAATTGAACTCCAGCTTTGTGTACAGCTTATACTCTTCATTCAAAGGGCTTCATACTCCCAGAAATCCACAAACTTCAGGGTGTTTTAGCTCAAGAACCATTTTCCAGAGTTTTCTGCTCTTTGATCTTCTTTTACAGTTGTTTGACAAACACAGACATAATATCTGTGTCCCTGTGGACATTTTCCCCTAAGAAATGTATTTCTTTCTCCCTTAGAAAAGAATCTAATTCTTTTTTGTTGAGTTCCAGTGTGTTTGGTACTATGTGGGTGCCAATAAATCATAAATAGGAAGTCTGATTCTTCTGACTGAGAAAGGGAGATAGTTTGTCATATGCCTGTGGAAAAGCACCCAGGGCATTTCTCCATAAGCTTGATTAGATTCAAAAGGAGGATCATTTTTCTCCATGTGCCCCAGTCCTATAGATTTAGTGGAGCCACCTGGCCAATGTATTTACACCATAAAATTCAGGTAGGAGTGGAAGGGCATGATGGGACCCTGACTAGAGAGAATCTTACACGTGACACTCTCAGTCTTCATCTTAGACAATCACACCCTCCTTCTTGAAACAGTCTTGATTTCTGTGACATCACCCTCCTCTAGTTTTCTTCCCTTTGTCTGGCTACTCCTCTGGCATCTTTGTTGGTTCTTCTGTTTCTGCCCAAATTTTAAATGTTGGAGTTCCAGGGGATGGCCTTTTCTCCTGAGATGATTTCATTCATTCCCAAGGTTTCAGTTATATACCAGTGACGCCATCCTAGAGGTTCATAGTGAACTTGAAACCTGCCTATTGTAGGTATCTGAGAGGCACCAAAAATTCATCCAGACAAAAAGTGTATTGAAGATTTATACCACCTTCCCCAAACTCCAGTTCTTTCTTAGGCACTTTGTGTTTCAGTTAAAAGCACCACTATCCACCCAATTACTCAAGTCAGAAAACCAGGAGACAACTTCAGCCTCTTGGTCTCTCTTCTGCCATCAGTTCATCACTACATCCTATTGCTTCTACCTCGGACATCTCCCTCAAATCTGTCCACTTCTCTCCATCTACGTTGTCAGGACTCTAACTCTTGCCTTGTCCGGCCCTCTGATCCATTCTGTACACTGTACACCTAGTCACCTTTTCAACACATAAATCCGATTGTGTCACTCTCGAACGTCAAAACCATTCAGTGATTTCCTATGACTCTTAGGGTAAGGCCCAAGAGCACTTACTCACTATCCTTGAAAGATTCTGGCTTTCTTTTACATCCTCCAATATGCCAAGTCATTTACCGAGTCAGATCCTCCTGCACATGCTGTTCTGTTTGGAACATTCTTCAACACCCTCTCCCTCTACTGCCAGTTAAATTTTCAAATGACTAAATAAAGGAATTGATGCCACTAGAACTGATATGTTGTAAACTATGAATGGGGGCAGTTAAGAGATCCTTTGGTTCACCTAATAGCAAACGCACCAAACAGAAAAATGTAGAAACCTATAGGAAGCTCTTCCTCCTGTTAGGCCTGCCTTGGTATGAATGAATATAATCAAACTTTGCTTGTTGTTCTTGTTGGTACAGCAATAATCTCTTCTATACAAAGAAATGAATAACTTTAAAGATATGTTTTTTGCAGTGTCCACTTGGTTACAGCAAAAATGCTGCATGAAAAATGGGAATTTTATTCTCTCATCATGTAGATATAAATCCTGATTTTTGATTAAATGTTTCCTTTTTCATCGAAATATTTGTGGTGGTCTGCATACATTATCTCTTTATTAAACTATCCACTTATTTTCAGAAATCTTTGAAATATGGTCCTTATGTTATCAAACCAGATTCCTGTGGACCAAAGCCATCTGTGAGGCTAAAGACGAAAGAATTATTTTAATAACATCTGGATGATAAGATTTCCCAAAATTATAGTTAGTGGCAAGATAGGACATCAGAAAAGGTTAACAGTGAGATTCCTTTTGAGTTGGATGGTAATGGCTCAATAAGTTCCTTTTTCTGATATTTCTATGTTATACACGTATTTTAAAAGATAAATTGCCTCTGCTCTGTGTTTCACTATATATATATGTATGTGTGTGTGTGTATATATATATATATACATATATATATATATATATTTCTTTGTTCAGGAACACAGAAAGGATATTGCCAATAGGAAATGTTAGAACAATGCCCCGTCTTAGTCTAATTTTATCCCTAGATTGCTCAGAGTTTAAAATAAATAAGAAGCAAATTGTCCTAGGCATGTAACCGGATACTGCCCAAGGCCTGTCTCCTACTGTAACAGGTGTGCTTTCAATGGCCTTTTATTGCGCTTTTTATCCCCCTCTTGTTCTGTTGTCCCCTAGAGTCAACAGCTGTGACTACTGTTTGGTCTCCATAGCACCCAGATTCCTTTCTCCTTTAGTCGTTCAGCAATCTCATTTTCCTAATGTCTTCCTTTTACTGCTACTGATGCTGCTAACCCTTTCTGGACATAGCCTAGAAACGCCCTGGCCCCCATCTCATACTCTCAAGCCCTGAGGCCTCTTAGTTAGGAATGACCCAGGACCTCAAAGTAAAGTAGATTCCCTCAGCCTGCCCTAGGCCGGACAGACATTCTCCTCCCAAACATCCTTCACTTGTTCAAAAACGATTTCTTGAACAACTATTTTGTTCAAGGCATTGTACAAGGAAATGGAGAGACAGCGATTATTAAGATACAATCCCTGCCCTTAAGACTTCCAAGTCTTACGCTATGTATAAGGAAAGCATCCGAGGAAGTTGTTGGGAAAACAATGATCTTGGAGGCATGTACTAAGCAGTTCTCTCTCTAGACTGAGTTTCCAGTCTGCTATTCAGATCTAGAGGTCCTAGACTTGAGCTCCAACATCCAACTGCATTTCCAGCCTCCAACCAGCCGTACTCACTTTGTGTCCGGCCCCCACAACCTTAACTGGCATGAGCCAATTTCTTAATCTGTCCTGTTGCTATTGTTTCTCCTGACAAAGAGGGATTTTGTACAATTCAGTGCTCTTGTTCACTGACAAAGACTCCTTAGCTTGTCTGAAGTGTGAAGTCAAGGGGAGATTCTGTCAGCAACCAAGGGCCTCTCAGTTCAGTCCTGAATGGGTTTTTCCTCCAATTGCACCCCAAAGTTTTACATGTCTTCCTGTCCCTTTAGCATTTACTGGTGCTTCTAAACATGTAAATGTGTATAGACAGAATTTTACCACCCCCTAGATTCTCTAATTGTTTAATCTATCCTACAGTGTCTAATAGATTGCACCCTTAAAGCTATCCATCCAATTATCTTTATATTTCAAAAACCTGGATGTAATGCCAGCATATACTTATGTACATATTTAATGATGACACATAAATGTTAGTACAATGAAACATGAAAACTGTATACCCCCCCCAAAAAGAAAGACTTCGAGTCTTGTGGTAAAGACAAACATAAACACAATTACTATGAAATATAGTAAATGATGGTGGAGGAGAACTATAGGATCACAAAAGCAAGATACTTTAGTGTCAGGAAAGCTTCCCAGAGGAAGTGACATCTAAGTGGGCAGCTAAAGGATCTGCAGGAATTAACGTCACTAAACTCTAGAGAGCAGCTATCTCAGGTAAAGAGTGCGTTGTTCGTAAAGCACAAAACCTTGAGATGACATAGCTTTCTGGCTGAATTATCACTGATTCCTCATGGCTACAACTTAGGATTCACTTGGAGAGTGAGGAGAAGAGTGAAAGAAGCCTGAGGAGGAAACAGGATAAGTTAGCTAAGCTCAGAATCATGCTCTTTATCATTTAGGGCAATAAGACCCACAAAATGTTGTAAGTAGGGGCATGATATAGTCAGGATATGGCCTTAGGTGCATCACCTTGGTGGCAGTAGGGAAAAACAGATAGGAGAGAGTCATGACTGGAGGCTCTTGCAAGGACCCAGATGAGAGATGATGATAAACTGAACCAAAGCATTGGTAGAGGTAATGGAGAAGAGAGGACATATTCAAGAGATGTTTAGAAAATTGAATTGCCAGTACATGTAGTAATATAGCTATGATACAATATGGGCAGAATCATAATAATAATCATAATAAAATAATGATAATAATCATTGTAATAATTGTAAATACAAAATACTATCTAAAAGAAAAAGCAAACATCTTTTGTCTGGAAGGGTTGAGTGAGACTCTAATGAGAAGATGCGCTTTGATCATCCCAGGCAGAAGAAATAACATGTCCTAGAATACAAACAAGGAGTGAAAGTCATTGTGTGTTCAGTGAATAGCTTGGGGCTGTGTGTGTGTGTGTGTGTGTGTGTTCAGCATCAGAACACTTTTTCCCAACTAAATTTTCCTCTAAATCTGAATATTTAAAATAGACAGAAGTGATGAATCAATTAAATATTTTGGCAAAAATATGCATGGTTTGCAGAACTCTGGAACACCCTACCCTGTGGGTCTCTATGGAACCCAGTTAAAAACGGGCTGGAGCAGAACTTTATCTGCTCGAGTCTGAAGCACTGAGCTGGGCTAGAAGTGGACGGTCAGACCACTTAAAGAGACATTACATGAGTGCCTGAGACAGGTCGGGTGTTCCCTGAAGCTATGCTGTGTGCCATCTACTACCTAAAGCACTTCAAAGAGATTTATTTAACCCCTGTAGTTAAGGAGACTCTAGGAAACCAGGTAAATCAGTAACTTTATTTGTGGTTCTCATCCTCCCTTTCCTGTACTGAGTTCTTTTGTCCAAAGGGCCAATAATATTTCTGCAACCACCCCACTCTGTACCAGTCTTCTGCACTTGAGTCTAAATATAAGTAAATGATTCCGTTGTCTCAAGGACATGAGCAAGGCATGCATGTGAAGTTCTAGATTGAGTATATGAGTTTGGGGGAGCCCCTATTGCAATGACTCAACACTGACTCTTTTAAAAATCATATTATAGTGTCCTGATGGGGTCAGTAGGGATACTGTCTTCCTCCTTACTCCAGTCCTCTGCTCTTCACATTATTCTGTACTAGGGGTCAGTGTTGTTCCAACTGGATGCACATACTCTTAGGGTACATGAAGACTTTAAAGAGTTCTGTAGGCAGGTTTTGTTTGTGTGTCTGTTTGTAGCCAATTTCCAGAGTTTTAACTTCCATGTGTACTCTTCCCTGAACTTGATCTGTATGAGAACATACCTGACGGTCCTCCTTTCCCACCTTCCCTTCTCCTACTTTGCAAAAGAAAAAACATGTCTCTAACTCATGTCAAGGCTGACTTTGGTGCCTGGCCCCAAGGTATAGAAACCTCCTGGATACCAAAGAGATCATTGAAAATATTGGTGCTGATATTGATAAAATGGATTATTTCGATGATGAGATAACAAATACTTTTGTAAAGCAAGGACAGTTGGCTCTCCCTTTCCATGGACACAGAGCCTACAGGACATGGAGGGCTGACGGTCGTTTTTAATGCCTTGCTTTCAGCAAAATCAGAGGAGGGCCTAACCACACTGTCATTTGATAGGTCATTACATATAATTTTGATGATAGATCATTGTGTAACTTTTTGAGATATTATTCAGAAAGTGCTCAATTGAATGATATTGTTTTAACTAAACTCCATTCATTTCCAGCCACTTATTTATGTAAACCAGATTTGTCAACACTTAACTGTATTAAAAACACTGAACTTGGTCTCATTCTAACAATAAGTAACATTCATCCACGGAGAAAAGAACTACTTTTAAAAAAAAACCTCCTTCCATCAAATTAAGAGATATATTTCCAATAATACTCTATTTAATGTTTATTCATTATAAAGTTTTACAATATATTTGTGGATTTTAATCAATTGTGTACTAATGATTTATAATGAAAACAGCGCCAAAGGCTCAGAGCCTTACAGTCACAGGAAATAAGCATTTTTTTACAATGTAAGTTTGCATATGTTTCTATGGCACGGATTAAAATGTGATCATCAAAGACTTTCAAGAATAAAAACATACTCCATCAGGATACAATTCTGTGGAATGAGTAGAATGAAAATAAGAATTCAAGAGAAAAAAGGTGACTATTCAGAAAAAATTGCTGACTATTCAAAAGGAGTTTGTTCATGTATCTTTTAAAGGGACAATTGTGGATCTTAAACTGCTACGGAATTTGGTTCCACTTAAAAGGAGGAGGCCACAGTGTTCTTTTTAAATATCAATATTTGCAGTATGCCAGAAATCACTTCATTTGCAATATTTAAACTTTCATAAATCCCTGCATAAAAAGTTGTTAGGTGTCAGCTTTAAGGTCTGTTACGGGGCATATCATTTTTTCCAAAATTCTTGTAGAGGCTATGCAAGTAAAAGCGTTGGAAGCTGACTGTCATAGCTGAAGAATTAAATAGGGGCAGTTTAAACCCACTGCAGCGTGAGGTGGGGGGGGGATCTTTGTTCGCAAGAGCTGCCAAGAATGAAGCAAACTGGAGCCATTGTGTCACAAATCTATTTCCTTTACAAGGCAAAGACAGGGAGTCTTCCCAGGCGAGAGGCAGGACCATATTTCCCACTTACTTTTCCAGTGTCTTGACCTTGAACCTCCTGCCCTCTCCAGCCCAACTTGCACCTTCACTCCCATTTATCCCTTTATTAGCTACCCCAGCTTCCCTCTCCTACCTCAGACTTCCACCAGGGCCTCTCTCCTCCCATTGCCTGAATACAAATACTCCTATAATTGAGAGGATAAATTCAAAAGAGATACAAGTCAATTTGTACAGAAGTCAAAAGAGAGAGGTTTAAGGTTGCCATCGATGGAAACATTGACAAGCAGCTGCTATGGGTGTCAGCTGCTGAGGGCTCCCAGTTGCCCATCTTCTCTGGAGAATTGCCCTGGGCTGACAGGAGCTGCCCACCAAGAAGGTGACACCCTAGTCTGGAAGCGGCAGAGAGCCCGAGATTGATGGATTAGAGCTTCAAAAGGCTGGTCACCGGAGAGCATCACCACTGTGTGGTTTAGGCTCAAGAACCTTCTGCCATCAATCAATCAATGTGGGGCCATCCTTCCCAGCTCTAAAACCAAGCACACCCGTCTCCTTGTAGATCTGTTCTGTTAAGTATCTTTCCTGCAAACAGACCAGATCTGAATATACTGCAAATCTGTTGTAGTTAATACTGCCTCCCAATGCCAGCCCCTGTGATCTTACACAGTAGCTGGTATGTTAGAGAAGTCTGTAGCAACTGTTAACCTTTCACCACCTGATCTCACTTTCCTGTGTAGATTCAAATGGGCTTGAACTTGGGGAATGTAGAGCAGAGAGAAAAAGCTTGTGAAGCATTCATTCATCTCTTCATTCGCTGAAAGATATGTCTTGAGTACTTAGTATGTGTCAGAGACTGCTCTAGGCGCTCAGGATAGGTACATCAGTGAACAAAATAAAGGTCCTTGCCCTCGTGGAGCTTACATTCTAGCAGGGGTGAAACAGACAATAAACATAGTAAATAGGTAAATTACATAGTGGAAGGAAATAACCGCTGTAGACAAAGAAAAGCTAGAGCATGGTAAGAGAGTGGGGGGAGGAGGCTGCAGTAGTAAATTAAAAGGGTCATTGGATTAAATTAATGCAAAATAATGAAATCTTCATTCACAGTATTTTTACCGGGCTTAGCTATTGAGTTTTTGAACTTCTCCTGAATTAATATTACACTAATAGGCATAGGACAGTGATACTGGGCCCTCAGTCTCACATTCAAAAGCTTTCCATTTCCTCAATGGATTTCTATTGTCTTTCCCTGATTATAGTATAGTGGATTGCAAAGGCACAGAACTGTTTTATATGTCATCATTGGCTCTTGCTCATTCATAATTGTTTCTATCATAGAAGGAGTCATCCCATCAAATACTGACAGTTCCTCATCAATTTTCATTTTGTTTATTCTCTACTTTTATTTTTGTCAGGAATATACTGATCTCGTGACACAATACTTTCCGTACATTTATATGTCGACTGAAATAAATGCACAACCTAGAAGTTGAGAGTTATGTTTTATTCGGTGGACGTTTCTGAGGACTCGAACCCCTTCGACCCTGGGATGATGGCCTCCCAGATTGCTCTGAGGGACTGCTCTGAAGAGGTAGGGGAGGAGCCAGGATCTATAGGAGCTTTACAACAAAGACCAGGTAGTTGAAACATTAAAAGATTACTTGTTAACTAAAGAAAACCAGACATTTCAAGTTAAGTAATTTAGCGCTTTTCTATGTATGGGGAGAAGCAAACATTTGGGCTCACTGAATTCATTCCTTTGACAAGCACCTAGCCATCCAGGGCCAGTATCCTGTCCTTTCTTATTCGGGGTCCCCTCAGGGCGCACTGCTGTGAGTGGCTGCAGAGGCCGGGCTGCAGGCTTGTCTTCCCTGGGGGTTGGCGGCAGCCCCCGATGACTTGATGGTTTCAGCGTTGTTTACTGATATGGTTTGCAGTATTTTTCATTCACAGTACTCATGATGATGTAGGACTAGAGTTGCCAGCTTGACCGAATACATTTAAATGTAAGCGGAAATTTCAGAGAAACAATTTTTTCAATTTTTGTATAAGTATGTCCCATGCAATATTGGAGATACATGTATACTTTGTAGTCATATTTATATTACATATAAATATATATTTGTATATGTATATATATGAGAGAGAGAACAGTTGTAGTTATACTAAAAATGATCTATTGTTCATATGAAATTCAAAGTTAACCAAGCATCCTATATTTTATCTGGCAATCTTATGCAGAATTCAATTAAATTCATCAAGGTTGAGTGAATGTCTATTATGAGCTGTTATTCTATCTAAAGCACTGGTTCTCAAAGTCTGATCCTGAGACCAGCAGCATCAGCATTACCTGGGAACTTGTTATGAATGCAAATTCCTGGGTTCACCTCAGGCAAACGAAATGAATCAGAAACTCTGGGCTTGGGGCCCAGCAATCTGTTTGAACAAGCCCACCAGGTGATCCTGATAGATACTAAAATGTGAAAACAACTGATACAGACAGCTCCGTTAGTGTCCCGCCCAGATCTCACCCGTGCACCCACCGTGCAGCTGTTAGAGTCTCACAGTGGCCCCCCTTTTTCTGGGAAATTGCCCTCAGCTGTCAGTGCTGCCTCTCCCAGGCAGCTGTGCCCCAGGTTGGGGGTGGCCCACTACTTCTGAACCACTGATAGAGGTATGAAAGCTGACTTCTTCACAAAAATGGGAACAATGCTGCAGTGGGGTTTATGCTCCAGAGCCCTAATACCATGGATCAGACCGAGGCTATAGACTTTCATCCGAGACCACAGCTTTTCCTGGTTCTTTTCCCTTCCGTCCTGCTTCTTACAGGTGTTTCTTCAAGAGCAATCCCTCAACGCATTGTTTGTAAGAAAATTCCTGCTTCTGCAGAATCTGACACAAGATGGATGGGGCTGACAATGTGCATAAAATACGGCAATGTTCAGCCCAAACAGCAAATTCAGCAACTGGACTAAATAACAAGACTAAAATGATCACAGATAACTACTGATGCTCTTTGAAGACAAGGGAAAACTGTTGCAATTCTCTAAGCATCAGATTTTAGGAGCCAGGATTTAGTAAAAAGGACAAAAGAGGATGAATTTAACACACTTTAAAAAACAACATTGGCAATATTAAAATAATAGCAGCCAACATGTATTGTTTTCTATATGTCATCATGTAAATCAGGTAACAGTTCAACTCAGTTAAAAATCTGAAAATAGAATTCCTTGAGAGCTGACACCATATCCCCAGCATTTTGCAAAATACCTGGCTCATCATAGATGCTCAATAAACATCTGTTAATGGAGGAAAGGTGCATGTCCAAGGTGACACCAGCATTTCTAGGTTAGAAGCATAGATAAATACCATCAAGAGAAACAGAAAGCTGGGAAGATGATGAGTTTAGTTTTAAACAAAGGGTTGGAGGTGACTCAAATTGAGAATCCTAAATGAAGATAACTATAGATAGCTGAAAACATAAGTGTGGCCAAAAAGAAAAAGGTGAAAGGTCAGGGCCAAACATGTATATTAGAGAGTAGGTTTCTATGTCACAATGTCATTCATATAAGTTCAGTCTTCATAATTTAGCATGAAGCCTAGGCATCTGATCACAGTTTTAAAAATCTCAAAAGAAAATTGCTAAACACAAGTGTGTAGTTGCTCTTTCTTCTGAATGATCTTTCAGAAAATTTTTTTAAAAATTTTGAGGGGGAGGTAATTGGGTTTCTATTTATTTTTCAATGGAGGTACTGGGGATTGAACCCAGGACCTCGTTCATGCTAAGCATGTGCTCTACCACTGAGCCATAGCTACCCGCCTGTTAGAAATTTTATTTAAAGGAAACTTTTTGGTAAAGGACTTAACAATTTAACAAAAGATGCTTCTCTGTAACAAGCAATTATGGATAAAAAGTTATTTTCACCAGGCAGCAACTTTAGGAAGACTGGAACCATCAAGATAAGATGCTGTTGGCATTCAACTTTTCCCTTGGGAGAACTTTGTTTGTGCTTAAATTGGCTTATGGATTTTCACATATTTTTTGACAACTTACGTTCCCCCAGAGAGATTTGAATTGATACTTTATGAATCAGCCATTCCCGGATCTTTGCACTGAAAAATAAGATCTTCGATTCACTGCTTGAGATTTTTTTTTTAAATGCTGCATTTAAGGCTGAGTTAAAAACAGACATTTCCTATAAACGTCCCTCCTCTCCTCTCCAAGTTTTGATACGCATATCATGGTCCACAGCTCGGAGGCGTGTTTCTTTGATATTATGCACCAACTACATTATGTACTGAAGATGCGATGATTCATGCCTCCCAAGAACCATCTGTATTGTCTATGTAGCTCCATTTTAAGAAAAACAGTTTTACGTATGTTAAAGAAAATGCAGGCAATATAGCTGTTCACTCAAGAGAGAGAAAACACAAATGTGCAGACATCCTAGAATATAAGATAACTCTGAGTCAAGTGTAAACCACGCGACAACAAGAAGAGAAAGGACGGAAGTGACAAGAAGAACGACTAGAGAAAAAGTAAGATAGAGAAACTGTGTGATCAACTCAGGAATGTCTCATGTAACCTGACCTAGGTCAAGTGTCCAGGCTAAGGTTTTATTCAGGGGATTTGAAAGAGAGCAAATTTGCTATCAAGGCCATTGCTAGTTTATCATTATTCTCAATTCTTACGTTGATGCCTGAAGTCCAGTCACAAAGACCTATTTTTCTGTAGTCACCATGGGCTTAATAGTTGTCCTAGTTGGCTTAAAGGTGAAGGAGGTTGAAACTAAGAAGTTAAACTTAAGCTTAGCTCCAGACTTATCTAGGCAATTATCATTGTTTTCCTGGGTACGGTTTGGAACTTGAGGTTTTCACTTTGTGGCTATGCATGCATTCTTTACGGTTCTAAAGGTCAATTCTGAGGAGGGGTACTGACGTCCAAAAAGAAAATCTTCATCCTCTGAGGAGTGAGCATGAGAAATCGATGACAAAAATGTATAATATTATGTTATTTGAGTAGCCCTGGCATTTTTGGCCAAATAAAGTGTGTTAAAAGTCTCAAACACCCTCCTAGTGAACATCTCCAACACTCTGCTCTTTAAAGCTGTGAAGAGCTCACGTTTTATGAAAGGAATTGAAAAAGAATGATTAAAATAAATTTGTTCTTCAAAGAAGTTTCTTGAAGTAATCAAAAGTGCATCCTGAAGAAAGGGAAAAGAATTGCAAACCCTACATCATTTGGTATCAACTGATCCTTTTTTTTTCACATTTTTAGATAC
This sequence comes from Vicugna pacos, assembly GCF_048564905.1. Classification (NCBI taxonomy): domain Eukaryota; kingdom Metazoa; phylum Chordata; class Mammalia; order Artiodactyla; family Camelidae; genus Vicugna; species Vicugna pacos. The sequence goes on along the minus strand of NC_133023.1, from coordinate 107,855,058 downwards.
CATTTTTAATGATAGATTTTTATCATTTGTATTTCTTTTTTAAATGAGTCCTTTTACAGTTGTTTGGCATCATACCAGGCATTTGATTTCATGTATTAGGCTAACTTGCTATAAATAATGATGAGACTCAAAAATACAGTGGCTGAAACGAAATAGAAATTAGTGTTGTCCCACCTAACAGTCTGGAGATAGATGGGCTGTAAGGGGCTTTGCTCCACAAGGTCATCCAAGTCCTTGGGGGTTTTCCATCTTTGTTTTCCTTGTTCACCATGATTGACACTCATGAGAAAAGGAACAAGAAAGTGAAGGGCAAGAAGTTTCCTTTCAAGAATGTGACTTGCATTGGTTTTTCATGTATGGGTAATTCTCTGGGTGTATTATGGAGCAGCTGAGAAACTTACACATGCCTTTACACATTTTCTTTCATTTATCACAATGTGCTGGGAGGGGTAATTTTATGAACTTAAGAATAATTTTGTTACTTTTTATGAGTCTTTTAATTTTCAGCAAATTATGCCTCGTGGCTTTTTTAAAAAATTAGTTTTGGGGAGGGTGGCTATAGCTCAGTGGTACAGCACGTGCTTAGCATGCACAACGTCCTGGGTTCAATCCCCAGGACCTCCATTTAAAAAAATTAATTTTTATAATTTGTCTGTGATTCTATAGTCAGTTGGTCAAAAATAAATTTTCTAATCACAAAAACAAACAAGCAAACAAAGAATGTGACCTGGAATCTGCACTTGCCACTTATACATCATTGCCCAGATGGTCGCATGGCCAAACCTAGCTGCAAAGTAGATTGAGATCTATAGTCTTTGGCTGAGTCTAAACTCAGGCAGTTCTATTACTAAGACAAAGACGGGAAGAATGCATATTGAGGGACGAGCAGTAATCACAGATAGCCCTCATTTTAAGTATCCAGCATAAATGGACACAAACATATTGTTCCAGTTTGACTCTTCCCTTTTGATTTTTTTATGTAACTCGAGAAATCTTAGTAGTCTTTGAAAACACTCCAACTGGCCACCTATGCATCATCATTATCATCGTCATCACAAAAGTAATAGCTAACTCTTATTCATTGCTTACAGTGGGGTGGGCAATCGGTATAAGTGTGATGTTAAGGGCATTTAAGTATTCTGTGATTCCCCACCAAAGTATTGGGGGTTTATAGTCTTAGTTGACCCAAAATGTTAAAATTTTACTGCCTACTTTCTATGCAATCTCCTTTTCTGTTAAACAAACCACTTCATCCCAAAATGTGTCACCCTTCCTCCTTAGTGGATGTCTAAGATCTATACTAATTCTGAGTACTTGATCTACTGAACCTGGAGTTGGGTGAAGACTCAAGTTATAAGACATCTAGTAAGGAACTAAAGAGGGAAGACAAGTCATCCAAGATAAACGAATGTGAGGTAAACCAGAACTGACACAGTGGCAAGATGAAAGGAAAGGTTTTTAACTTTCTTGTACGAGCATTTTTCAGAATATCCACTTCGAAGCAAGAGTAGAGACATTCATTCTCTGTTCTCCACATAGCCTATCCATTCTGGCAACAAAATATCAATAAAGTGGCAGACTGGATGGCCGACCGCTCTGTCTTCATGTGTCCCCAAGTCTCTAAAGTGCCTTAGAGAGTCTTTGAAAGCTGGCATTGGTGACAGTGTATAACTTCTCACTAGAGTTCTATGCTGGGAATGTAATTATCAACTGATGCTTTTAAATGAGCCTCCAAGAGATAAGGAAGTACAGTTAATTACCATAAATAACCCAAAGAGACAAAAAAGACTGTATTACTATGGTCTGCAAAGAAATACTCATGGAGTATTCAGCTGAACATATGGATTTATCAGCTTATTTTTCGTGCTCAAATCCATATTCCAGAGGCTACCCACTTGTTACATATGCATGTTTTCAATTAGCAAAATTATTCAAAGGGGGAGGCAGTAGATACAGTAGTGATAATCATAAACTTTGAAGTCCAGGGTGCAAATTCCAGTTGTCACTTCCTGGTTGTGTTACCCTGGGCAAGTCTCTGAACATCTCTGAGCCTCCACCTTCACATAGCACACAGTGCATAGGGCTATAGTGAGAGGTGAATAAGGTCATGCATGTAAAGGGATTAATTGGCAGAGTGCTTGGTATCTAGTAAGTACCCTCAAATGACACGTGCTGTGATCCAGCTATTATTTCATTCTCGTGAAATCAATTGAAAAAAATATCATTTGTTAAAGTCCTGCAAAGAGCACCATGACTCCCAAGTACTCTGACACTTGAGCAAGTCTGAGAATTACTTCCCTAGGACAGCATCGCCTGTGCGTGAATCTAAGCTATTACTCCTTAGAAGAAAATTGGAGTTAAAGTGAACCTTTGGATGAACAAAAGACATAAAGAGGAGCCTTCAGGGAGGAAAACCACAAAAGGAAAGATACTGCTGGAGGGAAAACCCACATGCAAAGGTGGGAGCGTTATGAAATACAGGATCTTCAGGGAGAGTAAATATTACCACTTCGCACCTGGGTTTCCGTGATCATGCTAGTTTTGTGGGAAAGGAGAAAATCACAAGTCACTGTTTTTCTGGCTCCACTGCCAATGCCTCTCCAGGAACTTCACTCCCTATTCCATACTCATACATTCCCACACGTCTTCTCTCCCACCCTTCCCCACTGCCCCCGCGACCCCTGAAAAAGAAAAAAAATCTCTGGAAAACCAAGAAAATACCTCACAAGTTCTCTTGGATCTGGTACTCATGGCCACCACAGAGCTCCCATTTCTCTTCTTTTCTTCTAGGGCTTTCCCTGGATGTGTATATTGTCCTGGCCAGTGGCCATCAAAAGCAAAACCTCTACTGGTGCCTGCCAAGGGCAAGACTGGTGGCCAGCAGTACCCATGCCCAGGCTGACAGTTCCCAATAAGGAAGGTGCTGTCTTCCAGTGCCGCAATCTCCCAGGATGGTACCAAAGCTGCCGGCACTGCGGTGGCTGACATGTTACAATAAAGTTCTTTTCCGTTTCTTTTGTTCTTTCGTTAGAGATCCTTTGCTGTAAGATTCAGGCCCAGGTTCAAGAGGACTGGGCCAGATGATATCTGTGACAGACAGTGAGCTGGGCTCATAAACTAGCCAAGCCACTTACATGAGCCCAACTGTCCTGGAAGCAAGTTAATGGACACTCTTTTAACTTTGGATGACTTATTTCCCAGAAGACTTCTTTTTTTTTCTTTTCTTTTTATTTGAAGTATAGTTGATTTATAATGTTGTGTTAGTTTCTGGTGATGCAGCATAGTGATCCAGTTATACATATATATGTATATATATACATATTCTTTTTCATGTTCTTTTTCATTATAGGCTATTACAAGATATTGAATATAGTTCCCTGTGCTATACAGTAGGACCTTGTTGTTTATCTATTATATATATATAGTAGTTAGTATCTGCTAATCCCAAACTCCCAATTTACCCCTTCCCCCTACTTCCTCCTTTGGTAACCATAAGTTTGTTTTCTATGTCTGTGAGTCTGTTTTTGTTTTGTAAATAAGTTTATTTATGTCTTTCTTTTTAAGATTCCACATATGAGTGATATCATATGGTACTCCTGTATATTTTAAATCATCTCTAGATTATTTATAATACCTAATACAATGTCAATGCTCTGTACATACTTGTACACACAGTGTATATGCTATCTAATTAGTTGCCTATGCACAACAAGTTCAAGTTTTGCTTTTTGGAACTTTCTGGAATTTTTTTGAAATATTTTTTATTTGTGGTTGGTTGAATCCAAGGATGCAGAACCTATGGATACGGAGGGCCGACTATATCTGTAGCCTTATTCTCCCCACCCACCTTGCTTTCTGCAATCCTCTTCATCATTTGAGTTGCTTTTCTCTGCATTTTCTCCAACTCTGTTATTCCTGTCTTGTACACAGACCACAACTACAAAACAAACAAACAAAGAAAAACAGCCCAGCTGCAGACACCCAAGGAATTACGGAAAAGTGGGATGCCTGGTTACTGTTTTTTCTCCTATTTTTCTTAATGATATGCAACATTTTCCTGATTATTTTAGCCAAAGCAACATTTGAGCAGCTGTCTTCAGGGAACAGTCTATAAGGACTTTTGGCTCCCTTTCCCAGGATGTAACAGCTCAGAACTCATCATTCTAAAATATGCTTGAAGAGATGGAAAAGTTAGGAAATTGGAGAGGTGGAAATATAGATGTAATTTGAAAAAACAAGTTTGAATAGAGATAAGTTGTCGGGAACATTAATTAGGGTGGCTACTTGGCAATCACACTTCATATTTGCTTAGTGCTTTATGGTTTAAAAGAGTCATTCACATATATTTCCATTTAGCTCTCACAATAACTCTGCTGAGAAAGGTAAGTAGACTTTTCCAATACTACGCAGTAATTGTGCCAAGCAGCTGGTATAAGAATCAAAGTCTGGCTCCTTATTTCATGCTAGACTGCTTTGTTATTTGTTAGGATCTCCTGGACAATCCTGACATCACAAAACAAATGGTATATTTAGAAACATTTTTATTTGAAAAGAAATGTCTAAAAGCTTGTGTGGTAAATTTGTCAAGAATTTTACGAGATGGAAGGTAATTAATCATGTTTCAGGCTCTAAACCTTAGTGGTCAAAGATAACACAGGGAGAATTTTATCTAAAATTGTCAACTGTCTAAAGCAGCTACAGCTGGAGGACTTCTAAAATTCTACTTCATTCTTGGTGAAAGATAGTTTCATTTCATGCTGGGAGCTGTTCTTTCTCCATCACTCAGATTACTTTATGAGCCATTTGCTTTGTGAGTATTTTTTTTTCTTTTAATGGAATGAAATGGTACACAGTTAAGGCTCATTATCAAGTTGGAATGCAGAAACAACATTGGCTCATAGTTTAAATTTACCACTGTAGAAATTGTAAAGAAGAAAAAAATTTCTACTATATACAATGAAGTTTGTTACCCACTGAAAAACTCTGAAAAGACCTTGATATATTCAAATCACACAAAATATGCAAATGAAGCAAGATATTTCATATATTTTGAAATTTTAACTGTCCAAAAGGTTTTGAACTCTCAGAATAAAGATAGCAGAACACTCTCCCTATCTATAGATGACTATGAGTATGAAATCACTTAGCAAACTAAATAAATATAAAGAAAACTTTACTACTGGATATGAGTAGGTAAATGGAACCAATGAACTGATATGAGTGAAAGGGAAAAGAAGCTAGTTCTAAAGAAGGGGAAAAAGGACAATTGTGTAGCACAATGCCAATTCTAAGGTTCATATTCTATATAGAACAGTGCATTCTACATCACTTTTTGTTCTTTTGAAAAACTATAAAGGTATTCAAAGAAAAAGTAAGAGATTCATGATTTTAGACTATAACATCTGAATGTGCTAAAGAAAACACTGTAGGGAAATAAAAATAACATTGTTGGTAAGACATGTAAATTGATAACCTGACTATATACTTGGCTGAGTATAACGTTTTATGTGGCCTCCAAACAGGCCCAAATAGTTAGCTTAAGAATCAAACTGCTGGCACTTTCTTAAAAATGCTACTTTAACGCATTTGCAATTGTCTGTAGTCTGCCCTGTGAATGCCTTGAAAGTCTAAATCAGAACACCATGAAAAACTAGTTCTTTCTTTGCTTACTCCTAATCATCTGATTTGGGAAAGTACAAAATTCTGGGGATTGTATTTGATTTTTTTTAATATTACTAACACACCATGGATAGATCTATAATGTCAATTGATAAGGCAATTATCTGAAATGATCCAGACAAAAAGCTCACTCTCACCTGCATTTACAAAGCATTTCACTCTGCTCTTCATTGCTCAAGGTGCAGCTGTGAAGGCAATGTCTTAAATTTTTGATGATAATAAATTTGATGTTAAATTCACTATTTCTTAGATAATAAGTATTAGAAGCAGTGAAGGAGTAAGGATCTATCAACCACCTGATTTCACAAGAGGCGAACCCAAGTCCCTAGAGGTGAAATGACGTGCCCAATATCACAAAACTAAATGCTGGCGCAGTGGGACGACAAAGTCTCCAGTTTTCCAGTGTACTGTACTTCTATTTTTTTTAATTTTTTTCTGAGAGTTTTTTTTTTCAGTGTGGTGTACTCCTGACTTCAAGAGACTGTCTCCAGTTTTAATTGGTTACTGCCAAATGTACATAATGATTTCTGTTTTATAGAACGTTCTGATTTTAAAGTAATAACAATAGTAACAATTTACTGACTGCCTGGTAGGTACCCCCTCTTGGTGCTGGCTACCTTATGTTATTTGTAAGAATAGACACCATGGCAATATTGTGTCCCCTGACCTATGAACACTGTATCTCTCTCCATTTTTTGTTTTAGACAATATTTAACTTCTTTTGCCAGCTAAGTAAAATCAGTTCTCTCTGATAACACTGTTTTCTTGGCCTCAAATTATTCCAATTTTCAGAACAGTTGAGAGACCATTCTGCTCTCATTTTTAAGATGAAATGATAACCAGTAAGAATTAAGGGAAAGTACAATGTGTTCATTCAGGGGAGGCCTGTTATTTAGCTCTAAATTAATGTAGAAATTCCAGCAAGACAGTTTTATGACATTCACTATGAAAGCTTTTCAGGAAAAAATATGTTTATCTGATATTTAATTTTTAACATCTTTATTAGGATATTATTTGACAGTCCATAAACTGAATACATTTAAATTGTACAATGTGTTAAGTTCTGACATATGTGTATTCACATGAAATTATCACCACAATCAACACAGTAAACAAATCTACCAGCCCCAGAAAGTTCCCTTGGTGCCCCTTTGTAATCCTTTATTCCCACTCAATTCCCACCTCCCAATTTCCCAGGTGACCACTGATATGCTTTTAGGCACTACATACTTATTTGCATATTCTAATACTTCATATATACTTGGAATCATATCATCTGAGCTCTTTTTTTGGCCAGCTTATTTCACTCAGCACAATTATTTTGAGTTTCATTCAAGTTTTTGCATGTATCAAAAGTTCATTTCTTTTTGGTACTGAGTAGCATTCCATTGTATAAATATATCACTTTGTTTATCCCTTCACTTGTTAAAGGATATTTGGAAAGTTTCCTGTTTGGGGTATTTTACAAATAAAGATGCTATGAACATTTTGTGTAATAGAATTTGTATGGACATATGCTTTAATTTTTCTTGAATAATTGCTTAGGCATTGAATGGGCATATCATATGGTATGTGTATGTTTAACATTTTAGGAAGCTGCCAAACTGTTTTCCAAAATGATGGTGCCATTTTACATTCCCACAAGCAGTATACAAGCATTCCTCCACTTTCTTGTCAGCACTTGGTATAGTCAGCCATTTTCATTTTAGCGGTTCTAATACAGGCATACCTCAGAGATACTGTGGGTTCAGTTCCAGCCCACAGCAATAAAGTGAATATTATAATAAAGCAAGTCACATGAAGTTTTTGGTTTCCCAGTGCATATAAAAGTTATGTTTACACTATACTGTAGCTTACTAAGTATACAACAGCATTATGTCTAAAAAAATAATGCACAAAACTTAATTAAAATACTTTACTGTAAAAAAAAATTCTAACCATCATCTGAGCCTTCCGGGAGTCATAATATTTTTGCTGGGGGAGATTCTTGCCTCAGTGTTGATGGCTGCTGACTGAAGAGGATAGTAGTTGCTGAAGGTTGGGGTGGCTGTGGCAGTTTGTTTAAAAAAGATTACAGTGAAGTTTGCTAAATCAACTGACTTTCATTTGAACACTTAGAGACCACTGTAGAGTTATTAATTGGCCTAGTTTCAATATTGTTGTGTTTCAGGGAATAGGGAGCCTGAGGAGAGGGAGAGAAATGGGGGAATGGCCAGTCAGTGGAGCAGTCAGAACACACACAACATTTATTAAGTCCATCACCCAAAAATTAAAGTAGTAACATCAAAGATCACTGATCACAGATCATCATAGCAAATATAATAATAGTAAAGTTTGAAATATTTTGAGAATTACCAAAATAAAACACAGAGACATGAACTGACCATATGCTATTGGAAAAATGGTGCCAATAGAGTCGATAGATCCAGGGTTACCACAAACCTTCAATTTTTAACAAGACCACTATTTGTACAGTCAACTAATCTTTGACAAAGGAGGCAAGAGTATACAATGGAGAAAAGACAGTCTCTTCAGCAAGTGGTGTTGGGAAAGCTGGACAGCAGCATGTAAAGCAATGAAGTTAGAACACTCCCTCACACTATACACAAAAATTAATTCAAAATGGCTTAAAGACAAACATAAGACAAGATACCATAAACCTCCTAGAAAAAAACACGCAAAACATTCTCTGACATAAATCTCAGCAATGTTCTCCTGGGGCAGTCTACCCAAGCAATAGAAATAAAATCAAAAGTAAACAAATGGGACCTAATTAAACTTAGAAGCTTTTGCACAGCTAAGGAGACCATAAAACAAAAGGAGAGCCATTATGGAAAACAGTATGGAGATTCCTCAAAAAGCTGAAACTAGACTTACCATATGATCCAGCAATCCTACTCCTGGGCATGTATCTGGAGAAAACTACAATTTGAAAAGACACATGCACCCCAATATTCATAGCAGCACTATATACAATAGCCAAGACATGGAAGCAACCTAAATGTCCATCAACAGATGACTGGATAAAGAAGCTGTGGTATATTTATACAATGGAAAACTACTCAGCCATAAAAAAGAATAAAATAATGCCATTTGCAGCAACATGAATGGACCTGGAAATCATCATTTTAAGTGAAGTAAGCCAGAAAGAGAAAGAAAAATACCATATGATATCACTTGTATGTGGAATCTAAAATAAAAGACACAAATGAACTTATTTACAAAACAGAAACAGACTCACAGATATAGAAAACAAACTTATGGTTCCCAGGGGAGAAAGGGGCAGGAAGGGAGTTTGAAATTTGCAGATACTAACTACTATATATAAGATAGATAAATAAGTTCATACTGTATAGCATGGGGAACTATATTCAATATCTTTTAGTAGCTTATAATGGAAAATATGAAAAGGAATATATGTATGTATATGTATGACTGAAATATTATACTGTGCACCAGAAATTGACACATTGTAAACTGACTATACTTTAATTTAAAAAAAATACTATCTGCAAAGTGCAAAAAATGAAGCACAATAAAATGAGGTGTGCCCATAGATGTGTAGTGGTACTTTATTATGGTTTTAATTTTCATTTCTTTGATGACTAATGATGAATATATTTTCATGTGTCTATTTACCATTCATATTTTTTTTTGGTGAAGTGTCTATTCAAGTCTTTTTGCTTGTTATTCTGCATGCAAGTCTTTATCACCTACATACAAAATTTTCACCCAGTCAGTGGCTTGTCTTTACAGTCTTTTAACAGTGTCTTTCAAAGAGAAGAATTTTTTAATTTTGATGAAGTCTATTCTATCAGTTTTTTGCTTTTATGATTATACTTTTGGTGTTGTATCTAAGAAATCTTTACCTAATTCCAGGATGCAATATTTTTCTCCAGTATTTTCTTCTTGAAGTTTTATATATTTAGGTTTTACATTTAGGTCTATGATCCATTTGGGGTTAATTTTCACATATGACAAAGATGTGGACCTGAATTCATGTTTTTGCATATATATACATGTCTAATTGTTCCAGCACTATTTGTGGAAAAGACTATTCTTTCACCACTGAATTACATTTGATCTATTGTTGAAAATCAGCAGTCTATATATGTGTGGGCTTATTTCTGAACTCTCTGTTCTGTTCCATTGATCTACATGTTTATAAAGATAAACTAGTATAAAGACACTAGTACTGTAAGTTTTTGATAACTGTAGATTTATAATAAGTTTTGAAAACAGATAACCCTTACTCCTCCAACTTTGTACTTTTTTTCAAAATTATTTTAGCTAGTCTAGATCCTTTGTATTTCCAGATGAATTTGAATATATATGAGTCTATGCATCAATTTGTAAAAAATTGACAAAACAACCAAAATGAGTCTTCTGATAAATCAATATCATATATCTCTCTATTTATTTATAATTTCTTTAACTTCTCTCAGCAGTGTTTTATAATTTCTAGCATACTGGTCTTGAACTTCTTTTGTTAGATTTACACCTACTTATTACATTTTTTAATGCTCTTGTCAATGGTATTATTTTACTTAATACAATTTCCAATTGTTAGTTGCTAGTGTATAGAAAGAACATTGATGTTTTCTTCTGTTTTTATCTTGTATCCTGCAAACTTGTTAATTGATTTTTTCTATCTAGTAGCTTGTTGGTAAATTTAAGATCATCTATATAAATGATCTTGTCATGTGTGTGAAAAAGGACGATCTTACTGCTTTCCTTCCAATATAAATACCTTCCATTTCTTGCCTTATTACACTTACTAGAACATCCAGTACAATGCTGACTAGAAGTGGAAGGAACAAACCTCAACCTCTTGTTCCTAATCTTAAGAGTAGAGCATTCAGTTCTGTGATGTTATCTACAGAGTTTTCATAGATGAGAAAGTTTTCAAATTGAGAAAGTTTCTACTGCTAGTATTCTGAGAGTTTTACAAGAAATGAACCTTTTTGTTGTTGAGTTGTAAGACATCTTTAAAATTTCTGAATTTTGCAGCCTTATCAGAAATATGATTGCAATTATTTCCTCCCATTCTGTGGCTTGTCTTTTCACTCTCTTCATGGTGTCCTTTGATGCACAAAAGATTTTAGTTTTGAGGAAGTCCAATTTATATACTTTTTCTTTTGTTTCTTGTGATTTTGGTGTCATAGTTAAGAAGCCATCGCCAATCCAAGGCCATGAAGATTTGGCTTATTTGTTTTCTTCTAAAAGTTTTATAGTTTTATCTTTTATATATAGTTCTTTGGTCTATTTTGAGGTAATTTTTTTAATATGATATGAGGTAAGGGTCCAATTTCATTCTTTTATATGTGGATATCTAGTTGCCCCAGCACCATTTGTTCAAAAGCCTGTCTTTCCCCACTGAATGTTCTTGGCACCCTTATAGAAAAATCAGTTGACCATAAATGTGAGCATTTATTTCTAGACTCTATTCTATACCATTGATGTCTGTGTCTACCCTTATGTCAGTACCACACTCTTTTGATTAATGTAGTTTTGTAGTAAGTTTTAAAATCTGGAAATGTGAGTCCTTCAACATTGTTCTTTTTCAAGATTGTTTTGGTTATTTAGAACCCCTTGCAAATCCATATGAATTTGAAAACTGGTTTTTACATTTCTGCAAAAGAGGCCACTGAGATTTTGGTAGGGACTGCATGGAATCTATAGATCATTTTGAGGAGAATTGCTACCTTAACAATATTACTCTTCCAAACCATGAACATAGGCTATCTTTTCACTTATTTAGGGCTTCTTTAATTTCTTTCAGAAAGGTTTTGTAGTTTTCTATGTATAAGAAAACTACACCTCCTTGGTTAAATTTATTCCCAAGTATTTTACTCACTTTGATGCTATTATAAGTGGAATTGTTTTCTTAATTTCCTTTTTGGATTGTTCATTGCTAGTGCATAGAAATACAACTAATTTTGGCATGTTGATGTTGGATCCTGTAAATTGACTAAATTCATTTATTAACTGTAATATTTTTGTGGATTCTTTAAGATTTTCTACATACATGATCACTTCATGAGATATCTTAACTTCTTCCTTTATAATTTGGATACCTTTTATTATTTTTTGTTGTTGTTGTTGCCTGGTTGTTCTGGTTAGAACTTTATGTTAAAATATGAGCTTTTTATGTTTGAGGATATACATTAACTTTAAACAAGCTAATAAAATTTTCATTGCAAAGCTCTGTCAAGACATCCTTATTAAAATAATATTTTACAATTAGTATTTTAATATATATATATATATGAATTTGTGTGCACATACTTGAAAAGTTCTCAGAGTACATATATTAAGGATTGTGGACCTGATTTAATTTGCTTGGCAAATTTTTTTTAATGACAGTGGAACTATATACTTAGGGCTAACCTATTTATCATATATTTTATATTATTGGAATCTTAGTTACTGTGGCTTATAGTATCTACTTATTTAAATGCCAATATTATTGTCAAATATATATGTATGTTTCATGGTGTGGGAAATTTTTTAATTACCCTTAAAATATCTTTCTTTTTTCTTTTTTTACTGAAGTATAGTTGATTTACAACTACGTGTTAGTTTCAGGTGTACAGCAAAGTGATTCAATTATACATATACACATATATATTCTTTTTCAGATTCTCTTCCATTATAGGTTATTATGCGATATTGAACATAGTTTCCTGTGTTATACAGTAGGTCCTTGTTGTTTACCTATTTTATATATAGTAATGTGTTTATGTTCATCCGAAATTCCTAATTTATCCCTCTCTCCTACCCCTTTCCCCTTTGGTAACCATAAGTTTGTTTCCTGTATCTCTGAGTCTCTCTTTTGTAAATAAGTTCATTTGTATCCTTTTTTTAGATTCCACCTATAAGTGATATCATATAATATTTGTCTTTCTCTGCCTAACACTTCACTTAGTATGATAATCTCTAGGTCCATCCATGTTGCTGTAAATGGCATTCTTTCATTCTTTTTTATGGCTAAGTGATATTCCATCACACACCACAACGTCTTTATTCATTCATCTGTCAACGGACATTTAGATTGCTTTCATGTCTTGGCTATTGTATATAGTGCTGTTGTGAACATTGGGGTGCATGTATCTTTTCGAGTTTTAGTTTTATCCGGATGTATGCCCAGGAGTGGGATGCTGGATCATATGGTAAGTCTATTTTTAGTTTTTTAAGGAACCTCCATACTGTTCTCTGTAGTGACTGCACCAATTTACATTCCTACCAACAGTATAGAAGGGTTTAAAATATATTTTTATCTGCATGTAGGCATTTATTTCAATTTAGCTACTATAAGTGAAGCTTCCTTGGACCAAAGACATCCTGTATAATACATATGCTATAAAGTCACTTACGGAAAAATATCTTTTCAATCAACATTGAAGCTTGATCTGAAGTCGTGCTTTTGCTTATGTCAGCATCTTGAGGGCATGATCTTTTTGAGCCTTTGTAGTGTTTTGGGGGCTGAACAAAAGATTTAATAATCATGATAAACAGAAGCACACCCATATTTTTCCATTAAAAGATTTCTGAGAGGGCAATTAGTATGTGTGAATTTGCCTAGAGTTCTTACTAATTTCTAGAGGCAGTTCAGGTACTCATCGCTGTGTGTCCTTCTACAAATCACTTAACCTCTCTAAACCTTAATATTTTTCAGAAGTAAAAGTAGTATTACCTACAAAATTCAATAACTCATGAGGTTTCAACTAAGTACAGTATCCAAAAATATTGTGTTTAAAGTATGTTTTAACAAAACATATAAACAAGACAGGAATGTATAAATCATATTTTTAAATTAAAACTTTAAAGATTTATAAGAAATGTTTGAGAAGTAATTTAAAAAATTGAATATTATATTTCAGGTTATTTCATCATCAAAGTTATCTGCATAATAGAGTTAAAACTTTGATGAGCTGTCTCAAGATTTCATAAAAAGGTTTTCTTATGATACTATAAAGCAACAACTGAAAATTCGTAATATTTCTTTCTTACAAGTTTTTGTTTGCATAATTTGATGCCCCTTCCAAAATTGTTATAAATGTAAGGAATAGCCCATGTTATTGAAGTTTATTTGTACTATTTGTCATACTTAGAATCTGTCTTCAGAGACAGCCCGAGGTGGAGGGAACTAATCTTTTCTTGAGATAAGAAGTAAGTAAGTAATCCTGGAAGCTGATATCAAGCTATTCCAATGTGAAGAGAATATATTTTTCCTTATAAAACTGGTAAGAACTAAATGCAGAATCATCAACTTTTCAGATATTTTTGAAACTTCCGATGGAAGTGTGAATTGAATGTTCATTGAAATGATCAACACAGGTTAAAGCATCTGAGTTTTCATTGAGGAGGTGAGATTTTTAATTAAAGGAAAATTCTATTTGAGGTCTATATTTTGGCTCACTACATATTCATTTTGGGTGCACTCCAAATTCTCATTTAAAACATTTCTTCTTTTTTGACTTAGCATCTCCTCTCCCCTGCCCCACCCCCACCCCACCTCATTCTGGTTGAACCTTCATATCAAGAACAGTAGAGCTGAGACACTTATCTGGATGATTCAACCAAGATCAACAAGCGAAGAGCAACTAGGACAGCATAAAAAGGGGCTTTTTGTTCTGGGTTTTTTTTTTTTTTTTGCAGAGGAATGCAGGGCTTTAAAATAATCCACTTATGAAATGAACAGCCTTCTTCACAGAAGGTCTTTCCATCCATTCAAAGAAATCTTGTATGCTGAAGAGACACGCAGGAATGGGGAAAGATGAAAACCTGAGGACTGAAAGCAAACCAGCCTCCTTAAAATTAACTAGCCCAGTGGAATATTATATATTCAAGCAATGCTCTTTAAGGTTAGGGTTACCAGGTACTGTGTGGGTCATACTTATACTAAAAAACGATTTTGTTGTTTATCTCAAATTCACATTTAACTGGGCATCCTGTAATTTTACTTGCTAAGTCTGGCAGCCCTATTAAGGTGCTACTCCATCACATCTATGGCCTTTAAAATTCATAGTCAGGTTTTATGATTTAACATCCTGTAAAGAACAACCAAAATAGCAAATCACTATGTTGTCCACCTGAAACGAATATAATCGTATATGTCAATTATATCTTAATAAAACTATAGTCCAAAAAAGTTACTCCACTCCATGCTCAGCTATCCTTGAATTGATAATGATTATACAGAATATCAACTATTTATTCAGTGCCTTTGATAATTCTCTACATTTTCTTAGGGCATTGTAGTTTTGGAGAAGGTTGGTTTAATACTTCAGTCAATGGTATTCAATAAATATTTGCTAAATGACTGGAGAAAAAAAGAACAAAGAGTTCTTACACAGCTATGTGGATAAAAAAGAATAAATATTTTTTCCTTGACTGTAAAAAAAAATTGAAATCTAACTATCCCATTACTTTTCTAAATGTTTAAGATGGTAATAATTTTATCTACAGAATTTAGATTTTAAGTTCCTATGCAGCTCAACATCAATGTAAGAATAAGTTCTAGGTTAAGTTTTCTGGCCATCCATGGATTCTCCGCCTTCTCAGTCAGGGCCCTGTAGCTGTTAATACCACACTTTCTGTATCAGTGAGCTGGGGGGAAGGGGGCAAAATTCAGGAGCACTCCTTTGCTATTTGTCCTGGCTTAGTGTGTACAATGTGGGCTCTGTGTCTGCTTCATGCTTGCTGAGCCACAGAGGGTTAAAATCTTTTTCAATATCACCACTCAAATTGCTGTTTACCATCTAAAGTACAGGGTACAGAGTGAGGAGAAAGGCCACAAGGGTCATTATGCTTTGGTGGCAAAAGACCTATCATTATTTTCTTTCTATTCAGTGCCAACAAACCATTTATTAAAGGACAAAATTGGAAATTCTCCACTTTGCTCTTTTTGAGAACTGTTTGATTTTATTTTCACAACCTGACAGGCAGAGCACTGCAACTGTCAGGGTCTTCTGGTGCCCGCAGGCTGCCATCCCCTCCACTGACACTATGCTCATTGTTGAGAAAAATGAGTTTCACTTTTTCCTTATATTAAGTTGCAATATTTTAAAAGCTGGATACTGAAGCTGGTTTCACGAGACTGTCGTATCAGTGGGTCAGTCAGTGAGGGAAACTAGTCACATGAGGTTTTCAGCCTGGAGGAATCTCTCCCTTCTATGAAGATGCATTCTTTTTCATTTGTGGCCCTTGCATGGCATTTATCCCTTTCTTCTGTGTATTAGAGTTGTTTATGGCTTCTCTCCCCTAGTCAATGATAAACTCTGGGAGATCTCAGCAGGGTCCATGTTTACTCATGCAGAACTTTACATTCCATATTACAAGTTCCTGATGAATACTGAATGAATGAATGAATGCGAACTGTTTTTATTTTATACTAACTACAGTGTGGTCATACCCAGAAGTGTGGGACTTTCAAGCAAACATCTCAGAAAGGAGTTTCTTCTCTTTCGTTAATGCAAAAAAAAAAAAAAAAGACTTTGCCATTCTGTTAGCCACATCTGCTTCGATGCAGAGAGACAGAGGAGAAAGATTTTGGCATTTTCCTCCCTGACAAAGTCTAACATATAAAGAAAGCTCAGCAGTGAGATTTTTGGGCCTCTGTAGGTAAATAGAGAGGTTTAGCTGAGGTTAGGACTGACTGAGTGCTGTGTATTCTAGAGTCTTAAAACAGGCCTCTTATCCTACTCTTAAAGCCAAGTGGTGAAAATTCCAGGCTGGTTGAGATCTTACCCAGAATTAGTTGGATTTTAGGTCAGTGTGTTTTTGCAGATCTGTAGGAAGACTTGAATGTGGCCAGAAGAGAATGACAGACACTGAAGGGCTACAAAAGTTACTCTGGAATATGTGGAGGAGGAAGATTTTTTTAAAGTCTTTGAAAAAAATAATAAAAAGATTTATTTACTAAATAAGTAAATGAACAAAAATTTAAAGGATAGTTTAAATATTTTTAATAGTTTAAAAATAGTTTAAACAGCAGGAAAAATAACGCAAAATAAAATTTTAAAAAGGACCACGAAAAAAGTGGGAAGCTAATTTAGAGACTCCCCCGAATAGAAGACCATTGGAATATGTTTGACATTTAAGAGGCTAAGGACAGAATTTTTCATCTAGAGAGAAGTGGTCTTAGATTCCAGAACAAATGAACCTGAATCCTTAGAAATAAAGGTGGGAGGGAGGGAGAAAACATAAAAGAGAAAGAGAACGAAGAGATGGACCAAGCAAAAATAGCTAAAACTGGGGAGGAACAATCATGGATTCCACAGGATCAGGACTAAAGTAATGAGGTTAGGCACTCTATTAGAAAAGCAGATAAGAATTTTTTTTTTTTTTGAGCAGAGAAGGGTTTATTGCAGGGCCAAGCAAGGAGAACGGGTGGTTTGTGCTCAAAAAATGTGAACTCTCGATAAGAATTATTGAAATTTAATGAATCAATTTAAAAATTACCAGATACCAGATACTTACTGTGTACCAGTCATTGTGCCATGTTCTTTTACTATTACATCTGATTTAATCTTCAAATAACTATTCAGGTAGAAAATTTTATCTCCATTTTCCAACTTCAAAAAACAGTGGCTCGTATACAGTCATATTCCAGATCGCACAGAAGGTAAGAAATTGAGAGGGAATTCCAACTCAGGGGTAATTCAGGTGGTTCCTGACAGACTGAAGCCCATGCTCTTTTCACTAGACTTAATGAATAGTTTGCATCAGGCTGGTTTAAATAGCTGTATATCTATATGTCCTGCTGCATAGTCTGTTTGTTATCCCCCTAATATTTTATCATCATTGGAATATATTTAATTCTGCAATACATAAAGGTGACCGAAATCCTTCAGAGGAGAGAAATCAAAAGGGAAATTGGATCGTTCAGAAGGCATATTTCCCATTTCCTGAAGTTACAACAACAGGAAAAGTACATACTTGGAATCCTTCCACCTCCCCCCAACCCCCATAGCCTTCAATCCTCCAATTCAAGGAACCAATTTAACTTAGTCATCTCTTATAGGTGTGCCCTCTCTTCACACCCTGGCCCAATCCTGATTCTCAATGAGTAGTGTGGGGAGGCACTGTGAAGCCTGATGAAAGAACCAGGTAGCTATTATTCATGTCACTCAGTGAGACCAAGACCACTGAAAGAGCCTTCCAGCTTTGTTCCTTCTCTGATGTAGGTCTGCCAATAACTTGTGCTTCTTCTACTATAGTCCTTCAGATATCCTGCCTTCTCCCTCCCCCCACATCCCTGCCCACACTTCATGTCCTTTCAGGGACTGGATTTCTTTTTTTTTGTTTTTTATTGAAATATAGTAAGTTACAATGTGTCAATTTCTACTGCACAGCACAATGTCCCAGCCATACATTTATATACATACTTTCATTTTCATATTCTTTTTCATTAAAGGTTATTATAAAAAATTGAATATAGGTCCCTGTGCTATACAAGAGAAATTTGATCTTTATCTATTTTATATACACATATATAGTAGTTAATATTTGCAAATCTCTAACTCCCAAATTTATCCCTTCCCACCCTCTTCCCCCCAGCCCCAGTAACCGTAAGATTATTTACTGTGTCTGCAAGTCTGTTTCTGTTTTGTAGATGAGTTGATTAGTGTCTTCTTTTTTCTTTTTTTAGATTCCACATATGAGTGATATAATATGGTATTTTTCTTTCTCTTTCTGGCTTACTTCACTTAGAATAATGATCTCCAGGTCCCTCCATGTGGCTGGAAATGGCATTATTGTATTATTTTTTATGGCGGAGTAGTATTCCATTGTATAAATATACCACAACTTCTTGATCCAATCATCTGTCAATGGACATTTAGGTTGCTTCTATGTATTGACTACTGTATATAGTGCTGCTATGAATATTGGAGTGCATGTATCTTTTTGATTTAGAGTTCCCTCTGGATATATGCCCAGGAGTGAGATTACTAGATCATATGGTAAGTCTATTTTTAGTTCTGTGAGGAATCTCCATACTGTTTTCCATAATGGTTGCACCAAACTACATTCTCACCAACAGTGTAGGAGGGTTCCCATTCTTCTACACCCTCTCCAGCATTTATTGTTCATGGACTTTGTAATGATGGACATTCTGACTTGTGTGAGGTGATACCTCATTGTAGTTTTGACTTGCATTTCTCTGATAATTAGCGATATTGAGCATTTTTTTCATGTGCCTATTGGCCATTTTTATGTCTTCATTGGAGAATTGATTGTTTAGGACCTCTGCCCATTTTTGGATTGAGTTTTTGTTGTTGTTATTAAGTTGTATGAGTTGTTTGTATATTCTGGAAATTAAGCCTTTGTCAGTTGCATCATTTGTTAATATTTTCTCCCATTCCGTAGGTTGTCCTTTTGTTTTGCTTATGGTTTCCTTTGCTGTGCAAATGCTTCTAAGTTTAATTAGGTCCCCTTTGTTTATTTTTGCTTTTATTACTATTGCCTGAGTAGACTGCCTTAGGACAACATTGCTAGGATTTATGTCAGAATATTTTGCCTCTGTTTTTTTCTAGGAGTTTTATAGTGTCTTATCTTATATTTAAATCTTTAAGCCATTTTGAGTTCATTTTTGTGTATGGTGTGAGGGAGTGTTCTAACTTCATTGATTTACATGCTGCTGTCCAGTGGGACTGAATTTCTTGACCTTGAACCCTAATGCTTGTCAACACTGAGTCACTGGTACCTAGTGCCACATCTCCCAGATGCTGACCACCACCAGCACTCCCTTTGATTCTATTATTAACAATAAAACCTATGAACTTTACAAAGCATTGTTACATTTTTTATTTCACTCAATCCTTCCAATCCTGTATGCTTGGTACATGCATTTCTTATCCTCATTCTAAGGATAAGAAGCCTGAAGAGCTGTGACTTGCCCTAGGACACAAGGATATTAAACAGCAGAGCTCCTTTTCCTGATTTTCTGGGCAGTGCTCTTTTAACCTCTGCCCTGTTGCATTCTGACTATCCTTTCTGCCTATTGGCTGATATACTGGTTTCCGAAGTATCTCTGACTTCAAGTTCTCAAATGCTTGCTTTTTTGCTCTTTGCCTCAGTGAGTCCACTTCTTAAACTAATTTTCCTCTCTAGCCCAGAGATTCTCCAACTTTATAGTGCACCAGAATCACCTGGGATGCTTGTTAAACTATGGCTTCTCAACCCCAAGGGATGTGATTTAGTATGTTTGAAGGGAGGATGCAGGAATCTCCATTTTAACAATTACTTTAAGTGATTATGACGGAAGGGAGTCTAAAGACCACCCTTTGAGAAATGCGGTTTTAGCTGTTCTGAAGTAAGGCTACAATCAGATAATCCTCAAAGTGAAAACTGCTGGGGGATTCTTCAGTGTGAGTCTTGTGTTGCCTTGAGTTACAGAGCTCTTATACAATGTGAAGTGAATAATGTGGAACATTCAATCAACACAGTTGTTCACTGCAATAAAATGTCAACACTTCAAGTCTTTTTTTTCAAAAGACTTCTTAAGAATCACTCTCTCTACACACGGTCCTATTTAAAAGGAATTACAGCTGCTCCTACTCTTGTAACTAACACTTCCAAATCTGTCTATAAAATATTTTAAATGAACAGAGTGCAGCTATAGCTATATTTGCAATCATGTAGAACAAATCCATTGCCTTCAAAATTATAAGTCTAACTAATTAAAACTAACAGAAAACTCTACTGAATAAGAATGGAATTTTTCAGCATATTAGCAATGGAAGAAATTGCAAATGGAAAAATCAATATATTTGGACGACACAAAAATGGAAAAACTTGAAGCTCAAAGGCCGTTACTAAATAGCAAAACCTAAAAGACAAGCCACAAGCTGGGAACAATATTTGCAACAAACATTAAAAAAGGATGACTGATTTGAAATATTAAAAAACTCAACAAAAGTCAAAAAGGAAAATGGGTAAAGAATAAGAAAAGAGATAAACACACATAAGACAAGTTCAAGAAACTAATGGGTATATTTTTTAAGATGCTCAATATTAAAAAAAACAGTGATATATACCGTTTTCATCAATCAAATTAAGAAGTTTTAAATGATTATTTGAGGGGAAAGTTTAGTGAAATGGACATGCACACTCAAACACTGCTGGTGGCTGGGTAAATTGGAACAAACTTCCTTAAAACACTTTTTAAATTCTTATCATGTGTGTTTTTTGAAAAAAAAAATCACGCACTTATACCCAATAAGTTCCTTTGTAGGATTCTAGTCTAGTGAAACAATCAGAAATTCAGAGAAAGATTACAGAATTATTTTTAAGATGAAAGAATTGAAATCAAGCTAAATATCCAACAATAAAAGCATATTATTTTTAATAAACAACTCATGGTATACTCCTATGACAAATGTTATATAACAATTTCAGTCGATGTTTTCAAATACTCAATGGTACTTGAAAATGTTTCAGATATAAGGACACTTTGAAAAGCCAAGATATAGCGTTGTATATATAATATCATCCCAATTTTCTTTTAAAATATTTTATATGAACACTAAAAAGCTGTAAATAAATACATCAAAATGCTAACAGCTGTTATCTCCGGGTGTTGAGATTTTTATTCTCCTCTTAGTACTTTTCTGTACTATCAATTCTCTACAATGACCATATGTTACTTTTATAATCAGAAAATGCAACAAATGGTATTTCAAAAGTCCCTCTGGTGGCATAACATAAAGAAGGAAAAGTTGTCAGCTTAATTAATTTATAGTTTGCAAGTGACAGAGAACATTCACCACTTGTTTCTGTGGCAGGCACTGGAATCCATTTACGGAATGCCAGTGACCTTATATTCTCAAGACAACTGCTTATCTGTCTCCCTAATTGAAAGAGGGGGATATGGACTAAAGACAACAGTCTCCGGGAACAGATGCCTGAAGGAAGATAAAAACAATTATCAGGATAAAGCAAAAGGAAATTTTTACTAACAATCCTTGTCTAACTATATTTTAATTTAGGACTCTCAAACCAAAACATTTCTCCTTGTATAGTCCGGTACACCAATGGACCAACATAACACCATTAATATTTATGAATGGTTTTTCTTTTTAGCAGGAAAAAAAACTTTCCTGTAAGAATTTTAAATTGTAATCATAAGAGAAATGTCATATTGCTTCCTTGACAGTTGGATGGTGGGGTAGGAGTTAATGCTGGTAGTTAAAAGACTGAAAAGGAAGATGACACAGGCTGGGATACTTGACCCAAGCCATCAAAGACCAACTTTGCAGGAGAAAGCACTAAAGAATCTTAGGCATCCATATTAATTTTGTATATATCATGCTTGGTAGACTGATGGAACAGAGATATTTCTGGTACACTACTTGCTAGCTGAATACCCAGCTAGAGCTCAAACTTCTTCATATTAAAATCAGCATGGAAAATGGTCCATACTTGGTTGCTGGGCAAGTGAAAACAAAGTTGGGGTCACTTCAGGTAACCTGGAAGGGAGATAGAGCCGAGATTTTTCTCCCAGCTCCATAGGTGGTCACTACTTGAGCATTCCCAAAGTCAAAGCAGGGAATTAGACTTACTGAGTTTAATTCTCCATATTTAAAAGGATAAGTTCAAAACTGAGGGGTTTCAGAGGTTGATGCACTATAACTATCACACCTCTGCCCAGGGCTCAACATGCCAGTTAACACATGGTAGTCCCTGTATACAGTGTAATTTGAAAGGTATCTTAAGGATTGTGCACCCAAATCTTTCCTCCCCTGTCCCCTTGAAACAGGCTCTCCTGAGGCCTGATATACCACCACTCGCCAGGACATTTACACTATAGCTGGACTGAGTCACTGATTGGGAGGGATGGCGAGGAGTTAGCTAATAACACGTTAGCAGAGGTGAGTTTATCTAATTCAAACCTACCCTTTGGTACTTAGTCAAACAAAGCAGAGACTGAGAGCACACAAGGAAAGGCAGATATTGTAGGGATCCTATGAAGTGGGGCAAGAGAGTTACTCAAGTAATGGAAAGGAATGGGTGAAGGAGCCCTAAAGACATTTTCCCCACATCAATTGAACAGACATTTATTGAGCCAGGTACTGTGATGGTGTGGCAAATGCAAAGAAAGGTGCCTTCCCTTAGATGTCACAGTCTAGTGGGGAAGTGGGGACTACGTGAATTCAGTCTAATCTCACATTCTAGTAGACGCTCTGGCAGACAACTCATTCTCTTCATCTTTCATCATTTATTTGCTCTATTATGTTCCTAGGACTTAGAAACTCGGGACACAAAGCCCAGTAAGATAGAATCGCTGCCCTTAAGGAGCTCCCTTTATCTAATGGAGGAAATAGACAATCAACAATGACAACAAGATGCTCTAAGAGCTAAATATAAGATGTGATGAAAATGCAGAGATAGAACCATTAGCTCTACCTTGGAGGGAGGGGCTGGAGGAGTCATCTCCAAAGATATGTCATTTGATGTGGGACTTGAAGGATGGTTAGGGACTTGCTAGGTTAAAAAGAACATGAAAGCAGACCTTACAGAGGGATAGAGGGTAAATGATAGAAGTACTATTTACCGATTCTTTATATATATTACATTTGATCCTTCATTCAATAACAGTTAACTGAGCACATGCTATATACCTGGCACTATGCTGACATGCTAATTCTCTCAATTTTCATATAAGGATACCAAGGCATACAGAGACTAAATGACTTTCCCAAAGCCACAGAGATAGCAAGAGACAGATTCAAACCAAATTCTGACTCTTTCCTAAATACACATGTGTTCTACTCCACCGCCAAAACTGGATTATATAGGTACACAGGCATACTTTGGAACTGATGAAATAGCAGGTTTAGCTCCAATACTAGGGAATAGGTGGGTGGGGTGAGAAGTGGCAGCAGACGATCTGTGGAATGTTTCACTAATTTGCATGTTAAGGTTTACATATCCGATCATTTGCATTCAATTTTAGAAAAGGAGAAATAATTCCTTTTTGTGCCTTTTCAAGAAAATCCTGGAACAGGTACAATAACAACTTCTTAATGTTTTTAGAAACTTATGACCCCACAATGTTGAGGGGGAAAATAAACCAAGAAGGAATTAAAATTGATTCTCAATGCAGCCATTTTTTACTTTACTTTTACAATTACTTTAAAACACCATGAATATTTATCAACCAGTCTTCCAGACAATATGCCTGAACTCAACCAAAGATAAGGGAACAGCCGTCTGAAGCAAATCTGGAGAAGAGTACCAAATAAGAATGACAACCTTTATGTTGCATCATAACTATATTGTGTTTATGTAATTTCATGTTTTTATCTTCCAAAAAAACATTACCAAAATCTGCATACACCTTGAAAACTCATTTCTTATAAAATTAAAAATCATTAAAATGATCTATAAATGTATTAAGTAGTGTTACAAAAGAAAGTGTTTTGCAATAAAGATTGAGTTGTTGAGTGGGGTAAACCAACAGTTTCATGGGATTTCTATTAAGCCTTCAGGGCACTAACTGAAATGACCTATCTTAGTGATCATGGAAAAGAATCGTCCCCTGTACTGAGATTTAAGATGTTGGCTCTAAGTTTGTAGATGTTAACATTTAAGCAAATGTTTAGCTTCCATGAAGTACCAAAGCATTATACTTCATGTAATGGCTCTTAACAGGAATAACTGAAAATACAGAAATTAGCTCTGAGCATGACACTTTCATTTTATATAATTTTAATTGAAAAAACCTCCTAATGGTTATATATTTTGGGGGATTAGATAATACTTTATCCTTTCGTACACAACATACACATTTTAATAATTTATATATCAATTTCCCTTTTAGAAACTGAATTTGTTTTTCTAATTATTTATAAAACACTATGAGACATTTGGAAAAAATTACAGTACTACCGATAAGCATTCAATTAGCCCAATTTTCTGACTTGCACTTTGGAGGCTGAGCTGTTCCAAACCAGCAGAGGATTTTCTTTCCTGTACAAAAAAAATTGGGTTGATATAAATATTAATGGAAGTATTGATTCATTTTTGAAAGATTTATATTTAAGTCAAAATGGAAAATAAGATGGAGGAAAGACCTTAATGTTCTGAATCATTTCTGGTAAAAAGATGATATATATCACTATTTCAACTATTCCAAGATAAATTTTAAAGACGATAGACTCCTGGACAACTGGTTCTAGTCTGGCACATCCATCCGGTCTGTGCATCCAACACATAATTGTATGTCACTGGGAGGTAGGAGAGGCTGGTGTTCATATCTGGGTTCAAAGGAAGTACTGCCAACCCTTTGTAGTCTGTTACCTATTCCTCTCTCCTTGGTGGGTTTTCTGTTCTGTTAAAGTTGAAACTTACACTGATCCAGAATGATCATGTCACTTTGTTGAGCAGCACCTGCTTCAATCAAGGTAACAAACTGGAGAGGATAAATAAGGCTAGAATCTGTTTCTCAGATTTGTTGAAGAGAAAGGGCTTACCCTCCTTTAACATAAGAGAAGGACTTGTGGGGATGGTAAAGCTCAGTGGTAGAGTGGGTGCTTAGCATGTACGAGGTCCTGGGTCGCCTCCATTTAAATAAATAAACCTAATTACCTTCCCCCCCACCCAAAATTTAAAACTTAAAAAAAAAAAAGAAGAAGAGAAGGACTTTTGTATATTTAGCAATATAAGGTAAGGAAGAAATGAGAATTAAGGAGGCAAACTAGATGAAGTCTTTCCATTATGGGGCAGAATGACCTGCCAAGTGACCTCTCTGCAGACATTGAATTGTTCCTCATGTTGTGAATAATTTGCTCCAGCTTCCCCAGGAATAATGGAGAGACTTTCATGCCTCAGAATCAGAGTAATTAATTAGAGAGCAGACTTAAAAAGCAGTCCAAATAAGGGATCTTTGCATCGAGTGAACTGTGGGGGGCACTGTCTCAAAACTAGCAAACCATCTGGCCACTGAGCTGCTGCTCAGGTTTTCCTTGTCTTCCCTTGTCTCCTTGTCAAGCTTCATCTTGGATTAGGTCCTTAAAACTTGAATTTGGCATTTCTTTTGATTGACGGAGTTCCTGATCTTGGTCAGTCCCCGCCCTACTTTTGCTCTGTAAGTGCAAGGCTTTGGAGACCCACTTACACCCCACCTGCTATTTGACCTCAGCCAGCACCTTATTGTTGACTTTCCTTCTCCAGGAAACTGACAGCTGGAAGGGACTCCACCCTACTACATGGCCTGAGTTGAGACAGTGCCTCTGGAATGTATCATTATCTAGCATATTTGCAAATCCACACTTAAAACTGAATTACATAGAAAGATTATAATCCTCAAAGTGCCACTTGGAAAAGTAACTATAAAAGTACTTTGAAAAAGCCAAATGGTTTTGCCCCTTCGGGCCTCTGTTTTACTAATCAGTAAAGTGAGAGGGATAGTCTATAATGTTCCTTCTAATACAAAAATTCTATGATTTTCATGATCAAATTATTTTAGTTTTTAATTTGATGCTTTAGGAGACCCTATATTAAACAAATTAAAGAAAATGTCAGCCATATGCTATGGGTGTTTTGTTA
Source organism: Vicugna pacos (assembly GCF_048564905.1). Taxonomy (NCBI): domain Eukaryota; kingdom Metazoa; phylum Chordata; class Mammalia; order Artiodactyla; family Camelidae; genus Vicugna; species Vicugna pacos. The sequence goes on along the minus strand of NC_133023.1, from coordinate 107,828,823 downwards.
TCAACACATTTATTTTAAAATATATTTAATTTGCTTAAAACTACACACCCCCTGCAATGATTTACATGACCCATAATTCATCTGGTAGGACAAGTTGGGTTATATTAGTGTATTTTCTGGAAATTTTGATAAATTAGGCCTCTGTCTATGTCATGCCTAGAGGATAAATTGAAAATCTGTTGTATTGTATTTGTAACAAACAACTAACTAGTTTGACCAAACTTTTCACTGAAATTGTCCTATATTTTAATACCCTGTGGAATATAGCCTGAAAATAAAACACCCTTTGCTTCCAGGCTTCACAGTACTAAAATATCTATGTTATTAATCCTGGACATCACCTAAAATATTATAAAGAGGAAAATAGAATTATATTTTTCCTGCTGCCATTGGTATACATTTCTATTACAAGAATCCATTGACTTACTCTTCAAAGTTGATGGTGCTATTTGGTGGAAGGAAAACACCATGTGTAGAATTATGAAAATAAATACACAGCTAACATTCAATTAGGTATAAGTGTAACAAACATGCCTATTTATTAATGAGATTTACCACTAGTGGGCTAGCCAATTTTCCATGGAATTGATAAGAAAGTTGAAATCATCAGCTGTGTTCCCATGCTTTATTTCTTAGGATAAAGTATAGTGAACATTTCCTGTAAGATCCCATGGTTCCATTCACAGGCTGTTGGGTCAGATATGAGATAGAATATCTCCTCCCCGTGACTCCTGCACCCCCCAGCTTCTGCATTATAAGCCAAACAATCTTAGGCAAAAGTTACTGATTTCGTAAGTCTTAGTTTTCCCATTCGAAAATGGGGATAATACTGCTTCCATTCATGGATTAGTTGTTAGCCTTAAGTGAGATAATATATATAAAGTTCCTAGTACAAGTCCTGCCACCTAGAAGGAGGGCAATAAGGGGTAATTGTAGTTGTCATTTTTTTTCCCCGTCGGTGGAATTCTGCCATCATGATTACGTTCAAATTCGAAAGGTGAAAACGAAATGAGGGTAGAATACAGCCACCCATCAGTTGCTTGGTATTAAAGACTGTGAAGACTTAAGATTGTAATGAGAGAAGAGTGTTAATTTCTACCTTAATCTGTTTCATATCTTCAGTCATGAACCAACTCTTACGTAAATATGCTCCTTTAAAAACACAGCTCCATCCAGATACCAAGTCCATTTTGGGGCAAGCACAGGAACTGAGACACGGTCAGCAAACTAAGGGCACCAGGCCCAACCTGTTGCCTCTTATTCTTGTAAATAAAGTTTCATCAGCACATCACCAAGGCAATTTGTTGACTTACCGTCCATGGCTGCTTCTGTACTCTAACAGCTAAGTTGAATGGTTGCGACAGAGACTGGATGACCTGTATGCCCAAAATGTTTACTATCTGACTCTTTAAAAACAAAACTTTTGACTCAGAATATTCCTAGGAGTCTGATCTCATTTCATATGATGCCCTTTCCAAAGGTCTCCCAAATATTTGTAAAAATTGTAAAGCTTAGTTAAGCTTAGTTATAGGCCCACTCCATTCCATCCACTAGATGAGATGTATCTTATCGTAACAGTGCCAGTGTGTGAAAGGCAATCCTCTCTGAATGGACAGGTTTACATTGTATTTACACCCTAGTTCAGGTGACTTTACAGCATTGTTAAAGAAACAAACCAGAAGATGCATTCTTTGTTGTGAATTATCGAAGACATGTTTGTTGGTTCAAAATGAAACTTATTGTCCTCAACCCTTCTGTGACACTTTCTAGGAAACCTCTTGGTTACTGAGACCAAATATCCAATGATCTCTCTCAGTGCAGTTAGTTATGAAAACATTGGCATGATTTAATCCTTAAACCAATCTAGTCACACAATTACTTAAACCTTTCCAAAAGTGTCATAGAAAAAATATGTATCTTTTTTGTTTTTGTTTTTGTTTTGCTATCCGGGTTCTGTTTCTGCCTTATTTAATTCATCCAAAATGCTTTTGCAGCACTTAAATCTCTTTTGTGGTAGATTGAAGCACTTTGTCCTTCTTGCAGTGACAGTGGCAAACAAGGGATCCTGCTGAACAAGTGGTAGATGACTTCATTTTCCAAGGCCCTTTTGATTTCTGAGTTTAGTTTGTCTCTTGCAATATAGAACTTTTCTCTACATGTTTCCTGCCATCACATGTCATATCCTCACTAGTGTGGTTTTCCTGTGCTTAAGCAGCCTAATTGTGTCAATCTCTCTTTTTTTTAATAGTAGCTTTATCGAGATATAATTCACAATGCCATACAATTCACCTGCTTAAATGGTACAACTCAATGGTTTTTAGTGTATTTACACAGTTGTGCAACCATCAGTTCATTTTAGAACATTCTTATAGCCCCAAAAGTGAACCCTGTTAGCAGTTAACTCCCCACTTTCCTTCAGATCCGCCCATCCCCAGCCCCAGGCAACCACTAATCTACCTTCTGTCTCTATGGATTTCCCTTTTTGTACATTTCAGATAAATGGAATCGTAACAGTAAGTGGTCTTTTGTAACTGGCTTCTTTCACTTAGTATTCTGTTTTCAAAGCTCATCCATGTTGTAACACTGTCGATCTCTTTTTAAAGTCACATTTTGTATGTTTACTAGACATAGACTCAAGTATTTATAAGCATTTAAAAATCCTATTCTATTCTCTCTCTGCCTTTCACACACACACACATGCATGTGTGTGTTCTCACGCCCATAAACAAGACACTTCTAAATTCACCAAAATCTGGCCTAACATATTCAAGAATCAAACAATCAAAAATAATATGCTAGTTTCGTTAGGAGCCTGATTAGTTGTATGGGAAATTATAAATACTCCTTATCAATTTGGGGATTTACAATTTATTCTGAGCGGGCTCTAGTATATATTTACCAGGCCCCTCTAATAGGAAACCTCCAATATCTGAAATACATTCTGATGAAGGTTTAGGTTAAATATTTCATCCAAAAGAATGCTTTTATAGCCCAAACATACAAAATGGTGACATCAAGAAATGTATGTAAGCTAGTGCTCACCTACCTTGCCCTGTAATTTACAGGTATGTTCATTTTTCCTCTAAAAGCAAAATGTGATGTATGCCAATTCGTTATGTAAACCTCATGGGGGATTAGTATGGCTATATCTAAAGTAACTATCAGAATTGCTGTAACCAAAAGCAGGACCTTTTGTAATCTGCAGTTGAATAATTATGAAACAAGATTTGGAAGTTTGTTCAATCTCTAAAGTAAGTATACGAAATATTTTCTCCCTTAAATTGATTAAGTAGATAAGATCTCAAGCAACCTTCTTTCCGATGACGTTACCTCTGGACATTTAAGACAGGCAAATTAGAACCTCTTGTGTTGCAGATGAGGAAGTAGAAGCCTTGCAAGGAAGCCCAGTCCCAAAAGCTCACAGGAAGCTGTCTGTTCCTTTGCTTTCCCTCCGGGAATGGAATGCCTTTTGTTTCCACCCAGTTTTACCAAGTCTTAAGCATCTTTGAAAGATAAGCTCCCATTGCACAAAAGATGCCTTTTCTGACTGCTTCAGCCCAATCATTCTCATTCTTTTCAGAATTTCTCCAGCATCCCTTATATATTCTATCTTGAATTGTTTTCTCATTATTTCACATTTGTTGCTTTTGCTATTGAATTATTATTAGGCTATTAATCCCATGTGTGTTGAGACTACTTTTTCTGTGTTGTTTGTAATACTTAATGTCATGCTAAGACCATAATAGACACTTAAAAGAATATTATCAACTAATTATATATTTAACAGACAGCCAAATTGCAGGAGGGGGGCATTTTAACTTTCAGCATTTCCAGTGATGGTGGTGATCTTCATTGGATCTACATAATAGAAGGTTAATTTGATCAAATATGTCTTAATCATAGTAAAGACACTTCATTTGATTTTTTGTCTTTTTTTTAAAAAAAGTGAAAATCTGAAAATATCCTTGGATATGTCACAATGATTTCTTTCTGAAAATATTCTTATAAGATAATAGGCATGCTTTATCAGACATTCTGATTGATAGTAACCTCTGAGGCTTGAAAAGTATTTGAAAATGCCTAAGGAGTTAACATTCATGGTTATACATGTGTACACTTTGAGTGGGAAACATCAAAACACCTCTCACTTAGTAAACAATGGAAATAACTTCAAATTTTTATATTCTGGATCAAAAAACTTCAAAAATTTTCCAGGTCTACCAAAATTTCCTCCATGCCTGAATATTTTAAGGACAAAGAAAACTTTTTAAATTGCACTTAATTAAAAAATTCATGTCACTATTTGTTGTGGATATTAATCTGTAACTTTAACAAAATATAACATGTTGAATAAGAAGACGAATTGATCAATCCAAGAACCTAAAATATCATACCATGGAATAGAATTATCAATATAAACCATAAGATGAAAGAATAATAGATTGCTTTCTGGAAATGAAATGCTAAATTAAGAAGCAATTAATTAAGATAGATTGGTACCCAATTGTACATTTAGACATTGAGAAAACAATTAGGTGAATTAGAAGAAATTATTTAGTATTGAATTGATCAAGAGTCTTTATTTTTTATTTCTATTATATAATGGTTGTGTAGCAAAAGCACATTTTAATAAACCAGAAAAAGGATGTTTTAAAAAAAAATGGATACAAAGGAAAAAGATGATTTACCCTAGAAAATTTTCAGGAAAAGAAACCTCAGACTATGTGCACATAATAAATTGTTAACTGGATTGGGGAGAGTGTTGATTAGAGCTATAGGAAAAAGAGCAATGAAAGGGAGGATGTCTGGTGGATAGGAGGAAAAAATGGTAGGTTGGGCGGAGGTAAAACCTCAGGGGGAGATCAGAGCCTTCCATGACATCAAAGGAATACAGGAAGAAGAAACAGTTTTCAAAATTTTGTGATATTGATATTAAGGCATTACAAAGATGCATGGGATTGAAAATTGGAGAAGGAAGGAAAGGGCAAAAACTTTTAGGCTACTGATTCACAGGGTCTGTGAGCGACTTAGATATAGCCTTCTGTTTTTGTTTTTATATGAATAGAACCAGAAAATATCCATTAGTTCAACATTTACTAAACTCCTATGTGCCAGGTGCTATGCACGGTGCTGTTAAGATGAATTAGAACCCATACTATTTTCAGGAAGACAAGAAACAAGTGTTGGTGAAGATGTGGAGAAAAGGGAACTCTTGTGGTGAAAATGTAAACTGGTTTAGCCGCTATGGAAAACACTATGGAGGTGTCTCAAAAAAGTAAAAATAGAACTACCATACAATCCAGCAATTCCACCTCTGTGTAGTTATCCAAAGAAAACAAAAACACTAATTTGAAAATATATATGCACCCCTATGTTCATTGTAGCACTATTTAGAATAGCCAAGATATGGAAGCAACCCAAGTGCCCATTTAATAGATGAATGGATAAAGAAGATATGGTGTATATTCATACAATGGAATGTTACTCAGCCATAAAAAAGAATGAAATCTTGCCATTTGCGGCACCATGGAGGGACCTGGAGGGTATTATGCTAAGTGAAATAAACCAGATAGAGAAAAACAAATCCCATATGATTTCACTTATATGTGGAATCTAAAAAATGGAACAAATGAACGAACAAAATGAAACAGACTCAGAGATACAAACTGGTAGTTGCCAGAGTGGAGAGGGGTGGGGGGGATGAGTGAAATAGGTGAAGGGGAATAAGAGGTACAAACTTCCAGCTATAAAATAAGTCACGGTGGGGGAGGGTATAGGTCAGTGGTGGAGTGCATGCCTAGTATGCATAAGGTCCTGGGCTCAATCCCCAGTACCTCCATAAAAAATAAATAGATAAATAAATAAACAAACCTAATTACTTCCCCACCAACAAAAATAAATAAATAAAAATTTTGAAAAGTCACAGGGATGTAATGCACAGATAGACATTATAGTTAATAATATTACAACAACTTGAATGGTGATGAATGGTAACTGGACTTATTGTGGTGATCATTTTGTAATGTATAAAAACATTAAATCATGTTGTACACCTGAAACTAATATAATATTGTATGCTAACTATAACTCAATTTTTAAAAGATGAATTAGAGCCTATAACCTGCCTCTAAGCTCTGAAAGGGACCCTGAAGATCATCTGTGTCTTTCCTATATAGAAAGGAAAACTACCAACTTTGGGTTATTTTGTGAATGACCCTATATGAGTTAAATTGACAGTGTGAAAGATCAGAAAGAAACGCAGTTTGAATAAAGCTTTGAGTCTGAGTCTCCTTTCTTAGAGCAAAATGTTAACTTCTGAAAAGGCCCTTTAGATTTTGGGCAACACAAAAGTAGCTTAGTTACATCAAAATGGCTATCTTAACAGTATTCATTAAAATGGAATTCTACTTGGATTATATTGTTGAACTTGTTAAATAGGACTCTCAACCAGCATTCAGGTAGGTACTTCTGTGTTTAGGGCATGTTTTATCTGTTGGAAACTACTGAGGCAATGCACGACACTGCCTGGGCACCCTGTGGCTTTGAAAGTACGGACCACTGCACTTCCACTAAAATGACATTTCCTGACAACTAACTCTTGCTGAATTCTGACATCCTCCATGTTAGTAAGTAAAGTAAAGCTTATGTACAGCTTCCATGTAGCCTTTCTTGAATAAAAAACAAGAAAGCATCAATAGCATATGCATAGGATTCTTAAAATTGTGACTCATTCTAAAGCCTAACACTTGAAAAATAAACTAAAATAGAATACTAAGTAATTGCGACAAATACATCCATACTTGAAAATTCAGCTTGCGGAGTCCCTTTGTACAGACATACTAAGTCTGTAATTTTAAGTTTTAAAGCAGGTGGAAGCTCTGCAGTGGTGACTTACAGACACCATAAAATGTAGGAAACTGAAGTACTATATTGAGTGTATCTAGAAATTTTGTGTAAAGAATATCAGAAACCAGACCAAACCTTGGGCCAGTTACTGAAAGCCAGAAATCTCATTTTGAGCCCCTTGTAAATATGTGTGGCGGGGTACTGCCTGGTCCACCCAACACGAACATGCTGAAATCAGTATTTTTGTGCTGACCCAAACCTGACCCAGTACAAAATCTGTCACAACAAAAATTTAATGTTTCTGAAAGCATGATTGCCCTCTCATTTCTTTTTCACCTTTCTGTGCCTTTCATATGTCCTTCCAGTTGGTTAATCATTAATTAATATTTAACGAGGCTTTTTCCCAGTGCCAATTCCCTCTCTGCTAGTCTGGCTTTTTAGGCAGTATATGAACTCCCCTTTCCTGCCCATTTAAGAAGTTCTGGCACTCACTATAGGTTAATTTCTCTAAGGAAATTCGTAACAGCAGATGAAGTGAGGGTTCCTTGACAAGACCATTCAATTTTTCAGGCCACTCTTAATTTAGCATTTTTCCTAGTGCAAATAAAATGAGATGTACTTGAACCAACTTTAAATTCTTTAAAAAAATTTCCAAGCCCACATATCTTGAACAAAATGGTTGTGACTGAAGCAGGAAAGGGCCTCGCCTTCTCTTCTACAGCTGTCCCACAAGCCAGTCTCTTGACCTGACCCTGGAGAATCCGTCAGCATCTGGTCCTCAGGGCTGATTTTGGACCTGGAGCGAGCCAAAGGTTTGGAATGCAGATAAGGAGGGGAAACCTTGCCGATTCAGGAAAGAGGTCAGCTACAACATTGGAGGCCAAGAAGAAGAAAAGGTACTCTGGGAAGCAGGAGCATGTCTCCAAGTTTTCTGTGGTGAAAGGAGACAGATGAGAATTGACATCCATTTCCAGTCAAATGAGTGGAACCATGTTACTTCCACCGCCCCTTCCTACCTCCACCTCTCACTCCTTTTCCAAATGGACAAACGGACCAGACAGGTGATTTAGGTCAACTGTTTACTTGGCATGAAGTCAAATACATGAGAGCTCCGTCCTGTCCCTACATCTGCTTCCTAGACCCGGTAGAAAAGGGAAGATTGCTGAGGTTTTCCCTCTGTGTTGTTCCACACGTGGGCTGACTGGAGCAGAAGAAACTACATCACGTCCCTTCCTATGCCGAGCTTCTCTTCGCGACGCTGGGGAGAAATTGTACCCTCCATAGACTTAAATAGGGGCTTGCTGACGTTCAAACTCTCGCTCCGACATTCTCAACCCTCTCATTGATTCCACACATTTTTTTGGAACGTGGTCCCCCGAGCCAGGCTCCAAGGACTTCTAATTTCAGCCAGGGAGAGGGAGAGGGAGCCAGGGAGAGGGAGAAACAGGAGCAGAGGACGAATCTCTGATCCCTGCCGCAGAGTTACAGTCCCCATCCCTCCAGGGCGCCCATCCCGGTGCCTATTCTCCCAACTCCCCACCCAGTTGATGTGACAGGCTCGTGGCCCAATCCCCTTCCTGGTTCCCAGGCCGACTGCTAGCACCACCCGAGCCAATGGCGGCGGCCGAGGAGCGGAGGGGGTTGGCAGGAGGGGAGGGAGCGGTGGCTTTAGAACCACAGCCGCAAAGATTCCGAGAGGCAGAAGTTGTCTGAGTGCGTCGGTCGGAGGCTGTCGGGCCAGATCTGGTACTCTGCGACTTTCTGTAAGTGCTTTGCAGGCGCGGGAGGGCACGAGGGGAGCGGGGTCCCTGGGCGTGGGAGGGAGTGGGTCCAGGGGAGAGCATCTCCGGGAACCCCGGCAGGAACGTGCCTGGCATGGGGGGCTGGGGGCCCAGAGAGGGAGACTGGAGAAAAATATCAGTCGTAGCCCTTGGGCGCCAAAGCGATCGTTCGCATCAAGGATGGATGGGAGTGAGCGAATGTTCCCCACGACTACCACCCGCCGCAAACACCTTTTCTGCTCTTCACTGGTGAGATAGTGTTTTCTCACTAGTTGCTCTTAACTTCTTGCCAACCTTGGGCTGGAGTCCTTGACGCCAACCCTTGCCCTTCTCTTTTTCCGTGGCGGCGGGGCGGCCCCGAAGTGGAAACCGAACGCCTAACTTCCCTCTGTCGTCCTTCTCCAGCTACTGCCACCCTCCTCCCCCTCCTCCGCCTGCTCCGGACTCAGGAAATCCCGGAGCCGGCTGCCTGCGACGCCTCCAGCCCCCGCTCGCCCGCCTCGGGTGACCTCGCGGGCTCACCCCGGCCCCCGGGGCTCCGCGGGGTGCCGTGGCCCAGGGAAGGAAAGGCTCCCGTTGCCTGCCCTTCCGCCTGCTTCCCTTGCCATTAGCGAGCGGGAGCGTCGCGATCGCACCGCGTCTCCCTATGAGTAAGCACTTTTTTCCTTTCAGTAGCAGAACATCTCCGGGCCATTAGGGCAGTACCTTTACCGTTCTCCTCTCCCCCGACCCCGCGTCGCCTGTCTGCTCCCTTCTCAGCTCCTCTGGCTCAGCAGCCCCGAGCGCGCAGTCGACGCTGTGGCCGCCCGGGACCTCTCCGGGCTCCTTCGGAGGCAGAGCAGAAGGGGAGGTGGAAGGGGGGCAGTATCCCCCTCCCCCGACACAGCTGCACTTGCTGGTGTTTACTTTCCCCCCGTCGCAGCACTTAGGCGCTCTAATGAGAGGCTGGGGGACGCCGACCACCCCCGCCTTGGCCTCTCGCCAGTCCCAAAGTTGCCGCCGCCGCCGCCGCTGCTGCTGTTGCTACTACTTGCTCTAATGTGCTGGCGATCCCGACGGCTCGGCTCCAGGGCAGAAGATCCCAGCCCGGGTGGTGGAGTGGGCTTAATGCTTTCTGACACTTCCCGCCTGCATCGCTTCTTGTTCCGCACCTGATGTGCACAACATCCCGGGTGGTGCACAAGGTTGAGTTTAGAACTAACTGGGTTGGAGAGCCTTGCCATATAGGATCAGATAGACGGGATGCTGGGGGTGCCCGGCCTGTTAGGGGGGATGGGGGGTGGGGAATAGAGCCTGGCTGGCCGCACAGTTGGTAGAAAACCTAGATGAAATTAAAAACTTTGAGAGGTAAGTACATATTCTGCTTTACAGGATGTCATAGTGTATTTGGGAGCCTAAACTTGATCCCGAAGATGCAACTTACAGTGAATTCCAACGTAGTGGCCGAAGCCCCACACATGCCAGTTGGCATCACGTGCCCCAAGTCTCTGATGCCCCTAGGGTAATGGTCACATGACTTCTTTTGACTTAAAACTGGAATGTAATGGCTGAAGTCCATTTTCCCAAAACTGCCGCGACGAAAAAGGGGAGAGGGGTGTGAACTAGCCTGTACTCAAGGGAACTCTACTTAGATTTGGATGAGGGAAACAGGAAGGGAATTTGGCACTCAGATTTTATCCAAAATAAAAACAGGAGCTGTTTTTAAAATAAGGGCTTGAAATATGTTTGTGCTGGGATATATATCTCCCCTGTGGCTCTTCAATCTAGTTTGGCTTTTCTAAATTTTAAAAATATCTTACTAATTATTTCCTAGGCTAATCATCCTTTTATTCACGCCCTATTTCATTCCTAAATGATGGATTTGAAGCTATATCACATAAGTTAGTGTTAAAAAATTAGGCTTTGTCTGTATTCCTGGGTTTGGCCTATATTCCAATTGAACTGTTCTCTATATTAGGCATCTGCTTGAAGGTGGTGGATAATAATCTCTTGGCTAAAATTAACCATCAGTTATTGTGGTTTGGAATTAATTGGATCAGAAATCAGGCACAAAAACTGGACACTAAATTTAAGAAATCGAGCTGGTTGGATTTTGCCTGTCAATAGATTAGTAGAATAATAAGAGGAAATGGGAACAACTCCCATAATGACCAATACCTGCCCCTGTGGCCCAAGTTAAGATTGCTGGTGGAAAAATGTGGCAATTTTGCTTTTGCTATTTAGATTATATATTGCAGGGTATATTAAAGGGCAGAGGGACATATGAGGTTGGGGGTTTAAAAGATTTACTTATTTACAAAAATAGACCCAGTTGATCGGTATTCAGTCTTCAAAACAAGTAGGGCAGCTAAAAATGAAACTGGGAACATTTAAGAGATTTTGGCTTTGTATGCTTTAGCCAAAACCCGTTGTCTACTGCAGCAACCTCTGAATGACTTGAGCGCTCCATTTTCATGCTGTGCATGGGTTTGTAAGCCTAAAAACTAGAACAACATTAAAGCACATAGTTCTGACGGCAAAGCTAGCTTTGCAGCACAATTAGCTGAAAGTGGACTCGAGCTGCACCTGAGTTAATTGGAGTTAACTATACTGGTAGATACACCCCCCTAGTGGAAGTGAGGTGATAATATAATTTTAGACTGAACTCCTAATATTTAACCTTAAAAAAAGAGGAGTACAACTATCCAACTAGGTTAAAATGGTAGGGAGATAAGCTTTTCTTAAAATAGTATATAACTCGTGTCAAAACAGGATCCTCACTAGGCTCTCAGTCCACAGCCTTTCATTGTCTTGGGGCGTCTACTCAGTTACAACCACTGACTTCATTTTTTAGTGATATGATCTAATAAACACACGCTTTCATTAAAATTAGGGGATTGTGAGTCAAATTCTTAATTTCTACCGTTAGATCTAGCAAGTTACCCAACTTTCTTTACCTGGAGTGGGGAGCCAAATAAATTATGTTCTGCCTTGATTTAACACAGACAGTCAACACTGAAGACCAGGGTCTCCAGTCTGTTGCCATCATTTAGAGTCAATTGCTAAAAATGTCTACGCTTAATGCATTTTGGGTGGAAGGATTAATTATAACTAGTGAGCAATATTTGGGTTGAGATTAAGTCTCTTCTACAAATGGTTACAAGCACATTAGACTTGACCGTGACTGTTTATACTGGCAGAATGTCAGTATCCAGGGCACTATCAGGAACCACATGAAATTTTGCTTGTAGGCAAACAGCGTGACTGTTTCTGAAAAGAAGGGGGTAGTAGTTTGGCCAGGGGTAGTAGTTTGGCCAGCTTGGCCAGCTTGGCCTGAGCACGAAAGTGATTCTTTTTGGTGAAACTGATAAGGAAAAGGAGAAAAGTCCACTTCCCATTATTCCATAGCCTGTTTTAGGCATTTCTACTTGCCTTTCTAAGAAATTTACTGACATATTCTTAGCACACATGATAAATTCATGAATTTGCTATTGTGTTTGCTATAATCTGGGTGGAATGTGTATGCCAAATTGTTTTTGCTTTTTAGTACAGATTTCACAAGTAGCTGGTATAAAATTGAAAATGAGCATCTATCAATACATGACACTTTGAGTATCTTTTTGGAATCATTTTGTACTTGCTCGTATTACAACTTTTCTTCTGGTGAAAAGTGATGGGGGAGAGTTTGATCTGTGCAAATAATAAAACTCAGTTTAGAAGAAAATAGCTAGATCATGTTTTGAGTCTGTATAATTATTCTAGAGAGTGATACACCATACAATGTATGTTCAATGTGTTGGAGGTTTCAGAAGCTTTTTGGATACATCATACTGTTGGAAGATCTTTTAGATACCAGTGGTCACTAGCTGTTTTAAGTTTGGGGAGAGCTTTGGTTAAAATTATGGCCTGAAAACATAAAAAACCTATCTAATCATGAAATGTCAGTCTCAGGAGAAGATCTGATAATTCGTGGGCCATTTGTAGTTATGGAGGTGAGACAGCTTCCAAAAATTTAATGTATTTAATAACATAGAATTTGCCTTATTTTTAGCACTTGAAAGACAAATATGAGAGAGTATGAACTGTTACAAGGATGAAAAAGCATTGCTATTAAGTGAAAATTTCAATACTAAGAGGGGGAGGGTCATAGCTCAGTGGTACAGCACATGCTTAGCGTTACAGGAGGTCCTGGGTTCAATCCCCACTACCGCCATTTAAAAAAATTTTTTCCGATACTAAAGGGGAAGTATGTTGAACTTGCTTCAGAAGAACTAGATTCTAGACATGGCTTTGCCACTGACTCATAGTTTGATGTTGAGAAAATCACTTAAGATTATTATATTGATAACTGATGTTGAGTACATACACGTGCCAGATACCATGCATTTTCTCATTTATAAAATGAAGGCATGGCTCAAGGATTTTGGTTTGCAGGGATTTTTCTTCCCAAATAGATATAGTCTGGCTTATTTCAGTTATATTTATCAGTTGATTTTTTTTTCAAATTTTAATGCAACTATACTGAACCAAGCTAAATACCTTCCTAGTTGGCAAATCGGTGATTATCCAGGAAGATGATCACCAGTGGCTTATTCCATGACTCATGTTTAAAATACAGAGACACCATTTATATCATTCCTTATCAAGGAATTTTGGCACATTAAACCTACTGATTTTATATTATGAGATAGCTTAATTTTTTTAACAGTGTAGAAATTTGTTTGATGATAAGAAGGTAGTATTGCTTACTGGAAAAGGCATTGAGTGGAATCCAGGGTCTTTGAGTCCTCTACAATTTGGACAGATAGACCATCTTAAGTAAATCATGGAAGTTCCCGGTGTTCATATCTGGATTTTACTTTGTTTGTAAGCCATCTGTTTCCAATCTATGTATTTCACAGGCAAGCTGAAAGGATAAATGAGCTATGTAAGCCTTGGCTCTTCGGCAAACAGGTGCTCTATAAATTCAAAGTACTGTAGTAGTATATCATATAAACACTAAAGCTTTAACAGGAGTTTACAAAAATGGTAGAATTCTCATCACTTAAGTCTTGCCACATTTTTACTCGTCTGTAAGTGTTCTCCAGCCATCCACTTTTACAAGCAAAGGAGAAATAAAGCCAGACATAATATAATGAAAAATACGAGACATGGTTGATAACAAGAGAGTAAGAACCTATATGTGTAATACTTCCTTATATTTTTTCCCTCCAGTATTGTGCCAAATAGCCTATTAAAGCCATTAATGTGGTGGAATTTTTTTTTAACCCTTCCCAAGTAACTACTGAGCAGTATTTTGGTGTTCATTGGTAATCGTTACAAAATCCTTTGGCTTATTATACTTCATTCTTAGTTTTATGATTGCCTGTAATACGAGGTTTTGTGCAAAGCTGCTCAGGAAAAAATCAAGCGTTTCTCTGTATAATTGCACTCTAAATTGCATATGCAGGTATGGATAATAATGCACATAATCTGTATGTTTAAGTTGTATGCCATCATTAACACAGAAAAGATGTGAAGTTAATGGAGATCTTCATTTGAAAAACAAACATGTTTTGGGCTAGAAGACTTCTGAGGGGTCATGTTCTACCCCCGCCCTCAAAACAATTAACTTGGAATTGATTTTCAATGTCTGTTTTCACCTTGCCAATTACATGATGGTTCTTTGTCACTCTTTGCGTTATCATGCATTTTTATTTTGTAGGCTAAAATTGTTTGATAACATTTGTTTAAGTATCATTCATGTAGTGATAGTACTTAATGAGAATGAAATAAGCAGAAAACCCTGAGTTAAAGGACTTTTGAAATAACCTGGTATCATGACTAGTTCTGAAGAGGGTTCTTTTTGCTAGTAGAAGTCATTTTCTTTTGTAAATTCTGAGCTCTTATTTCTAACATCTCTGGTTTAAAAGATTAAATAGCAAATCATTTTTTTGTAATGTTGTAACCCATTGATTGAGAATACAACTGATTCTCTTAAGCGGTGTTTAACTTATATGTATATATAAAATTTGTTTATATATAAAGTGTATCTATAAAGTTTTTACTTTCTATAAAATAGAATTTGTGAGGGCAGTATAATAGCTGTGAATTTTCATATTATTGCATCCTACATTATATGCTCTAATTACAGTGTTGCACTCAGACTGACATTCTGCTGTTGACACTGAATAATATATTGTCTTTTGTAGACGAATGTAATTTTTAAGGTTTTTACCTGTATTTCTTAACTTGCTTATATATTACCACTTTTGCCATTTCTTACTCTTCTTTTTGATGTTTGGGAGTTGGTATTTCAGGTCAGGGAGAATTACCATTTAAGACTGTCAAGTGTTTTCTCAGAGGTGAAAATGGTAAATGATTCCTAGGGTATATCCTATTGCTATCAGTATATATGATTTAGTTAATCTGCTGGAAAATGTCTTAAGTGGTTGTGTACTTAAGATGGGCCATAGTAAAAATTTTAGAGGAAAACATAAAAGAGTTTATAAAGAAGAAAATAAAAATTACTCATAATTGTACCATTCGTTCATATTTTTTAATCTGTTTCTTGTGCAGAAAGTAAGATATTTTAAAATTGAGATCATACTGTATATACAGTGTGTATCCATTTTTTCATGTTTTTATGTTTACATGTTTTCATGTAATCAGATATTTTTGAAAATGTGTAAATTACTGCATGCTATTCTATATAATGGATATTTCATACTGTATTTCACGAATCCCAGATTGTTGAAAGTTGGCGTTCTCTCCCTATCTTATAGATAATGCTTCAGTGAACATCCTGAGGCAAAAACCATTTTGTGACTCTGATTATTTCTTTGGGATAAACATTTAGAAGAGAAATTGCAAAGATTTTTGTTTTTAAAGATGAATTCCTTTGACAGTCTCTGAGATTTAAACATTGGGTTAAAAAAAATAGCCGTTCTTTATATAGCGTTTCCTATGTGGCTAAACTGGAGCTGGTTTAGGTAAAGTATATGTCTTGGACATATTTTGGTTTCCTCTGATCTAGTTAGCAGGTGCAAGGCAGGATGAAGTAGAATCCGTGGGGTGTACAATCATAGGAAGTTCTATTTTTTGAAACGGAACTGTTAATGGGGGAAGGGAGACAGGTTTGTATTTAAGTAGCCTTTAGATTTCAGGTTGCTATAAAACTCAGTTCAAGTATACAAAGCTTATTTGTGACCACAAACCTTCAGTATCCTAAAGAAACTTTTAATCCTGAAGTTGGTTAGATGGCTGTGTTTGTTGATAGGCTTTTTAATCTCAGGCTATTGGTCTCTTGAAGTACAGCTACACCTCCGAGATATTTCAGTTGGGTTCTGGACCATGGCAATAAAGTGAATCATACCAATTTTTTGGTTTCCCAGTGCATATAAAAGTTATGTTTACACTAGACTGTAGTCTGTTAAGTATGCAATAGCATTATGTTTTAAAAAATGTAGATACCTTAATTTAAAATCCTTTACTGTTGAAAAATGCTTATCATCTGAGCCTTCAGTGAGTCCTGGTAACATCAAAGATCACTGATCACAGAGCACTCTAAGAAATATAATGATAATAAGAAAGTTTGAAATATGGTGAGAATTGCCAAAATATGACACAAGAGACTTGAAGTAAGCAAATGCTATTGGGAAAATGGTGCCAATAGACTCGCTTGACGCAGGGTGGCCACAGACCTCCCAGATGTAAAAAGTGCAATATCTGGAAAGCACAATAAAATGAGGTATGCCTGTTCTTCGACATTCCTCAATAAACTCAAAATTTTATATTTCATTCAGGTTGCTTAAATAATTAAACTCAGATCCATTAGTGGTAAAATTTCTGATGCCGCCAAGTTAGTTTGTGCCCAGTTTAAGTCTATGGTAGATTCCCAAATTACAACACTTGACTTAACAAATATTTTGTATATTTGAAAGGCTCATTGCACACTGCATCTGTCTCTCTAAACTTACCCGTGCTGCCTCACAGACCCTTTCCTGATGTTTGTCTCTTTCCCCCAGTTCACCAGTGGCACTAAGGACCATGTTGCTCTGGGCATCCCATGATGACCCAGAAGTGGTGTGGAAAGTTTTGTCTGACCGACAGCTCATTCTCACCACCTCCTTTTTCTGTTCTTCTCAGAGAGATCATGTACCTGCTAGGTGTCATAGTCAAGATGGATTTTAGCATAAAATATGAGTTCCAATGGTTTTGCTATTTTATATGTCTGTGACACTGGGGAAGTTTCTTAACTCCTCAAAACCTCAGTTTCACTATAAAATCGGGATAATGTCACTTGTTTCCTTAAAACCGAGAACATTTATAAAGAAATTAACGTATAGTAGGTCCTCTATCAATCTTCCCATTTACAGGGCAATTAATGTTGCCTTAGGTGATCTTTGTCAGGTATCTGTATCTACCTCTTCATTTGCCTCTAATTTAAACTTTTTTTCCTGAAGTATCACCATTCAAGATAAAGTAGTTTATTTTTTCTGTTTTATTTAATAGTATTGTGAAAATATGACTTTCTAATGCTTTTTATTACAAATGGGGAGGATTTTAACAATTTTCCAGGTTGAAGAAGCTTCCTGGCATAGCTAAGAAACCTTTTTTACCATTTAATTTATCCTTTTATGAGGATATGCCATCCAGCAGTCTAAATTCACCCTCAAAGGAAAATTGGAAACATGACTCTTTTAATATATATTACAGACACGATTATAAACTAATTGCCACTAACAAATATAGCTTAGATTAGGATGAAAGGTAATAGGTAATGTTGCTGCCTGATTTTTGAGGGAAGAAAAAAAAGCTTCAAGTTCTTCAATGTTTCTACAATGGCAGAAATAGTCTTAACATTAATGTTTAGAAGTTTACCTTTGAAAATATGGGAGAAAAGAGAATAAACTAGTGAAAACTAAAAATGCTGGGGAAGACAGAGAGTTATAAATTAAATCTGACATGTAGCCTTTAAACATGGGTGAATCCAAAACATATTAATCTTAAATTTACAATGCCCATTATTTCCTCTAGTGGAAGTTTTCAAAAGCAAAAACCAGGAAATGATGACGGACATTGACACATTCAGTAAATATTTTGAGCAGTTTGTGGGTCTCGAATTTAAAGCTACAGTTGAATCATTTTTGCAAGTGATTATAAATAATTAAAATTTTATATTTTGTCTTAGTGACAATTAAAAAAACAAATATAGCCAAGTAAGCATTAAGTATAGATAACCAAAAAGTAATATTGATAGATTTACGTGTTTAAAAATATAAGCCAACCCATACATTTGGTGTCTTATCCTAAATCAAAGTGTTCCAGCATTAGCTGGCCCCCTGAGGGAAAAAAAAAGCAAACTAGAATATATTTAC
Organism: Vicugna pacos; assembly: GCF_048564905.1. Taxonomy (NCBI): domain Eukaryota; kingdom Metazoa; phylum Chordata; class Mammalia; order Artiodactyla; family Camelidae; genus Vicugna; species Vicugna pacos. The sequence continues at coordinate 107,810,858 of NC_133023.1, read as the reverse complement.
AAATGCAAATAGAAGGTGGCACAGTTCCCTAACCAGAGAAGATTTGTGTAGAGATGAAGGGAAGTTTGTTATGTTAAGTCAAGTACCTTTAAATATGTAAGGATTATATAGAAGGCCTACAGGCCATATATAAATAGATGTAAAACTCAGGAAAACTTTAAAATGTGCCCAAATATATATTGAAATAGTACAAACTATAGATGGAGAAATAGTTAGCCAAAGATAATAACATGGACGATGCCTTAATTAGTCTGTTTGTGAAATGGCTTCATCATTCAACTAAAATTAGTTTTTTAATGAAGACTGTTAGGTGCTGACATTACAAAGATGGATAAGACACTCCTTCAGTCTAGTAGAAGAGAAAAGTAATATTGAATTTCATGAAACCTAAAAATATTCCTACATGTAGAAAAGGAACTTAAATACGGCCTTTTTTCTCAACATAAAATAATTTCTAAATTTAATCCTTGTGTGAACAAAGACATTCACGTATAACCCAATATAATCAAATCTAAACTGAGAACAAATCAAATTTAAACATTGTTATTTCTTTGCAATAATTATTGCATCCTAAAAAAAGTGCCCACCATGAGTTAATTTTACTTAAATAGAATATTGCTCAGCCTATAAATGAAGGTCAGCAGACACCAGTGTCTTGGAATAAAATAGCCCTTTGGCAAGAAAATGAGCCACACCCCATTTAGTTTTTACAAAAATAAAATTCTTTCCAGCTTTACTAAATTGTAGATGTGCACAGCATCTACTTCTGCAGTAGTTGGTTCTGCAGCTGGGGAAATGTCTGTGTATGCAGAAGCCCTGAAAAACATGGATTTGCCATTACTGGTACAGGCAGCTCTCATATTTTCTGTAGTAGAGCCTTCTGTTAAATTTTATCTGATGCAAAGGTAATAGCAAGTAACTCCAGGTATAGCTGACACCTTTATTTTCTGCCTTGAACTTCTTGATTATCACAGGCTTTAAAATGAGCAGAAAAACCCAGGATTCCAAATCTGATCATTGTTTCATTTGGTGGGAGAGGATCAGATGGATGGACTGTATCTGGGTGTACTCTGTCCGCTGTATATGGGTTTTTTCAAAGACAGTACTAAATTCCTGCCATGTACCATGGGAAGAACTGTACTTCTAGGGAGAAAGGAAAATAAACCCCTTCTCCTAGTTCTTTCACGGTGCACCTAGCACACAGTTGGTCTCCGAAAATACATCTGAAAGAGTATATAAATGGCCATGAATGGGCCTTGCTGATAAAGAAAGATTAAATTGTGAAAACCTAATGTGCAAGTTGGTAACTTATGAACCACTGAATAAAATACATAATGATATGACCCTATAAGAAGACTAAGCAAATGGCTTCCTTGGATTTCTTTCTCTTTTTTAAAAAAATTATTTGCATTTATTTATTTAGGAGGGGAGGTAATTGGGATTATTCATTTTAACGGAGGTACTGGGGATTGAACCCAGGATCTTGTGCATGCTAAGCACCCACTCTACCACTGAGCTTTACCCTCCCTCTTCTTCCTCTTTTGTTTTCAATGAGTGGTCAGGTGTGAATGTTAAGGATGGCACTTTCATTATGAGAACTGCTTAATTTCAGAATCAAAGAGGGAGGAAAAAAGAATCAAAGAGGAAATTGGAACATATAAATTTTTTCACTTTTTAAAACCATTTTATTAAGGTAGAATTCACATTCTGTACCACTCATGTAAAGCGTGCAGTTCAGTGGATTTTAGTATAGTCATAGATACACACAAACCATCACCAATTTTCCAATATTTTCATCACCTCAGAGGGAAATTCCATACTCTCAAGCTCTCTCTCTCCTCAGCCCCCCAACCTCCCCAACCCTAAGCAATCAGTAATCTACTTTCTGTCTATAGATTTCCCAATTCTGGACTTTAATATGAGTGGAACATACGGTCTTTTGTGACCGACTTCTTTCACTTTGCATGTTGTTTTCAAGGTTCATTCACATTGTAGCATGTATCCGTACTTCATTCCTGTTTATGGCTGAATAATAGTCCATTGCATGGCTATACCACATTTTGTTTATCCATTCTTCCATTGATAGACCTTGGGTTGTTTCCACTTTTGGCTATTATGAATAATGGGACATGTTAATGTTAAATGTCTAACCATGAGTCAGCTAATGAGTTAGAAGTGATACTGACAAAATCACACTTCATTTACCACTACTCTGCTGTTATGTAAATCCTTGCTTTACCTCTGAGCAATACTGATTTCTACATCTAAGTGTAGCTGTTTTTTTCTTGTTTCCTGATGCTTAGTAACTTATTATCATCAACTTGTTTCCAGTACTACCTCTTTCCTTAGTAATATTTTTCCTTAAATAATAGGAAGCCTGAAAAAGTTGTGTAATCAGCTTTTCTAAAACTTGCTGTATAAAAGATTTATACAAAATTCCTTGTTTAGACACATTTATTGAGCACCTACTATAAGGAACAAAGGTAAGCAGTATTAAGTATTGCAGAAGTAAATGATAAAAGCTTTGAAACACAAATGTTTTTCAGTCAATCTAAAGTGTTATCGAGCACATCTAATATATTTATTTTTTAAATTTACTTTTCAAGTATGAAATTATTCACAGAACAAAATTCAAAAGCTATAAAGGGACATAAAAGAAAAGAAAACTCTTGCCCCTGACTCCAGTCCCCCATTTCCCTTCCCAGGAGGTGACCATTAGTACTAGTTTCTTGTGTATCCATCCAGAAATAATATTGAGTACATATAACATGTGACATTTCCAGAAGTGCTTGGTGTTTTACATTTAGAAAGTGCAGCATTGAATTTGAGGGAGTCTTTCTTTACCTTTTGACTTTTTAGGGTTGAGCATGAGAAGGAGGGATTATCCAAGGATGATCACCTTCAGTTACAGATCAGAGTTTTTCTTTCAAGCACCTTTGGCCCCAGATTCACCTACATAGCTTCAGATCAAAAGACCTAATGACATCTAGAACCAATCTCTGCCATTATCTTCTGGATTCCACCAGCAGAGAAATTCCTGGACCCAGTTGCCTTTCTCTTCTGGGCAGCTAGCACCTGGCAGGCCCATTAGGAAGGGATCAGTCTCCCTGAGAGAGAAGGGCTGTAGTCCAGTCAAGAAAAGGTACAATTTCAGGGCGACCCATTTGGAACTTCCTATTTAATTACTTAATTCATTTAACAGGACTTTATTAAATTACCAACAGCATGCTAGGCACTGTTATCACTAAGATAAATAAAATAATGTGACATCGTTTGAAGTGCTCAGAGTCTAACCCAGCCACTGATTTTTACAGATGAGGCAACAGAGGTCTAACTGATTTTGACTTGCCCCAGCATGCAGTGGTCGAGGACACTGGTGGGGAATGGGGTCTCCTGATACCTAATCCATCAACTTATGTCTCGCCGTAAGTTTAAACACCACATCCAGAGTCCAGCTTTGTTTAATAGAAATACCTCTTCCTCCCTGAATCAGTTTATACTAACTGGAGTTTTCTTTCAGATGTTAACAAAGAGGCAGATGCCGTGACATTGAAGTTGGCATGAACTTTCTGAAACTCACTTCACCTATAACGTATGCAGTTTGGTTTAACTCAATCAGTTCTTCCAATCAGCTAATGGAAATTCATTAGCAATAGCTTTAAAGTGGTAAATTATTTTCTAGGTCATATTTTCAATCCAGCATACTCTTATGCTAAGAAAGCTGTAGTCTTAATCACTGATCTTGAAGAGTTTCCTATATTGTATTGCATCCAAAGGATTTTGAAAACTCTAATGCCAATATATTGGATTACATTGTAGGATTTATCACTCTTGATTTCTTCTAAACTGGATTTTAACACTCTCAGAGATGTAGCATTTTCTCCTTTGTACTACTCTTCACCAAGAAAAAAATTCCATTTCATTCATTTATTCATTCGCTTATTCAAATATTTACTGAGCACCTCTATAGATTAGGTATTTTCTAGGCACTAGGGATTATACCTGTGACTGAAACAAACAAACATTACCATCCTTATGAAGCTTACATCCTACTAGGGTAAGACAGAAAATGAACAACCATATATATAGTATATTCGATGGTAATGTATTATGGAGAAAATTAAAGCAGAATTGAGGGCATAGGGAGTGGGAAGAAGGGCATTGCCATTTCAAGTCACATGATCACAGAAGGCTTCACTGAAAGGAGGATATTTGAGGCAAGACATGAAGGAAATCAAGGACTAAGCCACGTGACTATCTGGAGAGAAGTGTTACTTAAGTAAATGTTTCTAATAACAGATATCAAAATTGTCTTGCATTGGTGGGGTTTTGCCCTGAAATTCTTTATATCAGCTTGTTATTTTGGTATTGAACAGAAAAAAATACCTTGTACCCCAGATCAAATGCTCCAGTGGAGACATGAATTGACTGTATATAAAGCTATTATGATGTCAGTAGTTATGTCTATAATGTTTTGGAAAGATTAGTGGGAATAGTGTTTAAAATAGGGTATGAAATTGTCACAAGTAGATATTCTTCCGTTTTCCCTATCAATTTAATTATACTATATTCTGTGTTTAGTTCTGAGTTAGATTTTTAAATTGAACTTTTAAAAAAATTTTTTAAGTTTTTTGGAGAGAGAAGGTAGTTAGATTTATTTATTTGTTGGTTTTTTTTTTTTCCTGCAGGGGGAGGTAATCAGGTTTATTTATTTATTTGTTTGATTTTTCAGTGGAGGTACTGGGGACTGAACCCAGGACCTCAGGCATGCTAGACATGCGTTCTACCACTTGGGCTATACCCTCCCCCTTTATTTGTTTATTTTTAGTGAAGGTACTGGGGATTGAACCCAGGACCTTGTGCATACTAAGCACACACTCTACCACTGAGCTGTACCCTCTGCCCTAGTTGAACTTCTTACTTTGTGGAATTGTAGATTTGTAAGAGATAAAACAGAGGTTCTGTTTTCCCCAGCAGTAACCCCTTGCAAGACCATAGTGAGCTATCAAAGCCAAGATGTTGGGGAAGGGTATAGCTCAGTGGTAAAGTTCATGCTTAGCATGCACAAAGTCCTGGGTTCAATCCCCAGTACCTCCATCGAAAAAATAAATAAATAAATAAACCTAATTACCTCCCCCCTGCCAAAACAAAAAAGTGTAAAAAAAGAAGCCAAGATGTTGATACTGATACAGTCAAGATGCAGAACAGTTCCACCACCACTAGAATCCTTTTCCTTACTCCTTTGTAATAGCCCACACTCCTTCCTCCCTCTCCTGCCCCCACCCACCTGCCCCATCTCTACCCCTGGAAACGACTAATATGTTCTCCATTTCTAATTTTTGTCATTTCAAAAATATATAAATGGAATCAGGGTATGCAACCTTTTGGCTTTTTTCATTCAGCATAATTCTTTGGAGATTCATCCAAGTTGTGTATAGCAATACCGTCTTCCTTTTTATTGCTGAGTAGCATTCCATGGTGTAGAAGTACCACAGTTTATTTAACCATTCACTCATTGAATGACGTCTGTGCTGTTTCTAGTTTTTCCTGTTACAAATACAACTGCTACAAACACTTGTGAATCGGTTTTTCCATGAATGTAAACTTTTATTTCTCTGGGATTAATGCCCAAAGAATTCAATCCCTGGGTCATATGAGAGTTGCATGTTTAATTCTATAAGAAACTGCCAAGATGTTTTTTCCACAGTAACTGTACCATTTAATCTCCCACCAGCAATGTATGAGTGGTCCAGTTTTTCTACATCCTTGTGAGCATTTGATATTGTCACTTTTTTATTTTAGCCATTCGGATAGATGTGTAGTGATACCTCATTTGGGTTTCATTTTGCATTTCTCAGCGGTTAATGATGTTGAGCATCTTTTTATGTGTTTATTTCCTGTCTGTGTATCCTCTTTGGTGAAATAACTGTTCATATCTTTTGCCTATTTTCTAATTGGATTGTTTTTTAATATTGAGTTTTGAGAAGTCTTTATATATTCTAGTTAACAATCCTTTGTCAGATATGTGGTATACAACTATTTTCTTGTGGTCTGTAGCTTGACTTCCCGTGTCTGAACAAGGTCTTTCACAGAACAAAAGTATTTATTTTGACAAGGCCAAATTTCGCAATATTTCCTTTTGGGGATTGTCTTTTTGGTGTCGTGTCTAAGGCCCCTCCACTACACATGGTTCCTGATGAATTTTTCAGATTTTAAAAAAAGTTTCATGGTGATATGTTTCACATTTAAGTCTATGGCCCATTTTGAGTTCATTTTGGTGTAAATCTTTACATAAAACTTACACAAAATGAGGTTTAGGTCCAAGTTTTTTTTTTTTTTTTGATATGGTTGTCCAAATGTTCCAACACCCATCATTCCGCCACTGTTTGCTTTTGCACCCTTGTCAAAAATCAGTTGAACGTATCTGTATGGGTCTGAGTTCTCTGGTCTGCTCCATTGTTCTGCATCTGTTGCTCTGTGACCACACTTCCTTGATTGCTATAGCTACAAGGTATGACTTAAAACCAGGCACAGTGAGTGCACCTACTTTATTTTTCAATATATTTTACCTGTTCTAAGATCTGTTTCTTTCCACATGAAATTTTAGAATAAGCTGGTCTGTGACTACCAAAAAACTATGTTGTCGATGGGAATTGCATGAACAAATTAGAATTTTGAGATTGCACATGTAATGTTAACTGAGTTAAAAATGATAATTCCATAAGGAAGACAATTTAATTTCTTTGATAGTCTCACGCTAGATCTTATTTTTTTTAAGTCTGCCTATTTCATGATTTTTTAAAAATTTTGTGATTTTTATATCATTGAGTATTAATTGGTCATTTCTTTTCAGGAAATAACTTGGATGTCTTTTTTTTTTTTCCATTGCCAAAACTGAAACTTTTTTCAAAGGAATGACACATTCTTGATTTAAGTATACAACTTTCAAGTTCTAAATCATTGTTATGTTTTTGATTTTTAAAATTTTTTGAAGAGTTACTTCTAGAATTTTTTTTATTGAGGTATAGTCAGTTTACAATGTTGTGTCAATTAGAATTTTTAAAGACATCCCCCATTAGATTGCTATTTATAAGACTCCTAAACCTATTGTTCTTCCGTAATGGAAGTATGGTTTACTTCTTCAGTTGTTTCAAACAAATACATTTCCCCAAATAGCAAAATGGAATATGCCACTAAATCATTGGGATTTAGGGTACTGGAGTTTGGGATGCATTTGTTATTTATGAATAGTAAATCAGAAGTTTTTAAATGAAAACTTTTGAGCATTCTCATGCTTTGATCTTTGATTCTGAAAAATAAAATCTTAAAAATTGCAAGAAGAATCTGGTAAACCTCTTAATTCAAAAAGAGCACTTGGAAATGTACAATTAAGGGTAAAAAAAAGATGAGGACTGTTAAACTGATTAGGGCCGAAGAAGAAAGGAAGAGAAAATGTCACCTTGTTGCTTTTGGGTGAAGGAAAAGCGAATGAGATCATGCTTTCGTTTCTCTCTTGCTTTCTCAAGATAAAGCTTTTCCACCCTTCTTTCTGCTTCATGATTCAGGGTGGAAGCACCAAGAAAAAAAAAAAAACCTTTTGGCTCTCTTTCCCATCCTGTTTATATTCTAAATTGGCTTTTATTGTTTTAATAAATGTATCACTGGCAGCCTGTAACATTATGAATATGGTATTAAGTGGTTACATGCTTATAAAGCAGGAATTTTTGAAAATCACAGTCCAGTTATACTACTTTAAACACAATTAACAATTACTTCTCAATAAGGAAACCTTACCTAAGTTATAGCATATGGCTCATAGTTTTAGTATAATTATTACAGTGAAATTTACTACCACCAATGTCAGTGATTTGTTTCTTCCCCACCTACTCCTAACTTTGTTTAGGTAATAGTCACAGCTACAGCAAAACCAATACTACTATGGGGGAAAAAAAGTGTAATTTAAGGAAGAATGCAATATAATGGTATTCATCCTAAACAGATATTCCAACTTCTTTCTTCACATAGAGCTTATCTGCATTTTTTGTGTTTGGTCTAATGAGAGACTTTTAAAAGCTCATTCTCTAAAGCAGGGAATTCTCAGAGCCAGTGAACCTACCATAGTCTACCCCATCAAAAGAACCCTGCTAATGGCTTTAGCCAATTTCTTAGGTAATAGTACCAGGGAGAGGGTAAACTGGGAGACAGAAGAAGTTACTCCTGTGTGGATGACTTTTTGCTAGCAATATGATTTTCAGCAAGTGAAGACCGCAAAAGCCATTTGATTTGTGGCAGAATCAATTATAATGAGAGTATTTAGCTGTACCAGGTTAATAGATTGCCAAATAAAATACTGAGCAAGCAAGACTGGTCAGTTACAATTCAGTTTCTAGAAATCTGAGCCAGCATAGTGTCATGTTTATGGATATAACTCCATCCTCAAAGAAATACAATCAGTGTATCTCAGCAAAAAAAAATAAAAGTGATGGGGTATCTCCCAGACATTTGAATAGTAAGGGCACATAACGCTGTGTGAGACCAGGGTATTTTTGCAGCCAATCTTAAGGATAAATCTACATTGTATTCAGGATGCTGTGTTGAGCCAAACTTAACAATGACCATTATGTGTAGAAAATAGCAACCATTGTTGTTGCATTAAACTCTCTGGAGATTAAAAAAACATTTTAAATTAACCTAATAAAACCTTAATGACAACATAACCAAAGAAATGAACATAACCAGAGAAGAATGGGTAGAAGCACATAACAGTGCAATTGTGGAGTTATACCTGGCAAAGGAACCCTAATATGTGAAGCTGGTGACTGTTTACTTGTCTGAAAAAAGCAATTCCACATTTGCAGCAAATGGATGGACCTAGACATTATCATACTAAGTGAACTAAGCCAGATAAAGACAAATATCATATGATATCACTTATATGTGGAATCCCCCCCCAAAAAATGACACAAATGAATTTATTTACAAAACAGAAACAGACTCACAGGCATAGAAAACAAAATTATGGTTACCAAAGGGGAAAGGGGGGAAGGGATCAATTAGGAGTTTAGGATTTGCAGATAATACTATATACAAAACAGATAAACAACAAGGACCTACTGTATAGCACAGGGAACTATATTCAATATCTTATAATGACCTATAATGAAAAGAATATGGAAAAGAATATATATATATGTATAACTGAATCACTATGTATACACCAGAAACATTCTAAATCGACTATACTTCAATTTTTTAAAAAAGTAAAACAATTCCAAAAGTAAGTACACACACACACACACACACACACACACACACACACACACACACGACGTTTGGATTTTTCAGCTAGGTCTTTAAGCGGGCTATTTCACAATAAGCTCCCAAAGAAATGGAATTAATTTGTGTTGTGTTTTGAAAGTGTATATATATATGTGCTTGAAAGAATTACATGGAAGAATTAGACGGACAGAGTACTTGGTGGTTCTTGAAGTGAATAATGGCAATCTTAAAGGCATTTTGTTAAGACAACGAGGCAGCAGTTTTTCTCTGGGAACACACAGTCTAGCAGAAGACAGAAAATACTCCACACGCAAATATATCTGAACCTCTTCACTGAATGCATTTAACACTTTGAAGTGATGGCAACATCTGGTAATGAGTAGAAACCAGCGTCTTATAAACTATGGCTTCATGTTACCACTTCATCTGAATTAGTCATTTAAGGGGGTTTTATACGTCTTCCTAAGGACTGACAAGGTTAATCTTGTACTGGGCGGGCAGGCAGGAAATGCTGAAGAGGCTTTCTTCTGAAGGTTTCTTGATTTTTTGGTGAGGTCAAAAAGTAGTCGCTTTAAAGTTTAGAAAGCTAGAGCAGTGAGATCTTGACAGATAAATGAGATATTTCTGTCTTTCTGTGTGTGTGTGTGTGTGCGCGCGTGTATGTGTGGCATGTTTAAGGGAAAACTTCATAAAATTCAGAGTTCTTTGTACTTTCCATTCTACTTCTTTTCTCTGAAATTCCATTATTTTCGAAAAGTGGAGAATTTTGAAAAGTGGAGAGTTAAAAACTCACTTCCACTGCCAAATATGATCATGGACTCGGTGCCACTAAAAAGAGGTAACCTACCATTTACTTGCAGATAGTTGTCAGGAGTCATCCTATTTTGTGGAGTTACCCAGTGGGACTAGAGTAGATGCCTTTCGTGTTTATTTACATGATTTGCATTAAAAGTGCTAAAAGTTTGCTCTCAGTTATATAATAAATCACTATAGCAAATGCTGGTGAGTTTAATTCCTTTAGAATGCAGTGTTACTATCATATATTCATGTAATAGATACTTTATAAAATTTGAAAGTAAATATTTATTCCTTAATTTTTTTCTTCCATTTTATTGAGACAGAATTGACATACAGCAGTGTTTAAGTCTAAAGTGTACAGTATAATGATTTGGTCTGCATACATCATGAAATGATTATCACAGGAAGTTTAGTGAACATCCATTATCTTATAGGTACAAAATTAAAGAAATAGAAAAAAATTTTTGTGATGAGGACTCTTAGGATTTGCTCTCTTAACAACTTTCATTTATAACATACAGCAGCATTAATTATATTTCTCATATTGTACATTACATCCCTCATATTTATTTATCTTATAACCAGAAGGTTGTACCTTTTGACTGCCTTCATCCAGTTCCCCCACCCTCCTTAACAGATACTTATTGAGTGTGTGCCAGGCACTGTTTTAGATGCTTGAGATAGATAGGTGAACAAAGACATATCACTGCCCTTCTAGAGCTTAATAAATATTAAAGATTAAAACAGTATAGCAATTTAAAATCTCTTAACTGCTGTCACTTAGCTTTAAAAGACCTACATTGAATGAATTTTGAGAACTGTTTGTTACACATTTTACCTAAAGTTCAAATAGGGAAAAGTTGACAAGTTGTTTTGAATATTATGGCAATAAGCTGGAAGCTGATAATTAAATATTTGATTTTTTGATTCTCACTTTGATTTTTTGTTTATCAGTGTTATAATTAGACCCCTTGAGTAACTAAGGAATGTTATTGGTTTAACTTGTGGGTTTATTCTTTAGAAAGGGCTTAATTTATATGGGAGCGGGGCAGTGAGAATGGACATAGTTGCATTGGAAAGTAAAGTATGGCATTTGTAAATGTTGTTTTCTGCCATTGGAAGAATTATAGAATACTTAATACATTGAATGTTCACCATGGAAAATGAATGTATTGCTCAGTTATTTTTGCATATGTGAGTAGTACAAGAGCTGACTCAAAGGAGATGACATGATGGTTCCCGTCCCAAAGTGAAATAAGATGATGGGGTTGTGGTGGAAAAATAATGTGGTCATGCCCATATTTGCTCACATCTCTTGTTCATTTCCTTTTATAGAGGAAAACCAAAGAGAGTCTCATTTCTTATTTTTTCAGTTTCCTTTTGTATTTTCTCTTCATGCCATTTTCCTTTTTTTTCCCCCTTAAAATTGCATTATCATGATTTGCAATTCAATTGGCTCAAGTTGTGCTTTGTGAAAGCACAGGTACCCCTTAGAATGGTCATAGTGGAGGCATTATACCCATTTTAGGGAATTAATTACATATATGGACACAGACACTCTGAGCTCCTTGGGTGTAAAAAGGCATGTTTCATAAATCTATTTCCTGATGCCATCTAGTACAGTGCCTTTGACAGAGTGGATTTTCATTCACTGTTTGTCTAATTGATGAACATGAGCCAGGAATTTTATTTCTGCTTTCCAAAATACCAAATACTTTCTTAAAAGCTCACGGAATTTTTAAAAACTTATTTTTATGGAAAATTTCAAACCTACAAAGTAAAATAGCATAAGGAACCCCCCAGTTTCAATAGTTACCAATATCTGATGTTCTTATATTTCATCTTTTCTTTCCCCTTCTTTTTTATTTGTTGTTTGGAATTTTGCTTTAAAATAACCCACATTATTTTACACATAAATACTACAGTGCACTTAGTTTTTCATATTTTAAAATAGTAATATTTTCTACATTTCATACAGAGTTTAACTTTCAAACTCCTGTTCTATCTAGTTTAGGTGTCAAAGAAGGAAATTCTTGCTGATTATCAGAAGAAAAATCTGATTTGCTACATATTCTCTGGATAGTTTAAAGTAGTTTTGTAACGAATACATTGCCTTTCTTAATCTTTTAAAAAAGTGTATTAAAAGTTTCTAAAAGCTACACTATCAATGGTAAGTTCTCACCTTGTGGACATGAACCTGATTCTGCAAAGTGTCCTTTGGGGGGGTTAAGCTATAGATTGGTCCCTACAGAATTGATATTAATGAATTAATTTTTCTTTTCACAATTCAACAGCACGGAACTCACATTAAAACCTATTCTGGTAAATTGTATTCTCAGTTTTGAGATTTCTTGTTAAAAACCTATGGACCTTATCTCTCTAAAATTGGGTGACTCCTTCATAAATATTACTAAATAAAGCACCAGTTCTCAAAAAAAAGTATGCCATATAGTCCCTGGGAGATCAGAATTACTTGCATAATAACACTAAGATATTCTTTCCCTTTTCACTGTGTTGACAAAAGCAATGGTGGGTAAAACTGCGGGTGCCTTAGAATGCAAGGCAGCAGCCCCACACTGTATTTATTAGTAGTCTTTGTATTCAACACCATACCCTTCCTGTTAGAAAAAGACCTATAACATGCATTTCATTAATGAATGTCCCTGATGAAGCAGGAAAAATTAATTTTATTACATCTCAACTCTTGGGGATACATCTTTTCAATATTCTGTGTGATGAAATGGGAAGTGCATAAAAAGCATTTCTGCTGCATAGGGATGTATAGGGGTTGTCTTGGGGAAAAGCACTTGTGCAATTGTTTGAGCTGCAAGCTAAACTAGCCGCGTTTTTTAAAAAACAGAAAACCATTTTTACTTGAAAGATCAAATGATGCATTAACTGATTCTTCAGAAGTGAATATTTGGATGCCACACTGATGAGGGATGTTGAAGGTAGGGGAGTATATATGTGTGGATGGGGAGGGCTCTGTGTGAACTCTGTATTCTCTGCTCAATTCTGCTGTGAACCTGAAGCTGCTCTAAAAAATTAAAGTCTATTAGTAAAAAAAAGTGAATATTTGGCAGATATTTTATGAAAAATGAACCAAGTGTGCTTGTCACTGCAAGGACAACAACTGAGAGTATTTGTTGCCAATGATAGTGATTTCAAGCAAAAATTCAGTTCTTGAAAACTTGCATCAGCCACCAAGCCTCGGTACTTTTCTAATGATATTGGTGGTGTTTTTAATGAAAGCAATTTGTTAGATGTTGTAAAATGAAGTTGACAACATTCGGAAGACTTGTATCAAACAATATTGTTCCAAAAGACCAGCACATGATATTACAAAATCAAGCATGGGTAGAAGGTCCACTTAAAGTGCAAGGTAGACCAATGGATTTTAGCGTAACAAGAGTACGAAAAAGTCATTGATCTAGTATCAGATTCCAAAATGCAACAAAAGTTTAAGAAACTACCACTTCTTGTAAACTCGCTATACTTCAATTAAAAAAAAAAAGAAACTACCACTTCTTGAGTTTTCACATAGTATTATAAAGAAGAATATACATAATTATCTGAAAAGGCTCTTAAAATACTTCCTTTTTCAACGTTTCTGTGGGAGGCCATGTTTTCTTCATATACTTGATCTGAAACAACATATTGCAACAGGCTGCATGCAGAAGCAGATATGAAAATTTTACTGAGTTAAACAAAAATGTAAACAATATACTCTTCTCACTTTTTTTCCCTGCAAAAAGCTTTGTTTCCATTTGGTCCAAGGCTTGGGTGAGGGCTCCAGGGTGGTTAAAAAGCTGCCTAGTGGCTGCAGAGAGGCTTCAGGGAGAAGCCCTGACTCCAGAGGGGCTCCTCAAAGGCTGCTGGGTTCCAGAGGCTCCTAGTCTTGCCAGCGAGTGAGCCTTTTCGGGAGCTACTCGCCCAGCACCGCCCGGGGAACCAGCCAGCCCGCCGGCCGAGGTTAGCTGCGTGGTCGCCGTCTTCTGCATGAGTTTCACCTGCTCGTTCCGGAAGCGGCGTTCCCGGAAGTCAGAGATGTGGGCCTGCGCGGTAGAACCCAGGGCACACGGGTGCCAAAGGGCCTGGCTTTGTTATTCTCCATGAGAACAGCAGTTTCCATAGCTTCCAGGGTTTTGCCCCACTCATCACCGGATGGCTTCTGCACATCCTGGAAGAGAGGGCCTGGCCACTCCGCTGGTTTTGCGTTTTCGAAAGAGGCTGGATGCCCTTGTGCTTCGCCTCAGCAGGCTCACGGAAGACGTGACCCACACGCTCCAGAGCCATATCATCACAGGAGAAATAGAAACCCAGAGAGAGGTAGGTGTCGGAGGACCTCAGGTGCCAGTTCACCGGGTGGTTGATGGCGGCTTCCACCTAGATGGAATAATTCTGACAAATCTGGGAGCTCATAGTTGATCAGCAATAAGGAGCTAAGCTCAAAAAATAGTGTTGGTTGGTCTCAGGAGCTGCACATGTTTGAGTGGTTGATTCCCAAGGTTGCGACTGGAAAAGAGGTTGGAGGGTGATCAGAGGCTGGAAGAAGGGGTGCCCCTGGGTCTGTGGGACTGCTGTGCGAACTGCTTCTTCCCACTAGATTTTTTGAAAATATAGTTATTTTTATTTAAGAATGTTATTTATATTAATATACAGTGGGTTTATTGTTATTTTAAAATAAATATCTTTAAAATTTCATAGTTGTAATTTTTTTTTTTAGATTCCACATATGGAGTGATCTCATATGGTATTTTTCTTTCTCTTTCTGGTTTACTTCACTTAGAATGACATTCTCCAGGAATATCCATGTTGCTGCAAATGGCATTATGTTACTGTTTTTATGGCTGAGTAGTATTCCATTGTATAAATATACCACAACTTTATCCAGTCCTCTGTCAGTGGACATGTAGGTTGTTTCCATGTCTTGGCTACTGTAAATAGTGCTGCTGTGAACATTGGGATGCAGGTGTCTTTTTTTTCCTTCTGGATATACGCCCAGGAGTAGGACTGCTGGCCTAGTCGAAATTTCTGATAGTCATTGACAGATCTAACCCACACATCAAAAAGCGCTTTGGGGTCTTTAGGTCCTGAGGCCAGAAAGTTTAGGAACTGCCGAGTTAGTTGGGTTTTTTATTGTTTCCTGTGCTTTCCTATTTCCTTTCCTAGCCTTCTTTTTTGGAATGTCTCAGGACAGAAAGGTGTAGAGCACACGAGTTATTTCTTTGAATTATTTTATTAGCCTGTGAACAGAACACAGATGTCTTTCCCCTGTTTCATTGAGATATAATTGACATACAACATTGTTTTAGTTTAAGATCTACAACATGATTTAATGTATGTATATATTGTGAAGTAATTATTACAAGTCTAGTTAACATCCACCACCCCAGTTACACTTTTTTTTTCTTGCGATGATAACTTTTAAGGTAACTTCTACTCTCTTAGCAATTTTGAAATACGTAATTCAGTATTGTTAACTATATATAGTCACCACAGATGTCTTTTAAATCAGTTACTTACCACATGTGTAGTTCAGTTGATAATTTTTGGAGGACCCACATTTAAATCCTTCAATTTTATTTCAACCTTTTGTGTTAGTGTGCATTAAGGTAACGTATATGATTTAATGTATAATAAGACATCTTATTTTAAAATGTTGATTACTTTGTTATGCAAATATAGAGCTAATATTTATTATTGGGGAGACATCCCATGGAATATTGAAATTAAGATGTTTTTGTGGCCTGTTTTTCCCCCATATCATCACATAAACTGAGTCTACTCGATTCTTAAAAGTGAGACATTCATTCAACAGGAAGTTTGTGTACCTACTACTGTTTCTAGTATAAATTTCCTAAACTTTCCACAATAGCCCAAAATTACAGTAGCAATATCCTGTGTGTTAATTTGGTACTTGTTTTATGTTAGCTCCCCTTTGCTTCGATGCCTCGCTCAGTGTGGGTGTTGTTTGTTTATAAGTCATGAAGATACGTGAAATCCTATTTCATTAAAGGACAATAGATTAGTGTTATTGAGGTGTGGCATGAAGCAGTGTGAGAGGCCGCCATTGTATGTGTCACACCTGGAAAGAATATACCCGGTACTGGGTGTGGTGGGGAGAGCATGACGTTTGAATGAAAGTTGGAGGAGACTTTAAATATAGGACGTCTTGGTCTTGTGTCCTAACTGCATGTCACAGTGATACGTCTATGAAACTCTCATGCAACTTCGGGTGTGCCTCTTTCCTTCCTGTCCACCCTGAGGGATGCGTGTGTCCACAGGTGCTTGTGTGTGAACTTTCAACTTTATGGATTTGTTTGTAACACCTGAGAGTGAGCGAGAAGGAGCTTTTGAACTTTATGGGTACAGATTGGTTACCATTGGCTTTCGTCTGTGTTCATCATGATGAATTTGGAATGCAGTGTAAAAGCTATTTTCATTCTGCAGCCTGCTTATAAAAATGTGAAATGTATTACCCAACCCTTGCCATCATCTTGTATTCCCAAGCCAGTTTTCATTACCCGTAGTAAAAGCAGAGATGCTACTCACACACAGTCACATACACACGTACACAAACACCAACACCCTCCAGCCCCACACACCTGCACCTACTTCACATGATGAGACATTTAGATGATTACAGGATGGGCCACAGACTAAAACTGGTTGAACTACTGACGTGATACAGCAGTCTTTTACGAAATGTCCTGGTATTCACTAAGTAGAAGCTGTCCATTTTTAAAGGGAATATTCATTCCTAGAACTTTCACCACAATATTTTGCAATTGAAATAAATTCCATTCTGTTATGGTGAATAGACTTCAGAATCAACGACTTGGTGTTGACAGATTTCACTGTGATCAAAAATTAGCCTTGGAGTTCAGAAAGCATGAAGGCACATACATTCCAGATGACCAAGAAAGGGAAAGTCAAGGAAGCCGTTTCAAGGTAGCATGGTCACTGAAGAAGTTCAGAACACTTGGGACAGACCCATCTAAGTGTGTTGAAGTGACAAGTGTGGCTGAAGAAAAAGTGAGGCTGGGAAAACCCAACATTTCTGGTCTAACACTGATACTGTCTTCTCACCCGAGGCAATTGCCTGTGCCCCAGTTTTCTCTGGAAATGTGTGATAATACATACATGCATACCCTTTCTTCCAGTTCGCTCAGAGCGCTTGAGCGCTACTTAGCACGTCACACGTCCCTGCCGGGGCACAGGCACGTAGCCCTGCGCTTGTTTCACAAACGGCGAAACCGAGACTCAGGAGAGTTGAAGAGGTTTCACATAGTGAGTCAGCAATGAAGACAGATGGAGAAACACATCCTTTGGCTCCTGCCAGTCTATTCCTTCTGTACCGGATTGTGCTGCCTTTTGATATTTCATGCAATTTTTGCCACTGATGAAATAAATAGAGGTGCTTCCATTAAGGAGACAGAATGTAATCCGGTGTCTGCTAAGGGTGGTTGGTGATGGGGACAGGAGAACACTCTGCCCCCTGACATGGGCTCTCCCGATCCTTCTTACAAGTCACTGCAGTGTGAGTCGCCTCCTTATTCTGGGAATTCAGTATGTTATCATAAAACGCTTCCCTTTATATTATTTATAGAGCACTGGAGGATCTATTATCTCACTTTCATTCTTATTAGGTAGATGGAGCAGATGCTCTTCTGCATGTTACATCCCAGACAGATTATGACCTTGCTGGAGCCAGACCCTCTTATGAACGTATCTCATTTAATCATCATGGCAACCCTGTGAAGTATGTGGAATTAGCTCCACTTTTATAGATATGAACCTAGGACTCAGAGAAGCTAAGTGATTGGTTCAAACTCACACAGTCTGTCAGACTCCTAAGGCCCTGATGCCCTGACTGCGCTCCGTTTCCTTTCAAATGATTGACTTCCCCTCTGTCGGTCTGTATTTGAAGTGGTCTCTTGAGCCTCACATGGTATATTCATAGGAATTTTCTGTTCTCTCCCATAAAGGGTACTCACAACTAACCAGTTGCTTAATTTAGCAATTAACTAATTAGAATTGCTAGGCCAGTTAAAAAACAAGTCTTAAGAATACAGCAATTACCACATAGCTAATGCTTACCACATGCCGGGCTATGATCTAAAATTTGAACACTAAATCTAAATTTAAATCATTTAAGCATCACAACAATGTGCAAAATAGTTATTATTATATGAAGTAGTTATTATTATTCCTGGATGAGATAACAGAGGCACAAGAATTAAGCAGTTTGCCCAGGGACAAGCTAGAAAATTAGGGAGACAGGATTTGAACCCAGTCTGGCTTCAGAGCACTGAACTACTCAGCAGTTTTGCCTCTCAGTAGAAAATTCAGTTCAGCAAGTAGTGGCTTAGTTCCTATGTGCTAAGCTGCTAGCAAATGTATTTCCTACACTTAATAGTTTACATTTTTAACAGAAAACAAGATGTAGATATTCGCAGTAAATGCTCCAGCACCTAGTATTTGGGGTGTAAGTGTCATACAGACATGAAGAAGTATAGATTGGAATGAATAATAGAACTTAAGTGGTCTGAGACGTTAATTTGCCTTTCTGAGTAATGTACTTTCCTCGGGACGAGTGACTTGGCCTCTGGAGAGAATCTGGTTCCATGTGTTCTAAAATAAGCAGGTTACTTGGCTAATGTTCAAATTTTAAATAGGTATGTGGGTTGTAGCAATTTGACTTGAACCAACTTTAAATTCCCTTGTGTTCTTGCATGATTTCGGTGGAGCCGGAATGAAAAAATTCACTTTTCTCTAAATATTGTGAAGTTAGAATTTATTAATACTTGGCAAAATACTGTGAGGCAGACAGGAAGGGGATTCGTAAGCACTGTATCACTCTTCTGTCAGGCTGTTCTTTCTCTAGCAGGAAGTGTTATGACTTGCTCTCCTAAGTTGAAATCGTAAGAAGAATGTTGGGTTTCCAGATTGGCGTTCTGGGCGTGGGAGGTTCCTTCTTTTAGTGCTGGGAGAAAGGAACAGGTTTGCTCTCGTCCCAGAAGGGTAGTGATTTTAATGTTATTTTGTTAGGTTCTAACTTTTAGATTACGGAATATTCAAGCAGAAATTTACTTTAAAACTCTCGAAATCCTTTTTGTGTGTTTGGGTAGTTAAACATTTGGAGACAGTCTAAATCTTACGTGTTCAAGACAAATTTTTGAAGTTTAGAATCTAACCTGTTCTCTCTATACTCTGCTTTTATTTTGGGAATATTTTAGAGACTTTGTACTTTTTGAAAATGGGTTTTGAAATCCTCATTTTATAGCTGTATCCAATTAGATGCTCAAAGGTTTAAATGACAGAAACTAGTACTTTATATTTGGGGTGGGGTGGGATTTCAAATGCCTTTGATCCCTATTAAATGATTTTTCCAAATTCTGGGAAATAGAAGTTGAAGGTAGCTCTCATGACAGAATATGACAAACAGATTGATATTCTACTCTTACAAAATAATGTATGACAAACAGTTGTCCTAGTGTTCATTTCTTTTTTCCAAAATACATGAAAATCATTCATGATGAGCTTTTGGGGATGTTAGTATAGCATGGTAGTGATAGTGATTTCCCATGCTCACAAACTCACCAGGGTTTTCCATCACATGGTGATCATTACCAGTTTTATTTCTTCTTATTTCCATATAGCTAGTTTTTATAAATCTCGACTCTGAGTCAAGGGTAACCTCAAAATTACTTGTTCTTACTACACCCATACAAAGTAAAAAGTGAAGTATGAAACCAAAGAATCTAGTTTTCTCAATTAACGAGTACTGTATTTGGGAATATATAAGCAGGGTATGTAACACTGCAGGAGGCAATTTCAGTAACTCATAGAAAAGCTTTTGGCTTAGCTCAGCTTCTAAGCTGAAATTTTATCTCCAGTGATTTCTGACTTGTACATCATAATATTTTGAGTTAACTAGTCTGATCTTGCCTTGTGAGATTTTACATATATAAGGTTGCCCTTGGCTTCAGTGTTGATTTTCATAGGAAGGAAAATGGAAATACTCCTCAGGTGTGAAAGTTAATTTCATTAGAAGCAGATATATTTTGTCATAAGTTATTCAGATATTTTTGGAAAGTGGATTAGACCCTTTAAAAGAAGACTGCTGTTTCAGTCCAAGGAGTTAAGACACCTTAGCTTTGTAAAGATGGGGAAGGGTTGTCACTGTTGTTTTTTTGGGTTTGATAGGGGGTTCTTCATAACAGGAAAAGGGGCTTTGAGAATATGATGAAGATGTATGTTAAATATCTACTAAACTCTCATCTGGTAAGAATTTAAAGAATATCTTCAATCTGACTTAATCGAATTGAATGTTTCTATTACTGGAAAAATTATTAACTTATTTTTAAATAGCCATTGCTTAAAGATCTTATCTTTTTGTATTAAGAGGAAAAGAAGAAAGGAAACTTTTACTTAAAATGGAAGTATTGGATATTCCTCCAGGAAATGACACAGGATTGGGCACCCTTGGGAGTTTAAGTGACTCATAGATATTGGTACTTGAAAAATAGATTAAATAGAGGTATTACCAGAAAATGAACTTGTTTCTTAATAGCTCCGTAGGGTGAAATCATGAGATGTCTAGGGTTTGCTTTAAAATAATTCGAGAGAGAGAGAGAGGAAGGGAGGGGAGGGAGTGGGGGAAAAGGAGAGAGAACAGGAAGAGAGAATCAATGAAGCAGTTGTGGGGAAATCTTGATAAATGTAGAATCTGGATAACAGGTTTATCAGTGTTTGTTGTGTTATTTTCTTACCTTTGTATCCATTGAAAATTTTCATAATAAATTTAAATATAGCTAAAGTTTGAGATGATTTCATTTATTTCTAAATGATACTTTTATCTGTAAATTGCAGGTTTGTCAAAACATGATTTGTGCATGATGTGTATTATCAATAAAGGTGAAATGTGCACACTCGATCAGTAAAATTGTTGCAAGTAAAAACTGTTTCTGAGAAAGAAAATAAAAACCAAACCTTTCTGTTTGACTTTCAGCTAAATTCAAAGGACAGGTTGCAAACATCTTGAGGAGTTTTGTAGTATCCTGAAGTATTAAACAAGAGTAGATGGTTAAAGCATGCTAACAGGCCAAGTGCCTGTGAAGAATGTGGGAATATTATTGTGTCTTGACTATTTTGTTCCCAACTTTTTCTAGAGTATGCATGTTTAAAACCACACGAGACAACTATTTAGCCTGCATTATGTTTAAGTCTGTTCATTTTCTCTACTCGCCAACATCAGAGCTTATTTATTCAACAAATATTTACAAGGGGCTTATTGTGAGCCAAGATACAAAGCCAAATAAGATATCAGCCCTGGTTTCTAGAAGCTTGCAGACTAGCGGAGGAGATAGAGAAGTAGATGGTCATCGCTCACTGCGAGGGGCTGCTGGAGTTGGGGCAAGGGAGTTACTAGTTAGGAACCAGGACTTTGCAGCTCCTTTAAAACAATACAGGCAGAACATTTGAGGTGGTTTAGTTGGTGGCGGGTATTAGAGAGGTAGGAAGAGGGCTCAGATAGCTTAGTTTAACTCTGTGTGCCACCCCCCACCCCCCCTCCCCCGTCCCCCCCATGCATTACTTTGCAAATAACAGCTGTCTCTGCTCCCTGCCCTTCAGAAGACCTTCCTACCTCTCTCATGCATCCGCAGGCATTGCTGGAGCAGCAAACTTGCAGGAGATAGCCGTCCCTTCTTCACATTAAATCATAAGCTAATGTTTAAGTCCCCCTAACGTTTTTGGATACATCCAAGACAAAATTGCAGTTATAGGTAGGCGGCTACTTGGGGTTGGATAAAAGGGAGAGGTAGCCTTCAGTCACAGATAGAACCTTCCAAAGTTCATTGCTCAATAGATTTGGAATTTGAAACATATTTTGTCTTGGAAATAGTAGGTAAGTTTTTTGGGGTTACTTCACAAATATCCCTAAAATGGTAATGCTCTGTTACTCTAAATGCTATGTTTTAGTGTTCATAATATTTTAATCTAAACGAATTGTTGAAGCAGAGTTGCTAAATGTATCCAGATGTGCGTACTTCATTCTCTAGTCTGAAACCCGGTACAGCCTAACAGCATATATAACAGTGCCTCATGGGGAAATGCTGTCAGTTCTATTTGGGGTTATCTAGCGGTGTCCTCTGTTCAGTTTTACCAATTTGTGGCTGAAATGTCACGTAGAATTACCAGAAGATCTAGGCCTGAAAAACAACCTCGCTGAGTAAAGCATGCTGGACGTGTTGAGTATTGCTTTCATCGTAGGAGTTTGTTCTCCACATTGACCATGATGAACAATTTTTAATAACACTGACGTGCTAGAATAATAAACAGTAAAATCCTTCATCACTTCTCTCTGCTTTTACCTTTCCTCAACTTGCAGGGCTAGGAACCTGTGACACAGGTGAGGGCGTTTAGAGTTTGACTCACTTGCTTTGACTTTGAGAGCAACAAATCATTACATTGAGAAAGAGGCATATAACTTCTTCAGTTACTGCAGTTACTCGGGCCCACTAAAGAGTCCATTAAAGTTTTCGGAAAGGAAGCAAACAAAGCTCCAAGCCTCTTGAGAAAAATCAGCTCTAAGGTTAAAAATTAATCACTAAAAAACCTATGGTTACCGCAGTGATGGCTTATGTATGAACAAAAAATTCTAGTGTTTGGTTATAGTTATACTATGTTATTAGGACTAATAGAGTGGAAATGGTTGTTTACAGTACTTAGCATGAAAGAGGCTGAAATTAAGCGATATTGAATACAGGGGAGCAGGAGGGTGTCTCATAGGAATGAATGTGCCACAAGGGAAGCATTCGTGTCCTTGTTTTTTAAAAGCATGGCCTGTTTTATTGGCAGTAGCCATTTAACACCAATGTTTTGGAGAAACAACTTTTAGAACTCATATATACAGTCTTTACTGAACCTGTTTATTGCCAATGGTCTGTACATTTTGCACAGTTACCGTTTTGGTGATTTCAGTTCAAGGATAAAGTGAATCTCTTCTCCTTTGAGTAATGAAAACGAGTTAACATTAGCTAGAAGGGTGACTATATTTTCTGGCATTCGTTCATATTTCTCAACATCAT
The DNA here is from genome assembly GCF_048564905.1 of Vicugna pacos. NCBI lineage: Eukaryota > Metazoa > Chordata > Mammalia > Artiodactyla > Camelidae > Vicugna > Vicugna pacos. Next base: position 107,787,684 of record NC_133023.1, on the reverse strand, counting down.
GGTCATGTTTGTTAGGAGTTTTTAAATTCTCTTCCACAAAGTAGTGTGTAGCCGCTTTGTTTTTATTTTTATGGTAGGAGTGGTAAATTACCTTCTCTCTCACATACTCTTTTCTTAAAAATGTTTACATTTGCTGCACAGCTCTGTGTCTTGGGCAGTCACTTAACTACCCTAGGCTCTTGTTTCTTTCCTAATAAATAATAGTGATCACTGGATATTGGGCATGCTGGGAATTTTCATTGTACTCGAAACGTTGCAGTCAGTTGGAATTTTCTGAGCCATATCTCTGTACCTAGCATCCAGCATTGGATTATTATTGTGGGAGTATCCGAGAGGAAGATGAAGTGTAGACTCTGTTCTTGAGAAGCAAACAATTTTGAAAAATAATTAGACAAGTATTTGTGTGCCGTTGATGAAAGAATGGTTCTCTTTGATTGGGGAAGATTATTCTCTTTGACCAAGTTTGAGGATCCGTGTGGAGGAGGCAGATGAACTGAATCAAGTAGGATGATGGGTGTCCCAGGCAGACTGTCCTGACAACCAGTTGTATAACTATAGGAGGAAGTGTATAATTAAATTGCTAAATTTTGCAGCAAGGTTCTAAATCCCGTGGGAGTTGAAAAGAAAGAGCAGCAGGGGTGTGGAGTCATTGGGAAACATGGTTTGGGAGAGGGTGAGGCTTCTGTTGAACCTTGAATGGTGAGCAGAATTTGGATAAGGAGAGAAGAAGGAAGAGGAGGAAGGCATTATAAGTGTGAGGTAGATACAGAGAGAAGGAGTTCTTTTCAGGAGGGTGGGATCTAAGAGGAAGTGGGGGCAGGATAAAACAAAAGGTACAGATGTCGGAGTTAATAGGACATGTTCTAGAGGATGGTCATGATCAAAAAGCTAATTTTCAGTGTTGTTGAAAGATTGAATTGGTTAGATGTGACTAGTAGAACACTCTAGAGGACCAGGAATATCAAACAAAAATTAGACTAGCTGTTTAAATGTAAGAAATCATAGCTTCCCTGAAATGGGATGGATGTGATCAAAAGGGTGGGTTCTAGATGTGGACCATTTTGGATTCACGATATTTATTGAGAAGGCACTGTGTCCCTGCATTATACTAAGTGCTATGGGGAGTACAGAGATGAGTAAGCCCTGCTTCTACTTTAATAAGTTTATAGTCTTGTTGGGGAAATAAGTTCATTCAATAAGCCGTGGTTGAGGAAGCTATGTAATATAGCGTAATATTTGAGAATACTGACTTTGGTGTCAGGCAGAGTTGGGTTTGAGACCCTGCTCTACCTCTTTCTAGGTGTGTGACTGACAAGTTAGTGAACTTCTCTAAGCCTGCTTGCTTTTCTGTAAAATGGAAATAACAATGTTACATGATTCAGAGAGTTTTTCCGAGAAGTAACTTACATAATGTATATATAAAGCATTTAGCACAGTCCACATAAATAAAAAGTCCTCCATAAATGTTAGCTGCTATAATATAAACTTACAATGATATGTTATTATATTATCCTAATTATTATTATTACCTAATCTGTAGGTACTGTGATAGGGGTTGGGAATATAAGGATGAATGGGATATGGTCCCTTCCATCAAAGAGCTTTTATATAATAGTATTAAACGCTCTCCTTGTGATGACTGTATTTTCCCATTAAAAAATTAGTACATATGGTCTTACAGTAAAACAAGATATTTAAAATTGGAGCTGTCTGAAAGGATCAGACAAAAAGCTTCAATTACTGGCCGTAATAGAAGAAAACACACAGTTCTGTGAGAGTATTGGGAAGAGAGCATTTTTATCTCGTGTGAGGACACTCTGAAGAGACTTTCTCAAAGATCTTTTTGAAATGTGGATAGGAGATGGGTGAAGGGCATTCCACTGAGAGAGCCACAGAGGAGAAGGAATGGAGATAGGCAGACACATGGCCTGTTGGGGAGTAGGGTATCTCTACAGAGTGTGATTCCAGGCTGTGCAGTGCATGTAATGGGAGGTAACATTGGAAAGACAGGCAGGTAGCAATACAGAAGTGTATAGGACTTTGGATGTTGTGCTTAAAAGTTGGGACCTGCCTTTGTAGGGAATATATCTTAGCTCTGCTCTTCAAGAAGTTAGCAGTGTAAAGATTACACTGGGAGAGACAGGACTGTAGCTAGATTAGCTAAAAGGCCTTTGGAAAAGGCCAGACATGAGATGATAAATGGATATGATGGAAGAACCCAGAGGGCATAGTGATTTACTTCCATCTCCTTTGGTTTCCTGTGGCCAAAGTTCAGTCTCAAATTTGTAAACCTGGAGACTGAGGAAAGTAAAGAAGTTGAAAAGGAGACCCAACTTGACAGCAGAGATACTTGAAAAGGGGAGAAATAATATGGCAATAAGTTCAAATGTAGACACTTATACTTTGGTGACTGAAATTTTCCTCACTGACCTTCCTTTTCCCTTGGCCGGAGAGTCAAGTCCAGATTTTGAGTGTAGCCCTTCTAAATTCAGCCCTGACCTTCTGCTCCACTTGTGTCTGTCACAAACCCTAGGCACCGGTGCTCCAACCACATTGTCATTCTCCAGCTCCAGAATATCATCTTCTCTTTATGTCTCTGTGCCTAGAATGCATTTACCAGTGAAATCTGTCTGAGGAATTCTACTTATGTTTTAAGGTAAAGTTCAAAAGTCACCTTCTCTGGAAAACCTTTCCTCGAAGCCCACCACTGTCACCCCACCCCTCAGTGAACATGACTATAGTAGCGTGATGGCAAAAATTTTTCCATTTTCCCCCCACTGGACAGTAAGCTCATTAAGAGGAGACTTTGAGTCCTAATTCTCTGTTATCTGCAGCACACAACACCGTGCCTGGTACATAGTAACCCTTCAATTAAGGCTTGAGTATAAATGAATAAGTGGGTGAATATGATAGACATTCAAGTTGAAATCTTCTAAAGTCGTTTGGAAACACAGCACTGGAGCTTGAGTAATCAGAGTTGAGGGTAGGTGAGCTTTAGCACAGAGGGTTGCGCACCCATCTGACCTGGAGATGTGTGCTTACCTACTGGGGAGGAGCTCTGTTGGTACTGGTAGGTATGTGAAGTGTGGGTGTTAAGAAGCACTGCCTGTTCTGGACAGAAGAAAGTGACAAAGCCACAAACACAAATAATGTATTTGTCCATGTTTTGTCCACCCTCTCTTCTCCATGATACAAATTTACCAGCTTAAGTGTGTGTAGCCAGATCTCCAATTTAAGTCACCAGCCTTGCTTTCCCAGTTCTATTTACCTGGCTTACTAGTAGCTGGATAAAGTCTATGGTGAATATCCCTTGCTTTTATCTTTTAGCTGCCTTTCAATTTCAAGGAAAAAAAAACACAAAGTTCATAATCAACTCTGGATTATCCATGGTTGAGTCTCCCATTGTGCATGCCCTGCCTCCTGACCCACGTGGTTCTGTGTGACACAGATGAGTAAATAGATTAGTCAGCTGCATTCCTAACGTGAATCACCTTAGGGGATGAAAACAGGCATGCCCCCCCCCAATCTCCATCAAATACCTTTCAGAATTTGAGTAATAGTTTCAGGTAGTTAGTTGTAGGTACACCTTTCTCAGCAAAGATTTGTGTTCAGGGTTTAAGTATAGTTAAACGAGCCAGTGGAGTGGTTTCATAATTGCCGTATTGTTAGTCAAACTCTGTAATTAGGGATGACTTCATAGGCATAAGATTCCTCTCTGGGTGACGCCCTGAATTCAGACCCAGTTGTACACCATATCCTTTTATGACAAAACAAACAAACAAGGTTTTGTTTGCTTTTGTTTCATTCCCTTATTTGAAAATCTGTTTTCCTGTGTCTCAGATGTTTAGGGAGAGAGAGGGTTTGCTTTCTTCCTGCTGCTTTCCCTTTATAGAGAAGGCATGGGCGCTAGGAAACTGCATAGGAAACAGAGTTTGGGACAGATCAAAGTGCTGGCAAATGAGAGAATTCAGAAAAAGGCAGAGATCCTGGAAGCTTTTATTAGTATTTCATTTGGCTAAATTTAAATGGAGAGGGAAAGTATCTTTTTTTTTTCTTCCTTTTTTTTTTGGTATCAGCACCTTCTCTTTCTCTTTATGTAAATAACGTTCACTTTTGTGGGAAGACAGGCTGGGGAAAGGACACATTTCAACACATTTCAAAAGTCAGACTTTCTGCCTAGCAATCACATACTGTGAAATTGAGGTTAAACTTGTATTCAGCATGGAGTATTTAGTTTTTACCTCTTCACCTTTTATCTTTCATTGCTCGTGAAAAATAAATGTGCAAAGTAGAAGGAATGTGCCGATATTGAAAGCTGTTAGCTATTTTTTTTAAGGTGGCCCTGATATAAAATTAAAAAAAAATTTTTTTTAAATAGCTCATGGCCACTTTTCAAGTTGTGTTCAGAAACTGGCCTTATGCAGGAACCAAATTGAGTCATGGGTAAAAAGTAGCTGACAGATTTTCGCTAGTCCCATCCTTCTTAAATTACTTTGACTTAAAGGCTCACACTTTTTTATATATGAAGGAGCTCTGTTATATTCTGTAGTCAATAATTATAGGGCAAATGACGTCTAAGTTTTCATATAGTCCATTTAAAAGGTTCTTAGTAGAATTTAGGCCTTATATTTATATAACATTGATTTATTTCCTATTTTCTTCCAGTAAGGATTTGAAGCTGCTGTATAATACTTTATAGTTGAGGGCGTGCCTTCACATGCCATCTTTAATCTTCATGAGGACCCTAGGGAAGTAGGTATTATGGCTATTTTCAGATGAGGAAACTGAGACTTAGAGAGATTAAGTAAACTCGCTCATAGACGCACTGCTAGGAAGTAGCAGAGCCGGGGCTCTAATTGATGTCTTCTGATTCAACGTCTGTCTTCCCATCAGAACATACATCCTTGGGTGGGGAACCACAGTTTGCCGCAGGCAGTAACCGCAGGGCCATGATGAAGTCAAAAGCCCCAGTCTGGGATGTTTTACTTGCTTTGAGAGAAAATGGCCCTAAAGTACAATGAATGCCGCATGAAGAGGGATAGAGCTTTCGTAATTTTAGTTTGTAAGGTTTCTAGAAATCTGCTGTTGCTACCTACCTGGCGGTATTCCCTAAATTATTTAAATGAGATATTTTCTCCCAGGATAGTACTTAATTACTTGATTTTCTTAAAGTTACCATCAAGTACCTTTGAGTAGTCTTAAGGACAAACCTTTCTGTATTCATAATGGGGGAAAAAATCTACATTAAATAGCTAATTTACATATTGTGATTTTTATCAACTGAAGTGTTACATTTGACTTTGTATTTCTTTGTTTTAACTCGGGTACTTCAAGGTTGCATTTATTTATTTACTTTCAAATAATTACCAATTAATGAAATATATTTTATTTAAGTAAGAGACTCCTAAATTAAACTATTTTGTTATCGTGGACCAAACAAATGTTTGGGGAATATACACGTGTTCTAATTCTTTTTATTATTCAATTGTGCCTCTTCATGTCTCCTGTAGATAGAAAAAATCTGAGTTACAGGTGTAAAAGGGGTCACTTTAGGCTTTTATTATGATAATTAGAAATAAGAAATTAGCAAACTTGAGAGTCTTTTGGTTTTTTTTAATGATGCATTGTATTAATATATATTTTTAAGTAAGCAAGTGCCTTGAAATCATATCTATGAGATAAAAGTATTTTCTAATTTTGTAGGAAGAACAGAAGTACTGCTCTCCTGGCCCGCCTGAGAAGGAATTAATCCTTCAAATCTCCAGAGTCTTTCCCCTTCTATACTTTCTATTACAGCCACTAATTCAGTTTGTGTCCAATTATAATCATCTACATCTTTGTCTTCCCCAGGTTGTAAATTCCTTGAGGGCAGGAACTAGGCATATAACACATGCCTAAAATATAGGTAAAATTGTGGGAGGATAAAGGTATATTGTGTTGGGAGAGGGGCATAAAGAAGAAGGAAAGATTTCTACCCTGTTCAGCCCTGCTGCCTGCAAAGGGGAGAAATGAGAGAAGAAGGATTGATTCAGAACCCACTGGTCGCAGGGATTAAAGGGGAGGCGGGGTGGGGCAGGGCTATGTCTAAAGCCATCTTGGTCTAATTTTCTCTTGTAGGAGAATAAAATCGTCTTTTTTTTTAACTCACATCCTTTAGATTATTATTAACTCACAAATTGCCTAAACTGGAAAGGACCTTTAGAAATAAAGTAGAGGCCACATGGTTTGGATTTTCTGAGACAGTCTCACTTTCAAACTTTCTGTGCCGTTGTTCTGCATGGTATAATTCGTGGAGATGGGCAATAATTCGTACTGAAAGCGTGGTTACTTAAAATGTACGTGAAGAACAATTGGAGTAAAGCCTTTATAGTATTTTTGTAATCAGAAGTGTTGGACATCATATTAGTAACATATACAGTACTTTTTAAAAGTACTATCACTAGTTGAAGCTTAATTTATGAAAAGTCACTTTTTACTCTTAATCTTTAAAATGACTGCTTCGTATCTAACTGAAGATCTTTCTTTACCTTATACATCCTGAGACTGTTCTTAAAGGTATTTTTACCCAACTTACCTACTGAGAAGTTGTCTGTCTTTAGTGACATTTTAACATCATAGGTGAGAAAAGTTTATGAACAGACAAGTTCTGCTTTATGTGTTTAAAATGTCTGTGTTTATTTGAGTTTTAAAAATATGAGTCATTATAAATGTGTGTCGCATTATGATGGAAACTTAGCTAATAGTATCATATGATCATTTTAAAATCCCAGGGATTTGAGAAAGCTAAGTTTGAATTCCAGGTCTGTGGTCCTCTGAGCCTATATTATCTAATAAGAAAAAAGAGGATAAGCATCTTTACCATATAAGGCTGTTACGAGGGTTCGGGCAAGTAATAGGAATACAAATTTATATAATGTAGGCTTGGCACACAGCTAAATGGATGAATTTATGAAAGTCCTGTTTTATTGAGTGCCTTACTATGTGCCTGGCACTGTGATAAGCTCTCAGGTGACAACTCTGTGTGTGCGAAAGACAGATGTGGCCCAGCTCTCTTGAGCTTCTCTGGACTGAGTATTAGTTGTAATGGCAAAAAGATGAGTTGGCAAGTAGTCTCTTAACTTTTAAAAAAATGTCTTAGAGGGATAAATATAAGATCTCAAATTTGTGTATTGTATAGTTGGTGAAGTTTAACACATAGAATACTTATTTGGAAAGGCAACAGATTTAGGGCAGTGAAACTATTCTGTATGATACTATCACGGTGGCTATGTGCTATTATATATACTTGGTAAAAAAGGAATAGAGTGTCCAACACCAAGAGTGAGCCTAATGTCAACTATGGACTTTAGGTGACAATGATAAGTTCATCGACTGTGACAAATGCACTGCTCTGGTGGGGATGTTGATATTGGGGGAGACTGCAAGTGTGAGGGCAGGGGGTGCATGGGAACCGAATTCTCTGTACTTTCTGCTCAATTTTGCTGTGAACTGTCTTAAAAAGTAAAGTCCTTAAAAAGATTAAAAGAGAGAGAAAAAAACAAAGCCAAAAATAGAAAGATTTAAAGAGAGAAAAAAAGCCAAAAAAAAACCCAAACCCAACACATAATCGTTTTCATTCCTTCTGTCCAAAAATTGCTAATAGGTTTGTATGCGGGGATTTTCCATTGTGGTGCAGACCTCCCTTCTTGATTGCAGGGCTCAGTCAAGTTTTTCTGTAAAGGTCCAGATCATAACTATTGTGCACCAAGAGGCAGAATCAAGAATATTATATTAATAGCAAAGATTTAAATATTATTTCCACAATTTTTACTGAAAAAATTCAAACTATAATAATAATTAGGTATCTTTGTTGGTAATACAAGTCCACTGATTAGAGGAATGAAGTTCGTTTTTTTTCTGGGGTATTTCACTTAATTGGGATTCAAACATTTGACTGCAAATGTTTATCTGCAAAAACCATACTTAGCTTGGGGGCCATACAGAAGTGAGTAGTGGGCCCAATTTGGCCTACAGGCCGTAGTTTACCAACCCCTGTCTATTGGTTAAATAGGTAAAATAGGGCCAAATCAGAAAGGTTATAAACTCACATCATATTAATAAGTTATATGCACAAAGATGTGTTGATTAGCACACCCTTCTGTGTGTTTCTTTATCAAAGCCAAATGTAATTTGTTTTAGTTGACTACTCCTTTAATGTGAATGATCGATAGGTATTAGTATGCTATTTAAAAATCAGTTTTTCAAAGTGAATGATTTTTCAATGGCTTAATGGGGGAAAAAATGGTAACTGCGTGAGGTGATGGCTGTGTTAACTTACCTTATTGTGGTAATCATTTCACTATGTATGTATATCAAATCATCACAGTGTACACCTGAAACTCACAAAATACTATATGCCACTTACATCTCAATAAATGGAGAAAATGGTAATAGCCAGTAAGATAGATAGATAAATGATAAATGGAAAACTCTTATTTTACATGAATCTTTAGTCACTTACTTTGACTTAGTTTTGACACATATAACCAAGAATTTCTATCATCGCTGGATACCTTGCCCCTTCCTTATACGTTTTGAATGTAATGTAAGATTTTATCCTTGAAAGGAAGATTCGGGAATATCTTTTTCTGAATAACTTTTGGTAAATGATGACTTCTCATTTGTTTGTTTTCTTTATTAGGGCTAGAAATGTGGGAACCTATTCAGATGGTTTTAGTAGTTTGCAATTCTATCCAAATTATCCCTAAAATGAGAGTTCTCAGGAGTGCTAATATATTCATCACACACAAAAAAATTTGTCTTTAAAATTTTTTTATTACAATTTTATTGAGATATAGTTGATAGACAGCACTGTATAAGTTTAAAGTGAATGGCATAATGATTTGATTTACATACATCATGAAGTGATTATCGTAAGTTTAATAAACATCCATCCTCTCATATAGATAGAAAATAAAAGAAATAGAAAAAAAATTTTTCCTTGTGTTGAGAACTCTTAGGATTAACTCTCTTAACTTTCAAATATAACATACGGCAGTGTTAATTATATTTATCATGTTGTACATTACATCCCTAGTACTTACTTATCCTATAACTGGAAGTTTGTACCTTTTGACCGCCTTCATGCAGTCCCCCCACCCCTACCTCTGGTAACCACAAATCTCATCTCTTTTTCTGTGAATTTGTTTGCTTATTTGTTTTTGAAGTATATTGACCTACCACACTATGTTAATTCCTTGCTACTCAACATAGTGATTTGACATTTCTGTACATTTCCGAATTGATCACCATGGTAAGTATAGTTACAATATGTCACACCATACAAAGATGTTACATAGTTATGGACTATATTCCCCATACTGTACATTTCACACCTGTGACTCACTTATTTTGCAACTGGAAGTTTGTACCTCAATCTCCCTCACTATTTCTCCCCCCAACCCCAACCCCTCCCCTCTGGCAGCCACCTGTTTGTTCTCTGTATCTATGACTCTGTTTCTGTTTAAAGTCTTAGACCTTTTTGATTTCTCTTTAGATCGTCTTTAAATGGATGAGATGGCTACCACTCAGATTTCCAAAGATGAGCTTGATGAACTCAAAGAGGCCTTTGCAAAAGTTGGTAAGTATTTTTGGTAGAGTAACTCTAGTAAAGAAATCTTTCTTGGTCCCAATCGAAGTTATTTCTCTAGAGAATTATATGAATGGTTAATCGTGAACCTTAGGGCAAGACAGTTAAAATCAATGGGATAAAGTTTTAGAAGCTACACTTTAAACTGTGTTATTCCTAATTGCATCTAGTATCTAATATGGTCAAAGGTTTTTAGTCCAAGGTCCCAGTCTTTAACTGGGGGCTGCCGTGGCTCCTGAAATTTTTAGACAAATTCTGTGTTATTACCATATTTTATGTATCGTATTTTTCTGAGGAGAGGATTTAGAGCTTTCACCATATTCTCAAAGGGATGCGTGACCCCTGAAAATGTTAAGAACCATTACATGATGTTTCACCTCTGCCTGTTTAACTTGGCTTTGTTGCCTTTTTCATGCATTTTCTGTGCCTTTGGATAATGAAGACTGTTCTACTTTCTCAAATTAAGTTAGCATCAGTATAGGATGGGAAGACATAGCATGCCATTTGATTTATCCTTTAACATCATATAACATGTCTTAGAATTTAGCAACTATGGAAGCAGTTTACAGCATCTACATTCCAAGTTTCAGTGCTCAGGTCAAGTCAGTAGAAGATCATGAGAAAACAGGGTTAAGACCCGATTATTGGTGTGTCAGCATGAGTCAACATGTGCTTAGAGAGGTATCTATTTGGTATCTCCTTGATTAAAGGGTATAAAGTTTAATTATAATGATTTGTTATTTAAATCAGAATCTACCCTTTGACCTACGTTGGAAACCTCATTGGTGAAAAGTGTGGAAGTGTACATCTCTATTCCCATATATTTATAAGCAACATTTTCTGTGAAGGCATTTTGTAGTTACAGCATGCCTTGGGAAAAATAATGACCCCCCAGCCAGAGTGACTATTCAGAATACCATCAGAATTCTAACAAGGAAAAAAAAATCAAAGAGTTCTGAATCTAACACAATTTTGTGTGTGTGTATACAAAGAAAAGGCAGTCAGTTAACTTGCCATAGGTACCACTTACTCTAAGAGCAGTACTCAGTCTAATATTAGATTGGTTATGAAAAAACAGCAGGTGAATTCTTGGCTGCAAGATTTTTAAATCGCATTATTCTGCAGAAGTTTTTATCATAATTGTTTCAGGATTGCATTTCCGTTGAAGCTTCTGTTTTACTTACATTCATCTTTGAGTGTTGGGGACAGCCTAACTTTTTTATGAGTAGAATTTGCGGGTAGGGACCTTATTATTGCTACTGCTCAATGTTCAAGACCTCACCTCCTCAAATAAATGTTTATTGTTGAATACAGGCCTTGGTCTCATGTGCAGCATCTTGGAAATATTTGTATGCTATATTTTTAAAAAACCGAAGTTAATTCAAATATTGTTTACCTGATGAAACATGAATACTTTTATTAGTAAAGGAGCTTAATTGCTCCTTTAAAGCTTAATGATATAAAGAGGGTTGACCAGTCATCTCCAAGGAGGAAACAGGGCTAAATTGCTCTAAGTGAGGGACCTATTAGAACTTGGACTGCAAGAAAGGGTCATTGTGAAACTACTGTCTTACTTTAAATCCTACACCTCGGAGGGTTTAAGGTAGGCAAACACCTTCCCAGCGGCAGGGGATTGGACCATGTGTCTTATTGAAGTCCCTACCAAGCACATGTTCCTATGATATGCAGACTAATTATTCTATATGCTGTAAATAGGAATTCTGGAGTCCAAAATTTCTGCCTGTTCCACATATTATTCTTTTGTATTCCCCCTCAATATCTAGCTCAGTGTTGCACACATGTTAGATTCTCAATAAATAAATAGTTAATTGATTGAATCCCAAGGAATTATACGTAGTCTTTTCGTGTCCTGGGACTTTGTCAACTGTGAACTCAAAGAGTCTTTGTTACAAAGATTTTCATCATGGTGGAATTTATTGCTAAAGGCCTTGGCCATTACAGTGTAACACATAAAATTTATATTTCTCAGCATATTAAAGGACTTGTATGTAGTCTGTCTTTTAGAAAAGTGTTTCAAGACCTAGCTAGATCTTTTGATTTTCCTTTAAAATCTTTGTAGTTTTTAGTTGTTCTTAGTTATGGAGCCCTCAGGCAACTGTCAAAGGTGTTATGGAATCCTTTTCTTTTTCATTCAAAGAAACTTGATTTTTAAAATCAAGCTCTATAACTTATTTTCCTGACAAGGACAGTTCTTTCTTGTGGGAGGGAGGACTACTTTGTCTCAGTTCAATTGTGACAAAATATGGAAATCATTATTCGGTTTTTCCCATCTATTAACATTAATAGCCTTGATTATCTCTTTAGAAATTCTGCAGAATCATAGTGTGTGGAGATAATCTCTGTAATTACCACTAATCATAGGTTTTGTTCAATTAATTAATAGTGCTTGAAACTCTCTTTACTAGCAATAAATTGAGTATTAAGATTTAAAGTTCTCCTTTCACTCACTTTCTGCACCTGCTTAGCGTTAAATTCCAAGCAGTATATTTTCACTTCATTATTTTCATTTTCTAAACATTTGTTTCCAGTATTTCCCACTAGGATAGCAGAAGCCTTGGCTCTCATTTTTCCTGCTTCATAATGTTTGTTTCAATTTAAATGCATTTTTCCTGCTTCATAATGTTTCTGTTTCAATTTAAATGCTGCAGTGCTGCAAAAGTTCCTTCTAAAGAAGAAATAAAACGTTTTAGAACACTTAGGAAGGAAATATTTTACCAAGTAGAAAGTGTCTTTTACATTTTGAGAATTTAATCTTGTTATGGAAGCTAGAGGTCATTTGAATGATTACTTCTCATGAAGATAAATCCATGTAATGTAAATCTTTTCAGATTGTCTGTAGTCCTACAAACACATCTGACTTTTCTCTCTCCTAAGCAATAGATAGCCACTCAGCTTTTTTTCTTTAAATGCAAATTCAACACCTTTAAAACAAAAAAATAATGGAGTTTTATAAATGATTAGTAATACTGCGGGTATATTCTTTTGAGGCTGTGCACCAAACTATGCCAAAAAATTTTGGTTCTGGTGATTGTAGCTGTACCAGATCTTCTCATCTCAGGAAGTTGAGTTGTTTCCGATTACTTGATATTCTCTAGTATGCAACCACATCAGGATGATGCCGCAAAAGCCTGGTGGTTTTATTTAATTTACTTTTAGTATTCAGTAAAACAACACCAGTGCATATTTATTTAATTATGGCTTAAAAAATAAAAACTACAGCCTAACCAAAAAATTAAACAAACCACTACTCTTTCGGTGTGCCATCTGGTTAATTATCGATGGGCTAGTAAAAAGGAAGGTCTCAGGATAGTCTGAAAGCCATGTTTTGATGGTTTGGAAGATGGAAGGAGTACGAATCTGTGGGTGTGTGGGGTAAGAGCAAGAGCACACGTGTGTGAGAATGTGCTCGTGTGAACGTGTGTGTGGGCGTGTATGTGTTTTTAAAGTGGGGAAGTGGCAGCAGGTGGAAAATGATGGCCAAACTGCTGGAAGTTTTGAGTTGGAAACAACATTGTTGGTTGCCTGGTCTCAGCCCTCTAACCTTGTCCAGCCTTCAGCTGTATTTGACCTCCACCCTTGGGGATCCACTATTAGGATGAACTCTGTAAGTAATGACCTCTATTCTACCCTTAACTGGGACTGATTAAACGGCCTCTTATATGTATTTGCTGGAATGAGCTACCTCAAAAGGTATAAGCTGTGAAAGGCAAAACCTGTATTTAGCTAAGCATCTGGAGGTGTTTAGCAGCTGCCTTTTCTAAAGTTTTAATGCCTAATGAAAGCTCGACTTTATTGCTTAGATCTTAGGATGGAATATAATCTAAATTCCTATACACAAGTCTTTTGGCTGAGTCTCTTAAATTAATATTTCATGTACTTTCATAGGAAATCAAGGTTTTGTGTGTGTAAATCCATTATTGTTAGAAATATAGATTCCTTTTGTCATTTTTTAGTGCAAAAATTTGTGCAGTATATTGGTTAAACTAAATGGAATTTTTAAACCCAGCTTCTCTGAAAGGATGTACATCTGCACTTGATTGGTTTTCTTCTTAAAGTCCTAATGAGCACTGTCCGTAGTGGGTTAGTAAAGAGGTTGCATATGTGTTGCAGATGAGGACATGCATATGCGACCTCTTTATAAAGAAAGACACTAGATTGGACAGATTCAAGGATGGATAAGGCAACACACACCACACACAGACACCCTGGGGGTCAAAGGAAATCTCAGTCTTTCTCACTGTCAGATTTATAAGACAAAGTAGCACCCCAAAAGATGCTTTTGAAGTGACAGATTGCACTGCATACCACCTGGACATGGGCAGTGTAAAACAGCAGCCAAAATCAAAACCACTTGAATTCTGGCTCAGCTTTCTCCAGACAAGTACTTAAAATAGCTTAAATAACAGGATGCAAGGGGAGGGAAAACATTTCCTTTTAAGGATATGCATTCTTGGTGTGATTCAAACTTCTGCAGGAACATGGCTGTATAATAAGTTTATTTACTTTAAGGTTACTTGGGGGGAGGGTTTGAGGAGACTTAACTGGCATCTAAAATAAAACTTGGTAAAAGAGCATAATGAGGTTTCTTTTAAAACAGAATGCAGATGTGAACTTACATGTGTCATCACAGAGACAGACAGGGAGAATCTGTTGTTTAAAACATTTGGTTCTTCATTTTCTGATGAATTTAGCAGCCAGTATGAAATGCGGGCCTCTCTGGTACAGCATAGGGAGCGTCTTAGCATCTTTTTTTTTAATTTAAAAAAAATTTTTTTTTACATTTGCTGAACCCTGCTCTCTCTCTCTCTCTCTCTTTTTGGAGGGGGAGGTAATTAGATTTGTTTATTTAGTTATTATTTTTTAATGGAGGTACTAGGGATTGAACCTAGGACCTTCTGCATGCTAAGCATGTGCTCTACCACTTGAGCTATACCCTCCTCCCCTTTTTTTTTAAGTATAGTGATTTTTCTTTAAAAATAGAAGACTTAATAATATCTTGAAATTTCACTCTTGTCTTTGTGCAGGGACTTTGTTCATAGGTAGGTGGAGTTTCTTTTCTCCTGCAGCCCATCAGTGTCCATACTGACCAGATTTTCTGAACCAAGAAGTTGAGACCCATGTTTGGAGAAACATTGAGAATGCTCTAGATAAGACAGGCTTTATGATAACATCTACTTTATAGGTAGTCGAAAATATGTTGCTGGAACAGAAGAGTCTTCGAAATGCAGAACCTGTTCCACCCGACGCCAATGTGTAATGAAGAAAGGGCAAATGAGCCAGAAAGGGCCTCCAGAAAATTGGCAGCTTTAATGAGAAAAGAAAAGACTGCCATTAGGCCAGGAGGTTGTGATTTCCAGTTGTTAAGACTGTTTTCAATCTAGGTCTGTGCTTTTTTGGGTCAGTTTATTATTAAATTCTCATGTTTATGTCAAAACTCAGAATAGGAAAAGTTCATCAAATATAGTCTTGAGCTCCTGGTTAATAATGTCACTGACAAGGTAGAAGCTTTCTAAAATGCCTTTCTGCTATCATATTCTGGCCTTCTGAAGCACAGCACACTAGATCTCTAATCTTGCTTAAGTGTGTGTGTGTGTGTGTGCGTGCGTGTGTGCGTGTGCACTTGCGCGTGCGTGCATGTGTGTTTTGGCTGAGGATTGGAAATAAAATTAGCATAAAACTCTTTAAAAATAATTGTACCCTATTTTGTCTTTCAAGTCGTTTAGCAGCTGGGAGATTTTCTAAAATTAATTGCAAGCTGCCTTTTTAGGCTCCCTCTGCCTTCTTATTGAAATTTAAATTGTTTTCTTCAAAAGATATGATTTAGGAACTCGAAGAAAGCCTGGCTGTAATTGGCTGGTACTCACACTGAAATGCCTTTGATCTCAGGAGGTAGTACAAGCTGGATCTGCTGTTAAAATACCGAGAAATAGCAGAGGAGGTAAAACTTTATAAATACGTAAAAGTAGATGACACATGGTCAGTGGTTCTCTTCCCATATCAGGAAAGATGTAGGAAAGATATTCAAAGTGACTCCAAATTTTTATAAGGATTTTGAAGCCATAGTTTCAAGTAAGACCCAGGAGTTCCGTCTGATCAATTTCTGTGTCTTTGGTGTCTAGCGCAATGCCTGCTACAGAGTGGGTACTCAGTTTGCTCCGGAAGTTGACTCATGGTAAACAAGTGCACAGATATTTCTTAATAAAGTCAAAGCAGATTTCTATGCTTAGAATGAGGGAGAGGCCCTGACCCGTCGGCCATCCCTGGTAGTCTACTTGGATACTGCTTGGTGGGTGTGTTCACTTAGAAAACCAAATTACAGATCTGAAGGCTGCTGGGTGGGGACAGGATTAGAACAAAGGGAATGAGATTGAATGTTATTTAAGGGATATTTCTGTCTTTAGGGTTTCCTGATGAATTGCCATTCAGTCTTTCCATGCTATTTCTGCATTTTTTGGTCACTGCTGTTTGCTTAGTTCTGTATTTAAAATGCTCATTAGATTAGAGCATTCTTTTCCTGCTTTAATACGTAGGAATCAATGATTCTACAAAAATAATTTTTCCCACTGATTATTCTGTGCAAGGTACTGTGCTGCATATTGGGGCTAGTGATAAAAAAATTTAGAAGAATCTTTATCAAGAGATTTACAATCTCATAAGATTGGCAGGTAATGACAAATTCTCATTCCTCCAACCCCTCTTTAAAATGTTCCTGTCCATTACTAAAAGCATCAGTTATTACTACTTTTACTTCAGAATAGTGTTTCCGCATGTGGTTATTTTATGTTAGTTATATTTTAGGGTGGCTAGTTCCTGGCATCTTTTAATCACATCAGTGAGCATCTAATTAATGCTCAAGGGAGGTTATTTCAGAAAGAGGGTGCACACAAGTGGTAGTTCCCCCATTGCCTGCTCCTTTCTTCTATCTAAAGGGAAGAAACTGCCAGATATACTAGACTCTCAGGGCCTTTCTCGGTTTCATGTAGCTTTGACTTTATTATAGTTCTCCAGTATTTACTTTTAAACATCTCTACCTTCCAAGTCTATTGTATTACCGAGAATACAAAAAGAACAACATGCTGGGTCTAAACTAGAGTAAAGAATACAATTAAATTCTGCTCAGATATGTCATTTCAGAAGTCAGGGTAAAGTAAAATACATTTTCAAATATCCTTCTATCAGAAATTGCTGGAGTGGACAGACAATTTGCAAGGAATAAGCTATCTCCTTCTCTAAAGATACCGTAAAATGAACAAACATAGCATTTAGATAATAACGTATAGTAGTCATTAGAATGTTGTTACTCTGTATTTGTTTTTAATGTGTATGATGGTTTTATTTCCAGTTTTTAGAGCCAACAATGGACCTTACAGGTCATTTGATCTACAGCCCTCCTTTTACAGATGAGGAAACTAAGATCTGGAGAAATGACTTGGTCAAATGAGTAGCCAAGATGAAATTAGACCCTGTGTCACATTATTCCCACGTGTTGTGTCCCTTCAGCTATGTTGTATATCTTTCACTCCATCACACTTACTCCCTAGTACTGAGCTCTCTTTTAACTTTTTAAAGAAAATGGGAGGAACAGATTGGTATATACATGGAAGAAGGTATATTCAAACTCAAGAATTTCATTCATTAAAAGTTCCTAAAATCCTGCCACAGTGCCATGTGGATTACTTTGTTCTTTTTAGCAACTGCAGATGTTGTTGCTGGATTGATTTCTGTGTGTAAACACTTTACTAATAAAGTGTTTGATGTATGGCCTTTCATAAGTTCAAAGCAAAGAGTGAAGATGTGCCCTAGGGGGATTAAATGCTTTACCTTGAAGGAAGTATTAGTGATTTTCAAAAGTTGAGTAGTTGGGGGTTGATGCTTTAAAAGTATAGATATTTTAATTGATAGATTTAATATATAGTCATCTATGTTTAAAAATATTTGACTCTAGAATTATATGCTTCATTAAAAGTAAAGATACAGTTTCATCAACCTTCAACATCTTGGGGAAATGGTTTCATACAGGGGATTTAATATTTTAATAATTGACCCAAATTGGCTACTATGAATTATGCTTAGATCACACTTAGAATAAAATCCTAAGTGTGTCCCGTGGCCTCTAAGAGCTTTTATGATAACTCCCTGACCTCATCTCTCGTTTTCTTCTTTGCTCACTCTGCTCAAGTCATGCTGGGTCTCTGCTGTCCCCAAAACACACCAGAACACTCTTCCACATCACAGACTTTGCATTTGCTCTTTCCTCTCCCTAAAATCTCTTCCCCCAGATAGCCACATGATTTGCTTCCTTACCTCACATATATCTTCATTCAAATATAACCTCATCAGAGTGGCCATCTATCTAAATAGCATAGATATAGATAGAGATAGATCTATCTAAATAATTAATAATTAATTAAATAAAACATCTATCTAAATAATATTCTATCTAAATAGCAACCCCACCATTACCCACATCCTTACCTGCACTATTACCCAGGGTTATTCAGTTTCAACACTATTGACATTTTGAGCTGCACAATTCTGTGTTGCAGAGAGCGGGTGAGGGGAGTCACATGCATTGTAGGATTTTTAGCGGCATCCCTGGCTTCTATACACTGGATGCCAGGAGCATCTCCCCCACCCCTGGTTGTATGTGGCAATCAAAAATGTCCCCAGATATTTCTGAATGTTCCCTGGGGAACAAAATAACCCCCAGTCCAATCCCTTACCCCTCTTTTTTTTTATACCACCTAGTATATTATATTTTATAATCACATCTCATGTTATATGTTATTTGTTTATTAGTATGGATGTGAACTTTTGTACAGCAAGATTTTCTTTGATTGGATGCGGTATCCCCAATCCCAGGATCAGTATCTGGTGCAATTTTTAAGTAATGTATCAAGTGAATCGGCCCCAAATCAAGGCCAGCCACTTGCTGAAGCTGTTGGTTTTAAGCAGAAGCCTAAAGAAAAGTCTTTTTATGGTCTGTTGGCCATTTCAGAACTGTGGAAATGTAATGGTCAATTCATTAGAAAGAAACATCTGTCATTGGTGATAGATGTGGGCTAATGTTTATTTGTAGCTGATTAATACTGGGATTCCAAAATTTAGAGATCCCTGATTTAACTTGTTCATTAGAATTATAATACTGTTCATAATAATAATACATATAAGGATCCAATTACTACCCCCAAAAATTGCTGTGGGTTTTCCACAAAAACAGTAGGATGATTCTTTTTGAGTTGTTTATTGGATTGTAAAAGTGCATCTATATTGTGGACATTGATTGAGAAAGTTACTTTCATAGTAAAGCACTTGTTAAATAATTTTTGGAAAACAGTAATGTATCAAATGAATTAACTTCACTGTATATTTTCTTGAATGGTGCTGTCATCACCTTGAGTCATTTTTCTATTCAGATTGTTTCCTTTTATTACAATAATTAAATTTATATATGAAAACCAGTGGAGGATCTAAGGAATAAAAAGCATTTTTGAACAATAAGTATTTGAACTTGCTGGTGAAAGTCCAACTTTCTTTACTAAAAAAATATACCCAAGTGATTATAACCTTCAGGACATTAGCCTTCTTTCGCAAATAAATTAACTTTTGGTCACTGATCAATTTTTTCCCCCATTTTTAGCAGTTTCAGAATAAGCAGCATCAGCACTTAGGTATATACTGTTAAAATGATGGCAGCACAAAAATTATTTATAGACTCCATTTAAACATTTGTATTACTCATGACTGCATTTATTTTTATGAGCTCTATATTTGCTTTGGATTAAAGTTTATTTACATTAACTTTTGAAAAAAGTTGGCACTGAAGATGGTAGCTTAATTTCAGGTATGCTTTGTAATATATCGGCACTAAATCGTACTGTTCTATTAGACTAAGGGAAAAATAAGGGGCACAGTGTTTTACTGGTGTATAATCTATTAATTCTTTTTTTTAAGTCCTGTTAGCTTGATGATTTAATAATAATTTTATGAAACAACTATACTTTCTTAATATTGGGGATGCTATTTTTAAGTAAAGCTATTTATACACTGTTTAAAATAGAAATATGATGTAAAACCATGCCCTTTCAGTTAAAATTTGCATTTCCATTTCAAACATCCTTAGGTACCAAACAGTAAGAAAGGAAAACATTGTATCTAGGCGAGCTTATGAACTGAGCCTCAAAAGAAAAATACTCTAATAGGTTAACTTATTTCCTAAAACTTCCTTTCCTTTTTTGTTTGCTCTCCCATTTTACAAAGATCTCAACAGCAATGGATTCATTTGTGACTATGAACTTCATGAGCTTTTCAAGGAAGCTAATATGCCGTTGCCAGGATATAAAGTGAGAGAAATTATTCAAAAACTCATGCTGGATGGTGACAGAAATAAAGATGGGAAGATAAGTTTTGATGAATTTGTTTATGTAAGTATGTGAAAATCTACCTAAGTTATTAGAAGTCATGATTGTTCCTTTGTCTTATGGGTTCTTTTAGTAATAAGTCCTGTTATATTAAGTTCCTAAATACATAACATTAGTACTATTATAACTAATAAAATTTCTCTCATTTCCACCTACTATACTTGCTTCATTCTTTTAGCCATTAGAATATCTTAACAAAATAATTGTGAAAAAGAATGCTGACAGAATCAAAGATAAAACACTCAGTCTCCTTTGGGGGCATCATTAAAGGTCATTTTTCAAGGTGCAAAATGACATCCTCAAAGTGTCCTTTCTGTTTCCCTCAGTCAACAGTGTGCTCCCGAATCTTAATGATACACCCCGACTCACAGTCTTGGAAGCTTCCTGAGTTGAACTTTCTGATTAAAAAGATGTTTGCTACTCTTGTGGTAGTAGTATTTAACTGTACCATGTTCTCTAGGATGGTAATTTTGATAATTGAACTTTAGGAGCATATCCTTTCAGTCCACTGGAAGAGACATTTGAAATTCTTGTTTTCTTCTCTAGTATCATCAAATACTCTTCAAAGTTAGAGGCTGATGTTTTAAGTCTTCTACCCCCAAGCACGTAATGTTCCATCCTCAGTGCTTAGGGACTGTATGGCCGTCACTATTGAAGCCTAATCGTTTTCGCTGCCAGTGAATGGGGTCAAGATTTTTCTAGACATATGCCATTTTCCATCCATATTCATTGACAAAATATTTGAGATATATATTGCAGAATAGCTGTTGCCTCTTCCCTCAATTAAGGACACTCTTAAGATTTTGTTTTTGTTTTTTATTAAAGGCTCTTTGACTAGATCTAATTAGGCATTGCTTACATATATTGCAATAGGTAATTAGTGCCTAATACTTACCACAAAGTTCCTGACACTCCTATCCTCCTTTTCCATGGTTTGTTTTTGCCCCAGGACACCTGAAAGGAGAACATATACTCCCATCAGTAACCATGGCTCGCTATAGCAAGTGAAATTCTGATATGTTTTCTCTGATTACAATTAATCCCTTTAGAACACCTTGAGAGTTCCAGAAGCAAATTGACTAAGTAATGATGTCTATTCAGCTGATAGAATTTGCGGGGACAGGGCAGAGTGGGAGGAATGTCACTGTTAAAAAATGTAGACATGTGTCATAATTATAATGCTGTAGTTCTTGCCATCTTCTTTTGAAATACTGATTTCTTCTCCACCATTTTCATCTCCAGTTATTGCCAAAGCCTTTTGTTTTGAATCCTATGTTCAATAGTAAGTTGCAGTTGACTTGGAATATGAGCACTTGCATGTCCTCTGATGTGTAACTTGCCCACCTTGTAACTGCATGTTTAATTGTGAATTTCAAGCAGCTTAGAGCAGTAGTTGATGACAATCACTTATTTTTGATATAATTTTCTGTTCAGAATTGTTTAATCTACTAGAAAGAACAGACATAAATCATTAAGATTTGCAGTGTGCCAGTATTTTTAAGAACACGGTTATGAAAGTGTCTTTGAGAAAAATCATGTTAGGGAAATATTTAATTTTGTGTATTTGAAATGTTGCTGATTCTACACAGCTCTTGGTGGCTTTTAAGTGAGGCAGTGTGATTACCCCAGTATTTTTCTTAAAAAATGAATAACAGGCATAATAATATTTGGCATCACCAGGGATTCTTTTTTAAAAATGAAATACTAATGAGGACATTTTAGGTTAAAATGTATATTTTAGAATTGGAAGGAATCAATTTGTTTATACTCCTTTATTTTTCAAATTGAAAAAAAAAAAAAGCCTGGGTTCCTGAGAAAGGAAACTACTTGCCCAACATTCCACAAGAGACTAGTGGCTTTTTCCAGTTACCTCCCTTCTATTCAAGAAATTTGAAATGTGAAGGACAATAAAAAACCTACCTGAAGTTTCAGAATGATACCACCATGACTGTACTGAAAGAAAGATGGGTGTGTAACCGTCTGTCCACTCCCATCTGCCTTGTCATCAATGAAACATCTTACAAATTGTCAAACAAAATATGGGTTGATCTTAGTTATCTGGAAAAGAGGAAGCACATTATTCATGTCAGGGATTACCATAAGGAAATAAACAAGTTCTTGCATGTTAGACTTCTGCTTTTTATTTAAATTGCTGCTTAGGAGGTGTCAGTCGCAAACCAGGCTACAAACAAAATCAGTTTATATTAATTTTGGAGACAAATATATATGTGTAGAAAAGAGTCCTCAAATTATATGGAAACTTCACATTTTAAAATAAATATATTAAGTGATACTGTTTCTTCTAGATATTTCAAAACTAAATTACTGTATGAAAACGAATATATGTATATTCACGTGTGACTGAAGCATTATGCTGTACACCAGAAATCGACACAACATTGTAAACTGACTGTACTTCAATTGAAAAAGAGAAAAAAAAACTAAATTACTGGATTTTTACCCTTACAAGATAATAGTGGGGTTTTTTTCCCCTGCATCTGTAAAAAGAATGGTATGGCAGTAAGTTCTTTCAGCGGAGATGTCTGCATTGAACTCTTATTTTCACAGTGAGAACCTTGCTCTAACATATTGGAAATAAGTTGTTGACCTGTTTTAGGACTTTTACTAATAGTACCCACATCATAGGATTAAGTAACTTTATGTAAAGTGCTTAGAACCGTACCAGCCATATAACAAATGCTACATAGCTGTTACTGGTAGTTATTTTTTATTAAAAGGGCAACAGATTCTCCAAAAAGTAAAAATTCAGACCTGCTACTTTGGAAACAAGCCTCAAACACTGGAAGCCAGTCTTTTTTTTTTTTTTTTTTTGCAGTTCTGTCTGAGATCTTTCCTTCTTAATTCCTATACCTCTGTATCGCTCTGGTTGGGCCACTACTCCTGTGCTGAGCTAGGAAGGTGATGAAACTTCTAAAAGGAAAAAGAAACATGAATGTTCCATGAAAGAGACTGGAAAAGATGTCTAGAACCAGAGTGAGCAGTGTACACCAGGAGTTTGTTCACACATGATAAAGCAAGTCCTTCCTCATGGAGGGAAAACAGCATGAAACAGTGAGCTCATTAGTATCACAACGGGCAGCTTTGAAAAGATTCATTGACAACTCTCCAGCACAGTAGTTGGCCTGGTGTTATCTCTGATTTCAGAGATTCTTGTTAAGCCAAGGCTTATACTCAAACAGCTTTATCATCCACTGAAGCAACTTCTCTACTTGAGTAGAAAATAAAATTCTTACGTAGTAAATCACTTTAACAGATACATAAGTCTTCGATTATCACTTATCTTTTAATTTTTTAAAATCTAAAGAACAGAGGGGAATACTATGAAACTGAAAATTTGAACTTGGCTGGAATAATTTATTTTAAAGTATTTTTAAAAGGAAGGAAGGTCTTGTAACTTTTGTAAGATAATGGAAAGTTAACTAATTTAATTGCAACATGGCATGCCATTCCCAAGCATTAGGAGTTTAACTGGAGCTGCCTAGGTAATTGCATTAGTAAATTTTACAGCAGACACTCTTTTTTAAAAATTCTTATTTGTATTATTCCTCTTTTCCATGATGTATACAAATTTGGATTTATTTTTCAGCTGAAATTGTGATCATGGAAACAACCTAATTTTTAGAAGCTAATGATCCTTGAGGCAAAAATAGTCATAATAAGAAAAATAACATTTCATACGTCATTCTGAGGCAGTGACTCCGAGGCAGTCAAATTTTGGATATTTTTTGTCATTCCAGTGATTTATGATATCTCAGTCTTGAGGAAAAACACACATCTCAGATCCTAATTTACCAGACAACGTTTTACTAAATGAAGTAAGAGTTTAGAGTGAGAATAGTGAATATTGTTTTTTCACTGAGGACATATAGAGTTATCAGAGAGGCAGCTGTGGGAACGAAATGCATCGCACTTTAAGATTGCTACATTCTCGGGTAACCATTTTGTTGTGTAATCTTGGCTTCGAAAGGAAGGTAAATTAGATGAAATTACAGTTGGACTAAAAAAGAGTGCGAGTAAAAATAATTTTAACGGTTTGAAAATTACCCAGAGTACATGAGTCAGCTCTGCACTATTAAACTTAACAGGAGCAAGTATAATAGCCAGAGAGGAGGAAGAGTGATTTCCTGGGTTGGGTGTAATATTTAGAGTGGTCAGTGTGTATAGATGTGTGTCTGTATGCATGTACACACGTAGACACGTGTGCACACACACCCGTTCTGAAAGTCTGACTCGGAAATTATAGGTATAGCATGCAATCACAGCTATGGAAGTTGAGTGAGCTTAATCTTGTAAAACTTACTGCTTACTAACTATTTTCCTAAATAAAATTGGATTTGCAAGTCCAAGGAAAACCAAGATTTAAGAAAGGTAGCAGGAAAAGATGACTTTGGGACAGGGCTGCAGCAACTTTCCTGCCAGTTCCAAAAAGCCACTCTCTTTTGATTGATTAATTACAAAACGGTGCCCTCTTGGAAAGACTAAATGTAAAAAGGCACTGCTGTGTTGGCCTGACACAGTCCTGTGCAAGACACCAGGCCTGCTTAGGGGAGCGTGGACTGGATTTCAGCTTCTGCTTGTGGCTGCTGTCACAGATACAGCCAGAACTGCTAGATCCCGTGACCCTGTTCTACGAACTCAGACATAGGCCAGCCCTCCTGAGTTGTGTGTGTGAGTATGTACCTGTCAGTAATGCTAAAAGCCTTTAATTATCATCTTTCTGTTCAGTGACTTTTCCATTAGGGCCATACGTGTCTTTTGATAAGCCCTTTTAAAGAAGTTTTTATGAAAATGCTACGTCTTGCTCTTTTACAGGCGGTGGCTAATTTAGCCATGCCCACTGGTAGATCAGGAACAAACTGGAGGTTAGGTCAGTTCCAGTATCTCAGACACATATAGGCAGACCGTTGGAATGTCCACTCATTCAGTCAGGCAGTTAGAGCAGGATATGAAATTTGCTTTCTTACCACCTGCTCTTGTACAGGTGGGATGTACAGGTTAATTTCATAAGCCATGGGCCTTACTGTGAAGACAAGCTGGACTTCATACATGCTCCAACAAGACAATCACTGAGAAGCCTCTTTTTCTGAGTTTATTCTCAGTAGTCATCTATTGCTGCCAACTGAACACTTTTTAAGACACTTTCCCCCTCATTATTGTATACATTTAGGTTGAACAAACTTTTACTGAGCTACCCCATTATAAAAAATAGTCTTTTTGGCTGAGCAATAAAATTTTCATCTTTCTTTGCTCTATGAGTCGTGCTTAAGGAAGGGGGAATCCTTCAGCCTCTTCTCTCCAGGAAAAGAACAAAGCCTTCCTTGTTCTAGAAAATTAACAGATTTACCTGTGCCTTTGAACTACACCAGTTTTTGGCTTAAAGCGGCTTCAATGCATGTGGCACTTAATGTTTTTGACAAGTGTGTACAGCTGACTTTCTGGCAATTTGTTTTCAGTAGCTGTATCATAGTACTTGCTTAGCATTTTAAAAACTCAAGCCCAGTTTGCCTTATCTTTTAATACTCATCACCTGTGGAGTGAAATGTAGCTTCTCAGAGTATAAAAGAAGATAAGTAATATGCTAATGGTTGTGCCTGATTGAAAATTGTGAACCAACAACGTATTTTCATTAATAGATTTTCCAAGAGGTAAAAAGCAGTGATATTGCGAAAACCTTCCGCAAAGCCATCAACAGGAAAGAAGGGATTTGTGCTCTGGGAGGAACTTCGGAGCTGTCCAGTGAAGGAACGCAGCATTCTTACTCAGGTAATAGTTTTACCCGCATAAGGTTAACACAACGAACTAAGTGGGGTACCTGCTGTAACGTCAAGGAGGCTCTCTAGAAAAACATTGCCTCCTAATTAAGAAGACAGTTGAAGTCGTTCTGACCTGTATTTGGACTTGGGGCTAATTCTTGCTGTAAAAGCATTAGAGGTATTTATTTTATGGCTTTGTTAGCTTGCTGGAGAGATGATAGCCTGTGTGCACTGATAGACTTTATTAGATTAGAGCTCTACACAGCAGTATAATTTTTAAAGAATTTTGTAACTAGCTTCTTCTAGGCTCAGTTAACCCTGTTCTATTCATTTTGTTAGTTTTGTAATTCCTAATAGCCACTGTGTTGCATTCAGTGGTTTCCAAAGAGGGTAACCACACTGTAACATTCAGTCCTCCTGAACAACTATTTCAGGCTTTGGAGTCAAGTATTTAACCTAGAGTGTGAACTAATGTCTTGTTATTCGACATAATTATAGAGGAAGAAAAATACGCTTTTGTTAACTGGATAAACAAAGCTCTGGAAAATGATCCTGATTGCAGACACGTCATACCAATGAATCCAAATACCGATGACCTGTTCAAAGCTGTTGGTGATGGAATTGTGCTTTGGTAAGATGTTGGCTTATTTTATATCCAGATTTCCAAAAATCAGCTTCCATGTAATTGATGAATATTCGTTTCTGGATACTTGACAGCTTCATCTCAGGAAATAATTAGAATTGAAAACTTTTTATGTCAGTATCTCTTTAGTTTCAAGTACCATAGCCTCCAAAGGAAAAAAGAGGCCACTCTTAACACGTTTTACTCTCCAGTTACTTTTTTCTGAAAAATGCATTTGCCATTGCTGCTGCCTCAGAGCCAACGGTGTATTGGCAGAAGTGATATACATTATCAACACTTTGTTAGTGGATGCTCCTGTTTTGAGGCAGTGGCGCATAGTGGTTAAGAACATGCTCATAAGCAGTCTGCCTGGTCCCTGTTCAGGCTCTGGCAATCAGTAGCTGTGTAACCATGATCAAGGTATTCAGCCCCTTTGCATTTCAGATTCCATCCATTATAATCCCAATATTGTACTTAACCTTACAGGGTGATTGTGAGCATTGAGTGACTACATACAGAGTGCTTAGAACAGTACAATGGGTATATTTCAGATGACAGTGTACTATATGTAAAATTCCTTTTTCTTTCAATAAGGTCATTTTAGTTGTTTGAAAAGCTAATTTTCAGAATGTGAAATATCCCTTTTCTTGCCATTTATATGCTGTAAAGAAATAATTCCCCTTATGTTTTAATAGAAAGAATCATATGGTACCATTTATTTAGTATTTTGCATGGGAAGAAACATGGTTTTTCCTATGCAGAATAACGTGTTTTAGGGCAGTATTGTAAGTATCTAAAGTGTTAAGAGTCTAACTCCAAATTTTAACCTAATAAATCAGATTCTAGCCTAATTAATATAACCTTTGTTTCATCATTATCACTGTATTTCCAGCACCAAATATAGTACCTGGCACATCATTTAGGCACTCAATAAGTATGTGATGAATGAAAAACTCTCATGCTCAACTAATTTTACCTCTTTGTAGATAAATAGTAATTTTAATTCTGAATTATATAGTCTAGAAAAGAGACTCAATTTCAGTGTGGGATATTATCTGTTTTAACATTTATCCAAGTAATTCATTCTTCTAAAAGAATGTGGAAAATACAAAAAAATTAAAATAAGACAATATGCTGCAATCCCCAACTCAGAAATACTCAACTACTGTAAACATTTTGGTCTTTTTTTTAACTTGCATTTTTATATGTATAGCTTTTTGTGATCAACATGATAGAAGTCACATACTGCATTTTTTCAGATTACATGAGAGATCTGTTATAATAAGCCTGAAAATATTTGTGAGAATTTACAGACTCTTTAAAAATCAACACATTTTTACATTCTTGTTTCAGTAAAATGATCAACCTTTCAGTTCCCGACACAATTGATGAGAGAGCAATCAACAAGAAGAAACTTACACCCTTCATCATTCAGGTATGCACTGTTCTCACCGCCTTCTTCCAAGAAACTACTATTTGCGGACCTGTTCTACAGACCATAGGCTCTGCACTTTACATCTTCTCATTTAATTCTCATAACAACTCTGAGTTTAGGTTTATTTTCCAGATTTCACAGAGAAGAAAAGCTGAGACTCAGAAAGGTTTCTGAGCTTGCCCGAGGTTCACGTTGGAACTAAAGTTCAAATCTAGGTCTAACTGCAAAGCCTTGTGTTCATTACATTTGGTATTCAAACATACAAAAATAAGCAAAAATATTTAAGCTCTTAATTAATTAGCATGCTTAAAGAATGGAGGAGTTTTCTTCTCCATAAAGTGAGTATTGGACTATTGGATAGCAAAATCCCATTAGGCAAGAGCACTTCCTGGGATGTGGAGATGGAAAACTTCTAGAACTCTCAGGTGTAATAGATCTCGAATTTAGGCATTTTTAGAAATACGACATTTAAGCCACCCAGATATACTTAACTTTAATCACTCAGCCTTTTTCTTTAGTGTCAGTGTACTTCAGAAGGGTCCAAATAAAAATACCAAGTTAACTTCCCCTGGAAATCTGGAAAAGACAGTAGCAATATCCTTTTAACACCAAAGTCTGGATATTGTTTCCTATAGATCATATATGTGTGAAGTTAATTAACTTCCTCACTGTGTGTTATTTTCTGTGAAGGGAGAAATAGACCACAAAAAAACAGAAAGGTCAAGAAGCAAGTGTTGTAAATTGGCTGTCTTGCAGGAAAACTTGAACTTGGCACTGAACTCTGCTTCTGCCATTGGGTGTCATGTTGTGAACATTGGTGCAGAGGATTTGCGGGCCGGGAAACCTCATCTGGTTTTGGGACTGCTTTGGCAGATCATTAAGATCGGTTTGTTCGCTGACATTGAATTAAGCAGGAATGAAGGTAATGGAACACAGTCATTATTTCAAAAGTTGTTTATTGGTCATGGTTTTCCTAGTCATCCAGACTGTCATGCTTTCACTTAATTGAGGTGATTAGATGATAACTAGAATTCACATAAGGTAATGCTGTAGTGTTATTCAGGAAGACAGCCTAATTATAACTTCCTTCTTTAGTAGAAATTAACATTTATCTAGCACTACAGAATTTATTTCACAGTAAAGACACAAAAGCACAGAGAGTTTAAGGAACTTGCCCAGAGTCCCCAAATTTGAGGTCTCTTCTTTTCTGCTCTGCCTACACAGTCCCCACCCCATCACCACCCTCAGCTCCAGCACTGCATACCATCTCCTATTTTTAATACCTTTTCTAGTCTATCATACATTTAGACGTCTTCAAAAATATTCTGACCTACCCTCGATGGTCTACTATTTCCTGAATCAGCAGAAGCATCATCCTGCTTACAGCATAGGTTTTTATACCACATTGTAAACTTATAGTTTATATAAGCATATGCCATACAACTGTCATGGGGTCCTAGGGAGTACTACATTATCCTCTCCTTATAAATTTAAAATATTAAGCATCACTTCAAATATTCACATTTTACTCTGGAAATCACCATATCAATCCTCAGTTACTTTGGGGGACAAGTATATTGGGGGTTCTCAGTTTTTCAAGGTTTCATAATGCCTGTCAACAGTCTTCCACATTTATTCAAGACTTTATTACACTTATACTTTCGATCCACTCAGAGGTGCCCATATTGAACAAATTAAATTATTCTAATTGCTGGCCTCTTCACAGCAGTGTTTGTCTTGTTAAACGAATTGAAGTCCATTGAAAAGGAAAAGGAAGACAACAGAATTAAATTACATTGACTCATGTAATGAATCAAATGATTTATCTTTGACACAGTGTCAGGTGCATATGTCAAGCATTTTAATCCTTTCTACCTTTGACTTGGAGATGGGAGCACAAGGATGTTTCTGTACAAATGACAGTGTTGCCCCTGCCGTTGCTTAAATTACTTAGTGCCAGGGTGGCGTGGTGTGAAGAGGAGTCCATGAAAGACGAAACTTGCCTGATAGAGATATTACTTAGACCATTTTCAGAAAGCAGGCAGTCTCAGTCTTCTTCAATACAAATCTCCTTTTATCTTACGAGAGGTAATTATTGCATGAGGACTACACAACTTCTTCATAAAACAGTGCTTAAGTCTAGACAGTTCTCTGTGCAGACACTCAAGCTTCTACCCCTTCCATGCATTCAAGTCAACGACAAAGCATTGTTGAACAGCCACGACTTGTTAGTTGCCATAGAAAATGTAAAGTTGAATTATATTCTTTTAAAAATAGATTTAACCCTTCAAGTTAATTAAGTATACTTAAATATAGATAACATAGTGTTTCTATACTCCTTTAATCAAAAGGTTAAATAAAAGTCTCCAAAATTTTAAACATGCTCTCCCAAGTCTCTGGTTTTAATATTACTTAAGAGCAATTTATGTAAATGTATGACATAACTTGAAAATATTCAACTTAAAAGCTGTAGCTTATTTGGTATTCACAATGTGAAGAAGAATAAAGAATAAACTATAATATATATTTGCTGTATATTCTCATAATACAGTATCTCTATCTGTATCATATTATAATTTATCTACCTATGTATTTATCTTTTTATTAGAATAAGGGTACCTGAAAACCAGGAACTAGGTCATGGTAGTTTTTACACCTCTATTAAATTACTTACCAGAGTGTCAGAAGACTCAATAAACTTGTAATGACCATAATATATTGGTTGTGGGTTTTTTCCCTATAGCTTTGGCTGCCTTACTTCGAGATGGCGAGACTTTGGAGGAGCTTATGAAGTTGTCTCCAGAAGAGCTTCTGCTGAGATGGGCAAACTTTCATTTGGAAAACTCGGGCTGGCAAAAAATCAACAACTTCAGTGCTGACATCAAGGTAACTGTGCAGTTATTAACACTTTGAGGGGATATAATGACTTGGGAGATTTCATGTCAGCTTCACAGAGGGGAAATCCTATCACCAAGCCTTGTCGCCTCTTGGCCCTGACTGTAGGTTTCAGGAGAGAGGTGGAGCCAAGTTAGGAGCACTAGCACCAAGTCTAGTCTTCATTTTTTGGAAAAGGGTAAGAGTATTATAGTCCTAACATTTTTATATTCTGCCTACTGTTAAGCATGGAGTATGAAAGGATAGCCAGCCATGACTCTTCTGTTCCTGGTGTACCTGTTGGTAAAGACCTAGAAGAGAGAGAAAGGGCCTCAGGATTCCCTTTCCCCTTTCTTACTCAGCTCCTCTCCTGTCATGCACTCCCTCTTTCAGATGTTGAGTTCTTAACGGTAGCTATGGAGCACCGCCCCAGTGCCCTCCTACTAAAGCCCACCTCTAACACAACACTTGGCACATAAAAGACTCACAAACATTTCTTGCATTTGGCCCACCAGGAGAAAACTCGCAAGGGCGGACCCGTTGGTAGCATTCATTTACCACCTGCTGCCTTTGGCTTCTCGGGGAGAGAGGGGTCAAAGTGACCACAGCAAATACAGGGAGTTCTCGTTAACTGACTCGACTCTTTCCAAAATCCAGATGTTGGGACACAGGGAACAAACTCCAGCATCTTTACCAGATGTCACTGACCAACAGGGCTATGAATATAGTCTGTGACTGTATCAGTTTATCCAGTGGTGAGAGGAAGTAATGGGGTATTTGTGCTACTGATTTCATCAGTGGAAATTAAGGATGGCTCTGAAATTTTAAAAGCAACTGACCCCATCCCTTTTAACTTATACAACATGTTTAGCCAGTTATAATTTGCTTTACACACTAGATATGTTCCCAAAAGCCATTTATAGATGGATTTTTTTAATGATCTGCAATGTAATTTAAATGTACAAAAGGAAACCTTATTTAAAAATGAAGCCTGCTTTGAATATTTTTGAAAAGCAGAGGATTGTTGGGTAATTTAAAAAGGGACTTCCAATTTATCTCTGTTTTAAGTTCACATTTTCACCCATAAAGCCCCTTTTCAAGGTAGTAAGTGTAGACTCTGCAGGGTCTGCTCTTCACCTTGTCTTTCTCAAGTGCATAGGGTTAGATTATGAACTGTTTCTGCACCTTTAGTGGTAATTGTAAGCGAAAGCACTTCCACAGCAGTAATGCACTAGTCCTTAGAAGGAGATAAATCATATGCCCATTAATGGTAGGATCTGGGTTTGCATTCCTTGAATTGCTCTGAAGCGACTTTCACTCACCTGATTCTCCGTTCTTAGAATCATTTCTGGTGGGTGTGTCAAATTTACTTGGGTGGCTCTTTTAAGAGGCAGCTTTCTGGGCAACTCCCGGAGATCCATATTTGATATGTCTGGGGTTGGATCCAGCAATCTGCATATTGAACAACTTCCCCAGGGGTTTAGGATGCACACAATCCATAGATTTACCATGAGAAACATTCCTTTATAGCCTGTCCGGACTGTCAAGGCCCAGTAATAGAAAATATCATAGCTGGGGAGGTGATCTTCAGATGTAGCAGAATTAAGGAATCTTCACTCAAGTGCCTATCTTCTGGTACTCCAGAGAAGCAGAATTGTACCTGACATGTGTATTGAAGACCCTTATTAAATGTTTGCACTGGTACAGTGGTTTTCAGTTGTGTTCTGTGTAGTGTCCACACAGCCTGAATCCACCCAGCCCACCCCCTTACGAGCAATACCATTTGTTTTAGGTATTGGGATTCCAAGTAAAAGTGTTCAAGTGATGAAAGAGTTCAGGGGCTTAAAACAAAGAGAAACTTGTTTGGTTAAGTATATTCAGATGATCAAGGTTTAATGTTACTTCATCAACTCAAGTTTTACTCATTTAAAATTTTTAATCATTTAAGTTTACAATTAAATACATCTTTAACACAGCTAATCTCTTCTCCATAGGTTATGGTGTATATGTATTGTGCTTTGTAATGATGTAACCTGTTTATTTTCTCTCTCCCTATGCTTCCCGGATTTCTGCTGTCCTACTATTTTCTTGCTTGTTTTATCTACCAAGCTTATTGACTTCAGTAACTCAGTGAAGGTACAGAAAGAGTATGTGTTTACTAGCTTTTCTGTATTGATGACTTCAGTAAATTGTAAGGTCATAGCAAAATCCAGTTCATCCATATTCAAGGCAGACATAAGACCAGATAGGTGGACTTTTCTGAGGGGAAAAGAGCTGTTAAATTAGAAGAGATTTGTGTCATACATTCTCACAAAATCCAATGCAAATATCCTTCTAAACATGGGACAATAGGATACATTCATTCTTTGTAAATGTGATCTCAGTGACATTTTCAATTCATTTGTAGGATTCCAAAGCCTATTTCCATCTTCTCAATCAAATTGCACCAAAAGGACAAAAGGAAGGTGAACCACGGATAGATATTAACATGTCAGGTTTCAATGTAAGTATGGGTGTTCTTTTGAATTTTTCAGACTTACAAAATTGTTGTCAATTTCTTATAAATAACAAGAACTTTTATAACTGCATGTATTGGTTTGGCAATTTTAAGTATTATTTTAAAATTTATTGCTGTAGATAATTCAGAGGCAGAAAGACTAGCTTTGATTATGCTGATAGTTTATCATAAGTCCTATAATTATGCTGGTATTGGTTTATATGGATAGTGTAAAACAGTCAAAGAAAGTGTGAGGAAATAAGCAGTAGAGACTAACTTTTTCCAAGTATTTGGATTATAATCGCAGTGATAGATTTAATGACTGCATATTCATATATGTATCTAATATTCCTGTGTTGAGAGTGATGTGAATATGTTTAAAAACTCCTGATTCCTGAAATCCAGTCTGGGGATTTAGTGTCATGGACCATGTTCCCTGGTTACATCACTTATTTGTTCAATGGCCTTGGACAAGTTCCTTCCCAAAATTGGATCTCACTTGTCTCATTCATGAAATAGAGTTGGACTAATGACTATAACTCAATAAAAAAAGTTTAAAAAAAAAGAGTTGGACTAGACTATTTACTCTCATTAGATATGGAACACATTCCACTGATTTTAAAAATCCACATTTCTAGCATATTATGCAGTAAGATTGAGTGGATACACTGGCTGAACCATTTATACTGCCCTTACCGGAACTGAAATTGTAACTGACTTGTGCGCTTCTATTTCTGTCTGTATTTAAATGTGCAGCTCTTCAGTTCAGATCACTCTTGGCATGGATGAAGGGCCCTCCTGTGCACAAGGGAGCTATCTGGGATGGCTAGCCAGGTGATCTTATGCCTGGGTAGATGGCACTTAGAACACTGATTCTGATACAGCTCTTCTCCAGTCACTCCTCCCTGATTGATGTTAAAACACTCCCTTCTTTGTCTCTTCCCTCCTCAGAATCCTTCAGGGATTCCCCATTGACGCTAGAGTTCAGTCTGAAATCTCCTGAGGAGCATCTAAGGGCCCTACTACACCATCTTGCTCTGTGTCTCCCAGCCAGTGCTATCTCCCACTTCGCTGTACCCCCCCACACTCATTTTACCACTGAGCCTTTCCTCATGCTTTTCCCTTGTTTTCCAGAGTCCTTCACCTTTTTAGCCTTACACCTTCTTTAGGAAGGAAGATAATAGATAGATAGATAGATAGATAGATAGATAGATAGATAGATAGATAGATATCCATTACCATATCAAGTTTCCCCATGACCCTTTGTAGTTCCTCCTTGCCCCCATACTCCTCCATCCCAGGTAACCACTGATTTGCTTTCTTTCACTTGAGTTTGAATTTCTGAGACTTTTATATAAATAGAATCATACAATATGTACTCTTTGTCTAGCTTCTTTCACTCAGCATAATTATTTTGAGATTCATTCATGTTGTTGTATGTATCAGATTCATTCCTTGTTTTATTGCTAAATAATATTCCAGTAAATGAATATACTACAATTTGCTTATTCATTCACCTGTCGATGAACATTTATTTTGTTTCCAGTTTGGGGCTATTAGAAATACAGCTACTCTGAACATTCCTGTACTAGTCTTTGTATGCATATGTGCATTCATTTCTCTTTGGTAAATAACGTCGAAGTGGAATGGTCTAGGTAATATGATATGTGTGTGTTTAACTTTTTTAAGCAGCTGCCAAGTTGTTTTCCAAAGTGGTTGTACCATTGTGCATTGCCACCAGCAATGTGTGAAAGTTCCAGTTCATCCAGATACTCACTGACACTTTAGTATGGTTAGGGTTAGTCTTTTTAGTTTGGTCTTTTTTTTATTATGGAAGTACAGTCTTTTTAATGTTAATCATTCTAACAGGTGCCAAATGATATCCCATTGTGATTTTAATATGCGTTTCCCTAATGACAAATGATACTGAATATCTTTTCATGTGGTTATTTGCTACCCATATATCTTTATTCAGATACTTTACCCATTTTAATTGCATTGTTTTCTTATTAATTTTTTAATGTTTTTATATATTTTAGATACAAGTCCTTCATTGGACATGTGATTTGCAAATATTTTCTCCCGTTGTTTTTCAAAGAACAGATGTTCTTAATTTTGACAGTCAGATTTTGCCATTTTTTCTTTTACAAATCATGCTTTTGATGTATCTAAG
This sequence comes from Vicugna pacos, assembly GCF_048564905.1. Taxonomy (NCBI): domain Eukaryota; kingdom Metazoa; phylum Chordata; class Mammalia; order Artiodactyla; family Camelidae; genus Vicugna; species Vicugna pacos. The sequence continues at coordinate 107,752,239 of NC_133023.1, read as the reverse complement.
AAATTTTAGCTTTACACAAGGTCACAAGCATTTCATCCTATGTTTTCTTCCCGAGGTTTAATAGTTTGGGGTTTTACATTTAGGAATATATATATCTGCTTGGGGTTAACTTTGAATATGGTGTGAGGAATGGTCTGAAGTTCTTTTTTGTGTATGTGTATTTTTTTTCACTAGTCTATATTTGACTATTTAAAACCTTTTTTGACTATTTTAAAGCTTCTTTCTATTCCAGTATTACCAGTGCTTTTTCTCTAGGAATACCAAGATGATCAGTAAAGAAGGGATTTTAAAATGAAGATGGTAAATAGCATAAAGCAGACAATATTAAAGTTTAACAACTGACAGGGTTTAAGAAGTAGAGTACACTCTATGAGAGAAACTCACTCTGCTCCAAGGGAATCCTGAAGAAAGGCTGAGTCCCACTCAGTTGCCCATCTGCGGGTGCTCACTGATTGCTCTGCAGGTGGTAACGATGAAGGGTAACACAATAAACTCGCTTTGTTCAGGGGTCCTAGACAATGAAGGCACCTCACTGGAGATTAAAAACTAAAGATAGCATCACCCATTAAAGACAGAGTTAAGACTGTCAAATTCTACATTCTGAATACTGTTGGTTTATAAATAACTTTCCTCAAGTTTCATTTTTATATCTTCCCTCCCTCTCCTTCCCCGTTATAAAATCCCTTTTCACATGACACTGTTTTCCAGAAGTGCTTTTGCCCTGGGGCAGACTAGGGTGGAGATGTCTGTGGTAACTGCCAAGAGCAGTCTGGGGTAGGTCACTAGAAAGGGAAAATCCAAAAGCAACTGTTCCTCCTGTAGCTCTAGTTTTTTTACTTTTATCATTGGGAGGTGGGAGTGGTGGGCACCTGGAAAACTATTTTTACATTGATCTGAAATCATCAGATCTATAACTTAAATTCTTCATCAGACCCTGTGTTAATCAAGAGATCAGCATGCATCTTTACAAAAAAAAAAAAAAAAGAATGGGGGGAAAAACATTAACAAGTTAGGAGTCCTAGGAATTAGTTGAAAGTATTTTTTTTTACAGAAATGGACAACTTTGCTTCCTTAGTGGAAAAGTCAAGTAAAACAAAACAAAAAAATAGTTTAAGAGAAAAACTACAATTTGAAATATGCGATTTAAACCTGAAATAAAATTATTGGAACCTGGTATGCTTGATTATTATTTTTAAAGTATTTTCTCATAATGCCTTCATATTTTTCAGCCTCACGCCTTCTTTAGGGGCTTAATTTAAAAGTCTGACCAGTTTTCACCTTTTTCTTGATGAATTTTGGTATGAGAGATGTAATCATGTAATCCCTATTGAGTTAAATCTATTCTTTCCCTAGATATATGATCTGGTGCCATCTAGAGTATTTTCAAGTTACTGCATATGCAGCACAACCAACTTTTTTTTTTTCCCCCGTTCAAAACAGTTTTGTAAGTACCGTATTTTGGCCAAGAGAAAATAGAATTGTATACCCAGACTATCATTGTAGGGAGAGATTTCTATATTTTTAGTATGGCCTTTTTAAAAATGTCTTCTTCTTTTACTTCAACAGGAAACAGATGATTTGAAGAGAGCTGAGAGTATGCTTCAACAAGCAGACAAATTAGGTTGCCGACAGTTTGTTACCCCTGCTGATGTTGTCAGTGGAAACCCCAAACTGAACTTAGCCTTTGTGGCTAACTTGTTTAATAAATACCCGGCACTAACTAAACCAGAGAACCAGGATATTGACTGGACTCTATTAGAAGGTAACTAAAGGTTTCTCAAATTCTGTGTGGAACCACAGAGTAGAAGTACGTAGGCCATAGCGATTTCATAATCTTCACTTTAATGTTTCCTTTTCCACTTCCCATTAGCAAATATCTGCTAGAAGTACAGCCAGGGGCTGATATAGAAAGGGATGATACAAGGGAACTTTTTAAAGTAAGGTAACCTAGGGTCACTTAATTTAAGGCCACTTAGTAAGCCAATGTTTTATTTTAATATTGTAGAATTAGGTCACTTTTTAAACCTCTCACCAGAAAAATACACATATGCATAAGATTTGACCTATAAATTTACAATATTTACGTTTCATTCTTCCATAGTCACGCTAACTGGAACTGGCCCCAGTTCCTTTCACACTTAACCTACTCGGAAAGAGAATAATAATGCATGGTAATTATTTAAGTTTGGGAAAGGCAAGAGTTTTCCTTTGCCAGATTGTATGTGCATAAAGTATGGCATTTAAAAATTAACAAATGAGGGGGAAAGGTATAGCTCAGTGGTAGACCGCATGCCTAGGATGCACAAGGTCCTGGATTCAATCTCCAGTACCTCCATTTGTCACTAAATAAATAGATAAACCTAATTATCTCCCCCAAATTAAATAAATAAATAAATAAAACAATTATTAAAAATTTGACAAATATAAATAGTTCATTGCATATCTGCTAGCATTACTATAAAATCATTAAATTTTATGCTTCGGAAGTTTCAAATATTTTGTTGTACTGTAGGCAGGTGAAAGGAGTACTCATATGTAGCTTAGTATTTTTAACTGGGTAGAGGGAAGGTGTAAATTAACATGAGCATAGGTGTTTATATGACCATAGCAGAATTTTAAAATATAAACTAAACTGATAACATCAATTACTTTTGAGGTTTGGGGATTTGAGGAGATACTGGAAAAGGATTAGAAGGAGGAGGAGATTATAAATGTTCATAAACCTCTAAATTGCTTAACTGGTTATAATAAGGCTATATTCTTTAATTTTAAAATAAATTCAACCAGTTAAAACAACAAGCATGTATCTAGAGAGAATGCTTGGAGATTCATATCAGAGAAGATCTGTAGATCTGTACAGAGGAAATAAAATAGTCTTAAATGTGGGTTGACACTATATGCACATATATAAGGTGTTTAATGAATATGTAAATTTTGTGAATGTTTTTAATAGGAGAAACTCGTGAAGAAAGAACCTTCCGTAACTGGATGAACTCTCTTGGTGTTAATCCCCATGTAAACCATCTATATGCGTAAGCCTTCCTCCTGCTATTGTAAACAGTTATGAACAGTTATGAGTGGGAGCTGCATAAATGATTACAGCTTTTAACATTTTCTAAATGTTAGTTTGTAGCAGTTATTTATGTTCAGAGATGTTGAGCACTGACTTCCATTATTCATTTTCCAAATACACAAAAGCCCAGATTATGCCTTTACATGATCATTATCATTAAGTAAAAGCATGTCTAAATGTCTTTTTGACACCCTAGGGAACAGATACTTGATATTTTGAAACAGAGACCAGGGAACACCTTAAGTTGACCATTCTTGATGCCTCGGGGCCTTTCTGCTCGCTGTTCTCTCAACCCAGGATGTTCTTTTCCACATCTAATGCCTTATTCCCTTGCTGTATTCGAGCCACTGATTCAGATCCCGACCACCACCTACTACTCCTTAACCCCTAACCCAGGTCTTTTTTTCCTTCTGCAAATCATATTATCCATCTATCCATATCTTTGTGTATTGTCTCTCTCTCTGACTCTAATGTAAGACCAGAGATTTTTGTCATATGTGCCCAGCTTCTAGGACAGTACCTTGCAGACAGTAAGCTCTCAATTATTTGTTTAAGTGAATTGGATGGTCTTAGCTCTGTTTTTAGCACAGATTGATAAAAATTGTCAGTCTTGGGTATTATCTATGGTTTTCTACACTGTGTTTGACAATGTAGTGTTGCTGTCTTTAAGGAAACATAGGCCCAGCTGTCTGAAAACACTGATAAAATTATTTTTAAATCACTAGTGACCTGCAAGATGCCCTGGTAATCTTACAGTTATACGAACGAATTAAAGTTCCTGTTGACTGGAGTAAGGTTAATAAACCTCCATACCCGAAACTTGGAGCCAACATGAAAAAGGTAGGTAATTAAGTTGCTGCATTTGTTGTAGACTGTTTTTATTCTCAGTCTGTTTTCTTTTATTTGGAAAACTCTTTGACTCTGAGCTTCTTGAGGACAGGAACTAGCTTTGTACACTAAGCCTGTAGGTCACGTGCATGTGCCCACACACGTGTACAGATTAAACAAATGAAGATCTGTATTTGCTTTTGTGTGTTTGCAGCTAGAAAACTGCAACTATGCTGTTGAACTAGGGAAGCATCCTGCCAAATTCTCCCTGGTTGGCATTGGAGGGCAAGACCTGAATGATGGGAACCAAACCCTGACTTTAGCTTTAGTCTGGCAGCTGATGAGAAGGTACGGTACACAGTTGTAGCTGTTTACACTTCACTCTAATACAGGTCTGTGATCTCATCCTTATTATTTTTAAGCAAACATATCAATGACCACACCTTTGAAATTTTTGAGTTTAGAGTCTGAAGTGAGCTTAAGTAATGAATATATGTTGGATGTTCAATGGGAGGTGCCTTCTTGAAAGTTAGGCAGCAGAACTGTGAAAATTCCCCCTTTTTTTCATAGGAAACCTGACACGTAGATTTGAACCTCATTTAGCATCAGTGAGTGAAAAAATAGCAAAAATTTATGAATATCCCATGTATCCATTTGAGAAAGAGGATCTCTTCACTAGAATGCTGAAAAGCATTCATTATAACTGGGTACCAGCCAAAGCACAGTTTATTTTAAGTCCTTACCATGGCTGGACTAGTACAAAGCGTGCCTACAGTAGACTGTCGGGCTTACTCATTAAAGCACTGAAAATCTCCCAACTAGTAGAAAAGGCAGCTCAATGGCGAGTCCCTACTACTTGAAATGTTCGGGGGTTTTTTTTTTTCCATATAATATGAGCCTCTTTCTGTGGTTTGCATCGTTTCTCATAAGGTAGATCAAGACCGTTTCTTCTGCTGCTTCTTTTAGATATACCCTCAATGTTCTGGAAGACCTTGGAGACGGTCAGAAAGCTAATGACGACATCATCGTCAGCTGGGTGAACAGAACATTGAGTGAAGCTGGAAAATCAACTTCCATTCAGAGTTTTAAGGTAAGAATTCCATGTTTGACTATTAAACATTACTTTTGCTGTAGAAAGTATCTATAATTGGGAAAGACAGCCTTTGGTTTCTTTGTGGGTGAGACTCCTTGTTGGGCTAATGGCACGATGCTTTTCTAATTCACTGGACTTTGTTTTTGGCTTTATCTAAGTAATCACATGATAATTTGTACACATTGACAGTCTCGGCGGTATTGTCCTTTTACACTAGGACAAGACGATCAGCTCCAGTTTGGCAGTTGTGGATTTAATTGACGCCATCCAGCCGGGCTGCATAAACTATGACCTTGTTAAGAGCGGCAATCTCACAGAGGACGACAAGCACAATAATGCCAAGTAAGGGGCGCTGCAGAATGTCCTGGCAAGAGCCCAGGCTTTGCAGCCAGACAGATGTGTGTTCTCCTTCACATTCTGCCACTTAAGAATGGTGTTACCCCAGGGGAAACCTCTTCTAGCCTCAGATTCCTCATCAGTAAAATGAGAGCAATAATACCTTGGAGATTTTGAAATGAATAAAATATATAAGAGCATGTAGGTAGGTGCTCAATCACTTGTTGCTTTAGCAGATTACAGAAATAACGTACTGTGTGTTTTAGTGCAACTTAGCTACAAGCTTTCAAGGGAAAAATGAGCTAGGAATATTCATGCCTTAGATAAGAGTATTCTTCTGTCACACTTTTTTTTTTAAACGCCTTTCCACCGATGTCTCGCTCACTGTGTGTAGATCACTCTTCCTATGTATGCTGAGTTGATTATCTTGGTCCCTAAATGGGCAGGATGCTTAAGCCTCAGCTGAAACTGTGTCTTGAAAGTTTACTACATTTCAGCAGTAATTGAGATGGTCTTTTTCCACCTTTCTCTTTCCTTCTTCTCCAAAAATCTAGACTGTGATCTGGTTTCACAGGCAACCCGTGAAAGCTTTACTAGTATACACTGAAAATCAGCCCACAGCAGGGCTTCACAGGATAGCTAAGACACATTACTGCAAATCTTTGGAGTTAGGCACATCATTTCTTGAAAAATATTTAGTGTATATGATAAAGATTTAATGTCCATAATATATTGAGAGCTCTTGAAACTTCTTTTTCCAGAAACTTGATCATCTTTAAAGACTCCCATTACAGAACACCTAGCAATGCCTCGTGTATTCATTGAGGGGTGCTCCCGCAGATTTCCCCAGCTGGGCACATCAGTTCTTTTCTCCCTTCCTTTGGCTACCCTTGCCATTCCTTGTTTCAGCCACTCTGTCCATGTGCCATGTAAACTCTCTCCCTGCCCTTGAATATTTGGAAGTATTTACTGCATCTACCAAAGCAACTTGCATTTTGCATCTGCCATAATTTTCCACCCCATATCTCTGGGATCACATGAGAGTGTCTGTAGTTGCTCAATGAAATATCAACAGTCTGGGTCATTAGATATATCTATAAAAAAATTTTTTTTTCATATCAAATCAGTGCTCCAAAATTAACTCATTTCATATTGAAGAGAAGGAGCGAATAAATAATAGCAACGCCAAATAGTAGAGCTTAAAAATCTGATGTCACTTAGGAGTGATGTCACAAACAAAAAAGAAAACAAAATAGCAAAAGATAAAATCATTCTGATTTGAACTTTGGCCGTGGCAGTTTTGCGTCTCAGCCAGATGATGATTTAAGAGGAAATAGATGTCTCGTATTGTGCCCATGACTGACAAGAATGTCACTTTAATTTGTGTTTCCTCCAACATTAGGTACGCAGTGTCAATGGCTAGAAGGATTGGAGCCAGGGTGTACGCCCTCCCTGAAGACCTTGTGGAAGTAAAGCCCAAGATGGTCATGACCGTGTTCGCATGCTTGATGGGCAGGGGAATGAAGAGAGTGTAAAATAGCCAATTGGAATACAGCCTTGCTCCCAGGTGCATGATTAGCAGATCGGCAATTTCCAGGTGAAGTGCTCATGGCTTAAGGAGCTGTTGGTTATTTAAAGGACTTTTAGTTGTAACAAGACTAAGCGCATCATGAGAGCCCTCAGGGGAAAGAGTTTTAGTAAAAACTACTCCTCTTTCCTGTAGTCAAGGTGGACTTGTCAGGCATACCTGAAACGTGCTCATAGCCGAATCATTTACACGCTCCTCCTAGGTCGCTGCCCTGATGTTTCTCATTGCTGTCCATATTTCTAAGTATCTTCTTCCTTCTTAGAATGCCCACCTCTTAAGACTTGCTTAGATGATTGGATATGAATATTATTAGACAATAATTTTGCTTTCCATCCAGTATGCTAGTTCTTATTCGAGAACTGTGGTCAGAGGGTATTTGGATATGAGTTGTCCTTTGCTTATCTTTATTGTACTGGAAATTTACAGAAGTAACGGGCTGTGCAGAATGTAATAGAAGCTTTTCATATTCTTTTATTCTTAAAATCAGTATCTTTTTACAGTATTCTTTCTACATGATCCTTTTTTGTACATTTAAGAATATTTTGATTACATTAAACAAGACTGCTGATTTTGCTACTTTTTTTAAGGGGTCTTCAAGTAAGTAAAAAAACATACATTATAGGTAGAGGAAAATGTACCTTGAATTTCCATCTTCCCTCTCATACCCAAGCTGTAAACAGTTGACATATTTTGTCTTAAAAACACTTGGTTCAATATATGCTTATTCATTTTAAAACCTGTATCATCCAACTCTCTCTTTAGATTTCAAATGCTGTTGAGTATGACATCTTTGAGGAGAGAGTGTGCGCAGAACTTAGACAGGATACGGTAGGCCAAGTATGCTAAGTGTACAGTAAATTTTCTAATTTTACACCTAAGACAAGGAGATGTGGTCACTAAAAAATAAACATATATATTAGGACTTAATGTACTCTTGCTTTGTCAAGCTGTTTGCTATAGTTTTCAAGACCATAATGTTACTCTAACTCTGAAAAATGATGTAATCTGGTAGCAGTGTATTAGTTCAAATAAAGGCATTTACATAATAATTAGTCTCTTCATGCTTCTGTCTCTTAGTAGTGTGCCGGTAATGTTTGCCAGGTTCTTTTCCTCCAATATTCTAACTCTCTTTCCGGTGTACTATATAAAATGATGTTTGTTAAATTTTACTTTTGGAGCTGAATTGCAGGGACTGAGTTAAGGATACTATCAATGGGGTAAGATGGTTTTCTCCACCCTACCAAAATTTCCTTATCCAATTTCTCCCTTTTTCTTCCTTTTCCATCTCACTCAGCCTTTTCAGTGTTCTATGATATACAGAAAATCGAAACAGTGGGGGTCTGAACAACCAGGCAAGAGAGATGGTTTATGGACATTTGGGGCTGGATAATTCTTTATTGAAGGTGGGGAGGGAGCCGTCCTTTGCACTGCAGGGGGTTAGTGGTATCCTTGGTCTGTACCCAGTAGATTTCAGTAACATCCCCTCCCTGGGGTGTAGACCAAATATGTCTCCAGACATGGCCAAATGTTCCATGGAGCACCAAAATCATCCCTAGTTGACATTCTGTTGTTTATGGTACCATTTCAAGGTTTTGTGTGACTGAGAAATATGAATGCAGTCCTTTGAGGTACTGCATGGTGATATTATAAAATATTTTGTACTTACAATCTAAAAGTAAGAAAGATCTTTCTTAGTATGATACAAACCCCAGAGACATAAAATAGAATGATAAATTTGACAGTTCTGCTTTTATAAAAGATATATATATATATAAATATAATAAAGTCAAAATATAGACAACCAAGAAAAAAGTTTAGTCTCATTGTCTTAGTCCATTCGTGCTGCTATAACAAAACATCATAGAGTGGGTGGCTTGTAAACAACAGAACTTTATTTCTCACAGTTGTGAAGTCTAGGAAGTCCAAGATCAAGGCTCTGGCAGGGTCTGGTGAGGGCCCACTTCCTGGTTCATAGGTGGTGGTCATTTACCTTAACCTCACGTGGTGGCAGGGGCAAGGGTCTCTTTAATAAGGGCAACTAATCCCATTCATGAGGGCTCCACCCTCATGACCTCAGGCCCCACCTCCTAGTACCATCACACTGGGAGATTAGGTTTCAACATAAGAATTTGGGGGGGACCCAAATATTTGGTCTACAGTGTCCATATGTTGAGATTAATTTTCTTAATATAAAGACAGCTTTAATGAATAAGTAAAAGATAAGTCTTTTGCAAACATATACTCATTACTGATGAGATAAAGACAATCCCATCTTATTCCTGTCTTCAGCCTTGTATTTTCTATGCTTACCTACATTCCTCTCCCTCTAAGTACAAAGATTCTTCTCTGTAATTATGTCTGTAATGCCTTGAAATGCCTTTGAAACAAGATAAAAGGTTTATTCCATCTTGCCCTTTTTTCAAGAAAGGAGCCGGTCTCTTGGGTGGTTCCCTGTACAAGGCCCACAGTCTGTAGGAATGCACCTTTGAATAGATACATGTTCATATAAAGTGGTGAGCCTGAGTACGCCATTTCTTCCTTCCTCCAAATAATGGGCTAAAATCACTAATATATTAAACGGCCTAACAAATCTATAAAAGAAAAAGTTGCTTTTTAAAAATGGGCAAAGGAGATGAATATCCATTTCAAAAACTATCATTAACCAATGAACATAAAGGTGGAATGCTAATTCTCAAAAGTAATGAAGGTTATGTAGTTAAAACCAACCAAGAACTGCCTTTTTTTAAGTAGGCTTTATTTTTACAGCAGTTTTAAGTTCACAGCAAAATTGAAAGGTACAAAGGTACACCCCCTGCCCCGACACTTGCATCACCTCCCTCACTAACAACATCCCCCAACAAAAGGGTACATTGGTTACAATTGATGAAGCTGCCTGGACACATGCTTAACGCTCAAAGTCCATGCTTTACCTTAGGGCTCACTCTGGGTGTTGTACGTTCTGTGGGTTTTGACAAATATATAATGACATGTATCCACCCAGTATAGTATCAGACAGAGTACTGTCACTGCCCTAAGACTCTTCTGTGCTCTTCTAGTCATCCCTCCCTCTTCCCTAACCCCTGGAAACCACTGATCTCTTTACTGTCTCCAGAGTTTTGCCTTTTCCTAGAATGTTAGGAAGTTAGAATCATACAGTATGTAGCCTTTTCAGATTGGCTTCTTTCGCTTAATAATACACATTTAAGAGAACTGCCTTTTGTATGAACTGCCTTTCATTGATTAAAAAAAAAGAAGTGATTGATAAATTACCTGATGTTGATGACGGTATGAGTATACAGGCACTCTCTGATACCGCAGATGGAAGAGTCATCAGTTTATAATTTGTTGAAGGCAATTTGGTAATTGCAGTCAAACTAAAAAGTGGCATATCCTTGAACTCTGCAGCCAGCAAGTAGAGCAGTGTGCCATGGTACGTCTTGTGTTGTAATAAAGGACTGGGGAAACAGTGTGGTCTGTCTGTACAAGGAAAGAGGTCCTGTATTATCCCATTTAAAAAAAAATGGTAGTATATGCATAGATAAAAGTCTTGAGGAAACTACATATTTGTGTAGTTACACTTTGAGATGTGGAGTGGAATAACAAGTTTTTTACTTTTTATGTTACATATTTCTATAATGTCAGGAGAGTTAAAATACACTGTTACTGTTGTCAGGCAAATAACAGAAAAATTTTACCCTATAGAAAATTTAAAAGAGTATCACAGTGAATGCCTATATATTCTTTACCTACATTTCCCAATTGTTAACATTTTGACATATTTGTTTTATTCTCTGTTTTTTTGCCGAAGCATCTGAAGGTAAGTTGTCAACATCGCAGCATCAGCCTCCTGAGAATAAGAACATTCTCCCACATAACTATGATAACATTGTCATATCTCCAAAATGTAACATAGATATCATCTCTAATGCACAGTCTAAATTCAAATTTTCCAAATTATTCCCAAAGTATCTTTAAAATTTTTCTCTTTAATCCAAGATACAATAAAAATTTACACATTGCCTTTCACTATCAGGTCCCTGTTCTGTCCTTTAAGATTTAAGATACTGAAATAATCTGCTTTTTTTTTCATCTTTTGTGCCACTGACATTTGTTAAGAGTTCAGGCTAGTGTTGTAGAATGACCCACATCTGGATTTGTCTGATTGTGAAAAGAAGGAAAAAACATTCTTTGCAATTTAGGAAAAATAATATTTACAAACCTGGTATAAATGAGTTCGTGGTATGAGTTTGTAGGGTTTATTTTAAGTGGGTACCATTGGAAAGGTGACATGACTTTTGGGGGAAAATGTGAATCATTTTACATTTTCTTGTTTGGTTTTTGGGTTTTGGGGGGGTAATTATGTTTATTTATCTGTTTATTTTAATGGCAGTACTGGGAATTGAGCCCAGGACATCATGCATACTAACCATGCACTCTACTACCAAGCTGTACCCAATCCCCCTTACATTTTTATTTTGAAATGGTTGTAAGCTGACAGGAAGTGTCAAAAAGTGAACAAGTGGTCCCATGCCCCCTCCATCCAGTTTCACCCAGTCACAACACCCTATGTAGCTATGAAGCCATACCTCAGAGATCGTGGATTCTGTTCCAGACCACAGCAATAAAACGAATCTTGAAATAGTGAGTCACATGAACTTTTTAGTTTCCTAGTGCATATAAAAGTTATGTTTACACGATACTGTAGTCTTTTAAGTGTGCAACAGCATTATGTCTTTAAAAATGTGCATACCTAAATTTAAACATACATTATTGGGGAGAATATAGCTCAAGTGGTGGAGTGCATGCCTAGCATGCACGAGGTCCTGTGTTCAGTCCTCAGTACCTCCTCTAAAAATAAATAAACCTAATTACCCCACCCCCCCAAGAAAACAAAAAATTTTATTAATTAAAAAATAAGATATATTATTGCTAAAAAATGCTATGTGAGCCTTCAGCAAGTTGTAATAACATCAGAGATCACTGGTCACAGATCACCATAACAAATACAACAATAATGAAAAAGTTTGAAAGATTGCTAGAATTACCAAAATGAGACACAGAAACATTAAGTGAGCAATTGCTGTTGGAAAATCGATGATAAGCTTGCTCGATGCAGGGTTGCCACAAACTTTCAATGTGTAAAAATCACAGTACCTGCGAAGTGCAATACTGCACTTTGAGGTGTGAAACAAGGTATACCTGAAGTACAATATAAAAACCCAGGTGGGTGAAATGGGTGAAGGGGGCAGGGCAAAAGGTACAAACTTCCAGTTATAAATAAGTCCTGGGGATGTGATGTGTAGCATGGTGACTATAGTTAACTACTGTATTGTATATTTGAAGGTTGCTAAGAGTAGATCTTAAAAGTTCTCATCACAAGAAAAAAAATGTGTAACTACGTGTGGTGATGGATGTTAACTCAACTTTTTGTGGTGATTATTTGGCAGTGTATACAAGTAATGAATCATGCTGTACACCTGAAACAAATACAATGTTATATGTCAGCTTTACCTCAAGTGAAAAAAGAAAAGGGACTAGAAAAGAGTTTAACAGTGAAAAATGTAAGGGACAAAACCCCCAGGAAATTTACAATGGTACAATCTATAGAGCTTAGTCGTATTTCACCAGTTTTACATGTGCTCGTTTGTGTGTGTGTGTATTTTTCTTTTTCAAAATTGCTTTAGATATCCTAGGTCCTTTGTTTTTCCATACACATTTTAGAATAAGTTATTCTATGTCTGAAAAAACTTTTTGCTGGTATTTTGATAGGAATTGTATGAAATCTACAGATCAATTTGAGGGAGAATTGACATCTTTACTATGTCAATTCTTCCAATCCATGAGTATGGTCTATCTCTTCATTTATTTAGGTCTTCTTTGATTTCTTTAATCAGGATTTAAAATTTTTCAGTGTACAGAGTCTACACATTTTCAATTTATACCTAAATATTTTATTTGGAGTTTTGGGTAAGTTCCTCGGGATTTTCTACATAGACATTCATATCATCTGCAAAAATTTGTTAAGACGGTAGATCTCATGTTAAATGTTCTTACCACAATAAAATAATGGTTTTAAAAGACAAAAACAAATCATTGCTAATTTAATGGGAAGTGGTCTTCTCTCCTTTATATATCTTCCCAGGAACACTGTATGGGAAGGTATATTTAAAGGATCAGCGAGATGGAGATGACAGCCACTTACTGGGAAACAAATAGCATTGGTGAAAGATTTTAAAATAAACCATTAAACACCAGGTATACAAACTTGCAGTCACTCACAAGGAATTTATCAGATCTTGTCCACTTTGTGAAATGCTCCTCAGTGAAGAATTCAGGTCTTTCTTTTTCATCACTTTTTATTCAACATACTTCCTGTGACTGGAGAAGTTTTCAACATTACATATTCTGTTGAGTCTTCTGTTAAAATACTTTCCATTAATAATCAAGTAAATAACATTGAGTACCTGCTTTGTCTCAGGCTTTTGTCCAAGGCCTGAAGCCTGAAATTCAAGTGAGACACGCTCTTTTCCTTGAGCTCTATACTTGGGTATCTGGGACACAAACACTTATCATAAAGTAAAGTGTAACAGTGGACGTTTGTATCAGGTAGGAGTACAAAGTCAGGGAAATTCGGACGGCAGTGAACAGAACGTGTGTGGATCAGGGCGTGGGTGGCGTGGCGGTCAGCACAATCCCCAGTGCGAAGTGATGCTTTCGCTACTGATTCCTTTCTTTGAAGTTTGACTGGAGATAAAAGGGCCTAGACAGGTGTTTTTTGTTTTTGTTTTTTTAATCCAGCAGACTCCTCCTTGCGGTCCAGATTTGACCCATAGTTATTCCCTGGATTAAAAATCCTCTTTCAAAACTGCTACACTCATTAGATTTCATGGAAGGGACTCCTTGAAAAGCTTGAGAGCTGAGACTCACGGTCCAGTGTCACTGATGAGAAAAATAGCCCCTAATATATGAGAGCTGGCGTGGCCCTCACAGCTTGGCCGTGTTCTGTGAGCATAGAGAAATTCACACAACACCAGCATCCAACAAGTCCCCTCTGCGGTGGTGATTCAGTGAGACAAAAACAAGACTACTGCGTAATCATGTCTGAACACAGACAAAACATGAATGTTGTCCAAGTCTCAGAAATAAACAAACATCCTCCACTCCTGGCTGATATGAGGCACTGCTGCTGCTTTTTTCCCCCAATAAATCTTTAGCCTTGGTATAATCTAGTATGATTTTACAACGTTGATTGTAAATATTTCTTGTCTTTAGATAACGTATTCCTTACCCCTTGTCTCCTCTGACAAACAGTTGTGATAAAATTTTCTACCTTTTAATTAAGTAAAAACTGTTATGAGAACTTTTATCTGCCAAATGTATTTATAATGATGATGATAAATTTGACAAACTCAGAGTTTAACTTCCTACATTAGTTATGCATAGATAAAAGATGGTAGTTATATCTTCCAATGATTGAATACATTTCAAGTTTAAAAGAAACATACATTTAAGCATAAAGACTGATGCAATAACTCTCTGCCAAACATTTTTCCAGGATTCTTGATTCACAAACTATTTTTGTATTTTGTTCAAAATATTTGTGGATAGGCATTTGGAGTACTGACTTAGTTATGTAGGACTCATGAGGGTCCTATTGCTTAAATCCAGTAACCAAGACATAACCACTTTGTGAGCCTTAACAGCAACAGCAAAATATGTAAAAACTTCAGGAAGCTTAGTTCTAAGGTCTTCACTAAACATGATGCTTCTCATGCTGTATAAACTCTTTGATGGAAGCAAAGCACTCACCACTTTTCAGCTAGTCACCTAGCCACCTAAGAAATATTATTGTAATGCTCCAAACCTGGCCACTCTTCCTCCCTTTACCTGAAATAGAAAATCCCCCCATGGTTGCTTATCTCTTCCAGGAGGTTATCTCTGCCCTGGCCAAACCTTCTAGAGACTCTCTTAAATAACCATGATTTAGTTGTATTTGTTAATGGTTCAAAAAGAAAAAGTAAAAGTAAACATTGCTAAACAGGATATGCTATTACAGACTTAAATGTCTCCTTGAAATACAAGCTTCTCATAGAAATTAAATCAGTTCAGATAGCTAAATGAATTGTCCTTGCCCAGGCTAACCATCGGACAAAATATAAAACAGGATACTTTATACTGAGAGTAAATATGTGATTTTAGGTTGGTTCCATGATGTCAACACGGTTTAGAAACAAGGAGATTTCCTGACCTCTCCAGGAACCCTTATAAAATAAATGGTGACTTAAAAGACCTTGAGATGCTTTGCCATTATCTGAGAAGATAACCATGATAAAAACAGATTTTAGCAAAAATGCCTTGTGTTATCACCTCCATAGCAAACATAGTTTGGCCGCAACACTGAACCAACAATAGCAGGGAGATGGCCAGAGGTACTGATGAGTGGCTGGCAGTGCGTGTTCTGCGTGCACTCCCGCCATCCTGAAAGGCTGTGGAGGTAGGACATGGCCTGGAACCAAAGCCCCGAGTCCCACTTACACATCTCCAAATGGGCGATGAGTATTTTCTGATTATTGCTGTCTATTCTTAGGGTGGGTTGAGGCCTCTCCTTGCTGGAGAGCTGAGTGAAACGATTTCTCTCTCCTGATATGGGAACTCCCTGGGGAGAGGGTGTAGCTCAAGTGGTAGAGTGCATTCTTAGCATGCACGAGGTCCTGGGTTCAATCCCCAGTATCTCCTCTAAAAATAAATAAATAAACCTAATTATCTCCCTCCCCACCTAAAAATAAATAAATTTTTAAAAATGATATGGGAAATCCCAAGGTATCTGTCTAGTGATAGGGACACACGTTTTGCTGGGATCATCATTTCAAAATCCTTTCAAGTATTACATTATACTTAGAAATTTCTCTGTACATACCATATTCGAATTTAGAAAAAATTAACAGAATTCAAAAGTTATAATTATGAATGCTCTCAAAAACCCCAGAATTCCCAGGCCCCAAATGCTGCCATTGGCCTGATGATGACAAACCACTCAAAGATCCACAAGTTTTCTCTTTGTATGTTAATAAAAGACTGCCTTGTGCATTTGGGAATTTCACTTCCAATCCCAGATTCTACTCTATTTTACAAGTTAACGGGATTGAATATTCTGGAACACTTATAAAATATCCCCAACTTTATGACCAATAGATACAAGGTACATTTTCAAAACAGTCACCTAAACATCCTCTGTATGACCTGCCACCTGGAGATTTGGTCTTCTGAAACAGGCAATGGAAATAAAACTTCCTTTGAGCCTCTGTGAAAAATATCTTGGTACCGTCAACTGGTATATCGGTAAAACTACAAGGTATTGATACTTAGATTTAAGTATTTACATTTTTAACTTAAAAGATACACATCACTTTCTCCCAGACTACTGGACATCCATTTCATCAGAAGACTGAGGAACTGGATTCTTAGGAATCCTCCAGAAGCCACTGACAGCAGAAGTGGACAGTTTTTGCTCGAGACAACAAAGCTGCTGTCCTCAGAAGCCGATGGGTTCCACCCGAGATGACAGAATGAGATTTTTTCTCATTTTTCAACCCTTTTTCTGTCCCTTTGCCCTTCTAATATTACCTCTTCTTACACGTTTATACCCTCCAGGACACTAATATGATCTCCCTTCTCTTCATCCTATTATTTTTGAACCACTATTGCCCTCTTCCGTCTCTTCAGAGAAAACAAAACTCTCCTATATGTTTTTCCCAGGCCATAGCTACTGCTTTGAATTTAACTAACTGCTGGATCTGATATCCTCCACCAGCCCCTGCTGACACTAATTCAGCATCTATCCCTTTAAACATCTCAGAAGGCAGATTCCCTTTCACAGACCCCTTCTGGTACTTCAGCTTCCCTCATACCGTTAATCCCAACTCTCAGCCTTGTAAAAATGGACCTTGACCTCACATTCTCAGAAAGCTCTGCTAAGGTGATTAGAATACCATCAGCAAGACCTAGCTGGTGAGGTGTAGACAATAATATTAAGGCTTTCCTGACCCCTGCAGTCAGTTCATTCCCTTTAGATAACATCCTGCTTTGCTGAACTAGTTAGCGCCACTCAAAAAATTTTTCTACCTCGAAGGACATCAAACTGACTTACCCCTGTTGTGATAAATGACACTTTATACTCGCAGTACAGTTTACCCCCAACTAGGGTATTTCATTTATACGGGTAGGCTTACACAACGTGGCCACACACAGGATTCAGGATAATTGTGAGACACTTTTAAGTATTTAAAAGCACCATCCCGCCTGTGGATCATGTTTCTCTGGAAAAAATACTACCCAAAAACCTTCAAAATGCAGTACCCCCAAGCTTATTAAAACCAAAACTCCCAGAAGGTACAACTGACTCTGTTTTAATGTGTACTATCCAAGTTGCAATTCCGCCACTAGGGATAGTATCACTGACAAACGTGGCCCAAAACTTGCCTCGGACCCTAACCAAAATCATAAGTAGCACAACTTCAACTTTAAAAGACAAATTAGTCTAAACCCATTAGTTAGGATTGTTGTGGACAATCACGTGACCTTTGATGACCTCTTAACCAGTTTGAGGGGGAATTTACGCCATGGCAAACACTACTTGCTGTACCTATTGATGAAGGTGATTCATGTACCAGGACCCACAAAGTGGAGGGCCCCCTAGTGGCCAAGCCCACATCACAAATCCAAACCTAAAAGTCAGGCTGCACTTAATAGGAAACACTTGTCAAGGAGTCCTAATTTACGCCAATCACTATCCTCCAGCCCAACTTTAGCCATTTACCTTAGAAAATAGGGTTTGTTAGCCCTACAAGGAAATCCCCGACCTCCTAGCCAATCATGCCCTTCTCCACGTTGCGTCCTCTGACTCCGTAAAACTCGCTCTTCCCAAAATCCCTCGGGAATAGCATTTCACTGCTTGTGAGGCATGTACTCTCCCAACCCATGGATGGCTTTTCCCTTAAATAAAGGACAAATTTGTTTTAGTTTTGTCAATTGACATTTTGGCAATGGGTTGGGACCTGAAGACAGCTGCTCAAGATTCCGTGAACGGCTCCAAGACACAGGTGAGGATACCCACAGAGCCCTTCGGTTTTGCTGCCTCTTCCGCCTTCTGGGACCTCCGGGTAAGCTGCTCTTGGATAAGCTCTGCCTATTTTGTGCTCTAACTTCTTTGAGTTTCTTTGTCCTAATATTTCTGAGTGGACAATTGGGGTGTGAGAGACTGCAGATTGTTCTGGGTGAGACTTACTGGGCCACAACACTTGGGTTTATTGCAAATTTCATCTACAAGGTAAGCCACCTTCGAGAGGTCCTGATAGGGCTCAGGAACGGTGCACAGGCAGCCAGAAACAGTAAGTCTCATGGAATTAAGGAAGATTATTTCAACAAGGGAAATTAATGGATACTCCTTCAGTCTAAGAAAGCAAAATGGCAACTATTAGGGGATTCAGAAAGCCTCAAAGTTAAGTCCACAGCAAAAAACCACTGGGGGACGTGGGGAGATAAACTAAGATAAGAAATGTGGACTCTTTTTACCAATAACACATCAAAATCTAAGTAGGCACAAGTTAAACTACTAAAAACCATTAGAATGTCTGCCACTGTGAGGAAATCGTCTCATGAAAGGAATAAGAGTTCTATTGCTAATGAGAATCTTGGAAGCCGCCGCCACAAAATTGGTGGGTACAGGTCAACCACTTAAAAGCCGTTAGGTGCTTATCACCTAACTTTAACCTCACTCGCCAACCTTAAGAAAATTTCCATGCAGTGAGTTATACTGTAGAACTCTATAAAATCTCCAACCCAGTGGCACATGCCTCTTAGATATTAATTTGGCTCCAAGAGACCCAAGACTTGGCTAAAGAAATGAGCTCCTCAAGTTTCAAAGAATGAAACACACCAACTTCTGGCATGCCTGCTAATTCTATGTCTAAGAGCTGTGGTCCCAGAAGCTGCTGATAGCTACAAAAATGGCAAATTCTTACCAAGACCACCTAGAATTACAGTGGTCATCACAGGGAACATTCCAATTAGACAAGATCATTCATTTAAGAACTGTACGTGAAAGTAAGAGTTCCCAAATCAAACAAACAGAATGGGATAGCTATTTAATTGGCATGTAGAAGCCTCCAAAAGGCTTCAAGACTCCAAAATACCTTCATTGAATGATTCATTGCAGAAGGCTAATGAAAAATTAAAGACACAAGCGGTACCTAAAATAAGACTGTAGGACTGATGTGACTCCTGCTACTCTCCTCTAGTCTCCATTACCTGAGTATTCAGTCCAGTAATCCTCTATCTATATTGCCTTTCAACTCTGACGGGATTAAAGTCTGCTGAGTTAGTTGCCTTAAAGGTACCCTCCTTGAAGGAGAGCCTCTCCCAGTGTTGACAGGACTCTGAGAGACTATCCAGTAAACTGCTACCAGTCATTCCCTTAAATTGCCAAGGGGAAACAAAAATTAAAATTAATGGAAAACCTTGTCAAATTCTGGAAGACATTGGAACTACACTCTAATCCCTATTAGCTCTGGAGCCTGCAGATGGGATCTTGGGAAAACTGGCAGAAGCCAGCAAAGGATGAGAATTCCTACAGCAGGCCCAGATCTCTGTCTGTAGTGCCCCATCCAGAGATGAAGGTAAAATTTCACATTGTCCCTTCCTTTCCAAATCCAGACCCAATGGTTATTGATTCTTTCTCTCACAGGGACACCTGTTGCCTTCTTGTTTGTCTTGTGTCCTAAGAAACTGGCTTGGAAGCCATCAATTTGGGGGCCCCCAAAACATGGCCAGACAGAAATGTGGGTCACTCCATTTGCAGCAAGGATCCTACAGACTGTTACCAGCTCTCAGGAGAACTTTCTAAGTCTGTCTTTCTTTTGGCTATCTTTGGGAGTGGCGCTGGAATCTCGAGAGGGTAGTATCTTTTGCACTCTCTTTGGAGATGCTTCTTGGGTCCGTGGGGTTGTTCAATACTGCCAGGAATATTTACTGTTTGTCCTGGCTGAATCCTGGCAAGATATTTGAAAGGATTTTTTTTTTAAGTAACTCTATGGTCAGAGTTGGTCAAATTGGAAGCTGATATACAGAATTTGATAAGAGCTTTTTTTTTAAGCCTTCTCCCCTAAGCTAAATGAAACTATGTGCCCAGAGGGAAAGAAAAACATTCCAAAGACAAACAGTTCTAAATCTAGACCATAGGAATCTTTTGATTTTCATCTTAGTTGGAGATCTTTGCCATGATCTAAAAAAGCGGATTGAAGATGATGTAGTTGGATGTGTGGGTCAGCCCTTTGGTGTCATTCAAGTTGCAACCCAATTCTGTGAGAAATTAAAAACAACTGTCCTTGTCTTGTAAATTTATGAGTCTTTACAAGAACAGAAGTGCATAATTCAAAGCTCACTTATCCTTTTTACCATTCTCACACCCTCTACTCTTCATCTCAAAAGGCTTGTAGATATTGTAAAAATTCTGGACTTAGGAGACTAAAGTCCTTCTTGGTAGAACTTGTATTCTTCTTCTGTGCCTTTGGGATGTAAATGTTCTACCTGGTTTTCTCTAGGAACTAATGGCCATTTCTTTGAAATATAAACTTCAGGGAGGTAATTCCTATCAGAATGTACCCCCCCCAAAAAAAAATAGAAGAGGGAGAGGAAGAAGAATAGGAAGATGAAGAAGCAGAAGAGGAAGAAAAAGGAGGAGGAGGAGGGACTATTTCAAAACTAGGTCTAAGAAAAATGTTAGAAGTTTTCTTTACAAATATTAGTAAAAGGCTTTAGCCATCTGAGCAGGTAACCATAACTTATTCCACCTGCCAGAAACACAGTTTGGATCAAACTGTTCTTCTATGAACTAGTGAGTTTCACATTATCATATCTTGCTCATGGCTAAAATTTTTTAAACAAAAGCTGTGAGATCTCTGCTTGCATCTGGCTGTCTATTTGTGTACGTCTGTGTGTTGTAAAGCGAAGAATGTTTTTTGCCATTCAATTCTATGAGGATCAAGTCATTAGCCACTGACATTCAGTACACCCTGAAAAGAATTCAGGATGAAAAACAGGATGAAAAATATGTGTTTTGGATTTATGGGCCCCTAAATAGTTAAGATGCATATCTAAAGAGGAATTTCAATGACCCCAGATTCTTGCATCTTCCCACACGTAGATGAGCACTAAAATCATTAACTTGAGAGATCTGCTTTTGTGATTAGTGGTAATCTTTTACCAAGATATATGCTTGACTATGTGTATTCCCCAACCAACAAAATTCATAGATATTCTGGCTCCTTTCTGACCTCTTCGTAGCTATTCCTGAGAGCCATATGAGAGGCTGTCTCCTGGGCTATAGTCCTCAGTAAGGTCCCCAAATAAAACTGAAAATCACAGCTCTCATGTTGTGTGTTTATTTCAGGCGACAGTTTTGGCAACCACAAAAGGACCCAGAGCAGACTTTGCTTCTTCACCTTGTTGATTGAATTAAATGCACAACCTAAAAGTTGAGAGTTACGTTTTATTCGGCAGACATTTCTGAGGACTTGAACCCCTTTGAGCCTGGGATGACATCCTCCCAGATCGCTCTGAGGGACTGCTCCGAAGACGTAAGGGAGGAGCCAGGATATATAGGAGTTTTTACAACAAATACCAGGTAGTTGGAACATCAAAAGATTACTGTTAATTAAAGAAAACCAGATATCTCAAGTTAAAGAATTTAGTGCTTTTCTATGTATGGGAAGGTGCAAAGATCTGGGCTCATTGAAATATTCCTTTGATGTACACCTAGCTATGTAGGGCCAATGTCCTGTTCTTCCACATCCTGAGTTCCCTCAGTGTGCACAGCTGGGGGTGCCTGCAGAAGCCCACGGGCTGCCTGCTTATTTGCTTCCTGAGTTACCCCCACTTACTGTTGGCAGTAGTGGCTGAAGACTTGATGGCCAGAGCATTCTTTGCTTACTGATATGGCTGACAATATTTTTCATTCACAGCCTGAACTCTACAAGGATCTGGAGCCTTGATACCAGTAAGAGCACCTTGTGCCCATCCACATGCCTAGCAAGTCCAGACAAATTTGGGTGAGTCTTTCTTGGTCCCAGATTGCCCATCTTGGTTGATGATCCTTACTTTTATTTGATGGTGCATTAAAAAGTTACCTGTCTTCTCAGTTGAAAGATACTGAAAGTTTGCTTGGTTTAAAAGACATTGGGATCCCCAGTTGAAAGACACTAGGAAGACTTTGCTCAATTGGAAGACACTGAGGAGTTTTGGACTGAATGAATAGGTAAGCAGCTTGTTGGTGTGTTTCCTTGAATTGGTTATAAAAGAGTTTGTTGGAATAAGAGTGAGGATACCATACGAGCGCTTTTAGCTCCAAAAATAAGGGACGCAGCTCCTCCTGGCTGGTTATGGCAACTGAGAAATTTATGGGAGTGGTGTAGGTGAGTCCTCACACTGTGCCATAGAGAAAAATCACTGATTAATTAAAACCTCAGTCATCTGGAGGTGCACCATAAGGTCTGGCCATCCAGTGCTCCAAGCACCCATGGCAGTTTTAGGCTGCTGCTGGGAGAAACCTAGACCCATGAAAAAGCTGAGATGACTCCAGGGTGACACCTAGAGAAGTTAAGTTCACCAACAGCCCACTTGCCCGCCACACAGTTTTCAATAATGATTTTATCCTGACAAAAACCCAAATTTAAATTGAGGAATAGAGTCTCCCAAACAGAAGGAAAGGGGACACCAGATAACCTGTGACTAGCGCCCCAGCTGGGTTTATGTACGCCTGAAATTTATACTTGTAAATACTTCCTTAGTTGGGAACTAAGGAAATTCTGCCGTGAAATGGCCAAGATGAGGCTTTTCTTTTGACATTCCAAAACTGGTTTTTGCTTATGCAATTAGAGAAAGCCAGCTTGATAAAATATCTTTTCAAAATTCCGACCCTAAGGGAACAAAGTCCTTGTAGGAGGAGCTTGCATTTTTCTTCTGTGCCTTTGAGATGTAAATGTTCTATTAGGACTCTCAGGGACTTTTATCTTACTCTTATCTAAACCATCTCATATTCCTGAGACAGGGGGGGGGGGCACGGACGGACGGACACTTTTTAAAACTCAAGCAAGTAAACTTATTCCAACTGTTATTAATACAATAGTGAGTTTCATATTATAATATCTGATTTATGACTCAAGTTTTTAAGTGAAACTATGAAATCTCTAGCTGTGTCTATGTCTTGTCATGGGGCACA
Organism: Vicugna pacos; assembly: GCF_048564905.1. NCBI lineage: Eukaryota > Metazoa > Chordata > Mammalia > Artiodactyla > Camelidae > Vicugna > Vicugna pacos. Next base: position 107,729,048 of record NC_133023.1, on the reverse strand, counting down.
GTGGAGTGGCCGGTTGGTGAGCCAGTGACGTGTGGTTGGTAAAACAATTTACCAGAGATGAAGTATAAGAATAGAAAGGAGTTTATTCGGTACACCGTCATAGACAACAGTGGGCCACACAGGCGAGAGGTGTCTGTGTGAGCACAGGGATGAAGTACAGGGTCTTTTACTGGGGGGAGGAGTTGGTGGTCACAATAGGTTGGGGGCTGTGTGATTAGCTCGTGCACAAGTTCTGATTGGTTATGGGTGAGGTAAGAAGTTTAAGGTCTGGGAAGGGTTTGTGGGGTTTATCACTCTGATAAGGTGGGCTGAAAGGAACCACCTTGATCTATTATGAGATTAAGCATTACCTAGGGCTATCAGTTTGTTAGGGCAAACACGCCCAGCAAGAATGTACTTTATCTTTTGAGGAATTGTTGCAGCGAAGTGTGTTACAGCTCAGTTGTGACAGCAACCTGGATCCTGACGAGAGACCAAGCAGCACTCGGAGGGTTGGAGAACTCAGGTTTATTAAGCTGGCGGGCCGAGAGGAGTTAACACTCCAAGCTCTGGACCCCATCTATAGGTTTACACAGGCTTTTATAGGCTGCCAGTCTAGACTTTGCAACATCATATGCAAATAAGGTGTAACAAAGTTGACTAATCAGGAATGAGCTTTTTAGAAATGGACCAATCAGGAGTGACAGAAATGGACCAATCAGGAGTGAGCTTTATGCAAATGAGGTGTTACAAATGGACCAATCAGGAATTAGCTCAGGGAACCAATACAATCTTAGGGGTAAGTTCCACTTTCCTAGAAGCAAGCCATTTTATAGAGGCAAAAAGCAAGATAATGCTGCCCAGCCAGGGAACTGGATGGGGCTGGAGGAAAGTCTTTTTCATGGGGCTTCCCACCTCAGAATCACCAGCAGATATCTGAAAGCCCAGGAATGGGGGTCGTTGGACTTTGAAGGACATCAGTTGGTCCCACATGTCTGTGTGTACATTATAGATATGCTATGCCTCTACCTCCAAGTGGTATTGCAAAAATTAATTAAGTGAGCTTGATTTAATTGGCTTAAAGGAAATCAAGTGCTTATGTAAATTCTCAGAGATATAAAAGAAACCCAAATGAATTTCAGGTTCACATGATCTGGGAAGTACTCAGTATTAAATTAATATTTGGTATTAAAGTTAGTTTACATTTATTGGTTTAATTAATGCAATTCAATTCCATTCTGACACTAATTACCCAGAGTTAGCAAAGACCCCACAGGTTAAGGGTTCAGTCCCACAAGCCTGCCCCTAATTCGTATACCAATCACAAGTTTTGGGCTGCCACTTATACCTTTGACTAGTTAGTGATAAATCAGGGGTTCCCATGACCCTCTCCTCATGTTTGATAATTTACTAGCACAGCTCATAGAACTCGGGGAAACAGTTACACTTACCAGTTTATTTTAAAGGTTACAACTCAGGAATAGCAAAATGGAAGATGTGCATGTTGGGGAGGGAGGTGCAGAGCTTCCATGCCCTCTCCAGGCACGCCACCCTCCCAGCACCTTGATGTATTCACCAACCCACAAGCTCTCTGAACCCCATTGTTTAGGGATTTTTTAAATGAAGATTTTATTATGTAGACATGATTGATTAAACCATTGGCCATTGGTGATTGCGTTAGAATTCTCCAGAGAAATAGAACAAATGGGAGATGAGATATATATCTGTGTATATATATGTATATGTGTGTGTGTATATATATACATATAAGTATGTATAATTTTTTTTTAATAGGAACTGGCTCATATAGTTATGGAGACTAAGCAGTCCCTCTAATTACTAGCTGAAAGCTAGAGCCCCAGGAGAGCTAGTGGTATAATTCAGTCCAAGTCTGAAGGCCTGAGAACTAGGGGAGCCAATGATGTAACTCCAAGTCCAAAGGCCTAAGAACCCGGGACAGGGGTGGAAGGTGGTTTACTCATCTAAACCCTGGAATCCAAAGACCCAAGAAATAGGAACTCTGATGTCTGAGGTCAGGATTAGGTGGGTGTCTCAACTCAAGAAGAGAGAGAGAGAGAATTCATCATTCCTCTACCTTTTTGTTCAGCTTGGGCCCTCAACAGATTGGATGATGCCAGCTCACATTGGTGTGGGTGATTGAAATCATTCTCCAGTCCCCTTCCCCTCCCTGAAGGTCACAGGTAGGGCTGAAAGTTTCAACTCTCTAATCAGGCCTTGGTCTTTTGGGGATCAGCCCCCATCCTCAAGCTATCCAGAGGCCCTGGGGCACCAGTCATCTCATTTGCATACCAAAGACACTCTCATCACCCAGGAGATTCCAAAGGTTTTAGGAGCTATATGCCAGCAACAAGGGACAAAGACCAAACACTTATTTCTTATTACATCCCAGCATCCAATACAGAGCAAAGCTCTAATTCTTTAAGCCCTCTCTAAAACCATCTAATACAAATTCAAATCCTCTATGAAGTCTTTTCTACACACTTTTATGGAGATAATCCATGGTTCCTTCAATAAGAAATAAATCCCACTTGTTTCACGGCAAGGATGGACGGTCCTCGTGTTCTTTAACACTGGAAACAACAGCCTCCATCTTCAGGTTGTCTGGTAGGAGAGAGGAGAAAATGCATTCAAGCTTTGTTGCCAGTGGATGTAACCCATGTTACAGTTCTTGTCCCTTCCCAGAAAGAATTCAGACACAAGACACAGTGGTTAAAAAAGTAAAGTGAGAATTTATTAAAGCATGGATAGTACACTGGCAAAGGGAGAGCGGGCAGGCCCAGGTGATAGGCTGCCCTGAGTTTCTTTGGCAAGTTGGTTAATATGGTGTAAAAATGAATGGGCAGAATATTCATTGGGGAGGGAAGAGTTTGGGGTTGTATTCCCTGATTTTCATCCCAGCTCCACCTTCCCAAAGGGAGGAGGGATTTTTGCCCTTATTTAGTCTGGATGGGAAGTGTCATGGCGTTGGTGCATGATGGGTACTTCTAACCTGCGAGGCTCATTTTATTGTAATGAGGGTAATAAGCAAAAGGTTCGTTGGGACACTGGAGATTCCTGCCTCTTCTCACCTTTCTTTGATGGCCTCCGGGGCACTTATCACCGCCAAAGTTGTGACCAGTTATCAGCCCAGAGGTTCCTGCTTTTCTTTCTCTGCCCAGGGACCCCTGGTGTTTACATGATGTATGGTTTTCTGCATTTGGTCTGTGGCCCTCCTTTCTGCCCAATTTCTGCCATTTGGTCTGTGTCTCACTTTCTCTGCTCATATCTAGCTATCTGCCTGCTCTAACACTTTCACCCCTATGTGCATGCCCAGAACTGGTCTCCTTGTCTCTAGTTTTCCTTCAGCCCACTCCTTTGTCTCCTCTGGATTTATTTTCTAAAGAGAGGAAAATAATTTTGCAACACACCCTTTCACCCTTGGAAAGAGTTCAAAGTACTTAGCATGAAAACAAATTTTAAAAATCTAACTGAATAATTGCTCTGAATGAAATTTGGACCAGTTTTCCTCTGTGTTTGAATAGATCCATGTTCAGTGAGCTTCCTGAAGATTCCTAGAGACTTCTTGAAATACATTTTTAACAAAAGTGGAACCTCTGTGTTTGCTGGGTATTTCCATTAAAAAATTTCAGATTTTCTTTCCTGATTAAAGTGGTTTTCCTTAGAAGAATTCTTAAATGCAGAGAGAGGATGTAAAAAGGACAGACTTATCAGTGTGGAAACAAACTAGATGATCAAAACTGCACTTGCTGACATCATTATCAAGATAAGGATACTCTTAGGAAGAATCCTTTCACCAAAACTTGGTAAATTCCTCCAGCTTTGTCTGGGGCTCACCAGTGTGACCACCTGGAGAATCACAGTTTACTGTGATTCTCACATTGAGGAGGTCCTGCCATCTAGTGGCCATATTGCATAATGCTACTTGCTTATTTTAAATGTAACTGAAGGCTTATGTGGAGTGTGTCCCTCTCCCTCCTGGAGCCCACCGTGCTCTCTCCTGGTGCTTGGATGAAATTATAACAGTTATTTCCAGATGCAGGAAATGTTTTAAACTTTTGAGAAATGGTCTGACTTTGGTAGGAAAATAAAAGTCTTCATCTGGGAAGGGTTTTGACTTGATCTTGAAGCTGAGTTTCCCTTTGATCCTAACCACATATGACCATGCATGTGGGTATTTGTCTTGAAATCATGATGGGATACACTCAGGCAGCAGGGTTCTGAGAGCACCACAGGTGAGCATGTAGATTTTAGGAACAGTCTTTGCCGGCCCAGGCCTCTCCTTCCTCCTACAAGGGGGCAGCCAAGCCTGAAGGGGCCAGGATTTGTGTCCCAGAAGGCCAGAGAGAATTGTGGAGTGCCAGGGAGGAAGTGGCCAGGGGAGTGAGTTTGATGCACTGAGTATTGAGCTTTTAAATCAAAATCTGTCCACAGGCAGGAATGGGGACTCTGAGGAGAGGGGAGTCCTCAAGAGCATGAGCAGAGGCAAACCTAGAGAGAAGAGGAGCAAGTTAGAAACCAGGTCAAAATGGTTCTGTGGCTGAGAAAGGAATTAGAATATACTGAGCTGGCCTTTATTGGTGTTGAAACTGGGCAGGCCCAGAGAAGCGGAGCGGGAGCTGGAGCTGAGGCAGGGTGTCTAGAAGCAGCAAGTGTTGGGAGGTTTGCAGGTCAAGTTGGTCTCCACCCTGTAAGGGAGCAAAATTTGTCACCCCAAAATATGTCTCTTTGGCAAGAGGATTAATTTAGGCTCATTATTTTTAAAGTCCAAAAGGCTCAGGAAGAACCTTTGACCTTCCCCCTAGCTGCCTAAAGAATGTAGACAGAGGACCTGTTCCAGGAAGGGGGCTATCACCGTAGATACTAGAATAAGAACTAGGTATGTAGACACGGAAGAACCCAACACAGTCCACTTGTTAAAATTCCTCTGTAGGTCCCACTGTCTCTGCCTGGCCCAGCAAACATTTGTTTACCAAACATCTGCTTTTCCATCTCCATGTCAGTTGCCTTCCTCCCCTTTGAAGCCCTAAACCACTACCCCCAACATCTTTCTTTGTCTTTAGCTGAAGATGGTACTTAAGGTGAGGGCTTCAGCTATTCTGGTGAGTTACTCAGTCTTCCTGGGTCTCTTCTGTATATATATGTTACTAAACTTTTGTGTGATTTTCTCCTGTTAATCTGTCTCATGTCAACTTAATTCTTAGACTAGCCAGAAGAACCCTGAAAGACAGAGGGAAATTTCTTCCTCCTCGAAAACCTAAGATGAAATCAGAAAGTCCATTTACAACAAAGAGAGAACAATGAATTCTCAGCATGAGAGCCCCACCACCACCGTGTGTGAACTAATCCTGGTTCACATTGGCAAACCACTTATTGAATCTGCGTCTGTCCAGGGAACGGAGACAGCAAAAAGGCTCTGACTGGGATCTCTGCGTGGGCAAACAGCCACTACTCCCTAGAGTGAAGGAAAAGAAACACACAGAGGAATCCAGAGGGGCAGCTGAGATCAGAGCCCAGGCACGGGTCAGGTAATTCCACCTGGGGAGGAGGCGGCCGATCTCCTCACTTTCCGCCCTCAACAAGGTGGGCACGTTGTGGCGGGGCAGTAACCCTCCCCTCACCCACTAGGAGCTGGTGGCAGCTGGGCGCTGTGAAGGTTCCTGTGTTGACCTGAAATGCAAAAAGGCAGCTGCCTGGCCAGGACAAAGCAGCTCAGGGCCCTCATTGTCCTCCCGCTTCCCGCCCTGAAAATTCCCACGACCTCTGCCCCAACAGCAGGGAAAGCAGGAGAAAGGGGGATGTGAGTCAGAGCCTGAGCCGAGAGCGAAGGCTGGGAGTAGCGGGGCTGCAGGTGGTCTTGGGGGGCCTGGGCCTGCGCAGGTCCTCTGTGGGGGAGCAGAACAGAGGCAGGGAATTCTGAGGAGTTAGGGGCGTCAGCATGCCAGGAGTTAGGTGCTGCCCTGGGGTTGGTGCCGAGCCCATGGATTTCTAATTATGTTTCTTTTAAAGGTGATGTGAGATAATAGGAAATATATATATTGGTCTCTGCCCCCAGTTCCTGGCACAGGGCTCCTGAAAGCCTTGTAAATTCTTTTTTTTAAATTTTTTATTGATTTATAGTCATTTTACAATGTTGTGTCAAATTCCAGTGTAGAGCACAATTTTTCAGTCATACATGAACATATATATATTCATTGTCACAGTTTTTTCTCTGTGAGCTACCGTAAGATCTTGTGTATATTTCCCTGTGCTATACAGTATAATCTTGTTTATCTCTTCTACAATAGTTAGGTGCTGCCCTGGGGTTGGTGCCGAGCCCATGGATTTCTAAGTGTGTTTCTTTTAAAGGTGGTGTGAGATAATAGGAAATATATATATTGGTCTCTGCCCCCAGTTCCTGGCACAGGGCTCCTGAAACCGTTGTAAATTCTTAAGTGATAAGAGCACTAGGAGCATCTTTTGTTCTAATGAAGCAAGTCTAGATGGGCTCCTAGATGGGGTCTGGTCACCAGAAAGACCAAACTATGATTAGAAGCTTGGAATTTTCAGCCACACCTCCTCCCCATCCACCAGAGAGGGAAGAGGGGCTAGAAATAGAGTGAATAACTGATCATGCCTAGGTGAGGAAGGCTCCATAAGATCCCAATAGTAGGGGGTTCTTAGAGCTTCCAGATTGGTGAACACACCCACACCGGGAGGGTGACACATCACAACTCCACAGGGGCAGAAGCTCCTGCATTTGGGACCCTCTCAGACCTTGCCCTAGGTATCTCTTCATCTGGCTGTTCATCTGTGTCTTTTATCATTTCCTTTAATAAACTGGTAAACTTACGTGTTTCCCCTAAGTTGTGTAAGCCACTCCAGCAAATGAGTCAAACCTGAGGTGGGTGTTATGGAACATCCAATTCGTAGCCAAATCAGACAGAAATTGTTGGTAACCTGGAGATCTACTACGTGTGATTGGGCATTTGAAGTGAGGTAGGACCAGTCTTGCAGGACTGAGCCCTTCACCTGTGGGATCTGATACTACCTCCAGGTAGCAAGGGTCAGAACTGACTTGACTTGTAGAACACCCAGCTGTCATTGGTTGCAGAGAATTGCTTTTTGTGGGGAAAAACCTCTAGACAATTGGTAACCAGTAGTGAAGTGTTCTGTGTGAGTGTAAAGGAGAAACAGGAAGGACTGGGTTTTCCATACACAGGAGGTAGACTGAACTGAGTTTTCCTACTACAGGTGGGTACACTGGGGAGCAGATCTGGCCAGGAGTGACTTCAGCTCTCACTCGAAACACTTTGGTATTTGTGAAGATGGTGTTTTTCTTTAAAAATAAGCAAGGAACATACTTGTCAGTGGAAATGAAAAGAGTCAAAAAATATCTTGACTAATTTTTAGTAACCATATAGCCTGCAGTTTATCCATGTGTCTAGGGAGCTCCTTAGACAATCGGTTTTAAAGATCTTTATTCCTCTACCCACCTCTCCTCGGCTTTCAGGGAACAAGGTACTGGAAGGATACAAGCCCCGATTTAACATCCCTCATCTCAGAGTTGCAGTTTCACCTGTTAGCTTCCTTTTCCTCTCTATGCTACATGTATCTCCATAGGGTGAACATTATTTTGCATCATGTTCTTTTTTTTTCTTCAAAATGAAGGAAGATGTAAATTAGGCAGTGGTCAAGCAGGAGAACCTGCAGGTCACTGTGATTCCTTCTGACCCAATACATCCCCACCTACCCCGGCTGTGTGAATTTCACCTGCAATTAATACCCACTCTCCACAAACACTTATAAACTATAGAAGAGGTTACACTTTCCAACTCATTCTGTGAGGCTGGTATTACCCTGACACCGAAACCAGATAAAAAACATTACAAAAAAAGAAAACTACAAACCAATATCCCTTAGGAATATAGATGTAGAAATCCTTAACAAAATATTAGCAAACCAAATCCAGCAACATTAAAAAAAATTGTACACCATGACCAAGTGTAAATTACCCCAGGAATACAAGATTGATTTAACATTCAACAATCAAATTACATAATAAACCGTATCAATAAAATTAAGAACAAAAGCTGCATGATCACCTCAACAGTTACAGAAAAAATATTTGATAAATCCTAACAATCACCCAACAAAGTATGAAAAGATGCCCAAACTATCATCATCCATATTTCACAAATGAGGAAACTGAGGCACAGGGAGCTTAAGTGATTTCCCAAATTTCCCACAGGTAGTAAGTGGCAGGCTGGATTTCGACTCCCAAAATGTGGCCTTCTAATCATTTTGTGTATTGCCTCTCAATTCCTGGTCTAAGTATTTCTGAGCACCCTGGTGGTACTGTGTTAAGGTAGAGGAAGTCTAGAGAAAATCATTAAATCTCAGTGGTATTTGACAGTGAACATCTTTTTTGCTCATGCATCTGTGGCTTGCCTGGTGGTTGGTTACATGATTTGAGCTAGGCTTAGCCGAGTGGCTAGCCTATCAGCTGCACATTGGATCTGGGTGTGCTCAGCGTGTCTCTCATCCCCTTAGAGCCAGCAGACTGTGGGAAGGTGATGGCAGAGGAACAAAGAGAGCAAGTGGAAAAACTATGGTGCCTCCTAAGTCCAAGGGCTGAGAACTGGCATGTTGTCCCTTCTCCCCAGATCCCATTGGCAAATGCCAGTCATATGTCTGAATCTAACAATAGGAGGTGGGGAAATGTAATCCAACTCCCCTAAGAGAAAGTGTAAAGCCACATGACAAAGAGTGTGGATGTAGCAAGGGAGCAAAGAATTGGGACCAATGATTCTACCATAGACACCATCATGGCTGTTTTAATTTCTGACTTTAATTGCCTGTTTTCCCTATGGCATGACATCATATTAGAAGTTGTGATCCTGTCATTTGTTACTTGTCCCACACTTGCTATATCCCCTTTCACACCTTCTACTGCTGCCCCTTTTATCAAGGAAGTCTTTCATGCAGGTCAACTACTTGTTCATTACTATGTCTCAGTTTGTTTCTACTATCAATGGGCCCCATTCATTGCCTCCTCTCCTCTCTGTTTCAACATGTGCACTGACCACCATGTACAGGCCAATGGCTACATGAAGTTCCAGAGGAATACTTTTCTTTGTGCTGTTTTGGGGTTCCTATATTTGAGCATTTCCTTATCACCAAGCCTATATCTTTTGGTAGGTGTTCAGAATGAAGGCAGCTGCCTTTTGGTGGTACGTTTGATCTTGGATACGGTCCTTCCACTGTCTGTTTGCAACCTTATTGACCATTAAGTGATTTCTCTGTCTCTGGTTTCATATCCAAATATTTACTTGTGGTCTGGTTTCATGTTACTGATTTTTAGTTTAGAAGGTCCATGTGGCTGTTTGATTAATCCTATCCTCAAGAAGTTGACTCCCAGGTTGGTTTGTTAGTGTGATGGTTCAGAGGGAAATGATATCCAGTCCTCATATAGCACCTAGTCCTGGGCTTGAATATTTGAATATGAATATTTCACTGACGTGAAATAAGCCGAACGAAAAGGACAAATATTATCAAATATTATATAATTTGACTTATATGAGATACTTAGAATATGCAAATTCACAGAGACAGAAAGTAGAATGGTAGTTACCATGGGCTGGAGGGGAGGAGTGAATGGCAAGTTACTGTTTAATGGGTCAAGAGTTTCTGTTCAGGATGATGAACAAGTTCAAGAAATGGATAGTGGTGATTATTGCACAACATTGTGAAAGTATTCCATGCCATTGAATTGTGCACTTAAAAAGTGGTTAAAATGGTAAATTTTGTTGTATTATTTGATGATGATGAAGTAAAATAATATCCAGGAGAAAGATAGTTTCAAATACCATATCTAAAAGCAATTAGGTTTTTGTCGCCACGGAATGTTGCCACCTACACCAGACTATCTGAAAGTTTAGAAATAAACAGAAACATTCTCTAAGTACAAAAACAACTAAGATACTAAAGCTCAATAACAACAAAAAAAGTATGTTTATGTTTAAGAACGTTATAGTACTTGAAGTTAAAGATGGTAAAAAGAAACAAAACTGCTCTTAATTTGAGAATGTATTTCCGGTTTTATTGAAGTGGGATGAATGGTGGCCTCCAAAAGAATATGTTCTTGTCTTAATCCATAGAACCTGTGAATATTACCTTATATGGCAAAAGATGTGATTAATTTAAGGATCTTGAGAGGAGGGATTTATCCTGGATTATCTGTGTGGGTTCTAAATGTAGTCACATGTATCCTTATAAAAGAGAAGAAGTGGGAGTGTACAGACACACAGAGGCGATAGCCATGTGACTATGGAGCAGAGAGAGATGTGGCCAAAGCCACAGAATGCCAATAGCCATCAGAAGCTGGAAGAGGCAAGGAACAGAGCCTCGAGAGGGAGCATAGCCCTGCCAACACCTTGATTTTGGATGACTGGCCTTCAGAATTGACAGAAGTTTGTTTTTTGAAGTCATTTAGTTTGTAGGAATTTATTATGGCAGCCTTAGGAGACTAAACATCAATTTGCAAAGATAATTTTGCCTCCTAGATGAATTTCACATTCTCTATGAAGTTTTCAATTATTGAAAGACTGTTCTGAAAGAGGAATATAAGATGGTGAGCTCACAAAGGAAAGAGTCAGCAGTCACATTCTCTAAAATTATATCATTCTTACACAAAACTATGCAGTTTTCACACATTAATGACTGCTAATGGCCAGAAGACACCCAAAAACTCTAGTGCAAGTTTTCCCTTTGATGAGTTAATTCTCTCAAAGGAGAATCAAGTCATGCCGTTCAAGACTCAATATACAGAGTTCATGTTTATACATTTATTTCTGCTTCATTCCATAAGACAGAGCAGGTGGTAATCCTGGAGGAGGAGGTCCTCCAACGAAGGTAGTGGTGGTAGTGATGGTTTACCACTTATTCTAGGTAAAGAACTTGGAGAAGGAGGAGCAAATCTTCTGGGCAGACATGGCGCTGGTAGACCTGGTGGTGAGGATGGCCCTCCATCTGCCTATGGATGTGGTGGATGAGGTCCTGAAATTTATAGTCACTCTGAGGGCTCATGCTCCTGTAATATAAATAATCCAAAGTTTAAATGCTTGTAATAAAATATACAGCAAACAATTCATAACATTAGACATTTGTGTTTTCTTATAGATTATACATTGCTTATTTATCAACGTTCAAAGACATAATACGACATGCAAAAACAGATATTTGATAAGCATTTTAAACACTACACAGTGACTACTTCTACTAATACTCTAATGCTAGGAAGAGTCAGCCAGCACCTTCATCAAAGGCTTTGTGAAATACTATTCCAAAATGATGAAAAAATACATTTCATGATAGACATATGCAAAGAAGACTTATTCTATATGGCTTGGGCCTGTTAAAACACAGTTGGTTTAAATATGGATTATTAATACAAGGTCATGGGCTCAATCCCCTTGAGGGTCAGTTAACTTTATGCATTAACTGTCTCACAGTGCCAATGACCTAGCTGTCTTCTAATAACATAATTAATATTCATCTGCATAGTAATATATGCTTATCAAAGTTTTTACATGTATTATCCCTTTTGATCCTTATTATCACCTGGTAATACAGATAGGGCAAGTCATCTCATTTCTTATGAATGAGGAAATTGAAACTCCAAGATTTAAGTGACTGATCAAAGTTCATGAAGGTAGTGTGAAACATAAGTAAGATTTTAATGCAATTCTCACACCTAATTTAGTTCCTTTACTACTATAGCGGACTATCTCCTCATGAATGCATGTCATTTGTCATGAACTGAGGACAGAACCTTGGAGAATGCCCCATTGGGAGATTAAAAAAAAAAAAAAAGGGAAAGTAACTGACTTCTCAGGGATGTGAAAAGGGAAGTAGGAGGATAGGAAAAAAATGAAAGCATTATTGAAAATAAACGAATAAAATATTATAAATATAATGAAACAGAATGAGGCTGGGAAAAGCCACTAGATTGGGTCATTTGCAATTCACTGGTGACTTCTGACATAACTTTTTAGTAGAATGTGGAATACTTAATCAGTTGTAAAGTTCAGATACTGATGAAAATTTTAAGTATACATGGGAGATTCGTCAAAGGTGAATATATAAACTTTACACGTTATTAAATGATGGTAGTCCAGATTCGCAGAGGTCTTCAGAGGGCTTTGGGAAATCACCATAGACCAAATTATTCACATCATCATGAAAATTTCCTCTCAAAAACAGTTTTGTTTAGGTGGGGGAGGGTATAGCTCAAGTGGTAGAGTGCATGCTTAGCATGCATGAGGTCCTGGGTTCAATTTCCAATACATCCTCTAAAAATAAGTAAATAAAAAACAGTTTTGTTTATGTACTATGTTCTATCATAAAACATTCAGGATAGTTTAAGACACTAATGCCCGAGTCTTTTCCACATATGAAAATGGTTTACTGTCTTAGAAAATCAAATCTGTAGAGTTATTTAAACTAAAATGTTATTTTGCCATAAAGTCTGCTACTGGTCACATTTTCCTTCCATTTAACAAAATAGTCTTCTACCATAGAACTTACTGTGACATGACACAATACATATCTAGCTTCATTACCTGCGTTCAGTGTTGCTAGAAATCTGTTCTAAGCTCCTCGATCTTTTCTCCCTTCTTTTACGCCTTGATTTAAGTATAGGGTTGACCTCTGAATTCTTCATTACCCTGCAATGATCACCACCATAAATGTTTACTTAATAATGTAGTTTCATGAAAGCTTCAAACAATATTATATATGAAATAATTAGAGCATTAAATCTCAGACCCTCAGTCATGATTATTTTCATGACAATTAAGTACCCGTGTAGGGGTACAGCTAGTGCTAGTGGTTAGTAATCATGAAGAAATATGTTCCCAACCAAAGGCAAACAAATCCATTTTCAATCCTGGGGGAAAAAAAGAAAAAAGAAAAAAGAAAAAAATGAGTGGACCGAGGAGTTTTTCTTGATTTATCATGGACATTTAAAATATTTCACCATTGAAATGTAGGTCTTAGAAAGAAGCAAAAGAAAATCTAGGTATAGATAACATTAGGATATTAATAAAGCTGGCATTTGTTGAAAGGCATTTATGTAAGTCATGGAAAGAAAAGGCAAACTCTTATTTCAGCAAGTCTGCATGAAGTAGCAGTATCATTTGAAAAATTTTAATTAGAAAACTCAAGAAAGCCAAATGAGGTCACTCTCAGCAGAGCCAAAATCTCCACATTTACAATGACTAAGACTCAAAATGACCCTTAAACCAAAAGCAGCAATAGGAAGCTATACTATAACACCCATTAATTCAAGATTCCTGTGAAAGATTTTACTTAGGTAACATTTGATCTAGGGCAGAAAATACCAAGTATGTAAGGAAAGGAACTTCTCAGGAACCTTCAAGACACTCTAGGTACATGTTTCTTAGTACACATGAAACTGCCTTAATAGTAAATTATATCCCTAGTTAATTAAGCACGGAATGAATAACTAAAGAACCTCTTTGGAGCAACAGTGTAGCTTCCACGACAACGTATGCCGAGGGAGCAAGAAACACGGTGTGATGGATGTGTTCCTTATTTTGACTGTGGTGATCATTTTTCAGGTGTAACATATGTCAATATTTATCAGATTGTATACTTTAAATAGGGCAGTTTACCTTCAGCCAATTATACCTCTTTCAGTAAAACTTTTTAAAGAAACACCCAGAACATAGGTGTCTGGGCCAAGGAACAAAGTGGATAAGCAATCAGGGCAAAGGGTAGCCTAGTCTTGTTCACTGCTGGCCACGCTTGGCAATTATTTTCATTCTCATTTCAACGGGAAATCACTGGAGAGTTTCAGGCACGGGCCTGATATGATTTGAATAATGGATGGCACTAGAATCACACCTGTGTGAAGCTGAATGCGACAGTGAGCCCCCTAAGTCCATGAGCTCTTAAGAGAAATCCACAAGTTTCCTTAAAGTTCCTGAAGTATCTGCTAATTTGTGTGTATGTGCACATGTGAGTTTTTTAAAATTAATTTCCACACTCTTCATCAGCTTCTCAAAAAGGCCCTTGACCATAAAAATGTAGAAACTTTTCATTTATTTGACCTATAAGTTAGTTGAAGATATGGAACCTGGAGAAGTAAAAGGATTTATGCAAAATCAGAGGTGGCAGGTTGATGAGGTCATAAGGGGTTTATGATGCTGACGACCTCCTCTGCCCTGGTCCCCTCATCTCTCCGTGCCCCAACTGCTGACGCACAGAACACAGTCGCCATAAGCAGCTGGCATACAGCACATGAAGCCAATGTCTGCTGAACCCTGACCCACTCCCCCACATCAGCATGAGGGTGTGCCAGTGATACATATGGTCCATAGAGGTGATCAGCCAGTACACATGTTGCAAAATAGGGCCTTATGACCCCCTCCTCAAAGTTGTACCATTTTCTGAGTCACCTATGTGTGTACTACTATAAAAATCACAAAAGAACAATACATCATAAATCATAATAAGCTAGTCATCTTTCGGTATTACTCTGAGCCTGCCCTGTGCTATAGACCAAAAGAATAGCAGAATTGGCATCAACAGCTGTGGTTTTCTTCTTGTAAAGAAATGACAAAGGAGTTCATGTTTGATCCTTCCCAGTAAAGATTTCAGCTAGGTATAAATTAAACTGCTCAACCAGGAGGCGCGATAGCAAAGTGCCTTTCCCAAGGGACATTTCACATCATCCTTCAGAGATTCCAGTGTAGGATGACAGAGGTCCTATCCTCGGCAACCCCGAGGGAACTAACAGGATCACCTGATCTGCCTTCCTAGCTCTAGGGTTTATGAAAATATCAGGCTACTTTGATAGCTTCAGAAGGTCTCCGGTTACTGAACTAGCCCTGTCTTTGCTCAGTCTTGAGTATTAAGGACACACCTCTCTGGCACTGGTATAAAACTGGATTAAAACATTTCACAAAGTCATCCTGGTGAAAATGAAGAGGGTGAAACACAAAGTATACCTGGGAATTATGTTCCATAGCCATCAGATGTGAGAAATCAGTGCTCGTAAAATAATGGTCCTTTCTGGGCTTTGATTTAAACTGAGTTCAGGGGTATTGGAACTTAGCAAACAGGTTGATCTTTGAAACGCACGGGCAGACCTTTCCTCATCATCATAGTGAGCAATTATGGCAACTGAGTATACATGGATGCAGTGCTAACCAGTTACTAACCGAGGAAGTTGAGTGAGGCACCTGCTTTGAGAGAGGAGCCTATTGTACAGAAGAGGGTAGCAGAACCAAAGCACAACTGAAGCTGGTACTTACCTATCAGAAGTGGGAAATCAGTGTCTGATTTTTGTCTGTGCTTGAACTCTGGTTCCACACCAAGGCAGTGCACAAGCTGTTGATCATGCCCTTTGATTTTCTTACAAAACTGTGACCTGAATAGGAAAAAAATGTATTTTTGAATACCTTTGCCACAGGTACAAATCAATTTCCCTAAGTAAGGATTCAGTGTGAAAAAAAGGTAAAAAAACAACACCACCCACCAGTCTGTTTCTAGCTCTGTAAAAGAAACCCACCCAGCCACTACCTACCCTTAGGAGAAATAAGCCTAAGCCTTAAAATGCTCTGGGCTTTATACAGCAAACCCACTGTGATGTAATCCACTGTGAGCATTTAGTCACTTCACACTGTAACTTGCTGGGACTTAGGCTTGAGGTCAAAGATACTGATCAGCCTTTCTGTTTACCTAACCCCTGCCCCTGAGGTTAGTGAAACAAATAACCATTAGACCTACACCCACAGAGAAATGTTCTCCCATTTAAAACCTATTGATTCCAATAAGGGATGAGTGTCCTGGCACTACATAGCGAGTGATAGTTTGGGTTTTAGTCAACACTGTCACTCACGTGAAAGTTATTTTGCAAAAGGAGAATGCTCCGTTTTGGAACCGGAAAAATAAATCAAGGGAGGAGAAACCTGCAAGTCGCTGTGACTCCTTGGGACCCAGCACACCTCCACCCACCTAGGCGGTGTGGACACCCCCTGCAGCAGCCCCCCACCCCCACCCGGAAAGCCACTTCAGAGGTGACTAGCAGGTCGTTGGCAAACAGCGGGAGGTAACCGGGCGCAGGGAATGCCTGCTGTTGCAAGGAATCTGCCGCCCACCTGAGGAGGGAGCAAGTCAAGTATTAATATCCTCAGGCGTATGCATGATACAAACTTGTAACTTCGTTTGAAAGTGTACTTATTCAAAGTTTTTCCCTCTAAATAGTTTTGCGACTGTTCAAAAATTTCCGTTATACTGTTCCTTCACATTCACGGTTTGCTCACTTGTCGGCAAGGACCCTACAAGGGGGGACAAATTGGTACTTCAGAGCAGAGGGCAAAAGACGGGAGGCTTCATCTCCGCCTTTCCCAAGCTCACCTCTCCCACCGCCCCTCACCTGGGACCTTCTCAGGAGGTCCCACCCCCTCCCCTGGGCGGGGCCAACACTGAGGAATCCGGATTCCCAACCCCTCCGCCCCTCAGGAGCGCCCCACCTCCCGGGCGTCTCCGAGGAGACGCGGACGACGTGGGGAGGGGAGGCGGTCTACCCGGGGCCAGGCGGGAGCTGCTTTACGGCAGGGGCGGGCGGGGGGCGCAGTTGAGTCCCACCGGCCCCCGCGCGAGGATCGGAGCGGCCCGGGTCTCCCCTCGCGGCGCGCGGCCGCAGCCAGGTGGGTCCCCCCAGCCTCCTTCCTCTCCTTTCTCTTCCTTTCCCAGATGCAGGCGACGCGAGGCCGGGGTCTGGGCTCCGTCCGGTAGCCTTTGTGGTCCGGGGGCCCTCCCGGTCCTCTGGCGCCTGGGCAGCCTGTGCCGGGCGTGCGACGCAGGCCAATGGTGGCCGGGTCGGGCCGAGGGGGCGCCGCGTGGGCCGGGCCGGGGCGTGGCGTCTGGGCGAGGCTGGCTGAGCGAGGGCGCCGGGATTGTGCCGCCGCCTGAGTTCTGTGCCCTGACGCGTGTGGGGAGAGCGTCCAAGTAGAGCCCTTTGGGTCTCCCCGTCGAGTGGCCTCGAAGCGTTTCCCTGTGGCCGGAAGGCGGGCGGCAGGAGGAGGGGTCGCCAGTTCCTTCTCCCTCCTTTCTTTCCTCGCCGTTTACGTGGTGGCTGGAGGGTCTGCTAGGTCCAGCGGGTGCGCTGCCGACAGGGTCTAGGCTTCTTGGAATGTATCCCTAGAGAAGTAACATTTCCTTTAAAGACGTGCCCCTACCAGGGACCGAGGGAAGAGTACGTGTCCTTCCGTTGCCGTTGGGCTCAAGTCCTCTACTTACCTTTTGCAAACTTCCGAAAATCTTAACAGGAAACGCATTGCCAATAATTGGCCGAGAAACTGTTCCGCCGTGTAAATTTCCTGTTTATTTAAGCGAAACCAGATTTACATAATGGGTTGCAAGAATATGTGAGAAGATGCCACCCTCTTTATTTTAAATGGAATGGTGGAACTTAGGAGACCAGGGTTAATTTTCGCTAGTCGTTCGTGCTCCTGGTGTTTTGAAGCTTAGCAGGGGGTTGAATTTGAGGAGGTAAAATACCCCGAATGAAGAATGGATGAAGAAATCTAGCCTCTTAGATTCCTGTATATTTAAAACTGTTTTTAGGTCTTGCTATCGGCCATCAGACCTCTTGTATTTCCCTCATTAAAGGGAGCCTATTTAGTAGCAGCCAAAACTTCCGACAATCCATTCTGTCCACATTTGGTTATTCGTGAGAACTGTCACATCCTGTTCAGTCTCTGGAGAAATCTGAAAAAGAATTAGGTTACTACAATTACATTTATAGACGTGAACAACAGACAGAAGTTTAGTTTATGCACATGCATTTTTTTGTTGCATTTTATGCATGGTTTAAAAAAATGCCGGTTAAACAGCCATGCTATTGCTAGTGTTTACTACTGGGGAGTGGAATTTGGAGGAGGCTCTTTCGGATCATATTTAAACCACATCTCTGTGCTTAGAACTTTTTTAGACAAAACAGGAATTTCAACTATGATTCTTAAGCATAAAGTTTTTGAAAGAAATGATGGTTACCAAACAGCAAAGAGTTTAGGAATGAATTTTTGACCTAAAATTTTGACCTATAGGCCTGTTTCTAAGTATGCATTTAACCACATGGAAGAACAAGTCCCCAAATTTTCATGGGCTCTCCCCAAGTGATGGGAATACTGTTGGTTTATGTTTTGATCTTTCACAGTTCTGTGCAATAGAATCTGAAAGGAGGATTATTATCAGTGAAATAATTAAGCTTTTTAAAGAAATTACTTTACTTTATTTTTATTTTGTTTTTTTTTATTGAAGTACAGTCAGTTACAATGTGTCAGTTTCTGGTGTACAGCACAATGTCCCAGTCATGCATATACATACATATATTCGTTTTCATATTCTTTAAAGAAATAATTTTAGATCATCAAATATTAGATACCAGTAGTAATACAAAAATATTTATAAGGTTGACCAATTAGATGGAGACAAAAAGTCCAGAAGGAAAGAAAACACGTTTATGCTGGATATTTCTAG
This sequence comes from Vicugna pacos, assembly GCF_048564905.1. Lineage (NCBI taxonomy): Eukaryota > Metazoa > Chordata > Mammalia > Artiodactyla > Camelidae > Vicugna > Vicugna pacos. The sequence goes on along the minus strand of NC_133023.1, from coordinate 107,710,499 downwards.
ACAGCAGTATTAAGCGTATGCATGTGCGTGTGCATGTGCGTGCACGCTTGTTTCCTGATAGTGCTACTGAGGCAGAAGTTTCCTCTTCTTTCCAAAATTTAAAAGTAAGTTCTGCAGAGAAGATGTGATGGCATGAAAAAGCAGGGATTTTTACATAAAGGGCTGCCTCTGTTTGCAGTGGGATCATACCCATTTTAGGGGTAAAGGGCACAAAGCAGTTGGCTCCACGCTGTGTAAAAGCATCTGCCTATGAGATGGCGTTTGGCTCTCTGTATGTGTGAAACAAACCCTTGCAGGAAAATAGCAAGTAGTGACTTGAGACCACTTAAGATACGCCACATCCAAGACAGGACAAGAAACAGCAGGTAATGTAGTCCCCTCAGAAGGACAGGTCATGGTTGGAAACCCATAATATATATAAGAGATTGTACAACAGTGCAGTTTTTGTTTAGATTTTTCTTACTATGCATGAGTCAGGTATCTTTGTGTATATTTAGTGTCCTTTTATGTTTCTTTCTCTGTGGGCTGTTGAAGCCTTTTTCTATTGCGTTCTTACTCTAAAACGATTTCTAGAGCTTGTTCTTTATGTAGTAGGAAGACTAGTGATGTGCGTTGAAAATAGTTTTTCCTGTTTGTCATTGCTTTACTAACTTTGTTTATGAAGTTTTTTTAATATGGTGAATTTTATCTATTGATATTTATCTGTGTTTTCTTTGATGGGTTTTGAGCCAAAGGTAGAGAGGCTTTCCCCGCTCCTGGGTTATAAAGGAATCAGCCCATGCTTTGTTTTAGTAGTTGTATGATTCTGTTCATTGTACATTTAATTCTTGGATCCATGTAGGGTTTATCCTAGTTTATTGTATGAAGTGCAGAATTAAGAACCTTTTTTTTTTTTGATAGATGAGTACCCCTTTGTCCCAAATCTGTCTTTACCCCCACTTATTTGGGAGGCTACCTTGTCATATGCTAAATTCTTGTATGTTTTCGGGTCTGTTCTTGGACTCTGTTCTGCTATATGTATGGTAGAGCTAGTCATCCCACCACGTGGCTACTCATTGGCAAAACTCTCCTGGGTATTCCTGCCTATTTATTTTATTGTCCCTTATGAACAATGGAAAACAACGAGAAAGTCTTCAAAAACCTTTTAGATTTTCCTTAGGATTAGAATAGATTGATTAATTAGCTGATGAAGAATTAACATACTCAAGAGGTTGAGTCTTTTTATTGAAGAATATAGTACATCTTTACTCTTGTTTAAGTCCACATTGTTGTCTTTTAGGACACGGAAAGTTTTCTTTATATAGGTTTCTCATGTTTTTGTTTGATTATTCCTAGGCATATAATCTTTGATTGCTGGTTCTGTAAATCCCTCCTTTATATTTAGTAACAGGAAATACGTCCGTGGAATTTAGCTGAAAAAATAGAGCCCTTGATTATTAAGAATTTTGTTAACTTTATAGGAGTCAGTGGATGATATATTTTCCATATTCTTATCAACCCAAAGAAAGGTGGAAAAGATTTGAAGCATGCACCTCTGAGGGTTGGATTTTCAAGCACTGAGTAGGTAAAAGTTGAGTAAAACCTTATAAATTAATTTCCGTGAAAAATTTTTTTTTTACACCTCATTGGAAGGTGCTAAAACCCTTGCATTTCCCCTTCTTTGCACACTTGTTGAGATTACAAAGTTTTTGAAAGCTAATATTATGTGGGAAAGATGCAGAGTTCACACTGTGACATGATGAAGATAGAGGAGACATCTTGCTTGAGGTCCCAGATATCTTCCAAACAAGAGGATCATGGGAGCCATGAAGCAAGGGTTGGCTTGACTATTGCAGATAAGAAATGTGGGCAACAGACCTTTATCTAGGGACTCTAGAGGATGATGTAAGATCTCAGTTGATTAATTTTAAAAGGGCTTAGACAACCTTAGTTGTACCTAACAATATGGGCTAAAGAGTACTGTTGGAGCCTGTGAACCAGAATTTATTTAAGAGGATCAAAATTAACAGAACTCTAAATAGAATTCACCTATATCACCCTTTTCAAGGCCTAGTATAAAAAATGGTGAACAGTGGCTCTCTAGTCATTTTCTTCTTTAGGGTCTTTATCATTTCCCTTTACTCGTTGATGGTACACAGACCTTATTTGCTGATGAGAACTAAACAAAATTATATCAATCAGTTTGAAAAGTGGAGTCTAGCTCAAAGGATAGCATGAAATAATGCTTTCTTAGCCTGATAAGAGTCCAAGCATAGATGAAGCTCTAGACTGATTAGTTGGATTCCATCTCACTGTAATCCTGCTTTAGCTGAGGAGACAGGCAAAATAACACAGAATGGAGGCAGACACTTGCACATTCATCATTTGCACTTTTTAACTTTTTATACTGACTTCGATAAAATAGACGAGCCAGGTCTACTAAAATTGGTACATCTTAAACTGGGCAGGCAGGATGCATTTAGGAATATGTCTTTTGGAAACTATTTGTCAAAAATCGATCCCAAAATTGAAAGTACATGAAAATTTTGGTTCATTTTATTGCTTCTCTGAAAACAGAAGAGAATTACATAGACAAGTGAGTAGAGGAGTGTTTCCAAGAGGGTGTCCTTCAGCCAGGTTTGTAGAATTGAAAAGTAGGAAGGGATTAAAATGCCCCTCTAGAGATGAATACTGGGATGTCTAGTTATTCAGCTTTGGGAGGTGATATATACCACCTCCCTTAGAAAGAATAAGATGGTCGTCCTTGTGGGCCGTAATCCTTGGGAGAAGTGTGTGCTCCTTTGAAGGAAAAAAGCAAAAAAGTCCTTGAAGAGTTGACTTCCATGAGTCTCATGCAGTATGGATCTAGAAAGAAAGATCTGTGTATATAGGGCATACTTCTGTGCCAGTACACACACAGACTGAGGTAGAAACAGACATTCACCTTCCACCTAAATGTTTGTTTCTTGCTCTCCATGAGACAATCTTTTGAGGATGAAAAGGATGACATAAAATTGTGACTTGCTTTTCTTTGGGGTCCATGGCACGAGGAGGCGGCGCTTTAGAATTTTCCTTGATGCCTCTCAGTAAATTGAAAGATTTCTAACAGCCTATGTTTGCAGCAGACCATTAATGGGCGGACCAAGAGGGAAAAAAACCCCAAAACACAATTTAGCTGAATATTCCCAAACAGAATAGTGTATGTGCTGCTTGGGAAATCAGACATGGAGGCAACGAAGAGAATGAATTTCATTCTGATTATACTGTCTTGAGATAGCTTTACCTGGAAAGTGTGTTGAATGACGGCACAGTGAAGATTTTTTTTCCCCTTCCATCTGCCACAACCATGCAAGACTGACTATATTTTAAAACTATCTGTGAACTCGTAGTAAACTCATCCTCACATAACATGTGCGGATTGCAAAGAAAAAAAGACTAAACGATTGTCTTCATATAAAATGCTCGAGGTAAAACACATGAATACTTTAAAAGTGACAGGTATCATAAATTTTTTCCTTATCAAACATCTAATGAAATGACTGAGAGATTGAACATGGGACAGACAGGAAGACACATATCATTCCTAGGTCACGTAATTGCGTACATGACTGATTACAAATATAATAATCCATATCTGAAGAACAACACACACTATTGTAAACAAAAAAAAACCCCAAAATTTTGTGACGATCACTGTATTAGGCTAGAGATGTACCTAATTACTAACATCCTTAAAGGAAGTCTGTACCAACTCCCTTTGACTCAAACTAAATAAGGCTACAACTTGAGGAAGTCTTTGAGGGTGTGGGGAAAATGGAAGATAGATTGCTAAAGATACAGCTGCAGGTCCACTGCTGGGTGCCTCGATGGAGGGGTCCTCGCTTTCTTGTGGTGAAGGCAGCTGGAGAGGACCCCTCGGAGACGAGGCCACTCAGGGTGGCGTACAAGGGTTTGAGGCGCCCGCCCGTCCCCCGTCCCCCGTCCCGCCAAAGTGGCCAAGATGTTGAGGCACCTTGCTTTTCGCCTGCCAGGTTGGAGCCTGCTTGGCGTTTCTTTTTTTCGTCAGCGAAGGGCGGAGGGAGAGGACTGGGGAGAGGCAGGTTGCTGTTTCTGGTGCGATGCTGCCATCAAGAGGAACAGGTCCGCCAGTCGCCAGCCTCGCGGACCCTGTGCTGTCCCTTCCTGGGGAGGAGTGGCAAGGGCGTACAGTCGGGAACAAGGGCCCGCCCGTGCCCCGGGAAATCAAGAGCTCCGCCAGCGAAGGGGCAGGAGATGTGACCCGAGGCCTTACAAGCTCCAGAGACGGGCACCGGGGGAAGGCGCTCGGCCCGCGTCCCCCGTCCCCCGTCCCCCCCCTCCGCCGGTGCCTGGCTTGTGGGGTAGAGGAAGTGGAGGCTCGGGGACTCTGGCGGCCGCCATGTCTGGGCGGGACTAGAGGAAGCTGCTCGGTTGGAGCCCAGGCCAGGCCAGGGGCCGCCCGGGGCTGCCCCGGGGCCGCGGGCATTTGGCCGCGTGCGTGCCCCTTCCCCTGGGAGTAAGAGCAGGTCCGGCCTGGGCAGGCCCAGGGCCCCCGAAGCCTCTCTGGGCCGCGTTGAGCCCAGCCAGAGTTGTGGTGCCATTGGCAGCAGTGGCGGAGTCCGGCCCAGTGCCGCTTTTCTGTCCAGCTCGGGGATGACGTGGGGAGCCTGGCTACCCAGTGCCAAGGGGGCCCGAGGCCCAGCGAGGGCTCGCAGTCGGAGTCCAGAGGGGAACGGCGCTCTCAGGACCAAGGAGACACTGCAGAAGGAGCCCTTCTCCTGAGCCAAGAATTTCTGCCATTTCCCGGGGTCTCCAGGGTTCTGGCACAGGCCTGTCGTGTCCTGTCCCGAGGGCTCCCGGACCCACCTCCTCGAGAGGACAGCACAGGAGAGGAGCCGGGCCGAGCCGGGCCGAGCGGACCCCTGGGCCATGCCTTTGCAGACTTCGGCTTTGTCCCGAAGAGGCCCCGAGCCTCACTTCAGCAGTGAGAAGGAAGGGCCCTGGCCTCCATTCAGCCCTGGCTCCCCAGGTCTTGACCCTGTGGCCCTGTGCTTGCGGCCGCAGCCCAGCGGGGAAATCAAGAAGAGGTCTCAAGACGCTGCCTAAAGCCCACCTCTGTTGGACTGAGCCAAACGCGCGCGCGCGCCCCCCCCCCCCCCCCGCCACCTCCCCTATCACCACCCCTCATCCAGCTTGTCTCCCAAGTGCGTACTCCGGGCACACGACCGTTCCTTCTAGACCCTGACTGTCCCCACAGGCCGCTTCTGGAGCAAGCCCTGCGGTGGCTCGTTCCTGCGCTTTGCCCAGCTCTTAACCTGCCTGGGGGTCAGCAGGCTTGCGGGGCTGGGGGTGGCAGTAGTGGTGGTGCTGGTGGTTTGGTGGTAACGTACCGGGCGAGGCTTCGAACTCCAGGAACAAGTCTCCAGGCTGGACCCCTCCCTCCACACATTCCGCTTGGCTTTCACCCCTCTCGGAAGGTTGCTGACACCCGCCCCCTGCCCCTTCTTTCACACTTGGGAGCCGGCCGAAACTCTGCCAACAGGCGGTCTCATGTGGGCAGAGCCCTTCCTTGGGGCCAGGGCCTGGCCTCCCTGATCTGACTGGTTCCCTGGCCCCAGGTGGTCTCAGTGTGCCCCCCCTGGCTAGGGTCAGCGGCTGCCCCTGCGAACCTTGGGCCCCGTGGGAAGAATCTCAGGCGTCCCCCCCCCCCCCAAACAAGAGGACCCGGGTCGTCCAGGACGAGGGAGGCCCCCCGAGGACCAAGGCGTCCCCTGGCTGCAGCGTGCCCGTGCCCGAGCCGGAGTCCGAGATAGAAGGCGGAAAACTTTGGCCCTCGATCCCCTCCCTGCGGACGGTGATGTCCATCTCAGCGTGCTGATGTTGGCCCAGTTGTATCCCGTCCCGAGTGGGTCTGGATACCCAGTGCGATACGGGACAGCAAGGGCCTCATGGGGTCCTGTGGGGCATGGCACCCAGACCCTCTGTGGCGGGCGCAAAAGTAAACGAAACACACCCCGAACCGGAAGTGGAGCTGGAGCTCGGGATGTGCGGCCCGCCTACGTTGCGCTTCCTTGTCTGGCTCCGGGACCAGACACTAATCGGGACACTCTCCGTCCTGTCTGCAGAATGCTGCCCCTGACAGGGTGGCCGCCTCCTCCGCCTTTCCCCTCTGTCCACGTTGCTGGACCCGGGGCCTCCGACGGGGCAGCGGCAACGGGTCCTGGGTTCCCCCGAGGTCCTGAGGACCCCGGGGGGGACCCCACCGGCGGACCTGGGTCCCGCAAGGAGGGCAGAGTTTCGGGGGCCGGACGCCCTGGGTGGGGGGTAGCTTCAGCTCCTGGTTCCGGAACATGGCGGCTGCCGAGGCCACGCCCCCAAGGCTGGGAAGCCCGGCCGGCCTGACAGCCAGGGGCTCCCGGGTGGGCGAGCTCGGCTCCCACCACCTCCTTTCGCTCCCGCACCTACTCTGGCGGTGTTCCGGAGTTGGCCGCCCCCCACCAGGAATCCTCTGAGTGAACCAAAACCCACCCTTCGTCCCATCACAGGCCTTGCCCACGGTATCCACAGGCAGGGTTTGGAGGCCGTGCTCAAAAAGCTTCCGCTTGATGGCACTGTTGCTCCAGAAATGCCAACCACCCTTGCGAGCGTGGCCTCTCCCTCCGCCCTTTGTGGATCAAAAAAGGCCCAGGGAGGCCCAAGAGCCATCCAGGCCCTGCAAGTGGGGTTGGCCCTACTGGCCTACTGGGGTGTTGCGCGGAGGTGGTGTCTCTCTCCCCTTCGGGGCTTCTCGTGGGCAGAAGGCCGGTACATGTGCGGACAGCCAAAGGAATGCGTGTGTATCCGTGGCTCCATCTCCGCTTCGCTCTAGTCCACACTTCCTGGCGACCGGGGACCCTGTTATGTCTGCGCACTTGGGGACCGGTACCCATACGGGTCTTCTCAGGCAGAAGCCTAGCTCTCTCAGGACATTGATTCAGAGCTCGAGGTGGCACGGGGGCCCGCATGTCCCCTCTTGTTGCGTGGTTGTCTCTCTCCTGCTCTCCTCCAGCTACCTCAACGGGCCTAAGGGCTCCGGAGCAGGCCCAAGAGGGGCTAGGCCACGGGGACAGCGGGAGGAACTGACAGGGACCCGGGGAGCTGGGGTGGATTGTTCCTGCTCACCTCCAGGGGGCCCGGGAAGTCACTCTGCCAGCGAGTGCCCTGGGGAGGTTGTGGTGGTAGGGGTCCTGGGCAGTAGGGGGGTGGGGGCGGTGTGTGTGTGTGTGGGGGGGGGGGGTTGAGGATGTGCGCGTATGCGTGCGGGTTTGAAGTCCATGGGACAGGTGCAGAGCTCAGTGTCTCCATCCACACAGATACATGACCTTGGTGAGGGCCATTTGTTCAGCGGACCCTTTCTGGGAAGCTCTCCACGGGAGTGTGTTCTGTACTCTACCCTCAAACCCCGGACTCGTTCGCACCTATGTACGTGCGTACGTGCGTACGTACGTACGCACGTACATACGTAAGGGTGCGCGTGTGCCGTAAGGAGGTACGCGTACCACGGACACACGTGCACTTACGTACGTGTGCGTATGCGTATGCGTATGCGTTCACATAGACCGTTCCTTCTCTCGTACTTTGCCCTGTGAGCGCCTTGGAGGTGCCACCGTGGAGGGAGATGTATTATCCCAGTCAAGGCAGAAGCCCTCACCGGTGCGCCGTGGCGGCTCCTCACTTGTGCCTCCGCCTTCCGACCCCCTCCCTGCAGTGGGAAAGACGTGGGATTTGTTGTGTGTGCGCGCTCGCGGGCTTGAATGCAGGCGAAAGCAAGCCGACGCACAGAGGGCCGTGTCCCGGACCCCACCGGGCTGACGTAGCAATGTAGGCTCTTTTGCGTTCGTTGGCTCTCAGCGTTGTAGGTCCCCTGGCCTTGGTGTGTCTGTGCAGAGTCAGGTCCTGCCCTGTCCTGCTAGATCCCCTCCTTTTCTTTTGTGACCACCAGCCAGGGTAGAGTGCCCTTGTCTCAGCTGGGGCGGGGTGCGGGGTGCTGGGGGGAATGGCGGGGAGCAGGGAGGAGCCTGCCTTGTTTCACCTGTCCCTTGTCTGTGGACACTAGGGCCCTCTCTTCTTCCTTCCTCCCTTCCTCCCTGTCATGGATGGAGGCGCCGCGCGCCGAGGCGTGCAGAGTCGTAGTTACCCAGGTGCCAGGTGTGCGTGGTGGCGTCACCGGGGTTCGTTTTCCGGGCTCGGCGTCCACCCGGAGCAAAGCTGTGGGGTAGCTCTTCACTCGCACTCCCCCCCCTCCCCCCCCCGGTCCCAGGACACAAGGCCTCGTCCCCGGGAAGTCAGTGCAGTGGAGCTGTGTGCGGCCTGGGATGGGAGAGCTTGGTGACTGCTTACCAGCCCGTCATAGGAGCTGCCTGTCAGTGCAGGGTCTGCCTTTCCAGTTGCGGTGGAGGACGCGGGCTTGCCAAGTTACCCATCGCTATCCCGCCACAGTCCCTCGGGGTCCAGAGCCGAGGAGGAGAGCTCTGCGGCTATAAACGCTAAGGTGATGGCTGTGGTTCCCACGGAAGACAGATTGGTGGTGGGGGGAGGTATGATCCAGGTTTGACCCGACACGGTCCTTCCTGTAAGAGCTCCTTCCGTCCGACACCCGCGCAATTTGCAAAGGACGAGTGCGGGTGACTTTTCACACCCTGCTTTCCTCGGAAGTTTTGCTGGTCCCGGGGAGCTGGTACGAATAGTCACCGAAGACACTGTCGAGGTTGCCTGGGCCGGGGCTGCACGCGGCCCGTTGTTAACCAGCAGCGTGGCGGTCCCGCACTGAGTGAAGGGCGTTGGGCTCTCTCGTTGCAGAGGAGGCAGAGCGGAAGGAAAGGAGAAGGGACATCATCGGGGACGTCGGTCCATCTCTAGGCGCTGGTGTTCTGGGTGAGTGAGTGCTTTCTGGTCCCTTCGTTCTCCTCTTCCAAGAGAGTTTACTTCATCATGGGAAAGAGGCAGTGATTCTGGTATGTCAGCAAGCCTCGAGGAGGAGAGACTCCCAAGGTAGGTGCCTGGCAGCGGGGGGGACCCTGGTGTACTAGGCCGGAGTTTTCCGCCGTGGCAGAGAAAGGCTCTCGAGGCAGGTCCTGATTGTGGAGTGGGAAGGAAGAGATGCTTGGACGAGCATGTGGATCATCCGTGTACATGTGGGCGATCGGCACGTGGAAACTGAGGTCGGTGTCCTGCAGGACCGGGGAGAGTGGAGAGGAGTTGGGCCCGGGGCGTCTGCACCTGCGTCCGGGACCCAGATTGGCCTCCAGCTTCTGTGAAGCTTAACTGCCAGCGACGTGATCATTCGGCCGCCCACCTCACCCACGAGAAGCCGCGGTCTCAGCCCCAAGGGGGCACAGGCGGTTGGTGACCCTTTGAGGAGATCCAGGCCTGTTAGGCCTTTGGCCTTTTGCGCTGTGAGGGCAGGAGCCCCGTATGCCTGTTCCTCCCCTCGCCTCCTGATCACCCTTGGGCCCAGCTCGCTCCACCCTGGCACTCGCCCAGGCCGGGAAGGCCATGGGAGGGCGCTCTTGCTGGATTATTGAGAGGTTGCGCCGGCTGGGCGTTTGGGAAGGGGGATGCGGACGAGACTGGGTGACCCGTGAGATTGTGTCTCGCCAGGCACCGGCCGGACGTGACTCGAACTCTGTGCCCACACTCAGTGTGTCTCCCAAGGTCTTCGGCCTGGGAACCGACTGCTAAAGATACAGCTGCAGGTCCACTGCTGGGTGCCTCGATGGAGGGGTCCTCGCTTTCTTGTGGTGAAGGCAGCTGGAGAGGACCCCTCGGAGACGAGGCCACTCAGGGTGGCGTACAAGGGTTTGAGGCGCCCGCCCGTCCCCCGTCCCCCGTCCCGCCAAAGTGGCCAAGATGTTGAGGCACCTTGCTTTTCGCCTGCCAGGTTGGAGCCTGCTTGGCGTTTCTTTTTTTCGTCAGCGAAGGGCGGAGGGAGAGGACTGGGGAGAGGCAGGTTGCTGTTTCTGGTGCGATGCTGCCATCAAGAGGAACAGGTCCGCCAGTCGCCAGCCTCGCGGACCCTGTGCTGTCCCTTCCTGGGGAGGAGTGGCAAGGGCGTACAGTCGGGAACAAGGGCCCGCCCGTGCCCCGGGAAATCAAGAGCTCCGCCAGCGAAGGGGCAGGAGATGTGACCCGAGGCCTTACAAGCTCCAGAGACGGGCACCGGGGGAAGGCGCTCGGCCCGCGTCCCCCGTCCCCCGTCCCCCCCCTCCGCCGGTGCCTGGCTTGTGGGGTAGAGGAAGTGGAGGCTCGGGGACTCTGGCGGCCGCCATGTCTGGGCGGGACTAGAGGAAGCTGCTCGGTTGGAGCCCAGGCCAGGCCAGGGGCCGCCCGGGGCTGCCCCGGGGCCGCGGGCATTTGGCCGCGTGCGTGCCCCTTCCCCTGGGAGTAAGAGCAGGTCCGGCCTGGGCAGGCCCAGGGCCCCCGAAGCCTCTCTGGGCCGCGTTGAGCCCAGCCAGAGTTGTGGTGCCATTGGCAGCAGTGGCGGAGTCCGGCCCAGTGCCGCTTTTCTGTCCAGCTCGGGGATGACGTGGGGAGCCTGGCTACCCAGTGCCAAGGGGGCCCGAGGCCCAGCGAGGGCTCGCAGTCGGAGTCCAGAGGGGAACGGCGCTCTCAGGACCAAGGAGACACTGCAGAAGGAGCCCTTCTCCTGAGCCAAGAATTTCTGCCATTTCCCGGGGTCTCCAGGGTTCTGGCACAGGCCTGTCGTGTCCTGTCCCGAGGGCTCCCGGACCCACCTCCTCGAGAGGACAGCACAGGAGAGGAGCCGGGCCGAGCCGGGCCGAGCGGACCCCTGGGCCATGCCTTTGCAGACTTCGGCTTTGTCCCGAAGAGGCCCCGAGCCTCACTTCAGCAGTGAGAAGGAAGGGCCCTGGCCTCCATTCAGCCCTGGCTCCCCAGGTCTTGACCCTGTGGCCCTGTGCTTGCGGCCGCAGCCCAGCGGGGAAATCAAGAAGAGGTCTCAAGACGCTGCCTAAAGCCCACCTCTGTTGGACTGAGCCAAACGCGCGCGCGCGCCCCCCCCCCCCCCCCGCCACCTCCCCTATCACCACCCCTCATCCAGCTTGTCTCCCAAGTGCGTACTCCGGGCACACGACCGTTCCTTCTAGACCCTGACTGTCCCCACAGGCCGCTTCTGGAGCAAGCCCTGCGGTGGCTCGTTCCTGCGCTTTGCCCAGCTCTTAACCTGCCTGGGGGTCAGCAGGCTTGCGGGGCTGGGGGTGGCAGTAGTGGTGGTGCTGGTGGTTTGGTGGTAACGTACCGGGCGAGGCTTCGAACTCCAGGAACAAGTCTCCAGGCTGGACCCCTCCCTCCACACATTCCGCTTGGCTTTCACCCCTCTCGGAAGGTTGCCGACACCCGCCCCCTGCCCCTTCTTTCACACTTGGGAGCCGGCCGAAACTCTGCCAACAGGCGGTCTCATGTGGGCAGAGCCCTTCCTTGGGGCCAGGGCCTGGCCTCCCTGATCTGACTGGTTCCCTGGCCCCAGGTGGTCTCAGTGTGCCCCCCCTGGCTAGGGTCAGCGGCTGTCCCTGCGAACCTTGGGCCCCGTGGGAAGAATCTCAGGCGTCCCCCCCCCCCCCAAACAAGAGGACCCGGGTCGTCCAGGACGAGGGAGGCCCCCCGAGGACCAAGGCGTCCCCTGGCTGCAGCGTGCCCGTGCCCGAGCCGGAGTCCGAGATAGAAGGCGGAAAACTTTGGCCCTCGATCCCCTCCCTGCGGACGGTGATGTCCATCTCAGCGTGCTGATGTTGGCCCAGTTGTATCCCGTCCCGAGTGGGTCTGGATACCCAGTGCGATACGGGACAGCAAGGGCCTCATGGGGTCCTGTGGGGCATGGCACCCAGACCCTCTGTGGCGGGCGCAAAAGTAAACGAAACACACCCCGAACCGGAAGTGGAGCTGGAGCTCGGGATGTGCGGCCCGCCTACGTTGCGCTTCCTTGTCTGGCTCCGGGACCAGACACTAATCGGGACACTCTCCGTCCTGTCTGCAGAATGCTGCCCCTGACAGGGTGGCCGCCTCCTCCGCCTTTCCCCTCTGTCCACGTTGCTGGACCCGGGGCCTCCGACGGGGCAGCGGCAACGGGTCCTGGGTTCCCCCGAGGTCCTGAGGACCCCGGGGGGGACCCCACCGGCGGACCTGGGTCCCGCAAGGAGGGCAGAGTTTCGGGGGCCGGACGCCCTGGGTGGGGGGTAGCTTCAGCTCCTGGTTCCGGAACATGGCGGCTGCCGAGGCCACGCCCCCAAGGCTGGGAAGCCCGGCCGGCCTGACAGCCAGGGGCTCCCGGGTGGGCGAGCTCGGCTCCCACCACCTCCTTTCGCTCCCGCACCTACTCTGGCGGTGTTCCGGAGTTGGCCGCCCCCCACCAGGAATCCTCTGAGTGAACCAAAACCCACCCTTCGTCCCATCACAGGCCTTGCCCACGGTATCCACAGGCAGGGTTTGGAGGCCGTGCTCAAAAAGCTTCCGCTTGATGGCACTGTTGCTCCAGAAATGCCAACCACCCTTGCGAGCGTGGCCTCTCCCTCCGCCCTTTGTGGATCAAAAAAGGCCCAGGGAGGCCCAAGAGCCATCCAGGCCCTGCAAGTGGGGTTGGCCCTACTGGCCTACTGGGGTGTTGCGCGGAGGTGGTGTCTCTCTCCCCTTCGGGGCTTCTCGTGGGCAGAAGGCCGGTACATGTGCGGACAGCCAAAGGAATGCGTGTGTATCCGTGGCTCCATCTCCGCTTCGCTCTAGTCCACACTTCCTGGCGACCGGGGACCCTGTTATGTCTGCGCACTTGGGGACCGGTACCCATACGGGTCTTCTCAGGCAGAAGCCTAGCTCTCTCAGGACATTGATTCAGAGCTCGAGGTGGCACGGGGGCCCGCATGTCCCCTCTTGTTGCGTGGTTGTCTCTCTCCTGCTCTCCTCCAGCTACCTCAACGGGCCTAAGGGCTCCGGAGCAGGCCCAAGAGGGGCTAGGCCACGGGGACAGCGGGAGGAACTGACAGGGACCCGGGGAGCTGGGGTGGATTGTTCCTGCTCACCTCCAGGGGGCCCGGGAAGTCACTCTGCCAGCGAGTGCCCTGGGGAGGTTGTGGTGGTAGGGGTCCTGGGCAGTAGGGGGGTGGGGGCGGTGTGTGTGTGTGGGGGGGGGGGGGTTGAGGATGTGCGCGTATGCGTGCGGGTTTGAAGTCCATGGGACAGGTGCAGAGCTCAGTGTCTCCATCCACACAGATACATGACCTTGGTGAGGGCCATTTGTTCAGCGGACCCTTTCTGGGAAGCTCTCCACGGGAGTGTGTTCTGTACTCTACCCTCAAACCCCGGACTCGTTCGCACCTATGTACGTGCGTACGTGCGTACGTACGTACGCACGTACATACGTAAGGGTGCGCGTGTGCCGTAAGGAGGTACGCGTACCACGGACACACGTGCACTTACGTACGTGTGCGTATGCGTATGCGTATGCGTTCACATAGACCGTTCCTTCTCTCGTACTTTGCCCTGTGAGCGCCTTGGAGGTGCCACCGTGGAGGGAGATGTATTATCCCAGTCAAGGCAGAAGCCCTCACCGGTGCGCCGTGGCGGCTCCTCACTTGTGCCTCCGCCTTCCGACCCCCTCCCTGCAGTGGGAAAGACGTGGGATTTGTTGTGTGTGCGCGCTCGCGGGCTTGAATGCAGGCGAAAGCAAGCCGACGCACAGAGGGCCGTGTCCCGGACCCCACCGGGCTGACGTAGCAATGTAGGCTCTTTTGCGTTCGTTGGCTCTCAGCGTTGTAGGTCCCCTGGCCTTGGTGTGTCTGTGCAGAGTCAGGTCCTGCCCTGTCCTGCTAGATCCCCTCCTTTTCTTTTGTGACCACCAGCCAGGGTAGAGTGCCCTTGTCTCAGCTGGGGCGGGGTGCGGGGTGCTGGGGGGAATGGCGGGGAGCAGGGAGGAGCCTGCCTTGTTTCACCTGTCCCTTGTCTGTGGACACTAGGGCCCTCTCTTCTTCCTTCCTCCCTTCCTCCCTGTCATGGATGGAGGCGCCGCGCGCCGAGGCGTGCAGAGTCGTAGTTACCCAGGTGCCAGGTGTGCGTGGTGGCGTCACCGGGGTTCGTTTTCCGGGCTCGGCGTCCACCCGGAGCAAAGCTGTGGGGTAGCTCTTCACTCGCACTCCCCCCCCTCCCCCCCCCGGTCCCAGGACACAAGGCCTCGTCCCCGGGAAGTCAGTGCAGTGGAGCTGTGTGCGGCCTGGGATGGGAGAGCTTGGTGACTGCTTACCAGCCCGTCATAGGAGCTGCCTGTCAGTGCAGGGTCTGCCTTTCCAGTTGCGGTGGAGGACGCGGGCTTGCCAAGTTACCCATCGCTATCCCGCCACAGTCCCTCGGGGTCCAGAGCCGAGGAGGAGAGCTCTGCGGCTATAAACGCTAAGGTGATGGCTGTGGTTCCCACGGAAGACAGATTGGTGGTGGGGGGAGGTATGATCCAGGTTTGACCCGACACGGTCCTTCCTGTAAGAGCTCCTTCCGTCCGACACCCGCGCAATTTGCAAAGGACGAGTGCGGGTGACTTTTCACACCCTGCTTTCCTCGGAAGTTTTGCTGGTCCCGGGGAGCTGGTACGAATAGTCACCGAAGACACTGTCGAGGTTGCCTGGGCCGGGGCTGCACGCGGCCCGTTGTTAACCAGCAGCGTGGCGGTCCCGCACTGAGTGAAGGGCGTTGGGCTCTCTCGTTGCAGAGGAGGCAGAGCGGAAGGAAAGGAGAAGGGACATCATCGGGGACGTCGGTCCATCTCTAGGCGCTGGTGTTCTGGGTGAGTGAGTGCTTTCTGGTCCCTTCGTTCTCCTCTTCCAAGAGAGTTTACTTCATCATGGGAAAGAGGCAGTGATTCTGGTATGTCAGCAAGCCTCGAGGAGGAGAGACTCCCAAGGTAGGTGCCTGGCAGCGGGGGGGACCCTGGTGTACTAGGCCGGAGTTTTCCGCCGTGGCAGAGAAAGGCTCTCGAGGCAGGTCCTGATTGTGGAGTGGGAAGGAAGAGATGCTTGGACGAGCATGTGGATCATCCGTGTACATGTGGGCGATCGGCACGTGGAAACTGAGGTCGGTGTCCTGCAGGACCGGGGAGAGTGGAGAGGAGTTGGGCCCGGGGCGTCTGCACCTGCGTCCGGGACCCAGATTGGCCTCCAGCTTCTGTGAAGCTTAACTGCCAGCGACGTGATCATTCGGCCGCCCACCTCACCCACGAGAAGCCGCGGTCTCAGCCCCAAGGGGGCACAGGCGGTTGGTGACCCTTTGAGGAGATCCAGGCCTGTTAGGCCTTTGGCCTTTTGCGCTGTGAGGGCAGGAGCCCCGTATGCCTGTTCCTCCCCTCGCCTCCTGATCACCCTTGGGCCCAGCTCGCTCCACCCTGGCACTCGCCCAGGCCGGGAAGGCCATGGGAGGGCGCTCTTGCTGGATTATTGAGAGGTTGCGCCGGCTGGGCGTTTGGGAAGGGGGATGCGGACGAGACTGGGTGACCCGTGAGATTGTGTCTCGCCAGGCACCGGCCGGACGTGACTCGAACTCTGTGCCCACACTCAGTGTGTCTCCCAAGGTCTTCGGCCTGGGAACCGACTGCTAAAGATACAGCTGCAGGTCCACTGCTGGGTGCCTCGATGGAGGGGTCCTCGCTTTCTTGTGGTGAAGGCAGCTGGAGAGGACCCCTCGGAGACGAGGCCACTCAGGGTGGCGTACAAGGGTTTGAGGCGCCCGCCCGTCCCCCGTCCCCCGTCCCGCCAAAGTGGCCAAGATGTTGAGGCACCTTGCTTTTCGCCTGCCAGGTTGGAGCCTGCTTGGCGTTTCTTTTTTTCGTCAGCGAAGGGCGGAGGGAGAGGACTGGGGAGAGGCAGGTTGCTGTTTCTGGTGCGATGCTGCCATCAAGAGGAACAGGTCCGCCAGTCGCCAGCCTCGCGGACCCTGTGCTGTCCCTTCCTGGGGAGGAGTGGCAAGGGCGTACAGTCGGGAACAAGGGCCCGCCCGTGCCCCGGGAAATCAAGAGCTCCGCCAGCGAAGGGGCAGGAGATGTGACCCGAGGCCTTACAAGCTCCAGAGACGGGCACCGGGGGAAGGCGCTCGGCCCGCGTCCCCCGTCCCCCGTCCCCCCCCTCCGCCGGTGCCTGGCTTGTGGGGTAGAGGAAGTGGAGGCTCGGGGACTCTGGCGGCCGCCATGTCTGGGCGGGACTAGAGGAAGCTGCTCGGTTGGAGCCCAGGCCAGGCCAGGGGCCGCCCGGGGCTGCCCCGGGGCCGCGGGCATTTGGCCGCGTGCGTGCCCCTTCCCCTGGGAGTAAGAGCAGGTCCGGCCTGGGCAGGCCCAGGGCCCCCGAAGCCTCTCTGGGCCGCGTTGAGCCCAGCCAGAGTTGTGGTGCCATTGGCAGCAGTGGCGGAGTCCGGCCCAGTGCCGCTTTTCTGTCCAGCTCGGGGATGACGTGGGGAGCCTGGCTACCCAGTGCCAAGGGGGCCCGAGGCCCAGCGAGGGCTCGCAGTCGGAGTCCAGAGGGGAACGGCGCTCTCAGGACCAAGGAGACACTGCAGAAGGAGCCCTTCTCCTGAGCCAAGAATTTCTGCCATTTCCCGGGGTCTCCAGGGTTCTGGCACCAGGCCTGTCGTGTCCTGTCCCGAGGGCTCCCGGACCCACCTCCTCGAGAGGACAGCACAGGAGAGGAGCCGGGCCGAGCCGGGCCGAGCGGACCCCTGGGCCATGCCTTTGCAGACTTCGGCTTTGTCCCGAAGAGGCCCCGAGCCTCACTTCAGCAGTGAGAAGGAAGGGCCCTGGCCTCCATTCAGCCCTGGCTCCCCAGGTCTTGACCCTGTGGCCCTGTGCTTGCGGCCGCAGCCCAGCGGGGAAATCAAGAAGAGGTCTCAAGACGCTGCCTAAAGCCCACCTCTGTTGGACTGAGCCAAACGCGCGCGCGCGCCCCCCCCCCCCCCCCCCCGCCACCTCCCCTATCACCACCCCTCATCCAGCTTGTCTCCCAAGTGCGTACTCCGGGCACACGACCGTTCCTTCTAGACCCTGACTGTCCCCACAGGCCGCTTCTGGAGCAAGCCCTGCGGTGGCTCGTTCCTGCGCTTTGCCCAGCTCTTAACCTGCCTGGGGGTCAGCAGGCTTGCGGGGCTGGGGGTGGCAGTAGTGGTGGTGCTGGTGGTTTGGTGGTAACGTACCGGGCGAGGCTTCGAACTCCAGGAACAAGTCTCCAGGCTGGACCCCTCCCTCCACACATTCCGCTTGGCTTTCACCCCTCTCGGAAGGTTGCTGACACCCGCCCCCTGCCCCTTCTTTCACACTTGGGAGCCGGCCGAAACTCTGCCAACAGGCGGTCTCATGTGGGCAGAGCCCTTCCTTGGGGCCAGGGCCTGGCCTCCCTGATCTGACTGGTTCCCTGGCCCCAGGTGGTCTCAGTGTGCCCCCCCTGGCTAGGGTCAGCGGCTGCCCCTGCGAACCTTGGGCCCCGTGGGAAGAATCTCAGGCGTCCCCCCCCCCCCCAAACAAGAGGACCCGGGTCGTCCAGGACGAGGGAGGCCCCCCGAGGACCAAGGCGTCCCCTGGCTGCAGCGTGCCCGTGCCCGAGCCGGAGTCCGAGATAGAAGGCGGAAAACTTTGGCCCTCGATCCCCTCCCTGCGGACGGTGATGTCCATCTCAGCGTGCTGATGTTGGCCCAGTTGTATCCCGTCCCGAGTGGGTCTGGATACCCAGTGCGATACGGGACAGCAAGGGCCTCATGGGGTCCTGTGGGGCATGGCACCCAGACCCTCTGTGGCGGGCGCAAAAGTAAACGAAACACACCCCGAACCGGAAGTGGAGCTGGAACTCGGGATGTGCGGCCCGCCTACGTTGCGCTTCCTTGTCTGGCTCCGGGACCAGACACTAATCGGGACACTCTCCGTCCTGTCTGCAGAATGCTGCCCCTGACAGGGTGGCCGCCTCCTCCGCCTTTCCCCTCTGTCCACGTTGCTGGACCCGGGGCCTCCGACGGGGCAGCGGCAACGGGTCCTGGGTTCCCCCGAGGTCCTGAGGACCCCGGGGGGGACCCCACCGGCGGACCTGGGTCCCGCAAGGAGGGCAGAGTTTCGGGGGCCGGACGCCCTGGGTGGGGGGTAGCTTCAGCTCCTGGTTCCGGAACATGGCGGCTGCCGAGGCCACGCCCCCAAGGCTGGGAAGCCCGGCCGGCCTGACAGCCAGGGGCTCCCGGGTGGGCGAGCTCGGCTCCCACCACCTCCTTTCGCTCCCGCACCTACTCTGGCGGTGTTCCGGAGTTGGCCGCCCCCCACCAGGAATCCTCTGAGTGAACCAAAACCCACCCTTCGTCCCATCACAGGCCTTGCCCACGGTATCCACAGGCAGGGTTTGGAGGCCGTGCTCAAAAAGCTTCCGCTTGATGGCACTGTTGCTCCAGAAATGCCAACCACCCTTGCGAGCGTGGCCTCTCCCTCCGCCCTTTGTGGATCAAAAAAGGCCCAGGGAGGCCCAAGAGCCATCCAGGCCCTGCAAGTGGGGTTGGCCCTACTGGCCTACTGGGGTGTTGCGCGGAGGTGGTGTCTCTCTCCCCTTCGGGGCTTCTCGTGGGCAGAAGGCCGGTACATGTGCGGACAGCCAAAGGAATGCGTGTGTATCCGTGGCTCCATCTCCGCTTCGCTCTAGTCCACACTTCCTGGCGACCGGGGACCCTGTTATGTCTGCGCACTTGGGGACCGGTACCCATACGGGTCTTCTCAGGCAGAAGCCTAGCTCTCTCAGGACATTGATTCAGAGCTCGAGGTGGCACGGGGGCCCGCATGTCCCCTCTTGTTGCGTGGTTGTCTCTCTCCTGCTCTCCTCCAGCTACCTCAACGGGCCTAAGGGCTCCGGAGCAGGCCCAAGAGGGGCTAGGCCACGGGGACAGCGGGAGGAACTGACAGGGACCCGGGGAGCTGGGGTGGATTGTTCCTGCTCACCTCCAGGGGGCCCGGGAAGTCACTCTGCCAGCGAGTGCCCTGGGGAGGTTGTGGTGGTAGGGGTCCTGGGCAGTAGGGGGGTGGGGGCGGTGTGTGTGTGTGGGGGGGGGGGGGGTTGAGGATGTGCGCGTATGCGTGCGGGTTTGAAGTCCATGGGACAGGTGCAGAGCTCAGTGTCTCCATCCACACAGATACATGACCTTGGTGAGGGCCATTTGTTCAGCGGACCCTTTCTGGGAAGCTCTCCACGGGAGTGTGTTCTGTACTCTACCCTCAAACCCCGGACTCGTTCGCACCTATGTACGTGCGTACGTGCGTACGTACGTACGCACGTACATACGTAAGGGTGCGCGTGTGCCGTAAGGAGGTACGCGTACCACGGACACACGTGCACTTACGTACGTGTGCGTATGCGTATGCGTATGCGTTCACATAGACCGTTCCTTCTCTCGTACTTTGCCCTGTGAGCGCCTTGGAGGTGCCACCGTGGAGGGAGATGTATTATCCCAGTCAAGGCAGAAGCCCTCACCGGTGCGCCGTGGCGGCTCCTCACTTGTGCCTCCGCCTTCCGACCCCCTCCCTGCAGTGGGAAAGACGTGGGATTTGTTGTGTGTGCGCGCTCGCGGGCTTGAATGCAGGCGAAAGCAAGCCGACGCACAGAGGGCCGTGTCCCGGACCCCACCGGGCTGACGTAGCAATGTAGGCTCTTTTGCGTTCGTTGGCTCTCAGCGTTGTAGGTCCCCTGGCCTTGGTGTGTCTGTGCAGAGTCAGGTCCTGCCCTGTCCTGCTAGATCCCCTCCTTTTCTTTTGTGACCACCAGCCAGGGTAGAGTGCCCTTGTCTCAGCTGGGGCGGGGTGCGGGGTGCTGGGGGGAATGGCGGGGAGCAGGGAGGAGCCTGCCTTGTTTCACCTGTCCCTTGTCTGTGGACACTAGGGCCCTCTCTTCTTCCTTCCTCCCTTCCTCCCTGTCATGGATGGAGGCGCCGCGCGCCGAGGCGTGCAGAGTCGTAGTTACCCAGGTGCCAGGTGTGCGTGGTGGCGTCACCGGGGTTCGTTTTCCGGGCTCGGCGTCCACCCGGAGCAAAGCTGTGGGGTAGCTCTTCACTCGCACTCCCCCCCCTCCCCCCCCCGGTCCCAGGACACAAGGCCTCGTCCCCGGGAAGTCAGTGCAGTGGAGCTGTGTGCGGCCTGGGATGGGAGAGCTTGGTGACTGCTTACCAGCCCGTCATAGGAGCTGCCTGTCAGTGCAGGGTCTGCCTTTCCAGTTGCGGTGGAGGACGCGGGCTTGCCAAGTTACCCATCGCTATCCCGCCACAGTCCCTCGGGGTCCAGAGCCGAGGAGGAGAGCTCTGCGGCTATAAACGCTAAGGTGATGGCTGTGGTTCCCACGGAAGACAGATTGGTGGTGGGGGGAGGTATGATCCAGGTTTGACCCGACACGGTCCTTCCTGTAAGAGCTCCTTCCGTCCGACACCCGCGCAATTTGCAAAGGACGAGTGCGGGTGACTTTTCACACCCTGCTTTCCTCGGAAGTTTTGCTGGTCCCGGGGAGCTGGTACGAATAGTCACCGAAGACACTGTCGAGGTTGCCTGGGCCGGGGCTGCACGCGGCCCGTTGTTAACCAGCAGCGTGGCGGTCCCGCACTGAGTGAAGGGCGTTGGGCTCTCTCGTTGCAGAGGAGGCAGAGCGGAAGGAAAGGAGAAGGGACATCATCGGGGACGTCGGTCCATCTCTAGGCGCTGGTGTTCTGGGTGAGTGAGTGCTTTCTGGTCCCTTCGTTCTCCTCTTCCAAGAGAGTTTACTTCATCATGGGAAAGAGGCAGTGATTCTGGTATGTCAGCAAGCCTCGAGGAGGAGAGACTCCCAAGGTAGGTGCCTGGCAGCGGGGGGGACCCTGGTGTACTAGGCCGGAGTTTTCCGCCGTGGCAGAGAAAGGCTCTCGAGGCAGGTCCTGATTGTGGAGTGGGAAGGAAGAGATGCTTGGACGAGCATGTGGATCATCCGTGTACATGTGGGCGATCGGCACGTGGAAACTGAGGTCGGTGTCCTGCAGGACCGGGGAGAGTGGAGAGGAGTTGGGCCCGGGGCGTCTGCACCTGCGTCCGGGACCCAGATTGGCCTCCAGCTTCTGTGAAGCTTAACTGCCAGCGACGTGATCATTCGGCCGCCCACCTCACCCACGAGAAGCCGCGGTCTCAGCCCCAAGGGGGCACAGGCGGTTGGTGACCCTTTGAGGAGATCCAGGCCTGTTAGGCCTTTGGCCTTTTGCGCTGTGAGGGCAGGAGCCCCGTATGCCTGTTCCTCCCCTCGCCTCCTGATCACCCTTGGGCCCAGCTCGCTCCACCCTGGCACTCGCCCAGGCCGGGAAGGCCATGGGAGGGCGCTCTTGCTGGATTATTGAGAGGTTGCGCCGGCTGGGCGTTTGGGAAGGGGGATGCGGACGAGACTGGGTGACCCGTGAGATTGTGTCTCGCCAGGCACCGGCCGGACGTGACTCGAACTCTGTGCCCACACTCAGTGTGTCTCCCAAGGTCTTCGGCCTGGGAACCGACTGCTAAAGATACAGCTGCAGGTCCACTGCTGGGTGCCTCGATGGAGGGGTCCTCGCTTTCTTGTGGTGAAGGCAGCTGGAGAGGACCCCTCGGAGACGAGGCCACTCAGGGTGGCGTACAAGGGTTTGAGGCGCCCGCCCGTCCCCCGTCCCCCGTCCCGCCAAAGTGGCCAAGATGTTGAGGCACCTTGCTTTTCGCCTGCCAGGTTGGAGCCTGCTTGGCGTTTCTTTTTTTCGTCAGCGAAGGGCGGAGGGAGAGGACTGGGGAGAGGCAGGTTGCTGTTTCTGGTGCGATGCTGCCATCAAGAGGAACAGGTCCGCCAGTCGCCAGCCTCGCGGACCCTGTGCTGTCCCTTCCTGGGGAGGAGTGGCAAGGGCGTACAGTCGGGAACAAGGGCCCGCCCGTGCCCCGGGAAATCAAGAGCTCCGCCAGCGAAGGGGCAGGAGATGTGACCCGAGGCCTTACAAGCTCCAGAGACGGGCACCGGGGGAAGGCGCTCGGCCCGCGTCCCCCGTCCCCCGTCCCCCCCCTCCGCCGGTGCCTGGCTTGTGGGGTAGAGGAAGTGGAGGCTCGGGGACTCTGGCGGCCGCCATGTCTGGGCGGGACTAGAGGAAGCTGCTCGGTTGGAGCCCAGGCCAGGCCAGGGGCCGCCCGGGGCTGCCCCGGGGCCGCGGGCATTTGGCCGCGTGCGTGCCCCTTCCCCTGGGAGTAAGAGCAGGTCCGGCCTGGGCAGGCCCAGGGCCCCCGAAGCCTCTCTGGGCCGCGTTGAGCCCAGCCAGAGTTGTGGTGCCATTGGCAGCAGTGGCGGAGTCCGGCCCAGTGCCGCTTTTCTGTCCAGCTCGGGGATGACGTGGGGAGCCTGGCTACCCAGTGCCAAGGGGGCCCGAGGCCCAGCGAGGGCTCGCAGTCGGAGTCCAGAGGGGAACGGCGCTCTCAGGACCAAGGAGACACTGCAGAAGGAGCCCTTCTCCTGAGCCAAGAATTTCTGCCATTTCCCGGGGTCTCCAGGGTTCTGGCACAGGCCTGTCGTGTCCTGTCCCGAGGGCTCCCGGACCCACCTCCTCGAGAGGACAGCACAGGAGAGGAGCCGGGCCGAGCCGGGCCGAGCGGACCCCTGGGCCATGCCTTTGCAGACTTCGGCTTTGTCCCGAAGAGGCCCCGAGCCTCACTTCAGCAGTGAGAAGGAAGGGCCCTGGCCTCCATTCAGCCCTGGCTCCCCAGGTCTTGACCCTGTGGCCCTGTGCTTGCGGCCGCAGCCCAGCGGGGAAATCAAGAAGAGGTCTCAAGACGCTGCCTAAAGCCCACCTCTGTTGGACTGAGCCAAACGCGCGCGCGCGCCCCCCCCCCCCCCCCCCGCCACCTCCCCTATCACCACCCCTCATCCAGCTTGTCTCCCAAGTGCGTACTCCGGGCACACGACCGTTCCTTCTAGACCCTGACTGTCCCCACAGGCCGCTTCTGGAGCAAGCCCTGCGGTGGCTCGTTCCTGCGCTTTGCCCAGCTCTTAACCTGCCTGGGGGTCAGCAGGCTTGCGGGGCTGGGGGTGGCAGTAGTGGTGGTGCTGGTGGTTTGGTGGTAACGTACCGGGCGAGGCTTCGAACTCCAGGAACAAGTCTCCAGGCTGGACCCCTCCCTCCACACATTCCGCTTGGCTTTCACCCCTCTCGGAAGGTTGCTGACACCCGCCCCCTGCCCCTTCTTTCACACTTGGGAGCCGGCCGAAACTCTGCCAACAGGCGGTCTCATGTGGGCAGAGCCCTTCCTTGGGGCCAGGGCCTGGCCTCCCTGATCTGACTGGTTCCCTGGCCCCAGGTGGTCTCAGTGTGCCCCCCCTGGCTAGGGTCAGCGGCTGCCCCTGCGAACCTTGGGCCCCGTGGGAAGAATCTCAGGCGTCCCCCCCCCCCCCCAAACAAGAGGACCCGGGTCGTCCAGGACGAGGGAGGCCCCCCGAGGACCAAGGCGTCCCCTGGCTGCAGCGTGCCCGTGCCCGAGCCGGAGTCCGAGATAGAAGGCGGAAAACTTTGGCCCTCGATCCCCTCCCTGCGGACGGTGATGTCCATCTCAGCGTGCTGATGTTGGCCCAGTTGTATCCCGTCCCGAGTGGGTCTGGATACCCAGTGCGATACGGGACAGCAAGGGCCTCATGGGGTCCTGTGGGGCATGGCACCCAGACCCTCTGTGGCGGGCGCAAAAGTAAACGAAACACACCCCGAACCGGAAGTGGAGCTGGAGCTCGGGATGTGCGGCCCGCCTACGTTGCGCTTCCTTGTCTGGCTCCGGGACCAGACACTAATCGGGACACTCTCCGTCCTGTCTGCAGAATGCTGCCCCTGACAGGGTGGCCGCCTCCTCCGCCTTTCCCCTCTGTCCACGTTGCTGGACCCGGGGCCTCCGACGGGGCAGCGGCAACGGGTCCTGGGTTCCCCCGAGGTCCTGAGGACCCCGGGGGGGACCCCACCGGCGGACCTGGGTCCCGCAAGGAGGGCAGAGTTTCGGGGGCCGGACGCCCTGGGTGGGGGGTAGCTTCAGCTCCTGGTTCCGGAACATGGCGGCTGCCGAGGCCACGCCCCCAAGGCTGGGAAGCCCGGCCGGCCTGACAGCCAGGGGCTCCCGGGTGGGCGAGCTCGGCTCCCACCACCTCCTTTCGCTCCCGCACCTACTCTGGCGGTGTTCCGGAGTTGGCCGCCCCCCACCAGGAATCCTCTGAGTGAACCAAAACCCACCCTTCGTCCCATCACAGGCCTTGCCCACGGTATCCACAGGCAGGGTTTGGAGGCCGTGCTCAAAAAGCTTCCGCTTGATGGCACTGTTGCTCCAGAAATGCCAACCACCCTTGCGAGCGTGGCCTCTCCCTCCGCCCTTTGTGGATCAAAAAAGGCCCAGGGAGGCCCAAGAGCCATCCAGGCCCTGCAAGTGGGGTTGGCCCTACTGGCCTACTGGGGTGTTGCGCGGAGGTGGTGTCTCTCTCCCCTTCGGGGCTTCTCGTGGGCAGAAGGCCGGTACATGTGCGGACAGCCAAAGGAATGCGTGTGTATCCGTGGCTCCATCTCCGCTTCGCTCTAGTCCACACTTCCTGGCGACCGGGGACCCTGTTATGTCTGCGCACTTGGGGACCGGTACCCATACGGGTCTTCTCAGGCAGAAGCCTAGCTCTCTCAGGACATTGATTCAGAGCTCGAGGTGGCACGGGGGCCCGCATGTCCCCTCTTGTTGCGTGGTTGTCTCTCTCCTGCTCTCCTCCAGCTACCTCAACGGGCCTAAGGGCTCCGGAGCAGGCCCAAGAGGGGCTAGGCCACGGGGACAGCGGGAGGAACTGACAGGGACCCGGGGAGCTGGGGTGGATTGTTCCTGCTCACCTCCAGGGGGCCCGGGAAGTCACTCTGCCAGCGAGTGCCCTGGGGAGGTTGTGGTGGTAGGGGTCCTGGGCAGTAGGGGGGTGGGGGCGGTGTGTGTGTGTGGGGGGGGGGGGGGTTGAGGATGTGCGCGTATGCGTGCGGGTTTGAAGTCCATGGGACAGGTGCAGAGCTCAGTGTCTCCATCCACACAGATACATGACCTTGGTGAGGGCCATTTGTTCAGCGGACCCTTTCTGGGAAGCTCTCCACGGGAGTGTGTTCTGTACTCTACCCTCAAACCCCGGACTCGTTCGCACCTATGTACGTGCGTACGTGCGTACGTACGTACGCACGTACATACGTAAGGGTGCGCGTGTGCCGTAAGGAGGTACGCGTACCACGGACACACGTGCACTTACGTACGTGTGCGTATGCGTATGCGTATGCGTTCACATAGACCGTTCCTTCTCTCGTACTTTGCCCTGTGAGCGCCTTGGAGGTGCCACCGTGGAGGGAGATGTATTATCCCAGTCAAGGCAGAAGCCCTCACCGGTGCGCCGTGGCGGCTCCTCACTTGTGCCTCCGCCTTCCGACCCCCTCCCTGCAGTGGGAAAGACGTGGGATTTGTTGTGTGTGCGCGCTCGCGGGCTTGAATGCAGGCGAAAGCAAGCCGACGCACAGAGGGCCGTGTCCCGGACCCCACCGGGCTGACGTAGCAATGTAGGCTCTTTTGCGTTCGTTGGCTCTCAGCGTTGTAGGTCCCCTGGCCTTGGTGTGTCTGTGCAGAGTCAGGTCCTGCCCTGTCCTGCTAGATCCCCTCCTTTTCTTTTGTGACCACCAGCCAGGGTAGAGTGCCCTTGTCTCAGCTGGGGCGGGGTGCGGGGTGCTGGGGGGAATGGCGGGGAGCAGGGAGGAGCCTGCCTTGTTTCACCTGTCCCTTGTCTGTGGACACTAGGGCCCTCTCTTCTTCCTTCCTCCCTTCCTCCCTGTCATGGATGGAGGCGCCGCGCGCCGAGGCGTGCAGAGTCGTAGTTACCCAGGTGCCAGGTGTGCGTGGTGGCGTCACCGGGGTTCGTTTTCCGGGCTCGGCGTCCACCCGGAGCAAAGCTGTGGGGTAGCTCTTCACTCGCACTCCCCCCCCTCCCCCCCCCGGTCCCAGGACACAAGGCCTCGTCCCCGGGAAGTCAGTGCAGTGGAGCTGTGTGCGGCCTGGGATGGGAGAGCTTGGTGACTGCTTACCAGCCCGTCATAGGAGCTGCCTGTCAGTGCAGGGTCTGCCTTTCCAGTTGCGGTGGAGGACGCGGGCTTGCCAAGTTACCCATCGCTATCCCGCCACAGTCCCTCGGGGTCCAGAGCCGAGGAGGAGAGCTCTGCGGCTATAAACGCTAAGGTGATGGCTGTGGTTCCCACGGAAGACAGATTGGTGGTGGGGGGAGGTATGATCCAGGTTTGACCCGACACGGTCCTTCCTGTAAGAGCTCCTTCCGTCCGACACCCGCGCAATTTGCAAAGGACGAGTGCGGGTGACTTTTCACACCCTGCTTTCCTCGGAAGTTTTGCTGGTCCCGGGGAGCTGGTACGAATAGTCACCGAAGACACTGTCGAGGTTGCCTGGGCCGGGGCTGCACGCGGCCCGTTGTTAACCAGCAGCGTGGCGGTCCCGCACTGAGTGAAGGGCGTTGGGCTCTCTCGTTGCAGAGGAGGCAGAGCGGAAGGAAAGGAGAAGGGACATCATCGGGGACGTCGGTCCATCTCTAGGCGCTGGTGTTCTGGGTGAGTGAGTGCTTTCTGGTCCCTTCGTTCTCCTCTTCCAAGAGAGTTTACTTCATCATGGGAAAGAGGCAGTGATTCTGGTATGTCAGCAAGCCTCGAGGAGGAGAGACTCCCAAGGTAGGTGCCTGGCAGCGGGGGGGACCCTGGTGTACTAGGCCGGAGTTTTCCGCCGTGGCAGAGAAAGGCTCTCGAGGCAGGTCCTGATTGTGGAGTGGGAAGGAAGAGATGCTTGGACGAGCATGTGGATCATCCGTGTACATGTGGGCGATCGGCACGTGGAAACTGAGGTCGGTGTCCTGCAGGACCGGGGAGAGTGGAGAGGAGTTGGGCCCGGGGCGTCTGCACCTGCGTCCGGGACCCAGATTGGCCTCCAGCTTCTGTGAAGCTTAACTGCCAGCGACGTGATCATTCGGCCGCCCACCTCACCCACGAGAAGCCGCGGTCTCAGCCCCAAGGGGGCACAGGCGGTTGGTGACCCTTTGAGGAGATCCAGGCCTGTTAGGCCTTTGGCCTTTTGCGCTGTGAGGGCAGGAGCCCCGTATGCCTGTTCCTCCCCTCGCCTCCTGATCACCCTTGGGCCCAGCTCGCTCCACCCTGGCACTCGCCCAGGCCGGGAAGGCCATGGGAGGGCGCTCTTGCTGGATTATTGAGAGGTTGCGCCGGCTGGGCGTTTGGGAAGGGGGATGCGGACGAGACTGGGTGACCCGTGAGATTGTGTCTCGCCAGGCACCGGCCGGACGTGACTCGAACTCTGTGCCCACACTCAGTGTGTCTCCCAAGGTCTTCGGCCTGGGAACCGACTGCTAAAGATACAGCTGCAGGTCCACTGCTGGGTGCCTCGATGGAGGGGTCCTCGCTTTCTTGTGGTGAAGGCAGCTGGAGAGGACCCCTCGGAGACGAGGCCACTCAGGGTGGCGTACAAGGGTTTGAGGCGCCCGCCCGTCCCCCGTCCCCCGTCCCGCCAAAGTGGCCAAGATGTTGAGGCACCTTGCTTTTCGCCTGCCAGGTTGGAGCCTGCTTGGCGTTTCTTTTTTTCGTCAGCGAAGGGCGGAGGGAGAGGACTGGGGAGAGGCAGGTTGCTGTTTCTGGTGCGATGCTGCCATCAAGAGGAACAGGTCCGCCAGTCGCCAGCCTCGCGGACCCTGTGCTGTCCCTTCCTGGGGAGGAGTGGCAAGGGCGTACAGTCGGGAACAAGGGCCCGCCCGTGCCCCGGGAAATCAAGAGCTCCGCCAGCGAAGGGGCAGGAGATGTGACCCGAGGCCTTACAAGCTCCAGAGACGGGCACCGGGGGAAGGCGCTCGGCCCGCGTCCCCCGTCCCCCGTCCCCCCCCTCCGCCGGTGCCTGGCTTGTGGGGTAGAGGAAGTGGAGGCTCGGGGACTCTGGCGGCCGCCATGTCTGGGCGGGACTAGAGGAAGCTGCTCGGTTGGAGCCCAGGCCAGGCCAGGGGCCGCCCGGGGCTGCCCCGGGGCCGCGGGCATTTGGCCGCGTGCGTGCCCCTTCCCCTGGGAGTAAGAGCAGGTCCGGCCTGGGCAGGCCCAGGGCCCCCGAAGCCTCTCTGGGCCGCGTTGAGCCCAGCCAGAGTTGTGGTGCCATTGGCAGCAGTGGCGGAGTCCGGCCCAGTGCCGCTTTTCTGTCCAGCTCGGGGATGACGTGGGGAGCCTGGCTACCCAGTGCCAAGGGGGCCCGAGGCCCAGCGAGGGCTCGCAGTCGGAGTCCAGAGGGGAACGGCGCTCTCAGGACCAAGGAGACACTGCAGAAGGAGCCCTTCTCCTGAGCCAAGAATTTCTGCCATTTCCCGGGGTCTCCAGGGTTCTGGCACAGGCCTGTCGTGTCCTGTCCCGAGGGCTCCCGGACCCACCTCCTCGAGAGGACAGCACAGGAGAGGAGCCGGGCCGAGCCGGGCCGAGCGGACCCCTGGGCCATGCCTTTGCAGACTTCGGCTTTGTCCCGAAGAGGCCCCGAGCCTCACTTCAGCAGTGAGAAGGAAGGGCCCTGGCCTCCATTCAGCCCTGGCTCCCCAGGTCTTGACCCTGTGGCCCTGTGCTTGCGGCCGCAGCCCAGCGGGGAAATCAAGAAGAGGTCTCAAGACGCTGCCTAAAGCCCACCTCTGTTGGACTGAGCCAAACGCGCGCGCGCGCCCCCCCCCCCCCCCCCCCGCCACCTCCCCTATCACCACCCCTCATCCAGCTTGTCTCCCAAGTGCGTACTCCGGGCACACGACCGTTCCTTCTAGACCCTGACTGTCCCCACAGGCCGCTTCTGGAGCAAGCCCTGCGGTGGCTCGTTCCTGCGCTTTGCCCAGCTCTTAACCTGCCTGGGGGTCAGCAGGCTTGCGGGGCTGGGGGTGGCAGTAGTGGTGGTGCTGGTGGTTTGGTGGTAACGTACCGGGCGAGGCTTCGAACTCCAGGAACAAGTCTCCAGGCTGGACCCCTCCCTCCACACATTCCGCTTGGCTTTCACCCCTCTCGGAAGGTTGCTGACACCCGCCCCCTGCCCCTTCTTTCACACTTGGGAGCCGGCCGAAACTCTGCCAACAGGCGGTCTCATGTGGGCAGAGCCCTTCCTTGGGGCCAGGGCCTGGCCTCCCTGATCTGACTGGTTCCCTGGCCCCAGGTGGTCTCAGTGTGCCCCCCCTGGCTAGGGTCAGCGGCTGCCCCTGCGAACCTTGGGCCCCGTGGGAAGAATCTCAGGCGTCCCCCCCCCCCCCAAACAAGAGGACCCGGGTCGTCCAGGACGAGGGAGGCCCCCCGAGGACCAAGGCGTCCCCTGGCTGCAGCGTGCCCGTGCCCGAGCCGGAGTCCGAGATAGAAGGCGGAAAACTTTGGCCCTCGATCCCCTCCCTGCGGACGGTGATGTCCATCTCAGCGTGCTGATGTTGGCCCAGTTGTATCCCGTCCCGAGTGGGTCTGGATACCCAGTGCGATACGGGACAGCAAGGGCCTCATGGGGTCCTGTGGGGCATGGCACCCAGACCCTCTGTGGCGGGCGCAAAAGTAAACGAAACACACCCCGAACCGGAAGTGGAGCTGGAACTCGGGATGTGCGGCCCGCCTACGTTGCGCTTCCTTGTCTGGCTCCGGGACCAGACACTAATCGGGACACTCTCCGTCCTGTCTGCAGAATGCTGCCCCTGACAGGGTGGCCGCCTCCTCCGCCTTTCCCCTCTGTCCACGTTGCTGGACCCGGGGCCTCCGACGGGGCAGCGGCAACGGGTCCTGGGTTCCCCCGAGGTCCTGAGGACCCCGGGGGGGACCCCACCGGCGGACCTGGGTCCCGCAAGGAGGGCAGAGTTTCGGGGGCCGGACGCCCTGGGTGGGGGGTAGCTTCAGCTCCTGGTTCCGGAACATGGCGGCTGCCGAGGCCACGCCCCCAAGGCTGGGAAGCCCGGCCGGCCTGACAGCCAGGGGCTCCCGGGTGGGCGAGCTCGGCTCCCACCACCTCCTTTCGCTCCCGCACCTACTCTGGCGGTGTTCCGGAGTTGGCCGCCCCCCACCAGGAATCCTCTGAGTGAACCAAAACCCACCCTTCGTCCCATCACAGGCCTTGCCCACGGTATCCACAGGCAGGGTTTGGAGGCCGTGCTCAAAAAGCTTCCGCTTGATGGCACTGTTGCTCCAGAAATGCCAACCACCCTTGCGAGCGTGGCCTCTCCCTCCGCCCTTTGTGGATCAAAAAAGGCCCAGGGAGGCCCAAGAGCCATCCAGGCCCTGCAAGTGGGGTTGGCCCTACTGGCCTACTGGGGTGTTGCGCGGAGGTGGTGTCTCTCTCCCCTTCGGGGCTTCTCGTGGGCAGAAGGCCGGTACATGTGCGGACAGCCAAAGGAATGCGTGTGTATCCGTGGCTCCATCTCCGCTTCGCTCTAGTCCACACTTCCTGGCGACCGGGGACCCTGTTATGTCTGCGCACTTGGGGACCGGTACCCATACGGGTCTTCTCAGGCAGAAGCCTAGCTCTCTCAGGACATTGATTCAGAGCTCGAGGTGGCACGGGGGCCCGCATGTCCCCTCTTGTTGCGTGGTTGTCTCTCTCCTGCTCTCCTCCAGCTACCTCAACGGGCCTAAGGGCTCCGGAGCAGGCCCAAGAGGGGCTAGGCCACGGGGACAGCGGGAGGAACTGACAGGGACCCGGGGAGCTGGGGTGGATTGTTCCTGCTCACCTCCAGGGGGCCCGGGAAGTCACTCTGCCAGCGAGTGCCCTGGGGAGGTTGTGGTGGTAGGGGTCCTGGGCAGTAGGGGGGTGGGGGCGGTGTGTGTGTGTGTGGGGGGGGGGGGGTTGAGGATGTGCGCGTATGCGTGCGGGTTTGAAGTCCATGGGACAGGTGCAGAGCTCAGTGTCTCCATCCACACAGATACATGACCTTGGTGAGGGCCATTTGTTCAGCGGACCCTTTCTGGGAAGCTCTCCACGGGAGTGTGTTCTGTACTCTACCCTCAAACCCCGGACTCGTTCGCACCTATGTACGTGCGTACGTGCGTACGTACGTACGCACGTACATACGTAAGGGTGCGCGTGTGCCGTAAGGAGGTACGCGTACCACGGACACACGTGCACTTACGTACGTGTGCGTATGCGTATGCGTATGCGTTCACATAGACCGTTCCTTCTCTCGTACTTTGCCCTGTGAGCGCCTTGGAGGTGCCACCGTGGAGGGAGATGTATTATCCCAGTCAAGGCAGAAGCCCTCACCGGTGCGCCGTGGCGGCTCCTCACTTGTGCCTCCGCCTTCCGACCCCCTCCCTGCAGTGGGAAAGACGTGGGATTTGTTGTGTGTGCGCGCTCGCGGGCTTGAATGCAGGCGAAAGCAAGCCGACGCACAGAGGGCCGTGTCCCGGACCCCACCGGGCTGACGTAGCAATGTAGGCTCTTTTGCGTTCGTTGGCTCTCAGCGTTGTAGGTCCCCTGGCCTTGGTGTGTCTGTGCAGAGTCAGGTCCTGCCCTGTCCTGCTAGATCCCCTCCTTTTCTTTTGTGACCACCAGCCAGGGTAGAGTGCCCTTGTCTCAGCTGGGGCGGGGTGCGGGGTGCTGGGGGGAATGGCGGGGAGCAGGGAGGAGC